>NC_088840.1:4846912-6106912 GCF_904066995.2 Poecilia reticulata | reverse complement strand
AAATGATTTCTGGGCGTAAATCTTTGGTTGGCTTTATCTGCCAACTCTTCACACGGCTGAAGAATATCAGGCAGGATTTGTTTCTTAGAAACAACTAAAACAAGCGTCTGGAAGCGTCCAGCGCCGCGGCGTTAATACGGCTCACAGTGGAAGGAAGGAATGGAAAAGCGAGAAACTCGAGAAAATAAACTGAATGGAAACTATTCAAAAAAAAAAAGAGAGAGAGGGGGGGAAAAAAAGCCTTTCCACACAAATAGTGCCGCCTCAAGGCTGTGTAAGTGTTTGTCACTCATTTTTATCTGCCATCTCCTCTGAAAAGAAAGTAACCTCATAGCCGCGCGCCGAAAAAAGCACCCGCTGGTGAAAAAGGTGAGCTCAGCGTGAGAAGAAAAGGTAGGATTTCACATTTCTGCTGCTGCGGCTTTTGTTCGCCGAAAGAGCGGAGGTCTGCGAGCTGGCTTTTAAGACGTCGCGCCTGAAATCCCGATGTTGACAAATGGAATGGAGGCCCTGCTGCGAAGCTCTTCTGTTTCCCCCCCACCACCTCCACCTCCATCCTTCAATGAAGACACGTGATGAATGAGGACAGAGTGGGGGAAACAGCAGAAGGACACAACAGCAATGATTAAATATATTACAAGGAATGAACGAGGATGAAACACACCACAAAACGGGAGGCTCCGGTGAATTTCAACTCAAGTCAACTTGTCGGGATTTTTCCCTGAATAGATGCCAGAGTGATCTGCTGCTCCTGACACGTCTGTCTGTCTGTCTGTCTGTCTGTCTGTCTGTCTGTCTGCACCGTCCTCCTTAAAAAGACATCAAAAGTGCATTAGAAGCGCACGGCGCTCGCCCTGTAATTACCATAATCGCATCATGATCTAATAAACATAATGTGCTAAAAAAGAAAAAAAGAAAAGAAAAAAAAATCAGAGGCCTGAATACTTTATGGGGCAAACTGAATAATTAACGACATACCATTAACTAGGATGTAATTTTCCCGACTCGCTCCGCGAGTTTCTCCTCGTCTTTAATGGGCCAGCAATTTATTTCCGAGCACATGTGCACGAATCCTGCTTAACAAATAAACATAACAAAGCCAATTTTTTTTTTTTTTTTTTTTTGAGGTGGGGAGCTAAAATGTCTCTATAGGACAAACGTGTTACGTGGTATCAGATGGCAAAGGGAGCAGGGCCCCTAGGAGAGGAAAATGGATGCGCTGGAGAGAGAGACAGAGGGAGTCGAGGGGGAAGCCGCAGGCGGGGGCGGCGGGGCGTTGCCACCCAGCGGTTTGCTGCTTGAAAGCACATTCAGGTGTCAATCTCCTGAAGGAATTAGAAAGCTCTGCGGGATGCCACTTATTTTCCACCCTTGGCATTGCTTCCCCTCTCTCCTCTGCCCCTCTTCTTCCTGTCTCTAGTAACAGAGTGATCAGCGCTGCATTAGTGTCTGTGTTAAAGAGTCAGATTTCCCCTTCTGAATCAATTGAAATGGCTTTACCAGTCATTGCATTCGAAATGAATATTTCTCAGAACTAAACTGTAATATGATTATCGTAAACACCTACATTCATAAATGTAAGCACATTCACAGGTTTAGTAGTCATTTCACCCTTCTGAGCTCTTAAGAGATGGGGTTCTCTGGATCCTCAAGCTTTTTACTTTGTCCGGTGGGAATACACTGACCTGGTGTGCATTTTTGCAAGATTTTCTTTTGTGTGTGTGGTTTTGGGAACCGACGGTCTGATGGGACAATCAGTCTAACTGTGACATTTGCCCCTGGACAGGTCGCCAGTCTGTCTGTCGCAGGGCAACACAGAGACACACAGGACAAACAACCATGCACACACACTCACACCCAGGGGCAATCTGGAGAGACCAATTAACCTGACAGTCATGTTTTGGACTGTGGGAGGAAACCGGAGTACCTGGAGAAAACCCATGCATGCACAGGGAGAACATGCAAACTGCAGCTGAGAGGGGCTGTAGTTGCGGTTCCATCACAAATATGCATAAAACTTTGTTGATATTATTGCGTTAATGTCACAATGGTGTTTCTATTAAATAAGAAATGTAATTGAAATCCCACGTGAATAAGTTTGTTCATGCAGTAAGTCTTTAAAAAACATGCCGCGCCATCATCCTCCAATTACTTCCTGTCTTCTTCTTTGTGGTTCGAGCTACTGGCAATGTCCAGTTGTTGACCATGTGACCCACATGATGAGAAAAAAATCTGTTTCCATTGCAGTTTTATGAAACAAACCAATTTCAATATGGCCAAAAAACCACCTCAAGATTATTATTATTTTTTTTTAATTCCTGTGTTTCCATCCATCCATCCATTTTCTTGCACCCTTGTCCCTTAGTGGGGTCAGGAGGGTTGCTGGTGCCCATCTCCAGCTATCGTTTCGGGCGAGAGGCGGGGTACACCCTGGACAGGTCGCCAGTCTGTCACAGGGCAACACAGAGACACACAGGACACACAACCATGCACACACACACTCACACCTAGGGACAATTTGGAAAGGCCAATTAACCTGACAGTCATGTTTTTGGACTGTGGGAGGAAACCGGAGTACCCGGAGAAAACCCATGCATGCACAGGGGGAACATGCAAACCTGTGTTTCCATTAAGCTAAATTATTCTCATAATGTCAAATCGCGCAACTGTATGGTCAATGGAAACTTATTTTTTAAAATAAAAACAAAGTTTTTTTTAAATTAAAAATTAAGTGTAAGTTTTTTTTAACTTGCACATTAAAAGCAAGTTAAAAAACTTGGATGTATTACAGATGTATTACAGTGGTGTAATACATCCAAGCATTTGCATTAACACCACTGATACTGATATCCACAATCCATTGTTGTTTTTGTTAATAAATATTCATCTTTCTACACTTTAACCCCTTCATAGTCTCCCGTTTTTGTTATGACCTTGAGCCAGTCGTAACAATTGACAACTCTGGATTATTGTTTACAAACCCAATGTAAACAGTATGTGCTCTACTGAGCTCTACTGCTGTGGTGGACTTGCTTTGAAAGTACGAATCAGATCTGATGCAAATCAGACTTTGCATCACTGCCGAGTCTTGTGGCAGTTTTGGATTTCTGGTTCTTGTAAAGTTTACTTTACAAGTTGGCAAAAAAGTATACTTTAGTATACTTCAAACATACTTAAATTTGTGAAAGTACACTTTAAGTACACTAATTATTAAGTGTACTACCTATAAGTATATCTGAAGTATACTAAAAATACACTTGCACCAATTTCGAAATTAGTACTTCAAACACTTAAACATAATTGTACCAAAATACACTTTTAATATGTTAAATAAAAGTATACTTTAAGTGAACAACATATGAATGAATATGTATGAATTTTTAAGTGCCTTAATAATCTTTTATTATTTATTAAAATTACATACAATAAAAAAGGATAATCATGATGTAATTTTTAAGAAAGTAAATCAATTTTCAGATGTGTGATGTAAAACCTTATAATCAACAGCATTAGCTGCTGATTATAACACTTTTATAAGTGTTATAATCTTACACTTGTGTAAGATTATAACACTTTTAAAAGTTCTAACCTAATTCTAGGTTAGAATTAAACTAGTTAGTTTAATTCTAACCTAGAATTAAACTAACTAGGTTAGAATTAAACTAACTAGGTTAGTTTAATTCATAAACTTACCTGGTTTTAATGAAGCTCCATAAGACAGTTCATACTCCAGACCAGATGGTGGCGGTATTGCACATTTTCATTTATTTAAAAAACGCCACAAAGAGAAGAAAAAACTTGAAGCAGGGAAGATAACAGACGCTGTTCAAATTCGCCATTTTTACTCGCATAATATTGTCTTAAAAGTAGAGAGGACCTTGACAATAGTTACTAATTTTGGTCAATTCAAGCTGGTGACGCATTGTCCGAGTTAGACGACAACACAACTGGACAACAACCGATGGAAATGAAATGTGTGTCACAAAAGGAGCCCGGAGGGACGAAGGCTGCCAAGTGTTGCTAGCTGGTGGCAAGTTTGCTTATTAATTATCTTCATTTAATTATAAACAATGCAGTAAAGATGTATAACTTACGTTGGTTTCTTAAATAATTATTTTATCTATTATGACTTGTATGATTATTACTATAGCAATCATTCAGCTTCATGTTATAACTGCATGGAGGCTGTTTGTTGCAACTTATACTTTAAACTAACTTGGTTTTAATTAAGCTTCATAAGACAGAAAGACTTTGATATTGTGGTTGTTGTTCTAACTCGTTCATCAATGATTTTATCTTCAACATATGTTTGCAGTCTAACTAAGCAAATGAAGATGAAAGAAGAAGCCAGAGAAATCAGGTGTTAGGAAACCTAAAGACTTTCTGTCTCAGAAGAAGCTCTGACTCCACCAGATCACCAACCAGCTCTGAGGATGAACCTCCACATCGTCTTCATGGTGTAAGTTTGTTTTTTCAATGAGGAGCTAGCTACATTTTCAACAACAAAAACTTGTGTGTTACCAACACTAAGTGATTAATAAACAGGATTTGATTTAAAGGTAACTGGAAAGAATTTTTCTCCTTGTTAATCTAACATTTATCTTTCTTTTTTTTATTTGTTGTTGACTTTCAGGGCCGTGTGATGGACTGGTGACCTGTCCAGGGTGAACTTTGCCTCTCATCTGATGGCTGCTGGAGATGGGCACCACCAGCCCCCCTCACCACCCTGCAAGGATCAGTGTGTTCAGATCATGGATGGAAAGATTTTAAGGTAGTTTGTCTCCTTAAGTCCACACTTAAAACAGCTTCACAGTTAATGCCAACATCAGAGATGACATTGCTGACTATTTTTTTCTACTTCTAACATAACAGGCAAAGAAGACACCCAGAAATGTTTTTCCACCCCAGGCATCCGGTCCCAATCATCATCAGTTCTTATGATGTCACATACACAGCGAGTACAAAACGTCTTAAAATTGTAAGTATTTTTTTTTTATTTGCCATTTTTCTGTTCTCTTTAAATACAAATGCTTTCTCTGTTTAATTGCTCTATTGTTCTTTTTTGTAGGTTCCTGTAAGGTGCAGTGAACGGGAATGTTCTGTTGTTGATCCTCACTTTCATGTTTTATTGTCACACTTAAATTTTCATGTTCATGTGTTCACTTTTGATGTGTAAACTGATTATTTATGTAAAATTCATAAGGTTGTGAGTAAAATTGGACAATTTTAAAATGTCGGTAATAAAACAAAATATTTGAATTACCTTGGGCATCTTGTGTAATTAATCTTTCCATGTAATTTTAGGCTAAAACAATGTAAGTACTGTAGTGTAGTTATGCATGTCATGTTCAAAATAGGTACGTAGGAATAAAGACTTTCATGAGTAATTAAAATTGTAGTTTATTATCAATAGCAGGAAATAAATAAAATAAAAGTGTAATTTAAATACATTACTAATATATTAATATATATTTTAAATATAATTCTGAGACAGAATTATTAAACTCAAAATATAATCATTATATAAAAATATAATAATAAAGCTCTGAAATATGATATTTAAAAAGTACACTTTAAGTACACTTGAAGTTGTTCCAAAAAAGTACATATAGTATACTAAAATATACTATTAGTTGTAATTTAATACTATTTGAATACTACTAAAGTATACTAAGCACAAAATTAGTTGTTCCAAAATAGTACAGTTTAAGTACATCGATAAAAGTATACTAAAGTATGTTAAAATTTAGTATACTAAAGTATACTTTTTTTCACCTGGGTTTTTCTTGAAGAATCATAACTAACAGGATTCAAATGACTGTTTTTGTGCCTTCCTGACGTGATTATTAGGTTTTTACTATTTAGGAAAATGTTGAAGAAGAATTAACATTATTGGTAAATTTTTTCAAATTTATATTAGCAGTTAGCATAGTTAGCGAGGTTTGCTTTTATAAAAATAGAAGGCTCCTTGTATTTCACACTATTATGTATTTGCCTTATGTTCCACCATCTTGCATGTAACATTGTAGCATTCACAACTCATGGACAGACAGACCAGCTGTCACATTTCTTTTGGGCCTGTTGGAAACTCCATCACACTGAATGATGCAGCCCTCACACACCCTGGAGGTCCCACATGTGAATAAGCTCTAGATCATTTGTAGAACCACTTTGAAAATGGTGCAGCAACGACCCAAGAACATTATCTCAAGAACCGCTCTGCAAAACTTTAGTCCGGTTTAATGAGTTCTTAACTCACTTGAGGACCCAGGATGACTGGAATTGAAAAAGGAAACTAATGGCATAATTCATTATGTCAATAATTATCTGGCCCTTTCATTATCTGGGAATAAAGAACTGAATTTTCATTCCCGGATGGTAAAGCCAAACATCAATTCTGAGAAGAATAAAAGAAGAAATAGAGATGGTGACATCATTGTAAAAGTAATATCCATTCTGACACAGTTGAATACTTTCAGCTCCACACCTGTGATCCCAATGCACGTGTACTACTCTAGCCAGGCCCAGTCAGTTTATTCAGAATGTAATTTTAAAGACCAAAGTGCTGTATAACTCAAAGAATATCATAATAACACACAAATAATCTGTGTGTTATTCTTTAAAGTTTAAAAATCAGTCCATGAAACAGAAAATTCACCAAAGAGTTACTCATAACACTAAGACATAGGATGACTTGACCTTATTACCTCACATTTAGACACATGTCACATTTTTCAAAACGCCGACACGTGGCCAGACAGGAAGCAGCTGACCAGCAGCTTTCCCTAAAAGTTAGCCAACATTTTTGTCTGAGGTTCAAATCTCAAAACAAATACAGCAGACCAATTGTTGCCGTTTGTGATTTCTCTGACTTTGTTTTTAAAATCTTTTCTGAAAACTTTGAATGTTTGTTCATTAACAGCATCCAGCCGGCCTAATGTACTTAGATACTGTGTTCAGGGATCAGACGTTGAGTTTGGGGCAATCAAACGGAAAATTGTCTCACTCCAGTCAACAACCAATTTCTTCAGGCATCTCAAGGGACCAGGCTGACTTTAACCTATTTTTCTCAAATGCATGTATTTAAACATCAATAAATGAAAATATGTGTTCCCAGGAGGCTTGTTTGTCAGATTAAAAGTACCTTTTGAGAAACCTTTAGGCAGATATTAAACATTCTTTTCATTAAGTCCACATTCCTGTATTCAAAATGCTCTTTAGTTTGTATGATGTAACATTGGAATCGTAAATGTCAAGTCTTCATTAACTGTAAAAAGAAATGATCATAATTAACAGAAATAAAGCCTTAAAAACATCAGCCTGTGTGTAATTAACCTATGTAATGTGTTTTCACTTAGCCACTGAAATAAATTAACTTTTCATTATCATTCTAATTTCTTAAACATGACTGAATTTTGATGACATTTTCAAGGTTGTTGAATAAAATAAAAGGCTGATGTTACTGAAATACGACACACTCAGGATGTTCCTTGGAGAGATCTGCAACATTTCCTGAAGTGGTAACAATGATGGCCTCTACGTCGTATCCTGGCAGAAACTTCTCGTCTTCCGTTTGTCGCTGCCACTTCTGCACCTCGTGCTCATGCTTTTCTAGATTTGCGAGACTCCTTTTGGAAGTGGTACATTTCAACTCTTTCAATAAGTTCTTAAAATACTTCAGGTGAGGAATAGATGGATTTTATTTTATTTTTTCTGTGCTGTATTTCAAGCCTCAACAATCCCACTCAAATGTTCAGTTTATACATTTCACAGTTTTTGTAAGGCACTGTATTTTACAGATTTAATAGAGTTATGTGTTCAAAGGCTTTATTCTTGGTCATTTTGACAAAAGCAAAACAAAAACCCAAAATTCAGTCTCAGAAAATTACAATATTGTGAAAAATCTAAATGTTGAAACCTTAAGGTGGCACACCCTAATCACCTAATTAACCCAAAACACCTGCACATGTTTCCCAGAGTCTCTCAGTCAACAGGCTATCATGGAGAAGACTGCTGATTGGACAGTTATCCAGGAGACGGCCATCGACACCTTTCATGTGGAGGTAAGCCACACAAAGTCTCTGTCACTATTTTTTGACATTTAATGTCAGACAAAAATTGCGGTGTTTCCAACACATAAGCAATGAGATTAAAATCACACGTGAATAAGTTTGTTATCGCAATAAGTCATTAAAACAACGACATGCCATCACAGTGCTACCACTTCCTGTCGTCATCTTCGTCTGTCCCGCCAGTGGTAACATCCTGTTGTTGATCATGTGACTTGTGTGATGTCATAAAAGTGTTTCTGTTGTAGTTACAGCCGAAAAACCTCCTCATCCAGCATATTTCTATTAATCAAGTTTAGTTTTGTGATTCCAATTTGCGCAATTTTATGGTCAGTTGAAATGCAGCTGCTGCTAATGAAGCTGATAGTTCACAAAGTGCTGGGTTAGGCTTCAAGCATATTCATAGAAAGGTGAGAGGATAGAAAAAGTGTGATCGAAAAGCTACCCGTGAACGAGAGACAGTGTCAGAGCTGTCTTACCTGGGCTAAAGAGGAAATGGACTGGACTGTTGCTGACCGGTATATAAAATGAATATTTTTTTTAAAGAAGTTTTTTGTCACTAGTGACCTTTACTCAACAGTAACCGGTTGGAATGGATGCAGAGAATGGGGGGAGAAAGACATGCGACAAACGATGGGACGGTATTCGGGATGTCGAGGTCTGTAGCCTCTGCATTTTATGCTCTATTCACTGCACCATGTGGCGCCCCAGATAAAGCAAAGTTTCCATTTCTTCAATCAATGTCCAAGACTGGAAAGGTACAGAATTGATATTTCCTGAAGTCCAGTGTGAAGTTTCTACAGTCAGTGATGTGGAGTGCCGTTTCATCTGCTGGTGCTGGTCCACTGTGTCTTCAGTCAATGCCACCGTCTGCCAGGACATTTTAGATACTTCATGCTTCCTTTTGCCGACAAACTTTATGAAGATGCACAAAGTGTAATACGTTAAGGTCAAAGTTCAGATTTCAGTCAAATTGAAAATCTCTGGCAACACATGAAAATCGACGCTCTCATATTTATCCAACCTGACTGAGGCTAGGATATTTTGGAAAGAGAAACGTTAAAAGGCTGAACCACCCAGAAGACTTACAGCTGTGACTGCAGTTTCACTGGGCTGGTTACAAATTCCAACCACATCCTCCATCTTTTTATGCGTTATTTTTTTAACTGTGTATAATTTTCCTTATACTTCCCCATTATGCTCCACTTTTTGTTGGTTTGTTACATAAAAAGTGAAAACGTTGCCCGAAAAAGTGATCGACTAAGTTGCACGCGCGAGCGCAATATGCTTATTTGTAACAACCCCACAATAATTTCTGTTACAGTCTATGACAGTATTTTATTCTTAATCTTGTTTTTTTCATATATTGCTTTTAACACTAAGACCTTATTGTGTGAATCTTTATACCTGTTCTTCTGCTATGCCTTAATAAAGGCTGTTTCTATTCTTTTCTAAAATCGCAGCAAAACATATTAAGGTCACATGACAGAAGGAAAATAATGACACTTTGGTAAATGTTGCTAGCTGACTTCTTCATGTTGTCTGATTAATGAGTAAAATACTCTCATCTCTGTGAGCAGTAGGGTCATAATAGTTTTGAGTTTTTCATTTTATGCTTTGTTGCGACTTTCTGCTCGTCTCATTCAGTAAGTTTTATTTAGTTTTTAGGGAGTGTTTGCTAGTTTTTATTACTTATAGTAGTATTTTTCATACTTTGGTTAATCTTTAAGTGCAGAATTCCAAAAGGTCAGAGTATCTTATTGTGATTATGTATACATCGATTGCGTAATGAACACTGAACAGAAGATACCGTTGTTAAAAAAATTTAGTCAATTATTGCTGAATAAAAACGGACTCTAGTGTTTTCTCACAACTTTTGCCGCCTGCTGTGTTTATGTGTGGGAGGGAAAAGAAAATCAATTTCCCATCAGTTCAAAAGGCTAATAAATAGATTCATGAACACGAAAACGAAGGGCGCAATGTCAATAATTTTATTATGTTTCAGTTAGTTTTATAAACGTACGATGTAGTTCCAGTTAGTTCAAGTTTTTCCCGATTAATTACCGATTTTACTTATTTTGGTTGACGGGAATGTTTTCTAACAAGGTCAGCCTTCGCTGTTTTGTTAGCTATAGCTGACTATGCTGACCTTGGTGGGCAGCGGTGAAAGCAGTAGAGTCTCGGCTGCTGTCCACGTCCTCCTCCGGAACACGTCCCGTGTCTTCTCAGTGACAACAGCAGTGATGTTGGCGAATTCAGTTCGGCCCCCTTCGCCCCACTCCTCCATCATCTGACAGGCGACCTGTGGCACCGTCGCTGCAGGAGACCAAAAACATTTTTCTCGGCCCATTTTCCTCTTCTGTGTATCTCCACTTTAGTTGTCAGCTGGAGAGGGAGGAATATAAAAAAAAACATATTCTGACAGATTACAGGGAAGGAGCGCAGATGGAAATCCTGACAGTCTGCACCTTTTCCCCCCACTGCGTGTCGTCCCTTTTTTTTTTCCACTCCAAGAGGAGCATTGATGAATGCTGAAAATCTTTCAGTGTCTGCTTAAATTGTTTACTTTGTAGCCCTGCTCTCACCACTCTATCTAATGGGCTGTGTATAGGTGGCACTTATACGAGCTGCTCTATTCAGGAACATTGGACCTGACCCTGTCTTTCACAGCGGCAACTCTGCTGAAAGAAGGAGGCTACAGGTATGCGCCGCAGTCTGTGTCCTTCTGTACACAGAACCTTTTCAATTCTTCACACTCCATTGCGCTGGCCTTCTCCTCTCCTTTTCACCAAACACAGCACCGCTCAGTCTCTCCACTCTTCAAATCACCGTCTCCATCTGCTGGGGTGGGGGGCTGGGTTAAAATCAATACGACACCAAACAATGGCTTATAGGCCTAAGGGTGCAGCGTGCAGAAAGGTCACTGCTATACATTATGTATGGTGGATAGCTAATGGTCAGTGTGCGCGCCGACAAAATGGACTGTAAGCACTGTAAGAGGAGACGATTACACACACAAAGCGGAGCCGCGCATACAGGGCCGCCCAGGCAAATGGATGTAAATGAATCAAGGCTGCTGTGTCGCATATACCCCAGGAGAGACACCCGATAGGAGTGCGTTCGAGATGCACGGCTCAAAGTGCGCTCGATTCCAGCAGACGCCGGAGAAACTTTTGGAGAAGTACCTGTAGAATCAACAGGAATGTCGTTAAGGCTGTTTACTGCAAACAGAATAAAGAGATCCGACACGACCAAGTCTGCTTTTTCAAAGAATCAGTATAAAATGTAGGTTAATATGATAAGGATTTTTCAATGCATTGTCATTTTTGAATACCACCCTATCGCCCTTCTGCTAATCACACAGTGGCTTCGTTGTCGTACAGCGCCTATGTAAAGTATTCACACCATTTGGATGTTTTACCCTTTAAATCACATCACGATCAACTAAATTTAGTTCTTTTCAAGGCAAATAAAAACAGATTTTTGCAAAATAATGACAATGAAATAATACAAATATTTAACATAAATATTTACCCTCTTTAACCATTCCGCGGTCTCAGCACGACGCTCAGTAAGAGTGCCGAAAATGTCATGGGGAGACAAGGGGGTTATCCCGTCAGGTCGTCAGTTACTGTAACCACACATAAAAAAAGAAGAAAACTTATAAAAGCGCACACGGGGTTCCACCTGACCGCGCACCACGTAAAAACTCATGACGTCTAAATGACCCGTGTCTCTTAAGACCGTGGGAGGATTAAAGTGACTGACCTGATTCAACAAAGGTCCAGCCAGTTGGTGCTAGTAGTTTCACAATGAGTTGAATGGTGACGGCCTGAGAGCAGTGTGTGTGTTTCAAGTAGTATAATGACACCTGTGTGGAAGGTCCATTCACTGGTTGATCAATATTCCTGACTACCGTTACAAGATGAAGACCAGTGAACACTCCAAGGAAATCAGAGAACTTCTCCAAATGTTTGTCTGCATTCTGCTAATATAAAAAAAAGGTTTCACAATTGGGTGTTTTCATTAAATAAGAAAAGAAATCACATTTAAGTAAGGCAGTTCACGAGATAAGTCATTAAAAACAATGGCAGCAACAGATGCACACAGTCGCATGAGACATATTCATAATTCAGCCATGACACCAGCACTCATCTGTCAGCCAATCAGAGGAGACATCTTATTCATGTGCTGGACTGTCTAGTCTCTACAGTTGGGAGCGACTACATATGCAGCATTTTGGGGAAATGGTAGTAGTCTTCTTTGTAGTTTCTGTCAGTAGTAGCATCCGGTTGTTGATCATGTGACTGGTGTGATACAAAAATAGCGTTTCCATTGCAGTTTTGTGAAACAAGTTTATTTCGATACGGCTGAAAAACCACTTCAACCCAGTGCAAAAACTTTTTTATTGAAAAATGTTCATTTTTCGAAACTGGTTGTGTTTCAATTAAGCAAATTTATTTTCATAATTTCAATTGGCACAATTCTATGGCTAATGAAAACGCAGCTACAGCTTATTGATTGCAATCGGACAAAACTACGTCCTACTTTGAAAGCACAGCGGTCATCTCCGACAACAGAAGAACGGAAGAAAACCTTAAAGACTGACTAAACCTGCAGCGGATCGGTACGAGTTCATTTCTTCGACTTTGGAGAGTGGGAGGCGGAGGAAAGCCTTATTTGTAGAGACAATCAGGAGGAAAACCCTCCATCTGCGGCGTCTATCGGTGTGCGGACGTGCCAATACTGCCGGAGTCTGACCTTCATGTAGCAGCGCAAGAGTTGACACAGGCATGTCTGCGCTGGGACAGGAGCTCAGGTTTAGCGGGCATATTGAAAAGGTCAGGCCTGTCACTCACACCCGGCGCACGCCATGGAAGAGCGCACACTCACATCCACAAAGTTGGGGAGGCAGCGAGTGCATGCCAAAACAGTGAACCGTGTCAAATTAGAAGGGAAGTCTGCCCGTCGTCTTTAGAGTGAGACGTATGCACACCCACAAACATTTGGGCTGCTGCCAAAAAAAAAAAAATTCTTGGAGCAGGCAGATTTTTTTTTTCTTCCTTTCTGTCTCCACACACACACACACACACACACACACACACACACACACACACACACACACACACACACACACACACACACACACACACACACACACACACACGCACACACACACACACACATATATCTACCAGGCAGGGTTATTGGTGTATAAAGTTGTTTTGGCCTGCCTATGGATTGTGATTGGCCACCGTGTTGCTAGCCAAAGATGTTTTCGTTCTTTTTTTTTTTTTTCCTCTGTGGTAACAGCTCTACCTCACTCCCTCTTCCAGCTCCCCCAGTTGCCTAATCTGCTTCCCGATTGGCTGATTAGGCTCAACGCTCGCTCCTTTCTTTTTTCCCTTTTACCTCTGTTTTCTTCTTCTTCCATTTACACACACACACACAGACACACGCACAGCGCTGTTGACACATGCTGGCACAATCAAAAGACACACACTTACAGGAGAACGAGTGGGAGTGTGAAGGAGAAGGCTGTAAAAAAAAAAAAAGGAGGGTTTGGGGTGGGGAGGTAAACGTCTCATTTTCATGTTGATCACAAGTTGATTTCTTTAATTAAAGCTCAGAGCTGATTGGTTGGTTTCTCATCTAATTTCGCACACAAAACACAAGAATTTGAGGTAAACGACTTACACGGCAACTTTGTCCTCTTCACATTAAGTACAGCTGTTACTTTTAGCATTATTACTTACATATTAAATTGCATGGTCTAAACCAAACATCGCTGTCAAATAATGATGAAATAAAAAGAAAATCTTTATATAGCCGACGGTGGTCCCCAGGGTAAATACAGAAGATGAAAAGGAGGATGGTGAGAAATCCTACATTCACAGGCGACAAACACAGAGATTCAGTGTTAATAATAATAAATAATAATAAAATGTAATTAGAAATATGTTTTAATAAAAATGGATCTAGGAACTTTTTTCTTCAACTTCCAGCTTGTATAGATCAAAGTAGCTGCTTTTTAATTTATGTCTCAACTTTTGTCTTTCATTTTGTTCAACTCCCTGAAGAGTGTGCAACATTTTACCTCAAGACGTGTTTATTCATCTATTAAAAGGAAGTTTTTTAAACACAAAATTAAAGTGAAATTACTGATGAGTATTAGTTCATTTGAAAAAAAATTGTTATTCATCCTTTTACCAAATGAAGCTAAAGGAACAATATTATTCTTTTAAATGTTGCTATGTGGCCACATGGATCAGATTTGACGATTTGGTTTTGGCAAAGTGTTTGAGTAACCCTCCACTGACATGATGAATGGGTGGGTGGACACTAATGATTTTATGTTAGTTTTGTGAAACAATAGGCCGTTACATAGAGTGCTGTGAAAAATCAAAGGTGGATTTCCTGGTTTGCTTTTGATGATGGTCCTGTAGAACAGATCAAAGCATTGAACAAATATGTTTTACTGTTGGAATAACGTTCTTTTTCTGAACATGAGTGTACATTTAATGTCAGGTGTTAGGGATCAAGAGAGCTAATTTTGTCAAAATTAGGCCAGAACAAATGTGGAGTTTCATTTCTCTCCCAGTATTTTTTTTATTATTTTTATTGCTGTATCGTGAACATTAAAATTGAACTCTTAGTTCTTTTGTGACCTGCTGAATCAGTCTTTGATTCTCTCTTACAGTAATTTGAGTCAAGCACCCGTAACGGTTCCCCAAAGCTCCACGTTTTCACTTTAGGATAACGGATTATATACTGAGGTCCACTGGAAAGTTTTTAAAATAGTTTCTAGACTGATGGATGTCAATACGCGTTTCTTAACTCTTCCTATAATGAAAGTTTGTTGCTTTTTGAGCTTATTTTACTTATTTCATACCATAAAACAGGCTATGTTCTGGTGGTTTTTGGATTTTTACAAGTGTGGCAGTAATCAGAATCGGGCGTGGTACACTGAACTACATGCACGAGTGGACGAAAGGGGTTACATGAATAATAAATACAATCTCAACACAAAACTGCCATTTGTGTTCATTCAGTGTTATTTGTTTGACAATCTGAACCAAGTGTTGCAAAAAAGCAAAACACAAAATAAAAGTTTAAGAGGGAAACATTTTTCAAAGCACTGCAGCCACAAAAAACTGCCTATAATTTGCTCTTTTCTATATAAAAAGACAGAACTGTTCTCTTACTGACCATGAGAGGCCAACACATGCTGCTGTAAAAGAACTAGAATAACATTTTTTATTTTATTGGATATTTCTTCACTTTATTGGATATCCATGACAACAGGTTTTCTCTGAGTCTCTTTCAGTTTGGTCAAACCATATTGTGGAACGTTGTTTCAAATCAACGTTATATATTATTCTTGTGATCACTTATCCTGTAAAAAGCAACATAAAATAACGTTTCATCAATATAACCTTAATACAACAAGTAATGACTTGAATATAAACGTTCATAATGGGGAAACCATCACAGTTATGAAAATTCAATCAAACACATGAACTCACACTAGTCTGTGGGATTCATGTTTTATGTTAGCTGATTAAAAGCCATCATCTCATCTTATTTTATGACTTTTCTAAGTTATTACTCATGTAAGAAGTATATAAATTGAATGCTAAATATCAAAGAGAATCATTTTCAAGGCAGATCTTGGAACCAAGCTCAGTATGAAGTGAAATTATACCTCAGTAAACACTGATGATATTATTCTGTACAGTTACAAGAGAGAGCTTGGAAGGAGAAATGATTGCATTACATCTCAACATCTGTTAGATTAACTGCGGTAAGATTTGTACAGAGATAGTCACGGTGCGCAGCCAGTGCATCTTAATGAGCTTGGTGCTCAAATGGTGCCTGACAATTTGGGTTCTTGCTTTAGGGATCATGACGTATCCTAAAAGTAGTGTCACGACTTAAAGCTGCAGTATATAACTTTGATGAAAAATGGGTTGTTTTTTTTTACACATTTGTTCAAATTATCATTATGCTTTGACAGTATAAGACTGCTTTCTCCCAGTGCTCCCAGTACCAACTGCAACAATACACCATTCATTAAGAAACAACCAATCAGAGCCAGAGGGAGGGTCTTAGTGCTGTCAATCACCGTCGCTTGCAACCCTCCCCCCTGGTACCCTGCTGCGCCACAGATGGTTCACCACAACGTAGCCTGTCACGAATGCTAAGGCTAGTTAGCAGCTACTTGGTTGTTCGTTCCCTCGTGTCTTCTAGACCTAACTTGTGAGAATCTGTGGTGAGATTTGAAAATTAAAGTTCACAGATCCTGTCCAGTCAGTCTGTCTGAACTTGAGCTGCTCTGTGAAGAAAAACTGGCAAAAGTTTTAGTCTGTAGAAGCAGCTAATTGTACCAAATGTGGCTCTACAAGGGATGGACATAGAGATGCTGCAAACAAATCTGAACTAGGCCTTTCAGATTTTTACTTTTTTTAAATAATGTTTCTTCCATCTTGCAATTATGCGCTACTTTGTGGCGGCCCGTCTCATTAAATCCCAACAAAATACCAAATACCTGGGAGCCCTTTAGATTTAATTACAGCTGTACTTGAAGTCTGTGCAGCATAAGAAGGGATGTTATCCTCATCAGTGAATTAGCGAATCACACCAACAGCCTCTTATCTCTAAAAATAATTTCACAGATGGTGACAAGATATACTCATCGTGAAGTGAAACAAACACGTTCGCAGAGTTGAAACAGAAATCTCCGGCTGATACTAATCGTGAGACTTTTTTTTTTCTTAAATCTCGGCACAAACTAACGTTGGTAGCTTTTTTCTCCGTGTCGGTGCTGTGAGGCCTTCAGCAGCTGGTACGTACATGTAACAACTTGCCCTTTTAATGATGACTCTTCTTGATTATAAGCGAGATTTTACATATCGGGTCCATGAAGCCTTCCCGTCTGCGAGTGGAACAGAAGCCCTTTGGAGCAAGCCAGCACGTGCCCCACACTGTGCCTCGCTCCTGAGCGCCTTTCCCGGTGGTGATCTGATAAAGGTGATAATTCATTCCCTTCAAACCACCACCCCCTTTTTTTTTTTTTTTTTTCTTTTACCAAGTCTCTGCACTCCAGCTGGCAGGAATATCCACCTCTGGATGGTGTCGGATGGGTGGGACGCTACATTGTTATGGAACAAGTTTCACTGCTGCCTGACGAGGAGCAATTGTCTTGTTGCAGCCTGACGCTGACGGTGTTTTCAGACGCAGAGCGCCTCCAACACTGCCAGCTGTCGACAAGAAGCTGAGCTGATATTTGTGTTGGGGGAATAAAAACAGGGGGCCCTGGCATGAAGCCAGGTAGTGTTTTAGACAGACAGACAGACAGACAGACAGACAGACAGACAGACAGACAGACAGACAGACAGACAGACAGACAGACAGACAGGAGGACAGGTGGGCATGCTGCAAGAATGGGAATGCAATATTCATCAGGTGACAGCGCTGTATTATTTATTAAGTGTGAATCGGCTAACAGGCCGCGCCCTGGAGTACGCCCATAAGGCGGACAATATATGGACCGGCTGCAATCTAGTAAGACTGCAACTAATGAGAGGCCGAGTTTCATCTGCAATCCGCTGCCGGGGGGGTTGTGGAGGGATTACGCTGGTTTGAGTGCAAACATTTCATTTCTCGCCTGAGCTCTCCCCGTTATTTCTTTCAGGTGAGCGACACCGCGCTGCCTGTGTAATTTGTTTCCATTCCCATGAATGGAGTTAATCAAATCATTTGTTCCCTCTAATGTACCGTCTGTACTCGGTGTGCTCAGGCTGCCCATTAACACGTGGAACCTCCTGTCCAAATTGTTAATACGCGCGGCTTTAAATAGCCGTGGAATGGATTAATGATGGAGGTAATCATTTACGGTATGCCTTATTAATTTGCGCCGCCGTTATCAGAGCGGTTATTTCATCTGTCAGTCTTTATGGGGGCTGATGGAGGTGCTGCTGGAGTCTAATTTTCACCGGAAGGATCAGTATTATTGATCAGCCTTACCTTTCATCCCTTTGCAACTGTTCATTTTGACCGTACTGCCATTACCGACCATTAGTGGCTGGCCTGAGATCTGATCATAGGCCTATTAAAATCTGCACTGCCTCAAGTATAAAAACACTAATAGTACCAGTAATAATTTCCCAATCACTTGTGATAATGTTATATGACCGTGGGCTTGTTGGAAAATTAAGTACTTTCGAGTAGCTGAGGCTAACAAGCTAGCTAAAACTAAACTGAAAAATAGACTAATTCAGAGTCCATCCAGATTATTTTCAAACTACTGTAAAACACTGAAGGCAGAAGAATCAGGCAGGATTGCTGCGCAGTTGATGAAAAATCTAAACGTTTATTCCGTTCTAAGAAGAGCTTGAGAGCATCATCAGATCGCAGCTAATCTGGTGAGCTCAGCAAACGCAACTCCAAACATGAACGTTGTTTAGCAGGACAGAATGTTTTCGCCAACAGCTGTAACCAGCTGATGTGAACGTTTTTAATGTTCAGTTGAGTCAAATTGCTAAGTTAGCATAAAAAGACAAATATTAGAGCTGTGGCCCACTGTGAAGACGGTCCGCTCAGAGCCATGTGCATTCTTCAACAGTTCAGTTATGGTTTCATCCGACCAGAGAAACTTCTTCCACTTGTTTGCTGTGTCCGCTAAACAGCTTGAACCAACACATGAGATGTCTGATAGAGCAGTTGAACCAAGTGGAAACTTTGCCTGCTGTGGGTTCTGCTCTGCTTACCAACAGGCAGATGGAGAAAAGAAGAAAAAGATTTTTAAAAAAAACAAGGTAACAGGATGAAACATGGACATAATACAGAAAAATGTAGTTTTATGTCAGAAATGGACTGAAATAAAAAGATTATGATATTTGAAAAAAAAGTTTTTAATTCTTATGTTTGTATGTTCTACTAAATGCCTCTGAATGCAGACGTCTTCATTAATAAAATCCAAACAGACATTTAAACACTGATAATGTGCCTAAATCATACTCCATAATCTGCAGGGATTTTACAAGGCTGGCAGAGTTTCACAGACTGACATCAGGGTGATTGCACGCTTTTCCCAAAACTTAATAACTCAGCTTTTCGTGACCGCAAGATTAATCGCCTTTCGGAAACAAGGTGGAACCCTGACCGGGAACAAGCAGCTGTAAAAACCTCCGAAACAAAACCAGACTTGCAGCAAACTCTTTCATGAAACAACACTCTCTCTCTCTTGCTGAAAACGATCATCTTGCCGGAAAGGTTGCGAGGCACGTTCTCCAACTGATTCATCTGAGATTTACAACCTTGAAGATAAGGCAGAGGAGTTCTATACAATTAGTTGCTGACATGGAGTCTATGTGCTGTGAAAGCAGAGAGTAGTGGATGTAGAAACTAAAATTAATGTATGATGATGTAAACTGAATAAAAGTGACATCCAATAGACTAAATGAGACATAAAGAAGTATTCACTTTAAGATTTCTGTGGTTTTTGTTGCACTTTCTACAACCTTTGTGGTAGAAACAGCCATTTTCAAATGATGACTTCATTTTATGCTGAAGTTTTTTTTTTTTGTCACTTTAAAATCTTTTTTTTTTTATCCATCAGGATTTTCTGAAATATGTCCAGATTCTGAAGCAATAGAGCAGCCCCGTAGCATCACTCTGCCATAACCTTGATTCACTGTCAGTATGGTGTTGTTTGTTTTTTTAAGTGCAATGTATAACGAGATGCATGTCTTCCAAAAAGTTCAATTTTGTTTTGTCAGTTCACAGAATATTTTTTCCAAAGGGATCATTAAGTTTCAAGAAAATGCAGACATGGAATTTTGTCAAGTAACTGTTACCATCAGTTGTTAAAAGATGATAGCTTAAAAGAAGTTTGACTTCACAACTTAACGACTCTGTCTCTTTAAGAAGCTCCTGCTCTCTCAGAAACTCCACCTTCAGAACGTCATCATAGCAATGTTCGTCTTTATGCCATTTAGAACCGTTCTTATCAGCATTGTTTGATGAGCTCAGCAGACTCTCAGTTCCACCAGGTGTTTGCTAATTGCTGCTGCCACTAGTCTGAAGGAGCTGAGTTGGGGAGGCATGTAAGAGGGCTGAGCAGTGATGTAGAAGCTCAGCTTCTATGGTGCAGCTCAGAGAAGTTTTGTGCAAATAGGCGGGGCTTTGTGTGAGCAAGCTTTAAGGCACCCCCAAATGGTTGCCATGGCAGATTTAAGGATTTCTCAAACATGCATGAAGGAAGCAAAGGTATGTTTTAATGAGAGAATAATGCTATAAAATTATATAAAGCTAAAAAAATAGCTGATTTTACATGTTACTCCACTTTAAGATGTTAGTCTGGGTTCTTTTGGGGCCTTCTGGATGAGTTGTATATGCTATCTTGGATCTTGGCTGACCAGTCCTGGGAAGCTTCACCATTGTTCAGTGTTTTCTCCATTTCTGGACAAAGGCTGTCCAAGCAAAAGTTAATGACTTTGCAAATCCTCATTAACACATTTCTTAGGTCTGGGGTATGAGATGTCACCTTTTGAGATCTTTTTGCCCACTTCATGTTGTCCAACAGTAATTTCAAGATGGTACAAGTCAAACTAAATCAAAAAACAATGGTGATATGTTCATATAGCTTCAGAGCCATTCGGATAGCTGTTACCCCTAATAAATGAAACCATAATTCAAAACTAAATTTGATATTTCTTGATATCCATTTCTGACATCAGAATTTGTGAGTTGAACTGAAACATTTAGCTTTGATGAGTGTTTGAATGAGCTATGAATGTCCTGCAGTTACACTTTAATGGACATAAATCTGTTCTGGAGCCAACAAGGCCTTAGGAGATATCTAAAAATGTTCCCATGTTCGCTCGCCTTTCTATACATTTGTGCACGAAGCTGTTTTACATGTTCAGAACTGCAAAGAAAGCAAAGCATTGCAAGCTCATTTACTGCACTCATTAAGCCAATTTCTGCTTTTCATGCGTCCCTCCTATTACTATATTTGCATTTTTCCATCAGCAGAGCCTGTGAAGCATGAGGAGCTATTAGAAGATTCCTGTCTTGAAATAAAAAAATAACAATAAAAAAAAAAACATGTCTGAGTTTAAAGGGGAAAAACAACTCCTCTCTTATTATCACATGCATCATTACAGCTGAAGAGCATAAAAGTCAAACGATCGAGAGATGAAAACATTTGCTAGAGTTCACATCCGAGTTAAAAAAAAACGATGCTTTCAGAGAGGAAAATAAATAAATGTAAGTGGACGCACACCCCTAAAAAAAATAAAAAACCCACACAAATACGGAGCGTCGGTGTCATAACTATTCCACATCGTCGGAGAGCCCTCCAACTTCACTTCAAAGCTCTCGGGCAGACAGTGGCTAATGATGAACACTCAGATGAAGAGCAAAGAGACAGCCATCCAGACTCCACATTAAAAAGGCCTCATCCCATCTTCTGTGTCGAGATAAAAGACGGGAACTCGTGCCTGGCTGCAGCTAATGTGCGTTTAAGCACTCATCCATACATACATAAATGCGCACACTGGCAGACACACTTATCATGCAAATGTGGAATAATTACAGTCTTGTCTGCGCGGAGGGAAGCTGGGATGCCTTTTGAAGATAGCGATCCTCAAAAGATTCATTGATGTTATGCTGGTTAATGGAGGAAAGAAGCCAAACTGGTATCTCTACTGTTTCTGTCTCTCTTTTTCCCCTAAAATAGAAAAGAGGGGGGAAAAAAATCTGCATATCCGGTATTGGTTTGGGACAACTGTGTCTACTTTGCTTTGCTGTGAAGAGGCCTAGAGCAGGTGCACAGCGAGGCATCCAAGTCACATCGGGTGGTGATTCAGAGCAAACTTCTCTTGTGTTAGGTTAGTTAAAATTACCTAAATTATTTCTATTTGCTGAATGCCAAAAAAATCTAGTGAGAATTTTTTTTTGTAACTTTCTTCAAATTGGGATAAAACTTATGGTGAACTAAATAGCTAGTTTAAAGACATCCTAGGTGCACAAAGCAGCGTTATCACACATCCTTCCTCTCACCAGCCGTTAGCCAGCATCACTGCTCCTAACAAACTTTAAGTCAATACATTATTTACAATCCTGCTGTTATTTACAATTTTTACGCTTGTTGTTTTTTTAAGTCTTTTTTTATTCTTTTCTATTCTTAAAAAAAGATGTACTGCGACATTCACCTAATTTTGTAATCTTTCAGATGAGAGACAGGTTTCGTGTTTATTATGTTCAACACTGATCTGGAAAACTATTTTTTTGCCCACTTTTCTGTCTTTTTTTGAATCGTGAGAACTGACTTGAACACTAGTTTAGATGTAATTCTTCACTCTTTTATGAACTCCTGGTTGAGTTTCTGACAAACTCTTGGAGTAATTTTGTTCAGCTGGTCACTCCCTAGCATTCCAGTGGACATGATCTGTTCATCTCTGCAATCCTTTAGCCTTTTTCATGTTGTCTGACTGGCTTGATCCAAGTGAAATTGTGATTATGCAAGTCAAGAGGTAACTGGGCCTGAATCTGGCTCTTGGAACTAAAATATATGGTTCTGCAGGGGGAAAGTTTTCATGATTTCACAAGGAGGACAAGAACTATTCAACATAGAGTCAGGTTGGTTTGGATAGTGTTTCACCCTTAATTAATTCCTGTTCTTCCTGATTTATTTTGGTTATTTTTCTTATTTTAGTAAATTCCTAAGTGGTACAGACCTCCAAGTGATAAATCTCAGTTTCAGGCATGTTCGTAGGTAATTCAGTTGTATTTTAGAAGCATTGCATTCATGGGTTCAATTTGGGAACAGAAGTGCAGCTTGCTTCGACGGTCGCCTTGCCCCAAGTTCATTCATTCGGCTGTAATGTAATCCAGGTGCAGCCTAATGTCTGAACCTGGGAGGGCCGGCCACACAGCAAGTCACCACCAACCAGCTGCACCTGTACAAGAAAAAGAAGCTGCAAGTGTTTCTTCCTTGGCTCTGATGTCACTCGGTTGCTGCTTGTTGGTTACTGTTGCATGTTTGATGGAAAAGTGTGCATGTCGTTCATCCATAAATGAAACCAACACTCCGGGGGAGGGTGCGGGAGGGGGTTTCTTCCAGGGGCTTAAGAGACGTCGCCTTGGAAAATGCAGCCACAGTCGGATTACTGCCAATCTCGGGACGGAAGAGGGCCGAAACATGCCAGCACATATATATGCATACAAATGACCACGGAGGAATTTAAAGTCAAACAGAAGCCACCACACAGGCTCTCAGTCCTGCACAGGAAAGCACACAAACTAATTGGCCAGCCCATTAGTAATTTATTAAGCTTGTCCTTGTAAATTTTATCAGGTATCCAGCGAGGGAATAGATTTATTGATTCGCCCCGCATTCATCAGGCCCAGAAAGCGGCGCAAGCAAGAGACATAGAGTGAGAAAGAGAGACGGCAGGTGAGACAGAGAGGAAGAGAGAGAGTATATTCATCAGCGTCGGGCTTCCAAGCAGCTTTGCATGAGATCAAGCTGGAGTGTGTTGTGATTCCCCCTGGGTCACCTCTATATCCCACTTCATTCACGATTCTGCCTCGCCTCAGCTCATCAGTGTGTGCCCACCGATCAATTGTTCTCATAAAACACCATCCAGGCTTTGGCTTAGGCTATCACATGAGGGTGGAGGGAGAAGGAAGTCTTCCTGTCAAATTTTATCTTAACCCCAAAGAGCCGCAGACAAGCTGCAAGGCAATCAAGAGAGGGCAGGGTCACGGATACACGGGAAGCTAATTCTGAGAAATTCAGCTGTAAAGGAAACACAAGCTCTGTTGGACAAATTATGTACAATATGCATGAGGTTGTGCCCTCATTACTATATTTCCTTTGGCCCTCTTGTTGCCAGGGATTCCTTTCTTTCCTTTCCTTTATAAGGTATGGCTTATCGACTGCGAGAGAAATGTACTGTATGTTCTCGCTGAAACATAATCATTTAGTATCTGTGGACATTCTGTCTTGTATTTTGCTAATCTTGCTTAGTTTCAGATTACAGTACTTTTAACTTTGACAAGGGACACGTGACAAAAGACAGAAAATCAATACACATGTTCTACCAAATGACACACCAAGACCCCAACCTTTCCTTTAGCGGTCTCTTTCTGTGTGACTGGTAGTTTTCCAAAAGAAAAGGACCTCTAAGAGCAAACCTGATGCTTTGTAAACATATTTATCCTCTTGACCCTTTTTATATTTTGTCACAATAGAATCAGCGTGTTTCAATAAGATCTTGTGTGAATGATCGATACAGAGTATGTACAATGTACAAAGTTTTATCTGAAAAGCATTTTTTTCAGTCCTGTCTATTTAAAACGCTACCAGTTCCCTTCAAATATCATCTTAAGTTATAAGCAGAGTAATTCTGTTTTATTCAACCAGTTGTTATTCAGTTGCGGAAAAAAGTAAAGCAGGTTAAGTTTATAAGCAACATTCAAAGTTTTGGAGATTTTATGGAGAACTTCTTATTTCATCATCCAAAACTGGAAAGAGGCTGGCACAACCCAATCAGTGTCAAATGATTGGCAGATTGGCACTGACTGAATCACTGACAAATCAATGGCAAAGTTCGATCTTCAAGGTTCAGCCAAGATGTTGAAGGGATCTGTTTTGGTGATGTCAGAATCGGGTCTCTTCTTTTTGCAGATGATGTGGTTGTGTTGACTTCATCAGACTCTGATCTCAGTCTTTCATTGGAGCATTTCATAGCTGAGTGTGATGGGCATTGACGCCTCCAAATTTAGACTGCCTTCTCTGGGTCAAGGATGGAACTGTTGGCCCTCTTGCCCCAAGTGGAAAAGTTCAAGTAACTTTTTCAAGGTCTTGTTCACCAATGAGGGAAAGTGGAGTGGGGGAATCCTATGGTCAACTGGAGAGGCATCTGCAGTAATCTGAGTGGTCCAATGGTGGTCTGCTTTGGAGAGAGAAATGAGCCAAAATGCTCAATCTATGGTAAATCCTTCTACGCTCATCTATGATCACTAGCTCTGGGAAATGACCAAAAGAACAACATCACAGATACAAGTGACTGAAATGAGTTTCCTCCACAGGGTGTCTGGACTCTTCCTTAGAGATGGGTTGAGAGGTTTGGTCATGTACAAGGGGCTTAGAGTAGAGTTGCTCCTCCTTCCCAGGAGGCTTGAGAATCTGATGAGGTTTTCTGGGCACATCTAAGTGAGAGGAGAGCTAGAGGAAGACTTATGAACTATGTTTCTCAGATGGCCTGGGAAGGCCTTGGGATCCGCCCAGAGGATCTGGGTGAAGTGGATTTGGAAAGGGAAGTGTAGGTCTCCCTATCTAGACTGCTGCCTTAACTACCCAAACCTGGCAACATAATAGATTAAGTGGAAGATAAAGGATGGACAACTTCAACCCTGCCCTGGCATGGCTGTCCACCTAAACTCAAAGGTCACAGCAGGAAAATATGTCAACAAGACAACTACTAGTCATACAGTCCACTAAACCTGACCACTTTCCAAGAGGAAAGCAGAGAATCATTGAATTACAAATGGCTATAAGAAGCCCCACTCACATTTTGGTCCATCGTGAAACCTAGTGGCCTAATTTCAATTAGCCCACAACATGATTGCGGTTCACCAACTTTCTCCACCCAATCTGAACTTGAGGTATTTTTCACAATAGGATGGGTGAAAAATTGTTTCTAGATCTGCAAAGTTGTGGTAGAAACACCCTACAAGACTTGCTGCTGCAATTTCAATGGAAGCTAGGTCTACAAAATGATGACTCAAGTGAGCTAAATATGATATTCACATCACACACAATCTCAATTTAATGTGATTAAGTTAGTGGCTACAGTGTGACAAAATGTGGAAGAGCTTAAGTCATATGGGTACTTTAGCAAGGTCCAATAAGTAAGAGTTGGATAAGGATGCCAAGAAAATGTGAAGTTCCTGTTGGGATCAGAAGCGGTAATTCTATGATTCGTTGTGCTTGAGTACATTTATGCACCTTTGTGGTTGGATGGATCATTTTTCACATGTTTGGGCCTGTAAGTTATACCATCATGACAGGGAAGCAGCTTGATAGTAAACAGTGGGCATCTGAACTGCTTTACAAGACAAAGCAAACACAAACCTTCCCTAGTTTTCTGACTTTAGATGCTTGGAAGGAATCTTTTCTGAGAAGAGGGGTAATCAGAAAGTCTTTGATCCAAGATTCCTGTCCCTCCAGTCATCGCCTCGACTAGCATTGTTTCAGGATTTCCCTGCCTGGCTCGCTCGGAGGTTTGGTAGACTGCTTGAAGTGAGATTGGCGAAGGAACCCTGCATCTGGGATTTGGGAATATAAATTCCTAATCCTCTGCAAGGCTGCCTCTGTCCCTGCTCAGGTTAAAACTTGCAGGTTGAGTGGTGCAAACATACATATGCTAAGACATATGGACCGAAGCGATAAGGCTTGTGGGTGCTTTAAGTCCATTACAGTACAGACTGCAGCCATTTAGCCTCGGGCTTTTTGCTGCTGTATTATTTTTTTCCCCTCTCAGCTCCACCAGTATTCATGATGTTTAAGAGAGAGTTATGCTACATGTTTGGCAGGATGTGAATGTTTCTTTAAAGCCCCAAAGACCTCTGTGCTTATTTCATCAAACTCCAGGAGGACTGCTTCCATAAAACATGTTCATTTTTATGAGGAACTGGAGCTTTATTTCTCAGAGACAAGATGCCTTCTAAACTTTTTTCTTTATATATTGTCTTTCCTTTCTTAGGGGCATATTCGTTCACTTCCATTTGAGTTTCATCCAAGTCCACACCATACATACAGTAAAAATTACTTTACCCTTGTACAGTTTTGTCATTGTTGCTTTTATGAGGCACAGGTGAAATGTGTAAGCAAAAATCTTTAAAGTAAATCCTTTTTGAATTTTGATTGCCACATTTGAAAAGGTGGCGTCAATTTCACTAACTGTGGCATGTCCTGATTATTGCAAAATCTGTAGTATCAGAAAATTACTTTAATAGGACCAGTATAACGGCATGAAGCAGGCAAAAAGACCTGAAAAGGAGAAAATAACGTCGTAAACTAAATAAACAGATAAAGTTATTGACATATAGCAGTCTGGAAAGAGCTGGAGAGCCATTTGTTCATCCAGCAACAGCAGCAGGTATCCTTCCAAATAGCTAAGAGAAGATGAAGGTTTTGGAATAACCTAGTCAAATTATGGATTTAAATCAGAATATGCTCTGGTATGACCTTAAAGATGCCACAAAACTATTTTAGCCAATGTAACGCTGGCAGCAACTAGCAACTTGACAAGTGATGCCAAATTGAGAGTTAATTTATAATTAGAAATTTTGATGTATTTTACTGGGATTTAATATAACAAAACAACACAATATTTGTGAAGTGGAGGGAAAGTATTTACATAATAGCGTGGCGTGTATATTCTATAGTCTGACACCATTTTAACAAAATCCAGTGCTAAAAACTGTCTTGATAAGTGAACTTAGTGTACCTGTAAAAAGCCTGGCTGTGTGTAATTAACTCTCAGTGTAAATCCAGCAGCTCAGTGAACGTCTTTAAAGCGCACTGAATCTGGACAGAGAGGCATCTTTGGCAGGGAGAGGGAAGCTTGGCAGAGCCAATGGACACTTAAATAAATGGCAAATGGCTTGTACTTGTATAGCAACTTATCAACAGTGTTATAGATCTTATTCATGTGTTTCAAGGGCCTAGTTAAAGTACAGATCTAAATCTATACTTGAAAGTGATGGTCATTCGTTCAGTCTAAATGTCTGGCAAAGAATATCTACTAAGTGTTGCAGGTCCCAGGTGGAGGCACAGGCAAGCAGATGCAAATAACCTCTTAACAGGGAAAAACGAGTGAGCCACAGGAGACGGTGTTGCTGTGCTGGTACCTCTCATCCGAATTTAGTCTAGGTTATAATAATAAGGCCATTATACAACTTTTAAAGATTGTGACTATACATTCAGACTTCTACTATTTCTTCTATAACACAACATCAGCTTATTACTATATCAGGAATTGCAAATAAATGCACATTACAGACGGCTATATAAAACATACGCATTCTTCGCGTACCATCTGAGGAAATCCTCCGAGCAGCTAACCGAGAGCTTATTAGCTGACTATAATAACAACATAAAATAACACAAACCAAATACACTGGGGACCAATGTCACGACGCTTAACAGAACAATCATGTTGATCACATATCAGTTTTCAGTTTAGACCCGAACCAACCTGTTTTAACAGGAAAGAACGAGTGAGCCGCAAGGGAGCTTCCTCGACACCGCAATGTTGCACCGTCAGTCCCGTAAGGGTTCGCTTCTGCCATCTAGCGGCGCATTTGTGTTATTGCGTGACATTGCTCCAAAATTTCAAAACAAGGTCAAATCCTAAACTAAAATCACAATTTAATCTAACAAATGTGACCACACTTTGTGGGGGTCACATAAGCACAATCGAATACAATGAAGTTTGTGGTTAAATTGTAAAAAACTTCCAGTGGGGTTGAATAGTTTTGCAAAAACATTGACAGAAAGATGCATAGATAGAAACGCAGCAGTACCAAAATCTAAGAAATTTATGTTCAAGTCTGACATATTTTGAGAAATTGATAAATTATTTGTTGTACCAAAAAAAAACATTGGAAAGTGGCGAGGAAAATTTGTGTGGAGACAAAGTAGATGTTGGTGCGAATGCAGAACTGGAGGGAGAATATAAAAAACGAGAATAGAGGAGGAGGCGGAGGAGTAGAGGAGTGTGTGGTGGTAAGCGTTCCCCTTGTTGACCCTGCAGAAGGGGCACCGCTCCTTCCATCTGCGAAAAATAATCCCTCGCAAACACACACTCAGCTATGCATGAACACACACCTCACCAAAAAGCCAAAAAAAAAAAGGATTAATGATATTCCAAACACACACAATCAGCCAGAATCCATCACTTCTGGTTTCTGCAGGAGTCCAGACGTGCCCATGTGTGCGTGCGTGTCACTTTGAAGACCAAAAGTGTCTATGTGCAACTGCAAATCTCTGTTTGCTTCGTTCTGTCTGGGGCACCATATGTTACCCACAAATTTGTCTTCACCCCTTTAAAAAAAAAAAAAGCCCATCCATATGCATGTTAAACAGCCTTAATTAATACCCCACATACATGCGTACAGTACGGATACACCCACACTTCCTGGGAGAGGTAGTGTGATTTCCAAACCGGCTCCTCACTAGGCAGAACACTTGAGGAACAAGTTAATTGACATTGACTATTCATATATACACAGCGGGTTTGCTGGGCTGTGGGCAGATGGTGTTTGTAAGCTTCCATTTAAACCAGCAGTCAAAAATCACAAACCATGTTGCTGTATTCTTCTTCCATAAAGGATCCTCCGAGGGGCAGTTTTGGAAAGTGTGTGCAACCCACCAGATGGATGCAGAGGGATCTGCAATGCCTTGCGAAAGGTGTTCGGCAACCGTGGAGCGTTTTTGTATTTTTGTGACATTGCAAATTTCAATCTATTTTATGTGACTGGGTGACGCAAAGCAGTGGATAGTGGGGATGGTTTTCAAAATGTTTCCCCAATTAAGGTCCAAGAAATGTGGCGTGCATTTGTATTCAACCTCCACAAGCCCATATGCTGCAATTACAGTAACAAATTGCATAGTCTATGTTGGGCAATTACAGCAACAAATTGTCCATTCTATGTTGGAGAGAGTATTTCTGAACAGCAATTTTTAAGGGTGTTTTCACACCTGGTAGTCCGGTAGACTCAATTTGATTGGTGACCAAAATTGCAACATTCTGTTGCATTTTCAGCTGGTGAAGTTTGCTTTCATACTGCACTGTATCAAATGAACCAAAACCTTTGAAAAACCTGTTCCCCTCCTCACCTGCGGTGGCGCTGCACCAAGAATCACTAAAGAAAACGACATGAAAATCTCTGAAGAAGACACCAAGCACAATTTTGTTCTTCACAAAATGTAAACAAAAATGGAGTTGTGTCAGATTTCAGCCGTTTCAGGGTTTCTTTTTTGTCTTTGGTAAAAGACTATTAGGTTTGTTTGTTTTTTGGTCATACCTTTGCAATGCATTTTGTCCACTAAGATTTAATCAACTGGAATTCTATACACAATTCAATTCAATTTAAAAAATACTTTCATTATCCCAGAGGGGAATTGAAAATGCTAAAAATGCTATAACCAAAGATAATCAGAGCATATGGAAAACACAGCATTCTGTAGGATTTGTATTTTAATTCAACAGCGTATAATTTCTCAGACGAAACCAAAACTCGGATGACAACTGAATCGCTTCGCTTCATTTTTACTTCTGTTGAGCCTCGTTAATCCATATTTTTATTTTAAACAGTACATTTTCTGACATTTTCAGGTACCAAGTCAATACAGAACCAGTATCGTGATACCGATAATAATACTAATACCAATACTTAAAACCTAAGTATGACATGTCATCAAACTTCTCAGCATTTATGCGTTTTTTCCTTTGAATTATTTTGTTAAAATCTAGATCAGAATTTAGAAAAAGTTTATAGAAAAAGTCTACAAAATACTTAAACCACATGATGAACAGAAACAATAGAAAAACAAAGTGTAATTTTCTAAATAAAATGCAAAAACAATAATAATTTGTGACAAAAACCACAGGAATTTTTTTATGTTAGAGTTGAATAACTACAATACAAAAATGAAATAAAATTTCAAAAGGGAATCTGAATCTAAAGGATCAATCTTGTCACTCTAATATTGATCTGATACCGATATCAATATTTTGGATCGATCTGCCCATCTCAGTTATATGTTCATATTGCTGAAGTCAGGACACAGATGCCATGATGAGTTGTTCTGGGGCAGCATTTCAAATTGCTTTCTTCAATCTCCATCTCCACACTGACATGGCTGTTTCCCACTGATTGCCCATAGGACAGCTCCGTGCATGTATAATTCACAAGCCTTGACTGGTCTTATTTACATGATTTTGTATTAGACCGAACATTGGATGCCAGAGTCAAATTACTTTTTTTTTTTTACGTGTTAAAAGCAAAAGAGCGCTCTGATAGTGCTCAGTAACTCCTGGCTGTGTCTGTTGATTAATAATCAGAGACAGACATGCAGTAAACATGATGCAAAAGGGAGTTTCTGGTCAAAATGAAAGGATAATGGAGTATATAATATAGGATTTATGAACACTGGTGTCTATCAGCCGTAAAAATTGGCTGTGGTACCTTCAAGTCACACATTTTGTGTCTGATGGGTAGACTGTCGCCATGGCAACCCAGATTTTGGGGGTTTGCAGGGTGATAACAAGGTGGGGACGTGTTTAAAGAGAAGGGGGGGTCTCAGGGAAGGCTGGGATGGGCGTGCTCAGAGGGAGTAAAAATCCTGCTAACATAGAATTTGAAATGTCCCTCTGCCTTCAACAAAAGAGAAGATACACATACACTTCTTGCATCCTCTCAACTTATTTTTTTTAACACTTTGTTGTTTTTTTTTACAGTATTTTTCACAACAAAATGGAATGATATAAAAAAAAAGGAATTCAAACACTGTCTAAAAAATGAGTCACAAAAATGCATTATTCAGTTTAAAATAAATCGTAGCTGAATGAATAGAGCAAAATGTAAAGTGAATGCTTTTAGGAATCACATACCGCATGAAGCCTCAAGCAATTCTTCTTAAAAGCTTGTATAGGCTCAAATTTTGTCAACACATGTACAGCGAGTGAGCATTACGCAGCAAACGGAAGCGAAGCACAACCACAAAAGGAAAACTAAATAAATTACATGACCTGCTAACATGAAATTTGCCTGACAGACTACTTTAAAACAGATGCTTTTTAGCATTTTATTGATTTGCTCTTTGCTGTTTTTCATCCTACTCTAATATTAATATTGCTGGTGTGTTTGATTTAGCAGTCACACTTTGTGAGAATTAGGGGGCGGGGAAAGTACTTTGTTAGAAACAAATCATATGAAATATTTCTCACAAAAGTGAAATCCACTATTCGGATTCTGTTAGGACAGGCCTTCGTCTTGTGAAGTGTTAGCTATTAATCCAAACCCCGAATATGAAGTTGAATGCTTTGGGTCTGAGTCCATGTTGACTCACACATGGACTTACACATGACACAATGAAACTCTTATTTTGGTGACACAAGATTGGTTAACAAGAAACAACCAAAAGCTTATGCTGATGTTCACCATCTCTCAGCATTCAGCTTGTATGAACCATAAATCTGGAACAAACTCCCAGAAAACCGCAGAACTGCTGAAACACAGAGTTCCTTTAAATCAATGCTAAAAACCAGCCAGTTGAACATGAATCAACGTGTCTGATTTGTATTTGATTGCTTTTGATTGTTTATGTCACAATTGGTGACGGTATGACGCTTTATGGTGGAAAGCACCTTGAAGTGTCTTGCTGCTGAAATGTGCCATACAAATAAACTTAACTTGACTCTACCTTACTTTGCAGGAAAAAAACATGAAAAATATGAGTTGCACAAATGCCAACACAAGGCATGGTCAGCTTCTGAAAAGTAAGGTTGATTAAACCAGACATATAAACAATGACAACAACTCAATGAGGAAAGTACAAGTCCTGTGTGAAGCTTTAGCCTTTAACTGGTTCTGTGTAGTTTTCTGGACAAATACCCCTCAGTCCCCAATTTTGTCGAGACATTTGGTCTTCATTATGGTACAAAGCACACACACACACACACACACACACACACACACACACACACACACACACACACACACACACACGGTGTTCTCAATCTTCTCTGAGTCAAGGCAGATACTATCTCAGTCTTGGCAATCAACTTGTCACCCCAGCCATCCTATGAACTCTGCATTGCTCGCACACGCACGCACACACCCGCACACACAAAGAGACCAGCTAATCAGGAAGAAGCCAGAGTGCATGAAGCCTGCTCGACAGGAAGTTACAGCCATGTCACAGGAAATAGGATGTGTCTTTTCACCGGACTGCAGGATCCCTGCGATTAGGGCGAGCAGATGGAGCTGTCTCGACGCATTACACCTACGCCTGCGCGCGAAAACAGTAAACACTCACGCACGGGCCACATGCAAACAGACGCAGTAAGCGAAGCGGACAGCGGATGGAGTTACGACATGAATCCACCGACACAAACAAGAAGGCGTGTTAAATGTTAGTGTGGGGGATCAGTTGCTGAGGACTTTGGATCAAGGAACCCCCCACCCCTGTTCCAGTAAAATATGAGTCTATTATCTGTTTTTATGAATGTTTTGTTTTATTAAAAAGCACTGTTTCATTGTCCATGTTTAGCGGAATATTCACGTGTATGTTGGAAGCTATTCGGACTGAGAGTGAAACAAGTTTGGACAGTGATCAGTTTCTAACAGGCGCTTAGGGCAGCCTCGGGTCTGAAGGGTCCTAAGTTTCGAAGAGGAAGAAGAAGAAAAAAGATGGCGAATGTAACCGTTAGAGTGTAACGCACGGATCGATGAACGTGTTTGTATGTTCAGAAAAAAGGAAGTAAAAGAAATTTACAACCACCGCATGTCTCGACACCACTTTTGTTCGAGTGTGCAACAAAATATTGGAGGTTCCACCGAGATTTATTAACGCTTCGTCGCGGGACTCTCGTGGAGGGATGCTAACTGGAGCAAGTAGCGGCGGGAGCACGCTGACACCGCGCGCGACCGACATGGAGGAGTTGGCAGAGACCGTTTCTCAACAGCTATGGCTCTTGCAGTTGGATCAGCTCAAAGAGGTCTGTGCAGAAGCTAAAATACTAAGTGGACATTCTGTAACGAGGCGAGCGTTAATACGATTAATAACAGAGTCCATTGATGCTACGGTTAATGATGAAGAGGAGGAGGTGGTGCGGTGCTATCTGCAGAGAATGTTAAAATCAATTCAACAGATATCACAAAATTCAGAAGTTTCTGCTGAGGAGGAGGCAACGTGCAACACACCACAAAGCACCAAGGCTGTAACGGAACAAATGGACTTGGCCGAAAAATACTCACAGCTCCACCTTAACAACCAAGCGTTGCAGGAGGAAGTACGGAGGCTAAATGAACATATAAAGGGTAAGCCTCAGAGAACAGTGGGTGAAAATGTGATGCCAACCACAGCAAATAGGCTTCCAGAAGTGACCATACGGAGGGAATTTAAAATATGTGGTCAGATAGGGGAGAAAGGTCAGAAAGACAGGCTCTCATACACGAACTTAATGCATCAGATTGAGAGAGGCCTGAGTAAAGGACATAGTGATGTTGAAATTATAGAAGCTGTAATCAAATCAATCAGCCCGGGTTTGAGCATTCGTGACATGCTTGAAATTAAACGTGATCTGACTCTGCCCCAGCTGAAAGCAATTCTAAAGGGACATTTTAAAGAGGATAGTTCCATGGATATCTACCAAAGACTGATAAATGTCACCCAGGACAGTCGGGAATCCCCCCAAAACTTCCTTTTCAGGGCAATTGAACTGAAAGAGAGGCTGCTGCTCGCTTCAAGAGAAGTAGATGCAGATGAGCAGTACAGTGCCGACTTCATTCAGAGGAAATTCCTGAGGTCAGTCAGTACTGGATTGTTGAGTGACAACATAAAATTTCAGCTGAAGCTTTACCTTGATGATCAAGCTGTGACAGATGAGACTCTTATTGAAAAGATGAATGAGGCTGCAAGTGTGGATTCAGAACGACAGTCCAAACAAAGGAAAAGCTACAACACTAAAATTCCAAAAATCAACGAGCTACAAACAGAAATGCAGTTCAGACAGCAAAACCAGGCTGCATCTAATGCCAGTTTGGCAATCCAAGAACAGTCAGCTGAAGTGGTGAAGCAAAAAAACCGTAAAACATCAGCACCCATCAGTTCAAGGGAGTCAGAGCTGTGTGAAACAGTAAGGCTGCTCCGAGAAGAAATAGCTGAAATTAAGAAAAGCATGACCAGCTCTCAATCTACTCACCCAGCAAAAAGGAATGTTAAAAGGGGATGCAAAGGATGTGAAGAGCACAACAGAAGTGATCAATGTGAACATTGTTTTAAGTGTGGACAACTGGGACACTTCTCTAGGGGTTGCAGGGGACCAAAAAGGTTGACAGTGAAACCTGATGGCATGAATGTGAACATGCAGACCTCCACACACTCACAACAACACACTGTGCTGCAAGGAGAAGCTGAGGAAAAGATGTATGAGCGGCTCTGTGAACGGATTAGACAGCTGGAGGCGCAAGTGGAAATGGATGAGAAAGGAAAAAAATTTGTAGGTTCCACTTATGCCAGTCACCTCTCCATACATCATCACACCAAGCTGAGAGCTCTAATAGGAAATAAGTGTATGGTGGACTGTTTCTTCGAGGATGTTCCAACCAAGGCGTTGTGGGATACCGGCTCACAGGTCACCATCATAAATGAAAGCCTGAGGAGATCCCAGCTTCCCCACGTCAAGTTACGCAGCACAGGTGAGCTCCTAGAGGAGGGAGAGACTTTGGTTGGGAAAGCAGCAAATCAGACCCTCATTCCCTTTGCAGGTTGGGTGGAAGTAAAATTCAAACTAGGATCAAAGGGAGGTCTGAATTCAGAACTGCTGGTGCCCGTACTCGTCTCTAATGAGCCTGGAGTGGCTGAGCCACCAATCATTGGATACAATGTCATTGAACATTTAGTAAAGAATGGCATGGAGCACCACCCTGGTGTCACGTCCATAGCAGTAAAAGAGGCTTTCTCATTTGACTGCAAAAAGGCAGATGTGTTAATTCACCTAGTAAAAACAGCTCACCAAAATAATGAGGAAGCAATGGTGAAAATTGGACGTCTAAAAACAGTGATTCCTGCGGGTCAGACCAAAGAGGTGAAGTGTAGTGTGAGGATGGGTCCTCTCTCAAAAAGACAGGAAGTACTGTTTGAGCCGGAGGTGGTCCCAAAATGGCCTGAGGGTTTGAACATCTTAAAAACAGTGGTCTGCCTGAAAACAGGAAACCGGTCAGCAGTATCAATCCCAGTCACAAACGACAGTCATTCAGATATTACGCTGATACCCCGCACTGTAGTGGGATACTTGCAGCAGATTAAAGCAGTTTATCCAGTAGAAGCCAGACCTGTCGGTGCAAGTGAAAAGAAAACGGAGATAATCTCACCTGCCAGCGACCGCAACTGTCCAGCTTCTGATGAACCACATGGAGAACACGGAGAGCCTGAGGCATCCAAACATGATCTGTGGGACCCGCCAGTGCCCATTGACCACCTGACTCCTGAGCAGCAAGAAGATGTAAAGAGGATGCTTCAGGAGGAGTGTAATGCATTTTCTAAGGATGAGCATGATGTGGGGTGCATCCCATCCCTGCAGCTAAAAATCAGGCTGAACGACACAACACCAGTAAGACGGACTTATACATCTGTCCCCAAACCGCTCCTTAAGGAGGTGAAGGAATATCTGGAAGACTTGCTGAACAGAGGTTGGATTCAAAAGTCCAGATCTCCATATTCATCGCCCATAGTTTGTGTACGCAAGAAAGATGGAAGCCTCCGCTTGTGCGTGGATTATCGTGACCTGAACCGGAAATCCATTCCGGATCGTCATCCCATCCCTCGAGTGCAGGATATGCTTAATAACCTGAGTGGAAGTGCATGGTTCTCTGTCTTGGACCAGGGCAAGGCATACCATCAGGGTTTCCTGGAGGAGAGTAGCAGACCACTGACCGCATTCATAACACCTTGGGGTTATATGAGTGGATCAGGATTCCCTTTGGCCTGTCCTCAGCTCCAGCAGAGTTCCAGCGCAGTATGGAGGAGTGCCTCGCAGGTGTTAGGGATGAAACATCTCAGCCATATTTGGATGACAACCTGGTCCACAGCCAGTCATTTGAGAATCATCTACGCGACATGAGAGAGGTGCTGCGTCGTTATCAGACTCATGGAGTGAAATTAACGCCAAGAAAATGTGAAATCTTCAAAGACAAGGTGAAGTTTCTGGGAAAGATTGTGTCCAAGGATGGCTACTGCATGGATCCTGCTGAGATTGCACCAGTACAGGCACTCAAGGACCGCATACCAAAAACGGTGGGTGATTTGAGGAAAATGTTGGGCTTCCTATCATACTATCGTCCATATATTCCCAACTTCTCATGCACTGCTAAGCCCCTGTACAGCCTGTTGTGCACAGAAAAGAAAACTGGAAAGGTAGTGAAAGGAGGAGGGTCAAAAACAAACAAGGGAAGGCACAAAAGCTCAGACCAGCTTCCCTCAAGCCATCCAATCGAATGGACAAAGCATCATAAGGATGTTCTCTGCCAGTTGTTGGAGTATTTGCTGTCTCCTCCACTATTAGGTTACCCCGACTTTGAGAAACCATTTGTATTGCACTGTGATGCTTCTCAAGAAGGCCTCGGTGCAGTGTTGTACCAGAGACAACAAGGCAAACTTGTGGTCATAGGTTATGGGTCAAGAACACTAACTTCACCAGAAAAGAACTACCACCTCCATTCTGGGAAGTTAGAGTTCTTAGCAATGAAGTGGGCGATCTGTGAAAGATTCAGAGAGTACCTTTATTATGCACCCTCTTTTGTCGTCTATACGGACAATAACCCGTTAACCTATGTTTTAACATCAGCCAAGCTAAATGCCACCACACACCGTTGGATAGCCGAGTTAGCAGACTTTAACTTCTCCATCAAGTATCGACCGGGAAAAGTGAATGGGGACGCAGACGGACTGTCAAGGATGCCCCTGGACATGGAGGAGTACATGCGGACATGCGTCCAGGAGATGGAGCCAGAGATAATTTCCTCTGTCACACAATCTGTCCAGTTAACATCCCATGATCAAGAGCCATGGTTGTGTCCTGCAGTCATAATGTCAGCCTGCAATGATGAAGAACAGGAACACATAACACCAACAGTGGCCAAAATATCACCAGAGGACCTCAGAAAAGCACAGGAAGAGGATTCGATTATTGGAAAGGTGCGTGAGTTTGTGATGAGAAAACAATGGCCCCGGCATGCCAAAAGAAATTGGCGTGATGGCATCTCTGTATTCGCTAGAGAAAGAAACAAACTGTGTGTCAATAAAGATGGCATCCTTCTTAGGAAGTCCTCCAGTCGAGTTCAACTGGTGCTGCCCAAGGTGTTTCACCAGCTTATATATAAAGAACTGCATGAGGAAATGGGACACCTTGGTGTGGAGAGAACATTGAACTTAATCCGTGACCGATTTTACTGGCCATATATGAAAGGGGATGTGGAACACTATGTGACAAAGGTTTGTAGTTGCCTGAAGCGGAAGCATCCAAACAGGATAACAAGAGCACCACTGGTCAATATTGTTACCACTCACCCATTCGAGATGGTCTCCATTGACTTCCTTCATTTGGAGCGTTGTAAAGGAGGATATGAATACATCCTTGTTGTCATAGACCACTTCACACGCTTTGCTCAAGCGTATGCATGCACGAACAAGTCAGCAAAAACTGCTGCAGAAAAGATCTTCGGAGACTTTGCCATGAAGTTTGGATTTCCAGCTAAACTTCATCATGATCAGGGCAAAGAATTTGAAAACAAGTTGTTTTCTAAGCTGGAAAAGTATTGTGGCATCCAAGGCTCCCGTACAACTCCCTACCATGCAGCTGGAAACGGGCAAGCAGAAAGATTTAATCGAACTCTTCTTTCAATGCTCAGAAACCTGACAGAGAAAGAAAAGTCAGATTGGAAGAGTTCCCTGCCCAAAGTGGTGCATGCGTATAATTGTACGCGTAGCGAAGCAACAGGATATGCACCTTACTATCTTCTCTATGGCAGGAGTCCTCGGCTGCCAGTGGACATGATGTTTGGGTTAACTCCAACTGATCAGAGCACCTCTCACAGTGATTATGCCAGTAAGTGGAGAAAAAGGATGCAAGAAGCTTACAAGTTGGCATCTGAGACAGCACATAAGGAGCGGAACAGAGCAAAGATCGAGTACGACCGGAAAATTCATGGAGTGGAACTGCAGCCAGGATCTAGGGTCTTAGTGCGAAATTTCAAGGAGCGAGGAGGACCAGGGAAACTCAGGTCATACTGGGAAGACAAGGTCTATGTAGTCACTGAAAGGAAACACAAGGACAGTCCTGTTTATGCAGTACATCCAGAGAAAGGCACAGGGAAGGTCAGAGTTTTGCACCGAAACTTACTATTGCCTTGTGATTTTCTGACAGCTGAAACAGAGAAAGATATGAAAAACATGGTGGACAAGAAAAGTCAACAGCAGAGTAGAATCAGAAGGAAGCAGAAAGAATGTGTTGACAAGAATGGTGACAGCAGCTCTGATGATGAAGACAACTGGAGGTTCATCACCCACCCAAAAGTACACCTGGAACAAGTTGAAGATCAGCTGAGGAGAGGTGCAGAGGATGCTCAAGCGGGTGCAGAACCAGAGGTGGAGTGGGAAGGAGAAGTGGACAGAGAGGAAGAAGAAATGGCGGCAGAGGAGCACACATCTGATAAAGCAGAGGGACAAGATCCTGTGGAAGCGGCGTCATCTGATGAAGCAGACGAGCAAGACTCCGCCGAGGCAGTGTCATCTGATGAAGCAGACGAGCAAGACTCCGCCGAGGCAGTGTCATCTGATGAAGCAGACGAGCAAGACTCCGCCGAGGCAGTGTCATCTGATGAAGCAGACGAGAGAGGGCTGGAACCTGTTTCAAGACAGTATCCTTCTAGACAACGACATCCACCCAAAACACTCACATACAACAAGCTAGGTCAACCAACATTTATGGTTAGGCACAAGTAATGTTAAGTTCATATTGTGGTTAGGTCACATTGTTCAGTTATATGTTCAGGTTAGGTAACTACACAGGACAGAGGGGATTAGAATCATAAGCTTTAAGCATATTGATAGCTGATTAGTGCACATTTGGAATTTGGAATAAGTTGATTTAGACTGATACATATGTTTAGCACATAATAGCATAAGTGGGTCTAAATGAAGGGTTATGGGGCAGGAACTGAAAGTCAAACTTTACAGTCTGATACACACAACCTGCAGAGATGGCAGAGTGACTTTACAGATATTACCTGGCCAGTAATGTCTATTGTTTCAACATGACATGAAGAGGGGGATAGATGCCATGTTAAGAACTGTATCATACAGGAAAGTGTAACAAGAGACTGTCTTCCAAACCTGTCTCCATACCGGCTGAAGACTCAGTTCTCCAGAAATGTCATTATGTCGGGACGACATTTATTTTGAGGGGGAGAGTGTGGGGGATCAGTTGCTGAGGACTTTGGATCAAGGAACCCCCCACCCCTGTTCCAGTAAAATATGAGTCTATTATCTGTTTTTATGAATGTTTTGTTTTATTAAAAAGCACTGTTTCATTGTCCATGTTTAGCGGAATATTCACGTGTATGTTGGAAGCTATTCGGACTGAGAGTGAAACAAGTTTGGACAGTGATCAGTTTCTAACAGGCGCTTAGGGCAGCCTCGGGTCTGAAGGGTCCTAAGTTTCGAAGAGGAAGAAGAAGAAAAAAGATGGCGAATGTAACCGTTAGAGTGTAACGCACGGATCGATGAACGTGTTTGTATGTTCAGAAAAAAGGAAGTAAAAGAAATTTACAACCACCGCATGTCTCGACACCACTTTTGTTCGAGTGTGCAACATTAGTTTTATTAGGGAAGGTAACTCCCTCCCGTTGGTTTGTTTGGAGCAGCACTCAGGGTGAAGGTTTGGGAAAAGTGCAAGACAAAACCCTGTGGTTTATGACAGAGAGCTGGTGGAGCGCGACAAGCAAGCAGACGACACAAAATCCTGATTGAAGGGAAGAGAGACAAAAAAAAAGGTTTCCTGTAAAGATGAGTTATTATACTGGATTGATTTCCTGCACAGATGTCTACCTTCATAATTAATATTGTGACCTTTTGTTTCAGAAAAGTGGACATACTATGCTGTCATTAAGAGTTCATAAATAACACCTTGCAAATGGATTCATGCCTCAAATGTTTGAAAAAAAAGCAAGGTAGGGCATAGCGGTGTTCTGAAATAAAATTAAAACGTGGTTTTGAAAATTTTGACAAATACAAATCTGACAGATGCAGTGTCCATTTGTGTTCATCCCACCTGAGTCAATAGTTTGTAAAACCAAACGTGTTCTTACATCTAGAAAGCAACATTTTTGACCATCTTTAGCAAAACTGTCCCATCAACTCTGACTCTGATTATCCTGCAATCGTCATGTTTTACTGTAGGAGCTCTGTATTAAGGATGGTGTACAGTTTTAGTTTTCCACCACACATTTAAATATATTTCTTTTATGATGTTTTTTCAAAAATGGCTTTCCTTCTTGGCATTCTTCCATGGAGGCCAGAATTGTGGCATGCATGATCGATTATAATATATATTATTGGTGTTGAGAGATTACTAAACCTGACTATTTGATCTTTGCATTTTCTCCAGAGTCACCTTGAACCTCTTGGCTGTTTCTCTTTTTGTGTGGTTTGTTTAAAGTTTGCGATATATAACATCTATTTGTGTTCCTACATTCTCTTTATACTGTTTGTTCGCTAATGCTCTCTGACAGACTTCTGTGGTCTTCATAAAACATATATGTATCCATACTAAGAATAAATTACAGGTAACAGAATTTCTCCAGGTTTCACCAACTCAAATTGAAGACTTTTTAAGGTCATTAAATGAAATTTAAAACTGTATCTCCACAGAAATGTATGAATGTTGTCCAGCAAACTGCCAATTCATTTGCACTTACCGATGATAGATGCAAAAAAGCTAGCTGGCTAGCTAGCAGGGGTATATTAGCAGCTAGTTATTGGTAGCGCCCTGCGACAGACTGGCAACCTGTCCAGGGTGTACCCTGCCTCTCGCCCGGAACGTTAGCTGGACCCAGCAACCCTCCCGACCCCAGTAAGGGACAAGGGTGTAAAAAAAATGGATAAATGGATAAATGGATAAATGGATGGATGGATGGATGGATGGATGGATGGATGGATGGATGGATGGATGGATGGATGGATGGATGGATGGATGGATGGATGGATGGATGGATGGATGGATGGATGGATGGATGGATGGATGGATGGATGGATGGGTTATCGGTAGCCTCAAATGCCTCAAGTCAGAGAACACAAAGATGTCTGAGTGTGACTTTTACATGACAGAAAAGTGCTACAAGAAAAGAAATTACAAATAGATCAAAATAGTGCTGCCAAAACAAAATTTAAAACCTATGTTTGTATTTAAGGCCAACGTGTTTTCTTTTAAGACATTTTAAGGCCTTAATTTTAAATGCATATATTTAAGATGTTTTAAATATGCGCGGACTCCTTGGGTAGTGTCAGAAAGATGGATTTTATTAAAGGGTATCAGAGTAAAACTGGCTTAATTTTCCTTCCGTTTCACAGCTAGGCTATGACTTTGTGTTGGTCGGCTACAAACAATTCCAGTAAAGTACATTAAGATTGTGGTTCAGATGTGATAACATGTGAAAAACTTCAAGGCGAATGAATACTTTTGCTTGTGTGACAGCAAGAGATGAGCACACTTTGTGATATTAATCATCCACTTTTATCTTACTTTAAGGTTTCGAAAGAGACTATTAGTTTTCATTAGTCTGCCAGAGAAGCGTTTCTCGCTTTTCCCTTTGGCCAAAAATAAACACTGCAGATATTCAAAGAGCTTCTGAGCAATCAAAAAAAAAAATCTTCTATATGGGACTCCGATTTGATTAAATGCCTTTGAACTACACCCTTAATCATATCAAAGCTGGACGACTCAGCTCCACAAATCCACAAACCAGTACGTCGGTCTGAGCCTACCTAGTGTACAAACAAGATACTCCCCTAAGAGCCATTTAGTAGCATTAGTGGAAATCTGATTAGCGCTCATCAGATTAGTATGCCAAAGATAATACTACATGCAGCCGTGTAAATCTAAACAAGCAGCAAGGTGGAAGCTGATGTAGGTTTTTTTAAAAAAGTCTCCAGGGTAGGCGATGGTAGAAGATAAACATCTCAGTAGAGGGGTTGTAGAAAGGTCAAGAAATCAGTGATCAAAGAGAGAAAGACAGGAAAACTGATGGAGACAAACAATCCAAAGAGAGAAAGTGATGCCATGCCATTGCAGCGTGTCCTGTTGACGTTGCGCCAGTCTGCTTCACTTGCTTTATTTAGACTCCGAGCAGTCTCTTCCTGTGACCCCTGGAGACCTCGACTCGCTCTGAACCGTGACACAATGTCGTCTTGGAAGAGAGTGTGGGAATCAGGCGAGAAGTCCACACTCTCCTGTATGAAATACTCATCTGCTCAACTTCTTCACCAGCGTCCACTTACCAGGAGCTTGTGATTGAAAACCTCGTGACACAAGCAGCGTCCTCTGATTTGTACGCCCTCATGTTTACAGACCAAAAAAAAAAAAAAGAAAAACTTTTGGTGTTTTACATTAGAGATATTTTTAGATTAAACCCAACATTTAGATTCATGTAGCGAGTTACATCAAAGGAGAGGAAGCTAATGATTAAGCTTATTAGCGTGCTATGGCAAAGGAATGTCGAAGAGAAGAGATATGTTTATAATTGACCAACATAAGTCAGACGCATGGACAAATCGAGTCATCTGTACAATGAATCCCTGCACTGTCCTTGTATAATTAGTGTGTAGGTATCTGGTTGTAGATGAGTGCTAATGAAGGGCGCTTGTTACACGCTTGAAGAGACACTTAAGAGGTGCTAGGGCTTTCATTAGGCTTTGGTTAAAGGGATTCGTAGCCATGCTGGCAGCTGTTAATTGCTGCTCAGGAGGATTAAGACTGTGTAAGACTACAGTGTAAACCTTTATGTGTGTGGGCGGCGAGCAACAAAATGTATTCAAGTTGAACCTACTGTCAAAGGGCCAAACAAACTTCTGGATCCCAGCTGTTCCTTATTTAAGGCAGCAGTCGGCCAAAGCTAAAAACATATGCAGCCTAATGATCCAGGCCCTTTTTAAATGACCATATAAAGTATAATAACACTGTGTTTGAGCAAATGTTTGCTTTAGGAACAGACGTCTGAAACCGTGTTTTTTCTTCGTCTTCTTGAGACGTCCACAGACAGTTATTCCCACTGTTTTCCCTAATATATAATACTTAGAAAATTATATAAACACATACAGTGATGGAAAAATGTTCACGTCTGTCAATGAGCTCACTGGGGAAAGAAATTTAGCACATCTGTGCTGCTTCCATTGGATTTAAAGGGCAACTGTACTTGATTAGCAGCACATTAATTGATAATCAACTCCATGACATGGCAGATTCACACCTCAAAAAAGAACCTGACTTTCTAGGCATACAAAGTAGAAGTTGATTAGGGCAGACTAGACAGGTCTGTTCTTAATATGGCCTAAATATCTGGCAACTATTTTAGCTATCTTTGAAATTTGAGACTTTTTTCAACACTGTTTCAAGTATGGTCAGACATTAACAAGCTTCTGTGTGCAAAATACAATAAAACTCTATTTTAGGGAAACCCAGTAAAATGATTTGAGATGAAATCTTCAGCCAATGACATGATATTTCACTGCTACCTTCTTGCATGTATCAATCCACCTACAATAGCCCTACAGGAACAAATCAAATACTCCAGACCTTTTTCATTTTGGGCATCAAATTTTCTGTTTTCTTTTGACACTTTGAAGAGAACAATGATATTTTTAACGCAGGCGGTTAAAATCTACTGCTCCACATCTTGGAGCGACAATATGTAAAACAACACTTAATCAGAGGCATACAGCGCGTCCAGGCATACATAAAGAGATATAAATACATATGCAGACTAGAGGAGTTCACACAAACACGTAATCTGTCAATGAGACGCAGTAATTGTGAATGTGCTGACTGTGCAGCGGAGCCGTGACCCAGTGCCTCCGACTCACAGCAGCACCGCATGAATACGTACACACACCAACACGCGCACGCGCTCTCATCGCGTCGTGGGGACAGCTGAGATAAGGCGGCGTGCGTTTGTGCAGCTTCACCAGCCACTTAATCCCCGTCAGCCACAGGAGGAGGGGTGCGGGCGAGGCGAGAAGGAACGAGGGACCGAGAGAGCCCCCCCCCCGCTGATGATTTCAGCAGCAGCTTTATCTCACCGGGTTTTGTTTTGGACACAGACGGTTTTATCAGTGGCAAACATTCAGGAAGACGAGTACACAGCCCTGGTTCGCCCTCTGGGGAGCGACTTTGAGTGGATCCAGACGGTGCTTCTGTGAAGAAAACTATTTCTGTTACATCCCCCACAGTTCATCACCGTTCTCTCCCTCCGTCTCTCTCTCTTTCTCGAACACACATACAGATCATTAAGTGCCTCCCACTCCAGATTGTGCCCTCCCTCTGCCTCTTTCTAGACCCGTTTCTCTCACTGCTCTCCGTCTATGTCACCTCGGTTCACCTCAAACTCTGGCTCCATATCCTCATTTCAACTCGTAGCAGCATTTGAATCCGGAGGAGGAAAAAAGGGAGGGAGAGGGTTAAAACAACAAGGATTGGGGAGTCAAAAAAAAAAAAAGATGAGGGTAGGTAAGGGTGGGATGGGAAGAAGGAAGGAGGCAGGAAGAGGAGGGGAGGGGAAAAGGGAGAAGAGGGAAACGAGGACAGCAGGGTTCAAACTGGTCCAGAGTGACTGAATAGAGAGAGAGAGGAAAAGAAAGAAAAAGAGAGAAAAGCAGCGATGCAGACAGAGATAAGGAGATGTTTACACTGAGTGCTGTGGTCAAACACTATTAATCAAGAAGCGCACACAGTTTTACTTTGTGCTTAAACAAAGAGGGCTGGTTGGAAAATTGAACAGCGTAGGGGGGAAGAGGAGAAGAGAGCGAAAATGCAGAGAGCCAAAAGATTTGCTGCTTACGAACTGAAAGGGGTGACCTGAGGATACACTCCACGGTCACGTGGTTCTGCTGGCAGCTGCAGAGTCAGGCTGCTTTACATGCAGGACGCCCGCGAGAGTCACTGCAGCATGGCTGAGCGGCGCTGCGTCTCCCTGCGATCATAAAGAAGATTCCAAAACGTCACATACTTACAGAGGGGTTTAGTTATCACAGGTGGAAGTTTCAGGTTGGGACAGAAGTTTACACACACTCATAGTATATTATTATTCTGTTTTTTAATGATTTATATTATTCTGTGTATTATCATTAAGATGATAATAAGCTGGATTTTTTTCTAATTTGGCAAAACTAAACTAGCATTCTTAGCCCTACATTTCTGGAGAACAACTTACACTGTTTATCACCTAGGTAACAACATCATCCCTATTGTGAACCAATGTAGTGGCAGTACCATGCTGTGGGGATGCTATGGGACTATTCCACATTAGAGATGCTAATCTTTCAGCGTCTAGCGATTTGATTCAGAAACAATTCAGAAATCAATCATTCTATTCAAACATTCTAGAGATTTTCTTTAAGTTATGTGACTGACTGACAGCAGGGTAAACAAATAGTAAATGTATTTGAAACAATTTGATTCCACACTATATCAAATTCCATCTGTTTATATATGTTTGTGTATAAAACTCTAACTTAAATTACGTTGCATTACGTATTATATTAGCTTAGCTCCCTGGCATTTCTTATTTTGAAAAAAAAAAAAAAGAATTATTAAAGATGTAATGTTACAAAAAAAATGAAGCAGACTAAAAGCTGCTATTAACCATTTTCATTCAATTCAGAATTCCTAAAGCTAAGAATTGCGATTCTCTATAAAATTGATTTTTTTTTTTGCATCTCTATTCCTCATGCATTCAGTTGTTATGCTCCGGTAATCTGGTACAGACTTCCAGAAAACTGCAAAACTGCCGAAACATGGAGTTCCTTTAAATCAAGGCTAAAAATGCATCTGTTTAGAGCTGCCTTTGATTAACCGTGAATACAGCATTGATTCACTCTACTCTGTGTTGAAGGTATTCAGTACTTCTCGTTATTTTGCCACTGTAGTGTAACGTTTCTTTGTTTATTGTGTTATGTTTTTATCATATAAAACACTTCAGGCTACCTTATGGCTGGATTATGTACGCAACCACACTTGACCTCTGCCCTGAAGCTTGGCGGCTTAGACATTCATGGAGTGGGTGTCACTATATAGTGTTTAAATAAATGGAGGTCAATAAACTCTATAACTTATTATTAGTTTGACATATCAGCCTGGCTAAGACACAGATTTAACTTGATAACTAGAGAAAGAGTGCTGTTCAAGATGGATGGTATTATCAGCTTGTCAGGTGAATAAACACCAGGAGTGGGACAGACTAAGTCACTCTGATAAAACGTAGTTTCTGAATGTTTCTGCAACACTAGCTGCTGTCTTGTTTTTGTTACTACCAGATGGATAACTTCCCCACAGAGCAGCTGTCACCTGCTTTACTGTGTGTTTCTTTACACATAAGACTCTCTGGTGCTACTAGCTGGCAGCCCGAGTGGGGAGCACAAGTGTCTCAGCCAGAGAGACACTTTTGTAGGAAACAAGTAAGAAACAAATTAAACCTCCCCTTGAACAAGAGAAATGGTGAGAAAGAATTTGAACTACATTTTAGCCGATGATCATTGCAACAACAACAATCTGGCAGAAAATTAAAGTTCGTCTTGGTCTTAAAATGTTGGACATTTATTAGAAAATGGGAAACAAGTGTGTGGCGAAAGATAGGAGAAAAGTAAACTTAGAAATAAAATATGGAAGAGGAAGAGAAAAGTCCAGATGCTGGTGGAACAGGTGGAGAAATGTGTCCGACCCAATCAAAACACAAGTTCAGTGCGTCTTTCAACACACTCAACATCGCGCTAAATAATCATCTGCCTAATTGCGCTTCACAACCGCTGAATATCCGTTTTCCATCACCGACGCAAAGCGTCATTTTGCACAAACACAGACATCCTCGTTCTGCTAATCTGTTTTCGGCTCCTCCGCGGTGGTCTCAGAAACACTTCTGTTGCACGTTCGCTGTGACAGTGCGTACAAAGCGGTCTGGCTTCACAGAATCCCGTCCTTATTTTTAGCTGGCTGATGAAATGTTGATGCAACAACTCGCATTTGAGCGCTGAGGAGTGGGAGTGGTGTGAGTTGGCGCTGACTGGCCTTTCTGAAAGTCACAGCATCATCAGTGTTGCTCCAAAAAAAAAAAGTCTTCACTTGACAAGAAACAAACTTTCAACCCGCTTTTAATACATGTGAGATGATGGTTGTGAGTCTTCCTTTGGATCAGAGACATGGATAAAGCAAAAATGTCCTTGTAGAAGAGGATGAAGCGAAGGACTAAGAATAAAAACAACAGATAGAAACTAACTGGACCACTCAATAAGTTTCTTGAATTTCCAACTGCGTGAGATTTTATCCAGACCTCATTTGTTGGTCATATTTCACACCGTTTGAAGACAAAAACAGAGACATTTGCTCCGTGCAACACAGCAGCGGTCACACAACCACAAACGGGTGCTTTATAAATGGGAGCAGCAGATGGTGTGGCATTTCTTGGAGGTTGACGTGGACACGATCTGCAGACATGTCAGAAATTTGAAAGCCGATTCAGAACAAACAGTGCAGAAAGAATGGAGGCTGGTCATCGCCAAGTAAGTTAGCATCACAGCTAACTGCACTCGCTCTGCTGGGCAGAGACATGAGATGCAAGTAAACATACATTTAGTGTTCAGAAGTGTTCAGATGATTTTCGTTCCTTTCAGCAATAGAAAGAGGACAAGTGGATGCAAAGTCTGACTATGTGTAGGATCTTTGGTTAAGCTTGAAATATCCAAGGAACTGTTTGGCAAATTGTTGTCTCAGATTATTGAGTATGGTCTAAAAGGAATGCAGCAATTTGACATAGTTTGGTTTGTCCATACTTCCTGGAGCTGGGATTTGGCTGAGAAAAGTATCACGATAAAAGCATGTCACATAAATCAAGATTGATAATTATTGATTAGTTTGCATTTGGCGTAATTCTGTTTTTTTTGGTCGTGTCCTTATGGCACAAGCATTGCAACACTGAGCATCGGCCTAAACACACCATCCAACCATGAAGCAAAAATCTCAGCAGGGAGAGAGAAACTGGTCAGAGTTGCAAAAATTGTTCATCAAATCTGACTGAGCAGACCGACTATTTAGCCAAGATGACCAGGCAAACCGTTCAGCCTTGACATACGTCAAAAGACGTGAAGCGGGAACTGTAGTAAAAGATGGCTGTGCTAACTGAATGTGTGCAACACCCTGTTTTGTTTTTTTTGTGTAAATAATTACTGTTCCTTTCACTTCACAACAACGTGCAACGTTGTGTTGATTTATTATATACTATCCCCCTTCAAATTGTGGCAAAATGCAGAAAAAGCTCGAGGGTGTACGATTGGATTTGGAAGAAACCATAAATCTTCAGCTATTGGTGGAAAAAATGGGCCTGGTAAATGTTCTTTGCAAAAAAATTAGCATGACTGCACAACACAGGGAGCGTTTCTGGCATGCTGATGCCAATTCCTTGCCTAAGTGCAGAATCACAGCCCCCCTCCGGTGTTTGAAGGCAAACAGCAGCCAAATGTTCAGCCTCAATTTGTCCGTTTATGTTCAGAGCTGAATTTGATCACTATTTATTATTATCATTATTATTATTTAAAAACACAGTAAATTCACCACATCCAACCACTTTGTGTCACCTATTTAAATCTAAGACAGTAGATAAGTGTGCAGCTTGATTGGGGGTGTGTGTGTGTCTGTGTGTGGGCGTGGTTGCTGCTGTCTCATACTCACACACTTCTTTTCATTTTCACACACTCAGCAGTCATCCCTCCCCACATCTCTGTCTGTCTGGAAGGGAAAAAAAAAAGGGGCTGTTTCCACGGCGACTTGTTACCATGACGACAACCACCCCATCCTTATCCCCATTTCTTCTATTAAGCCTCCTGCCTCAATGATCCACCCCATCCACGCGAAGCCCCCACCTCCATTTCCTCATTCCACATCGTCTGTCATCTCACCCCATTTACACCCCGCCAAGCTCCATCATCCCCCCTTTCTGTTTCACACTCCATCTCCACGTCTCCTCCTGGATCCTCAAGAGGGCAAAAACAGAGGAGGTAGGGTGGGTTGAGGGGACGGGGGGACTGTCCCTGACACCATCCTCTTCCTCTCAAACTCCTGAAGTTAATGAGGGAGGAGAGCGGAGGGGTTGCAGGAGATGGATAGAAAAGATGGAGAGCGCAGTAAAGGGCGGAGGTCGGAATCCCCTCCTGGCGCGCCGCTGCTACTGTGACCCTATTTTCCTGTCTGCCAAACAAGCCAGGGAAAAAGGTGGGCCTTGTGCCTGAAAACACAGACACACACAACACATGGCAGCGAGAGACTCGTGGCGCAACGGTAGCTGCGGGGCACACATCTGCTGGAACCGCGGGGCCGGCGGACATGCGTTGGGGAAGGGAAGATGAATCAGGTCGCACAACACCGCCTAATGATCTCTGAGGGAATCGGATGGAGGGGGTGGGGGGACAGCAAATATCTTTCATGTCCGTGTCATTAACCTGGGGACCGAATGGGTGTGTGTGCGTGCGAGCATGTGTCGAAGGGAGTTAAGGCAACTTATCATCAGGCTCAGGTGCGACACCCCACCTCCCTAGCCGTCAGACGTGCACATATTCGCGGGGAACCATGGGATTTTCCTTCCCTCAACCAGATGATGGGAGCAGATAAAGAGAAAGTGGGCCAAACAAACAACAGCCGCTGCTGAGTGTGGATATATTAGAAAGAAAGAAACTATATAAACACAGAAGAGCACAGGCGTTCCACATGACGTGGTCCCCAACACAATGACAGGATGGGATATCCTGTTTTTGTTGTTCTTTCAACTGCAGACCCCCTCAAAAAATGAAGGAATAACAAAATAAGACGTGGTTCTGAGCACACAGATTCGCACAGAATTAAGAAAAAGGAGCGGTTTAGAAAGAAAAAAAAAAAAAACTCAAGACCACCGACTTCTGCCAAAGCACAACCCCCATCTGTCTGCATCCCGTCCCATCCATCCAAAGACAACAGAAAAGGGTTTTCCAAGAAACGGCAGAATGCGAAAGAGACGGGAGACGGAGTCGTGGAAAGAACAACACAGCGCTGTGTGCTGAAACACCAGCGATTAAATATAGATTTGGGGAACAGGTTGTCTTTGGGTGCATGAGTTGGGTTAGATTTTCTGTGACTGTAACTCCAGTCAGCTGCATCACCCCAGTGTAGAGGGGGCCAAGTCAAATTTGTTGCCAACTGACATCCAGACTCTCGCAAGAGAAATGTTTGCCAAGTGAACTGCCCTCTGTAAAAGTATTCAAACTGTCACGTTTCAATCCCAATACTCAATGAACTCTATTTGGATTTTAAGGGCGCATTCAGACCAGTCTTGTTTTTTCTGCTTTAATCAAACTAATTACTGGAAAGTCCAGTTTGTGTTTGGAGGTGTGAATGTGCAATCAAACTCCTTTGCAGACCAACAAAGTGAACTCTGGTCCGCCTAAAACGCTGGGTCACAGTACAGTTGCATCGACTTTGTGATTTTAATGTGTATGTGAACACCAAGCGGGAAGGAGACCACTCCAAAAGTAGGAAGTGGACTAAAACAGAGGGTATTCTGGATAAATTTAACCAAAAGCATTGCAGGAAATTGATTTAGACCCAGACTGTAATTTAAGAAGGATACAAATTTGGTCCTGGAGGCTATTTCATTTTTCTAAAAATAATTATTTTTAAAAAAATCACAAAGGAAAACTTTAGGTACAACACAGGTTTTATTTATTTATTTTTTGATCTGACAAGGACTTTTGACTGGATGACTTTGGCCCTCGTGTCAGTTTCAACACCATTATTTTAGAGGCTGCAACAAACTTATGAAAAGACAACATTACTAAAAATACAGATAGAAGAAAATGGTTTACATCTTAGAATATTTGTGTTGGAATCAACAAAATGATTTGGATGCTTTAAAAAGATGGCTTCTAGAGGTGCAGAGCTAAGATAATGTAAATATAGGTGGTCCTAAAACGGCACCTTTAGTTGACTAAAACAGCATGCCACATTTTTCACATTTTAATTTATAAGACATTTTTGAAAACTATATATCTAGTTTTTTTTTTTTTGCGTCAGTTTGTGGTTTTTGTTGGACTGCCACACAGAATCCCTCTGAAATACGTTGAGGTTTGTGGTTGTTCTGTGACAAAATGGAGAGAAAGCTGCACTTCTGCAGGATACTGTACATCTGAGACAGTCCAAACAGTCCTCGGTAAAAAAGGAAGCTTTTAAATTCTGAATTTTAACCCACACGACATATTTTTTCATTAATATAATAGTCCCTGATGTTTTCTTTTCTGGTTAGAACAAACACCGGACTGTAGGAATGGGAATGGTAAAAATCATCCATCTGTGGCCGAGAAAGGGAACGGCGCATTAGAGAGGCAAACGTGCCAGCACATGTGGATGAGATCAAGTTTTTTAAGCTAATTTACAGACATAACACACGCTTCATTGGTCCCATTTCCTTGCCTGCCGTAGCTCTGCCAAATCATTGTGTAAACTGACATATTTCTGTCATTTGTCAGCCACTTGAAAGCCTGAATCATACACCAATATATCAAACTGAATTCAGACAAAAACACAGTCTTTCATGTCTACTGTTTTAAGATACTTATAAAATCTGATGTATGGGTTCAGAATTACATGCAGAGAAAAAGATGTAAGAGCTACTTTTATGCACATCTTCAGTGACGGCGATAAAGGAGGCCCCGAGGGATTCAAACTGCGATCTTTGCATTCACTCTGTGATTTAACGGCATGATGAGCAGAAGGAAGAATAGAAAGGTGCAGCTAAAGCTGCTGCATAATACGCAAAGAAAATATTGATTTTATGTTTAATTTTTCCCCATAATCTGACAATTTACTTTATCGATGATGTTTTAATGTCAAGATTACAATGCAAATAATAATCCAAAATTTCAGGTGACATTTGATCATGATGCCTTTGCTGTTCCTCAATTTGAAGGTTTTCCATGCATATTTCAATAGAAAATGGCCCAGAGCTCGTTAAGAACCTGTAGCTCAAAGTTGGGTCGTAACTAGTTATATGTACTTAGTTACTGTACATTTACTGGAGTAACTTTTTGGGAAAACTCTTACAAAAGTAAACTTTCAGGCTTCTCTACTGGCTAAAGGACAAGTTTGTTCAACTAAAAAGACACAGACACACACCTGCAGGTTTTGTTAAAGTTTCATAAGTTTTGTATTGAATGAAATTGATTTGGAAAAATATGTTTCTTTTGACTCAATTTATTTGCTGGTAATTATGTTATTTATATGAATTATTTCTCTTTTGGTCTCCAATTTCCACTTAACATTGTATTTTGGTTAATCTGATACCGTAATTTTTGAATATTAAATGATTGATATTTTTGATCTTGAGTAATTTCTTGGACTTTTTATTTTTTGGACTTTTTATTTTTACTTGAGTGAAAATATGTTGAAGTGTTACTCCTACCTGAGAACAAGTTTTGGTTAGTCTACCCACCGCTGTAGTCTATATCCGTCCTACCTGAGATTACCTTAGGAAACTGGAGAGGGTTGTTTAAGTTTCCCTGCTGGACCCAATGATTTGATCAGTACATGTATTGCACTGTAAGGATGGCTGGATGGAAAGAGAGGGGGATGGATACACTGAAGTTTAGTTAAAGTCAAACTGGAGCCCTCAGGTTGTCAGAAGTTCTAAATTCAAACAATCCCTGGAGACCCAGTTTGCACCATCGCACCCGGCAATCCTCTGTTTCAAGGAGAAAGTCTGCTGGTAGTACTGGGCAAGCACAGGTCATCCAATTTATGAGAACCAGGTGTTTTATTTATGTACAAACCTTGACATAAATTAGGTATTTCTGCCTGAAAAATGTAAAACAATTTTTAAAGAAAACGCAATAAAGCTGCTGGTACTAAATTACCTGGATTACAGTGATCCTCAGGCCATTTCCCCTCCACCCCCATTTAGTAATCCCGCCGTGTGCTGCTTCCACATTCAGCACGCCAGAGAGAATATTATTCGTCCTTGTATCTGCGTGATGTGAATGTACAGTAAGGGCGAGTGTGATGTTTTAGAAGATGTTCACGCCGTCTGATGCTTTTCAGTCGTAAGGTTGTTGTGCGTTTCCGCTGGCACCCGAGGACATGTCAGCACCTCAGGTCAGCTGAGGTGTGGACAGATCAGGCCGCAGCGTGAATCATCCTCCTGAGAGTTTGCTATGATCTGCTCCGCTCTCGCCCAGGCAATGTTTACATAATTATTTTCATGAATACATTAAAGCTGTCCTCCTTGTTCTCGCTCGGCACAGTGGTCCAGACTCTTCTCACCTCAAACCAAACAGCCTGCAGGCTTGGCCAATAATGGACAGACCTTAATCTTTTTTTTTATGCAAACAAGCATTAATTGGTGTTCAAATAAGCAATAAGCAGACTATATTAACACTTTATGAAGCTGGAAAAGTTTCTTTGATTAAAGTTTTTTCCTTATTTTCCACTAATTTCAGTAATGTCAGCTAGAAACTAGAGATCAGGAACAAAATATGGGTGTGGACTCAAACCTGAACATTCAGTCACATAAAGACAGTTTCAAAGTCAGTCTTTTATTACCTTAAGAACATCTCCAAGATTAGAGAACTAATGTCATAATAAGATCTAGAGAAACTTATCTTTAGTCACATTGATTACGGCAACAACATCTTCACAGGTTTGCCTAAAAAAACAAAACAAAATCAGACATCTGCAGCTGCTTGTGTTCTCACTAAAACCAGGAAAATAAAGAACATCACCCAGTTCTAAAGTCCCTACACTGGCTCCCTGTAACTTAGAGAATATACTTTAAAATACTGTTGTTAATAAAACAGCTTAGCACCACAACACATTAAAGATCTGCTGTTGTTGCATCAACCTTCCAGACCCCTCAGTTCTTCTGGTTCTAGTCTGCTTGATGTAACTTATTATTTGCTTGATAATAGTGATGACATTTGACAAAATGTAATGTTTATTGTTTGTTTCATATTACAGGAAAGTGTTACACAAATAAACTTGACTTCATTTCTTCATCCTGACAGGGAGTGACAGACGGCTCTTGTGCAGTGACAAAGTAAAAAGCGGGAAGGGTTTAGATTTCCTGTCACATCTAACCCCCTGTATCACTCACATGTAAACAGCTTTTCATGTGTTTAACAGCTGGTCACACAGACCCCCCGCCCCCAGTGACTTCGCAGCTTTAAAGACTTTTAAAGTGCGAGCAGGATGGCTGTAAGCATGACTCAACAGCCAGCCGTGGGATGGTAGTTAAACTCCGGGCCGTTTCTTAAAGCGAAACGGCTGGTTTTTTTCCACCCGTTCTGCTGCTTCAGCTGCTGGCCAATCAGAGAGCGGCAGCAAACACCAGCGCCAGGGTGCCAGGGGTCAGTGAGAGGCAAAGCATGCTGGGAGGGAAATGAGGGGCATTGTGGGATGGATGTTCCAGCAGGGCGGAGGGGTTGTTGGCGCTCCGCACCGACCTTGTACCCCGCTGAGAAACGCGGGTTATGGATTAGGCCTGATGGATGGCGATGGAGGCGGGGTGGAGGAGCCCTGCTGAGGTGGAGAGAGGGAGGACGGAGGAAACAGCTGGGACAGGCACAGGGGGGAGCGGTGGGGATGGAGGGAGGGCAGGGGGAGGAAGGAGAAGCGAGCCAGAATTCTGTCCGAACTTCCTGGAGATGCAAACACAAACAAACATGGTCGGACAGCTCTGGGGGCGGAGGTGAGGAGAAGTTGTTACATGGGAAGGGGGGCGAGGTGAGGTGGGGAGGCAACGTGTGATTCAATGTGGGAAAACAAGAAAGAAGGACGGAGAAAAAGAGGAGAATACATACAAATACGTGCAGCCGCAGCGGTGCAGTTCGGTAAGGTCCGACTTTCATAGTCAGAACTCCATCCTCCAAGCAAAGAAAATGGAAAATTGGATTTCTGAGTACAAAATGAACACATTAGCCTTTTAGCTAAGTATTACACATCTGTGCAATAAATTAGGTTATTATTTAAAAGTCTATTTATTTGAGTAACTTATAACCTTAAGTGAAACACATTATGTCGGTTCAAACATCTATTTATCCATAAAATAAAGCCTTTATTTATGTTAATTCTGATAATTTTCCACTTACAGTTAATGAAAACATTTTAAACTTCAATATTTTTGATGTAGTATTAGGGCCACACTAAGAAAATATGACTTTATTGTCATATTACTGAGACTTTATACTCATTATTTGGGCTTTATTCTCATACAACTATATTCTCATAATATTCTCGTACTTTTAGGACTTTCTCATAATTTAATTTTTTTATTAGTGTGGCCCTAATATGCCATCACAGAATATTACATCAAACCAAAAAAATATATATACTGTATATTTTTAATATCAAACATTTTTAGTTTTTGAAAAGTATGTTTAACACCTGCTTAAAAGTTATTTTCAAAAGATAATTTTAATCTGACTCACGTGGGCGTATATTTTCAATCACTGAATGACTGTAGTCAGCAAAGGCCAGAGCTAATTATGTTCAGCATTAATTGATCAAAGAACTTATCATAAAGTCAGAATGTGCAACATTTGATAAAGCTGTTTGATAAATACTGTGTGAGAATTTTTCATCTGAAATTCAATTTGTTAATAATTCCTGTTAGGCTGAAAGGAAGTTGTCATTCTGAAGTAATTCAGTTTTAAGGAGTCGCACTTATTTTCCAGCAAGACAACGACCTGAAGAATCCGTCTAAAGCTACACAGAAATGAATGAAGATAACAAGGTGGGTGTTCACAAGTGGCCCAGTCAAAGGCCAGACCTCAATCCCACAGAGAATGTGTGGCAGAATCATGGTAGAAAAAAGCAGTTCACAACCAATGCTCCCGACACAACCTGCCAGAGCTGGAACAGTTTTGCAAAGAAGAATAAAGAGAAATTGCAGCGTTCAGATGTGCAAACCTGACTCAGACTTAACCACACAGACTCCCTGCTGGGCCAAAAGTGCATCTGATAATTACTGTCTTGAAGGGGGTGAATAATTACAGTCACTAATTTAATGTTACATATTTGCATTTTTGTAGAAATCAGTTTTCACTTTGACAAATTTATTTTTCTGTTTTTTTGTCAAAATAAAGAAAAAAACATCCACACTATGTTGATTATAATTAATTTGTGAAAGTACTAAAAAGGAAAAAACATCCAAAGAGGTAAATACTTTTTTATAAGCACTGTACGTTCCAGAGGTGATTAAATCCAGTGCAAAGGTGTATTCATAAGAGTCTAGTCAGGAGGAATGGCTTGTGGTTTTCTACCAAAGACAAAAGAGAAACGCTATAACTGCTAAAATATGACGCCGCTCCATTTTTGTTTACATTTTGTGAAGAAGGAAGTTGAGTTGAGTGTCTTTTTTTGGTGTTATCGTGTCATTTCCTTTAGCAATTTTGGTGCAGCGCCACAACAGGCGAAGGGGGGAACAGGTTCCTCAAAGGGTTTGGTCTGGTTGATGCAGTGCAGGTGAAAATGTAACAAACATTGCAATTTTGGTCCCCAATTGAACAGTCGACCTACCATACTACCAAGTGTGAAAACACTCCAAATCAGCTGATGAAGATAAAAATAATATCTTCTCGCAGGTTTAATAATTTTAAATGGTTGTGCTGCAGATGGAGACGCACAAGAGGCATGAGAAGAGCTGGAAGTCAGAAAAGGAGACAAAAGAACATTTTTTACAGTTTATTCAAAAACTTAAACAGAACCTAACCAACAAGGAGGCACTGCTTTTTACTCATGCATAAATGATACCATCATAACTTTTCAACTAAATATTCTATGTTCATACATACAGATTAAATCCACATCATGTCAATAGGGTCAGGTTCCATTTTATATATGCACATATATCCATCCACCATAATTTATCATTCCCTGCCTCCCAACCCAGTTACCAGACTGATCCGTCTAAAGCAAAGACTCATCAGCTGGATGCTCCGGCTTCATCCGCTAAGATAAATATATACAATGTGTTTAGCAGCTTAACAGGGCCGGCGCGCGTGCATGAAATTATGCATAGACAAACAGCACACTCGGAGCTGTCCGTGTGTACATTCAGCAGTGCTGACTGGAGACAGCAGGAGACGGTAAACAAGGCAAAAAGAACAAGCTGACCTCTATTCGTGCGGATTTGTTGACCGCTTTGGACCCCTGCCTAATGTACGCAATAAAACACTGATCGGGTTAAAACACGGTTAATTTTAAATGGTTCTTATTCTGCACGTTCAATACCCGGGCTGGTAACGTGAATTCATCAAGTTGTAGTCTGTGGTTTCTACAGTTGAATATGCAAATTTGGTAGAAACAAATATGAGCAGTAGAGAATAAATAGTGTACAATTGGAGAGCTTTTGCCTGTTTTCCCTTAACTGTGTATTTGTGCCAAGGCAAAGAGTGAAACCCCTCGCTAGAAGACCTTTCATAAATGTTAAGATCTCCCCTGCTAGTCTTGAAAATGCGCTACAGAAAACAAGTCTAACTAGAAATATCTGATACCAAAGCAGGAGATATTAATGTTGAATAAAACATGAATCTTTCCTTGTTCAACAAGAGTGGTTCCACGGTCAAGCCCATAATTTGTCAGTGAACAACCTAATGAAACGATTTAGAGCCAAAGAAAACTAGTCTGAGTCTACGATTTCAATAACAAGCGGGTTTTAACTCTCGGCTTTGTTACGGTGCCAGATTCGCTCAACGTTTTCACAATGACCCACACGTCAAAAGGGGCTGCAACTGTGTGGGAGACAGAAGTACAGAGGAAACAATGCAGGAAAACATGACCTCGAATGTGAGCAGCAATAACTCAGACCAAAGTAACACAGAGTACAATGAGCAGACACTCTTCTCTACAAGTGCAAAACAAAGGTTGCTTGTGTAAGCGTCTACTGCAAAGCATGTTAAGGCTAGCGAAATGTGCTAGCCCCAAAAAGTTCAAACTAAATTCACAGAGGTGTACAGGAGAAGAATTTCCTTGCATTTAGAACAGAAGCCTAACAATGATGCAATGTCAAGTAGATCTGCCTGTAAGCTATTGGCCACTGGCCAGAGGAGAAATTATGTTAATTTCCTTAGCAGTTTAGCCAAATTCATATGAATTTATTGACTTGATTTAGATTCTGGTCAATATTAAAACAGATTTACAGAACTACCAATCCAAAAAAAAATTTTTTTTCCATGGTTTTCATCTTTTTTTTTGAAATTATAAAAAATTATGTCTTGCTACAAACTAACTGATGACATGTACAGGGTGTACGCCGCCTCTCACCCAATGACTGCCGGAGATGAGCACCAGCTCAATGTCTGTACCAGGCAGGTACGGACAATGAATAGATGGATTGATACAAACTAGTTGCTTTGCTAACAGACGCTAGCGTTGCACCATATACATTCATTCATTAAGGATGTATTCTACAGGAGGCCGTTTGTAGAGTTACAGTCAAATATTAACATGAATAATTTCATCGATTTAGTTTTGAAAGACATTTTCACCATGTTACTGAAAGAATAAGACGGTGAAACTTTGAGGAATCTAAGTTTTAAACTAATTGTTTAATTAGCAAGTTAAACATTTAGTCCATCAACTAAATATTAAATATCTAGTTAGAGATCTAACTCAGTACAAACTAACTCAGTACTTAGTTTGAAGCCAAGTACTGAGTTGGCAAGTTAATATTTACCTCCAACCTTAATATTTAGCATTGAGCTAACTAAATAGTTAGCTTACAAACTAAATATTTAGCTAGCTCAGAGCATGAAGCGATTTGAAAGCAGGACTTAGTACACAGGTCCAGAAGGCAATGCTTTTATTTTGGTAGTCCAAGAAAATTAGTCTATTATCGTAATATTTAGCTTTGTAACTAAATAGCAATATTTAGCTTGCTAACTAACTATTTAGGTGAAAATGTGACATTGAAAATGAGCCCCTATTTGTTTCTCTTATGAAATTCTAAATAATCCAAATTATTGTTAATTTCTGACTAACTTTAACAAACATCACCCCATACTGTTCAATGATTGTAAAACCAACTTTCGCTACAATCCTCTCTGTTGTATGTCTCTACAACACACCTAAAAACTATAACTGTAATTTTCAATACCAGAGATCCAGAAAATGTAATTAGTTCTGGGATTTAACAAATCTAAACGTTTTGGCCTAAACTACGTTACCTTGAACCCTTCACCTCAGTTTTGGATATCTTTACGCAGCATCTGTAAGGTCAATAATAAACATGCGTAGCGGATCTGGCTGCATGGATAAGGTCGGTGTCCTGGTGGGAGGTAAACAGGATTGCTTTGAGCTCATCTGCTGGAACACCTTATTCCCCTTGTTTGCTAGGCCTCCAAAATGTCTCAAGGCAAACTGCATGTTCTTATGGCTTTCTTCGTACCAGGCTTCCATAAAGGCCAGATGTGTGGAGTAAATAATTAACAGTTGTCTTGTCAAGAGATTTACTCAACTAAGCTGTAGAACTTTCTGCTGCTTCTCCCACTAATGTTCTCGTTGTCAGTGGGAGGATAGCTATTTCTTTTGCAGTTTTGCCACGCTCATAATTTTTCAATGATAGATTGAAAAACGACCTCGAGAAAAGTTCCAAGCTTGGGATAAAACCCGTTTTAAAGCCTCCCCACAAATTTATTCCTTCACTGTGTTCTTTGCTCTTTAATAAACAACAGAGGCCTTCACTGAAGAGTACTCAATTCCTATTGTGATTAAATTCTATGAAAGTAGAGTCTTTATATAGGATTTTATTTAGGGGTATTGGAAGAAAGGAGGCTGAATGCACATGCACAGCTTTTTATTTATGAAAAATTGTTGTGTTTTTGCAGGAGTATGATGACATTAGAAAGGGAACCAAGAAGTGCTTAATGCAACAACAGGCTTTTGGGATAAAGCACCGTATTTTCAAAAAGTTTAGATTCAGAACGGCGATGATGGAGAGTTGCCGTTTATGGAACAATCTTGACGGCAAGATAAAACAATCTAAATGTCTTTTTGCATTTAAAATAAATTACAAAATGTTATGACCGATATGGCTGATGTTTTGTTGTGTTTTTATTTTTTATTTATATTAGAAATATGTCTGTATCTGCTGAATATCTTATTTTTCTTTTGTGTGAACTAGGGGCGATATAAGTTTAGACTTCTTCCTGCTCCTTTTCATTCATGATTTCTTTTAGGTGCGACATGAACAACTCCTATTTATTATTGAGTGAATGAAACAAAAAATGAAATGAAAATGAAAAATGTAGCCCTGGGTGACTTGTGTAAGTCCAAAAAAAAAAAAAAAAAAAACAGGAGAGAAATGAAGCATCTCGATGGAGTGACCAGGAAGATAAATCAGTCAGTCACTGTGTGCATGTCTGAATTGTCTGATTGTGCCCGAGTGTGCGCTGCCTGCTTCCATCTCGCAAATCTCCGTGTGCTTCTAATTCGTAGTGACCTCTCCATTGTCGGGGAGCAGATGAGCCGGCTGCAGTGCTGCGCTGATTGAATGGAGTCCACTGACGCTGCCTCTCCGTTTTCTCCACTATTCCCCTGGCTGTCTCCCCTCATTCCCATCCCAGTGTGCTGCTACAGCAGAGGTAGCCTGGGTAACTCACACTCCAGCGCGAGGCACACACTTACAGCCCAGGGCAACAAAAAAGGGGGCAGGGAGAGGGGGTGATTTCTCTTTATTGCTCTGATCAAAACATTCATCCACCCCATCCGTCCTTCTCTCCCTCCTTCTATTACACTCACCTTATTAAATCACTCCCCTCCCTTTGTCAGATGGATTTATCTGCAGGTATTAGCTCGCCTCCATTTTGAGTTTAGTATTTGAAATCAATCACATACAAATCTTGATTCAAAATATTTTTCTTTCCCAATAGTTTGATATTAGTTTACTGTTAAAGACACTGCAGTAAATTTGGCAATGAAATGTCATTGCTTGGCTACCAGGATACACAGAGAAAATACAGAAAACTACAAGTGTAGTTGTACTGGTGCAGGTAGGGAAAAAAACAATCTAAAATACATATACGATCAATAAAGTATCTCAGACTGTCTTAATGGGGGAATTATTGGTCAGAGACGCACCAATCAGATGTTAATATCAGCATCGGTCCAGATAGTGAAAGAAATTCTAGATCAGTTATCGCAGGCAGAATATCTACTCAGTCTAATTCTATGATTTGTGCTCCAAGTGATGTCATGCTTTATTATTTGTTTTAAATTATATTTAGAATGACTAATTTCACTTTCTGAACCATTTGAAGGAAAGTTGCAGCCTATTGTTTTTATCAGTTTCAGTTTATCATTTATTTTACATTGGCTCTAATTACACTGACTGAACAAATTAAAGTTGTGTTGTTTTTGCATGTTTCACCAAGCTTGTGAAGTCATTGTTGTATTTAAGTGTCCTGTACTGGTTATCAAATACATTTGTAGTTCAGTATATTTATGTCTGTGTTGAAAAAAAAACATCATTTTAAGTCAATTCAACTGTTTCTCTGTATCAGATTGTCATCGGTCAAAATGAACCCTCAGATATCAATATCGGAAGTAAAAAAGAAAAAAGAATTGGATCGGTGCATCCCTAATCATAATGTATTAAACAGCTAACATCGTCTCATTTTAAACCTATTCAGTAAATGAACTCTTTGTGTTCAGCAGGTCAGCTGAGGATGATGAAACAACCCTGAAAAGTTGAAAGCAGAAATCTTTTTGCTTCCTTTTGTTTTGCTTTTAGAAATGGGTCAGAGAGCTCGAATTAGACTCCTACAGACTGCCAGAAGAACTTGTGTTTCCTGCAAATCAAAAGGGCCTCTATTGTTAATGTTTGAGGAAAGTAGCAATAAAAGCCAGGGAATAAGCACTGGATTTGCTGAGAAAGCATAAAATATTACTCAAGGGTTTGAGTCTGTGTGTTTTAGGAATTCAGTAGTCTAATTACCCAGTAGAGAAGATATACTACTTTAGGGTATTTCCTGCACAGATGTTTGTGAACACACACACACACACACACACACACACACACACACACACACACACACACACACACACACACGCACACACACACACACACGCACACACACACACACACACACACACACACCCACACAAACGCGCGCACGCTCACAAACGTGCACACACACACGCACTTCAAAGACACTTGTTCCAAGCAGGAGCTGATGTTTTAAATGCAATGTGTTATCTGTGCTCAGAGACGCACGCAAACATAAAAAATTTAATCTGTGATCCAAGATTGCTCTGGATGGCTTCAAACGAGAAATTAAGTAGCTTTTCAAGGGGGCAACTAATCCATCCAAAGGGGGCAATACTCACTACAAAAACCTTTGTGAAAACTTTACACTCACAGAGAAACTATTAGATTACCAGTTATTTTATCTGAACACCAATTAACTCTAAATTTCTTGACGCGTTTTGGAAAAAATTGCTTTGTTATGTAACAATAATCCGTTTTTCTGTTTTGCTGTTCTTTATCTTAGTTGTTTTTTTCTTAAAGAAATTAAACTGGCTTTTATTAGTAGTGAGTGAGATGAAGTGACAGAATTATGTAGACCTTCGTGCTGCAGTTGAATGAATGAGTTCCTAATCTGAAAAACAAGAACATGAGAAACTAGTACAAATAAAGTGACAAAGTTTGAGGCAAAATCTTAATTTGACAAAATGTACTTGGTTGTATTTTATAGGATATGATTTTGTTAAGCTACATAAATGGCCACAGTTGCTGGTCTTTGAATGTAAGCTGCGTAAAACAACACAAAATTAAGAACATCTGTCTTGAAGCAAAAGTTCCTGTCAGACTTTATTGTACGTTTTGATATCTAAAGGTTGTTAAACATTATGAAATAAGGCAGATTTTCATAATATCCCATCATATCTATGACAAGGCATCAATACGTTATGCTTCCTGGGCAAACGGTAAAATTCACTCTGCTCTGCTTACAGAAAAGGGTATAAATAAAGTCAACACCATGTAGCTATTTATTAAAAATATAAATTGAAAAAAGTTTTTTTTTTCTAAATTTGATGCACTTTACATTGTTTTATGATATTTTGAGAGATGTAAAAAAAAAAATCTAAATATGACATTTGTATGAATAATTTGGCTAATGTATCCACCACAAGCTTAGATTTATCACTGAATGTCAAATGTTTATGTAGATTGTTTTTTTTATTGAATCCATCTTTAATGATTCTGTTTGATTCTGTAAGACCATTTGTCGCACCAGAAATTTCTGGTTGAGTAAGTAAAACATGATATAAAGTCAAATAATTTAAGAGGCTTGCAGAATGTCATTTTCTACTTTTCCAATGTATAGTAATAGATAAATAGCCCATAATCTGATTACCCTCAAATTATCATATCTGTTTAATCTTAAACAATACTTGCAAAGTAGTGTTGAATTTCCTCCTTTCATCCTTATTAGAAATTTTTTAAATTAAATTAAGATAGTTACTAAAGAAACCACACAAACCGATATTTGTATGTGCAGTGACGTTTTAGCTGTAACGGCTCCTGCATTCTTCTAATGAGGTCAGTGAAACAACAATGCAGCCTGGCTCAAAACTCTGGGAAATACAATCTTATATTACGGGCATCCCCAATAAGTCATTAAGCACTTTATCCATCAAATAATCATTGCAACTTCAGCCCTAATCACCATATATTCACTACCAGCAAATGGAGGTCAGAAAACCATACGACTTCTGTAAGCTCAGAGCAGCTCTGCAGGCTGAAACACAGCTGCTCTCCAGGATTATCTAGTTGTCTGCAAACACACGAGAACACACCTCTTTATCTCACCACACACACAGGTGACAGGTTTGACTGATCTTATCACACTACACAGATTTGTATGCGGTAGACACACATCTGTTAGGCCTATATAAATCATTCCCACATAGTTTCCCTGAGTCACACAGACTGAGCAGCGCTCAGACGTAGAGCGATAGCACCATTATGCAAAGATATGTACAAGTCATAGATCACATAAGTATCTGTTTTCATTCAGATGATAGACAATAGATCTAAAAAAGCTTAGCGATTGTTTTAGTCTGGTACAATTAAATTAAATCTATTCTAAGCCTGATTCATCCATGACATTGTCAGAGGTTAAGCTAGCTGTGGAATTGTTCCTTTTCCAAATTACAGTATAATCCTACGTTACAATAACGTTAAGAAATAAACTAATAAAATCCTGATATAATTCAGCCAATGACAAAGTAGATTTTTTTATTTCAAATAAAGTGGAAAAAAGCTATAGAATGCAAAGTGGCTCTATGTGAAAAAATATACCTGAATTTATGAATTAATGGGGCAGTATTATGTAAAATTGAATTGAGTGAGCTATATATCATGTTATAATGTTATTCCCTCATCAAGTGTTGCCTCGATTTTTACATTCATGACTGAGAAATCTTTTAGTCTTCTGTGGCAACCATTCAGCTATGGAAAACATCTGGTTGGACTTAGCTCTGCCCTTTTCAATCAGGAAGTAAAATTTCTCTTAAGTCATATTTTATATGAATAGCATTTTTATAATAACTGAGGGTGACAGTTAGTCGATTGTGATATGAAACGGGAAGACACACAATACTGCCCCTTTAGTGCAGTTAACCTCAATTTTTAAAAATGTTGAATTGAATTTCACTAGCACCGCACAGGACTGAAAACTGATGTGTAGAATCAAGAAATTACTTAAACAGAAAAGATAAAATGTCTCACAAAGCAACACATCGTTCCCCAATGTAATGAAATTTCTAAGAACGTCTTATTCAGGAAGTCATAAAGAAATCTTCTCATTCGAGAAAGAAAAGGGGTCAAATTGTCCTCGACATGAGAAGTCTAAGGCCAAAACCACTGCTGACGGCCATTTCACATATCGTCACCCTCCTACTTCCTACTATTCACAGGAGCAGCTTTAATTAGCAATTTAAAGGTTTCTTGGCATAGTTCACTTCAAATATTTTGTTTACGATGCTTCACTTATTAAAGTCATTATACCCTGAACCCATCATATCGTGGTTGATTATCTTTTTGACATGTCACAAAGTTCAACACGGTCCACTGATTAGAGATCAGAAGCTTCAGAGGTAGACTTTGAATGGGGGTCATGGGATCTGTCCCATATGGTGCAGATGGGGCACTCTATACCCCCTAGTCTAAATGGACCCTGTATCACCCCAACATGATCTTTTTTATGCGACTCTGAACCCTTGATATTGGATTCACATTAGAAAAAAATATAACAAAGTTTTCTTGGAATACCAAAACCAATTTCATTACATAGTAAATAGAAAAAACACCTGAAACTATCAACAAATAAGAATTTAAGAAGCATCAAAATGAAAATGAGAACATTCCTTTTCTTGTTTGCACCAGTACATATAATCCAACTTAATTTTGTTTTCTAATCAGAGCAAATCTCGACGTTTCAGCCCACAGTGCCGCAAAAAATAAATCAACTCCTTCTTTTTCTTCAAACATTGCATCATTTTCAGGGTTTTATATACAAAACTGTAAACTTTGATACGAAATGACAAGTTTTATTTTCCCTTGACAGGCAGTTTCAATTTTTTTAATTACAGCCAGGAGCCTGGAGGCAGCAAATATTCATTACTTGACAGCTAAAACTCTTATTGCCGTGATTAAAAACAGAACACTTTTTGCACGTTTGGGGATATATTTTTCCAGGTTCAATAAATCATCTCGCGGATGCTTGAAAATCATGCTGTTCACTCCCCTGCAGTCATGTTTGATTTGAAGGCAGTCACAAATCTAAATGGGTTGGCAACACAATATGGATATAACAACTTCTAGGAGCTCTTTCCATGTGAATGAACTTGGCTGTTCATCATTCTGTAGACCGCATCTGTTCCTATTGGCAGATTTGCAGAGCTGGTTTCTCAGGAGTTCATCGCCTCGTTTTATCTCTCAGCAGTCCATCACCTATCCTTTAAGGCTTACCCAGAAACTTTCTCATGTGTTGGGGTGTAAAAAGTTGAGATCTTGGAATGTTAACAACAGCACTATGTACAAGTGTAGCTCACAAAGTGTTTTTAAAATCAGAGCAAGTCCAAACTGTTATGAATGGGTCTTTATAGGGATTAGAGATTTGCCACTTGTATCAATGTTTAAGACTCTTATTTTGAAGTAAGAAAGGAAGCAGTGGTTTTGAGTGGTCCTGTTGTTCTGACAAAGGCATCGGCAATACTCAAAAATAAAAAAATGAAAGTTTCAAGCACTTTCAGTAATAAAAAGAAAATGAGGACAAGCACTTTGAGACGGTTAGCATCCGCTCCAGAGGTTTGTGCTGGTAAACTTCTTACCAATAACCCAGTGCCTTAAGGAACTCCGGGCGGATCTCATCCACCCCCAGGGCCCTGCCACCAAGGAGCTTTTTGACCACCTCGGCGACCTTGTCCCCAGAGACTGGAGAACCCAACCCAGAGTCCCCATGCTCAGCTTCCTCAACAGAAGGCATGTTGGTGGGATTGAGGAAGTCTTCGAAGTATTCCGCCCACCGGCCCACAACGTCCCGAGTTGAGGTCAGCAGCACACCATCCCCACTATAAACAGTGTTGGTGCTGCACTGATTCCCCCTCCTGAGACGCCGGATGTGGACCAGAATCGCCTCGAAGCCGTACGGAAGCCTTTCTACATGGCCTCTCCAAACTCCTCCCACACCCGAATTTTTGCCTGAGCAACCACCCGAGCCACATGCCGCTTCGCCCGCAGGTACTCATCAGCTGCTTCTGGAGTCCCACAAGCCAAAAAGGCCCGATAGGACTCCTTCAACTTGACAGCATCCCTCACCGAAAGTGTCCACCAACGGGTTCGAGGGTTGCCACCGCGACAGGCACCAACAACCTTGCGGCCGCAGCTCCTATAAGCCGCCTCTGCAATGGAGGCACGGAACATGGTCCACTCAGACTCGATGTCCCCAACCTCCCCCGGAACGTGTTCGAAGTTCTGCCGGAGATGGGAGTTAAAGCTCCGTCTCACAGGGGACTCCACCAGACGTTCCCAGCAGACCCTCACTACGCGTTTGGGCCTGCCAGGTCTGACCGGCTTCCTCCCCCACCACCGGAGCCAACTCACCACCAGGTAGTGGTCAGTGGACAGCTCCGCACCTCTCTTCACACGAGAGTCCAAGACATATGGCCGTAGATCCGATGAAACGATGACAAAATCGATCATCGAACTGCGGCCTAGGGTGTCCTGGTGCCAAGTGCACATATGGACACCCTTATGCTTGAACATGGTGTTCGTGATGGACAATCCGTGACGAGCCCAGAAGTCCAACAACGGAACACCACTCGAGTTCAGATCGGGGGAGCCGTTACTCCCAACCACGCCCCTCCAGGTCTCACCGTCATTGCCCACGTGAGCGTTGAAGTCCCCCAGTAGAACAAGGGAGTCCCCAGGAGGGGCACTCTCCATTACCCCCTCTAAGGACTCCAAAAAGGGTGGGTAATCTGAACTGTTGTTCGGCCCGTAAGCACAAACAACAGTCAGAACCCGTCCCCCCACCCATAGGCAGAGGGAGGCTACTCTCTCGTTCACCGGGGTAAACCCCAATGTACAGGTGCCAAGATGGGGGGCAACAAGTATGCCCACTCCTGCCCAGCGCCTCTCACCACGGGCAACTCCAGAGTGGAAGTACGTCCAGCCCCTCTCAAGGAGACTGGTTCCAGAACCAGAGCCATGCGTCGAGGTGAGGCCTAGCCGGAACCTCTCAGCCTCGCACACTAGCTCCGGTTCCTTCCCCAACAGAGAGGTGACGTTCCACGTCCCAAGAGCCAGCTTCTGCAGCTGAGGATCAAACCGCCAGGGTCCCCTGCCTCGGCTGCCGCCCGTAACACACAGCACCCGACCCCTTTGGCCCCTCTGACAGGTAGTGAGCCCATTGGAAGGGGGACCCTCTTTGGGCTGAGCGCGGCCGGGCTCCGTGGGTAAAAGCCCGGCCACCAGGCGTTCGCCATCGTGCCCCACCTCCAGGCCTGGCTCCAGAGTGGGGCCCCGGTGACCCGCGTCCGGGCGAGGGAACGCTAGATCCAAGGCTGTTGTGCTTTACAAGGGGTCTTCAGAACTTTAATCCAAAAATATTGCCTCTTCCAATCTAAAGCCTTGTCTGCATGGGGACAGAATGCACAAATGCAGCAGAAAATATCCACTTTGCTTAGCAACTGTCTTAATATAGAGAGGGACTTACAGAATAAGATGGCATATAGAATAGGTTTATGATCGTATTCAACAAGTTTTTTGTGACCTGTTCTAAATTTGCATCAAAAGGACCAAAATGTAACTTTTATAATGAAATATAAGGGGTAATTCGATTATAAAAGGTGTAAAAGTTTAAAGTGCTGGGGGTGTAAAAAGTTTAAGAACCGTTTACTGTCAAAGCTGATTTCGTTTTAGAAAAAACGCCTCTGGGAGTTTCCACATCTGTGGGTGACTTACTAAGAACATGCTGGTGTATAAACACAGGTGCATATGGTTCTTTTCCAACAACAAAATCAGTGTACCAACTGCAGCGAAAATACCAACACTCCATAGAAGCAGGTTTGCTAACGGTCTGGGGTCTGTTTTTACCAGCAACACAGGTGCAGCTTGAATCCTGTAGCTATAACACAGGTTATATAAGCATGAAACCGATATCCTGCTTGGGTAGTCACAACACATTCAAAAATGGTCAACTAATTCATTTTAACTTGGACTGTGTCCGGAAAGTATTCCCAGCGATTCACTTTTTCCACATTTTATCTTGCGGGCTTATTCCAAGTTGTAATTAAATTAATCTATTTCCTCAAAATTCCACACACAAATACCTCATTATGACAATGTGGATGGAAGTCTGAGTGTTTTGCACATTTTTTAAAACAGAAAACCAAGAAATTGCATTACATTTACATTTATTGAGGCACTTTGGGCAGCAATTACAGCCGCTGGCCTTTTTGAAAAATGATGCCACACGCTTAGCTCACCTATCTTGAAGCAGTTTGACTCATTCTTCTTTGCAGATCCTCTTCAATTCCATCAGGTTGGATGGGAGATATCTATGCAGCCATTTTTAGATCTCAATAGAAATGTTCAAATTCAAGTCTGGACTCTGGCCTGGTAGAACTGCTTCAAAGACGGTGGTCCTTCTGGAAGGTTCTTCTCTGTCCACAGCGGAATGTTGGGGAGTCACATAGTTACCATTGGATTCTTGGTAGCCTCACTGACTAAAGCCCTTCTCTCCCAATCCAATCATTCAGTTTAGACGGCTGCTCTAGGATGAGTGCTGATCGTTCCAAACTTCTTCCACTGACCAATGGAAGGGTACTGAGCTCATTGGGACTTTCAAAGCAGCAGAAATGTTTCTGTACTGTTCCCCAGATTTGTGCCTCGAGACAATTCCATCTCTGAGGTCTACAGACAGTTCATTTTATTTAACACTCTGGTGTTTGTGCTCTGACCTGATGTTATATGTGAAACCTTCTGTAGGCGGGTGTGTGCCTTTCCAAATCAAGACCAGTCAACTGAATTTACCAAAGGTGGTTTCTATTCAAGTTGTATCAACATCTCAAGGATGATCAGAGGAAATTTTTAGCTTCATGGCAAAGGCTGTGTGTGTGTATATATATATATATATATATATATATATATATATATATATATATATATATATATATATATATATATATGTGTGTGTGTGTGTGTGTGTTTTTTTTTTTTCAAATGCCTGCAAAATTCTTCATTGTCTCCATGTTGTCATAACGGAATATTTGTGTGTTGGATCTTGAGGAAAGTGATCAATTTAATACAATTTGATTTAAGGCTGTAATCTAACAAAATGTACTTTCCAAATGCACTACAAGATAATGGATCAGTGCATAATGGACATGTCCTTTGACCAAATATATACTTTAAATTTATACTTTAAAATGTATACTTTATACTTTACAGTGATATTCATTTTTAGATGTTTTCAAATTATTGTAAAATGCATCTTATCTTGACATAAGAACCTGCAAGAGAAAAATCACTTTGGTGATAATGATGCTTTTTACCGCAAGTATGAACTAAAATAAACAAGACCATCAGTACATTTAGAAAATAATGATCCATAATAATAAAAACCAAAATTGTATACAAAGTTAAAAAAAAAATACCTCAACTAAAAAAATCCAAACTAAACCTTTAAAAAGTGTTTCTCTTGGTTAATAAATACAGAAGTAGTAGTAGTATTAAACACAAATATTGTGATTCATCCAACTAATACTTATTTGTTTTCTAAATATAAAATAATACCTGCTATGTGGAATTGTACAATACAAGCTGAGTAATCCACAGTTGTTAAAAAGCAGAGTTTGCCACAGATGCAGTTCAATGATGAACCTAAAAATAAACTCTTCAAAACAAGGATTTCTGTTTATTATTGTGTCATTATTATAGTTTATTTCAACACATCACACGGAACATTACACTGTCTCCACCCTTTCACTTCCCATTTCCTGTATTGAACATTTGGAAAATGTTTGTGATTTATTAAAGTTTCTTTACATGTTTATATAAAAAGTAACATTTTACTTGCTGTTAATCAGCTCTCCTCATTTCTCCTGTCTGTTGACCTCTTTTCTATTGGTAGTGATTCATCCTACAATGTGGGGACTTACTTTTAAAATAATCAAAATATATCAGTGACATTTTATACAATTGTGAAGTTCGGTCATCCAGGAGGGACTCAGAGTAGAGCTGCTGCTCCTCCACGTCGAGAGGAGCCAGTTGAGGTGGCTCGGGCATCTGGTCAGGATGCCTCCTGGACGCCTCCCTGGTGAGGTGTTCCAGGCACGTCCCACCGGGAGGAGGCCTCGGGGAAGATCCAGGACACGCTGGAGGGACTATGTCTCTCAGCTGGCCTGGGAACGCCTTGGGGTTCCCCCGGAGGAGCTGGAAGAAGTGGCTGGGGAGAGGGAAGTCTGGGCCTCCCTTCTGAAGCTGCTGCCCCGTGACCCAACCCCGGATAAGCAGAAAATGGATGGATGGATGGATGGATGGATGGATGGATGGATGGATGGATGGATGGATGGATGGATGGATGGATGGATGGATGGATGGATGGATGGATGGATGGATGGATGGATGGATGGATGGACGGACGGACGGACGGACGGACGGACGGACGGACGGACGGACGGACGGACGGACGGACGGATGGACAATTGTGAAACAAAAACATTCATTAAGCCAATAACTCTTTTTCCTCCCAACATTTTTATCTATTAAGGCGTCTCAAGATCAAGCTATCAGAGAAACAGAATCAATAATGTGAGGTGGCAGATCGACCCGAGCAGTTTGATAAATTCATCTGATACAACTTTCCCCACCCTCTCCCCATTCATTCCCAATCGATTTTAAAGCTCTGCTGCCCCCTTCCACCAGCACCACCCAGCACAGCCTCCCACTCTCCTCCAGGCTCCTCCCAATACAAAACTTCAAACCTCATCACCACCGCTGTCCGCTGTGCCAAGCCCCTTTGTCCCACCCCGCCGACCTCTTTCCCGTTTCCATCTTTATTGAAAAATGTTGATCTGATTACCGCGTTTGATCTGTCCCAAACAAACAAGTGCGGCAGCAAGGCTGTACACACTTTTCTCATCAAGCAAAGTGCTATTCAGAAGCAGAATGAATAACATTCGGATGCTGCCTGCTTATTGTAAAGGATAAGAACCTTACCAGGAAACATAACCTCTCTAACATCTAAATTCAGGGACTTGATGATAAGTCTCTAATCCTTTGTTTAGGTATGTGGCTCCAATCAGGTCGCAGTGGTATGAGAGGTTGTGTGTGTGAGTGCGTGTGCTTGTGTCTGTTATGTAGCGCTGCATCTGCCAGAAAAATGAGTCATGTTGCCTGAACATGGTGAATATTTACAGGAAAACACCAAGAGTCAGAAGCAGAATCACAAACAAGTTTTACGTTCAACAGCTTCCTTTGCTCGCAAAATCTGAGTCAGGGAGGGGCGGGAGGAAAAAATATAGCAAGGGAACGGGAAAATGAAATCCTGGACAAACAACAAACGGCCAACCAATGCTGATTCGGTTATAGTTTGGATTGGGGACAGATTAGTGGGAATATTAGGATGGGATTTACTGGCCAGGTTAAGCCTTTTGATCGTCAACTAAATATGGCTTAGTGGCCGCAGACGAGCTGATGTCACATGGAAATAATCCGGCCATGATTTCGGTATGATTTAGAAACTGTTTGGTAATCCACTCATGATTTTAATATGCTGTCAACATAGTACAGGCTATGGAATGACTGCCTGCGTATAAGTGGCTGATGTCTTAACACGTGTGATAAAAATAGCTGTTTTACAGGAGTAGTTATAAGCTGGAAATCTTTAGGGTGTACAGACTGCTGGTCAAAGCCTTTATAGACTGTATCAGCATCAGAAAGGGAGTCATCTTGTTTCAAAACAGCCGAAAAGGGTAAATATAATCATGTCCAATAGAAACCTATTTCAAATCAATCTTTAAGATACAGTGCAAATGTAGTGTAAAATCAGGTTACAAATGACGATTTAGTTTATAAATTGAACATCTGTTTTGAGCATGAACTTGGTTGCTCCAAAGCCGTAATTTTAGTTTTTTTGAGTCATTCAGAGGTGGACATGCTGGTCTTCCAGACATCATTGGCTTACTGAATAACCCAAGTGTGCTTGAGTTTTAGGACTTAAACTCATGGCCGAACCATACTGCATCAGGATTTTCTGATGACAATCACACTACTAACTTAAGGCTTTCAATCAATCCCAGATAACAGGACGAACACCTTCCAAACTGCTCAACTAAGAAAATCTTCCCAAAGGTCTTGAGAATCAAGCCAAATAAAGCAAAGTGTGAAGTGTACTGAATATTTTCTTTCATGAAATAAGCAAAAGTAACTTGTTTATTAAAAAATGAACTCTTTAGAGAGAGCAACAATCTAATTAGTAGTAAAGAACTCATTTTATAGTTTCTATTGGAGGAAAAATAAATACATTGTGTCTTTTTAGGTAGCAAAAACTCCAAGTGTTTTTTGTGACCATTTTTATTTTCTGGTGAGTTTTAAATGGTAACCAATCTGTAATTGTAACACCACGGAGCAGTGAGTGAAAATAAATACTGTTTACATGGGTGAAAGTAATGACAAGGTGTGTGCAAGAGTGTAGAGGGGCACTGACAGAGGGGTAAAGCTCTGTGTGAGAAATGCTGTGCTTTTAGCTGTACTTAATTAAGTATAGCATATGTATGGGTATGGTTGGTCTGTGTGTTGTTTTTGTTTTTCCACATTCACATCTGTGTCAAAATCCCCAAGCCCCCCTTCCACACATACACGCATGCACGCACACACACACTGATACTTACAGTACACACAAACACAAACACCAGCTCCAAAAAAATCCCCTGAAAGCTTTTGATCTGTGGAAAGTGTGGAACTCCCCGAGTAAAGGGATAACTCGCTTTTTTGTCTATTAGACACGCACACGTTCCTGCTCGCTAATTCAAATCAACATCTTCTTTTCTGTAAGAAAAGATGAAAAAGCAAAACTTTTTTTTAGGTCTGATTTGGGTGGACAAGTGTGACCGGGATGGAGGATACACACACACATAAGTGACAATCTGTAGAATAGGTGCCAGAGCATGTTTGTGACAGCAGCCTCCACTAACAACAGCGTTCCCCGTCTTCAAAAGGCACCCAGCGGGAAGTGTGTGCGGGAATGCCGGGAGATGATCGTTCCCCTCGTGTTCCCCTGAGGGATTTATCCTGCATACCCCTCTACCGCCCCCAAACTCCTCCTATACATCCCATCGGCTTCACCTCGCATGGATCCGAGCTGCGGATGCGAGCACGTGCTACGTGCCGCGGTGGAGATGATGAAAGTAAGTGAGGGATGACCTAAAAATGTCACCATGAGAAAAAAGGGGAAGCAGCACAAAGTCGGTGGTGGCAAGAAGGAAACAAAAAAGGCTCAATATTAGGGGGAGACGAAGGAAAAATATTAAATTTGGTGGCATTAGATTTTTTTTTATCTCACTTTCATGCACATAGGACCTCATACATACATAACACTTTTGGCAGAGAGACTTTCTTTTGCTGACTTTACATTTAAATGAGAAGAGGGGATTATCCTAATGTCTCGTGCTTTAGAGGACGAGTGGCACACACATCCTTCGCATGTGGGACAAGCGGAGGGGGGGTTCATTTCGTTACCATGGTGATAGACGGCCAAGGCGAGCCGCAGAGGAGGTAAATCTCGAGTCAAAACATTTGCAGCATGGGATGTGCCATTAGGATGTTCATCACACACACATAAAACCTGGCCCGGCCTTATCTCCTCCTCGCCTCCCCGCCTTCGCCTTCCTCTGCTCCTCGCCGTCGTTTCTTCCCTCTTTCCTCTCTCGGGCAGAGGGATGGAGCAGAAAGTGGCGTGTAATTACATCCTAATCTTTGGCTGCTATCTCCTCTGCTACAGGGGCCGCTGGTACAGTGAGCTGGCGGGGCGGGAAAGGGAGGGAGAGGGTGATGCGCGAGCGCACAGAAGCTCACACATCTCCCTCGATTTCATCCAGAAGTCGATACGTTCAGTCTGAGGCTCGTGCGGCTCTGTGAATTCCCCTCTTGACTGACAGAAGAAAATGTTCTGAGAGACAGATGGGCGTCTGATTTTTTTCTTTTCTTTTTAGCTTGAGAGCATATATGTGCCTTTGATTCTGTAATTGCGCTTTATGACATAAAGCAGTTCTGACACAAATTAGTGAAGAGAACGTCGTCTGAGCGTTAGAGCTGATCGTTCCAAACGCGGGCTGTTGTCAGCCTGTTTTCAACCCATTCAAGCTAATGCAGTGTGTAAGTGTCTACACCTGCCACCTCTGCACCGTAAAACATAAAAAGTATAAATTAAAGATGTGACGTGATTCAACTATGAGAAAAAAGTAAAGGGACGACTCGCTTTGCTCTGATATCTCAACATAAAAACAATTTTATGTTCAACACAAACAATTGCCTTCAAAGGTCACCTAAAAAGTTTCACAAAGTCCATGTAGTACAACAGACAGGTCAGAAAAAAAAGTTGGGGAGAAGTTTAAAAGCAAAGTTAATTTATAAAAGAGTGTCACGAGCTATTGCAATGTCATGTTGTATGGTAAGCCATTGCTGGAAAAAGTCTGAATAAGTTCCTATTTAAAGTTTGTCACGAGGACACAGCAAATATGTGGAGGTCAAAACTAAACAAGGGTTGTATGATGGGAAAAACTAAAACTCAACATCAGTCCAAACACCCTTTCCCCACTGTTAATGATAATGGGGGCTTTTTTTCCTTGTACCGCCGTAAAATTTGAAGCACAAGTAACATCCAGAACCAACAACAACGGACAACAAAGCCGCCTCATGGAGTTCATTTGTACTTCAAAAATTGATCTGATGGGACACTCTAAAAGACTATTATTTTGTGCACATTGTACAAAAAGAAGTGCAGAACATATTGCAGCAAGCACAGACATCCCAAATGCTAATATCAGCGTCCACTGTCCAAACCCCTGCATTCTTAAAGAGACTGAGTACTTTGAAGTCCTTAAGCTATTCACCCTGTGCGCAGGGTCGAACTGACGCCAGGAGCGCTTTTACAAAGATTTTCTTTGTGTGTGTGGTTTCGGGAACTGACAGACTGATGGAACAACCCCAGAACCCTTCCCCACTGTTCATCCGTGACAACTGCTGCTTTCCTCCTGAGAATCACAGCAAGTCCATGGGAGGGCTAAAGAAGTATTTTTTCAAAGTAGTTTCATGAATGAGCAGCGGTATGTTAAACACTTTAAAGTTGACTGGGTGCAAAAGCATTCTACACTAATCTGATGGTTGTATCGCATAAATAACAGATTAAAAACAAATATATTTGTTGTTGAACTCATTCAATAGTTTAACAGCAAAAAGGGGTTTTTGAAGTGAAGATGTGATTAATTCATTCCAAGCTCTGCAGCTAACTCAATTAAATTTAATCGAGTCCCACCACTAGTTTTTACATGTCCTAACAGGGTTAAAACACAGCCCAAAAGACTTGAAGCTGCATCCGAAGCAAAAGGGGGTTCTAAAATGCTTTACTCCACTGTGGTGAAACAGATGCTTGCCACACCTTTCAGATGTTTATCCATAAAACATTTTGAAAACCATGCATCTTATCCTTAACACTGAGTCATGGTGAATGTTCTGAGACCCTATAGAGGCCACACAGCGAGCTTCCATGCATCTTCCGCGCAGATGAGCAAATGTAACCAGTCTCTTACTTCCAGCACAGACTGACTGTGGGGCCGGGCAGCTAAAGATATCTCACCCCCTCCAAGGCTGACGATATATGGATCTGAGCAGCCCTACATCACGGAGGCAGAGCTAATTTGTTGAGTGCACACACACACATGCACACACACACACGTATACACAACAAGCTGTCAGATGCACAAAAAACAAACGCATGCGAGCACACACTTGACTCCGTTTAAAGTGCACTGAGGTTGTTAAAAGTAGGCCAGGGCTTGCTGGGGCCAGAGAGCGTAAACAAGTCCTGATCAGTTTGGTTCCATTCCAGTGGAAGGAGAGTAAATTAAACATAACATAGTCTGGATCTGTTTATGCAAAGGGCCCGGTGCAGACCTGAGGCTATGTTCAATCAATTTGGCTGCGGATTAAATCAAAGGATTGCTCTGCATAAGCAGCCCTGCTGGGTATATACTGGCAGGTGAATTACCATGGGGGGAATCTTATCTCCCAATACAGTGGGATGTCAACATGTGTACATTTGGAATCAGCGTTCTCATGTGGCGCCGAGTTTACGGAAAACCTACACACAGACTTGGACATGTTTATGTGGTATTTAAGTTACAGTGAGCTGTGTGCCAACATTTCCTATTTTGATCAGTAATTTGTGCTGCTTTGTACAGCGAGGTGCTTCATTAAACTTAGAACATATAAGAGGATAATTAAGGCCAGTTATAGATACAGCTCATCATTTAATCTGGAATAATTAGGATTAATGCCTGTACTTGTTAAATTCAGAGCTTGAATTCATGCTACAATAAATGAAATAAAAGAGGGTTTTAACAGTACTTTATGAAAATATGAAAATATTTCAGTCTGTAGTAAATAAAACTACAGTTAAACGGATATGATCTGTAGCGCTAGTGTTAAATTAAAGGATTTTCTTTAACTTAAATATGGACCCTTTTTAGGTTGCCTGTGGTTAAGGATGTACATATTATGACTGAGATATTCCATTTTTTTAAAACAGTTTGCAACTTTTAAATTGCGATTTGTGAAAAAATAGAGATTCCATTTTCCTGATTATGTTGACAAAATCTCATATCTTGTTTCTGTGAACCCAAAATAAGTAAACTTTTTTGTTAAACCCTGGTATTGCACTCTATAGAACATATACTTTATTATGATTTATTATAATTCTGATGCATTACATCTTCAGAATTATACAGAAATACACTACATACACTGTTATTGGGGACTTTATGACGTTTAAAAACACAACAATACAATACATAAGTGATGACAAAACTGAAGCTGTAAGAAGTAAAAGTAAATAAAGTGTTCATGCTTAAGTACTTGAGGTCAACTGTTAAAGGAAAAGGCTGTCCTGGAGAAGGGTGAAGAGAGGTCAAGAAGGAAATGGATAAGAGTCAGGGGTCATTTGTAACAGAAGGATAGGGCATGTGCAGAGGAGACATAGTGGCTTTGTTGGACAAAGGAAGGTGAATACGCCAGAGAGAAGATAAAGAGGATGACCGTAGATGTTGGACAGAGGTGGTGTGTTGTAGATGGAGGTGAGATGATCCACTCTGGCATCCCCTTGAGATCTTAACAAGGCCACAGCTGGGGTCCTGACTCCCACTGTGTAACATTTCTGAATCAAGACTTTTAGAGTTTATTGCTCCGGAGTTAGCATGTTGTGTAAGCCTGAGAAAACATCAGACGAAGCAAGGCTCAAAGGTGATAAAAATCGTCATTACCAGCAAGTATTTGAACACTTTGGAGATGAAGATTTGTGTAGCTGTGTAAGCTTTCTTCAAAGTTTCTTTCGAATCACAAATTCCAACATTAAATCAGTAGTTGGTGTATTTTATTTTACCCTGAAGTAACTGATATGTTGCATAGCACACAGTCTTTAGCTATGCGCTGGTCACAGAGATTTTCTTCTATTGCATTTGGATGTGAGTATTGATTACGTTGTCACAGTGGAACATTAGGTTTTTTGATTGGAATCTTGGAGACTGTGAAAGTGTAACTCTTTTTCAAAAACAAGGCAAAGGTGTGTAGGAGGGGCCATTATATTGGGAGATATTTCACACTAGCATGTGATATAAATATCAAAGTATTCACTGGAGGTTTTCTGGATAAGATGTTATACCTAACCTCCTAAAAAAATAGCAACTGCCTGTAGGAATGCCTCAAGTTCCCATGTGGCTTTTAGACAACTTTATCTGAAAGTAAATTAGCTTGACCAAGTTTCAAGCATCTGACATCCTGAGTGGAGTGAAGGTTTATCAACACAGATGTAGTTTTTGCAGTGGGATTAAGTTGGTGGAAGGTCACCATTTCCACATTTCAGTAGCAGTTCTGGAAATGATGCAGTAGTAGTACAAGTATGCAGTGTATTTGATCTGTGACTGTGTGTGTTCATGCTGGAGAACTTTTTGACATAATTATGCCTTAGCTGCTACTTTTCTACTTTTGGAGCTGGAGTGTTAATTGTCTTAAGCAAAATTAGAAAAAAAAAATTGTTCCCATTATTCTGGAAATCAGACAATTTTCTTAATTGACCTTAAAACAGAAAAAGTTCAGATTACAGTTATTACTTAGTAACTAAATATGTATATAAAACTACATATGGTTAAGGTGAGGTTAAATAAAAAAATGTCTGAAAGAAATCAAGCTGTTTACTTATATTTTGCACGTTTGCATATTAGTATTTAACAAAAAAGGAAAGTTGGCTTTCAGTGAATTTCTTTGTGTAAGTCATCAAGGGAACGTGTGTTTGTCCTTGTTCCTTCACCCATTCAGACTCGGCTCACATGTCAACACAGCAATCACAGAAATTGCTTCACTAGAAATTATTAAAATTAGTTGAACAATCAGTTGTTGGACTTCATTTGAATGTCAAAATGTCACAGAGTTGAGCCACTTACTTAAAATCAGGTTTTACCATGACAACAGCAGTGGATACACGTGCAGTAAGCAGTGGCTCCCTTTTGGTTTGATTTATTTTCGTGAGTTTTTTTTTTTTTTTTTTTTTTTTAATGAACCATGCAAAAAGAGAAACAGGAGACTAGGGATAAGTTAAACCCGTTTTGACCCCAAGCTATTCCTTTATTTATAGGGGAAAAACTGAGAGCTAGAAGAGGGGAGGGGGGAAAAGACACATAGATTTACATGCGATCAAGACGCAAGAAGGTACTTGTGCTTCGAGACAGATGTTAAGAACTCAAAAATAGATTGTCATTTTATATTATTTATTGTATTTGAAAGAAATAAACTGTACCTAAGAAAGTAGTTCTAACATATGGTAGAGGTATTACCTTATTTATAGAAAATGTTATTCTTCCCCTCATACAAAGCAGGCTTTGATAAAATTGTATTCACTCAGTATTTGCCAAACCAAAGTCTAATAAAGTCTTTCTGAAAAAGCCATCACAGACTCATCATATCGTATGTTTCTTCTGTTGGCCATCACATGATCATTGGTTAAAAACATAAGATGACCAACGGAAATATCAATTTAGATCAGTTTGCCTTTACTCCTCACAATATAGTTCGGTACAGTCTATTTTGCTTATCGTAAGAATAAAATTCAGGAAAGTTTTTTAATAAGGTTAAACCTTTAGTTTGTTAAGCTATGCTATCGAAACAGATACGAAAAGACAGGAGTATGTAATGTGACATAAATGAATACAGCCTATGGCCAACTTCTGATTACTAAGACATGAGTCTAATACTTGTCACATTGAATTAGGTATATAATATATAGTACAGATTTTATATTACACCCTATTCCTACAATTAAGGAAATATGGCCAACTACAACCCTCACAAAATTACAATGGGTGTCATCTTGCCTAAAGGTAATATTTTTTGAAGTCATATCACATTTTCTGAGCAGATTTTAATTAGGGGTTATCAAATAAGAACGGAACATCTTGTGGTAGACAAATGCTTTATTTACTATAAGCAGTATGGCCAAACTAGAAAATAAAAAAATGGTAGCGGTGCAAGATAACCTCACTCATATTAATGCACTGACATCAAAGCATTTGTCCATCAAAAAATGTCTTAACTCCAGGTCAAGACATTAGTTATCTTCTGTTAAAGTTACTATCTGGCTCTCTGGGGATATATTTTTCCTACCAACAAATCTACATTAACAATAAAAAAAAAAATCAAAATAATTTGGAATTACGTTCCAAGAAATAATCTGTGAAAAGGCGGGGGAGCTTTACACCTTTTGTGATGTCATGTGGGCACAGAATGCTTTTCTTTAAGTGGGTACCGTCTCATTATAAAATTGTTTTACATTGAATGAAAAAAGAAACACAGAAAAACAGACATGTGGCGAGAGACTATATCCAACAAGATTTCAATTGAATTTTACAGACAAGTCTGGTTAGTTGCTTTAATGTTTGAGAAAAGCACACTTGATTGTTGTGAAAATCAAATTGAATTAAACCAAGTTTAGCTAGAAATGCCAAAGTCAGAGAAAACTCCATCTAGTCAGTAGATGTTCACCATCTAGGATAGTAAACATCTGCTGCAGACAGATGAATAAATATGCTTCAGGAGTCAGGATGCAAACTTTATGTACTTTACCATTTTTTCTTTTCTAACATGACAGATTAAAGAAATATCATCCCCCAGTGGTGTTAGCCCTATTGTTTCACCGATTTTGCAGTGAAATATATAACTTTGACCCGAAAAAGAAGCATTAAAACTCACAAGAGCACATTATTTTACATCCAACTGTGTCTGAAGCCAAGTTTTTTTTCTTCCTTTATACAGAAGAGAAACCTCCCAGTCATACATAAACACAACTACTCAGAGCAAGTACAGTTCGTACTGTACAATACACACAAACACACATTTCCCCCCTCTTCAAGCAATGGAACTCAAGGGGGTCAGTGTAAGGTCACCCTGGCTGGGTCACGGACCTCTTGATGAGCGTGTATCCTGAGCAGACCTTGGCTTGGCCCAGCGTGCTTCTGCCCAGGGCCTCGTCCGATCTGCGCAGAATGGCAATGAGCCCAGCTCTTTCTTAGTTTTGTTCTGCATTTGCAGGCAGACCTGAAGACCCCTGCTCTTTTTCACACAGGCCTGGACATTGTTCTTCACTAAAAAGAGCTTCTGACAATTATGAGCGTGTCTTTATCAAGTGTATTAAAAAAAAAAAAAGAAAAAGAAAGGCAGAAGGGAGGAAGTCGGAGCTTTAAGAGTGAGAGGAAACTGGCAGAGTTCATTTATGCAGCTCTAACTGCGGTTCAGGCAAGGCCAAGCGTTGATTTAAAAACACAGTGAAAATAAAGTGGGAATAAAAGACAAAGCAGATAAGAGCCCTCCAAATACAACAACACAGAGCCAGTTCCATGTATTTCACAAGGACAGGAGCAGATCAGACAATCCGTAGCAGTACCAAGGATGCCATACCAAGAAAAAACAAATTGTACCTATTTAACTCTCAGGGTTAGCCAGAGTCCTGGTTGTGTTGAGGAAGGTGATCCAGAAAGTGGAAAGGCTGAGCCTTTACCTTGAGCTTAATTGCTTCTTTGTATTATATCTTAAACAAAAGAGTACTCATTGAAAAATATTAATTTAAAGACATGTTTAACAAAGTAGGCATTTGAAAGAGAGTTCAAATCCCTTGATCTTGCCCATATATTCATAGGTTAAAACCACAAACTTAAATGTTTTGTAGCATTAGTAGACCTCGGAAATCTGACTTTTGAGTTCACCATGACATTACTTTGAGCCAAAATACATTTTTTATCCCAGAATTATTCCGCTCGGACTTCTGTGGCACCTGGAATACAGCACAAGAGAAACCAAACGAGAATGCACAATATAAAGTTGGTACTAATCTAAAAGTTGTACTATTATTATAGTCTAGATAGAGGAGTAGATAGTTTACCCTGTTAAGAAAATGAAGAAAGACAGTAAGGTGCAGAAGTTAAAATTGCTCCGCTCCCATCAATCACATCCCAGATGATTTGCACTTTACTTACCCTGCGATTACAACAAGCGACAAGACGGAGCTGACAGACGTTAAACAAAAGCTAAAAACAAGAGAAGTTACACTACCTACTTAAATCGTAGTCTAAAAACAAAAGCAATAAAATCTTAAGTAAAATATATCAATTTTTACCTTGGGGTCAGGCCTATAATTAAAGCAAATTAGTCGGGTCTGTCTCAGACACAATGCATATGGGCTTGGGTCGGGTCAGATTGATCTAAACACTGGTATGGCATGCGTTTCTATTCAAATGCATTTAGTCCCATACCCCTAAACCCAGTACACCCAAAAGGCTTCAGAAGTTAAATAAGTAATTAGCATTTTTCACTTTCATCGTCCTTTCTCAAAAGAACACTGTTGCGTTTGGTGGAGCAAATAAAATCCCAGAAAACCACATCTGCGTTTTTGGCTGTTGCAAAATGAAGACAAGTTCACAGGTTGTGGAAACTTTGGCCAGAAACTAGATCTTTGCAGACATTTCTCTCGTACTGCTACGCTTTTTCTAAGAATCCTTGAACAGAACTTATGACCATTGGGTCTGTTTGTCCATGAACCACAAGAGCGGCTCCAACAATGCTTGCCTGTGTTGCGCTGACAAATGCTCTACGCTTCTCTTAAAATATGGCATGTGAGAGCGTCAGCGCTGACGCCCGGAGCAGCGTTCCTAGAAACTGCGGAGCATTCCACAGGAGCCGCCCGGGGTCAGCGTGCGCTCAGAGCTTCTCCGAGCACCGTCCTCCCCCTCGAGGGCGGCGGAGCTGCGGCTCGTATATTTACAGTTTAAGACAGTTTAAGCTTCTGCTCATAAATTTGAGTGACAGGAAAAGCTGCGAAGTAAGTAATCAAGGTGACACTGGTTAAATCACTTGAAACGGCCGAAGCCATCAAAGCCTCTCATGTAGAAGCTAATGTGATTGGACAATTGTACAAGCACAATGGCTCTGCCGAGACGTTTTTGGCGCATAAAGCATTCAGGCAGAGTTCTGGCTTTTAGGTTACCTGCACTTGGAGTGGAAAACAAAGCGGGAGATGGGAGTAAAAATACACTCTGAGGGTCATGTCTGTGGGTGTATAGTGGCAGTAAAGTGCAAGCTGCAGTGTGGCCTCTGCAGACAGATGGATTGATTGGAACAGTTTGGACCCAGCTTTAGAGAGGTTAGAAAGGGCATTTTTGACTTGGAAGTAGCTGGTTTCAGGATTCAGACTCTGGCAGAAAGGAAGGAAATCGATAAATACAGCTGAGCAGTTCTGAGGCAAAGCAGTGGAGGAAATTATAAAACACTTTCCGTTTCGACACTGAGCACTGTATATTGAGTTAGAAAGTTCATTTCTCTTTGCCAAGATTTACTTTATTATGGGATGAAATACTATACATCATGTACTGCTTTTATTAGCTTATTTTCCTAAGATAAATAACCTTTTATCAGTTACTGTGAAATAAATAGCTAAAATAAACTACTTGGTATTACATTGGTGTTAAAAAGTATGCACCCCCTTACAAATTTATTAATAGTTTTTTTTTTTTTTTTTGTTTTTTTTTAAGTGCCAAAGTGGAAGGTGACTGGTCTTCTTGTTTCTCAAAGACGTTTTGCCTTTCATCCAAAAAAGCTTCTTCACATCTTAACAACAGCCTTATGAGACACACTACTAGGACCAATAAAGCCACTAATGGGGTAATTAGGACAAGTGAGTCACTGATCCTACCCTCTATCCAGCTCAACATTTGCTTTGGATTTGCTTGACAAATCTAAAGCAAAAAACACACGGTCAAACAAACCAGGGCTGCAGAGTGGGTGTTATAAACACCTACCCTGCTGTTTCAGTGATGGTTTTTCATGTTTAACAAAAAAATTATTTTATTACTTCTCTCTAAAACCTTCCCTGGAAAAAAAAAGTCCATATTGCTGTCCTCATACAAGGGTGCCATTTTGTATTTTATTTTTTTTTCTATTTTTCTGGAATTCGATGGTATGAATCATCAATAGTTGTAAGGGTTATGTGAATCTAAAAGAAATAGTAATGCCATTCAGATGCATAAAAAGTATTAATCTGGGGTCTGTAGCCAACAAGATTTTTTAATCTGTAAGTTAAGAAAACACTGAGATCTGGGGACTTTTTAAAGTCTTGTTATCATAAGCAATAAATACAGATTGTTCTGTTTAATATCAATATTGGCATGAGTGATTTTTGCTAAATCTGCATGTGAGGCTCCAAGAACCATCCCACTCAGACTTTACCGTCATTGAAGAAGTAAAAAGAAAAAGGTTAGGCTAAATGCTAGGCAAACTGAAGTTTGTTATTGTAATGTGACAAAAGGGGGAAAGGTTACTGAGATGGAAAGCTTAGGGAACTACTGTAGTGGATAAACATTATCAAAAACCCATCATATGTACAGATTCAGCAATAATGTGTAGCTTTTTGAATTAGGGCCAGTGAGGAATTTGACTTTTAAATTAATACTGGAACTTCTTGATCTGTCCTGAAAGAGATATGCCACCCAGAGGAGAGGAGACCTGCTGTCTGTAAGACCAACACAAGCTATTGAGTCTCAAAGCAGGCAGCATTTACCTTGACCAACGATATTTAACTAAGGCCTAATCCTGATAACGCTGCTATTTAAACAGACTGAAGGGGACACGTGTGGGTTTGGAAGAGTTAATTAACTGCTAGCATCTGAAGTAGTCAACACGCTCGGTGTGGAGGAAACAGCTGCTGCCTGAGCAGAGTTACGCAGGGCGACTCAGAGGTGTTGATGAAAGTGCGGGTGTCACGTTGATACGATTATGGGAGATAAGTGAAATGTGTGGATTTTTATTTTTCCTCCAAAGATTAGGATAGCATAAGATTTGAGATGACAATGAAAAGAGGAACTGATTCTGGTGATGGTACATCGACAAAAAAAAAGATAAAAACATGTTTTTTCTTGATATTACACCAAAACAATCAGTTGGCATTTGAATTTCATTTTCCATGAGTTTGAAGATTACACCTTAAGTTATGATTCTCTTGGTAACACGCAATTATCAGGTTTGTTATTGACAAAAGATGTACTGTAGCAATAGTGGATCAAATATTTGTCTTTTTACTATCTACAATGAATAAAATATTCTGTAAGTTAATAGTTGAATAAGATACACAAGAATGGGCCCACGGAGTCAGAAGAAACTTGGACTAAAAACCAAAGATAAACTTTTTGGTTGTAGTCAGTCATGAATCAACAAATTAATGTTCAGGATGCAGAAACTTTCAAGATTAAAAAAATGTAATCTCTGCAGAAAGTGTTAGCATAGCCGCATAGCATAGCATAGTGTTAGCATATGACGAAAAGCATAGTAAAGCAAAACAAAGACCAACTCCCAGTCTAGACTGACTATTAGGAGGGCAAATATCAGACAGTGGTAATCAAATATCCAGATAGAATCATCAGCAGCCATTGTAAGCAGTGGAAAAGCAGATGTTTTGGCAGTTCTCCGATCTGAAGCTGAAGCCTTCAGCTGTGTTGACACAACGCCAAGCAGGAAGTAATTCATGACCATCGAGGGAAGAACAAATGAACTGAATCCTCTGGCTTTGAAGAAAGCTACCACTGTTAATTAATGATATGGCACGAGCATGTGCGTGTATACTCATAATGTTTTCTAGACAGATCTCCATTGTACAGAAGCATAAAGCTGTCCTGTTTTAAAATAAGGAACATTCTGGATCTGCAGAGAAATACCACTGATCTTAACCGTTACTGGTTTCCACTTTCCTTCCAAAAGACAAATCAAAGGCAGAACAATCTCCCAAAAATAATAAAATGCAGCCATTAACAGTCTTGCAGTTCTTGGTTCATGGCCATATTCCATATGCTTTGTGCATGTCAGCTTCAGTCCTCCGTGGTTAGCGCTGTTGCCTCACAACTACAGGGATGCCAATTCAAATCTTGGCTGAAGCTTTTCTGTGCAACCATTGCGTGTCCTATACATTTCCTCCAGGTACTCGGTTTCTCTCCACTAGTCCGAAAAAACCTTCACACACCAATACTCCCTTCTCATCATGAACCAAGTTCTAAAAATTTTGCCTGATTGTGACAAAGCAGAGACACTTCTACATGGAACAGGACTATCTTACATCTACCTCACCAGATGAAGTCACATCCTGAAGCTGCAGTAAAGAACTCTGCAGAACAAACTTCATTTTGAGAAAAAAAAACGATATTTTAGTTTTGCGCGAACTCATTCCAACTCTCTTCATTACCCAAAGAAAAGTCCTCTTGTGCATTCACACATGCTTTCTTTGGATAGACCACGGTTTCCCATCCGAACTCTAGTCTGCCTAATAATAACATGGGTTTTGGGTCATTTGCCAGTCAACTCTAATGTGGTTTGCTTACATTGGGAAAATAAACATTCTACTAACAGTACCAAAGAAACCATATTTTTTCCGTACTGCTGTATTCCCATTGTATATGGAGACCAATACATTAATAGCTCAATGACTCACTTATGGCAAGGCATATTAGTATGTAACAGCCGACCGAGACATTTAAACCAAGAAGACACCCTTCTTCTCGACAAAAAATGTTTTAGCTATCTGAAACGTCCTCCCTTTAGTGGCTTCACATTTACTTCACACCAATCCACAAATACATTTGTTTTACTCAAAATGCTGTGGCTTTAAGGAGATACGTTCATTTCAGATATAATTCAAATAATGAAAAGTTACATAAAGTGCCTATAAACAAGCTCACCGTCTGTCCTAAAGGGATATTTTACCCTTTTATTGCTTTCACAAATCAATCGTGACCGATAGAATTCTGACAATAAAATTAAAACCTTGAATATCAATTTGAAAACTGATATCTACAAAATAATGACAATTAAATAAAAATATATATCATATAGTAAAATATTCCTTCTATTTATTGATGATGAATTTATACGATCTGCATGTTCAGTGCCTTAGTTTTTTTTTTTTATCCATCCCCTGACATCTACTTTTCTTTAACCTTTTCTCTGATTTGCTTGGAGTGTTCTTTTGTGAATGGACCTTCATCAGTGAAGGTCTAACAATAAAGACACAAAGGTGTCTTTATAGTTCAGTCACTTGAGACAAAGTTCCACTTATTCCGAGACTGTAGACAACAACCGGCTGAACCTTTGTTGGATTAGGTTAATCACTTTAAAGGAGGTGAAAATGTATGCACTTATTACGTGCTAAGTATTTTATCGTCATTTTGTAAAACTTCGTTTACCCTTTTTGGACATTAAATGTTTTTTTCTTCTTTTTGTCAAAAATAGGGGTTTCTTATTGTTCATTAAGTGAAAACAGTAAAGTGTTACTTATACTGGACAGGTCTTTATGATGGTGCCCCAAAACAGCTGCCACTGTAACAACCCGACTGTGTCCAGGCAGTTTGGTCCACTTTCGAGGAGCAGTGGGAAAGTGAATCAAGTCACAAGAGGTTGTCAAATTTTCAGCATTCCTGTCTCGTTCCAATCGCTTGTACTAAGCTGGTGTGACAGAACCCTTAGACAAGCACTGTATAGGATGGACATTGCTGTTCAGAATAAACACAAATGCTACATTCTAAAACAAAGGTAAGTAAATGTTTCTCTATCATTTTTTGTTAGCCACAGACATTTTTTTACAGAGTTGGACTCAGGATGTATTTGTGCAACTGACGACTACACAGAGTCTGGCAGATTACAAACCATCTAAATGAGAGCGTAAACCAGAGACTGTTTCTTAATCCCTGCGACACATTGAGATGGAAAACAGTGATAACAGAGGTAGACAAATAAAAGATTAATCTAATAAGTCTGGGCCACCACACACAGCAGAGCGCGAACAGGCTGAGGTAATCGTTTGTGCGTGTATGTGTGTGTGTGTCACGGCCTGACAGGCAGAGAGAGAGAATCCGTGCAGCACCAAAGCTGCCCTCGCCATCTGGCCTTGGCAAAATGAACACAGAGTCTCTCGATGGTCTCTCTCTCTCCCTCTGTCTGTCTGTCTGTCTCTACCTCAGCCATGCGACTGGGGATTTGATACCAATCCACCCAGGGAGATTAAGTGTTTCCATATTCTGGTCATATTCCCCCCACGTTGTTTTGCTTTCGAAAAACACTACTTGTATGCCAACATGTTTACTGGGCGGGTGGGTGGGTACTTGATTGAGTAGCCGAGCAGAGGGAGATTAAACGGGAAATGGAAAGAAAAACACTTTGGATCCGGGTGAAGAGCCAAAACCAGAACCGCATGATGAAGGTGAAAAAGGAGCTCCGCTACATGTCATGTTGGCAGAATAAGCAATTGGGACGAGGCGGGGGCATAAATATAGAAAATGTATGCAAAGTCAGTTCCATACCATCCACATCGACCCCAACTTAAACAAAGACTTATTTATTACAGAGGTCAGGTTTGAAATTATGGCTCGCGTTGCTAACTGTAGTCTGCATTCTATCTATGCTCCCTAAAGCAGTCGTTAAACATTTTGGAACAAGTACGACCTCACAAAATACTGAGCTTTTCACCTCATTGTGAAAATCTTCAAAAAAAGAAAAGAAAAAAAATCCAACAAAGTATGGCTTTCTCATGGGTATATTTTTTGTTAGTTTTTTTGCAAAGAATAATCACCAAAAAATAATATTCTTATCGTTGTTTGGAATAAAATTAGTTCCAAGTTGAAAAAAATAACCAAGGAGCCACCCTGATATCAGAAATTCAAAAGGGAATAATTACTTCAACTTCAAAATCCAATATGGCTGCCATATGTTTTAGAATCTAGTGTCAGCCATTCTACTGTTATTTAGCACGTTTGGCAGTTTGTATCTCACACATTTCCCACACACCAGTACTTTACGTATACAATCGATTTTGCAAACATGATCCTTTGGTGTTTGAATTCAGAAATTATTGAAAAATATATACTACTATAAACTTGAATGCCAAGAGAAATTAGCAAGATCACTGAGTACAGTGGACACCTGCCACGGCTCAGAATTTATGGATTTTTTTCCTCTGACCTCCCAGTATAATTTGTTTGAAGCAAAATCCACTGTGTTTGAACTTCTTAACAGCTAATTTGTTTATCTTTTAAATTGTTGAATGATACTTGTCTCAGTTTGAGAAGTATGGCACAACTGAATCTAGACCCTTATCTCAACTCTTATACTTCCAAAAGACTCCCAAATACATAACAGACACATTAAACCCAAAAAGAGCATAGCAGTGTATTCCTGTTATCAGCTGAAATTGTCACTCTTTTCTGACATGTCTTTTAAATAACTTCTTAGATCTATGTGATTCTTCAAATTTTTGTAATACCTCATTTTGTAATACCTCACTATTCATTTGACTAAGTAACACTATCCAGCCAGAAGAGTGTTGTTGTCAGCCCAATGTGATCAAGAAAAAAAAAAGATTTTTGAGCTTGGCCAACTGTGCACTGGTCAGGGTGGATCAAGCTGAAAACCATCCAAACAATTTCTAAGTGCTTCTCTAGTAGTAATGTTTCTTCAGGTCAAAGATCAGGGTTACAGTCCACAACATCAGCAATTTGAATGAATATGAAAGCTGATACATTTATTTTTTTTAATCTAGAAGCCTAAACATGTACTAAACCAAATCTGTAAGGCTAAATCAGATTTTCAACCCATAAAAAGATGTATATATATATATATATATATATATATATATATATATATTTCCACATTAGGGGATTTTTTTTTCATCTCTGCATTCTTGTGAGGTCATTTCAAAGTGAATAAAGCACACACACTCTAAATCACTTGACAAGAGTGTAAATCCACAGAGCTCTAAGAGGCTTTACTAGGAAAGATCACCTCTGCCCCCACCCAACGGTATCTGCTTCCCCCCCCCCTCCTCTTTACTTGTTTGTTGTTCTGTCAGATTCAGAGAAATTGGAAACGGCGTCAGGCAGTGTGAAGTGATTGTGGTCAGTCTTGCAGAAGTCAGTCCTGGGCCATGTGCTTTTGGTAAATGGTGACACATAAAGACACCACAGCTGCACCATCTGTACCTCTACTCGGTATGAAAACACATACACACTTACGCAACAGGAGGCTGCACTCCGCTGTCTCCCGTGTTAACTGGGGTTAGCATTCACTCACATGCTCTCCAGTGTGCTAAATAATGCAGCTGACATGGACCCTATCTTAGGTTTTAACCTCCTTCTCACCTTCAACCCTGAAAAATACACAAGTTCGTATTTCTGCCCATGTTGAGACATTTCATTGACTCCTGTTCATTTTAGTAACTCCATTTACACTTAATCCATGTATTTTCCCAAACCCTAACCCCTACTAGTCTATTCCTAACACTAATCTTAAAGCTGCAGTATGCAACTGTTTTTTTTTTTTTTTACATATTTGTTAAAACTCTCACTTTGTTATGACATTATGAGAGGGATAATCATTGGGGAGTATTTAAGCTCCTCTGCCTTCTCTCTATAGACCTGCTGTCATCTGAATGAATGCACCGCTCTGTCAGAAACAAGCAATCAGCCAGGAGGAGGGTCTTACCGTTGTCAAGTATCCTTGTATGCGCTGCTCACAACCTCCCAGTTTCTCTTGGCTACCCTACTACTAGTTCACCATGACATAGCCTATCATGATAGCTCAGGTTTGTTAGCATGGCCAATGATGATGGTGCAGCTTTTCTATAACGGTAACTTGTTTCTCTGCCATTAGTACATTGAGCAGCGCATACATAAGACTGATAAGACTAAAGCAGATTGGGAGGCATAAGGGAAAAGACATATTTACATCAAAGGGCTCTAAAACAGAAATTCGTAAAATAATTAAATAAAAAAAGTAACACACACGCAATAAACTGTTGACGTGTGTTTGTTCCCAATACTCTTTCAAGCTCCGTATTTAATAAGAATCCTCATCAACAAATTGTATATTTAGACACAGAGTCATTTTCAGTGCTTCTACACATCGAGACAGATCTTATATTTAATTGCCTCCAGTCAGTAACTGCAAGCAGAATGAACTTGGAAATTGGCTTGGTACTTCAGCTAGATCCAGTTAGAAAGTTGGAAATTTAAAAAACATGCAAAATTTTTCCAATCAGTAAATTCATCATACTTTAGGGCGTATGTTGCTTGCTTGGGCAACTTGGACTAATAAGTTGTAGTCATTCTGATTATTGTGGCACATGAAATGACCTATTGTGTAGGCGCTGAGCAGAGAAATTCATATGCTACTGTGCCTCTATGTTTTGATGGACTTCATTTTAATTTGAATTCATCGTTTACATTTACCAACGCGTGTTTATGTAAACACACTGCATAGGGTGGGCGGAGAAGGCGTCACACTGCTAGCATAAATCTGTAGGCTGCTGAACATTTATTGCTACAAACCTAATAAGGCTGGGCTGAGAATGATCATGGATCTTTGTAGTTTATAAGCTGGATAATAAGAGTGAATGCAGTGACTGTAAACACATTTACTGGATAACACAGCCATTAGTCTGGTGCAGATCAACAACGGTACAGCTTTTTCCTATTAATGTTACAGGTTTGCTTCATTCCTTCCTATCTAAATGTTCAGCAAGTATACATGAAGCAGGTGCAGTCAAGTCCAAATTAAATCATTTTTGTAGATTTAAGCTTACAATAATCTTTTCATTCATTAACCTATATCTTTTGACTGATAATATCAAAGAGTTATTAATTATTAGCTGTAATATCAAGGAATATGGTGACTGACAGGTGCAAAGATGCAGCAAATTGCAAAATGACCCGCAAACATATGGATGATGCAAACTCTAAAAACAAACACAATAGAAAAACGACGCAAAAAAAATGTGCAATCATGGAAAACAGAAGCAAAGAACTACAATCAAGAAAACTAATGCAATCCAAAAGTGCCACAACCACAGACAAAATGCTGTAATCACAGACAATACAAGCAAAAGAGAGAGAAAGGCCACAAATAGCAAAAACAACTGAAAAGCTGCACACAAAACGTTTTCCCACCACTGTTCCTAAACCTTGCAATGCGGAGGTTAACTAAATAGATGTTTCAGTTTTTGAAACATCTGCATGAATCACATCTGGATCAAATCTTAAATATTTCACCTGATCAAACCTGAACTGTATAGAAACTTTAAAACTCGGTTTGAAATTTACAAAACTTTCATTCCATTGGTGAAAACACAAACAATTAAATTCTGCATTAGGACCACTTGAGATTAAAAGTATGGAGAAAACTGCAATATCTGGTTGGTTTAAGCCTGCTAAGAAGCATTTAAAATATATATTTCTTAAACTAAGTTTGTGATTAGATTCTTTCTGTATATGGTCAAAAAGTCACTTGGTCTCAGTTGTGCATCATCTAATCTTAAGAGATAAAAGTAGAGATATACCTTTTAACACAGTATAGACCTCACAGTCAGGGTCAATGACTGAACTGAAGACGGGTAGAAAGATCTCAATTTCCAAAGAGAAACTATAAAATGCCTTTAGCTGCTTTGTCGAGGCAAAAGGGAGACGGAGAGAAAATAGCAATTGATGAAAGAAATTCGGTCTACACTGAGGCAATTATCAGCAGGGAAGCCTAACAGACCAGGAGAAGCAAACTATACGGTCAGGTGCTCGAGTGTCCTGCAAAGACCCTTCATCGACCCTGGAAAGGGATCAATAACTTGCAGTGCACACAGGTGGCTAGTCCAAGTAATCTCACTTGTAGCTCTGCACGTCTCTCAGTTAGACAGGTTTGCAGAAGAAAAAGAAACAGTTTTACACCCGGGCTGCAATCGCTCAGCCCACACCAGACGACCAACTGTTTAGTGGCCGCTTGCTGGCCAGTCTCTGGTTCAGAGATCACAGTACGGCCTGCAGATACTGAAGTGACTCACCGTGTATTGCGTTCACACGTGTGTGCAAACAGAAGATGATTCAAGCAACTACTCCGTCTGGCTGGACAGGAGAGGGTAAGATAAGACAAAAATCTGGACAGACGGGGGGGGGGGGGAAACGCACACACGCACACACACACACAAGAGAAATGAAAGCAATAAATGCTTTAAAGAGTTGTTTCTGCGTTCCTGAGTTTGGGTCCTGTGGTTTCTCAGATGATTTTCTTTTTTTTTCTTTTTGTACATATACGTTCGTAGCTGCAGGTCCATTTCCAGCCGACAATTTTTGCTCATTATTTGAAATTTCCCTTAATTACTTTTAAGTATGTTCTCATGTTTTTAAAACAAAATGAAAACATTATTTTATAAAAAGGAAAATATTCTGCATTAATCATAACAAAATCCAACATAAACAGACAAAAAATTTATTCAATGTACCTCTAGTTTCCGCTACATCTTTCTCTGTCCTGCTGGTCTGAGTGGGTTGGATTTATTTCAGGGGTAATGCTTAAAGGCACAGTATTATGTGTTTTTTCCAGCCACAAAGTGCAATTTTACAGCACAATCAAGTAACTGTGTTACCTTCAGTTACTCTACAAATATTAAATATAGCAAATATGACTGCAAACATTTTTAGACTTCGTAAGTTAACGCCTCCACTTTCAGGTAATCATCACATCGCTCCTCTATATTAACAAAGCTAAAGGGTTGCTGTGTTGAGAAATTACAAGATTTCTCAAATATGCATGAAAGAATTAAGGCAACATTCCCGGTATGTTTTTGATGAGGGGATAACATTATAACATGATGTAAAGTTTAAAAAATGCATTTTACATTTTCCTTTAAAAAAAAAACTGGACCACTAAACTACTAGATATATAAGTTTCATGATTGTGTAATGATCCACAGTTCATAGAAGATTGTACAACACTCCTCTCCATTTGGAGAGAAGGACTCAGAAATTTTAAAATTAAGTAAATTATAGCAGAATTTTCCAGTCTTGGATTAACTTGTCTATATATTGTGGTTTTCATGCTTGTCTCAATTTATAATGGTCCTGATGCCAAAAGAGTCAAAAGAAAAGCTCATTTTTTTGTGTCTGTATTAAAAACTGGAAGAGACTCGTTTAAAAAGCAAAAATTAGTACTTTGAGCTAATGTAGAACAGATTCTCTTAATACACTGAAGTAGCCCCTTTAAGGCACGTTTCCATCACAGCAACGTTTTCCAGGAAACAAGGTCGTTTTCTGGGGCCATTATGGTCTCCATGGGTTATCGCTGCATTTCCCTAAGTAAAAATAAAATAACAGGGCAGAATGCTTCCACCTCAAAAGTTTCTCACATCAAAAGTGAAAGAATACGGACATCCAATTTGGCGGAATACATTTGGCACTTGTCACAGGGCCATTTTTACCTTGGAGTTTGTAGCAACACTAGAAAAGTTGACTGTAGTTGTCGTGACAGAACTGACAGTCACACTTTTATTGTGAAAATCATTGTTTTTGAGGTTGCTCTGATAGCTAGGTAGTCACGGCAAACTTACTGCGTTTACAATCAATTCATTTACGATCTACCACTGTTTACTTCGTGGCACTTTGTCGCAAGAAAATGACGAGAGAACACAAGATTTCTTCCGTTTCTTTGGAAATACTACATATCTTGTACTACTTACATCGTAACAAGAATTGTCCAGTTAGTGAGTTTTGCAGGAAAGTGAAAAAGTTTTCTTTGTCATTGGTGGTAAATATATTCTAAAACAGACATTCAACACAAAAGTAAAAATATGATTTATACTTTCTGGCAGTTTGTTACCAGAAAACACGCTCATCTCTCAACACCAAATTAATAAGTAATATTGTTTAGAAAACATAAGGTCTTTGAAATACTGCTTATCTGTTTTCTGGTACTTGGTGACCAGAAAACGTGCTCGTCTCTTAGCAACCAGTTAACAACAAATATTGTTTTTGTTCACAAAACATAAGTTTTCTTCTGCTCTATTGAAATACTACTTATCTTATAATACTTAAGCATTTTGCAGCTGGTGAGTTTTGCAGGAAAGTGAAAACGTTCTCTTTGTCATTGGTGGTAGATATATTCTAAAACAGACAAAAGTAAAAATCTGATTTATACTTCGTGGCAGTTTGTTACAAGAAAACACGCTCATCTCTTAACACCAAATTAATGACACAATTACCCTCAATGCTGCCACATAAAATAATTGAATATGTGTAAATGCTTTGTCAATGCCAAAATAAATGAGTGTTGTTGGTAAGCAAAGTCTTTCCTAATCTATCACATCAATGCAACATGGCAACTCAAGAACTACTTCCTTTTTACTTAACAAAAACCTTGAGCCTTTATAAAAGGCACCCCCATATATACTGATGAGGAACTGGATAGTGATTTGACGGGCAGGCTTCATTTTGATGAATAATATCTTGGTGTTTTAATTTAGCTATTTTCTCACTCTTAATTATGCCTTTGAATACTTGTAAACAGTACTATTTGGTGCTGGTAATGATTTCTAGAAGTAAGTGTAGCTAAATGCACTTTTTAAATGTGCATTTAAAGGTACAAAGAGCAACAAAGTTGCGGAGAAGAATTTAACAACGTAGCTACTATAAAGCCGTTTTCTCACTGCAAGGAACGGAACGGAACAGCATGCTTTGGTCCGGTTCCACCCGTACTGTTGTGTTTGTATATAACTGAGGGCGGCATCGAAGCTGTACCTGACGTCATTATTTTTGAAACTAAACAATGGTTTCAATGCAGCGGCCGAAGCCTTTTCCTCAGAGATGCTGCGAAAAACTTTCTCATTCCTCGTTGACCGATCTAGCTCATTCTGTACTCGTTCATCAGGGAGTAAGCGGAGGAAAAACATTACCTCATCGTGGGACCAGGAAATAGCAGAATATTGAGAGGAATTCATCGCAAATTAATAATAATAAAAATATTAAAACGAGCACTCTTTACAAAATACATTAGGAACAGTTTAGTGAGAGCCAGCTAGAGCCAATCAACGCCTGACTGCAAAACAACCAACGGCTGACTCTAGACCAATCAACTGCTGATTCTAAGCAGCCCCGCTTGGCCGGTCCGATTGGAACCACAGCTCTTGTGGTTCCATGCAAACACGGTCGGCCCTACTTTGAACCCGTGCCGTTCCGTTCCTTGCAGTGCGAAAACGGCTTAACAGAACCTGAGTGAAGTTGGCCCCCCCACCTTCTTCAAATCAGACAAAATTGGTGTCAAACGTTGTGCTACGTTTGTGCAGCAAAAATTTTCATTTGTGCCGCTATCATTTTAAAGATATAAAGAAATGTTTCTAGAGGTCATCCAAGGTCAACCAGCCCCCCACCTTCTTCAAATCAGACAAAATTGGTGTCAAACGTTGTGCTACGTTTGTGCAGCAAAAATTTTCATTTGTGCTGCTATCATTTTAAAGATATAAAGAAATGTTTCTAGAGGTCATCCAAGGTCAACCAGCCCCCCACCTTCTTCAAATCAGACAAAATTGGTGTCAAACGTTGTGCTACGTTTGTGCAGCAAAAATTTTCATTTGTGCTGCTATCATTTTAAAGATATAAAGAAATGTTTCTAGAGGTCATCCAAGGTCAACCAGCCCCCCACCTTCTTCAAATCAGACAAAATGGGTGTCAATCAACTCAGCTACGTTTGTGCTGGTTTGTGCAGCAAAAATTTTCGTTTGTGCTGCTTTGGCTTTGAAGATATTAATGAAAGTGTAAAGGTCAAAAGGTCAACCAGCCCCCCCACTTTTATGAAATCAAACAAAATTAGTGTCAAACGTTAGTGCTACGTTTGTGCAGCAAACATTTTCGTTTGTGCCGCTATCATTTTAAAGATATAAAGAAAGTTGGATTTCATAAAAGTTTCTCTAGGTAACATAACAAAACTCTCTGCTCAAGATCCTCAAGCAGAATCCAGGGTTCGTTTACAGTCCAAGTCCATCAGCTAACTACTTTGTATACTCCCATGGTACACTCCAAGAGCACAGTTCTTCTAAAACAGCTGCAGAATCAGCAGGTGTTTTTACTGCAGCACTACAATCCCATTAGTCCATAAAGACATGTAATCTCTCCTTTTCTATTGTCCGGTTTGTCTTTTCTGGTTACATTCAGAACAAACTGAGCCAAAGCTCATGAAGGTTTCAAAACGTTCAAATTTGACCCAATCACCACAAGGATCCCAGACAGGTAAGAAGTATCACCCACTGCATTCAGAGCCAATAATGTCTATTACCTCTGCACCAACTTAACTCAGTTTGACCAATAGAGAGGTTTTTGTCGTGTCATTGATGTGGTTCAGCCCTCCAGAAAGTTCAATAGAGATACAAATTTCATTCAAGGTCAGTACAGGTTCACCTTTCATGCCTGAATCCTGACTGAACCCAAGAGAGGATTCTGTTGCATCTCTTCAACTTGTTCTCAAACCTGATGAACATTAGAATAGCCAGAATTGCTTGCAACTAGGAAAAGAAAGGAAGGATGCCAAGCTCAATATAATAATGTCACATGGAGGAGCACAAACTAATCCAATGCAAGAAAAACAATGGTAAGAGGTGGCACACTCAGTGACTTTTAAGGATGCAAGTTCTTGCCATAAGGGAGGAGACAGATGGACGATTCTCAAAAAGACCAAGGCACAGGCAAAGGCATACACATTCACACACATACACACAAGCACCACGAAGTCCAAAGACTAGCAATGAAGTTAAATTGAGGCTGATTGTATTCTCGCCGCAGACTTGTCTTTGTCCCTAAGCTCTGTCTAAATATTGAAGCAGATCGTGGTGAAAAGAGCCGGCTGTCCCGAGGATTCAACCCAATCTGCATATTCATCACAATTAATTAGGATTCCTCTCTCTGCCATCATTTTTTATCTTTCCTGCTTTATTTCTCGAGAGGCAACAACAAGACAATGGTGGGGCGGTGATCGGAATCAGTTATTAGGAGGATGTGGGGTGCGGGCAGACGTATGCAAACACACAAAATTCGTTCATCTCAGGCTACAGGATGATTCTGTCTGCATCAGATATGATGATGACTGTGTCACAGGCAAATCTCTGTGTTGATTCAAACTTCCAGCGCTTTCTCTCACTTTGTCTCTTCCCTCTTTTGTCTGGGCCGACTCTGCATCACGCCTCCGCCAGAGTGACAGAGAGCGGCTATTGTGTGGCGAGACGCCCAAACCAACCGCCTCTCAACAGCCTTTTCTCGCAAGGCTAGCTCTTTTAATTGCTCTAAGAGAAAGACAGGAGGAAAAAGAAGGTTTGGAGGCCTTGGGGTGAGAAAGAAGTGAAAGTTAAAGTTCTCCATTATCGAATGGCACAATGAACACTTCAGGCACTAAAAGAAGCAAAACCTGGTGAGTTTCTGTGCAAACAACTATCTATGTTGAGTTGAACAAAGAGGACTGAGTAGTCTGCATACACAGAGATGTTTAAACTGGTTTCTCTGGATCCATGGTGCACAAATGATCCCTTGGCTGCAAAGATTATAGTGCAACTCAAACAGTAACTATACAGAGAGATGCCGCAATGTTTTAATACATAAACAGCTAATCAATCATGAGCAAAAAGCAACAATAACTCTATGTATGTCACTTCATCGAGTTGTATCTACACTTCCAAGTTAGGAATAAATAAATATTTAGACATTAAATAGCGACTTAACAGTCCCTTAATCAAGTAAATATGTTTAATTGATTGTTAAAGCAAATGCTGGTTCAAGTATCACATGCCAGAACCTTATTTAAGAATCTAGTTTTTTTTAAATTTGTGCATCAAAATAGGCGGTGAAATGGGATTTAAGTTACTTTCAACATTGCATGTTTGTTGCTGCCAGATGGACTAGAGTGAGGATTTTAAGAAACTGCTAACATGCTGGGATTTTCATGCTCAAACATACAGTGTCTCAAAGGATAATCAGAAGTCAGATGAGAATGAGCAGACTGGTTACGAATGATAAAAAAGAAAACAGTATACCAAATAACATGCTGTTACAACCAAAGTATGCAGAATACCATAATGGAAAACACAATACAACAAACACTGAGGTTAGGTTGGTTGGAGAAGCAAAAGACCAAACAAGGTACCATTCTGGTTAGCTGAGAACAGGAGACCGAGGATATAATTTGTGCAGGCTCACCAACATTCGGCAAAACTCTTAGATGTCTCCCTGGTCCAACAGCTAAATCACCTCCTAACTGCAGTCAAGTTCTCCAGAGTCCTGATAACGACCTCATTATTTGACTCAGGTGTGTTGAAGTAGAGACACATCTAAAAGTTGCAGGAAACCGGCCCTCGAGACCTGGAGTTGTCCACCCCTGTTTTAGGGTGATAGTGGTGGCATAATGCCATATATTCCATTGTATTTTCTTTGCCTGTGAATATCAACTGAGCATCCTTCAAACACCACATTCCTACTTGAGCTTCTAATACTTTCATGACTACAATGTACCAATCTTATGATGGATTCTTACAGCAGGAAAATGTACTGTGTCACAAAATTGAAATCATCTCAAAGTCCTCAAACACGGTCATGAGCTCACTCCACTCCAATGGCCTCTTCAGTCACCAGGTCTCAATCCAATTCAGCATCTTTTGCATAAATTGGACGTTGTCATATCACAAAATAATGTCATTGTGTACAAACAATTCTGAGAATTATTTCTAAACTAAATTAAATTAAACTAATCTAAATTATTTCTATTGAACCTATTCCAGTAACAATTAAGACAGCTCTGAAGGCAAAGAGCTGTTAAAAATGGTAGTGGCAGTTATACTTATAAAAGGGCCACCTATAAGTGTTGCACATAATTCTCAGGAAATACTCCTCTTCCAAAAACTTGCTCCTGAAGGGTAGGTAATAGTTTTGAATGGCTACAGTAAAATCTCTTGGCTGGAGATGAGATTTACAAAGATTTCAGTATAAAGACAAATGAAAGAGGATTGTGATGAAAACCATGGCAGCCTGGAACAGGTAGATTTTATCCATAGAATTACTGCTATCAAAATGTGTCCTTTTACCAAAAAGGATTCACAATATATATATATTTTTAAATGGACCACAACTCCCAATAAACATAAACAGCAACAAGACGAATTATAGACTGTGTGACTTTGGATCGGTGTAGACAGCTGTACTTTATAATAACCTATAAGAAGGTCAACAAAACCCCAGGACTAAAACGACAGTGAACCACGAAGCATTTTGAGCCTAAATAAAACAGAAATCCCAGCATGATTTTGACTTGTTTACCTCTGAAAAGGTTGTTCATTACTTCATGTTCCATCTACCGTGTGAAAGCACCAAGAGTCCTTGTCACAACAACCCCTATAATGAGTAGACTGATGAATACCATTAGGTTTTGTTTATCATTTACCTTTACACCATATAAAACCAAAAGTTGGGAAAAGCACTTTGTTATTACCCATCAAGGTTTCCCCCAGTGTATTATAGGCCTGGCGGCCCGCCATGCTTTACTAGCGCCACAGCCAGGCTAAGCCTTTCTTGATTTTTCTTTTTTTTTGTCTTTTAGAAAAAGAAAAAAAAAATTGCCTTTTTTTTTTGTAAGCCGGATTGCGAACGTTTCTGTTACTCAGCGTTTCACTACCGGACCAGATTTATTCCTAAAGGATATGGTTGTAGAAGATGTGGTAATAGTTTATGCATTTAAAGCCGGCAGCGCGCGGACCAATCACCTCGCGACCAATCACCTCGCGCGCTGCCATAGCTGGATCGCGGATCGCGCGCACCTCCTTTCACTCAAAATGGACACAGGCTGATTAAGGTAAGAGTTTAAACCCATCGCATCAGCTCCCTGTGAGGAATTGTGATCACTTATGAGGAGTTATTGATTAAGGTAAGAGTTTATCCCACCACGTTAGCTCTGGGTGCGCAGCTTTACGTGAACCGCAGGAATAACTTGTAGTCGCGCTTTCAGTGGGGTTTTGAGTGAGCGGTGAGAATGATTTATATTTGTGAACAAAACATGCAGCGTTTACATCTCAACACGCTGCCCAACGTTTGGCCCCATCTTCCCTGTAAAGTTTAGGTCTGTGTTCGCGGTTGGTCGGTGCGTTAGTGGTTAACGACCCAGCGATAACCTCATCGTGCAGGTTTAACCCGGTGAGGAGCTTTCGCGCTCTCCTAGCAATCACGCATCACGCTGATTTTATATTATTATATTATTGTTGCTAGTATTATTTTGCAGGTTACACTAAGCACCAAACCGTATCAAATGCTTTGTCCACTTAGTCAGACAGTTAATGTGCGCGACCACCGCACATCTGAAAAACTCGACCAACCAAAATAGTTTCTGTGTTCCCTTGTTAAAAACTCAGCAGACACGAAATGGAAGAGCTACTAAAGCCACATTAGCAGCATTGAATTAAATCTGCGCAGTGCAGCGGGTTTAACACATAATACAGGGTCGGAGCAGAATTTGCTTTAGGGGCTTCTTTTGTTGCTAAAAACATCAGCAACTCTAACAGCTTCTGTGTTAGATTTAGTGAAATCTAGGACCGGGGGAGTAGTTTAATTGGCAAACCTAAAGAGCAATACATTATAATTGCAGTTTACCAATTTATATTTGTGAACAAACTCACAGCATCAGATGGTTGCTATGGTAACAAACCTGACTGAGTATTGTTCTTTGAACTTTTACAAAGTAAACTTGGGAGCTCCTTAAAATCTTACGTATAAATGTTACATTTAATATCTTTTGATTTAGGTATGCTGAAACCATTATTACAAATTTAGCAGCATTGACAATCTCAATAAACAAATGTTACATTTATACATCTGTTGTCTGTGTTAAAATATTAGCATTTATGAAGCCCTGATGGAGCCACTGACTTAATTTGGATTTAAGAAAAGTGGAAATAATTTATATTTATTTTAATTGTATTTTTTGATTAGTTGTTTTTCAGACTAGTTGTGGGTTTATATTAGCAGTTCACTGGCGATGTTTTCCCATAATTACCCAGTGATATTTTTACTTTTCCTGTCTACTTACATCTTTTAATACAAAAACACGGTGGACCGCCGGTGGACCGCCTCGGCGCCCTGACCACCGGGCTTAGAAAGTTTTCTGGGGGAAACCCTGCCCATTAATGCGTTTTATTGTCACAGCAAGAAGATGGCAACTTACTAGCGCACAACTAAATTCTGAAATAATTTTTTTCGCATCAAATCTCACACTTTGTTTTCTATACAAATAAATAACTTTGTATCAACTTCGTATTCAACTGCCGTGGATTGAACACTGGTTTTGCAATATCTCCACACTTTTCCAACGTATGTTAAAGCTTAAGTTTGTGCAATCTAAATGGTATTCAGATTGCTCTTCCAGTAAGGTTCTGAAAACCACATTAGAATTAGTTTAGTTTCTCTCTCCCTGATCACACGTGGCAATGGAGCTGCCATGTGAAGAAATAGTTTGCCAATAAGAGTAAGCTGTATGGGGTTCAGCATACAGTATCTGACATTTAAGAAGCCTGGCAATTACATCCCATGCAGAGTAATCCCAGTGTAAACAATAAACCAGGAGTGAACAAGGTGCCCTTAGGTACCTTTAAAAACCACTGCTGGAGACTGGGACATTATAGTGTTGTAAATATGTCTAGTTTATTGGCTTAGATGACCATTTAATTGCAGGTCTTCCATACATGTTTACTCCTGTAAAATAATCACAAATACCTACTAGTAATCCTTTTAGCTGTTGTGTTGCATCCGTTGACCTAAGCACGTTAAAGGACAACCAGCGTGCCCGGCGAAATTCTTTTATGCCGGGTTTTTATGTTACAACCCCAAACGTCAATGTATCACACATTGGGATTTTATGCGAGAGACCAACTCGGAGCAGCACATGGTGTTTATCCAGAGTAGCTCAGGCTCATTCAGATTAGATGGAAACATCTGTGCACTGCTGTGAATCCTCTGATATTTTCATTGGTCCATCACAGAAAATCACAGCAAACTACATTGCGGTTTGTGACTGAATATGATTAAGGGATACGGTTGTGTTGGTTTGTTTGTTCATTAAGATCCCCATTAGCCATTGTCGTAACAATAGCTACTCTGTCGTAACAATAGCTACGATAGCTGCGGGTCTACATCATAAAAAAACAGTTATTATAAAAACAGCTAATATAACACTAGTAACATATCATATTGATTCATTAATGTACAATTATAACACTTTATGTAATAAAATAATTAGGGTTCTTTTTAAAAGCATTTCATTGTCCAGAATTCCTCTTGCATGGTGGAAGGGTAAAACAACCTTTAAGCATGCTTCGTATTAAAATTGTTTAAAGTTTGACTAAATAAAAGTGGATTTGATGTTACCAAGGTGGTAAAGATCACCCACACTAATATTGTTCTCTCTTTCTACTGATGTGACTTTCACAGTAAAGTGATTTGGTCACCTCAGTTGGTTGTTATTAAGAACTACATCAATCAATCGTTCCAATCAATCAATTTTATCTTGACTTAAGAGCACCGAATCAATCTTTTCAAACTATTAATGTCTGGGATATGTGGTAGAAGTCTGGAAATCCAGGTTGTAACATCATTAATTTGGGACATAACCTTAACTGTTGAATGTATGACAAGATTAAGTAGAAAGCATAATTTTGCCAGATCTATACATCTTTTCTTCTCATATGCTGTACAGTCAAGGCCAAAAGTTTTGAGAATGACACAAATATTATATTTTCACATGATCTGCTGCCCTCTGGTTTTCATGTGTGCATGTCAGATGTTTTCATCACATACAGAAATACAATTGCAATCATATTATGAGTAACAAAAACTTTTATTGACAGAATGAGTTAATGTAGCAAGTCAATATTTGCAGTGTTGACCCCTCTTCTTCAGGACCTCTGCAATTCTCCCTGGCATGCTCTCAATCAACTTCTGGACCAAATCCTGACTGATAGCAGTCCATTCTTGCACAATCAATGCTTGCATTTTGTCAGAATTCCTAGATTTTTGTTTGTCCACCCGTCTCTTGATTGACCACAAGTTTTCAATGGGATTAAGATCTGGGGAGTTTCCAGGCCATTGACCCAAAATCTCTGTTTTGTTCCCCGAGCCAGTTAGTTATCACCTTTGCTTTATGGCAAGGTGCTCCATCATGCTGGAAAAGGCATTGTTCTCCAAACTGCTCTTGGACGGTTGGGAGAAGTTGCTCTCGGAGGACATTCTGGTACCATTCTTTATTCATGGCTGTGTTTTTAGGCAAGACTGTGAGAGCCGACTCCCTTGGCTGAGAAGCAACCCCACACATGAATGGTTTCAAAATGCTTTACAGTTGGCATGAGACAAGACTGGTGGTAGCGCTCACCTCGTCTTCTCCGAACAAGCTGTTTTCCAGATGTCCCAAACAATCGGAAAGGGGATTCATCAGAGAAAATGACTTTACCCCAGTCCTCAGCAGTCCACTCCCTGTACCTTTTGCAGAATATCAGTCTGTCCCTGATGTTTTTCCTGGAGAGAAGTGGCTTCTTTGCTGCCCTCCTTGAGACCAGGCCTTGCTCCAAGAATCTCCGCCTCGCAGATGCACTCACACCTGCCTGCTGCCATTCCTGAGCAAGCTCAGCACTGCTGGTAGCCCGATCCCGCAGCTGAAACACTTTTAAGAGACTGTCCTGGCGCTTGCTGGTCTTTCTTGGGCGCCCTGGAGCCTTTTTGGCAACAATGGAACCTCTCTCCTTGAAGTTCTTGATGATGCGATAGATTGTTGACTGAGGTGCAATCTTTCTAGCTGCGATACTCTTCCTTTTTTGGCCATTTTTGTGCAGTGCAATGATGACTGCACGTGTTTCTTTAGAGATAGCCATGGCTCACAGAAGAGAAACAATGATGCCAAGCACCAGCCTCTTTTTAAAATGTAAAGTGGTGTCATTCTTACTTAATCTTGACAGATTGATCTCCAGCCCTGTCCTCATCAACACCCACACCTGTGTTAATGGAGCAATCACTGAAACGATGTTAGCTGGTCCTTTTAAGGCAGGGCTGCAATGAAGTTGAAATGTGTTTTGGGGGATAAAGTTCATTTTCTAGGCAAATATTGACTTTGCAATTAATTGCTGTTAAGCTGATCACTCTTTATAACATTCTGGAGTATATGCAAATTGCCATTATAAAAACTGAAGCAGTAGACTTTGTAAATATTAACATTTGGATCATTCTCAAAACTTTTGGCCATGATTGTACTTTAAAATTATATTTTCATCCATATTCAAACACTGGTATCTTTGTTAACATTTCTTGCTTTGGTTTTTGTTGGGAATGATTTTACTGCGTGGCACCCTGGGGCGATGAAAGCGAGGCAGTCAGACGCATGTTAAAAAAAGTTACCTTTCGAGGAGAGCAAAGCAGTCCTGACACGACTATCGCATTTCCAGTTTTTCTACAATTACGGGCCTACAGGCAGTCTCACCTCCTGCAGGGTGGGAACGATAAAGACTCGAGTGGGACAATGAGAATATGGTCCAATCAGTTGAAGACACTGTACGCCGTGTGGACACACAGGCACATCTTACCCAAGTTTAATACCACTGCTGTCACATCTTCAGTGTCGAGAGAGGCTAAAGTGGTCCTTATGTGCGTTTTTGCACAGCAGGAAGCTAAAAGTCTCCAAAGCATCAAGTCAAAATGCCTCTTCTCAGCAATTCCACTAGATTTCTTTAGCTTTTAGAGGTACTTGGGTGTTCCTTTGTTGAATGTGGCAACATTTTTACAAACTGATTGAGCTAAATTTTGTAACTGTTTTAAGCTTTTAACTGAATATGCACCTCTAAATGTATATTTCTGCCTGTCCAACCTTCTGCACTTTAGCTGACTTTTTGGACTCTGAAGGGCATTCGGATGCTGCGCCATTACTGCAAATGAATGGCGGCCATGCGACCGCGGCGTTGCAGACGTGTATGTCCACGTTCCATCTGTCAGAGAGCTGTGCTACAGGAGACCGCTAAGGCTAAAAGTCAGCCAGCTGACAACTTTGAAGCATGGGCCAAACAAAATCACCTCTGTGCCTTTTCTAATCTTATTTAATGATGTCCCTGTAGGCTGGCGGCCCAATGCCTCCACTACTGTCATTACTGTGCCACGTTTTCCCCTCTTTCAAAACATGATATGACAGGTTGAATGCTTTATTACCCCTACAAAAGCATCGTTGTTAACCAGATCTGCCACACAATGACAGATAGCTCAGAAAGGTCTGTTTTAATGGTTCCTGAAATGTAATCAAACTATGAAATTATTTAAATTTTCAACTTCAAATTTCTTCCTGTGACAACCTCAGTTCCACCACCTTTCATTCAGAGGCATTAAAGTACGGGGTTGATTTAAAATGTACACAATGATTTTAAGATTAAATTTGCAAAATTGTTTTGAAAACACTATAATTTACCTTCAACTTTACAGCTATGCCTTATTTTTTGTTAGTCTATCACATAAAAACAATCATAGCACAATCAATCAGAAAGTGTGAAAAAGCTCACAAACCCCATGTTAAACAAAATGTCTGCATACTGCATAACAGAACATATTACTTCCAACAGCTGCACAGCAAATTTGGCATTTTATTTAATTACTCGTCGAGTCGGCAAATAAAACATGCGGCAACAAAGACCAGATGATTCAGCTGCTGTAAAGCGAGCCGGATGTGGCGCGCTCTGACTGAGTTTTACAGTAAGATGCTGCAAGTCAAACACGACCAAAGCTGAGACCACATTTTGCCACCGGCAGCAACAAACTGGGGCTGAGCTGCGGTGATGTGGTTGGTGCCCGACCCAGGAGTGGAAGCAATAAAATCCAACTATGTCTCCCATCCACAACAAACTGTGGTCGGGGTTTACCACATTTTTGCTTAAATTTCAAATAGTTCCCCATTTATGTCATTAACTGGAAAGGCGAGACTGTGAGGAATTAATTTAGCCAATTATGCCTCAGTTGTTTGTTTTGAGGTTTTAAATTCCCAAAAGGCAATATTTTTCACAACCACATTTTAGGTTTATGTTCAGTGCAACACTAGCTGTGTTTCCACTGACCATGAAATTGCGCAATTTCACATATCCAAAATAAATTAGCTTATTTCCAAATTGCTTTTGTTTTTCGATAAAATAAATTTTTGCACTAGGATGAGGTGGGGTTTTTTGTCCGTATTGAAATTGGTTTATTTCACTAAACTGCAATGGAAACACTTTTTCCGCATCACACAAAGTGCATGATCAACAGCCTAAGACAAAAACAGTAAGTAGTTGGAGGATTATTCTCTCAAAAAACTTATCCATGTGTGATTTCAAACACCGCTGTAAGGAAATTATTTTTTTTCTACATTAGCTTAATATTGACAAGGTTTTGTGAACATTTATAATGGAAACTACTGAGTTTATTTTCCCGGTTATCAGAGTTCCAAAAACTACCAGAACACAGCAGGAAGGCTGTGGCATTCCACTGGCAAAGGAACTGGCTGTCATGGAAAGTCGTTCACTTTGAGAGTGACCAAAGAGGTTTGTAGGGAAAAGATGCAAAGGTTCAGTGAGCAGCATTAACCAAAAGAAATGTTGCCTGACCCAGGAAAACTTCATAGTCTTGCTTTAATTCAGTGTTAGCCTGAAGATTGTCTTCCTATGCAATATCACTCAATTCTCATCCTCCTGAAGTTCTCCACAAGGAATTTCTTCCATTGAGCTAAATTTCTCAGGATGCATTTTATTCAGGCCAATCAGCAAACAGAAGGAGGAGTTGAGAACAATGATGGCAAATTTCTGTACCATTTTTGACTGGTGGTTTGCCTATGGTTGTAGTTTGACAATGGCCACAGAGAAAGTGAACATACCCATTCAGGCCATGTTGACCACGTTTCCAAATATTGATCAATTAAAGTCAGAGAAAGAGGAATGCCTGAGACAATTTATTGCTAGAGATGATTTTGCGGTTCTACTACAATAGACGAGGGTAGACCTTCTGTACAAAGCAAAACGTAGAAACAATAGCTGATTTTTATCCGGCTAATGCTATGGTGAAGTAACTGCCTAGAGACAGATATCTTGCTCAAGTTTAGATAAGTTTAGATACAAGTACTGCCAGTGCTTCAAAGGAGAAAATAAGTCAGGTGACAGTGTTGAAGAATTATGTGGGCATTGTGGTGGGTAATGAGCACAAGCACCGACCTCAGTCAGTGGTTTAAGATGGTGCCTTTGTAATGTCGAAAAATAAAAAAATCCTTGTACGGAGGATCCTGAGCTGGAAAAGTTTTCCTTTTTGGCCAGGTTTTACCATCTTAGCTAAAAGCTGATCTGCCTGAAGAGCTTACAGACAGGTTTGGTCCACAAATAATCACTAGGGAGCCATTTCTACAAAAGTTGGGGAGCTTCAGTGCAAGACATCGCTGCAAACTGGTTGGTCTGAGCAGCTTGCAGGATTCACCTGAGCTTTTGAATGAACATTCTTAGAAATAAGATTTTACTTGTATTTTCAGTGTAGATTTTTGCAATATGCAGACTTCCAGAAAACAAATGGACTGACTGAATTCAGTTTCTATTGACAAACTAACTAACCATAGTTATCTATGCTTGTAGACTATAGCTCAAACAGTATTCATGGCTACTCTGTTATTTGGCGTTATCAGACTGGATAATTGGTGTGTTAAGAGCCACACAGGGGCCCCTATAGTGTGTGGAAGAACCACAAACAACCTCAACAACCACTTCCTCATCTTAGTCACCAGCTTGGTCACACACTGCTGTGGGATAGCTTCCCAATCTTCCAACAAGCATCTGTCTCCAGTCACCCAATGTGGTTGGGTTGGTGACCAGCAGCAGCCCCAAGATGATCCCGGACGTGTTGATATATCATATTATTCAGTTAGGCAGAAAGTGGGCTCATTTCTAAATGTACCGTTTCTCCAGATGTTCAGGAACTAGTACACACATGTCCAATGCCAAAGAAAATCGATCTGATGTTGAAGAGCCTCGTAATGACCCTATAAGAAAGACTTTTTGGATGTGATCGGTTTGATTTTAATTGTTTAGGGTCATGTTGCTCCTGTGAATCTATAATCCATAGCCTCGGTTTGTGCCGACAAGATTAACCTATTTAAAAAGAAAACCAAATTTCTGAGTTCTGGAGAATCAACCTTAATCATTTATTTTACATTATGAACCACAGAAAATGTGGAACTATGAAGCAGCGAGGAGTTTAAGCTAAAATTCACATTTGTTTTACATTTGATTACCCATTACCAAATAAATCCTCAGAAAGCTTTGTGGAAAAACTCAACAAGAGCAAAAACCAAAACTCTATTTCTGTATGACTCAAAACAGCCTTTTGCTTTTCCAGCCGATGCATAATCCACAATATATTATCTGCATCTGCCGTAGCCGGATTCTATTAACTCTACTCAAATTGCACAGTCATTACAAATATTTAAAATAACTCCATCTTCTTGTGGTGCACTCAAAGGCAAATGATTTCAGTTCTAATAAAACAATCTTTTGCCAGTAGAACACCAGCCTGAAAGTGCAGCTGCTTCTCTTTCCGCCCCTGCACACTGAACACCAGTCGCTCAGTTCCAGCTTCGCAGCCCTCTTCCAGTAAAGAGAACTGGTGCTACTTGCCGTTTTCCAGTTCATACACACATACACACACACACAGGCATGCAAACAGTGTCAAACCACAACACATTTTGGCTGCCAGGAAGGGGTCAAGTTAATGGCTGATTTTGCAGCTCTCTGGCAGAAGGCGCGCACATACACGCACACACATGGATGGAATCATTTCCATTCCGTTTCTCCTCGCTGCTTCACTTGCTGCCACCCTCAGCTTTTTTTTCTCCCTTGTTCTTCTTCTATTTTGCATAATAAACTCCCCCTTCCACTGCATTTAAAAGGTGTGCGCACACACATACGTGCGTACATACACCAAACTGACAGATGGCACCACTGGCTTCAGACACTGTGTAGAGCTGGAATGTGAGAAGAATGAGGGGAAGAACAGAATCTTCCGGTAAAATAAACACACACACACACACACTCATAATAAGACCATAATTATCCTGGGTACTGGCCTTGGCACTAACCTGGGAAAAACCCCAACTTGCCAACTCACTGCACCTACTGACCCGTCGCTACTGACAGGCTGCAAAGGAGACGCATGCCCATGATAACTTATGCAAAGACATGCATGCATCCCAAAAACATCAGCTGTGCATGACGGGAAACTTGCGCACCGCTCAATCATTTTTCCTTTGCCCGTCCTGTTCTCGGTGGGGAATAACAGGGCGGCGACTAGTGTGTGTCTACGCTGTCGAGCTGAGTTATCCTTGTAAAGCTCTGGGCCTGATTATCCTACCATGACTCATCTGGTTGGAGGGACGGCGGGGGGGGAAGAGAAAGAGGTGGGAGAGGTGAACTCAGTGCACAAGAACCCAACAACCAGGCCATGGGTTACATAGCCGCACATGGGGAGGGAGGGAGCAGTCACTAAAAGAACCGATCCTCAGTAAGGCAGACTTTTAGCGACGCTAGAGCAAGCACGCAAACACACACACACACAAGCAGACGGCTGTCTATCGTCTGACCTGATTTTCTCCTACTTGTTTACCGCAGCCCGGACAGGGCTATTGAGCTCCCGGTGAGATTCTGACCAAGTCGGATATGTCAGGTCATATAATTAACTTGCTAATGTAGTCGGTGATCACAGAGAGAGAGAGAAAAACAACAAAAACAACAGGCTGTCGAGGACAGATCTGCAGCCGGCAGGCTTTGTTGATGCTGCGACGCTGCGCCGCCCGGGATAAAGTTGCATAACAACTCCTGCGTCGCGCAGAAGGGAGGGTTAGTGAGGTGGGAGGGTGGGGGGGTTGACATTTAGGATCGGCCAGACGGCGGGAAGGGAGGTCGGGGATGCTGAGTGGCTGGCGACAAACACATGTTGACATGGACACATGCCTCAGTTTGAACACACAATTCCTCACGTAAGTTGTTGCACTTTGTCATGAAGTTGTTTTGAAAAGTGGTGTTCACATAAGCATGTGTTGACAGGAGTTATTTCTGATCCTTCACTTCTCATTTAGCCACTTAAAACCTACTTGCATAATGCTTTTTGAATTGCAAGTGGGCTGAAGAAATGAAAGGCTCACTTACAGGAAGTTCAAAGGTTAAAAAAGATCAGTGACCTACGAAGACGATGTTTTGCCCCTCATTTGCATAGAACCCAACTGTTTGCATTAGATACCACAGTAATTCACAACAATGACCATTTTGAAAATATGATACAAAATGGAGTGTCTTTTAAGGCTGCAGTACCATGTAAAATCGATGCTGATTTTACATGGTTCTGCTACATGAAATCCTGTAATAATGTTATTCCCTCATCAATAACATACCTGGAGTGCTGTCTTGATTCTTTCATGCATATTTGAGAAAAGATCTATAATACCTAGACAAAAGTTCTGTCATTTTGAGCCTTTGGCTTAAATAAGTAAGCTACAGAAATAATCTCCCTAAACTCCCTAAACTAACAGTTCCCTTGTCCTAACAGCATTGATATGTTCAATGGCGGAAGGGGTTTGTTTTTTGCCCACATTTGTTTTTATTACACATTTGGCATTTTTATTATGTGCTTTTTTATTGTACGTTGTCTTCTGTAAATATATAGAGGGTTGATTGATTTTCCCAAAGAACAGTTTGATGCCTTTTTTTGGCTCTAAAATTAGACACAAAAGTAATTGTGGATCTTTTTTTACCAGTGAAGTTAAACATACATATAAAGTGTCGTGTTATAAAACTGGCATATTTACATGGTTGTTTTAATGTACTCAGGTATTAATGCACTGTCCCTTATGAAATAAATTCAAATTCATAACTTAAATTATGTTTTTTGACCAAGAAGTCTTTTACAACTTTTGATTAAATTAATTACTTGAGCAAATAGTGAAACAACCTGGAGCATATAAAATGTTATAGTAAATTGTTAAGAAATTTAATAAGGGCTCTACTGATATTTTTTACTAGAGTTCTCAAAATCAGGCAGATCTATACACTTCTTTTCAAAGTAATACTTATTTTGTTTTTGGAGGCCATCCCACTTCACACATACTAACAGGCCCCACACATTTCTGCTGAGCCTGATTGAATTTGACTGGGCAACGTCCTAACAGCACTCTGTCACCACGGTGAGAGGTCAAACAGAAACACAGCTTATATAAGTCACAATAACAGGAGAGAGATGGGGGCAGCAGGGTGTGGGGAGAGAAGTGTGGCAAGTGTGAGTGTATTTCCATGTACAGCATAAATGGTGATCTTAGCTTCTGAAAAACTTTCTTCACCAAAGTAAGACTTGAACACCATCTCTAAAACATAAAAGAAACTCACAAGATCACCGAAATGAGCACTGAAGCCATTTTTTTTGTTTGTTTCAACACAACCAAACCAAATAGGCCACTATCAAGAACAAGGACTAAATTTGGAGACGCCCGCTGTAAAGTTTTGTAATGGTCTATAATGATAGCATCCAGTCCTTTGCAAATGCACAAATACTCATTGAACTTTTTTACATTTTGGTCACATTACAGTTCCAAACTCCAATGTGTTTTGTTGAGATTTTATGAAAATTTGTATTTTTACTCAACAACCCCTGAACCAATACTTTGTGCAACTACCCTTTCGCTGCAATAATAGCTGCGAGTCTCTTAAGGCTCAACTCTTCTGGGTTTGCTCGTCTACAGACCGACTGAACTCCTTTACCCTTCGCTTGCACTAAAAAGCTGAAGCTCAGGCAGGTCAGGTGAAGACAATCTTTGAAAGTTCACAGAAACAGCTGCATCTATTCAGAATCTGTGCAGCTCTAACACATGAAATTGTGTTGGTCTAAACATTTCCATTGCAGCTCTGGCTGTGTGCTTAAGGTCTTGCTGAAAGGTGGACCTCTAACTTAGTCTCAAATAGTTTCTTGGTCTAATGGGTTTTCTTCCATGTTTATATTGAGCTCCATCAATATTCCTACTCTGACTAATTTCCATGTCCCTTAAAAAGAAAAGCATCCCACAGCATGGTCTACTACCACCATTTTACTGTGTGGCTAGTGTGTTCAGACTAAAGTGAAATGCCACACACAGTATTTTGTATGTAGAGCAGGAAGTTCAACCTTGGTTTCATCTGACCAGAGCTCCTCCTTCTACAAAGTTTGATGTTTTTCCTAGATGACTTGTGGGAAAACTGCTTTGAGAGACACTGTGCTTTAAATCTCTCCACAATTTCATCTCTGACATGTCTATGGTGTCCCTTGGGCTTCATGATGCCCTTTCTTTGCTTATATGCAGGTGGGCTTGTTTATTGGAGTCATCAGATTAAAGGGGAATGAATACAAAAGCATGTCCCATTTTGCAGATCATGTTTCACCTTTCTTTTGTCTCCTTTGTGTTGGTTTATGATGCAAACTCCCACTGAAATGCACAGAAAGTTGTGGTTGTAATGGGACAGAATGTGGGAGTTCAAGAAATATGAATGCTTTTGCATACCACTGTTGATCTGGGGTGGTAGGAAGGTGGCTCAGGCACATTAATACAGTTTGAGTACTCAGAGCTAACATCATTACAGATTTGGGCAACCTATAACATTTCCGTCACAATCCAAATTAGACTTGAGCAGCTGGGTTAATAAAGTCAAAGAAACAGATTACGTGACCTCATAAATAAGATTGGCCTCTGGATTTCTAAGCTATTTTAGTTTTAAAAGTTCAATCAATGCTCTTGATCAAAGAAATGGAGATATAAGACCAGCAGAGGACGACAACACGAAAGGTCTGGAGGGAAGGAACGAGACAGAGAGAGAGGTAGATAGAGCCAGGGAGGATGACTTCCTATAAGCAGAAGCTAAACAGGTCAGACTTCTAGTTTCTGGGTCAAAGCACATTAAACAAGCCCCCACGCTGAGACGACACTCTTGGCCCCGTGGCGAAAAACCAATGTGGACAGGCTTCCACCAACTGTGATTGCACATGAGGCACTTCAGAGCCACACAGCTCTGGGCATCAACACATAAAGTTGCCCTTTATCCTAATTTCCAATGTATAAGGGTATACCAGCCACCTCCTCACAAATACATCAGTGATAGAACATTATGTGTCAACTTAGACAAATGGGTTATGTGCAAATTGAAAGTGATGTTCTCATAATTCTTACTGGTAATAGTCTTGATATGAGTACAGACTATAACATTTGGTTACATAGTCATAGGAGAAGCTTCAAACTCCTAAGTCCTCACAAGGTAGAAAAAAAACACTTAGTTTTAGTTAAGCTAACAGTTAACTCACCTTAGAATGAGAAACATAAAAATCATAATGAAAAGATGAGTTAATCCTGTACTGGATCAGTTTATGATATGTATTGTTGAAGCAAGAATGAAAGAGGGGCATATTTGTCTCATAAGCCCTATATCCCTCATGTCATCATGCAAGATGGGTGCATAATACAGTTTTACAATAATTTGTAAAAGACCTTCAGCTTTTAATAGTTTCCTTATTTTGAAATGCTTTAATTAAGGTGTGAATACAGTTTTATATGCTATAGCAGAAGGCATCTCAAATGGGGATGTCATTGACAGACTCTGACCTACAAGATTTTGGCATCGGGTTGTATTTTAAGTTTTGTAGAATAGAGACAGCATCACCTTGATTATTTTATCATTCAGTGCCACATTCCAACTCCAACAATTCACCTGATGGGACACTTTTCAATGCAAACGCACATGTTTTTTTTCTTCTGAATGTGAGGGCAAAGGTTATAAATCAAAACTGCTATTTTTTATTTATAACCTGTTTGTTTATTTTCTTTTTATTGATCTTTAAAAAAGATTTAGGAGGACGTTTTCACACAGCGCTTTGAGCTCTAAATGTTTTTAATGAGGTTTAGTTCTTCACTAGCTACCGTGTTTGTGCCATTGTCGTAAAAATTAGCCGACATGGATGCTAGCTCAATAGCTACCGAGCACAGGGTTAAGGTTAGCATTGCAAAAAGCTTGTTAGTAAACCTTCAGCTGGAAATTTTTTAATCAAACCACAAATTCTGTTATTAGTTTCAGTTTTTTTTCTGAAAACTTTTGGTTTGCCAAGGTTTTTTTCTTTCTTTCCTCACCTTGAACAGAATGAAATGCAGGTTATCAAAAGCAGAGGACAACATCCTTTATCCGTTGTGAGCTTAGCCGTTACAGGAATTTCTTTTACATTCAAGAACTGTTTACACCTAATTTAACGCCAGTCACCTTAAAATTTAATAACACAACTGCCTTCTGACTATTCATGAGTGATGACTATTCATTCGCCATCACTGTACGGGCCAAATGTGGCAGATGTTACAGAGAAAACTGCTGCCGAACTAAACATGCCACTTTCACCTTTTTCATAAAGTAAGCTCCGAGTAAAGAGCCAAAGAGAAGAAATACTTCTTCAAGGGCAAATAATGGACCCAAGCTGAAGTGAAAGCAGCCATTAGACAAAAGAGACAAGAGTAAGAAGCAAATATCTTTCCAATTATCAGCTGTGGAGCATGTTCCTAAGAGCAAAGCGAAAGGACAGGTTATTAAACTTTAATGCATCACAGCATAGGAACCATTCAAGGCCTTCTCCCTCATTAGACGTAGCCGGCGAGTGTGTGTGCACGTGCGCGGGTTTGCAGCCAAGCGCCTCACACCGCACCAAACACTTAAACACTGCTAATGAGTGTGTGAGTGCTGGCTGGTCTGCTTACAGAGGGAATAATGGATTTAGCTAACAACGGCGTTTTCATTCTCCTCTGTAGATGGGATTAGCGCAGCGGCAGGAAACAAGAGTCATATTCCGCTCTTAAATGATGGAAGCACGCGCGAATAATGAGCACAATGCGCGTGAAAGCTTCTGAAGAATTCTTCAGCAAAAAGAAGGATTTTATCGTAGTTTTACATTTCTGTGCAGGTGACAGCTCTGGCGGGATTTTACTATTCATCCGTACACCCATTCATCGGTGTATGGGATTCCGATGAAAGCGCTGTGTCTGAAGGTGTGTGGGGCTTTTGATGACATTTGTCTGACAAGAGCCATTATTAACCATTAGGAATGCATGTATAAATTATGTCTATATCGCAAGGTTAACCTAATTGAAGATAATAATGACACTTTGTCGCTTTGTGTCTTCATTTTGGATTGGTATTGAAGAGGTTGCCTTGAAACGTTACTGACAGAGGATCTACATTAGTGTCTTGCTGAAAGACTAAAATGACTTCAACTTTTTTTTGCCACATTACAACCGTCAAAGTAATTTTTTGAGATGTTATGTGACAGAAGAACACAAAGGAGAGTAAAAGTGTGAAGTACTCAAAGGTACAACAGAGAGTAGTAGTGAACAAAGAGCTAAAACAGCAGGTCAAAGAGAAATCTGTAGAGAACTTTTAACGAAGGTTAGCTTAAAACCTAGCCTTCATTATATGAAGGTCTAATCTAACCCATTGTGTGAAAACTGAAAAATAAATTTCACAAGCATTGGGACTGCTTGAAAAATCAGTCCCAATGCTTTTTCACAATTTTGCAATTCTGGAAATTCACACAAAATCAACATTAGCGCATTCTTTTCTGTTTTGTGTTGATAAATACTAAAAATGCCAACTACAAAGAATTTACCCGCCATCGTTTTGGCTAAGCCTTCTACTGTAGGTGAGTGGATGAACAATGAGATACAGACTATCCTCACAAAAAGAAGTGGCAAAGTTGTACAACTTGTCTACATCTATTCAAAACAGATTTTTAAATAAATTTAAAATCTATCTGAGTCGATTCTGAATTTCTATAGAAGCAATAATTTTTCTGCACCTCTAACCTGTACCAGTAGCAGCTACTGGCTGTACAGATGGTAGCACGCTATATTCTCACTATTCTTGAAAGCCTCAGACACACAGTAAAATTACAAACTTGGAATTCAACTACAACTACTTCTCTATTTCAGATATAACCTTATTTTCAGGGAATAAAACAGGAACAGAAGTGGAGGTAATACCAGAAGAAAAACTAGCACGCAGCAGGGCCAAGATTCCATGTGGAATAAGTCGGCTGTTTCTAGCTTCCATGTCTTGCCCTTATTCCTTTCAAAGCAAACAAACAGCATGATGAAATTTCAGTGGGTGATATATTGCCCCGGTTGATGTCTGTGTGCAAGCTTCCACAAACAAACCAGAATTGATTCTCCTTATTGAAATCCCCCCACATAATTTCCAAGGGAACCCATCTACCCAGGATCCCTCTCTTTCCCTCTATAAATAAAAACGGATGTAAAAGTGTTGGGGGGGGTGGAGGAGGAGGAAGATGGAAAGAGGGGAGCAACAGGAGCCTCTTTGGTAAGAAATCTATGATCAACTTGGGGGAAGCAGAAGTTGGGGTCCGTTCTCGCCATGTGAGCACATTAGCAACAGACAAAAAAAAAAAAAAAAAAAAAAACGCCATTTAAGATCCAGTCCAACTTCCGAGGATCAATGAAGAAGTATTGGCTGCTGCACTTGTGCTCAGTGAGGCACTAACTCTCCCTCTGTCCATTCCTGCATCCGGCGACCGTCGCCATGTGTGCGGAGAGCGGTCGCCGAGCGATGATTTCCCCTAGATGTGATGATTAATGTGCCTGCTCCGAGATGCTGAGTGAGATTGATGCCGCCCGCCATTCCCCCCAATGCCTAATCTTTCATCCTTACAGTAAATATGACACAATGTCCATATGCACGCAGAAACGGCCTGATTACAAACAGCTTGCAAGCCGTCGTCCCTTTTTAATGATTACATCCAAAGGCACTTGCTCAGTCGAACGGCTGCTTTGGCTTAATGAAATTAGCCCGTCGCGCCATCTTGCCTCCTCTGAGCGCGAGGTAAGGAGTTTCCACAGGGGTCACTCAGCTAAGTAGCCCCGGTTAAGCAACTCCAATGCAAATGAGATGTAAATCAGGCTTAAACGGAACACGGTTTAATTTGGCCTCCTGACATTGCAAATAGTCGTGGGGGGAGAACAGGGGATCCGATGCAAATTTCATGAAAATAACAACCGATGGTCTTTGTCTCCACTGGCCAAAGGCTAAACGCCTTTAGGTTCTGGTTCACGTCTGGTTTTGTCTAAGCAAATGTTTGATTTATCCAAGATGAACTGAGGAAGGTAAATGGCCCACAGGAGATAAGGGTGTTTGGGGGAGGATACAAAGCCATGGCTGTATCATCGTTACGCAGGTGAATTGTTATCCAGGAAAAAAAAAAAAAAAAAACAACTCAAAACCTGAGAAGAAACAAGCAGGCTTCACATGCAAACTGCTCCACATTTATCAAAGCCAGAACCCAGCTGTGTCAGATCAAGCCGACTCCTACATCATGAGGAGCGTTGACTCAAAGTTCGCCCCTCCCCTTCTGAGACCGGGCCCTGCGGTTCAAAGCTTGGATATGAATATGCCGATATGTCCGGGTGGTATTAACGTTTGAGAGCAAAGCCACAGCCGAAGACCCCTGGGAAGAGGTCAGACTTTTGAACAGACGAGCCCCCGAAGACCACGTGTCAGAGTAAAATGACTTTTTCTAATGCGCAGTCAACAAATTGACCTATGCTATGGATTCATGCATGTAGGAGTAGTAAATTGATCTGCCTACCATCCTCCTGCCCTCCTACAACCGCAAGGAGTGACAACTTCTACTGGGTGCTTGAGCTGCAATGAGATCTTAAAACTGCACAATATTTTTTTCAGTTTTTCAATAAATTAAGTCTTTTTATTCAACATTTAGCTTATTTATATAGCACTATTTTATATATAGAAATGTTCCTTTTTCCTCAATGTCTCAATTTAATTTTGCTTTTTAATTTTTAAGGTTAATGTTTAGCCTGATGGACTACCTGCACAGTGATCTACGATCTGACCTCCTTAAAAAATAAAACTTGCATTCATCTGGAAATGATATCTAAAAATGTTTTCATTTATGAACTTGAATATTTATGCATTTCATTTACTTTCCCTTTCTTTAACCAAGGCTTTTTTTGGTGGATTTTTCTTTGAACACTTCAGTTTGTGCCACAGCTACACCACCTCTGTGTTGTGTTTGTCTATTTCTTTCAACAAGAAGTTTGTGAATTCTCATCTGTTTTTGTACTTTAAATACATTTTTTCACACTTCAAACTTGAGACTAAAAGTGCTATTTGAATTGTATCATATTTTATTAAATACGTTATCTTATTAAAGTTCAACTTAAAAATAGGGCAAGATATATTAATAAAAATGTACAAGAGATTATAGCCAGGTCCCACTGGCAGGTTGATGTTAAAGCACAAAAAAGGAACTGAATTGTTCTTTAATAGCATTTTCTGTTTCATAGATTTGTTTTACTAGTAGCTACTACTAAAAGACTTTGTTTTGATTATTCAATTAATCATCAGGCCAAACGATACATTACCGTTACTAAACAAACCTTACAAAACAGATAAGATTTATATACAGAAATTAATAACCAGATCAGTAACACATACATGCTAACAGATTTAAATTCAGTTTTGACCCCAGTTATTGTACAGTGCACATTTGAATCCATTTATAAAGCCAAATGGTAAAACTTGTGGAGAAAGCATGTGGCGACAGCAGAAAGAAACAACTTACCTTTAACGGGATGCGTTTGCTTTTTGTGCTAAATATGGTCGTGTTAACCACTACGTTTTAGCTACAATTATGATCCTCTGCTATGAAGGTGAATGACTGAAGCTTGAAATGAAATTAATCAAAACCCACACTTTATGGCCTAGTCAAAGCTGGACTAGAACATTCCACACTGATTAGAGATTTCAAAATCCCATTAGTATTCATGGAACCTTCATTTTAAGAAAAAATAAATACATTGAAACTTTCTAAATATTCCATTTAACATCTTATTCGCTTTAGTGCAATCGTCTTGCTTTTTCCTTGTTTTAAGAAAAAAACAACAATATAAAAACAGAACTCCACTTCAAACTGGTCAATTCAAGCAGTGATGCTGAAAGAGGAAAAACATGCCATAATGTGTAATTTTCCCTTCGGGTGATCAATAAAGAGACATCTTACAGTCAATCCCCCTGGAAACCGTCTCCTCCGGGGAGGGGAGGGCGGTCACCCATGAAGGCCACCCCTCGAGGTAGATCAGCTGAAGAATTAGCAATGTGGATGTAATTCTGCTCAATTTGTACATTTGCAAATAAATAAAATGCGGAATCACTGCCTTTTTGAGTGATTGTCAACAATATATACAGGGTGAGAGATTAACAGGAAGATAAACACTGAAAATGCAGATTTAAAAAAGGAAAGGCTGTACTGATGGGTCGTTTAGGCCTTTAGATGTCCGGCTACATAGCAGCTAGCTTTTCACAGCAAGTAATAAATCAATTAACCACATGATAAATTAAAATGAGTGTAATGATTTTCAAATAACAGTCCTTTAATATCACTGAGAAACACTGTAAATATTTCATACCCAGTAGGAAGTAGTGAGTTTGCAGTACTTTTGCCTGTTTTCCCTGTCTAAGCTGAATGATGATTATTTATTAAAATGCAGTTTTGGTTACTGGAACTTCATAGTCTGTTTAAATTATTATTGTTTTGACTGTTTAATTTATTTCGGATATTAAGATTCTAAATGTTCTTAGAATTGTTTTTATCTCAGTGGGTATATTTTCCATTATTATCATCATCTTAGTTGGATATGGACTCAAAATAACATTATAATTTATCGCAATCATTTCTGGGACAATTTATCGTCTGGTTAAATGTCTTATTGTGACAGCCCTAACCGTGTGTAGACATAAAGATGATTTGTCCTCATTTCAATTAGCCAGATGCTACTCTGTTATTTATGACATATTTTCACAATGTTCGCTCAAGTAGCTTAAGCTATTTATACCTTTCAAATATTGTAAACAATAATAATAAAAAAAGACATTTGTTTCAAAGACAATCTGTTGAAACATGGAAGTCGTCCACTTATCACTCTGACTTGCCAGTTAGTTGAAAACGTACTCACAGATTCATCAAAACGCAACAGCTAAAAGAGAGCTAGCAAATCCAGGTAAGATAATTACTACACATAGCTTAATAGAACCCTACTTAAAAAAAATACACTACCAGAGTGAAATGTAGAACAAATACGACTGAGTAGTCAGAGCAAACTGTCATAACATGGTATAACACATGAAGCATTTAAGAAAGTGCTTGTACGGTGGAGTGTTCTGCAAATCTCCGTTAGACTTTTCTTTTTTTTTTATCTTAAGGGACAGCTGCGTTGAGTATTTTCTGGGAAAAAAAGTAAAGTTTCCTGCACCTTCCAAATATATACATCTTCTACAAAAAACCTATCAGCACCGATTAGGCAACAGGTTTCTACTGGCATAACCACCTAAAGTTGAATCGCCATCCATTCATTCTTCCACATCCACTGCTACTCTGAGTCAAGTACAGGTACACCTGTTCTTTTCCCTTTTATTTTTTCTTTTTTTAGAATAGACTCTCCACCCTGAGCTACCGAGTGGTGAATCAAACTACTCCTGCACTGCTTTCTCACTATCCGTTTCATTCATAAACCCAAAACATTGCAAAAGGTAGACGATTGGCTGGGTGGCGCTACGTATAAAGACGACGCGTGCTTCCCCGCCGCCAATGAGAGGCGAGTAGTACGCGCTCTCCCTCTCTCGTGCTCCCTCTTTAACCCTCTCCGAGTTTTGTTTTCTCTTCCAGCCTCTGAGTTTTCAGCAGTCGCAACGGCAGCCCGGGCGAAGGGAGTACAGTGCGGCGCAGAAACCGGCAGCACAATTTGGCTAAGAGATAGCTGGACTGGCCTTCACAGTGAAGGGAAAGAAAAAAAAGAAGAAAAAAACAAAACACACAAAAAACCTGAGGGATGTTATCTTAAGTGGCGACTCTGCCCTATGTCGCTTTTAAAGTCCAGCCATCTGTGCATTTTGCTCAGCACTTTAAGCCTCCCACTGTGCGTCATTAGTTTGCAGGTGACAAGGAAAAGCACTTTAAGAATGAACCTTCATGGAGAAATTGATTGGCTGATTGACAGACCCAACCAACTGCTCTTTAACTCCTGGAGGTGCCTCGACATCCAGGGCCGACTCAATACAAACCAATCTTAAAAAAAAAACAAAAAAAAAAAAACTTCTTTCCCCCCACCCCCATGTGCTCATCTTAGTGGCACAGAAGAAAAGAGAAAAAAAAAACGAAAATCAGAACCACACATGAATCAATACCAGCAATGATCCAGTGACTCTCCATGAACTCAGACTGAGTGTGCCACTGTTGTGGGGGGAATTGGGTTGACAGAGTTCAAGGAGGGGGATTTACAGGTCCAACACTGCCATCTACGGACAACACTGGGGTACTGCAAGTGGCCAAAGGATTACATCATCATGTTTGGGGCGATGATGTGTTTTTCTGAGATGCTGCGGCTCAGACAAAGAGAGATCGTTTGTGGATCCTAAAGGTATGAGAAAAGTTTTTAAAAATAACTACGGCATTTGGAATTTCACTGAGTTTTTGACTAGTAAAAAGATTTTTCTAGTTATAAATGGCTTACTAAAGCAAAAATATTTAATTTATTTAAAAACTCAATCATGTGGTAAACAAAAAGTACCATATTTTCCACACTATAAAGCGCACCTAAAAACCTTCAATTTCCTCAAAAGCCGACAGTGCGCCTTATAATCCGGTGCGCCTTTTATATGGACCAATATTGAACCACAACAGATCTAACAACTACGGTAAGCAGCCGCCGACTTCATTTTCCCCCGTAGAAGAAGTGCGCTGTGCATGCTGGGATAGTTGTCAGAACGCTGGTTTGTTAATCAAGTTTGATAATACATTTAAAGCCGGGGGGGGGGGGGGGGGAGGGGCGGGGGAAGAAAGACAGAGACTGCGGCCATAGACATAATATATGTCTACATTGGCTGCTCCGGCGCAGGAAATACGGCGGCCATCTTGGAGCGGTACTCCCTCCTACTTTGCTCAATCAAAACAGCAGAAGATGCCTCAGCACTGAGGGATATTGTTGTTCGGATCGATGGATTATTGATGTGAGGGCTCCACAGACAACATTTCACAAATAAGATGGACATATTATTGTGTATATATTGTGATTGGAATATTACTTTACTGTATTTATGTCCACTGGTGAGATACCAGCTAATATTAGCTGCAGTGCTTGGTGTAATATGGGTTCAGCCCCACTATGAAGGCTAACTGAGATTCTGTAAATCTAAAAAGAAAAATTATTCTCTAACATTGGTTTAGATTATCTGACACAAGAGCCTACATTAGAAATGAAACAATGTAACATATATTATAAAACTTATATTACGTGTTATAACATTCACCAGCAAAGTTTACACAGACTATTAAAGACTATTATTTATATGTAATTCTTTCATTAGTAAGATACATCTTAAATCTTCCGTTTTTGTTTTGAAGTTTTCCTAAAGACACGGTGTGAGGAAGAAGAGGGAGATATCTTTAAAGAGAGACGGATTCACTGCAGCACGGATGAATCTCACATCGGATTTTGGACTCAATCTCAGCTGAAAAACATATATATACATCTATGTATATGTACATACATATAAACATGTATCCAATATATATTATTCAGTATTAATCATTATTTGTGTTTGTATAGTTATATACATATGTATTGATATTACTAAATGTATTAAATAAATTATGAACGGCTGTGTGCTTTGTAATATGCTCATCATACATCAATATCAGATTATTCCATTCCTATTCTATTGTTATAGCCACTAAGCATATTTAAATATGCTGAACTATATATTAAAAACATACTTAAATAATAAAATTGTTCATAAATGTAGCTTTGATAGATGTTTGAATAAGGTTATCAGTAACAAAAAAGCGTGTTATGATCGATTAAATGTGCTGATAAGTCATTTTACCTGCTAAACACATAAGCTGAGTGGAGTACCGCTCCAAGATGGCCACCCTAAATCACGTCAGATGAGAGCGGTCCATGAGGCGTCTATCCTTTTATTATGTCTATGACTGCGGCGGCAGCGTGTCGGTTGGTCTGTGTTACCCAGAAAGCAGTTGGGCACAATATCGCAACACCAACACCGTGAATGAAACAATGACTGGGGCAGACTACTATATAAAGTAATCGGGGACTACTTAATTATATAAGTGGATGTGTAATAATAGAGTACGGAACAAATTGGCAACCCAAACTGAAGCGTCTATTCTATGCGCCTTATATATGAAAAAAGTTTTAAAATAGGCCATTTATTGAAGGTGCGCCTTATAATCCGGTGCGCCTTATAGTGCGGAAAATACGGTAGTCAGAGTGTTTCCTCACCTGTTAGCCTTTAACCTGACTGAGTCTGGAACATTTTCCATCACTTCAAGACATGGTTTTCTTACCAAAAACATTTCAGAACACCATAAAAAAACTCGAGATGATATTTGTTTCTGAAATAACGTCATCACTGTATGCAGGTGCTCAGTTTGACACCTTTTCTTCTTCTCCACTCTCAAAAACACAAGCAAACCTCCATACTTCACCTCGACTCATTTCCGCTTGAATTCACAAAAGCTGTATTTCTGAGAACCAGAGGGTAATGCTTCATCTGGCAGTTTGAGAACAACACCGGGTCTGGAGCAGCCGGGACACATTTTGGGATTGTGGGCTCTCGCTGCCCCCTAGTGTCGCCACATAAATACTGTATGGGGGGGGGTTTCACACCAAGTATGAAGAGAGAGAGGTGAGAAATGTTTTAGGTGGGAAGAGAGGCCCAGAAGAGAAGTACTGCTTTTATTTTTAACATTTTTCTCATATGGAGGTCAACTGTCTCATGAGAATAAATCTGAAGAAAAGCTTAACCTTTAATACATTTTCTCAAAATGAGTCTTCCAGAGCGGTTTTTGCTCATTTCTTTGGAACAATAACAACACATTTTCCAGCAAAGGTGGCCCAAAACCAACAGAAATTGGCGTACTTAATCAGATCATCTTAAAAGTATGAATACATAAGCAATAAGAATGAGAGTGGAAAATGAAGCAAAATGACGCGAAACAGTTTAAAGTTGAAAAAATTCCCAAAAGAAGAAAAATGTGCTAAATTTAGTTCTTGATTAAATATCTCGCTCTACACCAGTGGTGTCCAAAGTCAGTCCTCGAGTGCCGCAACGCTTCATGTTTCAGTTCTCTCCCTGGTGGTAGTAACAGCCTCCTCAGCATGTCAATGTTCTTCTTAGGGCTTTTAATGAGGCATCAATTGATCCGGTTGCGTTAAACCAGGGAGAGACCTAAAACATTCAAGATGCCGGCCTTCAAGGACCAACTTTGGACACCACTGTTCCTCACCACTGTCACCAAAGCAGATTTGTGGGAGCTTTTCTGAGGAGAGGATGAAGGGAGCCATGAGTCATGAGATTTAGGGCAAGACTGTCCTCCTTCCTTCAGTAAGAGCATTAAAGGCAGGTCCTCACTTGGTCTCTTACCATGACAATGACCCAAGTAAGAAGTGGCTCCATAGGAATCACATCAAGCACCTGATGTGACTTAATGTGTAGCTTAGGTATCTAGACTTAAACCAAATAGGAAATCTTTGGAGAGAGCTGAACCCGAATTTTGAAAGATTTGGAGATGATCTGCATGTAACTGTGGGCCAAAATCCCTCCAGCACTGTAGACAAACCAACTCAATAGCTACAGTACATGTCAGATCAATTAATTAAATGTTATTGTCTCTACTTTTTATAAGATTCTGTCTGTCATGTATGATGGATTAAGTCTAAGAAAATATTACAAGAAGTCTTAGGAGAATAAAGTTGAAATAACTCCTAAACTAAAGTTGTAGTTTTATGAGAATAAAGTGGTAATATTCTGACTATTCTCATAATACAACTTTATTCTCGTAATATGACTTTTTCTCATATTGCTGCGACTTTCTCATATTCCGACTTTATTCTTTTACAACTCATAAAAGTATGACTTTATTCTCAGGATATGAGTCGCAAATTAATTTTTTAGTTTTTTCTTCATATGGCCGTAATATTCTGTTGTTACTCACAGTTGAGGTACATGGTGAAAATTTCAGATCTCTTCGTTCTTTATTGGAAAAGCGCTAAAGATCAGGCCTGTATTAAATACTTATTTATCTCGCTGTATTTACAATTCTGCACCATGAAGACTAAATTAGGCCTTGAATATGCAGCAAAAAAGTGCAACTAGAACCCAATTTCATTGCTTTAGCAGAGCTAAAACAGCTAAACCAGGAGAATTCCAGGCAAAAAGACTAAAACCAGCAGACTAAAACAAAACAGTACTTCTCTTTAGTGTTGCCAAATCCTCCTGAGCTTCTCCCAACATGACAAGTCGAACTGAGCGCTGAAATACAGCTAACGCCCTCAGAGCCGCGTGCACCTCACATCTATTAAGTTGTCACAGTTGAAATTGTTTCGTAATGTAGGGCAGGTCCTTAAATGGAAGGCATAAAGGGCTTTTGTGACAGCGGAGAAATAAAAGTCGATGCTTTCAGAGGTCCAGAGCATCATCGGGAGACAATTCCCCCCCACCACTCTTAACATCGACCAGAGGGCACGCTGTCTGCACGGGCATACCACTCTCTGAATGGTTTGATGACAAAAAATACTGTCATGAGACTTTTCACTGCAGCAATATTCAATGTCAAACCCTTAAGAGTGCAATCAAAAGTCTACGAATCAGAAGGCTGAAGAGCAAGTAAGAGCTAGAGACCTGAGAAAACTACAAAGTAAAGAGAGTTTCAGACAGAGTCTTGGCAGGGAGTTCTAATAAGACTGCAGTAGAGGGAAATGGACCAATTCAGAACAACAAGAGTCAAGACCTATAGTATATAAAGGTTTCATGAGACAAATATTACGTACAAAATGTACCAGTTCGAGTCTGATTCAGTCTTGATGTTGAGGCTTTTAAATCTGAATTGTCCGTACTGACCTCATGAACAGCCTTATTCTGGTTACCAATACCAAAACCTAAAAACAATCTTATCATCCAACAGTAACTAGTCTTCACAGCTCTTTTAAAGAGGACGTTATTTTGGCTGCAAAAAGTAATCCAGTGCAGAACCTCCCCAACATGTTGCTGCACAGTGCCAGTCAAATTTAACTCTGGAAATATTTCAGCTTGGAAAGTAACTAACAATTTGGAAATAAAGGTATTTGAGTTTTAAAACTACAATTGGTGGATGCAGCCAATCATAACAAACAGGAAGGTCTTAGTATTGTCAAACACACTTGTGTATGCACTGCTCAATATGCCGATGGCTTAGAAACAATTTATCGTTACAGGAAAACTCCATCTGCCATCATCGGTGGCCGTGCTAACTACCCTTAGCATTCATCAGAGAGCAGTGGGTAGGGTGTGAACCTACATGAGGTTGATGGACAGTGCCAAGACTCTCCTCCTGGCTCTGATTGGTGTATTTCTGCAAATGGCTGTAGGACCACAGAGTGAAGGCAGAGGAGTTTCATCTTTATATTACATTGTCAGGACAGAGTGACAATTTTAACATATATTTAAAAGCAGCGTTTTTAAAAGTTACACAAGTTAAAACTTACATTTACTAATCCTAGTAAACAACATTAAGGTTTTTATAATCTGTGCAAATTAATTACGGAGACAACAAGTGGTTGTCATTTTGTCCCATCACTTGTCAATTTAGACCCATCACAGGAAGATTTTGTACCTGTGTTGAAAATCAATGGTTCAAAGGAGTTTCTGTTTTATTCGCTCTTACTCTACTGAAAGTAAACATTTTTATGTAACTCCAATAAATAATCTCAACCAACAGCAGGTGGCTCAGCTTTGTCTTAGTTTGATCAAGGGTCCTATAAAAGTCAGCAGGCTCCAATGGGGGAATCAATGGAAATAATAGTTAACATAGTCTTTTACAAAATAACATAGCATTAATTAAATGTGAGATTTCTGCATTCTACAATTCTTTTATTAATCAAGATTACCTGTTGACCAAAACAATAAAAAGTACATGGCCATGAAAGGCACTGTTTACAGGCAAAACGTGGAAACGGGTTTGGAGTCTTGGGATAAAATGGCAGAGAGTGGAAACAAAATATGGATGTCTTTTCAAGACAGCATGGGACGACAGAATGACTGTCAGATGCTTTGGAAACTCCCTGGTGACATCATCATGCCACCCATGATGACACTATTAATGCCCTGTGTTGATGGAGCACTTGAAAATAAAACATACCCAACGCTGCTCCGCCTTTGCAGCAAACTACATCCAAGGTTGAATGATTCTTTGAGGATCTTACCTTATTTTAAAATCAGTGAGTGAATTCAAGTCACATCCTATAACATAGTTTTTTCCTTTATAATGTCTTTACAGTTCATTTGACATCCAACAGGAAAAATTATCCATGTTTTCTCACTCAGTCTTAAACCTATTAATGATCTGAGACAACAGCATCCAGCCAATAAGCCTGAGTTTCTTTCCGGAGCAAATCCAGTGTGACGTTTCCTTGGAGGTAGTAAAAGATTCAAAACAAAAACTTAATTTGAGCGAGTAGATTTTTTTTGTTTTGTTTTGTTTTTTAATTTCCCCTCAGCCTGAATGACGATTCCAACGGAGTCTGTTCAGCAACGCAGCATCTCCATGTCAGGCTGAGGAGAAGTTTGTGATGCCTTCATCTGTGGTCAGGCTGATGAGGCAACGCTCCCCGTCAAGGGAGGAGACCGGAGACGAAATGGCGTAGCTATGCTCGAGTTTCAGGGGGATACTGCACGAGTTCGTCAAAGGGATGAAACTTAACAGTGTCGAGTGTGGTGTCACCTCAGACTCTGGGTTTGAGAAACCTTTCGTTTCACAGCTACTGTTAGCATCCTCTGGAAAGACAATTGGGATGGGGGAAGAGATGGAGAAAGAAAAATGAATTATCAGAGTTAAAAAATAAATTTAAAAAACTGAGCTTTGAGTTTTTTTTGCCCCAGTTTTGTCATTTTACAATACATCAGTCTCTGCTGTTAGAGAGGGTTGACTGTTAGCCCTGCCCACCAGGTCATGTCTGCACATGTGCAGTTAACTATAGTCACCCCACTGTTTTAGTCACTTTTCAGACTCCTCAAGCAGGCAACTTCTCAAAAAAAAAAGAAAAGCAACTAGTGACAAATCTTGTAACTTTTTTTTAATTACTGCGGTTGGGCTGGGCAACAAACTAGTAATAAATATCACGATAGACATGTGATTAATATCAATAGATAATATGTTTGATAGGTTTTTTAATAATTTCACTGAACGATGAACCAGAACCCCACATCATTCTGGGGGATGTAAGCAGAGGAAAGGCTTTAGCCGCTCTTCCTCTCACAGTCAGGCAAAAAACGTGAATAGCATTACACAACTCACACACTCCTTGGTTACCTAGCAACAACCTGCTGAGTAACTTGTGCAGCAGCAGTTTCATTTTTCACCATTTTTAAGCCTAAATACTTAAAAACAAAAAAAACACAGAATGAAAGGAGAAAATAAGTCCAACGGCTCAAGAGGAAACTGTGGATAAAACAGGAAACGTCAGAACCCGTTTGGCAATGTCTCAGATATTTAAAACAAAAAAACTAATCAATAATTATAAACAGGCGCGGAGCTATGGCGGGTGCAGGGGGGGTCAGCTGCCCCCCGAGCCGGGACGGATGGGGGCCCGGGTCTGAAGGTACCAGGGAGGGAGGAATGGTTTCAAGTCGCTTCAATGTCTGATTATAGACGGAGAAAGTGCGCCCTCGCCTGTTGAGAAAGGTGTATTTAATGTTAAATATACCTTCCCCAATGGAATACATACTAGTCAGTCCCAATGGCTGTTTCACTCACAGTTCAGCCGAAATGCTTCCTGGGTAAAAATCAAAAGACAAACGCGGCACAGTATCTGGTGCAAAACCAGCAGAACATCACACCTAAAGACAAACACAGTGGCGGCAGTGTGATGATCTGGAGTTGCTGTGTTGCTTTAGGAAATGCATGACCTTTTGTAATTGTTGGAATCATGAATTCTGCTCAAGGAGAAAGTCCAGCGATCCGTTTAACCCTGAGCTTAAATTCACTTGAGTTCTGCAGCAGGATAATGATTAATTAAAACCAGTAAATCCACCTCGGATTGTCAGAGGTTTTGACGTGGTCTAGTTCTAAGTGACTGAGATGAAGACGTGCGAGAGTGGAAAATCTTCTGATGTAGCTAAATTAAAAGGATCCTGCACCAAGTTTAGGGGATTTAGGGGTGTGTGGAGGGGGGAAAAAATCTATTTCACATCAGTTCAAAAATATATTAATAAACACAAAAACAAAGGATAATATAGCTATAATTTCAGTATGTTTTAGTTAGTTTTATAAAACACACAATATAGTTCCAGTTAGCTATACTTTTTCCACATTAATTACCGTTTTTATTTATTTATTCAGTTAACAAAAGTGTCTTCTCAATTTCAGTTTTAGCTAACTATAATAACCACAGACAGCCCAGTTTGTTCATATAGATTTTTTTTTTCCTTTCAAAAAGTGATTTGCTGACCTTTAGTCGACATCTGCATTGAGAAGGATGGAGGTGCAGAGGAGTCTTTCTCACAGGTGGGTAGATGAACCTGTCCACAGCTGGTGTTGCCCGCAGCTGGCGTCTCCATGGATTCCATGGCAACCGGTGTGTCAGAGCAGAGGAAGACATCGATGGGTCTGTTCGTGCTTCTTAGGTGAATCTGCAAGCTCTGAGCGTCAGAAGAAGAGGACGGTGTGATTATGAAGTGACTTTTGCAGAAGAATCTGAAATTGTCCTGATCTGTGTACCTCCTCTGGATGTGGCACCTGAAGGCGAGTCTCGGGCGGAGCTTTGATTACAATCACAGTCTGCTGTTCAAAACTCGGAATGCTCCTGATGTCTTCGTAAGTCAGGTAGGCGTACGTGATCAGCGGAGTTCAGGAAAGTAACCAATGTGTATTTGCGGGTAAATCTGAAACAAAAACGGCCCAATGTATCCGACAGCAGAGGCTGGAAGCCCCAAGGATATCTGTCGTGCAGGTTCTCCTCGCACAGGCTGCTGATCTGCCGGGCGCAGATTTGGATGAGCTCGTCCAGCTTTTCCTCCTCCTCAATCAGAGACTCCAGGCTTCTGCCAAGGTTGTCCTCCACAGGGCCGCCCCTGGGCACAGGAGAACAGAGCCGGGCAATGCCTCTTCAAAATAAAATCTCTCTTTTTTGTTTTATATCAGATAAAATGTTTTGTTTGTTTTTTGCTTTCTTTTCTCAAAAAAAAAAAAAAAAAAAGAAAATTACAAAATAACAGAAAATACTTTGAAAAAGTGGCTTTTAATTCATTCATTCCTAGTGTTAGTTGTAAGACGGAGAATCAGGTTAAGGAAATTAGTCTGATTTTTTAATTACAAGAAAATGGTTGTGATAGCAGAATAAAGAAGCAAATGGACTTAAAGTTACAAGAAAAAAAGTCGTTTTGTTGGAAAAAAAAATCTTCAAAAGTTCTCAAGATTTGACATAAACAGTTCAGTTTGTGAAAATAAAACACCACCATTTCAAAGTCTTGCTATTGAAAATAATTTGATGCTGATCTGTTAGTCTGTCACAATGAATCAATTAATTACATGCTAAACTAAAACGAGCTCAATAACTTCCATTTGGGTGATTTATTGTTTTTCTCCTCTCTTTCTACCACAAACTGGATGATAAAAGTTTTCAGTCTGGTATTCGGTCTTAATTATTCCTTTGATTGAAGTACAATTGTGTTTACAAAGACTTTACAATTCATTTTATTTGTCGTTTCTGTTTTTTCATTTTGGGTATTTAAAATGTCTTCCAGCTCCAGTGTTAAATGTTCAATAAAAATTTAAAGTTTAATCATTTTTGAGAACTTTTTCTTGCTTTGTTATGCCGTTATCAATATATTACTTGAAAGTGATCTCAAAACAACAATATTATCGTTGCAGCAATAACCTCTGGGCGATTTATTATTGTTAAGCAAAAACCGTTATTGTGGCAGATGTACTGATGTGATAAAAAGAGTTCTCATTGTATTACAACCTTATTCTCATATTATTTCGACTCTATTCTCATTAGATTTTGTTCTTGTAATTTAAGAAATAAAAGCTTTGTCTGGTCCTAATAATCCATCGTAAAGCTCTCCTGAATTCAAAGTTCAAATAAACAGAAGCTGTGAAAAACGCTTGTCACACAAGATGGCCGCCGGGGGCGTGCTGTCACTCTGAACTACAGAAACCCAATGAGCGCATTAGTGAATAAAAAAATTATTATCTTATATCCAGATTTTCCCAGGAATAAGTCTTCCAAAAACAAATATGTGGTTAATAGGTACAATAAATCAATCAATTTCATACGTTTGAGGTTTGGGTTGACCATAAAAAGCAGCAGATTTCCACTGGACATTCTGTCTGAGCTGCCTTCATTTTGAACCCAATTTCAAAATCAATTGAAGCAATTTTATAAAATCTTTTCACATTTTATTCATGTTAAATTGGTTAGGAGTCTTCAATTAGGGCTATGTACTGCCCATCAGCTCACTTAGAGTTATTTTGGTGATGTTAACACATGAATAATAATAGTTGACTGTACTTACAACCACTGGTGGTGGTTTTTGTATGTCTTCTTCATGAGATTAATCCCTTCCAACACGTTGGTGATGTCGTACAGACGCCTCTTGGACACTTTGAGCTCCGATGAGACCAAGTTGAGGTCCACCAGTCCACCTCGACAGTGATTTAGTCTCTGAGCAAACTTTCTCGTCAGGAGAACCAGAGAGGTATCGGCACGAGTCTTCTGGAACAGCAACATGGCTTCTGTGGGTTGGAGCGGAAAAAATGACCCAAAAATTGGATCCTGATATCAAAACTGGAACAAGTTTTGGACGCCGAGGTCATTGCACAACAAAACTACAGTTTATTAGCATTTAAAGTATAGTCATAGCATCTTATTTTTTTCCACGTTTTGTCAAAATATAAGCATAGTTTTCATAAATTCCATTAGGACTGATATAATAAAAGTTAAAAAAAAATCTCCCAAAATATGCATGCCTCCAGAGTCAATCATTAGTAGACTTTTTGTTAAGGAATCTTTCTACCACCTTTGCAGCTCTAGACACTGAAGTCTATGCTAGGGTTGCACAATATATTTTCATTGCAATATCATTGTGTCAGTTAATTCGTTTTGTTTAATAGCATTGTCTTTTCATCTAATAAATACACACTACATATTTGTGGCTTTAATGTGACAAACTGTGTAATGGAGTTCTGAGACAAGTTTTGACCAAGAAAGTTTTTTTTAAAAAGCAGGATTGCAAAACCTCACCCTTTTTTATATTATGGGTCTGAGAAGCTATGGCCATCTTGGTTTGGTTCGCCCCGGCGATAGGCTCCATGGTCCCACCTTCGTCCTGAGGCTCGCGCCGTACACGGCCCTGCAGCTTCAGTCTGCTATTCGCCTGACAGAAAATATTAGTAAATAAACACGTTCATAAAGTTTGCCAAGTCTGTTTAAGGGGCGACTTTGATTCAATATTCACTTCTCAGCTCCGTATTACACACACGACAAGCAATTAATGCTTCAATTCGACTCGGTGTATCACCTGGCGCACAGCCTGCAGCGTAAAGTTAGCAAAGGCTAACTTAAAAGTTTGCTTAGCTTGTTGAAACAACAGTCCCTCCCCCCTTTCCAAGCTTACCTCAGGGCTGCAAAAATACTTTCTTTCCTCTGTTGGTGTTGACAACATTTCGCACACTTCTTAAAAGTCACTTTAGCATCACTCAGGTCCTGCTTCAGACTATGCGCCGACCGAAATCAGAAATATACAAAAGTATTACCCGCCAAATCACCTCAGCGAAGGCTTAGCACGCCTCTACAGTTACCGGATGTATACAAACGTCAGAGTTAGCCTTCAAAATAAAAGCATCTAAAATATTTATTAATTATTATTATTATTATTATTATTATTATTATTATTATTGCATTATTCTTGAGAGCATTATTGCGTTTGAGTTTTTGACAAAATTAAGGCAAATATTCCTTCCAACTAAATCCTACGAGAAACAATAGGCTTTAGATTTTCTAACGTGACCAAACCATGTGTTTGCATCAATATGTGTAAAAATAAGCATTTCTAAAGTCATTCAGGCACCAGTTATTCTAAGAGTTTTTACAGCTAGAACCACAAAACCAATTCAATACTAAGTTTTCCAAGTGCGACCATTTTAACGCGTATCTTGAAATACTACGTTGAAGGAAGATGAACTTTTTCAGATTGATGGGGAAAAACAGGTAAATATTAATATCCAGTGATTGATAAAAATGACATATGCAGTTTATGCGTTTCGTTTACAATTAGAAGTTGAAATACTCCAGTTTATAGTTGGGAGAAATGAACAGAAATGTCCCCTGGAGTCAGAATTTTCTAAATAACCCCAGCGGCGTTAAAATCCAAATGGCTGCCTTACGTCACCGTGGACCTTAGATCATTTATATCTCATTAAGTCTTTCTCACACAGTCCTCTTTTACTAAATACGGTGCTACAAGATTTTAAAGTTGTGTTAAGAAAATCAAATTGTTATTAAGGCTAATTACTATTAGGAAATACTAATACCTTAATTTGGAACTTGAACAATTAAAATGGTTTTGACGTCATTCCAAGATTCAAGTTCCTTTGAGGTTATAAAGAACTTGTAGTGTAATTACCAAAACTAATACCACACTACTAAAGCCAGTAATGAAGAGACTGTGCTATAGACTAGATATTAGGAGTTTCCTTTCTATTTTCCTACTCATCATTTTTGATGGAGAGTTTCAATTGTATATGACGAATTATTAAATTTTGATTTCAAAACAAAGTAATTCAAATTGATCACAAGTATCTTCTTGGGTTTTAGCACAAATCAGGTTCGAATCCATCTTGTTCACAGATTCTTCACCGTGATGAGAAAACTCTAGTTACAGTTAGCATTTGAAATATGTTTCTAAAAAAAGATATTGCTAACAAAAAAACAGCTGGGAAACCTATCTACTAACCGTGAGATTGTTCAAATACAGACTGAATGTAGACAACAGGCTGCTGTCAATAACACGTTTACCAAGTATGGAGAGTGATTTAGTCAGTCAGTGTCTACAATTAGTAATCCATCAGTTGTTTTCCCTGAGGTAAAATGTGGTGTTACACAGAAAAGGGTTCTTCAAAATGGGAAAAAATAGGAATAGGAATTGTAATCAGAAAAATATTTTGCTCTTCATGAGTACTTACACAGAAAATTATTTCTGTTATAAATCTTTAGATATCATGGTTATCCGTAAGCCATGTTTTCTTCAAACTATCTTTTTAAACAATATATATTTATTTTCATATTCAAAACAATTATTTCAACTTTTTAGAGTAACCCAATTTGAACGTTTAATGGTGTGCTATTACTTCTGCCAGCAGGTGGCGCATCAGAACGAGTCAAAAAAGCTTCAGTAGACATTTTTAAGATTGTCTGACACATTTTCTAGTTCACAATGAGAATATAAAGGCTCGAATGATCAAATATTTTATTACGTCAATACAATTCGGTGTAACTTTAAATAAATTCAAAGACACCGCTAAGAATATTTAAAGAAAAACAGAAAGGTAAGGGCAAAATAACCTCCAAAATTTGCCATTGATTTAAACTTACCTAATAACAGGGGCTAGCATAAACGAGAAATGGTTAGTTGAGTCAAAGCTTTTCCGCTGTGTAAGAAAACATGTCACAACACTATGACAGTTTTATGGAAATGTAAACAGGGAAATGGGTGACTCACGCACTCACTGAACCCTTCTGTAGTGATTAGCACTACAGAAGACTAGTCTAGTTGGGTCACCCAAAGATGACCAAGTCTTCTTAAAAGGTAGAGTCTCTGAGAACAGTTCTTCAAAATATAGTCAGTGTTTTCAGAAAAGTTGAGCTGACTGTCCAGGAACGACGCAAGGTATTTAAAATTTGCCACAGTTTCAACAGGTTGGCCATCGAGAGAAGCTTTAATCACTTTAAGGTCTTGTTTAAATCATTTAATTAGCTCTATATTCTTTAAGAGAATGAAAAATTAATAATAAATAATAACTTTGTGGTATTCTGATTTAGTAATGTAATTATATTAGTTGTCACCACCCCCACGCCACTTGAGGCAGTAGCAAACCCGAAAAGATGCGACTAAGGAGCAGATTTAGAAGTACACCGAAAGTTACAGAATTTGGTAAAAACGGTGAGCTTTGCTGAAATAAATACACAAGTTCAAATCCCTGCTGAGTGGAGCTCCTTCAATCAGGGCTCCTCCGCAACACTGATTGGCTAAGCAATGTAACGTGATCCTCTGCAGCAAGTGATGGCAAAGCGGGGCGTCATCACAACTTTACACAAGTGTGTCTTTACCTCCGCGGCAGAGGCTCCACCGAACCCCTGAGACCGACTCATCGAACCCCTGGGGTTCGGTCGAACCCATGTTAAGAACCACTGATCTAGAAGGAATAGAAGATGACCACATCCAAAATACATTCCTAAAGGCAAAATTTATTCAGTTCTAAAACTATTGCTTCAGTCATCATCATCATCAAATTTAATCTTCTTCCCTTGGAATGCCAGGATTTGCCCCTGCTGCTCCTTCCTCTTCTTGCTGGCCTCCCATGATGGATGGAGCGCCGGCTGTGATGGCTGATGGGAAAGGAAGCCTCTCCCCCTGTTGTCCATCTGCTTTCGGACATCTTTGCCTCTTCCTCTCCCGGCAGACCCAGATTCTTTTCTGTCTGACTCGGGGCGTTTGCTGAACTTGGCCCCAGAATTTGAAGTTCTGTTCTCCTGCTTTGTGAACTTTAATTTGCCAGAGCCTCCATCATTTAGACCTCCGCCGGTTTTAGAGTTCCCCGGAGCTCCAGATTGACCCCTCCCTTTCCCTTTGTCGCCACCCCGTCCGCCCTTACGTCCGGCCAGCGACGAGCAGAACACAGACTGAACTGTCAAGGGTTTGGACTTCAACCTGGACTCCAGCTCGTCCAGTTGACTCTGGAGCTTGTTGGTTTTCGGGTCGCCCAGATCTTTTTTCCCTTCCCGTTCTTTATCCACCTGCGCTTCGCCGCTCGTCTCTTTTTTCTTCTTCTTGAATTTGCTGACTTTCCCTATAAAGAAGTCGTCTTCATCGCTCTCCTCTGACGCGGAGGACTGCTTGTGGAAACGCTCCTCCGTGCTGTCGTCGAAGTACTCTTTCTCTTCGTCGTCCGACGACTCTACGTCGCTCTCTTCTTCATCTGCGCTTTCGAGAGCTAATTCAGGAACAGACTGAAGACGGGAATTCTCTTCGTGTTTAATTTGAGGCTTAGGCTTTGTGCTGCTTTTAACTAACGTAGATTTAGCACTGGTAGACTCTGGCTTCTCTTGCTTGGGAACATCAGAGGTAGCAGGTGATTGTACAACAGACTTTTTAGCACCTTTAAAGACATCTGCTCCTTCCTTAGTGTCTTCCACTTGTTGGTTCAAAGGATTGTCTTTGTCTTTATCCTCATTTTTCCTGTCCTGTCTTGTGACTGGTGAAAGTTGGGTGGCTTTTTCTGGTTGTCTCTGACCTTTCGGGTGCTCCTCCTGTTTCCTGGCCTTCGTGCGCTCCTCTCTGAAGTCTTTGACGGCGGCTCTGATGCTCTCGATCTTCTTCCTGAACTGAGGGTGGCTGGCGATGCGTGCCATGGCTCTTTCCAACATGGTCGACTTGGGGTTTTTGCAAACACGCTCAAAGTTGAGGTCCTTTTGCAAGGCCGTCTTGGTCACCTGTAGTTGTCGGCAAAAAAAAGAAATGTAAACGCTTCCGGTTAGAGCTGCAAAATTAATGATTTCCTTAGCAAAAGTATTCACACCTCATGTTTTGTTTTGCTATAGAAATACATGTTGCTTGGATTTTACTAGGACAGGTGTAAAAGTTGCTATAGTTAGATGGGACTAACAAGCTGGAAGAAAGCTAGAAACAGCAAAGGACTAACAATGAGGCTAAATGCTAACCCCTGACTGGAACCAAGCAAACACAGAACGTTTGAGGTTTCAGAGAAAGAGCGGGACGGCCGTACCCCGTCCAGAGCGAGCTTCTTCATGCTGTGGACCTCCTCCAGCAGCCTCGCAGCTCTCCTCTGATTCCTCTCCATTTCTGCCTCCTTTCCCTTCTTCCTCTTCAAGGTGACAATCTGACGAGTGAGCTTCCTGATGATCAGGGCCTTCACCCTCTTCACCTCCTTCCTCATCTTCACCACCTCGTTGTTTAGATTCAGGACATCGGAGGGCTTCTTTTCCGTCGCAGCAGATGACGGTTCTGCTTCCTTTTCACCTCCTGCTTCCTCCTCTTCATCATCATTATTATTATCTGAACTTGTGGCTTCTTCCTCTTCCTCTTCGTCCTCGTCTTCTTCTTCCATCTCGTCCTGTTCTTGCTCTTCAACAGGTGGGAACGTTTTCTCGGTGTTAATCATCTGTCGAAACACAGAGCTAATTGCTATTTAACAGCTTAAAACCAAACAATAAAAAAAAACACATTTTAGCATGGTAATCCCTTTGACGTTTAGATAAATGTGAAAAAGGCAAAATTATACACAATTTTACAGCAGGAAAAATTTAGACTTGACATTTTTATGCTGGATGAAAGACAGTTACATGTAAATGTACCTGCCATTTATTCTAAACATTGAAAAAAGTAGACTATTCACCAGTAACATGCACTTACTAAAGGTGTATAATTTCTAAAAATGTGAGCCAGTTTTTGGGATGTTTAAGTACTTGTTTGTTATATATTTTAGGTCAAATAGTGAAGCATCTCTCCAAGAACTTCAGCTTTGAAAATCTTTGAAACTATCTTCAGTTCAAGCCAACATACACAACCTTGATATCATTTGATTCTTCTGTTTTTATGCCCTGTTAATTTAAAGTTTGTTTTTAAATGCAGCTTTTAAGAGTTTTAATAGCATACATATTGCCCAGCTGCATGAGCACGTAGCTTCCTTTTTAAAGTAAAATTTAGTCAAATAAAAGATACAGTCAAATTTGTGATTACAAATAAATATCTAAAATATTACACACAATGCATAATTTCCTGCCTTTCATTTTTAGATCAACAGGTGGCACTGCTGAGCTTTCAAATACTTGAGAAATAAACTTTTTTTTCAACTGGGTAATCTTTACAGCTTTAATAAAAAGCTTCACCTGTCCGCCATATTTGACACAGTGAGCTTCGCTGCAGTTTCAATCACCCAGAAACTTAAAGTTGAAAAATCCACAAATGTGCTTTAGTTTGCTTACACCTACGGCTTCTCTTGTTAAGCTAAGTAATATAATATGTCTGAAACAGGAAACGTTGTGGCTTGAAGGAAAAGGGCTAAGCGAAATACCAAAAACCAAACCAAACCAAACGTGGTTAAGAAAACATGTGAGAAGAAATAGCGCGCATACTGGCCCCTACTTTGACTTTTACTAAGTGTCTTTACGGTGAATAAATCAAACCAAACCCAAACGGAAACGAGCCTACGATCTCATGAGACTTACCGTTCAGAATTGAATGGTTTGCATAAATAGATCAAAATTCAGGGAAACACTTCGACTAGCAGGGAGCAGCCATGTTTCCTACGTCTTCTACGTCGCCGCCGCGACACGTCAAGACGCGAGCAACGCAGCGTGTCGTGAAAGGGGGAGGGCCTTCGGCGGACTGTTTTTATTTATTTCTTTGTTTCATGAGCATAAAACAGCTACAATGGTGGGTAATTGGAACAAGTGGGCATATTAGGATGAGCGGGTGACGTTTCCAGTTCCAGTTACCAGAGCGATAACAACAGAGAATCAACAGGGGGAGGATGAAGCGGCGCAATGCGGACTGCAGCAAACTCCGACGGCCGTTAAAACGGAACCGAATCACCGAGGGTATATATAGCAGGTACAAAAAAAAAGGGGGCTGGAGGGATCTTATTGTATAACAATGGCGTCGCTCTGTATGTGTCAGGACGCCACTGACAGCCTCTGTTGCGTTCGTATTTCAGCGTTTCAGCTGCAATATGAACTGAATGGACGTGCTCGTGTATTTTTCACAGTATCAGGCCCGGGTTAACGGTTTTATAAGCTGGCATGTAGACACGGTGTAAGCCTTAAAAAAAAAAAAAAAAAGATTTCTGCTCAAATTTGAATTGGTGCTTGAATAACTCCACGAGCGCCATTAATAATAAATTACACCCCGAGGAAATGTGTCCGTTTAAAATAGAAAAATGCTCTGGAACTTTGTGAGAAAAGCTGTAATGACGGAGGCGCTCGTTTTGAAATCACATGTGCTTTGTCTGGCAGAGGGGGGGACGGCTCAATTTAAATGCATGAATGAAACAGTGTCTTATTTACAGCCGATTTAATTTAACTTGTTGCAACACAAACAGCCCGCCGGCCCCTTTGGTTGATTGGTAGCAATCCACACGAAATGGAAAGCAGCTGTGCTGGCCAGCATGTCCAGACATGACCCACACTCATCATATGGAGAGCTTAAACCACACAGTGGGTTTCAGTCAGCTTCTTCAGGGCCTATCCTGTGTTTTGTCTGCGTGCAAATTGAGAAATAACTTTAAATTTGCTTTGGGAATGTGGATTTTTCGACACAGATCAGTAGTAAAATGTATAAATATGATTTTCAGACGATTATCATCCAACCATCTTGAGTGTCTGCTGGTGCCCCTGGAACTATTACATATTTAGTTGTGTCACAAACTCAAAAGTTGGTGTATTTTATTGGATGCGATGGACACAACATGTGGCATTCAAATCCTTTTACGAATAAACCTGAAAATTGTGACATGCCTGTATATTAAACCTTTTTGAAATAGAAGTCACTGCCTTCAGAAGTCACCTACTTGGTAAATATTCAATTTTTAATGAATGTAAATGTCATTTAAATATGTATTTATTTATTTGTTTTGAAAATTACAATAATATAAATGTAAGTAATCGGTGTTGGTCTACCGACTAAAGTCAAACTAAAATACATGTGTATAAGGTAGATTTGTGCCAGTCAGGTTTTTTCCTTCCGATTCCGATCACCCATGTGGGCCGATCACCGATACCGAACACATAATTATTATTTTTTCAATCATAAGCACGACTGGTTAGATTATGTAGAAAAAGAAACCATGAATTCACCTTAATTTAGACACAAACTTGTTTTTAATCACTTTTTCCAAGAAAAAAACTAAACAGGCATTGTGCAAATTGTACCGCTATCGATAATACTATCTTTAACAGAATGATAACATATGAAGGCTCTGAAGAGGCTAAATAATGTAAAAAGTCAAAATAAAGCCTCTCAACATTGCCAAAATATTCAAGTATAAAACTTAACATTCAAAGGCAAATATAGGATCCATTACAATAAACAATCCTGAGTTACTGAATGAAAACTTCCTGATAGCCTGGCGGCTAGCTGATTACTGCTAGTTCTAAGTGGCTGTTTCTGACTGAGCGGAGAAATTATGCAGAACAAGGAGGAGGCAGAGGAGATCGATTATTTTTTCAGAGATTATCTGTCTCATGTTAGGACAGCGAAAGTTTTAATAGCTACGTATGTAAAATACATTTTTTTAGGTTAGATGCTGCAGCTTTAAGCAGAGGTTCGGTGTGAGAGTCACTACCAGGCGGAGCAGAAGCGGCGCTCCGTCTGTCAAATATTACTACCTGTAGCGTAGCAGCGGTTCAACAGCGAGAGCAGAGCCAGCATCTTACATCGCAGCTCAAAGACCTAAAATTATTTTGCGGGTTATTTGTTTAGCTTTCTGACCATCATGCTAATCGTGGTGAGTGTTTGTAGCTGTGCGCTGCTTTACCTGCTATCTGATCCTCCATATGTCTTTTTTATTGCAGTGAGCCTCGATGTAGCCAAACTCTGTGTAGTATGGCATTGTTTTCATGCCATATTAGATTCGTCGTGTTGATGCATTTTGACGTGCTTCACCCCGAGGTAATTTTCCGACGCAACACGCAAACATCCTCAATCACTCAGTGCGTTATAGTTCCACATCGCTTAGGATTTGTTGCTGCGCGTTTGTGCAGAGTGAAGGAAAGAGGAGACCAGCTGCACAGGCAGGCTGCGAAATGAGATGCAGGTGATCGGTATCGACAACAAGAGACCGTGATCGGCGATCACCGATCATACACTTTTTCATGGAAATCGGCCGATTATGATTGGTAGCCGATCGATTTGCACACCTCTGGTATAAGGTTAGCTAGTGTGGAAAAGTTCAAGCGGAACAAATAATCGTTGCTAGGCTCTGTATCCGTAAGACGCCTAGTTTCCTTACCTCCCCTTTAACTCCTTGCCTCGTTCCCGCAGCACGTTCCTGTACCTGAAGTTCCTGGTGGTGTGGGTGTTGGTTCTGCTGGCTGACTTTGTGCTGGAGTTCAGGTTCGAGTACCTGTGGCCTTTCTGGCTTTTCATCCGAAGCGTCTACGACTCCTTCAGATATCAGGGTCTGGTAAGAGCCTGTCTGTGTTCCCTCTTTGCATAGAGTTCCTACAGGAAAGTGTGGAATACGGTCAAGTATTGTGCAGGTCAGAATAAGTGTGGAAGAATATGTGAATTAGTAGCTGCCTTTCCATCCATCCATCCCCTCACAGTTTGGTTTTTGTAGGTATTTAAAACTTTGCCAACATAGAAACACCTCCAGTAAAGTCTTAGTCATGTTTGGTATCAATTTAAGATTAGGAGCTTGGTAAAAGTATGGAATTTGGACATGGAAAATGTTGTAACATCTAATTTTGTCTCCCTCCCTCCCCCCTCCATTTAGGCATTCTCTGTTTTCTTCGTCTGTGTGGCGTTTACATCGGACATCATATGCCTCCTCTTCATCCCCGTCCAGTGGTTGTTTTTTGCAGCCAGCACCTACGTATGGGTCCAGTATGTGTGGCACACAGGTTAGCCAAAAAAAATGTTTGTCGGTTTCGCGTTTTCTTGTTTTCCTCATCTGTGAAGTGGCTGCTAGGTGGCTACTTTAATGTCGCTCCTTTTCATCCAGAGAGAGGAGTCTGTCTACCCACCGTTTCGCTCTGGATTCTGTTCGTGTACATCGAAGCTGCCATACGGTTCAAAGATCTGAAAAATTTTCACGTAGATCTCTGTCGACCCTTCGCTGCTCACTGGTAAGTATCATTCAGTCAAAGCAGCTTCCTTAAGCACACATTGGCGTGCAAAAGTATTCCCTCCCCCTTGCTTTGACGTCTGTGGAACCAAAAGGCTGTCTCGTAATTATTCCTCCTAGTATCGGCTATCCAGTGGTGACCCTGGGCTTCGGCTTCAAGAGCTACGTTAGCTATAAGATGCGCCTGAGGAAACAGAAGGAGGTGCAGAAGGAAAACGAGTTCTACATGCAGCTCCTACAGCAGGCTCTGCCGCCGGAGCAACAGATGCTGCAGAGGCAGGAGCGAGAAGCAGAGGAAGGTTAGTCTGCACTGCCTTACAGGAATCAAAACAACAGGTTTTTCTGCTGCAGAATGATCTGCTAAAGAACAAATTAATGTTCATAAAAGTGGCCAGTTAGAGAGGGAGGCAGGCTGCCTTTTTTTAAATGACTCCATAAACATATCAAGAAGGGCTGACAGCAATTTATCCTTAAATTCTTTTTATAAAGGTCAATAGGGATTCCATTAGGTCCTGCTTGCTTACCAGATCTCATTCCATCAACGGCCTGTGCTAATTCATCTTTATTTATTTCTATATTTAAGTCAACTCTACAATCACCTGCAGTGACAGGGATATGTAGCCCGTTCGAAAACTTATCTAATTCCATTTGGTTTAAATTTCCTTGAGTATCGTATAATTTCTGATAATAATCTTTAAAAGCATTATTAATATCCCTTGGATCTATTAGTTTTATCCTGAGTTACAATTGATGTGATCGAGGTTGTTGCTTCAAGCTGTTTGATTTGTCCAACCTAGACATTTTCCAGCTTTGTTCCCCTGTTCGTAAAAGTTTTGTTTTAGTCTTAAGAGACTGGATGCAGCTCTGAAACTGGACTGTTTATCATCTTTTGCTCTTAGGAGCAACAGTCGTTGTTTCAGCTCAGTATCATTTGTTTGAAAAACCCTCTCCTATTTTATTTTCTAGATGCTGCCTTCTAGTCTTGGCTTCCTTGGACTTATTGCCTGTGAAGCTAATAACATGTCCTCTAATAAACGATTTAAAGGCATCCCATCTGGTGCATGCTGTTGTTTGATTTGTATTCAGCTGAAAGAACTCCTCAATTTCAGGGTTTCCCTCAGAAAACTCGCTAAGCCTGGCCGTCGGTTGTCAAAGCCTGATTGTCAATGCTGCTGAATTTAATTTAATTGTTTCAGCATACATAGATCAAAATATTTTCAAATGTTTAACATTTAAATGCAAGATTTTAAGGAGCTGGCAAGTTTACTTTGTAAAAGTTCAAAGAGCAATCTTGATAGTTAGATTGTTTTGTTACCATAGCAACAATCTGATTCTGTGAGTTTAATCTGCAGCCTGAAGTGACCCAATTCCGATTTTTTGGCAATTCCGATTTTTTTGCCGGGGCTGTTCACACTGCCAGTAAATGCGACCTGTATGCGTTCTGCAGTGTGAACGGGCAAACAACCTGAAAGTGTCCCGCATGCGCAGTAGAGGGCGCAATAGCGTCAGCGTTCTCAGTGTTCTGCCAACAGCCATAAAAAGAAGAGCTCAGTGTTTACGGAAGTGAACATGGAGGCCAACGGTGGAGTTTAGCTTGTATATTTGAAGTTGTTGTCTGGCCGGAGCAACATATTAACAACTTAATCCTCATTATAGTCAATCATGGTTGTTGTTTTTCTTCCCGCTTGCCCATATAAGGACACAGAATAGTGAGATTTGTTGAGAATCAGTGACGTTCAGTTCAGATGAAGGCGACCTGGACGTTAGGTCGCATTTGAATTGGATACGTGTCACATTCGAAAAAGAATCCGACCTGTGCTGTTCACACTGCCATGAAAAGATTGGATACAGGTCGCATTACGTCAAAAAATCGGAATTGGGTCGCTTTAGGCTGCAGTGTGAACACACCCTTTGAGTTTCAGCTCTGTTTGTTTACAAATACAAATTGGTAAACAATTTGGTAGAGGTGCTGATATTTTTAGCAGCAAGAGGGGTCCTAAGTTAAATTCTGCTCAAGGCCCCATACAGCCTTGGACCGGCCCTGCATGATGAGTTAAATCCGTTGCACTGCGCAGAGATGAGCAACAAATGGGAGATTTCATTTAATGCTGCTAATGTGGCTTTAGTAGCTCTTCCATTTCGTATCTTTTGAGTTTTTAATACACTAAAACGGTTCTGGCTGCTCAAGTTTGTGGGACGAGATTTTCAGATTTCGGCACGGCTGTGTGCATCAAATCTGGCTGACTAAGTGGACAAAGCGTTTGATATGATTTGGTGCACTGTTTAACCGGAAAAATAATAATAAAATAATATAAAACCAGCGTGAAGCGTAACTACGAGGCGTAACTACGCAACCAGAGCTAATGCGGTTCATTTTAAACTCTGTAAATATCCTTACAGGTCAGCCTGTGTCCAGTTTGAGTGGAAGGAGGCGCGATCCGCACTGAGGTAAACTTAATAAAGCAGCGGCAGCGCGAGGCAACTGTAGAGGTGCCAGCTGTGTGATTGGTCCGCTCTCCGGCTTTAAATGCATAAACTATAAACTTTTTCTAAATAAATCTGCTCCGCGAGTTAAATGCTCAGAACAGAGACGCTTGCAATCCAGCTTTAAGATTTATCAAAAAAAATTAATGTTTTTTTTTTTTGTTTTTTTTTCCCCAATTATTTTTCTAAAAATAAAAACAAGCAACGCTTAGCCTGGCTGGGGGCCTCATAAAGCATGGCGGGCCGCCAGGCTTATGACACACTGGGGGAAGCCCTGAATTTGTAGCCCAGTATATTTAACAAAATCCTCATTCTGCAGCTATTTATGCTGAAAACGGTTAGATTCTCATCACAGTAGCTAAGACGGTACCAGAGCGTGATCTGAGAATACTATGCTATCATACATACAGTTTTGAATTTTGGATATTAGTTCTGATGAAATTTTAAAAAATAATCTATTCATGAGTAAGTCTGAAATGTTGCTGAATAACATGAGTAGGCTCAGGTTTGTTGATGGAGTTCCCTAAAGATGTCTACCAGTCTAAGAACTTTCATAAACATCTGTATAGTTCTACTGTTGTGTGTTAGATCTGATCCAGTGGATCTAATCCATTTCTGGAATAAGGGTACAATTAAAATTCCTTGCGATCACAAAGCGCCCCTGCAGTGAGAGGAACAAGTCCTGAAAAAACCCTGAATCCTTTGTTGGGACCGTAGATGTTAACCAGGTAAATTTTTTTCCGATGGTAAAGAGCCCCGAACTATCAAATATCTACCCTTCTTATCCTTAACATCGTTTACAAGAAATGGGACAGATTCATGGACAAGAGTCATAACTCCTCTTGCTCGAGACGAAAATGCCAAAGTGAATACACTACCCCACCACCTCCTCCTGACCCGCCCTTCGTCCTCTTCCATAAGATGCGTCTCCTGTAGAAATACTATTTTGGAATCCAAATCATGCAGTTTATTAATGACTTGTTGAACCTTCTTTAAGCATTGTAGGCCCCTGCAGTTCCATGTAACCATTTTAAGATTTAAAGCTTGCGACATGTAAGACTAACCAAATGACCAAAAGTGGAGGGAAAAAAAAAAAGTTTACCCCGTGAGAACATGAACATATGAGAAGCTTAAACAATAGAACAAAACTCACAATATATCCCCTAAACCTGAACTCCCACCGCAAGTCTGTTTCAATATCAGTAGAACAGTCAATAAAGGAGCCATCAAGGTTATACAATGTCACAAATTAATTTAAGAAACTGTATGGGCGTTCAGCCCGTTGCGTCCTCGTCTGTTTTCTTCTGGATCTTCTTTAGAAACTCAGGTGCAGCCGCCGCTGTTTTGAAAGCATGAGTTTGGTACTGATAAGTCACCAGCAGCTTGGCTCGGTGAGCCACCTCGTGGCGCAATCCCAGTTTGCGCAGCTCCGTGGGTATCGGGTCAAACTGCTTCCGAAGCTGGAGCAGACCCGCCGCAGTATCTGGGTAGAACCGTACTTGTTGAAACTGGTAGCGATTGTCAGTTTTAGCCCTGAATGCTACAGCAATAAGCTGTTTATCCTTGTAGCTGAGAAATCTCATCATCAAAGTGTGAGGTGCTGAGGTGATGTGTCCCTCTGGGATCCAAATTGATATGCTCTTTCCACGGCCACCACTCTGACACCAAGGGTCTCCAGCAGCCACTTCTCCAGGAACTCAAACGGATTCCGTCCTTCAGCACCTTCTGGCAGGTTGACCAGCCTCAGGTTTTGCTTGACCTTGCCTCCAGAGCCATAACTTTGTCTTCCACGTCTTTCTTCTTGGACTCTAGCGCATCCACTTTAGCTCGCAGTGTTTCTATCTCACTCTCTGCATCAGAAATGCAAGCTTTGGTTTCTGCAATTGGCTGGATACAGCCATTTATCTTTTTTCTCACACTGTTGATGGAGCCCAGGACTTTATCAAATCTAGAGGAGAAATCCTTCTGGATCGAATTAACAGACAGTATTTTGTCCACCTTGCTGCTTTGAGATTTCGGGTTCTCCTCTCTGTCTGCGGCAGCCATTGAAGCATTAGCATTAGCTTTCTGCATTTTGCCACGAAGATGGTAATCTGTTTGCTTATGCTGTTTTGCTTTCTCACTCACTTCTTGGGACGCTTTTGCTGCGTTAGGCATTATTCCGACCACCGGGGCTCACTAGCCGTTTAGTTCATTTTGAAAGGAAGGGATTTTAGTGTTTGCCAGTTTTCAAATTGTCCTGTTCATTTGGCTATTTAATGACTAAACTTTAAGTTGAATCTTGTTGTCCAATACTTTCTTCCCTTTAACAGAAATGCTAACCAAAAGAAGCAAGGACTTTTCTGTTGTTGTATCAACCAATCAAGGTCACGATTTAGCTGTTGTTTGTGGCCAAATATGTTTCAAGTTGTCCGCCAGTTAAATCTCCTTAGTAATGTTTATGTCTAGCCTGTTAACTCACCATTTGCTCGTTCTCACCCAGCTGCCTTAGCCAAGGGGATCTCTGAGGTAGAACCCACAGTCATTACCCAAAACGGAGCGCCGCCCGGGAAGAAAAGCTCCTCTGTCACATTGCCGGAGCTGGAGTACCGTGAGAAAGGGAAGGACAGTACGGCGAAAGAGCGAGAGGGCAAAAAACAGAACACGGTGGGAATCAATAACAACAGTATTATACACGCACTGGACTCCAAACTGCAGGAGGCAGAATTTATCGAGAACTACGTCGGGACAAAGAGACTGAACAACGACCTGGCGGGGGAGAACGCGCTCGCCGACGGGAGCGTGCACATGTCGGCGAAAGAGGAAACGGGGGGTACGGGGAAGAACTACAAAAACGCCGCTGGCACCAACTCATCCCCGCGGAACCACAGCTCCACGAACGGCAGCCTTCCGTCGGGCTCCTCGGCTGGCAAGAACGAGAAGAAACAGAAGGGGTCAGGCAAAGGCCAGAGGGACCCGATGGAGAACTGCATCCCTAATAACCAGCTGGGGAAACCGGACACTCTAGTCCGGTAAGACTCCCCACGTTAAAACGAATTCAGACTCTCACATTCTCCACTTAAATAACCAAGTCAGTGGCGGAGTTTGTGGGATGAAAACCATGTCTGTTAATGAAGTTCTGTGTTCTCCAAGGCTGGAGCAGGACGTGAAGCGCCTGAAGGCAGACCTGCAGGCCAACCGGCAGCTGGAGTCGGAGCTGCGCAGCCAGCTCTCCTCGCTGAGCAGCCAGGACCGCAGCCTCCGCTCCGAACTGGGCCAGCTGCGACAGGACAACGAGCTGCTGCAGAACAAGTGAGGAGGAAGAACTATACCCACAGAAGTCTGCGTTTGTGTTGTAGTTCCATCAGATTAACGTCTTAACAATCTGGTGTAATTTTACAGTTTACACCACAAGTTGCAATATCTTCTACATTTTTATGACTTTATTCTCATAAATATTTTGACTATTTTTGCAATACTATGAGCTTTTTGGCCTCCATGCAGTGATTGGACTCGTCATGATGAGTCCAATCACTGCACTCATGATGATGAGTAGTAAACAAAATATTGTAATACTGCAACCTTATTAGTGTAATTATATGACTTAATTTATGCAATTTCATAAAAAAATGTTGTGTGTTTTCGTTGCGTGGCCCCAACTCTCCATAATTGCAATTTGACAAAATGTGAAAAATTTCAGGAAGTATGAAGCACTACAAGGCACAGTAAGTTAGAAACGATGCAGAGCCAGTCAGGTTGACGATACCTCCCTGCCCTGTAGGCTCCACAGTGCCGTCCAGGCCAAGCAGAAGGACAAGCAGACCATATCCCAGCTGGAGAAGAGGCTGAAGGCTGAGCAGGAGGCCCGAGTTGCGGCTGAGAAACAGCTGGCCGAGGAGAGAAAGAGGAAGAAGATGGAGGAGGCCACCGCGGCCAGAGCGGTAGCTTTGGCTGCCGCTACCAGGTGCCTCTTTTTGTTTCTTTTTGCTCACAGAAACGGCTGTTTCAGATCTTTAAAATAACATCGTCCTCATCTGTCCATCAGGGTGGAGTCCACCGATTCTCTCCGAGGGCGTATCAGAGAGCTGGAGACGGAATGCAAGAAGCTCAGCATGGACATGAAGCTCAAGGAGGAGCAGATTAGGGATCTGGAGGGAAAGTGTCAGGTGAGACTGTTTACTGTAAAAATACGTCTGTATCTAGCATCAGACGCTTTTGTTTTGTAAATCTGAACCGTAAAATATGCACAGTGAACGTCGCCTTCATATCCCATTTCCTTGTCGCAATCCAGGAGCTGCGCAAGTACAAGGAGAACGAGAAGGACACGGAGGTGCTGATGTCTGCGCTGTCCGCCATGCAGGAGAAGACCCAGCATCTGGAGAACAGCCTCAGCGCCGAGACCCGCATCAAACTGGACCTGTTCTCTGCTCTGGGAGATGCCAAGAGGCAGCTGGAGATAGCACAAGGTACCCCAACAAATAAGAGAAGAAAATGTGTCCTTATAGTCATGATGTTGAACAAATAAGCACAACTGAACAAGTTTATAAGATTAACTAACTTAACTTCCAACTGGGGCTGAAATGATTAATCATGATTAGTCGATTAATTTAAATAATTGTCAACTAATTTGGCAATCGATTAATCGTTAGCTGGAGGCCCCTTGCTGAAAGAAGGAGCAGTAATTAAGATAAAACTTAAGGATACCCAGTGGCGCACTCTGCTGGACGGCAACCAAACTACAACACAAAGAAGATCTCAGCGGACGATATTGATTAATCGATTCGGAACTAATTTTAATCTCAAACTTTTAATCCCTTTTATAATTACTTTGTTTTGCATAGAAAAACAGCTGTGAACAACTTTATCCGTTTCCTGCTACACAGGCCAGATCCACCAGAGGGAGCAGGAAATCATGGAGCTGAAGCAGAAGATAGCAGAGGTCATGGCAGTGATGCCCAGCCTGTCCTACTCGTCAGACGGCAGCAACCTGAGCCCAGTCACCCCGCACTACTCCTCCAAGTTCATGGACAATAGTCCCTCCTCCCTGGACCCCAACGCCTCAGTCTACCAGCCAATGAAAAAGTGACTCTCTTCTTTTTTCTTTTTTTCGTCAGACAGAACGTTTCCCTTTTTCCTCGTTTTACCGTCTCTACTGGTTTGGGTTCTTTTAAAGTTTACCAGCCTTTACCAGCGCCCCTGCCCCCCCCCCCCCGAAACCCTCTTGACAAGATTTTGCACTTAGCACATGCAGACACACGAAGTCCCTCCTTTTTCTTCTAAAGAATTTTCTCTACTTTGTTCAAAGGAGGGTTCGGTTTTATTACAAGAACTCTTTATTTCGAAGGGGTTGCGTACAATTTGTCGGCCAAATGTCTACAGGTGAGCCATCGCACATCGCTTCATGTCAGTTCCCCTTTCCAGCGTGACCACTTTTCTTCACGACCAGGTGTCTAATTGAACAACATCAAACTCCTTTTGGGTTTTTAAACGATGGCTTAAAAGAGACAAAAGGCATGTTTTTTAGTTTGGTTCGTCCGAGGCTCTCCTGTAAAGTAAAAGCCCCGCGAGAGGTACATGAATGTAAAACGGTTCATGTTTGGATATATCTGCGTTTAACTTAAATCCGTGATTGTTTCGTGATCCTTTTGTTCAGTTCGACAAAGTGCGTATATCTGAAACCGTGCTATTGAATTCTGTCGCTCTCGAGATACGGTGTTGTCTCCTTCGTACTGGAATATTGGCTTCTCCAGGATAATCAGCAAGTGGAAGAATTAGACGGAGCTAGCGTCGCCCCTTCGGAAGACAACTGCTCGATTAGGCCTAGGCACTGCCAAAAAACGTTGACGTTAAGGTTCCCTCGCCTCGCCATGAACACCGTTCCCTCTTACTTCTGGACCAAATTAAGACACATTAGGCCATGTCGCTCACCGGATTCAATGATGTCGAGGTAACTGCTCAGTTACCATAATTTGCAGATGTATCAGTGCCTTGTGGAAACCACTTGCTTAGCAATCCTGGGATATTAGCATCTCACTTCGAAGTCGCACTTCTCTCTTTTTCTCTGACTCTGACATGTCTAGATTTTATTTGAGTGCTTAAAAAAGCATTTTCAAGGAGTCAGTATTCAAAGGAAGAAAAAAAAAGTATGATCATTGCAGCTAGATGACAGCAGTTTAGCAGACTTAAAGGGAAAAAAAATAAAATAAAATACTGGACGTGGGCTTAATATGCCAAACGCCAACCCAAACTGATTGTCTCTTATCATGCCCTCAAGCCGGCATCTTGTTTACAACAATGTACATTGAACTTACTGGGGAATGTTTTTTTTTTTTCCTTTTGCTTATTTAATTTCCGTTCTTAAGTGCCAAGTGTTGATGTTCGGTTCCCATCCGTACTTTGATTGATGTAGCTAGCATAATGTTGGCAGCAGCGTGCTGTTCTTTTTTATGTCATTAGAACATATTTGGATGGTGTTGTGTTTACATAGTTCTGGGCTGATCACAGTGAAGCAGCAGGTGGTCAGTTGGACACATTGTGTTAATTCACATTTTATTTATTAATATTTCTTTAGATTTTTTTCTTCATGACAGGCACTTGTTTTGATATTTCCCATCATACACTGTTTTATTTCCTGTATTTTTTTATGATTTTTTTTTTTTTTTTTTTTTTTTTTTTAGACCAGGAAGAATTCTGTGAATATTTTTGTGTAAAAGGGAAAAAGGTTACCCCTGAACCATTTTGACCATCCTGTGCTGTCACGTCGCCTATGTTAAAAGGAAAAAAAAAAGAAAAAGTATCATTTGTGGATCGCTCTTGCATTGTAACTTAAGTTCTCGATTTGCTTTTACAAGTTTGTGTAGAAGAAAGTGAAAAGGTTTAAAAAAAAAGTGCTTTGTTTTATCTTTTTATTGTTCTGCCATGTTTTATTTTATTCACTCAAAGTGATGGTGGCTGTGTCACGGTTCACTTTGAGCCTCACCATTAAAGAAAGTCTTGCTGGTGGCGTTGAAAGATGCGGAGTCTTGTTTGCCCTTTTGTGTTGAAGTTCCAATACTGACCACTAGAGGGTGACACTGAGTTTTACATTGGGTGTTTAAACGGCTAAATAACTGTCGGGCTGTTTAACCCGACAGTTAGTGGATTGCAACAAACACCCAACTTTAAAATTCATTTAATTAGTTGCTCATTTGATATATTATTTGAAATTACATGACTTTACATTTTTAGGAATTTAGTTAAGTAGTATATGATAAGTAATGGTTTATTTAATGAACAGCAGCACTTTTAAACCTCCATTAAAACATATGTGCTTCTTCAGTTCTCAATGGTTATTGGCAAAGGCAAGCATGTAGCCATCAGCTTAAAATTTGCAAGAGAGACATTTCTGTCCAGGAAAAGCTCAAAGGTCAGACTGTAATTTTGCTATTTTAAAGTTATTTCATCATAATTCTATGATTAATTGTCTTAAATGTTTTGGAATGTGGGGACATTTTTGTTTTTCAGAATCCAAATTTATTCAGGAAGTCCAGAAACAAACTGGTGATAATCTTGTTTGCCAGTCTCAGCACTATTCAAAAGTCAAATGAAATGACAACATAGCTCAGTATATAATGTAAATTGTTTGCCTTTGATGTACCAATACAACTGTCCAGATCTTGACCTCACCTGGGATCTTTGATTTCTCAAGCTAAATTGTAGAAGTAATGAAGAGGAAGCAGCACTTTTATACTCGCTGTATAAAAGTGATGCATTTGCTTAAAAAAAAGTGAACTCATTAAATGTTAACTTCTATCCATAAATAAAATCTGTCAATACTTTAAAATATATAAACATAGCCTATCTAGAATAGCGGGAAACATTTTTGTTTTGAGTTCCTTAGTAACTAAGCTTTAATTATTTTTCATTTGTTATTCTTAAATGTCGCCTCCCAAAACCACATTCCTAGCTTCCAAGTATTTTTGGAAAAAAAAAAATCAGAAAAACTTCCGTTGTGCAACGCGGCCTTCAGGTGTTGTTCGGATATATCTATTTCGCTGCCTGTAGTTGGGACAGCGTATTAACCTGACTGTCGGCGTGTTCTAAACAATCATTTAATCTTTTTAGTTTTAAAAAATACTATTAGTAGATTATTTTACGCTTGCCTGCAGCTACTCGAACCATGAAATATGAAATATGTCGACAGTTATTTGAAACTATATCATTTTAATTCAGACTTTTTATTTTCTTGAACTATCTCGAGAGCAAGACAACCGTTGTCTCCAATTGCACTCGAAAGCACCACCAGTCCATCTCTTTAACTCCCCCCGCCCCTCATCTCCAGTCAGGGCAACAACATTTCCCGTGGAATCCTCGCGGCAAAAACTTCACCGACTCTCTGCACTTCAGAGCACCGACATGGATGCACTCAGGTCGGCTGGGAGAGCCATTATCCGGAGCCCGAGCAAGGCGAAGCAGTCGTGGACCTCCGGCAGACACAGAAGTAAGACAGACAGTCGTAAAAGTAGCTGAAGACAGAAACGGAGACGGAATGCTAAAATAGTTCAGTATTTACCATGGCAACTTCAACGTTTACTTACTGGCGCACTTTATTTATTATCTGAGGTCAAAAACAGTCAGTTTAGTATTTATACCGTTCTTGTAACTTTATGTCTGTCAATAAAAAAGTAATGCGTATATTTTTTAAGTAACGTCATTTGAGTAGACTATTGTGAGGTTCAAGATAAATATGCCATTTCTATTTTAAGCAACTTTGCAGCGAAAGTATTTTTTGTTTTTCGTTTTTGTGATAAACCAATCGGAAGTGGAAGGGAAAGGATACACGGTTTGAATCAAATAAATAATCGAATAAATCTCCCTTTTTTTCTGTGGTAGCCATACGTTGCCTGACTAGCTAATAGAGGCCACCTGTGTGTGATTTAATCCCAGTATAAACCAGTTATTTTATAAAGGCTCCGTGAGGAACCCAGCAAAGACGTTTTGCCTTGTTTTAAGACCAAAATAGAGCTTCTTTTTTTTTTGCCAACATGCAAAATAACTGTTTCACATCACCATGGTGATAAATGGCAGTGACAGCATCGTGTTTTGGGAATACTGTGTTTCAGCACAGACAGAGAAACCTTCAATCACTCTCCCTTTATTTCACAGTTTTGTGTTCACCTGTCATATAAAACACCAATTAAAAACACTTTTAGTTCGTATTTGGCATGCAAAACGCATTAGTTTAAAATCTTTTTTTTTTTTCTCAGTGGTGGGACTTTAGGATTTTCACACCAAAAGTTTCTCAAGGCTTTTGTGATGTGGCCAGGATACAATGACGCTTCATTGTGTTGTTGATTTCCTCACAGCGGTGGCATTTGGGGAATTGTTGATGATCTCATTCCTTCAAACGACCTTATTCTTTCCACCTCAGTACCAGCAGGAGGTCAGAGGTCAGGGTCGCAGCTCCATTTACAGTGCCTATAAACAGTATTTATCACCCCCCTGGATGTTTTACGCTTTTTATTCCAAATCAATCATGATCAACAAAATGTGGCTTTTTTGACAAAAACAACAAATGTTAAAGGGAAAACGGATTTCTACAAAATAATGACAACTATATATTGTCATTATTAGTTTGCAACCTACCTGCTAATGCTAATAGACTAAAACTGACTTAACAGGGGTGAATATTTATGTAATCACTTATTTTATGTTTCAGTTTGATTTAATTCTCATGAAAGTTGTCAGTTTGATATAAATTTTTTTTTGTCAAAGTCAAATTTTGTTGCTCTTGTTTTCTTTGTAAAAACAATGGCTCAATTTCAGGCTGAGCTGGTTTAAAAACCAGGAAAGCAAATCTCTGCAAATAATAATTAGAGCAGATGGTATGACTATATTGGGTCAAGTGACAGTGTCTTAAATGTCTTTTTTTTTTGTTCAAAGTAAACACAGTCTTGCCCAGCAGCACATCAGCTGTTGGATGGAGCGCTCCATTAAGTTATAATTTAACTGTGACCATTTGAAAAGGAGTCAGATTTCTCTGAATGAGCTTGTTTGTTTGCCTTTTTGCTGTAAATGAACTTCTTACCCCTTCAGGCACTGATTACCCATGGAATTAGCAGGTTCATGGAAATGCAGGCTCTGACCTACTTGTAGGAAAAATGGAGTATTGTAGTGTAGACTAACAGGTGTTCCCCTGACTGCGGGGCAGGCATTCCTCACCGGCGCTGATCCATATCATCCATCCGAACATCCAGGTCTTACTGTGACTTGTCTGGATCAGCCTTCCAGTTTTCCAGAGAAAGATTTCAGCGGCAGCTTATCCTGCACCTTCTGCTTTGTGGAGACACCTGCCAAACTGAACGAGTTATCCCGACCCTCTCACCAGTCACAGTTGGCTGCGGCCCTCACTCCACTCAGGAATGACCTGGAATGTTGACTTGAATATCTATAGAAAGCAGACAGAATGCAACGTCACACGCCACATACACTGTAGAGGATGTTAGATAAGTTATTCTCCAAATAACTTGGAGGCTTTCTTCCAGTAATCGGATTCGCAAACGTCACAGCTGGATTTCTGCGCTCTGAGTGCAAAAGAGACCTGGTAGCATTGTCTTTTTTGTTGTTGTTTTTGATGCATTTGTCAGACCTTTATAAAAAGTCCCTTTCAGATCATCTGTTTACATGATCCACCTGGGTCATTACATTCCACGAATAATATATCTGTAATATCCACCAACCCCCTTCAACATGGGATTTTGTTTCATTGTTACGCTGATGATTGTCAGATTTATTTGCCCATGAAGCAGTAGGATGTCCACTCCATCAAACATCTCCTGGCATGTCTAGGTGATATTAAAGCTTGGTTGGCCTTGAACTTTTTAAATTTTAATGAAAACAAAACAGAGGTGATGGTGTTTGGACCCAGTGGCTCCTGTGAGTCCTCCTCTGTTGACCTGGGACTCTTGGAGGTATATTTTAAACTTGTTATTACAGATCTTGGTTTTAAGGTGGACAGTGATTTTAAATTGGACAGCCAAATCAGAGCCGTGGTTAAGTCCAGCTTTCATCATTTAAGGCGATTGGCATCAGTGAAATCTTTTCTTTCCAGGCAACATTTTGAAACAATGATCCAAACCCTTATTTCAACTCGACTGGATTACTGTAACGCACTTTATCTGGGAGTCAGTCAGTCGCTGCTCTCACGTCTGCAGCTGGTTCAGATGCTGCTGCACGACTTTTGACAGGAACTCGAAAGAGGGAGCATGTGACCCCTGTCCTGGCCTCACTTCACTGGCTGCCTGTATATTTTAGGATTCATTTTAAAATTCTTATGTTTGTTTTTAAATCACTGCATAATCTTGCCCCGGCTTACCTCTCTGAGCTTCTTCACCCATACATACCTTATCGGTCTCTCAGGTCAGCAGATCAGCTGCTCTTGGAGGTACTGAGATCCAGGAGGAAGCTCAGAGGGGACAGGGCTTTCTCTGTCATGGGCCCTAAGTTATGGAACGACTTGCCTTTGCAGGTTAGAGAGGCCCCTTCACTGTCCACTTTTGAAATTCGTCTTAAAACCCATCTATTTTACTTGGCTTTCAACTCCAGATGGATCTAGTTTTAAATTGTATGTTTTTGTTTTTAAACTGTAAGAGTTTTTATTTTTTTGTTGTTATGGTGTGTTTTAATGTACAGCACTTTATCAACTGTGGTTGTTTTAAAGTGCTTTATAAATAAAGTTGGTATGGTATGGTAATCCACCTGGCTCGTAACCACTACGAACTGTAAAGGGTTAAAATGTTAACGTGGAGTGAGTGTGAAGTAGTGATATAAAGCAAATATTTGATTTGATTTACTTTGTCAAAAACCCATGAAGACAGAATTAGAGGCCTCAACAATTGCCTGGATCAATACTCAGCTGGCAAACAGACCGCAGTTTGTAAGACTGAAGGACTGGGTGTCTGACCAGGTGGTGGGCAGCACAGGAGCACCACAGGGGACTGTACTCGCACCATTACTTTTCACTCTGAACACTTGAGAGTTCCGACTTCTGTCATCTATAGGAATGCTCAAGTGGCTTTGCAGTTGTTGGGTGTATCTGAGATGGTTAAGAAGCTGAGTACAGAGAGCTGGTGGACCGCTTTGTGGCCTTATGTGGAAACTATCATCTTGAATTTTAACAAAATAAAGGAGATGATTGTGGATTTCAGGAGAAATGTGGTTAGCTCAAACCTTATTTCCATCATAGAAGAAGAAGTGAGTGTGGTTGAGGAATAGAAATACCTTGGCGTTCATCTGGACAACAGACTGGACAAGAGATGCAACAGTGAAAACATCTACAACAAAAGACAGGGCATGCTGTACTATGAGTCAAGGCACCTAAAAAGGCTCAACAATCTGATAAAGAAGGTTGGTTCTGTTCTGAGGATGACTGTAGAACTTCTGGAGATGATGGTACAAATACAGGGCCTTCATAAAAACCTCGGTGGAAACGCAAAAGACTAACACTATGTAATCGCTGTCACCACAAACAGTAAAGACTGGAGGAACCCTTTGGTTTTAAAGGGCTGGAAAGCAAGCTAAACCTTTATTAAGACAACCAGTGTGATTAGTAACACGTGATCACCCTGAGATGCAAGACGGCTGGGTTATGTTCAACCGCTCTTGCTCTTGCTCTTGCCAACTCATTTAGGTTTTTGTCAGAAAGAGTTGTTCAGAAGATATCAAATATCAGATTTTAAGTGTTTTGTGAAAGTTGCTACAGTTTAGAGAGAAGTGAGATGACAGCAGGCGACTGGCTTTCCACCAACCCCCTTCAATGCCTTCCCAAAAACAAAGACCAGGAGAGGTCCAAAGTTGTAGGACCCTCATTGGTGGTCTCCTTGGTGATGCTGTGTTTAGCATAGACACACACAGGAGCCGGAAAGTGTGTGCCCCGTCGATCGGAACTTATTGGATCAGCAACATTGTTGTCATAGTGTTGAACAGAGACCCTCCATCCAGCTGAACACTGCATGTTGTTCTGAATACCTTTCTGTTCACTCCAGATTCCACTTGTTAACATCTGATCAAATCGTTGGACACGAACAGCTTGGCTTGAATTCCTCTTACATTTAGATGTAAAGTGATAACTTTGTGAGAAAATTAAAAAAGAGAATTAAAAAAAGAGACTTTTGTCTGAGCAACAAGTCAGGACTCTAATGTTGAAGGCAGAAAGGTCTCTGGTGGTGTCCCTCATCTGCCATTGACCCAACATTGGAGTGTTTCCTCATGGGGGAAAATATTATCGACTCTTCTTGTTTCAGACTTCCACCTTTTATTATCAAGGATACACACTGTGGAAAAGTTTTAAACCACTGCTACATATTTTTTACTCTGGAATTCCTGGAACATGCTCCAGATATTCTTCATCTGTCCTCTATGCTTTCTGGAGGTCTTTTAGTGTTATTCTGTGAACTTTTGCCTGCTTTTCTAACATTTTTTGCACCCAGTCATGGCTGCATTTGTCATGCTAAAGAAGGTGGAGAACTAAAAAACAAAAAAAAAAAACGTGTCTGGCCTGAAAAGATAGGTGAACCATTTATGACATTCATATCTTAAAGGAACAGACAAAATCAGCAGAAACCTTACACAAAACCCGAATGATTACTCATCCATTAACTGATTTGGAAATAGCTTGTTGGTGTTTAAAATATTTTTTCATTGGTCAAACTTGAAGACACAACACTGGTTTGTCCCTTGAGTTTTGGAGCCTCTTTATGCCTGAATGATTTAAACGATGGGGTAAAGAGGCAAATAAAAAAAAAACATTCTTCTAAAAACGAAGTACCAAACAGAACGTAAATAACAAAGTATCTAGACTTAAAGAAAGTTTGAAAGACTTCCAAGATACTGAGAAACGTGATCAAGAGCAGTTTGAAAGGTCAAACTAAGATGTTTTAAGAGAGTTGATCATTTGTCTGATACCCCAAAAAGTAATCTGTCTCGCTCAGACGCTCTTCGACCATCAAACTGAAGAAGACGTTTGTCTTTAAACTAGTCTATCTAAAATTGTTCTTGCATGTTTAAGGTACTAGTATCAAATCTTTAGGTTCCTTCCCTAAAAAACGTAACAATTACAATTTAACACACCATCTTCTTTCACAAGGTAGCAGAGCCAATCAGAAAGTTCTCGTTGGTTCTCATATTAAATAAAAATAAAAAAGAGTTTAGGTTGTGGCAACTTCATGTAACAGATTCTCTAAAATGTTACAAGACATACTGGAAGGTGAAATATTAAGAAAGACTAAATCTGAGATCAGAAAAGCTGTTAAATCTAGAGATATCATCATGGATTTGGCTTGAACAACATATTTCAAAAGAATAAACATTATTTCAACACAGTAGCTGAGGCGATATTAAAGTTTCATATAGTGGGGATTACTTGTCCTTTATTAACGGTAAGGGTTCAGCACGTGAACACAGCTGTCTCCCCTCACGTGTGGTTCTCGCAGCTGACCTTTGAACCCAGATTCGTCCACATTCTCAGGTTGAGTGGAGCCTGGTACCTGATCTGTTGGTGTGCTGTAGAGGTTTCCCAAAAAAGTGTAAAACAGGTTCTTGGAAACCAGACAGCGGCTGCTGTGAGGGAGGGAAAATAACATCTGTAATTACTCGCAAGGTATTGCTTCTCCCTTGGAAGACAGAAAAATGAGAGATAAGGTTAAAAAAACAAGTATTAAGGTCCGTCTGAAAGCAGGTTGACTCTGTGACTCGGGGCATTGATCAGTCAGCTTGTCACTTTAAGCCGGGGTTTAGTGGAACATATCTGGTTACTGACTCTTGCTATAAATCTTGAGTTAAAACATGTGACTGCACGAATGTGTGGTATGCCCTGCATCTCGCAGGAGATAAAGAAAACCTCTGGTAGGATGAATTTTGAGGTAAGGATCTCATCTTCACTAACACCTCCCACCCTTTCCCCCACTTCGCCGACTGCAAGGAAATCTCTGTAAACAGACACACGGGGTCAGGGCCACCAGGCACCACGCACAGCCTGATAAGAAACCACATGAAGGCACACGCCGTCCTTTCAGCTCATCCAGTTTTAATTTCATAACTACCAAACACACCATTTTATTTTTTTTAACCCCTACCGGTCATGTTGGGGCGTTGCGTGCTGCAGTGGTTGGAGCAGATGTACCGAGTTCAACTCTTGTCTTCGGTTACTTTGCCCCATTTGTGTCGTATTGTTGTCCAATAAAGGCCTGTGGTGCCAAAGGATAAAAACAACAACAACAAAAAACCCTATCATACTCTCAGACAAAAAGACAATTTCCTCTTATCACAGACTGTCAAAGTCCAGGTCACCTCTGTAAATGTAAGTTATCTGGGTTTTTTTTTTTTTTTTGGGAGATGAAATATTTACTTAGCATCCACAGAACCTTTTACCCAGATACTCTGTTTTCGACTTGTTTTTTACATTTCCTCCAACATGCAGCGGCTTAAAGAAAAAACTGTATTTTTATACAGTAACATAAAAGGAGATCATTCTAAAAACTGTACTTTGGTTTGACAATTTTAGATTAAAAAATAAATGCAACACAGCAACCCTTTTCCGTTGTAGAGCTTCCAGAGAACTGGACAGATACTCGGGAGACCATTTTAGAGGGGATGACCTTTAACCTCCGGCACCTAGGCATGACACTTGTGGATCAACCCAAGGGAGAGGAGCTGTCGGCGGCCGCTGTGAAGAGGATCGTTGCTACGGTCGGTGTAAAAGAGCTCCAGCTTTTCTTTTTAGGGGATTTAAACTCTCATCTTACTCATCGTTGCTTATGTGCTTGTCTCATAGAAATTGTTGGTGTTATAATATTCATACTCTGCAACATGATATTGATGAATAATAATGTACTTTATTGAACTGTTATGTTAGAAGTCCAAAGTAGTGGGTAATTGTGAAGTCAAAGAAAAATAATTTTCAATTTTCTTCTTGCATCTAAAAGTCTGAAAAGTGTGGTGTGCATTTGAATTCCGCATCCCTTTACCTAATCAACAGATTTCTGGCCCTGTCACATAAAACGCAATGCATACACACAGTCAGACCTAAGGGCAGTTTAGTGAGTTCAGTTAGCCTGGTATTAGATTAAAATATATATTTTCTTAAAAAAAAAAAAACAGTTTGAAAGAATAAAATGCATTAAAGTCATTTTGGACATAGTTCAGAGTAGGTCCAGGATGCATCAGTGAATCGGTTGGGCTCAGGTGGATAGACGCTTAATGCTTGTTTCCAAAATACTGAAGATGGCTAAGCTTTTCTTATCTTCATTTTCCTCTGGACAATCAGAGTCGACTACAAATAGATGCATGATGGTCATGCGACGTTGTAGAAACACCATTTGCTTGTTGATCTGTGTATAAAATTCTAAATGCTATTAAAATCTAAAATTTGTGTTTGTGCTGCACAGACTAAAGCCAGTGGGAAGAAGCCCCAGAAGGTTGCCCTGAAGGTTTCCCCTCAAGGGATCGTGGTGCTGGACAGATCTACCAATAAACTCCTGGAAAGCGTCTCTATATACAGGTGTGATAACGAAGCAGCGATGGAGCGCAGGTTCAGAAAATCTGTTAGACCTAAACCATCCATTCCTCTTGGCCTGCAGGATATCCTACTGTACAGTGGACAAGCTGCATGACAAAGTGTTTGCTTACATCGCTCAGAACACCCTCAATGGGACCCTGGAGTGCCACGCTTACCTCTGCTCCAAGAGAAAAGTGGTACGTTCTGTGTTTCTGTTTTCATTTTACTTTATTAAGATTCCTGTAATAAATTCTACAGTGAATTTTGCCACACAAAAAAAAATACAAATACAAGAACAAACAAACAAATAAAAAATACCACTTCTTCTTTGCCAAATGATGGTTTAGGCAAAAAGAACCAAAACAAAAACAAAATCACTTTTAGCAAAAATAACTTGGGCCATCATTTTAGGAAGGTGACAATATTCTAATTAAAAACTATAACATTTTGTAAAGAAGTTGCATTTTATTAACATCTTGGCCTTCTTTAAGATTTGGTTAAAGTGTGAAGAATGAAAAAAGGGGTGCGAGATATGCACCCAGAGGAACACCTAATGCCTAGATAACCCAATTTTATTAACATCCGTGTACTATGGCAAGTGAAAACATCTGACATCCTCCAATCAACTTAACATTTACCACAAACCACTTAACAAGTTCATGTGATCTGTAACTCTGTGAAGAAGACGGTATCAACCAGTCACAACATATTTACAAGGCAGAAGATGTGAACTGAATTCCAGGAAATGACTTCATCACTGCTTTCTTCTGTTAATGTTTGTCCCTTGGATGACATGATGGATCATTTCCAGCTTCTCCTTTTGTCCAAACTACAAGACCAGTGGACAGACATACATGGCTGACCGAAGAGTGACTAATTTCTCAGGAAAACCTCCCTCCTGCTTTACATGAGTAGTTCTACTGCCCTCCCAAGTGCTGATAAAACTTGTGATTAAAACAACTGTTTGATTGTATATATCAAACGAATACAAGTTACTTGATACTTAATTATAAACCTAGCAGATTTAAGAATAAAGTAATCTTTTAATTTTACCAGCATGTTTCTTTTGAATGTAAGAATCTGGTGGAGTTCGCAGTTGAATCTGTGCTAAAGATTAGGGTAATGGCAAAGAGACCTTCCAATATCACACACCTTGAGCTCATCAATAATTGTCAAAATACCAGTGGAAACAATCATTTTGTGCTTAGCTATGACTCTGTTCTCAGAGGAAACTTTTCCTTTGACTTCTTATATGAAAGGAAAACTGACTATTAATCAGATGCAGTGTGTCTGGAAAGCATTAACACCACTTCACTTTTTCCACATTTTGTTATGTCACAGTCTTATTCCAAATTGCATTGAATTTTTTCACCGAGTTCTTTGCAAATTTCTTGAAAATATAGAACTATGAAATCATATTTATATTGATGTACTTTATGTAGATACACAAACTTCAGCGTGAATTCAAACTAACACTTTTTTTTCTTATATTTGGTTCAATGTGTACTTCTGGTCCTTTTCCCCTCTTCAGTTAAGTAAATCAAGGTTCATCAATCTGTTGATTTCACTGAATAAAATGTGTGCTGCCATATTCTGTTAGGGTTTCCTGTCACAGGGCGTCATTAGCTCTGCTCCTCTCTTGTGTTTACTCCAGGCGCAGGCAGTAGCCCTGACAGTGGCCCAGGCCTTCACAGTAGCCTTTGAGCTCTGGCAGGTGGCAAAGGAAGGTGAGGCAACTTTCTTCTCTCTTTTCCCCTAAATGCATCTTGAGGTTGATAACGGCTGTAGGTCCGGAGGGTTTTTATGTGAGGTGTTTTGTTTTTTTGTAGAGAAAGGTGTGAGAGTTAAGTCTGGTTCTGCGGGAGAGGGAAGCAGCAGTTCCCAGTCAGAAAGGTCCAACAGTCTGGGGAGTCTGAAAGGAACAGGTGAGAGAGTACTGGGACATAATCTCAGTGAAGTCGAATCTTCTGTCACTCTCTTATTTAAAATGTTAGAGCATCTGGAAATAAATTTTACACCATACACAATATAGGCACAGTGTTGCACATTGATTAAGGTACAAAACCAAGTAGCTTTCATTTTCTTCCTGGTGACTTAGAAGAATCCATTGATGCCAATGTTACGTTTTTTATGCGAACAAATATTTTTGTTATTTTAGTTCTAATGATAACATTTCTTAATAAAGTGCTACACTATGCATGCGCTCTGTCTGCAGTGATGAAGATTCTTTCATATCAACATGTATGGAGTGGATTTATTTTCTAAATAATTTTTTCCTTGGTTGCCCAAATGCGATCCACCTTTCTTATGTCGGTCTAAACAGGCCTAGTCAATCAGTTACTACGTAATTATGTAGTTTTCTAATTATCTGCAGTCTGAACAGTCATGTCGAATTGAGCATCAACACCTGCAGAGTTAGGGTAGTCTAAGGCTGCATACAGAGCACAAAACAACTGGTCCAATCATTGGATACTAATAAAAGTATCCTGATAGATTAGCTGTAAATTTTACACCAAACAGACAAAATACAAAACAGTAGTGAGGCACATTAAACAACAGATGTTAAAACATTTGAATACATGACAACAGTCTCTTATTTTCCATTCATTTAGATGCAGCCACAGAAATCCTTTTGGACTTAGAGGATGGTGTAAAGGTGTTGGTGGAGAGTAGTGGGAATACAGGCGGCGATCAGCTGGATACAGACAGGCCCTCACAGACCAACAACAATCCTGCCTCGGTACGATCTTCTCTGACTTGTTTCTGTTTCACAGACTGAACAAGTTATCAAATATTTGCTATTTCAAAGCTTAAGAAAATGTGAGATTTCTTAGGGAAGTTGCTGCTTTTATAGAAACTATCACAAACTGGACGTAATCTTTCGTGGCTGATCATTGATATCCTTTTTTTCTTTCTTCCAGGAAATGGAAGACAGTTTGGATGAAGCCTTTTCCAGGTGGGATATAAACTATGAGCATTTTTATTCATCCACAATTAACCCGTGTTGATTCCTGTTGCAAATTCAGCCTGTCAAATCAGGGTTTTCGTTCATCCTGCTTGGCATCACGGCGCCACCCACTGGTGATTTCTATGTACTGCAGCCTCCAAATCTGTGATTTCTCTACAAATTGGGTACAAAACGGGTAATTTTGCTCAATCTGCTGTGTGTTTGTGTCTCCAGTTGTGCTCTGGATAGCTATGGTTCATTTCCAGGTAAAGTTAAGCATCGCAGTCAACCATGAGTAGTCTTAATCACTAACCTAACCGGAATCCGTTTCATTTAATCACTACCAAAGCCAATAAAACTGTTTATAGGTCAGTAATGTGTGTCAGTAGTTTGCAGTAGCTTCTGTAATCTTTCATTGCTGTTCTGGTGGGTAAATTATCCACATACTTCAAACGAGACAAATGACTTTAAGTCTCTTATCAAGTTGTGTCACATTACGACCAAAATATTTATGAAGATTTTGTTTGATATATCAACACAAATTATCTCATAAATGTGGAATGAAAAAAATGATGCATTTTTCAAATAAAAATCTAATAAGTGTAGTGTGCATTCACTGTGATGAGCCTAAATAACATCCAGTTCTGCCGTCAGAACTCGTCAGAACAGAACTAGTCATATTGCACAAAATCCCGCTGTTAGCACATGTTAAAAGCAATTTGTGCTTTTAACATGTAACTGCATATCGTATGGTCATTGTGTGAACCGACTTGAGAAGCAGGAACTTTATTGTTAAACACTTCCTGTGTTTGAGTGGCTGGTCTAAAAGTGGAGCAGTGGGAAATAATTTTATATCAGGGTTCAGGCAACCTGAATGTTTCCTATATAATCTTTTGTAACATTATTATTCTACACAGTAAGTGGATGTCTGCAGCCAGTCCAGGTCTCCCAAATCAGAACAAATGAAGTGGAAACTAAAAGGAGGCATCATGTTCTCATCAATTTGAGCGTTTCCGCCTCCCATTCACGAGAAATCACGAAATGTTCCTGAAAAGATATGACTCACCTCCGAGGTCTATTCATCAAATGGCCTCATGCAGCAGAAATAACCAATTGATGTCATTTTAACCAATTTTTCTTTGAAAGCTCTAGACCTCGTTTTGGAAATAGCTGTTACTCATTTTTTGAGATAGCTTCATAGAACACCAACATAAACCAGGAATAAATCCAGGTTAAGGTAAATCAACTTATCTTAACCTGATTTATTTAAAGTCCAGTTACTGAATGTCTAACGAGCATCAAAGTCATACAAGCAAAACCCTCCACATCCTTTGGCAACAAGCCGTTTCTCTTGTATCCCACAGCTACTTCTCAGCTGCTATAAATATTTACACTAATCAACTTATGTCCCCATAATGTGGTCAGCCAGAGTTCCAATAATTTTGGCGACTCTGGAAAAGTAAAATGTTTGACTTTATAATTCTTCAGGACTGTATTCATCTGGATGTAGAAAACAGGCTGGGTTTCTAGAGATCATTTGTTCCAAAATATAAAACGTGTTCATTTTTAAATAAAAGTTGCATTTAAAATTTTTTTTTTAAAGCTAATCTAGATATCCTGACATTATCTTCACTATAAAGTATGGCTTGTGGTGGTAGAGTGTGTGCAGTTAGTATCTAACTTGTAGATAACAGTCTTAGCATCTTCCTGTTGTCTTTAGTTGTTTCCCATAAGCTGAATATTTGTTTGCGAGTGCCCCCTAGTGGCGAGTAGCTGAGATGGATTCATAGAAAAACAAGTCAAGCAACCTGTACCCAACAATAATCAGTACTGCTAGTGATGGGCAGTGATGACTAAAAAGTTAGTTGTCCTGAGTCTAAAGAGCTAATCATAAGCTAACACTAAAATGCTACATCAGCATAGTAATTAGTAGACGCTTATGTTAAAATGCTAATTTGATCCATGTCGACACCCACCATGTGTCAGTGATATGTCTTATATTGCCCTCTATAGGGCCAAATTATATCACAATTTATTCAACTGAAAGTTTACAAAACAGCCAAGTATATTAGCGCTTTATAATTTATAGGGAAAAATATATTTAGGCAAAGCTAGGTGTTCAAAATGTGTTCAAAGTTAGCAATAACGCAAAAGCACTAAACAAAGAGTTAGTGCTGCTATTAGCAGACCACTGGAAGTGTGCCCACTATTGATTATTGACTGGGAAAAAAACCCCATTAGACATAAATATGACATCAGTTTGACTTTTGTCGTGACTTTACTCAGACCTTCCCTTAACTTTTAGTTCCAGTTTGCTAATTTAAACTGACGATGCTAAGAGAGTTTTCTATTAGCTGCTTTTCCAACTAATGGAAAACTCTATTAGTTTCTATTAGAGTTTCCTCTTGAAACCCATTCAAGAGGTCTGAACTTCCACTTCAACAAACAGAAAATGCAGCAAAAGACTCTTGAAAAATGTAGTAATGAATGAAGTAATGGGACAGCTTTATAACGAGAATAGACCCAGCGACTTTTAAACCATAAACCCTTTAGAGTTTATGGCTTAGAGTATGGGAGGGTGTTACTTTTAAAAAAAAATATATATATATTTTTTTAAAGTGAGAATGAATTGGATCATTTGATTAGGTTTGCTCATCTAAATGAAATATGATTTCAGAAAGACACTCTTTCTGGCATCTTTATGTGACACAGAGTGATTACACTTTAGTCCTAGTGATGCACCAGTGGAACCAGCTGGCTTCAATTCAAATTGGTTTTTTCTCAAAACTAAAACACAAAACAGAAAAATATGCTGCATGTTTTTTGATATTGATAGCAGTTTTGAATAAAACAGAGAATACTTATCCAGCACTTATCTATATTTATAACAGAACATCCTATTTATTGAATCTATGGACATTTGTTCAACTCTAAAATCTGGTCGATTGACTGGTGTAGCTCTATGTAGTATTTTAACCCAACTTCAGACACTTATCAGGTTTAAAGACATATTTACTCATTTTCATTTCTCTTTGTTTCTTCCTACATTGACTCAGACTGGCAGCATCGCGTACTAACCCCCAGGTCTTGGACATTGGGGTGATGCCCCCAGACTGGCTCACCGAACCTGACTGGGACAGCACTGACGGAAGCCCTCACCACTGTTTCAGCGCACGCAAGGACGATCCCTTTGGTTTCTAATATCTGATCTCAGCACAGCAGAGAAGGAAGGGCAGAAACTTTTCTTCCTTTAACGTAATCCAAGATTTACCAAGAGTCAACAGTGAGAGCACAAGGGAACAAGCGTGGTCCTCGCTTCTGCACTTTTCTCATGCGCAGTTCTTGCTTCCTTGTGCTCAGTCTGCTGCATCTGCGCACCAAAGCAATAATACCATCCCATGTTAACACTACGCATAATCTGCTGTTACGCTGCAAACGACCTGTAGTGGAGTCTTTCGGCATAATCAGTATATGACGCAGCATTCGTTCACCTAATCAGTATTTGTGGCCGCAGAAGTGACATGTATGTGCTTTGGTTACATTGTATAGTTACGTTTTTTTGTTAAATGCATAAAGTAGGACAGTTTAACCTGAAAATCAGACCTTCAACCATAACAAGGTAATTACTGTTTTCAGTTGTTATTCACTTCCTTCATGGGTTTATTGTGTAGCTTTGGCCTTTCTTTGCCAACACATATTCTTCTGTGTATAATCAGAAATTTTATTCTATTTATTTATGTCCTTTGCATATTGTAGTATGCCTATATTTCTCACTGATGCAATGAAAATTCATGTTGAATGACCGTCTTAATGAACGTTTTTTTAATCAACTGGCTTTGTACAGGAATAAAATGTATTAATTAAATGCCTAAGGTTTTTTTTCACATTCTTTGACTATTAACATAAATTTTAAAGTTATTTGTATTTACCCAAGAAGCTTGTTTCTGGTTGGAAATGACATTGGGATCTCTGAATATGAGAATGAACTGAGGGGCATCAATCTTAGAAGAACTTTTTTTTTTGTTTTACTTACATTTTAAGAAACAATTCCAAGTTGAAAATTGTTCATGCTTTTCTCTATAATCACTTGGCAGTCTTCCACGGCATTAAGGTAATCAAATCAATAAACTGCAAGTTTTCAGTTCACAGTTTGTCACTGTTAGAATTTGGTCATATATCCAACATATAAAGCCTCCAAGAAAGCTCATTTAGAAACTTAACATTTATATTTTCAGAAATGATTTACGCTTTAGGAAACCTTTCAGCATTTGACTAAAATACTAATGTTTTCAGCACTAGCAGCTGGTAATGTGTCTGTCATGACTGAACGAACTGAAGCTGATCGCTTAATAAACTGATGCTCTACAGCTGCAGACTGCGTGAATCACCCAACATGCTAAAAGGTAAAGGTGTGTGAACATAATCACAACCCAGATTGCAACAGTAACACTGTTTTCAGCACTTCTGATTTTAGGAACCTTTTTGCTGACCACTAGATGGTGCCAAACACTTACAGTCTTGGAGACATTCTGTGTGTATCACCCAGAGTCTGGCAGTGGTTCTTAACCTTTTTTGAGGTACCAAACCCACCAGTTTCATATGCGCATTCACTGAACCCTTCTGTAGTGATAAATAAAATATGATCCCCCCAAATTCAAGACATAGGGGTGACCCGCAAGATCACCTAGTCTTCTTAAAAGGTAGAGTCTCTGAGAACAGTTCTTCAAAATATAGTCAGTGTTTTCAGCAAAGTTGAGCTGACTGTCCAGGAACGACCCAAGGTATTTAAAATTTTCCACAGTTTCAACAAGTTGGCCATCGAGAGAAACTGGAACCACTTTAAGGTCTTGTTTAGGTCATTTAATTAGCTCTACATTCTTAAGAGAATGGAAAAATTAATAATAAAGACTTTGCGGTATTCTGATTTAGTACCGGTAATTATATTCGTTGTGTTATCACCCCACGGCACTAGAGGCAGCAGCAACCCCGAAAAGATGCGACTATGGAGCAGATTACAGAATTTGGTAAAAAAAAAAAAACCTGTGAGCCTGAAGTAATTAAATACACAAGTTCAAATCCCTGCTGAGTGGAGCTCCTTCAATCAGGGCTCCTCCGCAGCTCTGATTGGCTAAGCAATGTAACGTGATCCTCTGCAGCAAGTGATGGCAAAGCGGGGCGTCATCACGACTTTACACAAGTGTGTCTTTACCTCCGCCGAACCCCTGAGACCGACTCATCGAACTCCAGGGGTTTCGTCGAACCCAGGTTAAGAACCACTGGTCTATGGTAAGCATCCACCACCTTGGTTTTGCACTGGAACAGTACTGATACTGATTTATGACACAATATGCAAAAAAAAAAAGGGTTAAAGGATCAGACACATTAGTCATTTAAAAATTAGTTTCTTACTAAAACGGTTTAGCTTTGATCTGAATCATTTTGTTGCAGGAGCGCTAAAGCTGTGTGGTGTTTACATTAAAATTGTTGGTCAAAACCTCACAGGGGAGTGAGTGGACGTGAGTCCTGAAACTTGGAAAAGAGTCTAGACTTTTGACTTGATGAAATCATTTCCTACTTTAACAGCAATGACCCCTCAATCCTTTGACTTGAAAACAGGAGAGACAGAGGATGATTGTAACACCTTGTGCTTCAGGTTATCTGATTCCTTCAGTTTTGGAGATAGATGTTCTCAAACTGTTATATAAAATGGTATGAAGCGAAAGAGCAGAGATTTGCTTCAAACTATTATCATCAAACTTTAAAACATCAGAACTCAGTTTATTAATGAATAATCACAACTTACAGAGCATTGGTCTTACTGACTAAATCTACGCAAACCTGACAAATCCACACAAACTCATTCAAAAACCCAAAATTAAATATTTAGCTTTTGTGACATAGTGTCCTTTCCAAGATCTGCATTAAAGTGTTGGGATTCACCAGAATTTATGTGATCTATTTTTCCCTCTCACAGCTTCCTGATGAACCTCCCCTGCAGGTAACCCTGGACCAGGATGATGGTGATGAACTCCATTACTTTGTAATTATTGTGTTCATTTATGATTCTGAAGAGGATGAGGTAGAGGAGAATGATGAGGTGGGGGGTAGAGTTAGTGGATAAGGATGGTGATGAGGTCAAGGTAGAGATTGAGAATGAGGATGTTGTGGAGGTAAACTTGGAGGATGAGGATTTTGAGGCGGCATATGATCACTCTCTTGAAGTTTTCAGTGAGGTCTCTGAGTCTGATGCCATTAACTCTGAGGAAGAAGAGGATGACAATAAGGATGGCCTTCCACAACATCTTTGCTTGGTCCAGACCTTTCCAACTTCCGACTCCAATGGAACGATGATCTCCAGGATGAGCTTCTGGACCTCTGAGGATGAAGGAGAGCTCAGAGTTGATGAGGAGTCATCGTCAGAGGAATCAAATGTTTGTTCTCTTTTGTCATCTGGGGACTTTCTTAAGTCACCAGTGAGGTATCTGGTTTCAATATCATGAGCTATGAGGACAAGAAAGTTGATGAAGACGAGGATTACCTTTCACCACATCTTCGGTTTGTGCAGAACATTCCTTCCAAACTCAGGAACCATGAAAAGCCTCTAGAGAGTGAAGAAGACCACTCACTTTCAGGGACTTCCCCATGCCATCGGGTAAGTGTAGAACTGGACCTGGCTCCCTCGACATCTGGCCCTCATGTCTCCAGAAAGAGGACAACAGAGGTAAGGCGCTGAGGAGGACAGAATTTGTCCTTAGACGGTCGTTCAGGGGGAAAGCCTTTTCCCTCATCCTCTGGAATGAAGAGGCACTGCAGAAGAACATAAGCCTTCAACTTCTGCCATTGACTCATCTTGGAAGGGAAGTGGAGAGAGCTAAATGTACTTTCATGAAAAGATTAAGATGGGAGATTACAGGGCTAAGAAACTGATTACCCACATGGAAACAGTCACTGCACATTCTGGAGATCATTTCTACTTTATTGATGTTTTTTTTAGCTTTCAGTGCCAGCAGAGGGCAGTCCAGGGCTACATAATGAATGGAACTTTGGAGAAAAGAAAAGTGTTAATTCAGTTTTTGTCACATCTTCAGTCAATTGCACCTGTCACCTCCAGACTAACTTATGCGTGTTGAGGCCATCTTCTTCCTAGACGGACCGCCTCCTGTCAGAACGATCTGCGCAGCACTACAAGCACAACTTTATTGGCTCTCAGAAATCCATGCTGTGACGTGCTGAGGATGTGGTGTGGTGTGGTAGCTGGAACTACAAACCAACGGAAAGCATACACCAGACACCAGCACCTGGCTTCATTGGGTCCCACTCAGCACACATGCTCCCACACGTTCCCTGCCACGTTCTGTATTCGCCCCGTGTGTGCGAGCTGCTCTCTGGAGGGTTGAAAGTCACGCGGTTTCCCCCTTTGCCCCCCATAACAGGCTTTGGCTCACTGAACCAGGGGCTTTTTTACAATTCGTCCCGACAAGCTTACTTAACCACCTGCATTATTTAACAGTCTTTCCTCAAAGGGAGCTCCAACTCTCTGTAAGTTTGATGAAAGTCTGCACAGGCAGAAACAGCCAGGAAATATCTCTTTCTCCTCGGAGAAAGGTACAGATACCATAAAGGGTGAGAGCTAAAAAAAAAAAACCCTAATGTGACGAGGCAGGAAGCTCAAATTTCGGCAAATTAATACAATCAACTAAATATTTTATGTTTTTCACATTTTGTGCCATTACAGCCACACACTTCAATTTGTTTTACAAGAGCTTTAGCAGTGGTAGTCACACTTCCGCTAATGCTCTGCCATTAGCATTTTTTTCATTTAGCACTGTTGCTAACTTTGAAGTAGTTTAACAATCTTAGTTTCCACTTAATTAGTTTTTCTGGGTAAATCCTAAACTGCTAATTTACTTAGCCGCTTTGTTCACTCTCAGTTGAATGTCAGTTTTGGTTCACTGCTCTTCAAGTAGTTGGACTTTTATATTCATGCTCTTATTTTGAAGTGGGTGAAGACTGTTTACACGGCAGTCCCGTTTCCTCTTCTCACGTACTCTCTAGCTGAAATAACTTTATTTAAATCAAGAAACACAGGAACAAGATAAAATACGTATAGTAAAAAACAAGATATAAGTACATATACATAAGTAAGTACTTATATATAGTACTTAATATATAGTACTTATGAGTGTAAGTAATTACATGTAGGACATGTAAATTATAATGTCAAATTTTAAGTGATGCTCAAAGGTTTTAGTCTTTGAAGAGGATACATGATTCAAATTGAAGTTAGCACTTTAGCATTAGCTTCTATTAAATACCATGGTATGGTATTTATGGTGGTATGGTGGAAATAATGTTCAGGAATAGCATTTTAAGATTAATTAATTTTCTTAATTTTTTAAGCTAGCAGTGCTCATCATTGGTGGATAGATGCAAGGTTATAATTATTGTAAAGTAGAAGGAAAATAAAGTTCTCAAGGTTTTTTCAGTCCCCTTTTTTCCTCATACACTAAAGAAAAGACAGTGCAAACAATTTTACCTTCAGAAATCACCTAAAAAGCAAAGGGTCCACATTGTGTCATTCACAGAGAAACACAGTAGCCTAGTCAGAGAAAACTGTTTAATGTAAAATCTCAGGGAATACAGTTTCATCTTTTCAACAATGGAAAAAAAAAACCTCACACCAACATAAGTCCCGTTTAAAGTTTCCCACGAGCGAAGCCGTGGACACATTACACTGTAAGAGGTTAAAAAAGTTCAGCTGTATTAATACTTTTTAAAGGTATTGCACAGCCTTCATAAAAACAGTGAGGTTTTTGCATTTTTTATGCAATTAGGCTCCCTGTTATGTAGGACTTTTGCACAAAAAAGTGAAAGTGCATTTTCTTCCGGAGTAAACAGAGCACAAAGAACATGAACCCAATAACGTCCAGACAAGCATGTCTCATCTCCTCAAACGCAGGAAAGAAACGGATGTACGATATTCTGTAAGATGAAAGGAATGGCAAGACTCTTTGTTTGGGAGGAATCCCATTACCAGTTTGATCTCACTTTTATGTCTGCTTGTTAAATTCAAGCCTCCAGGCAGCAGCAAAGTTTATCACTCTAAAATATGGAGAACAGCAGCAGCCATCTGAGCTGTGTGTATCCCACGGTCCTGTGTGCACCAGTTCTACACTCAGTTTTTCTTTTTTTTTTTTTTTTTTTTGCTCTTTTTTCTTTTTTGTTGTTGTTCATATCGGCTAGAAGCCGTGTTATATTAAACACATGCAGATCCATAGAGCATGCTCTTCAGGATGTTATTGTGTGCTAAATTAAGTTTTGAGACAAAAGATCTCTGAAAGGTCTGCTTCTGTTATGCTATCATCTTTAGTAGGATGAAAATGGAGAGAAAACCCAACCCCAGCTATGAAATCTACTGTGGATCTCAGAGGGGCTCTTGGGTCGTTTTATGTTATATACAGTTAAAAAGATTTGGGCCAACGAGAGAAACTCCTGCTTTTAAAATTGAAAGCAACAAAAATAAACGTGATGGAAAAGATTCATCTGCAATCAATGCCCATTTTGTTCACGTCTAATAAATCTTGCGTGTGCCGTAAAGCGACCAACCTGCAGTGATTATTCATCGTGGCAGCTGTACGCGTGCTCTGTTCATCCTTTTGTCTAGGCAGAGTGCGCATCTTCATGTTATCACCGTTATTTTTGACACCCGCATCACATCAGACAGGCACTGTAACAAAGGTGTTGGCATCATTAGGCTCCATCAGCCTTCTCTTGACGTCTTCACAGTCATCGTCCGCCGTTACGTGAACTTCATTCATCAGAAATCCAACATCAGCCTTTCCTCTGACGCGGCGCCATTAGCTTCGCGTGCGTGTCTGAACACCTGCTGTCGTCGGCTCTCTGGAGCTCCGGTCTAATTTATGTGTTTGGTTCCACAGGATGCCCTGGAATGGCTGGAAGTGGAGGTCTGTCTGCGTGCAGTTGTGTGTGTGTGTGTGTGGATGTGCGTGTTTATCTGGGAGCGGGTGTGTGTTGTTGGGGATTGTTATATTGATACACGGTGCCTGCAGATGCAGCCTCATAAACCAGCCTTGAGTTTCCAGGCCTGGCCAACATTCATTGCAATATAACCTTGTCACAGCCCATATGCCGGAGGCCAACTTTGGCCACCCTCAGCCTTCATTAGCATTCAGACAGACAACAGCTGTTACTGCCAAACTCTTGAGGCGATCTGATATATTGGGTCGCTGCTGGAGTGTCTTAGAGATTCAGCCCTTCCTTTCAAATTGATGCACATGATGCAGCTCGGCAATAAACACATTTATTTTATCCATTGAAACACATCAAGTTTGCCCTGAAACCAGAAAATGCAAAAAATAAATAGTTTCTTTCCATCCATCTTTTTATCTAAACCTACGTTTTTCTTAACCCAACAGTCATGTTTTGGGATTTTGGGATGAAAAGAGAGTACCTGGAGAGAACCCATAAATGCACAGGGAGAACATGCTAACTATATATATATATATATATATATATATATATATATATATATATTTTTTTTTTTTTAATAGTTAAACTCTCCAAACAAATAGGTTTATAGTTGGTGCATTGAACTGGGTGCTAACCATTTGCTCTTACCCGGCACCTGCCTGTTGGCCTCACATGCTGTTATTTCCAAATTATGACACTTGCTCATGCACCTCCACATTCTTGTAACGTTTGACATTTTTTAACACAAAGACATGTTGGTCAAATGATGGACTGGTCTAGCATCAGGCTTAGTAAGTCTTCTGGGGGAAATCTTAAAGCTAAAGCCGTCTGATTATGTGTCATAAGTAACTCAGTTTTGCATCCTCTACGACACCGACAAAAGTTGACCTCAGGTTTTCCACGGCACCCTTAATGTGCCATATAAAAAATGCAAAGATGTAAATGACCATTAAAAAAAGATTCCTCTGTTAGATTTCAGGTGTCACCCTGCACCTTCTCCCATTTAGCGAAATATAATTATGCACATTTGAAAAAGACTCTTGTCAAAGGCCAAGGCTGGCGCTTCAAAAACAATTATTTGTTTGATCGGGTGTCATGTAGCAAAGCAGCTTATATAAATATTTTAGGTTGTATGTTGCTTTGATGTGCAGTGCTTAATGTTTTAAGAAAAAATATAAAGTCTTTTACTTTTTGGCAAATGAGCGAAAGTCACAGAACACCTTTTAAGTTAATGTCCAGTACAAAAATGCTTATTTTTCTAGTAAACAAAAGGGCCAACATCAACGGTGCATTGAAAATATTTTATTTCTTTTGTGTCAATACATAATTAGACATTTATATTTTCATAGAAATAGTATATATATATATATATATGTTCATATGTATACCTTGGGTGTGAACGATAGCAGAGTCATGCTAGCCCTCATGAACAGGTTTTATCCCATGAACATCAAAATGTCAACACAGACGTGATTGTACATAAAACACAGACTCTGTTATTCTGCTATAAATCCATGCTTCTTGGTTATTTGCTTAAACTGAAAGTACAAATATATGCTGTAAGTAAAAGGCCTCAGTCTTTGCTAAACTATGTAGGGCCTTGACGGGATTATCCAAAGTTCTTGACATTTGCTTATTCTGTCATCTACAGTGTTGGCATACCTGGGGGAAGGGAATTTAGCCATCTTATAGGCCTCAGTTGGTAAACAAAGCAATGTAAACTTAAGTTTGACTTAAGGGAACTGGGGTTACTAAGTTTTTGGGGAGTATTATTAGGACTAAAAGGCTCTCGCAGACTGTGCATACATCACTTTGAGAACGCCCAGGTGTACCGGAAGCGGACAATCGCTGAACATGTCCACGGAAAGGTACAGTTTTATAACTCCATATGTGTACTCGTTGTCGCACAGGAAATTGCAGGAAATGGTGCTCACAACTGTTTTGTATGCTACACCAATCTGATTAGGTTGAGAGATGGCACAAGCCACTGTGTGCCGCACTAAAAGGCTAGAAATGAGGCTAGGCACCCAACCAGCTCATCAAACTTGCTAGTATCCATTTGGATTGTGGGAAATGTAGGAAATCCATATGAAATCTCAACCGTCAGACAGGGTGAACGGAGTCCGCGTGGCTCAAAGAGTGCTCACAGTACACCAGAGTATGCGGGAGCCTTTGCTGTACTACAGGAACATGAGATTAGTTAAATCACATTGTAGCCATACTGAGGGTTTCATACATCCATACAAAATCTCAGTTAGGAAAGATGTAACAGAGAGTAAGTCTCCTGGAGCAGTGCAATAATGGACGTAAAGCAGAGCAATGAATTACAATTAGTCCAATACAATTAGACGAGCAGAATGACTTACTTTATCATGCTAATTTCCTTTTCCTGGAATGGTTTCTGTCATTGATTCCCTCGTAGGACGGCACCTTAATATCACACCAGACATGTTAGCACTCAAACTTCACACAGTGACTGGGTGAAACGATTTTCTTTGACGCTCTGCGCCTGTGACAATTCGAATTCGAGAATACTCTTTCCTTTTGAGTTTTGCGTCCTTCTCTCTCTCTCTCCTTTGGTCTCCTCCAGTGTAGAGCTCCATATTTGCACGTTTGACTGCCTGCTCACCTTGAGCAGCTGTTCAGCCACCTCCTGTAGCTTGAGATAGATGGTGACTGAGCAGTCTAGGCCAGACCTGCCTTCTGTCACCTCCTCAAATGGGTCCCTTTGGACTGCAGCCAGTATAGGGAATGGGGTTGGTGGATGAGCGCAGTGTTTAAGCGTGCGTGTGTGTTTGTGTGCTTGGGTTAGACTGGTACAGGAAATGTGCCGCTTCAGGCTCAATAGCATTACAGTCACCAGGCACGTTTGTGCTTTTATCACCCTCTACGTCAGATTGATTGTGGCACCCGGAAAGATCACTCGATGTGGGTGTTAAGAACGTGTCTCCTGAGATAGATCAAGAAACAAAATGAAAAAATTATCGTCGGCACGCGAATGAAGTTCTTCAGCCTCCTGCACGCACTTGACATCCAAGGACAGGACTTTCTATGAAGCTATCCAGGCTGGCCAATCCGTCTTAGTCAGCTCAGATTAAAATATATATATATCTTTGTAGATAATATGTTCGGCCCAAATTTTGCCTAAACAAAAGTACAGAGAGTCAGACTTGGTTGGGCTATTGGATTATCTCAACTCTCTCTCAACCAAAATTATTTTAACATCAACAGAAGTATTTATGTCAAAAGTTTTCTTAGCTCTCACTTTTTAACCACAATGTCATGTTGTTTAGACAGATTTAGCCTTATTGGCCCAATAAGTCAAGTTCCTTCCTTTATTTGCTAAAATTGAATTAATCTTAACCAATCTGCAGTAACAAGTCCAACAAGGAATGTTTATTCTTTATGTACGATGTATTACGATCATTTATCAAATTATTAATGAATATAAACAAAAGAGATGGCAATTTGGGGTAAGCTCAAAGACAGGTGACTTTTATGATAACTTGTATCAAGTCACACATGTATCTACAGTCATGGCCAAAAGTTTTGAGAATGATCCAAATGTTAATATTTACAAAGTCTACTGCTTCAGTTTTTATAATGGCAATTTGCATATACTCCAGAATGTTATAAAGAGTGATCAGCTTAACAGCAATTAATTGCAAAGTCAATATTTGCCTAGAAAATGAACTTTATCCCCAAAACACATTTCAACTTCATTGTAGACCTGCCTTAAAAGGACCAGCTAACATCGTTTCAGTGATTGCTCCATTAACACAGGTGTGGGTGTTGATGAGGACAGGGCTGGAGATCAATCTGTCAAGATTAAGTAAGAATGACACCACTTTACATTTTAAAAAGAGGCTGGTGCTTGGCATCATTGTTTCTCTTCTGTGAACCATGGCTATCCCTAAAGAAACACGTGCAGTCATCATTGCACTGCGCAAAAATGGCATAACGGAAGAGTATCGCAGCTAGAAAGATTGCAGCTCAGTCAACAATCTATCGCATCATCAAGAACTTCAAGGAGAGAGGTTCCATTGTTGCCAAAACGGCTCCAGGGCACCCAAGAAAGACCAGCAAGCGCCAGGACCGTCTCTTAAAAGTGTTTCAGCTGCGGGATCGGGCTACCAGCAGTGCTGAGCTTGCTCAGGAATGGCAGCAGGCAGGTGTGAGTGCATCTGCGAGGCGGAGATTCTTGGAGCAAGGCCTGGTCTCAAGGAGGGCAGCAAAGAAGCCACTTCTCTCCAGGAAAAACATCAGGGACAGACTGATATTCTGCAAAAGGTACAGGGAGTGGACTGCTGAGGACTGGGGTAAAGTCATTTTCTCTGATGAATCCCCTTGCCGATTGTTTGGGACATCTGAAAAACAGCTTGTTCAGAGAAGACGAGGTGAGCGCTACCACCAGTCTTGTCTCATGCCAAATGTAAAGCATTCTGAAACCACTCATGTGTGGGGTTGCTTCTCAGCCAAGGGAGTCGGCTCTCACAGTCTTGCCTAAAAACACAGCCATGAATAAAGAATGGTACCAAGAATGTACTCCGAGAGCAACTTCTCCCAACCGTCCAAGAGCAGTTTGGAGAACAATGCCTTTTCCAGCATGATGGAGCACCTTGCCATAAAGCAAAGGTGATAACTAACTGGCTTAGGGAACAAAACAGAGATTTTGGGTCCATGGCCTGGAAACTCCCCAGATCTTAATCCCATTGAAAACTTGTGGTCAATCAAGAGACGGGTGGACAAACAAAAACCTAGGAATTCTGACAAAATGCAAGCATTGATTGTGCAAGAATGGACTGCTATCAGTCAGGATTTGGTCCAGAAGTTGATTGAGAGCATGCCAGGGAGAATTGCAGAGGTCCTGAAGAAGAGGGGTCAACACTGCAAATATTGACTTGCTGCATTAACTCATTCTAACTGTCAATAAAAGCTTTTGTTACTCATAATATGATTGCAATTGTATTTCTGTATGTGATGAAAACATCTGACATGCACACGTGTTAGCTATTTCTTCCAGCTGGTTTGGGTCAGGGAATGAGAGAATGGAACTAAACTCTTTACGTTCTGTCAATAAGAGCGGTCGAATGTCCAGGCTGAAACTCACCAGGTCCTAAAAAACCTACAACTATAAAATTTTATGTTGTGTTATCAGTCCCTGCCAGATAGATCAATATAACTCCCTCATTTATATGACATTCATTAGCACATTTAAGCTTCTGATCAATACGCTAAACTGACTAAGAAGCGCTTGTGCTGACTGGGTTCTTAAGTGCTTTGTGGATCAAAACAGGGATTCAACGAACCTGGAAGCTGTTTGTTTAAATGGTTTGAGGATTTAAACACTTTGATTTAGAAAGTAGAGAGTGCCTGGCAAAATTATTTACACTTTTGTCATGCTACTACAACCACAAACGTCAATGTATTTTATGATTTTGATCATCAAAATCAACGCAAGGTGAAGTGCAAGGTAACTATTCAACTCTCTTTACCCGGATGTCTCTAAATAAAATCCAGCAGGTTCATTCAGTTGGAAAAAAAACCAAACATCCATCCCTCCTCCAGTTCTCCACTTCACACACGATTGCATGTTGAAAGCAGGGCAGTGAACAAAAAAAACAAAAAAAACAGAGGAAGCAGGGTGGGCGGTTTAAAAATATCTCCAGATTTGCTGAGTGGAGTTTTTCCACTCCGGCTTTCATCTGCTTCACCTGTACAGACGGAGCAACAACAATGGCTTTAAATCTTCACAGCTTCTTACAGGGCTACCTCTGACTCTGACCCCAGACCTGCGGGGGCTTTGCCTTGGATAAACCTCGACATCCATCGCCCCCTTTGACTCGCTTATCTGTTGTTGCTTAAATCTGCCGTGACGGTCGCAGCGCCCCACTTCTGTCATCTCCTCAAGAAGCGCACGCTTCAACCATTACGAATCTGAATATTTACGTCGTGCAATGGTGAAAAAGTGGATATTTTTTGCAATGCTATATGCATTTTATGTGGATCTGGTGGCAAAAATGAGTGCTGTCGATTGATTGAAAAATAGTGCTTAATCACTGCTTAAATATGTAAGCTCGAAATATAAAAATATTTAAGAAAATGTTTTATTTATACAGGTTTTCATATTCAAGAAGGTTCAAAAGAAGCCATTTTGTTTCAAACATAATTTAAAATGTTAACTAGAAACTGGTTGTGCCTCAGTGGAAGGATACTTTGTCATTGCAGTAAGTAGGCTACACACTAGCTTGGTTTTACTCAAACGTCCATCCTGGTCTTTCTCATTTAAGACGTTTTGTTGGACTTGCGGCTTATGTCTGACAGTAATCTGGCAGGAAGGCGGCAGATTAATGTCGTCAAAGAAACCGAAGATGGGAGTCGAACCTGAGACGAGGTCTATAAACTCTCTGTTTGCGAGGCGCCTGTTCCTAACCAGAGTGTTTTTTTAAAAGCAAAATTTGTGGCTGAGCACACCAGTCTGACTCTCCTCGCTCATCTTTTCACTCATGTTTCTGACTTTGCATTGTTGATCGCAGTACAAGACGGCGTGACGCGCTTATTATGAACCAAGTAACCCTCCGCTGGAAAGAGGCTTTTAGGTCAAAATAGGTAGTGCGATTAATCGGCACATTAAACTTTTTTGATTAATCCCATGTGTTAGGCCTAGTAGAATCTCTAATATTTTCGAAGGAAAGTTGCTCAAAGTAATGCTGAACAGGTGCACAGGCGCGCGCTTATGAGTAGTGAAAAACGGTCAATTCGGTTCGAGTCTTCCATTATTCCTCACTTGTTACCAGATGAAGTGGCTGTTCCAGCCAGTAAAGAATGCCGAGGTGATAAACGAGTGGAGGGGCGAGGGGCAGGCGGCGGGCCGGGGCCGGATCAAGGGAGCGCAGAGCTCATGCGGAGCGGGAGACGTCGGCGGCTAACCTCGGAGAGTGGATGTAATGAGAATCAGGGCGGTGAGAGGGGAGAAACAAGAAAGGACGGTTAGTGACGTATGAGAGAGGGAGGGAGAGCGGCGCAATGGATTAAGAATGAGGGTAAAGTCATAAATGAAAGAAAGAAAGAGGACAAGGACAGGAGACGGTGGCAGGAGACGGTGGCAGGAGACGGTGGCAGGAGACGGTGGCAGGATAAGATGGCGTCGCCACAAAATGGCTGCTTTTCTCCCAGCGTAAGATGGCATTAAAATCCAGCCTGAATGTGTGAATGAATAAATCTGTACTGATGATTAGAGGACATCTCAACAAGCAGAGCACTGAGCCATTAACTCATTATCTCTAATAGAGAGAGCCTCCGCTGACTTTAGTCTGGAGGTGTTTTTCTGACTGTCTTTCAGAGTGAAGCTGATGTTGTGCGGACAGAGCAGCTTAACCGAACAGGAAGCAAAGGAGAAGATAATGTAGGTTTATCTTTAGCTGAGGAACTCTGTGGAAGTCCTTCACTCATTTCTATGAACGTGTTGATGGAGTTCCAACCAATTCAGTGTGAAGGTCAAACTTTCTCAAGCACTTGCAAGGGTTTCAAATATTTAGTAGGGTTTTTTTTGGATAATATTCTTACTTTCGCTTCAGAGAGTTGAACTATTTTTACATTTTGTCAAAAACAGAGTCCTCTCTTGGCCCCATATTTATAAGCAACCATAATAAGGATGCAGCTTATTTTTTTATTGCTTTAATCAATGCAGTTCTCCGACAGGTGGCTTTGGATGTTTTTACTCCTCTAACTGTCACTCTGACTGGGCCTGGCTCTCAACCTCAGCTTGATTTCATCCCAAAAGGCGTTCCTTTGGGCTGAGGCCAGAGCAACATGGAGGCCGGTCGACGTCCTTCACACAAAACTCTCTCATGCCTGTCTTTATGGACGTTGCTTTGTGCAGTGGTGAGCGGTTAATTTGGAACAATAAGAGGCCGTCCTAAAACTCTTCCTGCAAGGTTGGAAGGGTGAAACTTTTCGCAATGTCTTGGTGTGCCGGTAACTCACCCAGGCACAGACGGAGCGACACAAGTTGTGACCGCTCTGGAGTCCTGTGGCGGCAGGTGAGAGAATGACTAATCATGCTATTCCTGAGGTCAGCTGCTTTCACTGGCCTTTATTTCAGGGTATTGGCTTAAATGAGCCTAAGCGCAAATGCAATCTCCCCCCTTAAGATTTGCTTCTAAAAAAAATATTAAAATCTTCTTCCATTTTGTCTCATCATCCCCAAAAAATCTGAAGTTTGTGGTAATGTCATAAAATTTGTATTTAAAAAATGAAGTGGTAGGAATGTACTACAAAAAAGCAACTTGTTCAACTTTCTTGTGGTCTAAAACATATTTAGTAGCTCTCTGCTGTTTGGATTTTAAGGGTGTCTAAATGTAAAATAAAAGCAGAAGTAGTGTTTCTTTTCACCTTTCACTTTAAATCAACTTTAGTCTGTCAGTTGATTAGTGTTGCTGTTTGCTTTTGACGCTGCAACAACAGCATGCTAAATCCTGTCTGAGCAGATCAAGTGTAATAAAAGGATTAAAGCTTTTTATTATTATTTTTTTAAACATCTCTAACAGGGGTGTCAATACAGCCGCAGGGTGCTACGTTTCACTTTTCCTAAACAAGAAGTACGCAAATGTCCGCCAACTACGCTGGTCCGATAGAGGCAACAAATGTTGATCTGACATGGATTTATTGTAGCGCGTTCCTCTGGGGAACTATTTTCAGTGGTGCAATGATACACATTTCATGCTCTATAGCAGAGAGATTGGAGAATAAATAAGAGTGGACACATTTGTTGTTACATGACTTTTGCAACTTCATAACAGTCTGCTAACAATTGAGTTCTGGGACATGGAGGAACAGGCAAAAGTCAATATTTGATTAGAAATGTCGGCTGGTTTCATTTCTAGGTTATCAATTTTTTTCTATCATAAAAGTGGCATTGTGACTTGCTTCTCATGTGTTTTAAGCATGATAAAAAACAAAACATTTGTGACACAGACTTTCAGGGCCAACCAGTTATTTTGACACTCCTGGAACAGATGTGTAAAATACCATAAAAATCTCCCTTTCATCGCTACATTATGCTGAAACATGTAGAAAAATCCTACCTTTAATTTCTCTACATTAGTAAAATTCATTTGGAGAAAAAGAATCTCATGTCAAAAACGTACATTTTTAATCACAAAATCTTTGCTGGCACATTGATTGCTTCCCCTGACAATTATCTGTACAATAAATGTAACCATTGCATAATTGGAATCTGTATTTAATGTCGATCAAGGTTTAAAGGAAAAGCGACTTGTAATGCTTTGGGAGTGTTGGGGGGGAAGACATATTTAAAGTGGAAGACATACTTTCTTTTTTAAATAAAAGAATATTTAAATATTTCACTTTGCCCAATTTTATATAGAAACGGTTCACCAAAATTCTACATTTTTCTGTGTCGGATTATGCTACTGCAACAATAAGTGAAGGCATTTTAAGGTCTATAAGTGGCTGACATTGTACATTGTACCATCAAGGAAGTTTTATTCTAGTTGTCCAATTTTAATCAAAAATATGTTTTTTTCTCACGTTTGTTAAAACTCTCACTATGTTGTGACAGTACAGTGTGAGGCAGACTTTCTATCATTTGAATAAATACACAGCTCTGTCAAAAACAACCGATCAGAGCCAGGAGGAGGGTCTTAGTGCTGTCAATCACTCTCCCCCTTTCTTTCTGGTACACTACAGTTGGTTCACCACAATGAAGGCAGCCATGGATGCCAAAGCTAGTTAGCATGGCCACTGATGGCGATGACAGTGGATAAGCGGTTTTCCTATAGTGGTAAGTTGTTTCTTCAGGTCTAACAAAATGTACACAAGGTTGATTGACAGCACTAAGTCCCTCCTCCTGGCTCTGATTGGTTGTTTTTAACTGAGACCGGACATTTTTTTCAGGACAGCTATAGTAGATTGACCTTTTCACAGATTATTTGCCTCATAATATATGTATAAGGACATTTATGAGGACATAGTGACAGTTTTAACAAATATGTAATTTTATATATAAAGTTACATACCCCAGTTTTAAGGATGAAGTTCCTGAATGTCAGACTTTTGTCCTGTTTCATGTTGTGTTCTCCTACTGAGAGTGCACCAGAGGCTCGCATTCAGTGACAGATCTGGGTTCAACGCAGGACTGAGTGTGCCCTCTTATGGCCTTCACTTCCTGGCATCCCCGTTGGTCTTCGGCCAAACCGCACGAGGAAACGTGGCCAAATTCTACATTGCATTAGAGGATAATGCCCCATCCACATTCCCTGCTCGTCCTGCTGCAGACCACAAACAGCATATGGTGCTGAATATGCAGCGACGAACGACGATACCCAAACCCGCTGCGGCGTCTTTCTCAAAGTTGGCACGCCGCGCGGGGCCCGGTAGTTTTACAGCCCGAAGTGACAATAAGTCAGAAGTGGGTGACGCACTCCTTGTCAATCCTTGAACTCTCCGTGAATCATAGCCGTACTCAGTCATCACCTCGCCGGCAAAATATAGGTGGGGGGTAATAAGCCTGTCAGACGTGATCTGCTGGGCTGATGGGAGAGTTTAAAGTTCCGTTTAGTGAGGCGAAGGAACGGATGCATCATTTAAAATGACACTAACGAGAGAGAGGAAAGCTGGAGACGACACTCGTCATGCAATACTCGCGACCCAAGGAGAAAACTCAGACTGCAATCAGCGTTAGGACTGTAGAGAGGTTCAAGAAGCAATCACAGTAAGAGGAGCACCAAACGGCAATGTGCTTATTAGAGCCACACCAACACAGAGATACAAGGAGAGAGATGAGGAGGAACAAAGACAGGAAGGAACCAAAGCAGATGGACCGACAGAAAACATGAACGCTAGTCATAGTTGTGCGCTGGCTGATACCTGGACCAGCCGATCTCCAGTTCCCGCCACCTAGGAGCTGGCGTCCACAAGTTGAGTTTGACATTCACGTTCGACAATCAACACTCCCAGGGTGGAGGGGTCAGAGGGGATTCCATGCCACCGACGAAGAGTAACAAAACGGGCAGCTCCGGTCAAGAGTCCGCCATGTATCGGCAGGAGGGAGGCGACAGTCCGCCGTTTCCGGTTCGGCTGCTTGTAGCCTTTGATTCTGCACGTTTGCAGATCTCGCTCCGTTGTGTCAAGAAGATTCCTTTATCGGTATGATCTATTTGTCATTTTTTTTGTCTTTTTTTTTTTCTTTTTCTGAGAATGGCTTTCTGTTGGTCTCAGGGTCTGGAAAAAACACAGTTTAAACTTTAGCATAAAAAAACTAAAGAAATATAGGAAATAGTTAAATGCTTCAATCAATAATTTTTTTTGTCATATTAATCACACTCTAGCATCTTGATTAATTGCGTGAATCACATTGCTCAACAGCAGCTCAAATATGATATTAGAAAATCTTGCTGTGGGAATAATATTGGTACACATTGCTATGACGATATCAGGTTTGATATTGCTATGACGATATAACGTGATATATTGCGCAGCCTTATTTTAAATGGTTAACCAAAATTAATATTACAGCCCAGGCTGAAAAACTTATCACGATAACCATGTAGTATCAATCGGTATCAATGATTATTGATTAGTTTTTGTTTTAAAATATCCAAGATACTGCCAAACTGGAGACAAACGATGTACCCTTAATTATGATGATATATGTGGACGATAATGTTGAGAAGTCCTAAAGCTTTTATAAACATTTAACCTCAACTTCTAAAGGAAAGGGGTTGGCAAATTGTCCAAAACTGTACCTCCCAGTTAGTTTTATCAATTACAACAGATAAAGATAAACATAAAAGCAAAGCCAACAGTTTGTTACAATATGACACAAGAGTTTGTGCGTATTCCTCACCCGTCCTGAGGTCTTAGGTTGGTTATTGCAGAAGGCGACAGAAGGTTGGTCCTAGACGTTGCTGCGCAGTAACCCCCCTTGTGGGTGCTCAGGTGTACTGCACTCTGAGGAGTTCTTGGCTTTGTCCTTGTTGTTGTTGGGCTCGTTGTCTTTGATGATGTCATACTGACGACAAAACAAGGCGATCACCCCTGAGGGACAACAGGATAGAGTTTGTAAGTAATATGAGAGTAATATGGCAGTCAATGTAAATAGCTACCAACCTAAAGCCAGGCCATTCAAACGTTTTTAAAACAGTCTTACAAGATCCGCTAGGAACATTTGTGAGTCTCGGCTATAAACTGGCTAAGATACTTAGAAAGAAGATTCAAATCCCACTTCTGACATCACTGTTACGCTCAGAGATGTGGCGCGGAAGGAAAAAGTAAGCAAACTTGACTGTTCAGAAAATAAAGCTGATTTATTAAGCCTCCATTAGAGTTCAAAATGGCAGCCGTCCCATCAGTCTTCTTGCTACATCCAGCAGTCCACCCATATACTGGTTATTCCCACCTTCTCAATTTACCTCAGCCAATCAAACCCCAGCTCTTATCACTGCTCCTTCTATAAAAGAGCTGGGTTTGAGGCGGGCCTCCTCGTTAGTGGGGTCCCAAGAAGGACACACCCACAAGGTAACAAACATTTCACACACATAAAGGTTCATTTACATACTCTAGAGTTCAAAATATGAAAGAAAAACTTATCGCTTCTTAACACATGCATCATCTTTCGTTCAAGCTTAAATTCAAGTTTATCTGTATAACACATTTCAGCAACAAGGCAGTTCAATCATCCTAAGAACATCATACAGTCACCAATTGTGAAACAAGCAATAAACGTCACATTTAGTCATACGCCATCATCAAAATCAACGTTAGTCCTTTAATCCTAGAAATGTTCTTCAGGTGATAGAAGGCTGACTTTGTAACTGTCTTTATATGACTCTGAAGGTTCAGGTCCTTCACTACAGCCAGATTTTGGGTCTTATCTCTGGTTTCTAGCTGTAATGACTGAAGCGTTAAACTGAAATGCTTAGATTGCAGGTCAACATATCTGATTCCAGCCAGGTGTTTACATTCATTGTCAGCCTTTCAGGATCCATTTGAACAGTTCTTTTTGTACACCCAACAGATAACGTTCAAGAACAAGAACTGTGTGCTGCAGGTTTGAATTTGTGGATCTTGTCCTACCCAAGCAAGGGTTAAATTATACATACTTGCAGGGATATATTTGGTTAAATGTCTCTTAGCAAGATTCAAAGAAACCACATGCTTTGGTCGTTATTAACAAGCTCCAAAAGTAATTCTGTCTGGATATTGACCCCACTGTTCTAATGAAAAATGGTAAATCTAATTTAAATTGGTTCTTTTTCTGGAACAGACCCAAAAGGCTAACGTTAGCCAGTCTTATCCAATCTCAAACCACTTTCTATGTGCATTTGGAATCATTGTCCTGTTAATTCTCTGGCGCAGACAGAGCGACGTGGCTCCCGACATGTCGATAGAGTCAATCCGAACGAACTCAGACACGAACAGCAGCAACGTGAGCAGATGGAATCGAAGGGGGGCTGGGGATGTGAATCTGGACGCCGAGACACGACGTAGGAGCTGTCGATGCAGGGAGCAGATAGAGAACAAGCTTGCAGGAACGAGAAAGGGAATAATTCATGATGTTGGAGGAGTGTGCGATGGGATGAATCCGAGCCCAAACATGGCTCGGTATTTCTGCTTATGTCAGCCTCGGCAGATCTAATCATTGCGGTACCAAGGGGCAAGATTTGATATCTCCCTGTGATATCCCCCCAGCATGCCCCACAGGCCCAATTAAGAGGTGAAAAACACAATTCGCCTTCTTGGCTTTAAGTTAGTTTTTTTTTTTTCTACCATCATGTGCTGCTCAGGTTTTTCTCCACTACTTTTCCTTTTACTCTTTTTGAATTTTTCTTAGTTTTTCCCTTGTCATCTCAGTCCCTGCTACCAGTAATTGGGCCCATACCAACCCCTCAATGGAATGTATAGAGACCATATATATGTCTTGTTACACTTAGTGGAGTAAGATCAGAGACTTATTATATGGCAAAAAAAAAAACCTTAGTAAATGTGCATCTTGCCACTCAAATGTGAATATTTCCACAACAGGAAGTTTTCTGTGGAGTGAGTTATGACTTTATTACTTGTGGAAAGAGAGGTGCCCAGCCTTTAGGAGTCTTTTAATTTGCAGAAATACAAAATCCTACCAAGTATTTTTGGTCAAGTTTCTAGTGCAAATATCTTAGTACACCTGAAATAAGACAAAACTAACTTACAAGTAACTTTTCAGCAAAATATAGGAGTATTAAGTAATTGTTGACTTAGAAGAAGCTCCTATGCCTTTCTGAAAAGTTGCTTGTAGGTTGGTTTTGTCTTATTTCAAGTGAGCCAAGACTTATATACCTAAAATAAAGATTCTGTGTTTTTGCAGTGCAGCATAAAAATTCAGTCATATCAGTTTAAACTCATCTAACTTTTGACTAGGTTTAAATTATGATGGGTTTGGAGTAATCAACGTCTGTTTAGAGCCAAATGTGGGGAAAGTGGAAGTAAATCCTTCAAAGTAATATTTAAGGGTCTTAAAAACAGAAACCATCGACATTTGGCTCTGTGTGTGTGCGTGTGTGTGTGTGTGTGTGTGTGTGTGCGTGTGCATGTGCGTGTGTGTGTGTGTGTATTAAGTTAAGAAAATGTAACTTCCAGATTTTTGTCCCCAAAACTTTCAATCTAAAACTTTTGAGCAATAAATTATTTTTTTTAGTAAATTAAAAACAAACAAGAAACATCAAATAATATTTAAAAAACCTAGAAAAAAAAACAAAGCAGTCATATCGTTTTACTTTTGAGGAGGAGCAGTTTGGCTCTCAGCTTCATTGTTGTTTTTTTTTTTAACTGCTTGTTACTTATAATAGAAAAAACAACCCACCAGAACCAATACATTAGACTTCTCTTAAAATTTAGTACACAAGTGTTACATCATCAGCTCTGTTGTCCTTTTATTTCTTTCAATTCTGACAAAAAAAAAAAAAAAAGGAAAACAGAAAAGAGGGGCAGCTAGTAGAGGTGCATTCTGTGCCAGATCTCTTGAGTGTCGGATGCAGGGCTAGGCGGCCGTTTGAAGCGGCGAAGAAAAGCGACCCGGATTGTGTTTCCCTTAAAGAAGAGGCTTAAACCACAAGAGCTGGTCGAGAATCTAAACCTCCAGCTGAAGCTGCAGATTGATTAATGAGACTTCAGAGAGAAGAAAGGCAAAATGAAGAAACAGAGAGAGGAAATGGAAGAAAATAAGCTCCAAGCTGTATTATCTAATCTCATTAGGAGGTTGTGGATATTAGTTTTTCATATCGTATCGTACAACTGTAATAAGGATTAATACATGAAAACACAGGAGCTGAAGATGGCAGTGTTACAGGAGAGATTGTTCTTTACTGCCAAAGCTGAAGTTCCTTTGATAACCGAAAAGGAAATCTTTATTATATTCATTTGTCCAGCAGAATTTATTTCTATGCTCTAAAACTTTACTTTAGTCCAACTGCCCCATCATAAAGATCCATACTTTTGATACGAAGTGGACTTTTATGAGCTTTTCGTTTTTATGTTTGTTGTTGATTAACTGTAATTATCAGGCTAAATTAAATAATTACTACGTCTTTAATCTGTTTCTCAGGTGTTTTTTAGATAAACTTGGCCACCTTTCTCAAAACTGGCAACAATAAAAAGAACATTTTGATCATTTACAAATCCAGGCATAATATTTAGCAAATCAGATTAAGAAGTAGAATCATAAAAGAGTTGCGTAAGACGCAAAACGATGTACAAACTTCAGATCAATTCTAACTTTTGAAACTCACAAATTTCCTCTGTGTTTTCTGGAACATTTCTGAGATCAATCTCCAAATTTGTGAGTGTTTTTTTTTCTAATAAATTTTAGACTTTCCAAACTCAGAAAGTTCTGTATTTTTTCTAGAAAATTTCTGAGATCAATCTCCAAATTTTTTTTTTCTTCTAATAAATTTTAGACTTTCGAACCTCAAACGTGTCATTGTTTTTTCTAGAAAACTTCTGAGATCAATCTTGACATTTCTGACTTTTTTCTAGCTAATTTCCAACTTTTCAAACTCACAAATTTCCTTTTTTTTTTTTAAAGTAAAAAAAATTCTATTAATATTTGCCCTAACACACCATCGTAGACAATATATTAATACTGATCCACCAATCAACTGGACTTTTTGGATCATAAATACGAATCCAAAAAATTCTAACGACCTTTAGGAAACTTGAATATTGTCTAAAATAATCCGAAGTCTCCCCACTTTGGCCTAAAAGCCTTGCGGGGAGATATTCCTCACGGAAATGTGGCACCTGAAGCTGAATGTTTGTTTCCAAGTAGGAACTCCATCAGAGAGCTTATTTACTCTGCAGGTAGTGCCGTCCTGGAAGGTGCCTGATGATAAATGACCAATAATACAGAAGAACATTACCTGCCCACATGACGAGCACCACAACAATGATGATGAGCTCTCCGGCCCTCAGCTGGGCAGCCTGACCAACCTCCTCCATCGTCACCTCGTCTGCAGAGAGAACACACACACACACACACACACACACACACACACACACATAGAGTCAACAAAGGCAAGGTTGAAGACACTGTAATTCATTAGCGGTAGGGGCAGAGAATGCAAAAAAAAAAAAATTCCCATCACTCGTAAACTCTGTGGGGAAAGATAAAGAATCAAAGACGGGTGACGTGAGGAAAGAAAGGCAGGCTGGTGTGAATTCTTCACCCTGCTCTGTGTAATTAAAGCTAAGTGAGAGCAGCCGTCTGCAGGGACAAAAGGAGCCCAGACCCCTACCCAATCAGTCACCGGGCTTTCCCTCGCTGACAGCGTTCTGGCCGCTGCAGCGTAACACCAATCACACAGCCGTAAAGGTTGGAACACACTCTGAATTACAGCATCTCGCTCTCTGTGCCGTCAGAGCCATCCTGCCTCTGCGTGCTGGCCGTGCAAAGCAAACAACACATTTCACCGCCTTTCACTTCCTTATTTGCTGGCCGTTTTTGGTTTTAATCGCCAATCCAGTGTGTTAGTGGCAAAGTTGCTACTGTATATTAGTGGAAATTAGATGTTGCTTCCAGTGCACATTTGACTTTTCTCAATCAATGGTTACAGTATCCTGTATCTGGTGCAGGCAGAAAATTGGACCGGCTGGAAAAACTATAGGAGCAAAAATTGAAGAAGGGAAAAGAAGAAGACGGGATGGGGAAAGCACAGACTGGGTGAAAGAAGCTGGTCTTAAAGGTCAACTGTAAAGTCAACATTCCCTCATGTAAGAGAAAATAGAAAATTAAGTTCCAACTTTTAAAAAAATTTAACTGGTCACAAGTAATTGAATGAAGTTCATCTAACTTAATTTATTTATGTCTGTTTAACTCGTTAACTTCAGAAATTAACTTTGGTAAACTTAATTAAATTATGTGTGGCGAAAGAAATTCTGTTTTCAGTGAAGATGGAATCCTTACTATTTACTTTTTCAGGAAAACTAAATTCATTGTTTTAATTTTACAATTAAAACAAAGATTTTACTGTATATTAAAAGGTCTGTATTCACTGCAGAAAAATACAACCCAGGTTTGGCTTTAGCTGCAGAACGCCCACATAAGTATTTTTTTCCTGGTTATTTTTGTTGTTTCACATATAGAATAAAGATTAACTGATTATAAGATTATTCTGTCATTTATTTACAATTGGTGTGTTTTCACAAATGGAAGGCAGGTTTAATATTTAACAATTTGTAATCAGTAAAATAAATGTGTTCACTTCTCAAAAATGTCAATGATCAAACAGTGAGCTTCAGTCAGGAATCCAGCTAGCAGCTGCTGCTAGTTTGCAATTTTACATTTCCCTCTTGTGCTTACAAATTGTCATTTATTTTATTTGTCACAATGTAGCTATTTATTTTACCAACTAGGAAGATAAAATACTGAAATGCAAATTATTTAATGGTAGCGAGCACTTATTTTTCTGTGCTAATTAAACTTAAGCTAGCTCCAGCTGGATAGTGCTAGCTCCTACAGACTTCCAAATACAGTTGACTGCCACCTTGTCCAACTAAAATTATTCTAACCCCAAATTATTCGCAGATTTTTTTTTTTTGTGTGTAGCATAATATACTTGAAAGAATATACAGCAAAGAGCGCACAATGCTACTTGCTACTATTGGATGTTGCAAAGAAGCCAAAGCAACCATTTGTATCGGTGCTGATTGATCTGCAAGAGTGGAGTTAAGGAAGACTGTGGATGTTAACTTCTGCATATTTATTGTTTGAACTAGTAAAATAAGCAGTTGTAAGCGTTTTTAGAGGGCGTCTGAAGTATTTGTGGATTTTAGCCATTTGGTTTCTTGCGGTATCCAACCTCTGCAAACACCGGAGGTCAACAGTGTCATGAATATTGCCATAACTTGTCCCATGAGATGTCATTGAAACTGGATTAAGCAACACAAATGTTTGGACGTCAAGTATTTCAAAATGCTAGAGAGATGACAAACTGACGTCGCTGATAATGAACTGCACTGAACCTATGTGGATTCTTCACACCACATGACCATTGCTGTGTAAGCAGGTGAACCCCGCTGCTCTAAAAGCTAAATGTTTGTTTTCGTTCCAGGTCCAGCGCAAGTCGCGGTCGCCTTTAGGGGAGAGACGCCTTTCCTTGAAGGCCTGTGTGACACACCATCTTTGTCTGGGTGAGTTCAGGATTTTGTTCTTCATACATCTCTGCTCTGCCTGGCTGTCAAGATCACCGTTACCATAGCGATCCCTCTAAGCTTTAACTGCAGCCCGAGGCCTGACAGAAGGAGTGGAAGGTTTATGCACTTTAATAAGGTGAATGTGAAATAATTACATGCTCCTGTCTGTGAGGGCTTGGCATGATTACATTAAATATGGTCGCTTTCTTTGTTGACAAGCTCTTAATTTGTCAGTTTGGTTTACTTTCAGTAACATAACTCTGTCAAACAGGTCAAAACACTGGAAAACAAACCATCTCATATCCACAATTGTTTGGCTATATTTAAATATCACCTGCAAACAAAAGGAGAAGCAGAACCTACGAGAAGAAGACAGACTAATTAAAGTTTCAATAGGTTCAACAGTATGGAGGCTGGTAAAATGTGACTGCCGGGAAAGACTATCATGAAACCTCCAACGATTTAGCTCGATACACCGGGAACACCTGCAGTATTTTCTCCATCCTAGCGATAGACGGCTTAGAAAGATAAGAAAACCGTCTGACAGAAACCCAGCGACGAGCGGCGTGTTGGTCCGCACCGCAGCTACAAATGCAGAGTGGTGTCAGGCTGATTAATACCCGCTTATAGGGGGAGGAGAGCAGTAATGGCCGGGAGATTTAATCAGGACAGCTAATGAATGCTTCCACCAACACCGACCAGATTCATCCATCAAAGTCAGAACTCGGCAACAGTTGAGACAAATTACGCCTCTAAATATGTGTCACGTGACTAGATGTTCGGCAGTTTGCGGAAGTATTCACACCCCTTAAAATGTTGCTGTATGACCAAAGACTTCTTAAGATTTCATTTGATTAATTCAGGGCATCTGCAGGTTTCAGGGAGTCAAATTTAAGACTTTTAAAGAGCTTTTTAATGACATGGGGAGTAAAATTTAAAGCCAAAAAACTATGGAGAAACCATAGAGCCAAACTTAAAAAGTTTTTTTTCCTTACAGAATGCATCCACCCTCATATAGGTTGGCAACAGAAGTGAGCCAGTGGTGAAAATGCCAATAGCGATAAATTTGAAGTTGCCCATGATAGGTACAGAAAAGCTTGCTAGCTACAAGCAAGGGTATGTTAGCAGCTGTACGTTAGCTTCAACCACCGTTAGTGACAATGAAGATGTCTGCGCAAACGTTTGCCGGACAGAACAGAAAGAAACAATCAACTGCTCAGGTTTGAGCAACTGTTATTTGTGAACTTTATGAATCAGATCTTTGCAGAAAAGTGAACAAAAAGGCGAATCGGCCATAAAAGCGTAATTTCGTCAGATGTTCCTGTTACATATGTAATACGCAGGAAGTAGAGGTTGCAAATTAGAAAAAAAAATGCAGAGGGTCCTTCACTCCAAGCTAGCAGTTTGGACTTTGAAATGTTTTTAGAGTTTTCTGCCTTTGGTAAGGAACAGACCCACCAGTGGATGGAAGCAAATTCACTACGTCAAAACTTATTCAGCAAAGGTGTTTTCATCTCCCCTTTAGAGCATTAACTTTTTTCAGAAAAGCAAAATAACACTTAGTCTGATAAAAACAGATGCTTGTTCTATACTTTACTTCGTCCAGAAGGTCTTCACTCTCTGAAATTGAGAAAAGATTGCTTGCTGGAGGCATGGACTCTGTTGAAGTCTTTTTACCTAATCCCTAACGTTTGGTCATGACACTATGAAGCTTACCGCTGTAAACAACCATCTTCCACTGCATAGAGAGAAGAGCCAATCTGAACGAGGCGGCTGTTGATGCTAAGTCAATATTTGGAAGCGTGGCCAACACGGACTGAATTGCTTCGTCCACTTCCTCGCTAAAACTACAGGCATACTACAATTATAAAACACCGTAGAAAATCTACATTGTCGTTCATAACTTCTTCTGTTCGCTGATTTATTTGGCTGAAATTAAACTGGAGAAATCCAACTCAATGGGAGAAATCCCAGATTGTCACTGAAGGGAGATGAAAATCAAACAGAATGGCCAGGCTCCAGTGAGCACAAAATGTTTTTACAAAACCCAGGAAACTATTTTGAATTTTGCCTTTTACGTCAACCTTTTTAATGCAGTACTACAAAATGTGCATAAAAAACATTGATGGAAACACAGCTGCAGTGGCCACATCACGATTTGATCTACCTTCCACCAAGACAACGACTGCACCCACACCAACAACGGAAAAACTTAAACCTGAATCCAACTGAGAATCTGTGGCAAGACTTGGACATGTATTTTCACAGATGCCCTAAATCCAATCTGACCAAACTCCGGCTATTTTACGAGAAGGAATGAACAGAAATTTCAATCTCCATCGGGGTTCGTGTGTCATAACCTCAATACGACAGAGAAGGAAAGCTACACTACAAAAGATAGATATTGCTTTCTTTTGCTATATAAATACAGTATCAGTTCCAACCATGTGTCTTAAACAGGACCAAGGCGAGCTCAGTCAGTGCGGGGGCTTCCAGGGAATAGACTGCTGTGTCCTCTTATCGCCTCGCCGCTGATGAGCGCTTTAGTATTTTGCAAGGTCCCTCTGAAGCGGCCGCTTTTGGCAGCGGAACTGGGCCGGACGTGATAAAACTGGGAGTGCCGGCGGGCCGCTCCAGATAAGAGCCAGCAGCCTCTCTGCGTACTCGTGAGGGAGAAGACGGAAGGAAGGCGAGAGGAGTTCACGCCCGAGATTTGTGTTTTTATTACCGTTTTGTTCGTCCAGGAGACGCAGAAACAGAAAATAGCGTGACATATATGGTCTGAGTGGGGGGAAAAAAACATAGTTAAAATTTAAAAAAAAAAATGTTTATATATACACTTGTATGTAAGAACATGAGCAGATTTTTCTGTGTGTGTCAGCAGAGGGAGAAACAGGGAGGCCGATTGTTTACTCCATCTGCGCTGATGCCTGATTGCCTCCGTGTCTATATGCCCTCATGCTTGCATTTTTTATTTTTTATTTTATGCAGGCTCTCGTATGCGCCGAGTTTCAATTCCCCTCTCACATTTTGTGTTTGTAGCATATCCTGTTCCAATATAAGCTACACGACGACGTCCTCAATGGGAAAAGCGTGATGAATACACAACAAATGTATTTACATATAGATTAGCATTCGGAGGCCTTGGTAACACGGCTCACAGTATGCTAGCTCAGACAGCTGTGGCGCCTCGTTACCAGAGAACTTTATCGCCACGTTTTGTCTCGTTACAACCACAAAATCCGGTGTAATTCTCTGGGATTTTATGTGACGCGTCAACACAAAGTGAAAAGCATAAAAACGAAGCGGAAGGGAAAGGATGTAAAAATCTGAAAAGTGTGGCATATGCATGTTTTTTAGGGTGTGTCTCTACCATTTTTTTGTCACCCAGTAAATCTTTGCCAAACAGCTCAACCTCAGTCAGATTCAAGAGGGAGTGCCTACGACGGCCAGTTTTCAAGTCTTGCTGCAAATTCTAAATTGGATTCGCTTCCTGACTTTGACTGGGCCGTTCCTGCACATGAATATTAATTGATCTAAAACGTTCAATTGCAATTCAAATGTCAGATGCACGTTTAGGGTTATTTAATTGCTGGACGTTGAAGCTCCATCCCAACCAGTATCCCAGCAGGTTTTCTTCCCCACAACATGATGCTGTCACCACGGTTGTTGGTTTATTTTTTTTCCTATCCTTTTATGTTGAGACCATAAAGTGCTCTTTTGCTCTTTCTCAATATTTACTACATATGAGTGTTTCTTCTTGCCACTTTCCGATGAAGGAAAATTAGTGGAGTACACAACTAATAAGTCTCATATGAGCAGAAGTGACACACTGAAAAAAGAGAACGGAGCTCAACTTAAAAAAATTAAGTTATCGAATTAAGTTTGTCAAACTTTATTTATTTATATTAGTTTAACATGACAACTTAATATATTTTATTTATTTATTGGATAAACTTAATTTGATTACTTGTTACAAATTAAGAGATTTTTTTAGTTGGATCACCTGTTTTCTTTTTTTCAGTGAATATAGAGCATTTTTACAAATAGACTGACTTTATTTAGGGGTATCAGAGTAAAACGAATCGCATTTTTCCTACATTTCACAATTATGCCTCACATTGTGCCGGTCTGTCACATAATGCCCAACAGAAACCCAACTCAGGATGTTTAAATCTAAGCAAACCCCGCCGGGAATCCGAATCTCACCGGGACTCTTGGACGCCATTTTCTCCGACTCTTTTGGCGTTTTGAAGAGAACGGGCTGGCTGGGGGGGCTGCTGCCTTCCATGCTGATGCTCTGGACATGGACGATGTATTCGGTATCCTCGTCCAGGTCCCACAGCGCGCAGGAGCGGGTGGTGGTGTTCACTTCCTGGATGAACCTCAACATCCGCACATCCTTCTTCTGCGGCGGACAAGAGGGGAAAACAAACAAACAAAAAGAATAAAAACGAGCTCACAATCCATTTTTGTTTACCTTTTTTAAAATAAATTTGTAGTTTTAACCACTGAAAATTTCTGTGAGGAACTTCAGTTTTCTATGCTGTGGCTTCATTTATGCTGTGTACACTTCTGTCCAGGGGAACAGTTGTGGAAAAAGCTTAAGTAAAGTCTCTCAGGGTTTATTTTAACAATGCAGTAAAGCTTAAAGACAGAAATTGCTTTCCAGGCCATGTACACTCTCCTAGAAATGGCCATCATTACCCCGCTACAGCTGCTTGCTCAGGTCAATTGGCTCCTGCTGGATTAAAGACCACGGCTCCTCTGGGGCACTTTTATTTACCAGGCAATTATAAAAGGAAATTTCTTAAGCCATTAAAACTTCACGAGGACAAAATGTTCATCTAACATGGATCTCCAAAGCGCTGCGGCGTGGCAGCAGAAACCAGGTTTCTGGAAGCTGCAATTTTCTGCTCCAGTTTGAATAATTAATAAAAAAAAATGTGTGCACAAAGGTAAATTATTTTGGTACTCAGGCAAAAACAAGAACAAGATGATTTGCTTGAAGATTTCAGGAGATGCTTTAAGATTTTTAAGATAATTTGAGATTTAAGTTCAATCTGAAAATATATCTTCTATTGTTTACAGCCAGAAATGCAGATGATAACACCTCTGTGACCAACATAATTAACCTTATTGCTTAAATAGTGATTATTAGCTTCAATACTATAACAATTTGCTCATAGCTACATAATGTCGTAGACACATGGTATATATTTGAAGCATCACAGCTTGTATTCATGACACTTAAATCAGGGTTATCTACAAATATTTCAATCATCAGTGCAAAATCAAGTTAGGTAAATTTACCTCACGTGCCAAAAATTTCATTTTAACAAACTGCTGTATTTTTTTAAACAAATATATTTTGTAGAACATGATCTAAAAAACAGGATAAATAATAATTAAATGCAACGCCTGCTGGTTTTAATGGAAATAGAAAGCTGGTTAGAATTAGCTCTCAGATATGCTAGCTCTTCTTCTAGCTAACTGTTTTAGCTTAAATAAAAGCTTCAAAACATTTATGGTTGGTGAAACTTTGGTATCCAAAACCACAAGGGGTTTCTCCATAATGGGCCAATATAACTTTATGAACGAGAGGTGGGAAAAAGATCTTTTTTCCCCCTCAGTTAGTAAAAAATCAGCGTCCATGAAATTCCATCAAAAAATGTTGTAATGCCATGTAAATCGAGTGCAATCAGGTATGTAGTATTAACATACATGTACACAAAAGAAAAATATCAACAGGGACAAATCTTCAGTAATAACGGCATAGCTGCATAATTTATGTATATCATATGTTTTAAAGTCCTATTAATAAAATGCCAAAGAATTTACCCTAAACTCCTAAAACAAATCTGGTAAACTTCTTTATGGTTTTGAATTTACAACCCAGCTGTTGTTTTAATGTTTGTTTTGAACATTATTTTTAGGCCCTAAAGGCATTAAAAAAAGAAGAAAAAAAACCCAAACTCACACATACCTGTTGGGTGATGGCGAATCCGATGACGGGATCTCCCTCCAAGATCTCCCACGTCACCACAGCTGAGTTGACCTCCAGCTCTCTGATGGTCACATTGAGCGGAGCTGACAGCGCAGCGTCTAACACAGACAGAAGGATATTTAATTAACAAGGACAGAACATAAATGCTATATTCTCGCACTTTGCAATTGATATAATAAATCCTACAGTGGAGAGCAGAGCAGTCTCCTCATGATCACTCTCTTTGAACTCTCCTTTTTTTTTTTTTGCTCTCTCAGCCCACTTTCACTCAGATCTTCCTCTCACCACCCACAAATTAATCTATCTCCTTTCATTTATACCCAGCCTAATTAACACACTTCAGTCTGTCAGGGGGGTTCCCACAGGAAGACGCTGCTTCCCATTCGTCTTTGTCTCCGATTCTCACACATTTTTCGGTCTTTGCCTCTCCTCTCCTCTTTCGTACGCAGAGATTCACTTTTGATGCGATCCTTAACGTTTGTGCTGGAAAAGCGGAGAAATCCCACCTGGTTGAATGTAACACGGCGCTAATCTGCGGATTTTATGACAGATCCTGTTGAAGTTTGAATCGTTTCCATTTCTGAACTGCAGAAAGGGATAGAGCTGAATGTGTGTGTGTGTGTGTTGTGTGTGTGTAGGGGTGTGCGTGTGTGTGTGTGTGTGTGTGTGTGTGACTTTACAGACGGGAAGTGTGTGTGTCAGTTACAACAAACTCAAGGTCCTCGTCGACTCAAAGCTGGATTTCCCTCGAGTCCAGCTCGACAAATTAACATCAGAGTTGGACCTTGGTTTGGGTTTGAACTCAGGAAACAAGAAAACAGTAGTGGCTCCTTGGTCTTCCTCAACACTAAAGCTATTCTTTCTCAAAATGTAACCAAAGACTACAACATAAAAATGTTCCACATAGTTCTTCTAACACTTCTTGGTTATATTATCCAGCATACTTGAAGACTTTTGGAATTTTCAACCCATTACGTGATGCACCCTAATTGGCAATTATCAGCATTTGTCCACCGTTTCCATGGCAGTCTCACCAGCATCTCATATTTGCTTCTGACTAATGAGCAAAAATTGGCAGTTTACATTTACTCTAAGGAGTTAGATGAGCAAGTAGCAAGACATGCAATGTCAAAGAAAATGTCTGAAATGTCACCCCACTGACTCCTCCGAATATTTAGCTGATTTATGCCAGCTAACAAGTCAGCCATTTCAGCTGAGATGGTGCTAATTAGCTTTAGCAGTATTATGGTAATGCGGTTGTTACAATTTTGTTTATCCGTAGCTTTAGCAGTATTATTCTGATGCAGTTGTTACAGCTCAATTGCCCTTAGAGTTAGTATTACTGTGCTAATGCGGTTGCTACAGCTTGATTGTGTTTAGTGTTAGCAGTATTATGCTAATGCTAATTAGGTTAGTCTCTGAGTCGTCCAAAAGTGTATAAGCAGATATTCTGTAGGTGTACATAGTATTTTTGTATGTATTTTGAATAGAATTTGTTTTTATGGAAGTAAAAGTCTGCATGGAGTGAGTTCAATTAACCAAAAGAAGTTCAATTAACTGCGCCTTTTGTACCGCTCTGTTTTCCAATAGAAATTTTGGTAGGAACTCAAAACTTAAGTTTATAGATTTCCTATAAATAAACGGACAAATATGAAGAAGGAACAGAGCTAGTTGGCAGTGGGAAAATAATAACTGGAGGTGCACCGATAGCAGTTTCTGGCCGATCACCGATCTTTTAAAAAGCTTAACCTGTAAATTCCAATTTTGGCCGATACCAATTTTTTTTGTCTGAAATGTTGCTCAATACGGCAAGAAAGTTGTTGACTTGGTAACAGTGGGGTAACTATTGTTAATTGTAAATGTGCAGACATGACCTGATGGGCCGGTCTATCAGTCAAACCTCTGTCAACGGAGAGCAAAAGAGGACAGTGGTTGATTCAGACCTTTGCCAAGCTAGATAAGATCGGTGGATAAGATTGGCTTCATCTGTAAAAATCAGCCGATCATGATCTCTCAAAATTAATAAAATCAGCACTGATAAATCGGCTGGCCGATAAATTGGTGCACTCTTAATAATAACTCATAAAAATTGTGGAGGCTGAGCCCCGAACATCTGGACAAATATCCACTAAACAAATCTCATACAAAAGTACAAATGCAGAAAGAGATTCATTTTCTCCCCTCTATGTATTTTTATTGAGATAAACCAACATAAAGTGGGAAGGCAGACAATAAAAAGTTAGCAAAATGTTTTCCAAATGAAAATCGAAGAATATGTGGGGGTGTATACATCTTTACATTTACCTATTTTATCAACTTAAGTTGTCTGTGAGCATCAATTATAAAGTCAAGCCACAGATTGTCAATTAGAAGTAGGTGTGGACTTTGACTACAGCCATGTCCTATTAGGTTTGCAGTTGATGTGTGAGATGTCACATGCAAACTTAATGAAATGGATTGAAGAGGTTGTAATATGACAGATTGTAAAAATGAAGAGATTTTTGTGAGATTTTCTAGCCTCAGCCACACCTCAGAACGTTCCCAACTATTCCACAAGTTGCGAAATGATTTAAAACAAGGTAAACAAGTACAAATCTACTCTCCTAAAATCTCTCTCTCTCATACACACACACACACACACATACATATCTTCAGACCAAATGAAAGCGATCTCCAAATGAAAGTTGAGATAAAGCCTGGACGATCTTATCTCCAAGAGTTAGGGTTTCCAAAGGACTATCCGTTATCTGTGAGCTTCCATCGTCGGGACACAATGGAAGCGAGATCTTTTGACTCAAACAGATTTTCCCTCTTGAGCATAACTCGCTGAAGAATTCAGGATATATCATTGTTTAAAAAGGGCTGGAAATAATCTCACAGGGAAAGTGACGGACGCTGAAAAAACATCCAGAGAAATCGAAATTGTCCAGATGAGGTTGAACAGAATAACTTGGATGACGCTGCGTGCGTGTGTGTGTGTGTGTGTGTGTGTGTGTGCGCGTGTGTATGTGTGTGGCTTGAACTCTAGCTGGGAGCTACAATCTCATCTTGCATTCAATTTCAAGACATTTACCTGGATTATGAGGCAATTTCTGCCTCTGTGTCAGAGTGATCCTAAAAATCATGCTAATGCAGGGTGATTACCTCATGTCACCCCATCATTTTTGGCTTAACAAAGCTTATTGTGAGTGCAGATCACATCCATGTGTCATGCCATTATCTCCCCTCCTCCCCCAAAGGGATGCCGCTACAAACCTAACACCAGATCAGCGGTGCTCCGAACCGACACATATCAGCCCCGCTAGATGTGTTTGCTCAGTCGGTACATTCCCCCTACAATGCACCCCCCCCCCCCCTCCCTGCCTCTTCTTTGTTTACCTGCGGTGATCGCTCATCAACCTGTGGTCCAACTCACCGGCTTTAACGGAGGACGCCGAGAGGAAGGAGCCCAGCAGGAGCAGCGGCAGCGCCGCCGCCGCCGCAGACAAGCCCGGTTTCGCCATCCTCCTGCTTCTTCTTGCGGGGCTTCACATCCTGCGCGGCCCATTTATCACATCGCATTTAAGGCGAGCGAGACGAGCATCCCCGGCCGGTAAGGGGAGGGGGGGGAACCAGAGGGCGGACTTGTTGTGCCCGGAGATGAGGCTCTCTGGAAGTTGTGAGCTGCAGCAGAAGCGCCAGCAGCGGCGGCGCAACAACAGCCGGAGGAGGAGGAGGAGGAAGACGAAGAGGAGGAGGGATTGAGATGAAGGTGAAGAGAGAGGGAGGTGGAGAGGGGTGGAGGGGAAGCGAGGGAGATAGTACCGGTGTGGTGACAGGGATGGCGGCTCGGAGTGTCAGTCCGGTCACGGAGACTGAGGCGGTGACGGAGAGGTGGGAGCGGAGGCAGCAACGTGCCGCTGTTCGCAGACACCCGCAAACGCTCACGCAAAAACACCTGCAGCAGCGCACGTGAGGTCACTTAACAGAAGAAACCGGAAAACAAACAAACAAACAAACAAAGAAAAAAATTAATACAAAATAAAGTAGACAGACCTCACTGAAGATATTTCATTTCATTAAATGAGTTGGTAAATATAGTAGAATATAAAATATTACGGCGCGCGTGTGACGTTTACACGCAGCGGGATGAATTACACTGTTTGACCTTTCAACCCCAAACTTTTTAGCAACAACATCATCAAAAAAGATCGAAGGGCGATGTTTTTATTTATGTCATTATTAAAAACGCGAAACTGCTTGAATTATTATTACCGTATTATTTTTAGTTCATCAACAGATGGACACGCGCAATATCTTCAGGAAATGCTTCTAGAATCACGATTTCTGTCGAAACGGCATCTGGAAATCATTGTTGATCCTAACCAGTTAAATTCAATTCAGATTTAATTACTTATTGATCCCAAAGGGAAATTAAACCTTATTGTAAAACAAATTATTTAAGATTATTTAGAGTTGCTTTAGTTGGAAGGACAGATTTTCAATCAGAAAGCTAGAATTCAAATCAGAATTCCAGCTTGAGCAAAACTAATCAAATTAATTGTAAGAAATTATTATTATTATTATTTTGAAGTTGGTCCAAAGAAAAAAATTTTTTTCAGTGCAACGACTCAAACTCACATTTGAGCTCTTCTGCAAAACTCTGACAGATTTGGGTGGAAACCAGCTGCTCCCAAGTGCATAACACTAAAAATAAAGATGAACTTTTGAAGATAAAGATATGAACGACATCTTGCTGAAAAAAAAAAAAACAAAAACAGAGAACATGGCTGGAAAAAAAATCTCTTATTTTCTGTCTCGTGTCAGTCTTCTCTGTAGAGTGAATACCAAACAGAGGGATGTTGACACAGGACTAATAAATCGTCGAAAACTGTTTGCCCGAATGTTTGTCTGCCCTTGAATGTACATATGTCACCCATAAATCCTGCCGCCGTTAAAAAAAAAAAAAAAAAAAAAAAAAGCTTTGCTGCAGGAAATGGACTCCAAAAAAAACCTGCCGATGTCATCAGATCTTCTCTCACTCTCTTTTCTCATTGGAGACGCAATCAAACTGGAGACAGAGGACCACTTTCCAACCTTCTTCAAATCAGACAAAATTGGTTTAAAGGTAATTTTGATTCAGTAAGAGCGAAGTGGATGGTTGACCTTTTGACCTTTAAACCTTCATTAGTACCTTCACAGTCAAAGCAGCACAAACCAAAAAAATATGCTGCACAAACGTCGTCTGGTTGACTGACACCAGTTTTGTCTGATTTGCAGGAGGTGGTGGGGAGGGGGGCATCTCACTCAGGTCCAATACTAAGGTGTAATATTTGATATATAAATCATTTTTATAACAACTGAAGCTAGCATAGTCACTTGATTATGCTATAAAATGACACCATGTGCCTGGAAAACACAAAACTCTGCCTCCTTTAATAGTTTATAAAAACTTTATAACATTTTTTATTCCACGTAATTATTATCTCCTTTTTTTGCAAAAACAAAAAAAAAGCCAGTCTCCTTTATTTCCTCCTTACATCTTGTTTCGTTCTATGTTCATTAGAGAACAAAATAAAATATAAACATAAACAAACAAATATATCTGTTTGTATTTATAAACCATGTTTAGTTTGGATTCAATTTCATTTTGTTCACCAAAGGATAAGGCTGTACTTTTTCTTTTTTTTTTTTCTTCCTCCATCAGAGGTTCACGTTTTATGTGCTGCTCTTCTGTCTTTTAGACAATCCAGAAGCTAAAAAAACCCAAGATGGCAGCAGCTTATTTCCTAAAGTGGTTCTGATCAAAGTGCTGGCACCGGTCAGAGAGAATGCCCTCCTCGGAGGAGGGGAGGAAGAGGAAAGATGAAGAGAAGGAAGACAACGTCCTGACGTCGCCTCCCTCCTTCCAAGGACAGTCGCCCTGTGCTGAGGGGCCGACCCCCCGTGTTACCTAACAGGAAGGAGACTCTGCCGCCTCCTTCCAGCTGCACCCTAACCAGTCAAAGTCACTTTCACGTACCACGTCTTCACCTTCAAAACGACTCTGTTGCTCTGCTTACTTTTGTATCTGAATGTTTCCTGTATTCAGTTTGCAAACAGATCTGAAATGTGACGACCGGTCCCCGATTTCTCTCCTCGCTTTCTGCGGAGAGTTCTAGGGGACGGCGAAGCCGCGAAGACGGACTTGTTGTTGTTAAATTGTGCTTTCTGAGTCAAACCCAAACTAAATGTGATTATGGAAATAACCCCCAGTGTCCCTTTGACTGTGGAGGTTCATTTTTAGGGAGGATATTTGCATCGCTTGCATTCTCCGATCAACTGTAAAGGATTTTTTTTTTTTGTGGAAAAAGTCAAATCCATTAGCTTGCTTAATCCGCCTTGAATGTGTTTGACCGCTGAAGCTCTGAATTTCTGTCATAACTGAAGGAGAGTGTTGAGGGCTAAAAAAGGCGATAACTGAGCAACGTTTTATTAAGATAAGTTGAAGACATTCTAAAAACTCACTATCATCCTACGTTGAACTCTTTCTTTTCTGTCTTTCATTTTTCAGTACTTTAGAAACGAACCTCTTCAGCTTGTTAGGTCAAAATCTGGGTGATTTTTCACTTAGTGCAAACATCAACCATTGAACTCTACGGCCATAGTTCTGCCACTGTTGGACTCGAGTTTCCTCTTGTGCAGGGGTGTCCAAAGTGCGGCGCCGGGGCCATTTGTGGCGCTTGGACCAATTTTTTTTGAGGCTCCAAACAGCAAATTTAGAACAAAATTAATTTGTATATTGAACGTTTTACTTTTAATCATTGTAAAATCGTCATTGATCTAATTTTCTTACAACGTAAAATGTTAAGTACAACACAAAGTGCTTGTCTTTTTTTTTATAGTCAAGCTTGTAAGAATAAGTAGAACCATGTTTACCCAGAGACTTTTACTGAAAATCTGGCTTTTCTGAAGCTTTTATTTAATTTATTAAACTTCCCTAAACTTAGCAAGCTTTGTGAAAGAAAGTGACCTGAATCCCGTTTTTGTAACTGAGAATAAATTTGTTCAGAAAGTATTTGAAAAGTATTTCATTTAAGAGAACAAATGTGCAAAATTATTGCTAAGTGATGGATGAACGACGAATAACGCTTCCCAAAACTCAGCTACTTTCTTTCCTTGATTTTATTTGAGTTTTTACATTTTTCTTTCTTGGGCCATGAATACTTTTGACCCTTGTGACAAAAAGTTTGGACTCCGACACTACTTTAGTGTCACTCTCAAGAAATATTGATATTAGTTTGGTGAGTAGGAATTAATGAGTTACTTTCTCTGTGGGACTGGGATCAGTTCCATCTTAATGTTGTTTCAAGTTCAAGCTCATTAAACAACAACAACAACAACAACAACAGGAAATGCTAACTAAAGCTACTATTCATCTTCACTTTGTGTTTTCCAACACAGCACTGTCATGTTTAATGAAGAAGGATGGACAGTTTTTGCGTGTGTGTATGATAAATTTGCTGACATACAAATTTGCAGGAATGCGACTAAGCAGTCTCTATCATCTCAAACACGGTTGAGTTTTAAATGCATGGCGGCCATATTGGATTTTGAGGGTTTGTGTTGTTGATAAACTCGACTTTCCTACAAGGAATTTCAATCTCAGATGACATTTATGCCTATCTGCAAACACAAAAAAATGAAAAGAAAGGCTTATTGAAGCCGAAATGCAAATATTAAGAACGAATTCAAATTATTACTCTTTTGTTTGTCTAAATCAAATATTACATCAAACAAAGTCTGGATGTGATTCTGCTCAGACAAAAGCACGCATCGTAAAGACAAGTCTTCAGGTGACATTAGATTCAACTAACAACATTTTATATTCCAGTTACTGGTCTATTTATTAAACTGTAATAAATATATTTAAGCAATAACATTTTTCAGCAAAGGTTAAGACAGAATGCAACCGTCTGTAATCGACATTTCCTCTGGTGATGATCCGTTGGGGCGGTCGGAGTCCAGGATGTTGAAGTCCAGCTGTTTTTCTTGTTACACATTTGGAAGCGAAGCGTTTAAAGATCCTGATGGTTCGATGTTTCCTCCTCATCCGCAGAACAAATCACCTAAACGCCACAGTGCAGGTGGTTCTAATTACTGTCAGCAACTCAGTGATTATTGACCAAAAACACTGAGTCATTTGTCAAACAACACAGTAAGCGAAGTGAAGCTCTATCAACGAGGAAGAGGAAGCCAAATGCATCACATCTGTGTTTCCACCTGAAACCAGTGCAGACTTGTGTGTTTTTGGTGCTTTTGCACAGCAGCTAACCGCAAAATATAAAAACTGAGATTAAAATAAAAAGGTTCTCTGGACTCATCCAGATGTTGCTTTTTATGGTCTACGGATTTCATTACGACAATCACAGGTTCCGGTTGTCGCCACAGTCGCCACGCCGAATCATTTGTTTTCTTTTTTTTATTTATTTTGTTTTTATTGTTCTGTTTTGCTCTCTGTTGGATTTTCACATCTGACACGCTCAAACAGCCGCAGCTGGAAAAGCCACAGCTCATTAACCCGAAACCATTCACTAAAACGCTCTTCTGGCCTGCAGTGAAACCTGAAACATGGGTTAAAAAAAACTCCACTTCAACAACATGAGTGGTGTAAGGAGGCAAAACAAAGACAAAACGCAGCAACGGCGCTGGCAGTTTGGTATTTGTTTGGTTCAGAACAGATAAACGCAGTGAAGCCGTGTCCATGCTCACCGTCTGCCGCTCATACTGTAACAGTGTACGCTCATGGAGGATGCTGGCAGAGGTCAGCAGCAGTTATATAATAACCTCTCCTTGGCGCTCAGTCGCACACGCACACGCACACGCACACATCTCTAAATTTGGCAGTAAGGCACGAAAAAGGTAACAGGGCCGGGAAGCCATTACTAATTCACAGCTACGGCTTTGTGAGCAACGCGAGGAGCAACATCGGCTGGCGAACGCACACCTCTAGGGCAGAGGAAGTACAGGTAGCAGAGCTCAGTGTGGGTCAGAAGTTTACATATGCCTATCGGCAGCATGAATGTCGTAGACTTGTGGGATTGGGATGGAGTTTGGATTTACTTACCCACAAAGTGCCAGAATTATGTAAAGTTTTCGAATGCAACACTTTCCAATTCATAACTTAGTATTAGAAATGATATATGATGCTGAACATTGACTTAGTCTGTGAATCAGCCTGTTAAGTTCTCTCACTTGACTTTATTAGTCTTTGAAATTTGTAACAGTCTGCATAAAACTACTGTAACCAGAGCAAAACAATACAAGGTTGTGTAAAATGTAAATGTCAGCATCAGCCATAAACAATCTCCATGTTGAACAACAAACAATTTGCACGTTACCATATCACAGCTAAGGAAAAATGAACTTTGATGCTAAATATATGTCTGAATAGCACACAGGAATTTGCTGTTTCTCATAGTTTAAAAATATTGTAAAAATAAAAAATCTGTTACAGTATTTTTTATTTTTTGAATTTTTTTTTTGTTTTTGGTCACTTGACTGATCTAAAACACTGACCAAAAAAAAGAAGAGATTTTAGGTGTAGAAATACTCAAACCTGCTTCTCTAGTTAAAAATACTGTTTGGAAAATGTTATTCGTCCGTCCAAAACATCGAAGGATTTATTTCCTATTTATGATCATAACCGTCTTCTGATGTGATTAAATCCACCGTAATAAGACGTATCTCTCTAAGCATCGAAAAGAAATTTCACTGCTCTCACCTGGGTCATTCCCAGCACTTGTGATTCTCATTCTGACGGCGTTTGCACCGTCGAGCCATAAGTGAGTCAAAGGTCACACCACGCTCGCCTCATCAAAAGAAGTTCACACTTTGACTTTTTACCCGACGACAACGATGATGATGGAGTGGCTTTTGAAGTGTGAAGGTTGAGCTTGAGAGTGGCGCTGAATAGCACTCATCAGACAGGACTGTGTGAAATGCGGTGAAATGAGGCTGAATTTCAGCGGCTAATGCCAAGTAAGGATGCCAGCGGCGCCTGCATCACTTTTTCAGGAATCGCTGCAGAAATGGGGACATATTTTATCCTTGTACATGCCTGACAAAGACAAAAAAAAGGCCAACAAGAGCCAAATTTAACATTATGAGCATCGCTCAAATGATCAAAGACTGCAGGTGACTGGATATGTTTCGATTTCTTTAATGTGTTTGAAGGGATAGATCTGTGTTTTTAAAGTGCGGCTCTGTTAAAAACGTTACAAGCACTTTATATCTTACCTGTAGTAAATAACTCTCTTGGTTGTCGTCATTTAGTGTACACTCAAATTAGTTGGTACACCTCTTTACTTTTTTTGATGTTTCATCACTAGATATTTTCAGATCTGCAAAGCAGATATTAGCTGCTGTTCACCTTTTTCCACAGAAAGTCATTGTAAAAATCGCTAAGTGTCCATCTACTCTACTGTCCTCAAATAAAGTGAGAAAAGTCACAATAAGCAGACCTTTTTCCAGTCTGCAGGCTTGGTGCTAATCACTTAGCATCATTCCACCTCTGCAGCTGATGTGATTTGGCAGCTTTCGCGTTGCTGGCTCCCAAACTGATACATTTGGCAAAGTTGCCTTCCTGTTTAAACTCGACTCGACTGAGCGTGCTTTGCTGAGCCAACAGAAAACAGCGGTGACTCATAACGACAGCTGAAACTGGAATTATAATTTAAGGCTGCCATTAAAAAGACATTATAGATCACTAATGAAACACGGAGACAGGGATGGGAAGCTGTTTACATCAAATGGTGACCGGGCTAGTGTCAAATGTAATCCCTTATTCCTTCCATTAAAGGCCTTTTATTGAAATGCAGATCGAAAAAGAAAAGAGATTTGTTTCTTCCAGAGCAATTGTAGTTTGAAGGTAAGGTGAAACACACACACAAACGCACGCACACACAATACGCTTGCCTACCGAGCTGCGTATCGGTGTATAAATGTCTGAGCGTTTGTGAGTGCGAATGGGTGAATGTGACTCTAGTGTAAAGCGCTTTGAGTGGTCAAAAATGATTGGATAAAGCGCTACATAAGTTCAGTCCATTTACCATTTACACACACACACACACACACACACACCTTATGATAATACAGAAACTTTCATGAAAAAAGAATTAAAAAAAATAGTTAAATAGCATTTTCTCTTAGCTTTGGAATGAAATATGCAGAAAAAAAAGAAAAACGAAAAATTTTATTAGCCAGTGTTCCTTAATAGCGTGTGCTTAATCTGAATTACTTACACCACACTACCACACATCAACTCTCGTTTAAAAGTGAATTACCCCCTGTCAGGATCCGTGTTTCCCCAGTTATTTTTTGTTAGTCTTTTTGTTTGTTTTTGGGAAGTCTTCCATCCTGGTTGGAACCGGCATTACGCCTGGTGTCCACCAGAGGGCACCACCTCTCCACCCCTGAGAAGCAGCCTGGGTCAACCCGTACACACACCTGCAGCTTGTTGAGGAGGCGTTGACAGTGGATATAAGCAGCGGCTCCACTTCATCTCACCGCCTGAGTGTTTGCTCGCATTGGTAACACTTCGTTCCAGAACTAGGCCCTCTGAGTATTGTCTGAATCTAATCTCTGTTGTTTCCTCGTCAGATTCTCCCGCCGCCTCCTCGTTGCTCTGGTTCGTTCCATCGTTGCTGGCTTCTGAGTGAGTGTGCCTTTTCCCTCCGTGGATCATCCCCCCCTGTGTCCTTCCTCGACGCTACCGGTGTTACCGGCCTAGACGCCACCCCTCGTGAGATCCTCCCGTCTGTGTCCTTCCCCGACGCAGCCGGTGTTACCGGCTGTCGCCAACCCCGAGTGTGTGTGCGTATTGCTCCCTGTTGTCGATCCGTCTCCGGTGGATTCCCCTTCGGGACGCTACGGGTCAGGAGACCCACGCCCGAACCCTTCCGGAGAACAACCTCCGACAGACCTAGCTCCAGGCTGTCACCTCAGGTGAGGTCACCTGACCGTTCCAGGACTACTTACCGTTTTCACTCCACTCCACCTACTTCATCCTCCTTCCAAGTAAGCCCTCCTCAGTCGTTTCCCTTCAAGTCATCACAGATCTCTGTCTAACCCTGTGCTCCCCTGTTGACAGTCAGACGACCCGGTCCGCAGCTCCAGAACTCTCCTCCTTCCCTTTCAATAAATATCATTGTAATTCACCTGCCTGTCTGGTCGTGTTCTTGCATGTGGGTTCGTAAACTACCTCCCATCATGACACCCCCGACAGACTGTTTATTCTCATAGCGCCGCCGTACTGTAGCTAAATAGCCAATGGACCTTACCAAGCTCCGCCCAGAAATGCCCCTCAAGAGTCCCACGTGACTTCATGTCTCACATTAACAGCTTAACTCCAATGTCTAAACATGGCATTTTTCGTTCTCTGCAGAGAATTTCTGAGTCGATTAGTGTAGCATTTCTGCCGGATTTTCACAAAATATCAGCCATGACAATGGACAGGGGAACCAACAAGTTCATGTCATCTTTTTTGGACGAAATCAAGGTGTTTGAGCCACGCGATGCCTCCAGCATTGTGCGTGTTGCAGCTAAATGCTACCGGTGGATGAGGAAAACAGCAGATCCTCACACCCTCAGCATAAATATAGCTGTGGACAAGATCACTGATGCCTATTCTTGCAAGGCTGGGTAAGTCGGGCATTCATGGTTTTGAGGGTTCGAATGTGCCTAGGCCTTATACATGGTACTCAGTGCTAGCGTGGCTAACACGATTACAGTTTAGTAAAAATCCTTTTCAGGTAAAATAAAATATTTAATGTATGTCAGATACGGTAGACATTGCATATTGATCTGTTCAGCTAACGTAAAGCTGTAACAGACAGGCTTCAAGGTGTAGAAGTTGTATCGGTACTGTCATTATGCTGTACTTGGCTAAAAGGTTTTCATAATGGATGTGTTTATTATTGACTTTATTTTTTTCATTCACTAAACACAAAGAAAGCAAAGCAATAATACTTACACCAGCACACACTCCTTTCTTCTTATTGATCCTATGACGGTTGAGCTGCAGATGCGGTCGTGCACAAGCGTTGATCCAAGCAAGACATTCCGTTTCAGATTTTGGAAATCTGTAAATTTTAGTTCCACAAATACGATCAGGATACCTGACATCGCCTGTACAGATACCCCACTGACGGAGAACCATTTTTTTTGAGTCCTGACGCAAAAACTTTCTGTCGGTCTGGTAGTCCACAATGTACATTAGCATGAGTTTGTGAGACGACAAGGCACGTGATAGCTGAACTGTGACGTAAAATGGGCATTAGCCAATGAAATGCGGCCCCTGTGGTAAGGTCCATAGTTTGCGGTTACAAAAGTTCCAAATTTGATGACAGCGACAACTGTTGAGGGAGATCTTACTCCACCTTGACTGATGGTGCAGAATTTTCAAGATGGCCGGTAAGCTACAGCTTGACTTCCTCAGCTTATTTCATTAGTTTTAGCTAATAGCTACCACCCTGCTGTTTTTCTTTGTTTACTTTTTCTGTTCATGAGCCGCTATTATTTAGTCTTTACTGATAATCAGTTATGAATGTTGCTGTAGTTTGTTTGATGTATGTGTTTCTCTGGTTAGCATAATGCCAAAGCTGCTCTGGATAAATGTTGCTATTATTTGTTTTTGATAATAGTCATAATGCTCCTGTTGCCTTTTTTTGAGCTGCTGCTGCTTTTATAATGCACATTTTGTTGATATCATGATTTTCTGGGTAAGACGGCCATTTGTATATATATGTATATAACCTGCTCAAGTCTTTTTGATTTCTGGGTTAATTTTGTGCAAGTAGCCATGATTATTTCATCCTATGCCAGTGTATTTAGTCCTTTTAGGGAGGAAGGCCTCTGTCTGGTGTCATTAGTTAATTTTCTACAATTTTATTACAATTTTGCTTGTTTGTTAAAAATTAAACATCTCAAATTAGTTTGGTGTTTTTTACAGTTCTGAGTCTTGATTTGGTGTTGGCCGTCGACACTGATTTAATGATAAAAGTCTGTATATCTTGGAAGTTACTGAACCGACCATTTGCTTTTAGCTAATTCAACATGTTATTTTTGCTGTATAAAGAATTTCCCTACTGTTCATTTCAATCCCTGTGCTGGAAGGGAAATCTATTGGCACATCAACCCCACCAAGAATGTTTTTCACCAGCTGCCACTGGTTTCCACTGCCAAGCACTGTACCCTGATCTCTGGGGTTTATTTATGAAATACGTTGTCTGGTAGACTCCTTTGTTTCATCATCATTTCATCATCGTCGACATTAAAACAGTTTGAGACAAACACTCTGAGTAACTGATTCATAAAATGTTTATGGGGTTATAGATTTCAAACAGAAAGTACGTAATGGTTGAATGAGTCTCATTAAATCTGTCTGCTTGCGTTTTTCTAATCTGTTTGACTACAGGCAATGAAAATGAGTTTTAATAGCATTGTGTTGAGTAAAGGACGCAATGATTAGAAGTCTTTTTTTTTAAATTTGCTTTCTGAGATTGTTAAAAAAGTACAAGCTGCTGCAGATAATAAGTACACATAGTCAAATATTCCGGTATGTCCATATTCATAGTACATGAAGGCACTGCTCTAGAAAAACAAAAACCACTTTATGTAATTTGAAATAGCCATACTGCTGTCAGTAGCCCGATCACCGATCTGCAATGGGGTAGACCCTTTTACAGATGTAAGATGTCCCGCCAATTTTTGTATGATTTTTTTTAAGCAGTTTGTGTTCCTGTGAGGCAGCTACAATATGCACTATGCTACTAAAAGTTTTTATTCACCCATCCAATCATCAGGTGTTTTATGGCCAAAGGTGCCAACTTTCTGCCATCATTGTCTCCAGACCTCCAAACTTCATGTGGTCAGTGATCAGCTCATGAACAATGCATAGAGGGCTTCATGGAATGGCTTTTCGTGGCCCTTACATTCAAGCCTTGCAGAGCACCAAGTGCAACGCAAAAGTATCTGTTGCTGTCGTGCAAAGCACACCAACACTGGACTCTAGAACAGTGCAGATGTATCCAGAGTGACGAATCACGACTCTTATATCTGGAAAGCCAATGGATCCATGACGGTAGCCGGAATAACGGTACTTGCCTCGAGGCAACGTGTCAAGTGTAAAGTTTGGTGCTGAGGGGATTATGGTGTGGGGATCTGCTTTTGTAAGAGATGGCCTCAACCTTTTCATATTTAAACCTCATGGGATGGCTCTCAGGTCCATGATTAGTGAAAACATTTAGCAATGTAGTATATATTTTGTTTTTAGATATGCACCATTTCTTTTGGGTGTCATCTTTCTTTTGACCTCCAGCAACACAGAAACGTGTCATCTAATTGGTTGGAGGACTCTGGTCGAAGTTTGATTTGCGATTGACATGAGTAACAGGCCCGTTACAGCTATCGAATCTGTTGTATCACTGTTATGTTGTTAAAATTTTCTCAAGTGCACCCAGTGTATTGCCTTTGTCAGTATTAACAGTTGGTCACGTGACTCGGGAGATGCGAAAACAGTGCTTCCATTGGAGTTTTACGAAGCATCTATTTATATATGGCAGAAACACCACCTCATCCTAACGCAAAAACTGTAATGAAAAATGTGAGTTTTTTTTAAATTCCATTAAGCACATTTATTTTTATAATTTCAACTTGCACAATTTTCTGGAAATGCAGCTACTGACTTGATACAATTTGCAGGGTTTGATTAGATAGAAAATGTTTGAACCAAAATGAATAATATTTGATAACTTGGATCAATTGTAATGTGTATATGTAATTGGATTTAATTAACTTTTTTCTTTTGTAAAGTGCCCTCAAAAGATATTTCTTGTGAATTGGTGCAGTATAGGTAAACTGAACTGAATTTGTGACAAAATCTCTTTACAGTAATATTCTTGCACACACATAACCCCACACGGTTAGCCAAGATATTTTATTGCACCTTCTTTTTTTTTTTATTTCATCCTCCTATTGCACCCAGACCTGACAGCGAGTGCAGGAGGCGGACTGTGATTTAGTTGCGGTTAGGTGGCAGAAAGCCGAGGTCCGCAGCTCAGCTTTATCAGAGGTGCTTCATCTTGCCGTGGGGGACATGAGAACTCATTTAGGGTGTTGCCAGAGATGGCCTCGCACCAGCCGACGGCACGGCTGAATTACTGTCACGCTGCAGCTCCTGTATTCCTGTATTCCTCTCTATTTATCTGTGTGTGTGTGTGTGTGTGTGCGCGAGGGGATGTGTACACTTAGGGAGACAGAGAGAGAGACTCTGTGTGACTCACTGTCATTTTGAATACTCATGGATGCCACCGATACCTGCCAACACATGATGGACATACAGATACGGGTCAAAAAGACAAAAAAAAAACTGCTTACTCTAGACTTGACAAGTTTAAGCGTTTCTGTTTATGATCCTTTGATTTTATGGCATCACTATGGCGACTGGTGATCTAAACTGATTTAGCGGGCAGGTTTTTGGCGACCACCATGGTTCAGGTGGGGTGACGACTTTGTAGTCTTGTCACCTCCATGCTAACAAAAGCTTATTGAATGTACTCTATCCTCCACCGCCTCATAAACCAGAGTTTAATCTGAGCTGTTTTATATACAGCATATGAGAGCATTTATTGGCACCCAGGGAGAGATCTAAAGAAGCTGTAAAATAAATGGTTGTTATGGAGATACCACTCTTGAGATTCTTTTACATCTTCTACAGTACCTCATTGGGCACGGTGGCAAGATAAACTCATGTCCTCGTTTGGTTTGTCTATCTTCCATTTGTTTAATACTTGTTAAAGCTTTCTCTGGGACGTCTGTAAGTTCATGCACTTATTATCTACGATGGCGTACTAGGGCCATTGTAGATGGGTAAAAAAGAGGAGCAAATTTCCCCCAAAAAACTTAGAAATTTTGAGATTTTTGAAATTTTCTAGAAAAAGCGAGGGTATTTCTGAGCTTGAAAAGTCTCACATTTGCGAGAAAAACTCAGAAATTTGAGGCTAATCTCAGAGAGTTTCTACAAAACACAAGGAAATTCAGAGTGTCACGTGAAAGTCAGTCCAGGCTGGGATGGTGGATCACCCCATCCACTGGTGGTCTATACCTTACCAGAGGCACGAAAGTCTGAGAAATTTCTAAGCCCAAACATTCAGCTGGATGTAAGAACTTTCTCATTTTTTGTGAAATGTGAATTTCATGGTAGTTGGTAACCTGTGTAATGTTTATTACAACCATAGGTAGCATCAACATCTGACAAAATAACACTTTCGTGTAGCCTGGTTGATTCACTTCGAACCAGTAGATGGTTTCCTTTTAAAAAAAATTCAAAAGTTTGCTTAAAATTTGTGTGAACATTGGATAAAAATATAGCTAATAGCTTCTTTCTTGCCACTTCTCCATAAAGGTACAGAGTTGTATTGAAAGATTCGGCCAATAGAGTTGTGGATCTCTGTTGCCGTGGTCTCCCTGGCAATCTAAGCTAGAACTCATCTTCTTGCTTGGCCTATCAGATTAGGCGTAAATACCACACAGTAGTAGGTTTGGAGTTGTAATTTTTCTGTTTTTGGACTGAGAAGTTCTCCAATAAACGTTCCAATCTTGGAATATTGTTTTAAAACTTTCTCTCTGACCGGTATGCCCTTCCTCTTGGTCTTCTTGATGCTATTTGTTCACTAATATTCTCTTAACAAACCTTCGAGGTATTAGTCATCTAAATTACGTACAGGTGGACTGTATAATAATTGGGACCACAGATTTTTACAGATTTACACTTACAGATTTTTGTTGTAAGAAATACTGAAAACCACGTATCATTTGCCTTCCACTTCATTATGCACTAGACTGAGTTATTCTGTCACGTGGGCAGTCCAATACATTACAAAAGGTGTACAAATATTAATGGGGTGTATTTATATAGAGATGCGAGCATCTTACACTCATCAGGCCCCTTAAGTACAGGCAGAAGGAAATGTTGCAGTGACAGAAACTCTTCCAGTAGGTCAGAAAGGGACGTTTCATATCGATTGATTTCTGTTTTGTGGAAAATGTTAGAGAACAGCAGTCTATCTCTTAATCTAGTAAGTATTTGGAATAACTTTGTCCCTTGACTCACATTATCATGTTATTTTTCCTTTATAAGTATTTTTCAGATGAATGTACCTTTTAAATCTGTTCTAGATTAAAAGTGCAGCGAGTGCAGTTGTTGTTTGGATGTTATTTTGTTCCACAGTTTATATTTTTAGAGTGGAGCTCCTTTGTTTCATCATCTTTTCACAATCGCCGACATTAACACAGTTTGAGACGAGCAATCTGAGTAACTGAGCCATCAAATACAAATGTTTATGGATTTATTGATTTTGAACAGAAACACTGCGTCACGCTCCACTGAGTCATATAAAATGTGCTTGCATATCAAGCCATTTTCCAAATTTGTGCGCTTGGATATAAGTGATGAGGATGTTTTTATTTTCTTTATTAGAAGTGAGTGAGTCAAAGAGAGAAGATATTTATTTGCTTACGAGCTGTTTCAGAAGACGGTACACAAGGTGAAGTATCTTGTCGTAGCCACACAATTATCACACACGTATCATAGCAACAAAGAACGTTGATCAGTCAGCCGAAAGTACATTTGCTATAATTATCCTGTATAAAGATAAAACTCAAAACAAATTAAACAGGAAAAGCGCAAGTTCCAAAGGCAGTTTGTGTTATTTTTGAACATTCAATAATTTCTTTTGAACCAAACGTTAATTTAGAATATTTCAAAATTAAATGGAAAAATGTAACAGAGATGCATACGAGTTATTGTTAGAAGCAAATATAGGAAAAACAAAATGCTCTTTCCACTGAAACAGATAAAAGGACATTTCATCTCACAACTTTTACTTAGCGTCACTAGATTTATTTTAAAAAAAAGTTAAAACATGGATCTTGTGAGTCTTTTAGAAAAATGAACTACAAAACAAGGACAAGTGTGTCCCTTATCTTGTAAAATCAACCATTACAAGGCGGTTACTTTCTTATAGGTGCACAGACATTTTGAAAAAGGGGAACCATCAGCTGACTTAGCTGTAGTGTATTATACATCTTTTGTCTATCTATTTCAAATGAATATCTATATGCTGTCTTGGGCATAAAAAAAATATTTCACAGGGGCACTTTTTTTGTCTGGAGGAAAAATGGCATGCACTCTAGCGCCTCCTAGTGTTCATCTGTGAACGTCCCAGAAAATATGTATAGACTTCAAGATTACATCATGTAAAATAAAAAAAAAAACAAGCATGGACAGACAACTCAATGTCATTTTAATTTCAGAATTATTCATGACAGTATGACATCCCTTTATTTAAAGGAAATTTTATTTGTTCATTTCTTCCCACAAGGACATAATACTGACAAAATGAGACATCAGGACACAAGGCTTACCCTTATCTGGAAAATGCACCAGTTTGCTTCTTTCTTATTTGTTTTGTGAATTAGTAAAAACTCTCAAACCTAAAATACAGAATTTGCTCACTTCTCTCCTTGTTCTCTTGGGTAGATATGCAAAGCATGTCTCATTAATTTGCTCCTGTCATTAGTACAGGAAGTAAACGCATCCAAATCATGTTGGTGAACTCAAGCGTTTGACCTTCGAACATGAACATTACAAGAAAATAACAGCCTGATTGGTTTTTAATAGCTGTAAACAATTATGTCAAACTAGACCTGTGTTATGTAGTAACAGTGTTCAGGGTTTTCCCCAGAAAACTTGCTAAGCCCGGTGGTCGGGACGCCGAGGTGGTCCACTGGCGATCCACCATGTTTTTATATTAAAGACGCTAAGCAGACAGAAAAAGTAAAAATATTACTGGGTAATTATATGTTACAGGAAAACAGCATCAGTGAGACGCTATTTAAATCCACAACTAGTCTTAAAAACAACTAATCAAAAAATACAATTAAAATGAATATTAATTATTTGCACTTCTGTTTAATCCAAAATAAGTCAGTGGCTCCATAAGGTCCCCCAGGCCTTCAGAGGGCCTTATGGATCTCTAGCCTTTGAGCCCAGATGTCTCCGCGCAGCTGCGCGCAATAACTCTGGCTGACTAAGCAGACAAAGCGTTTGATATGATTTGGTACACCGATTAACTGGAAAAATAATACTAAAATTAATAATAAAATCACATAAAACCAGCGAGATGCGTGACTACAAGATGAGCGCGAAAGCTCCTCGCCGGGCAGAAGCTGCGTGATGAATAGCGCTGCATCGTTAACCACTAACGCTCCGGCCAACCGGGACCAGAGACATAAACTTTACAGGGAAGACGGGACCACACGCTGGGCGGCGTGTTGAGATGTTAACGCCGAACATAATACTGTCCACAAAGATAAATCATTTTCACCACTCGTTCAACTCGCAAATGGCTGCAAACAGATGGCGACTACAAGTTATTCCTGCGGTTCACATAGAGCTGCGCAACCAGAGTTAACGCGGTTCGTTTTAAACTCTTACTTTGATATAGAGTTCTCCAAAGAAAAATAACTACCCACACTGGGTTGATGTGAATATCCATACAGGTCAGCCTGTGTCCAGTTTGAGTGAAAGGAGGCACGTGGGATCCGCGCTGAGGTAAAGCAGCGGCAGCGCGAGGCAACTGCAGAGGCACCAGCTGTGTGATTGGTCCGCTCTCCGGCTTGAAATTAATAAACGATAAACCTTTTAGAAATAAATCTGCTCCACCAGTGAAACGCTCAGAACAGAGACGCTTGCAATCCGGCTTAAAGATTTATCAAAAAATTTTTTAGAAAAATTATTATAAAATTATTATAAAAATAAGCCATGCTTAGCCTGGCGGGGGGCCTAGCAAAGCATGGTGGGCCGCCAGGCTTATATTACACTGGGGGAAACCCTGTAAGGTGTAGTGCAGGGGCCCATCTTGTTTAGCCAAATTTCCAGATGTGTGTTGATCTCTACAACTGAGAAAATGCCTACAAGAAAATAACTTCTTACCTACATTGCCATATTGAATGAAATTGAAGAACCCAACTGCAGACAGGAAGTAGGCAATGTCATGAGGAAGAAGATTTATTAACAAAAACCAGAAAACAAGAGCTTACAAACAGTAGGAAGAACACAGAACCATAAACACAGAAAAAAAACCCTCCAGTGAGGAGTGATGGAAAATTTGAGGATGAGAACAGTCGAGAACCTGAACATGTCCTAACACCAGGTTGGTGAAGGAGGTGAAAAAAGACGTGTGGAAGGCCTATAGAGTCAACAATAAATGTAACTGAGGAATTTTATTTTAAATATGCCTGATTTTTCTACATCAAACAATTCCTATAAACCTTTCATAATTAATTCAGTACTTCCTGTTTCTACATTTTATTAGATTTCCTTAAGGTAGATGCAACAGTTGTAGTATAAATACAGAAAATTTCACAAATCTTGCAATGTTCAGGAAAGTGTTGCATTTATATTTATCACCCACCTAACTATGATGCTCCAAAATAAATAAAGTTCAACCATTAAGTTTTTTTTAACTTTAGCACATACTTGAAAAGCTGGAGTCAGATTTAACAGGAAGATGGGTGAAGCTAAGTACAAATGCACACCACACTGCTCAGATTTTTGTTTTATTGGAAGATCAATGTTTTAAAACCACGTTTCATTTTATGTTGTAGTTGATGATCAAATATTTTCTCACTCATAACAACCAAACAAGTTTTTTGCTTTATATGTGGAAATTTTCCCCCAGACATGTTTGCTAATGATCAATGAAAATATCACATTTAGAAACAGTGATTTTGCTTGTAGGTGCATATTTTTTGTTATGGACAAAATGGCATGGATCTTTTGTATTCTCCTGATAACATTTATAGGAATTAGACTAAATTTCTTGACTGCGCGGACTTGTGATGATCAGAACCTTTCGAACACGGCGTGTTTGAACGGGGAAAAAGTAGATCCGAACACCGGGCTCTTTACAGGCTGATGCAAGTTGAATGAGGGAGCTGTCAGCTTAATGGTATGATAGAAAAACAGAGAAAATAACCGGATATTTCCTTGATATGTCTTTAAGCTCAATAGTTGTTTTTTTTAAATTATGGAACATGCCAAGTGTCAATTAGCCAGATTTACCAAGCTAGCTCTGATAAATGCTCACATATGGGAGCCTTTTGTGCTACAGAAGGAGGAAATATAGAGATGTCAGAGCTTCAAATCTGTTTAATTTTTCTGTTTAAAGACTGACTGATCTATTTGTTTAATTTCTTACATCATCAGATTATTTCACATGTAACATTTCATATTAGAAATGAAATATTCCACCAATGGAACCAGCAATTTTTTTTTATCAATATGAAGGAGTTATTGACTTAAACAAGCTTCCATATCTTGCTCAAAAGTTGCTTATTAATCAGTTTTGTCTTATTTCAAGTGTTCTAAGATATTTTCACTAGAAACTGGACAAAAAATACTTTGTAAAATTTTACCTTCAAATGATACAAATTCAACTTTACTGATCCCAAATGGAAATTAAATGTTGTTATAACTCATATAGATTTGATTAATGATAACATTACCCAAACCATGAATTTCAGTGTTTAAATTCAAACTAATCAAACTCAATTTCGTAGAAAATAATCCGAAAGAATTAATTAAAATGGATTTTAAACACAAAAATAGTCTAATTATGGTGAGGCTGAACAATATTACAACATCATAGCGTCTTATCAGTCTATATCTGTAGTTTTTCTGTTTTAAATATTTGGAATACTTTCCTGTTTTATCCATAGTTTTCACACCACAATGTATTATTAATTATTTTTTTTTATTTCTAAGCAATTATGAGGAATGAAGGCAAAACCAGAAACTGCTGCTGCACAAGTGACTCAACAGGCTGTTGCTAGATAACCAAAGAATGAGTGAGTTGCTAGGTAACCAAAGAATGAGTGAGTTGCCAGGTAACCAAAGAGTGAGTGAGTTGCTAGGTAACCAAAGAGTGAGAAAGTTAGTTGATTCCACCAACCTTGCTTAGCTAACCATGAGAGGTTGAGCCATAGACATAATAAAAGAATAGATGCCTCATGGACCACTCTTGCCTGCTGTTGTAAACGGGGGGGCATGACATGGGTCAGCATATTTAAATATTAGTGGGGACTACTGATGTTAGGGCTATCGGTCGGGCAGTCATTCAGGCCCTTCACTGTGGAGCGCTTGGGGACAGGGACAGTAGTGGTGGTCTTTAAGCAGGAGAGGACAGGTGACAGTAACAGTGAGGTGTTGAAGATGTCTCAGGCAGTTGATGTACACAGTCCCTCAGAACCCTCCCTGGGATATTGTCAGGGCCTGCAGCCTTACAGTGGTTGAAGGACTTCCTGCTGTGGTCACACAGAGAGGCATATCACCAGTAGGTGGTATTAGTCTGGTGCTGAGGGGGGTGTTAGGATGCTCAAACCGGGAATAGGACTTAAGTGCATCTGGCAGTGAAGGGTTAGGGTGAGGCTAACGCTAAACCTAGGGTCGCTTCTCGGAGTGCTGATGCCTCGCCTGTCCTGAACGCAGCATTCCTAGCTTTCAACAGATCTTTCACCTCAACATTCAGCCAGGGTTTCTGGTTCAGGTAACAGGTTACTGTCCTTGTGGTGGTGACATCATCAGCACACTTGGAGATGAAGCCAAGAGGAGGTGTATTTCTCCAGGTCCAGCTCTCCCTCATAAGGAGCCACCTCTCTGAAGACCTGCCAATCTGTGGACTGAAAACAGTCCTGGAGCGTAGGCTGCATTCCTGGGCCACACAGTCACTGTATTCTTCCTTAGCCTAATCTGTGTCATCAGCGCACGATATGCTGACACCAGCAGGATGAAGATGTGGTCGAAGAGGACAAGATGGGGGCAAGGAAGAGCTCTGTACACACCGTGAATGTTAGTGTACACACAATCTAGAGTGTAAGAAGGATGACATGCCTTCTTACAGAAGGCAGAGTGTCCATCAGTTTCACATGGTTAAAGTCCCCTGCAACCAAGTAAAATGCCTCCGGGTGCTTCAACTGCAGTGAGCTAACGGTGTCATACAGCTCCTTCAATGCTTCGTTGCCATTAGCACCCGGCGGAATGTAAATAATGGTGACAAAACACCGCAGTAAACTCCCGAGGCAGATAGTATGGCTGACAGCTTTTAACTAATCCACAGTTCGTACACCAACCTTCATTCACTTACATACACTGCCCTCCTCCCTGTGTTTTTTCTGACCGTTGGTCGCAGTCTGCTTGGAATAACTGAAGACCGTTGATCTGGAAGGCTAAGTCTGGCATGTTGCTGTTAAGCCAGGTTTCCATTAGGCAAAGAACGGCACAGTTCTTCATCTCTGCAGAATCTCTTAACCTCAGATCTAACAAATCCACTTTCTTACCCGGTGAGCGGACTTTGGCCAGAAAGAGAGTCGGAATTGGTGGCTTCCTAGGCATCAGCTGGGTCAACACGCCCACCCGTTTCCCATTCTTCTGTTTTTGGGCACAATGTTTCCTTTTGACAGTTGGTGCTCGCACCCTGCTGTCCAGTCCATTGTCCTGCTGTCTCCCAAGTGTGGATTTCAGCCTTGGTGATATATTACCAGTTGATCTGTCTCCAATGACCATCAGCAAAGCAGAGCTGCATTCAGCCGTAAAGTATTCAAACTTCAGCAGTTTTCTAGTTGTCCTGCTGAGGTAGTGACATCAATTTGTGACATCACGCGAATTGATGTCACAAAGAGAATTGATGTCACAAAGAGAATTGTCTCCTAACAAGAGATTGAATGCGAAAGTTTTTCTAGATAAAAAGCCAATTCCTAACAAAGAAATAAAGCAGACTGAGCAGTTTTTCGATTTGTCAAGAAAAAAAGGATCAAGAATGAATGAGAGCAGTAAGGCATCTTCTCATTCCCCGAATGAATCACAACCGACCTTGGCTAGAGAGGCAGAGGAGCTTGAAGGAAATTTGAAAGAAGCCAACATGATGTCTATTGAGAGGCAGAATTTGATTAAAGTAGCAGAGGACCTGAAGATTCAAGTTACGAACATAGAACAAGCAGCACATGAAAAGGACGAGTTGCTTCGGGAAAAAGATGAGGAATTAAAAAAACTGTGCGAAGTAAACAGAACTCTAAAAGAGAACAACACCACCTTGGAGCTGGTAAACGTCACCCTGGAGCAGGAGAACACCGTCTTGGAACAAGAGAACAACGCCCTGGAGGAGGAGAACACCGCCCTGAAGCTCAAAAGCACCACCCTGGAGCAGAAAAGCACTATCTTGGAGCAAATAAGCACCATCGTGGAGCAGAAAAGCTTCTTCTTTCAGCAGAGAAACATCGCTTTGGAGCAGAGAAGCATTACCTTGGAGCAGAAAAGCGATGCCCTGGAGCGGGACAACAATGCCTTGGAGGAGATAAACACCGAACTGGAGGAAGATTACAACGAACTGCTGGAGGAGAACGACATCGTCAGCCAGGTAAATAACATCTTGGAGGAGGAAAACAAGGCCCTGAAGGTGAATCGCATCGTCCTGCAGCAGAGAAGCATTGCCTTTGAGCAGCAAAACAGCGCTTTGGAGCGTTCAAATACTGATCTGCAGCTTGAAGTGGAACAGCTGAATCAAAGGCTGAGGGATAGAGAGGAGCAGCAGAACCAGCAGCCATCTGAAAAGGAAACCCACGAAGACAACTAGTCAGTTTCAGACCAGCCACAGGAGCTGCCATCTATATTCAGACATGTGTTCAGAGGCTTCACCGATACACTTCTGAAAATGTATGAAACAGACAATCTGAGGTACTGGGTTCAAGCATGGTACTTCTAAATAAAGAAGTGTCATGAGGGCTCCAAGCTTCATGCTTGATTGTCAGTGTCAGAAGAGCTTGAGGCCCGCAGGATTGCGGAGCTATGGGAACTTGACGCCATCGAACTCAAGTCTTCCTTCATCACCAGACAATCAGACTCTAGTCTCCTTTGTCGCCCGGTCATCAGACACTTATTTATATTATAAACTCTAGTTTTGTTTTTGTTTTAGTTAGGCCTGCACTGGCTAGAAGTAGTCGGTCTCATCTTGATGCATGCTCTGGTTCTGGAACCAGTCTCCTTGAGCCTTCTCAAGTAGAAGCTGGACATACTTCTACTCTGGAGTTCCCCATGGTGAGAGGCGCCAGACAGGAGTGGGCATATTTGTTGCCCCCCATCTCGGCGCCTGTACATTGGGGTTTGCCTTGGTGAACGAGAGGGTTGTTGCGGGTCCTGTAGGTCTGCCCGCTGACCTCCAGGGTTTCGTTGCGTGTCCTGTTGGTTTCCCGGCCTGCTATCAGGGCTTCATAGCAAGTCCCGCTGGTCTCCTGGCCGACCTCCAGGGCTTTGTGGCGAGTCCTTTTGATCTCTCAGCCGACCTACAGGGCTTCATTGCAAGTCCTGTCAGTTTCCTGGCCTGCCTCCAGGGCTTCATAGCAAGCCCCGCTGGTCTCTGGGCTGACCTCCAGGGCTTTGTGGCTAGTCCCTTTAGTCTCTCGGCCGACCTCCAGGGCTTTGTAGCAAGTCCCTTTAGTCTCTCGGCCGACCTCCAGGGCTTTGTAGCGAGTCCCTTTAGTCTCTCGGCCGACCTCCAGGGCTTTGTGGGGAGTCCTGTCGGTCTCCTGCCCGACCTCCAAGGCTTCGTGGCGAGTCCCTTTAGTCTCTCGGCTGACCTCCAGGGCTTTGTGGCGAGTCCTGTCGGTCTCCTGCTGACCTCCAGGGCTTTGTGGCGAGTCCTGTCGGTCTCCTGCCGACCTCCAGGGCTTTGTGGCTAGTCACTTTAGTCTCTCGGCCGACCTCCAGGGCTTTGTAGCGAGTCCCTTTAGTCTCTCGGCCGACCTCCAGGGCTTTGTAGCGAGTCCCTTTAGTCTCTCGGCCGACCTCCAGGGCTTTGTGGGGAGTCCTGTCGGTCTCCTGCCCGACCTCCAAGGCTTCGTGGCGAGTCCCTTTAGTCTCTCGGCTGACCTCCAGGACTTTGTGGCGAGTCCTGTCGGTCTCCTGCCGACCTCCAGGGCTTTGTGGCGAGTCCTGTCGGTCTCCTGCTGACCTCCAGGGCTTTGTGGCGAGTCCCTTTAGTTTCTCGGCCGACCTCCAGGGCTTTGTGGCGAGTCCCTTTAGTCTCTCGGCCGACCTCCAGGGCTTTGTAGCGAGTCCTGTCGGTCTCCTGCCCGACCTCCAGGGCTTTGTGGTGAGTCCCGTTGGTCTGGGGTTTCCCAGACCAACGGGACTTATATTATATTACTGGTGTTATATTACCACCAGTAATATAACACTTATATTACTGGTGGTAATATAAGTGTTAGATTTACTTATATTACCACCAGTATGCTTATGTCTCTTGAGAATGGATCATTATGAGAGTTCATCTTACCACGTTGTTGATTTTTTTCCAGCTAAGTGCATTAGTTAAACTAACTTTAACATATTTTGTTGGTATTTTGTGACAGACCAACACAATGTTCTATGTTCGTAACTAATTACACAATGCACACAATTGTGTAATTAGGAAGTGGAAGGAAAATACCTTGTTCCCAAAATTGTGTTCAAGTAATTGTGTGCATTTGTGTTCAGACTCCAAAATTAAGTAAAATCAAGTGAAACAAACTTTGTGTCACTTTTCTATCAGAACCCTGCCTCTCCCTGCCCGGAATGTTAGCTGGAGATAGGCACCAGCAACCCTCCCGACCCCACTGAGGGACAAGGGTGTATAGAAAATGGATGGATGGATAGATGGATGGACTTTTCTATCATGTTCTGTCTTTTTATGTTGGTCTACCACGTTTAATCCTAATAACATACATTGATTGTTTTTGAGGAAAAGTAAAGCCTCAAGTTGTATGACTATTTCTCTTGTGCTATGTGGTTGGGCTATATAGTGAGTATCTGTGTATAATTGTGCAATTTGACATTTCAAAAATACATTTACTGAATGGAATGTGTTTCTATTCAGCAAATTTATTTTTGAAATGTCAAATTGCACAATTATATGCATCCAATGGATGTTGCTACTGGTACAAACCATGAAGAAGATGATGACAGGAAGTAGTTTGAGGACGATGGTGTGGCATGTTTTTTAATTGTGTGAGCAAATTTATTCACGTGCTTTTAATTTTATTATTTAATGAACAATTTTTGACGTTAGCTTAAAATTGACAAAGTCCTGTACACCTTCGTAATGGAAACGCAGCTCATGTTGTTGCTAAAGAGACCTGTCTGTGAACAAGACTGGCTTTATAACAAAGGAGGCCCTGAAGCTCACAAAATGTGCATTTGGCTTTGTAGTTGACCTTAGCTAAGAGTACCTAGATATTGAAACAATAGTGTGTTACTTGCTTCCCATTGTTCTGACATCGTAACTACGACACCATAAGGGGTTTTCTCTTCCTTTGTTTCTAAAATCACCAGCATTTTTGCAACAGTGTTTGGTCTCCCTTTTCCATCAATATATATGCCTCTGTGAAAAGGTTTTTTTTTTCTGTTTTTGATTTATTTGTCACACTTAAATGTTTCACATCATCAGATGAAAAGAGGGAGAAAATCAATGCAAAGCACACTGGGTCTGTGTGGAAAAAGTCATTGTTCACCTTAACTCAAGAAACCCAAATCTTTCAGTTCAGTTTCATTACCAACAGTCAGGCCTTATTGCTGCCAGACTATTGCTGCCAGAATCACCTGAAATAACCTGTAAGGACACATAAAGTAGACTAAAAGGCATTAAAAAGCAACTTTCAAAGTGTATTGAAACCAGTATCTATTGTTCACAGTGAGAACTTCCACTGTTGGAGAAATCCTAAAACACAAAGGCTCAGTTGTATCATCTGTATCATCATTTCTGATGATACAGAAATGTATCATCAGCTGATAAACTGTTTTAGATGTTGTAGTGAATAAAATCTGAGCCTTTAGGAACCATACATAAAGTATTAAACTCAGAAAAAACTTTTTAAACTGTTTATTTTTGAATAAATAACATTTTATTCAAACCATACATAAAGTATTAAACTCAGAAAAAACTTTTTAAACTGTTTATTTTTGAATAAATAACATTTTATGGACAAAAATCAAACATGTATCTCTAAAGTTCCCATAAATCAAATTTGTACATTATGATTATGCAAGTTCTTATGCAAGTTATTGTAGCTTGGTTTGTGAAAGAAACTTTCCTCGAAAAAATAGAGTGTCATCTTAAAAAATATAGTTCAATTAAGTTTATCAAACCTAAATTATTTACATTGGTTTAACTTGACAGCTTAATAAACTTAATATATTCGCTTGGATAAACTTAATTTGATCACTTGTGACAAATGAGCTCAGTTTTTTATTATTTGTTTTAGTTTTTTCATCGTAAGGCATTTTTAATAATTCATGGCTGTGTAGGACCAGCACCAGCTCAGTTCTTCATCCTAAATCAACAAAGGCTAAAAAATATATTTTTATATGAATTTGTCACAAATGTTTCATGAGCTCATTAGTTAATCTGTAAAATGTGACGAGCAACGTTAGGTTTATTTATTACAGAAAACGCACGCAGACACAGGATGCGTTTACACTTATGTCTTCTTCCTCTGCTCCTTGTGAAAAGTGACGCCGTATTTCTTGATCCAGCGCAGTTTAAATTCTGTCAACTCGTCAGAGTTCAACTTTGCATGTAGCTGAAACGATAACAACACACAAGGTTTAGTATGTTAGTCTTTGGCTAAATACTTTGCTTGAAACAAAATGATCAAACGGATCCAGGCTTCTTGTACCTGCTGTAAAATCTGCTGCTGGGCGTCGGGGTCGGTCAGGTTAACCTCGGACTGGAAGCGCAGCTCCAGCCTCCTACTGTATGGAATTAGAGTCTGGCAGATGAACTCATGCTTTTCACTGCAGCCAACATCCCACCACGTTCCGGTGCTCGTATCCACGGCAGCACAGGAAGTCATGTTGGTGACGCCGTTGTTGTCGGGCTGGCCCGTCTCCCAGTTGGTGAAGTGAACTGGGGTAAGGTCAGACCAGTTAGCCCAGAGAGCTCTGTGAAGGCTGATCCAGTGGTTCGTCTCAATCAGTGGGTGGATTTCTTCGTTCTCAGACATGCTCCTCACCGTGATGAGGTCCGTGTAGTGGGATCGACAGTAGTTCTTAGCGTCGTTCCAAAACATAACGGTTTCCACTAAATGTATTTTGAGCGGCCCTGTTCTGTAAGCAGAAAAAACCCCAAGAATAACATACATGCTTAAGCTTCTTTAAGTTGGATTCTCGATGATAGTTCTGCAGTTCTTCCATTTCCTGATGATGGATTGAACACTGCTCTGTCAGATGTTCATGTATAATCCTTCTACTTCTCAATCGTATGCCACTTTGTGCTGGTCTTTCCCATCAAATTCCAATGAAATATGTATCCAAGTTTGTGGTTGTAATGTGACAAAATATGGAAAAGTTTTCACCCATCTTTCTTGCAAACCTCAGATGTCTGCGTGCGTGCATCACCGGCGCGAACGCCACATTACATGTGGACTTTAAATGATTTAGTTGAACGACTCTTTTAACAGGCCTCAGGGATGATGCAACAAAAGCACTTCGTAGAATGCTGAAAAGAATATATGTGAGCATTGGCTTTAATTCAGAGAAGTTGTGTGTTGCATCATCCTTCCATCCTGATAAAACAACCATCCAAATAAATCATTCAAAGCCCGAAGTTAATGTGGCGTTACTGCCCTTGATGTATGCAGCAAACTTCTGACTGGACCTATGTTTCCACTGAAGTGAAAAGCCTTTTTTATTTTTACTATGCTTTTGTGGAGATGGATGTCAGGGAGCAGAAGTTGTACTCTGTCTTTTAGTAACTAAACTTAGTTTAAGAAACCCAAAGATCTCACCGTGGAAACAGATAAAGGGACGTTCTGTGTCACAAATCTCGTCTCGCCAAAGCCCAGCTTGCGTAATCACCGCACACGCCTCTTTGGAGCCTAAAGTGTTAGGCTCACCATTTTTCCAGTTACTAAAATCTTCAGGGTTAAAATCTTCGTCTCCAATTACCCACTTCCAGTTCGCTGTGTTGTCGAAAAGGCTCATCCAGGCAAATTTTTCAGGTTCCTGAACTTTCTGGAGCAGACTGTCGCTTTCCTCTGGGCTGTCCACGGTGGCCAGGTTGGCGTACGTCTCTCTGCAGTACCGCTGAGCTTCAGCCCATGTCTTGGGGCTGCTCACGTAGTGGTACTCACGAAACAGGTTGGTAGACAGAACATAAACCCCTGCTGGGTAAGGATAATAATAAAATAACTATGAAGCTTTTTTTCTTTGTTTTTTTTAAGAAAATGGAAACATTGTTTCATTTTCCCCCTGAAAGAAAACTCACCTGATAAGGTGAGAACAAGTAGTAGTGTCTTCCTCATCCTGTAAATTTAAACATTTTAAATATTAGTTTTTAAATAATGGCTTAAAAAAACAAAGCACAAAACGTTTAGATTACACCTCCTGTTTCATATGAAGAGAAAAGGCAAAAATAAAAACTTAGTGGACATTTAGGATTGATCAATTGGGGATATTTTGGATATTTAACATTTGAGAGATATCTCCTTCAAGTTTAAGACTTAATGAATGGTTTATTTGTAAATTGTTAATAAATAAAAGCATGACCAAATAAGGAACATACAATAGACTTACTTGGACTTGAAGACGGCTCTGGTATCCTGCTTGGATCTTTGCTTTGATGAAAAGAATCTGCTAACCTTTATTCTATTTCTCCTCCTTATTTTCAGTACTTAAACCCAATCTGAGTAATTTGCTGCTTTCATTAGAACAGGATGTAAACAAATACAAATGAACTGTGTGAAATGAGGCGGCTAACCTTGCCCTGGCATTAGGGAAAATACCGTCCTGAAGACATTTAGTGGTTGTTAATAGCGCAGATGTTTTGTGTTTTACTGTTTTCCATTTTCAAGTCAAGCATTCAGCAAGGCATTACTTAAACATAAAAAGGAAGAAGTTTGCCTCTTAGCAATGTACCGTATTTGTGTGTTTCTAAGCCATTCACACCAAATTTAGCTAAATCCAACAGTTAAATTCAAAACAGAGCAGAAACTATTTTTAGTCATCAAAATACATTGTAATGTCAAAGACATGCAGAGGTAGTACAACAAGCAGTTTTCAATAAATGTTATTTACTTAAGGACAAAAGCTTTATACACCAAAAAGTAATTGTCCTTTGAAGCTAATAATCATGGTAGCAATATCTAATAATCAGTGTTTTGCAATTCTGTTGGGGTATTTTTATTTTATCTTTTAGACTCGTCTTTGTCAGAAACAACCAATCAGAGCCAAGAGGAGAGTGAGTCAACCTCATGAACGCGCTGATAAATGTGTTAAAGGCAGAGAAACAACAAAAGGGCTTGTCTGTCGTCATACGTGGCCATGCTGACTAGCCTTAGCGTCAGCATGGCCACTGGGAGAACTGAGAGAACTGCCTTCAGCTCCCCCCCCAGATTACCTGTCTAGATGCAGTGACAGCTTCAACAAATGTAACTTTTTTAAAAAATTTTTTTTTATAAAAGTTACACTCTGTAGCTTTAAACCTTCTCAGTTGGATTTTGGTGTTTGACCCATTCAGAGGTGGTTCTGCTCCACAGCCTAAATGTTCTGGAGCTCAAAGTAACAAGCTTATGGTTAGATTTTCTGATTGAGCAAAGAACTCAATCTACCATCAATTACAGGAAGTCGCCCATGCCCTATAACTGGTCCAGATTTGACCAGTGGTTGGTTTAGCAGTTAGCCCAGCAGAATTTACAGTAGAAATCGTTGTAGCACAGCAAGAACTGTAGAACACGTTCCTTCACTTGAACGGTCAACACTTACAGTGTAATAATGGATGATGAAATGGCCAACTTTCAATTAAAGATTTTTAAATGTTTGTGTCCTTACCTCAAGGAGAATGGATCAGTCGAGTGAACGGGCAAACGACACACACTGTTGTTCTTGTGGTTTATGTACTTTAAAAAGATTTTTTTTTAAAATAGGATGCAAAAGAACACTAAAATTATAAATCGGACATAATATGTCCCGTAGAATTGACTTTTAATACATGCTTTAACCAAATATCTTTTTAATGGCATAAAAACGACTGGGAATCCATTCAAAGTGGCAAATACGAACATAGATGAATTTATTTTCATTCTCTTTGTGAGAAGAATTGATTACATGAGCGAAGCCACATGTAAGTCTGTGTTCGACAGAAATATAAGTTTTTCCCCAGTGGTTCTTTAAATACCAGAAGCCAGCAGACACAACTTAAGAGGCTGGTCATGGTTGTAAGGCAACCCTAGTTTCATTACATTCTACATTATGATACATAATATTTCTTTATATTATACACCTGAAATGCACTTAGTTGGCTTCCACTAAAAATATCTTTTCCTAATTTAATTCACAGTAAATTTACCCTTATTTTATAATCTGTGGTTGATTTTGGTAAAAACTCAAAAGGTACCCTAATCAAAATTCAGGAACATGCAATTCCTTGTCTTTTAAGGTCAAATTGACTTTTTTTTTCATGCCAAGAAAAATATCTATCATCATGCATATTTTACTCCAAGCCTGCAATTAAATTTCTATGTTTTTAATATTCTTTTGAAGTAAATAAGTCTGTTAGCAGTCCCTATTAACCTCACACAAACGGAATTTGCTTAAAACAAAAACTAATTTGTAAAAATCTCAACATTAACGTTGCAAATCTCAAACATTAACGTTGCAAAACAACGTTAATGTTTTGCACCTCAAATGCCGAATTGTGACATTAATAAGTTTACACAGTTTATTGTTGGTTTAATCTGATTTATTAAGTTACTCAAACATTTTGTAATCAAAGACAAACCGTAATTCAGATCACACAAGTATTATTTCATTTTAAACTACAGATGAGCTTTAGAAATGAGTAAAAATAAAACAAAATAAAAATAAAGGTAATGGAATTTTAAAGCAAGTCATATCATTTACTATAATAAAACTTCAGTTAAAGAGTAAAGCAAACTATATGTATGATGTAACCCAACGTTAGACTGTAGTACAAGTCATTATTCACAAACAATTTTTCAAGACTTTTGAACCACAGTCCGTCAATTTTCCAACCTCATAAAACAAAGCAGAGCAAAAGAAACAATGTTTCATGTTCACATAATGCGTAGACAGACATTTATAGGGGAAAAAAGTCTTCTGCTTCTCCCATCTGAAACGTAAATAGATGACTGAATAAAAAAAACAAATATATCTTTGACTAACTGTTACAAATGCTGCTGAAATAATAAGACAACATTTTAAAAAGCTGAATTTTTCTTATGTTTTTTCCTTTGTATCCTTGTGAAAAATCTGCCTGTCTTTCTCGATCCATCGGAGCTTGAAGTCTGTTAGTCCATCAGCCTCCAGTTTAGCGTGGAGCTAAATGAAAGAAAAAACTGATTAGTTTTTGTGGTGGATTGTTTAAGTGCTGTCCAGTTGATCAAAGCATATTGTCACATGTCTTACTGACTGAATTTTCTGTAAATAATACAAACATGATGGCTAATATAGTTATATAATACAATCTCCATATCTAGATAGTCAAACAAAGCAAAGGAGATATTCTAATTGCTAGTCTTTATAAATATTAAGTATCCATTTCAGCCTTTTCTGTATGTGATACATCGTGATGAGTTTTTTGTACAATTAAGTAATTTTTAATTTGGTTATTGAGCTGGTTCCCTATAAAGTATTGTGCTAAAACCAGTTTACTTTAATTGATGAGTTTCTGCAACATCCAAGATATTATGTACAGTGTTACAATAGTCAACAAATAAGAATATAATTGTGCAACACACAATTCAATTGTGCAATTGAAAAGTGCAACACATGAATTAATTGCATATGGTATGATAAGTTCAAGCCTTTTGTTTCTGTTAATTGTGGTGAATTTCTGCTCACAGCTGATGGAAACTCAGAGGTAACGGAGATTTTACCTTTGAACACTAAAAAACTATTTCTAATACACAAATGTGAGCCAATTCGGAATGCATTCTCTAATTTATTGATTAGAAGTAACTCTGCACTCAAATTCTGCACTTTCCCTTTAGATTTGCTATCGTTATAGATTAAGTTCTCAAATTAGAGAGGAAACACAATTTTTCAGGCTTCCTGTACCTGCTGTAAAATCTGCTGCTGGGTGTCGGGGTCGTTCAGGTCGGCCTCGGACTGGAAGCGCAGCTCCAACCTTCTACTGGATGGAATCAGAGTCTGACAGATGAACTCGTGCTCTTCACTACAATCAACATCCCACCACGTTCCAGTGCTCATATCCACGGCAGCACAGGAAGTCATGTTGATGCTGCCTTTGTTGTCGGGCTGGCCCGTCTCCCAGTTAGTGAAGGTCAGTAGGCTGTGGTCAGACCAGTTAGCCCACAGGTCTCTGTAAAGGCCGATCCAGTAGTTCCTCTCAATCAGTGGGTGGATTTCATCGTTCTGAGACGTGTTCCACACTCTTACCAGGTCTGTGTGTTTGGACCGACAGTAGTTCTTAGCATCTTCCCAAAACATGAATGTATTCACTACTACGTATTTAGAAGGGCCGTGTTCTACAAGAAAAGAAAAAAACAGCAAAAAATAAACTTCACTTATATTCTCTTTTTTTAACACTCCTACGGTTGTAGAACGATGCTCAGAAGGAGCACAGAAAATGTCACGGACAGACAGTGGAAAAGTGGGGGCTCGTCCGGTCAGACTGTCAATTTCTGAAACCGCACAGAAAAAAACAGCAAAAACAGACAAACCTCACTCATTCTCTTCTTTGAAACTACTATAGATGTTTTTCTTCTACTGTTTTTAATCCTTACCTGACCTAAATATATTCACTTCTGATGGTTTTATTGTCCCACTTTTCATCTTTGCCACTCGATTTGGAAAATGAAAAGTGGAGTTACCTACCGTCAAAGCAGATAAAAGGGCGCTCGGTGTTGCAGATTTCATCCCGCCAGCCTCCTATCCAGTTCATCACTATGCAGCTCTGCTTGCCGCCATAGTTGTCAGGCTGATTCAGTTCCCAAGGTGGGAAACTGTTATTGCCGACAAAGTCATCATCTCCCATTGTCCACTTCCAGCCCGTTGTGTTGTCGTAAAGCCCGATCCAGGCAAACTGTCCGGATCCCTGCAATTCAAGGAGCAGTCTGTCGTTTTCCTCTGGGCTGTCCACGGTGGCCAGGTCAGCGTACGTCTCTCTGCAGTACCGCTGAGCTTCAGCCCACGTCTTGGGGCTGCTCACGTAGTGGTACTCACGAAACAGGTTGGTAGACAGAACATAAACCCCCGCTGGAAAAGAGAATTTTTTTTTAAATATTACCTCATCTTATAACACATCTTCTGTAAACAATTGATATTATACAAATATTAGAATATAAGCTGTGAAACCAGCAGTGGGAAATGAGCTCAAACAGCTACATGAACAATCCTTATTGTACTGTTAGTTGCTGTAGTCCAGCAAATGCCATCAATTAGCGTTTAATATTTTGCCTTTTTTTTTTATCGAAAGAACAATTAATAATATGATTACTGCCCATGTAAACAACTGATGACCTTTCACAAAAGCTACAGCATTCATGGTAAGATTATAGTGGACTGACAAGGTCTGAATCTCTTCACGTTCTACAAAATCACTACTGTATGACATCTGTCCACTGGAGGTATTGAAAATAACTTCATATAACTTATATCTGTATAAAAACATCAGACCTGTCCCTTTGAGTTTCACCCTTCTGCACAACTGACAGACTGACCTGAGAAGGCGAGGACAAGCAGGAGCGTCCGCTTCATTCTGAAAAAAGCGAAACACCGGAATAGCTGTACAAAATAGTTTTGAAGAAATACAAATACAGTGGATCAAAGATGGCAGCAAATGTTAATTTCAAGCTTTTACTTTCCCAACTAAAACAACAGGCAGTTATAAACAGGTGAATTTAAGCTGAAGTCGTTGAAAGTACTCCTGATTTCCCACGTCTGTGGTTCAGACAAGAAAAATAAAATGTACAGATGAATCAGTAAACGTGTAAACGCACACATTAAATAATTTTACCTTGTAACAGGAAAAGAAGCACCTGTTCTTATGCCCTGCTGCTTGCTTTCTTTGGATTAGAAAACCCTCCTACCATTAGGAAGATTTTTCTTAGCTTTGTTCCATTTCTCCCCTCCTTTTTTTGGTTGCTATGCAAAGTCATTCTCCATAATTGGACACTGCCAATAACATGCAAATCTAGCATGTGAAATTTAGCGTTTGACTTTGACCAATAGCATAATCAAAGTGTAATAGATTGTGTTATCCATCATGGAGGCTAGCACACCCTTCAATGCTGAATTGCTTTAATTCAGCTGCAATGGACGGTTTTCGAGCTTGTACGGCCTATTTAAGGTCATGCCAGAACATCTCACTCAGATTTGAATCTGTGCTCTTGGACTTTAACTTTAGGCCACAAACTGGTGGCTAGACATACTCTGTCCAGATTTTCTGGATGAATCAGAATTCATGGTTTCATAAACTATAACAGGACAGTCTGTTTCTGGAATAGCCAGCAAAGCAACGCAAGAGCAACGCACTGACAGCATCCTGTTTGACTGTCGGTATCATGTAATTTTTATTCTGAAATTATGCTTCTTAAGAATTATCCAGATGTTTTTACGTGGTGTGAGATTGGCATTTTTGTTGTTTTTGGTCAGCGGTAGTTTTTACCTTGGAACTCTCCCATGAATGCAATTGTTGCTTGGTTTCCTATTAATGTAGAATTTTGAAAATGGGTGGACTTTCCCTTCTAAGGAAATTTGGTGGTTTGGTAACTACCGGGAAGGTCCTTCATGTTTTCACTATTTGTACATAACAGCTCTAGATGAAGTTTACTGAAGTCTGAAAACCTTACAAATTGCTCCAAACTGATAAATAACAATGTCCTTGTTGCTATTTCGGTTGTTTTATCCCACTTTATTTTATCATGTAGGTTGTAATTCTTTGTTTTTATCGGTCTGACAGCATTCAGTTCTGAGTCTTGGTTAGGTTTTGCTAGCATTTGAAGAATAATTAACATGTCCTGCTGATTTCCTGACTTGGAACTGGGCTAAAGGGGATTTGAAGTTAAAATTTGAGGCAAGTAACCCACAGGCAGTAAGCATGTTTCAATAGTAAGCTGAAAAACTGGTGGAACTAGCTAGTGGTTGTACTTTGCTATGCTAGCTAATCAGCAGTCCTATATAACTGTGTTTCCATCAGTGTGTTTTTTTCTATGAGCATTTAGAAGTGTTTGCATCAGAAATGGTGATGAAAACGGCAAAATGGGAAATGACTTCATCATCACATAAAACTTAATTATGAATATTGCATTTTGGACGTCACGTAGTCCAAAATCTCTCTGAGATTGAAGCTATTTTGTAGCTTCTTAATCAGTCGAGTTTATTTGCATCACACATTTCAGGACAGTTATCACAAATACTATGGGATTACTTCACACTTTGCATTTAGGTGGACTTTATCCACCTCTTTCTGTGTGACACAAAATCACAGAAGTGTGAATAAATAATTTGCTGCTGCAGCTTGAAGTACTTTTAAATCCAGGTGATTTTTTATTTTTTTTTCCCACTTAAAACTTGGAAATCCTGGTTTCTGCGTTCAAACGAAAACACCCAAGAGCGTGTCGTTTTTCATAAGGTCCGTCTGTACCTGGACCAGATCTCATTTGTTTTTTAGCCCGGCCTACGACTGCCCGTGATAAATGCGTGCTGTAATTATGTAAAAATCAAGTCCACCGCCTCATTGCTTGTGTGAAGAGAGCCCAGACTCCTATTTCCCTGCATCCATAAGGCGGTGAAATGAGGCGTGTGACCTTCCGCTCCAGGGTTGTTCAGGCCATTATGTAAGCAAACTAAGGGTGGCAGACAGTTCACAACCGGAATTAGAGATTATTATCCTCTAGATGTAGTTGAGAATTTTTTTATTATTATTATTTTTCTCTCAAAGGATAAATTATTTATCCTTTGAGCAGGGCGGCGGATGAATCACACGTATGACTTTGGGTTGAACTGAACATCACTCAAGCAAAAGTTCTCCCAAAACATCCGACCTCTGAGCACTGCACGGCTTGTTGCCTGGCACAGATTGTATCGACAGCACTGACCTTCAATATTAGCGCCTGAGCCAATTGAGATGGAGATCTTTGGCGTGTGACCTTTGACCCTTTTGAGTCAGAGGCACCAGTTGAAAACAGTTTCAGTCTCAGTGCTGAACAGATGGACCCAGATTGTCTCTCAGACATGGTAGGAATCTGACTGGAGGTGTAACAATATTTTGTTCAAGGTGCCCTCTTGTGGCCATTTGTTGAATTTGCTCCCGTCTTGTTCAGATATTTAATGGCAACCGACTGCTTCTGTCTGTAGCAATGAGTTAAGAATAAAAGAAAAAAAAGCCCCAAATGTTTAGCTTTTGTGCTTTCTGAAGTTAAAGGGATAGTTCAGAGTTTTTGAATTGAGATTGTGTTAAACGGTTTGCAATCTTCATTCCTCATAAATCCACAAGTTTGTTCTGAAGGTGGAAGCTGACGTCTAATCTGAGATTGAAGCTATTTTGTAGCTTCTTAATCAGTCGAGTTTATTTGCATCACACATTTCAGCAACAAGGCAGCTCAAAGTGCTTTACATCATAAAAACAGAAACATCAAAAACATCATGCGGTCACTGAGAAACCAGTAACAAGCATTACAGTTTGTCGAGTGTCATCACCAAAGTTTGAATGAATTTGCATGAGATGATTATGTTGAAAGATTCCCAGGCAATTCATTAATTTCCCATAAAGTCTCAAAAACTGTAGAACGGTTTTAGAAGTGATTGTATGTTTAGTTTGCTCTGGTTTTATTTAGATCGTCTCTCCAGGGAAATATCTTGCCGGAGCGGGGATTATGGGTTTCACGGCTGATCTTTCTCACGAAAACAGAGCTTTCTTCTGTGGCTTAACCCATGAGGATGACGAAAGCAGGGAAAAAGAAACTAAAGGCCCAGAACTTTGACATGAAAACTGAGAGGCAGTGACACACTTCTCGGATGTTAAACGGAAGCTGCAGATATTTTTTTTTTTTGTGTGTCATACACAAAATCAGAATGTCGTGTTTAATTTTGGTGTGTTTTTTTTTTTTTTTTGGCCAATGGATACATTTGAAATATATCATTTTTAATAAGGGTATGTAATTGTTCATCCTGAGCTGATTAGGAAAAAATACACATCAAATGTATTTTTCATTCATTGGCGATCATTAAAACTGCCTTTAATACACCAAACACAGGAGCTAAAGCAAGGTCCTACACCTGCTGAAAAGATACTTGTAAGTTAATTTTGTCTTTAAAATTGTATTAAAATATCTGAAGTACAAACTAGACCAAAAGTATTTAAGATTTCGTGTTTTTGCAGCAAAGACAACCTAAAAACCAAACACATTATTATTGCTAAAAATGAATCAAACCCATGACTGGCATTGTGCCATGCCTTTTGCATTTAAATCTATAAACTACAGTTGGCATCATTAATCATCCTAGGGTTACTAATTACTTTTTTCCCCTAAGGCTTTGAGTTCCGGCAGTTCAGCTTATCCTCTTATTTCTGCAGGTGAAAGGCCCGTTTGTCGAGAACAACAGCAATTCTTTTCTTCTGACTCAGCTGATTGAAATTCTGCCAGCAATTTTTTATTTTTTTTTTTCTTTCAAACTTGAATTTTCATGCAAATTTCTGGTGCCAAGTTGTAAATGACAGCAATAACGTCATTAAAAACAGGAGGAAAAACTAGATGGCGTGTGTGGCTAATGGAGGAAGATGGATGTGTGTCTACCCTGAATTGACGCCTCTAAGGGAATTCGCCTGTCTGCTTGGTGACTCACGCTCAGGTTGTCTGCCTCAATCTCGTGTGTGACCGTCTGTAAGCAAAACGCAGCTTAATGTGTCGCTAATCACATATTTAAAAAAAAAAAAAAAAAGAGGGGGGTTGGGGGGTTTGCTCAGCAGAAGTGCCGTGTTTCTTCCCGACAGCAGATGGCGATGTTGCCTTCAAGTTTGAGCGGAATTCCCAGGCCACTTTCTCCTCTTCCTCCAGTTCGGCGCGGATCGCAACAGGGTCTTTTTGCCATGCCGGTCACGCCCCGCGCAGATATCAGCCTGTTTCTCCGACACATGCAGTGTCACATCCCTAATAAAACGCACGTGCAGAAGCATCCAGGCTCACTCACAGTCTGACAGGTTTTTTTTTCTTCTTTTTTTTTTTTTTTTTGAAACCCTCCACACCTCCACAAACTAAAATTCCACCTTCATCCAAGCTGTAGCTCTTATACATGCTATTTTTAAACGAGCCTTTACAAACTAAACACCAAAAGCTGCAGCTCACGCAATCCTAACTCTTAATTACGTTAATCAGCGAGTGAGAAAAGCGTGAGAGCGGGAAACACAGGTGGAAAAACCGACTCGCGCGCCGTAATTGATCTGACATTTCTGCAGTCCGGAGCGAGCTGGTTGGAATTAGCGGTTGTCTGGCACTGGCAGCTGCGGTTGCGCCAACAGATTTAATCTTTATTAATATTATTTTAATTTCAAAGCAAAGATAAAGATTCTTAATGAAACAGTTGTGGCATTGTTGCCAATTACACTTTAACTTAACGACCGGTTCAAACAACAGGACTGGACAAGAAAAGACACTTAAAAAAAACAACAACAAAAAAAACCAGTCTGCTTGTGTTGAATCATGATTCTGAAATCTGTGTTGACTGCAAACCCTGGAAGCGTTTCAGCGTGCAGATTGGCACGGCTCATTGCTGTGGTTTTACTGTTTTAGCAATAAAATGGCCACCAAACAAACAAACAAACAGGTTTTTTTTTTTTCCTTTTTCTTTTTTGGAGAAAAAAAATACCATTACACACACACATACACACACAGATACACACACATATTAAAGCACCATCTCCCTACATGTGGGAGACAGAGAGACCATCACCATGGAAACAAACGTCATGTAGCCCAGTCTCCCACCATCCGAAACTACCACCACCACCACCACCGCCGCCCCTTCCCCAATATGAACTCACCCCCCCACTCCTCTCTCTGTTGCTGCCTCCATTTCCTATTCTGAACAACATCCATCTTCCCAAAAACAGCCACCCCTCCACTGCCTCCATCCCTTCTCCCCCCTCCCCCTCCCCCACTTTTTCCTACCTACATTGTTCCTCATTTAGATTGCAATAAATATTTCTACACCGTGTACACAACCCCTGACTGCTGTCGGACAAATTTGTCTCTTCCCACCATGGCTGCCTGTGAATTTGGCTTGATGCATGTAGAAATGTGCTGAAGATGAGAGACATCAAGTAGGAGTCTGTGAGGTGGGATTGGTATGGGGGAAGGGGTACCAAGATGGGCCAATAGGATTGCACCAACTGGTGTAGAGAAGCCTCCTCTGCAGCTCTATAATTAACCTCCTCCTTCCTGTATCCATTTGATATATCTGGATGAACCAGTTTGACGATTCTGTATTTTTAGCAGGAATTAGCAGAAATCTGATTTTTCTTTTTGTTGGATGTATTGAATCAGTAGTCCCCCCCAACGTCTCCTCCATCGCCTCACCCCAGTGTGACCGCAGCATGCTGGGAGATGTAGTCATGCCACTGCCCTGCCCTCTGGTGACTCCTCTACTGAGAAGAGAACTACAGCTGAACCTCTCAAGTTCTCCCCTCTTTTGTTCAGATCTGTTTTGTTCTGATGTGCTGCTCTCACTGGCCCATTTTACATGAAATAAATGGAATTGATTTATTGGCAGAACCTCTGCTAGTAGAAATAAGTGGTGCCTGTCACAGATGTTAAATCACTATGACGCAAACATAGAAACAAGACAAAACCTCAAGATAAATGTGCTTAAAAGCCTGTCAATATAAAAGTGTCTTTAACTTCTCGGGGTGTTTTCATGCCGGTAGACTCGCTTCAGTCGGGGACCAAAATTGTTACTTTTGTTACATTTTCAGCTGGTGAGGATCAATTTCATTCTGTCAAAAAAACCAAACCCTTTGAAAAACCTGTTCTCCTCCTCGCCTGTGGTGGCGCTGCACCAAAACCCACTGAGGGAAATTGCATAAAAACCTCAGAATAACCATGGGCGCAACTTAATTCTTCACATAATGCAAACAAAAATGAAGTAGCGTCAGATTTTAGCTGTTGTAGCATTTCTCTTTTGTCTTTGGTAAAAGACCACAAGTCATTTTCCTGTTCTCGTTTGACTCGCACATTTGTTTTACTTGTACTTTACCCAGAATACTTTGCGATGTAGTCCACTTCCTGCTTTTGGAGCGGCCTCTGGTCCGCTTGGCGCCAACATACGCATTCGAACCGCGCCAGAGTTTACTTCAACTGAACAGAGACAGAGGTTTGTAGCTGGACCAGATTTGGTTTTTTTGGTCGTCATCAGAGTTTGGTTGCCATTCAAGAGTGGCACAAGTTTGTTTAGAGGGACACTTTTTCAAAAATTTAAATCTTCTTAAGATGGAAAGAGTTGGGTACAACATAATGCCCACATGTGAGATTGATGGGAATGTAAAATGAGATATTGGATTCTTGGTTGAAATGGTTGCAAAAGTTTGGCAAAGACCGATGAACCAGATATTAAGTCACTAGGTGAAAAGTTGAGGAGATACTTTAACAGGGCATGACCTGTTGTGGAAAGAGAACAATGACTAAAACAAAGATTTTACTGTTTGAAACTTTTGGAGGGAATATCAGTTGGCAGGACAATTACCAATTGTGCAAAGTTAGACGTAAAATCCATACACAAACTTCTCTTAGATTTCTTAGTTCTCAGTCCTTAGCCCATTTTTAATGTGAAAATACAAAAAGCTCTGATGTGTTTTTATGGTAGTTTTATGGTAGTTTTAACAGCAGCAGTAATATGAACATGGGGCCACCAAAAACACAAGGAAGGAAGGGTAAGTAGTAGCAGGTCATAAACGATTATTGTATTCCCTCTACTATTCCAGGACTGTCTTCTATTGCTTTAAAAGATGTCATGTCAATCTTTCACCTCAGTTTTGTTTGGCATTAATTTATGTGGTTTATTCTAAAGTGTGGTGACTGACTTTGACCATAATAAGTGGGATAAGATCTCAGAAAAGACATCAACCGTACGTCAGTAGAGTATTACTGAAAAGTACATTTATTTCACTAAAAGTGAAACTCATAGATTCATTCCACACAGAGTGATGGGTTGAACATTTTAGTGCTGTTAACTTTGATGACAATGTTTAACAGACAGAAAACAAAAATCCAAAGCTCAGTTCATCTCATTTCATGGCGGAAATTTTACTCCTCCTTTTTTCCTTCTACCATGGCTCTAATTGTATTTTTGCTTCCAAAATTGAATTCTTAGTTTTTATTTTTCCGTAAGTCTCCCCGTCTCCTCCCTACTTGCACCAGCCCGAGTTTCTGGTTCATCGGTCTTTGCCAAACTTCTTGCAACCATTTCAACCAAGAATCCAAACCTTTCAGTCAACAGTCACACATATAGCTAGTAGCTACACTGACTGTTTTATTTATTCAAATTCATAGGCAATCAATACCGCACATAAAAGCTACAGTCATGTGCGTGGGGTTTGTTGCTGGTGGTACATGTGATCTTTTTTTTCCCTGAGCATGTTAAATGGATTAGTTCATTAGGAATGCACCAGAGGACACACAGATGAACCAGATTGATTGATCCTGTCTGGATTGCGTAGCCTCAAGTCTTACACTTCATCTCTTTTCCAACTCTGGTTTTTGTTGCTTGCCTGAAAATTGTTTTGATTTGAGTTAATTGAGCAACTTGATTGCCAGAAAATCCTAAAACAGCAAAACAAGACGCATTGTAGGATTGTTTCCAAGCATACACATATGGTGCCTTGCAAAAACTGTTAATGTAATTGAATTGTATTTCTTGCTGTATGGTTTTTGTGTCATTCTCATTTTTCCATGAAGTTTGCCATGGACTAGTTCTAGTTTATCTAGATCCCATCTATAGGGCCAGTATTATGTGTTTTCCAGGGACATAATGCCATTTTATAGCACAATCAAATAACCATATTACCTTCACGTGTTCTAAAAATGTTATATATACCAAATATGACTTAAAATAATTTTTACTTTGTAATTTAACACCTTGAAATTGGCCCTCTGTTCTTTTTAAAATCCCTTCTCTTTCTGAATCTCCGCCTTGAGGAAGTCATCATAACATGGCTCCTTTATTAACCCTTTATCAATGTTTCTACCAGCGTAGCTCTCAGAAGTAGCTCCTATAATGAATTTGGCTAATGTGCAGTCACACCAGATGCTTGCTTACTGCTGCTGGCTAGTCTGAAGGAGCAGAGTGGGAAAGTTAAAGGTGAGAGCTGCTCCGATGCTCGGAAGCTTGAAAACTGGGAACATTCTTCCACATGTTTGCTGTGTGAAAGAAGAAAAAGATGCACAGATTCCTAATATATTCCATGGCAGGATTTCTCCAACATCAGTATGTTTCTCAGCGAGTTTAATTAACTGCATCGGCATCACAAAACAGAACACAGGCAAGTCTTTTGGGGGGATTGGTTTGGAAAAGAAAATGCTTTTAGGACATAACAGAGTAGTGGATTTTCTACAGAAGCCATCATCGGCTTCATATTGACCAGCCGCTGTCCTAACAAACAAGCTAGTATAAATTTTCCAAAGCATGTTGGGACCAAAATTTATATTCTCATTGATCTACTCTTCAGCTGACCTGTTGATTGCCAGCAGCCAATCGCTGAGCAAAGAACATGACTGGGTCACCCAGTGGGATGGTAGCTGTGCGTGCGTGTATATTGGGGGGGTCCGACTGTGGGAAATGTGACGTAACGTGAGTTTTGAGCAGATTTGGGTCACCGAAAGAGCAACTGGGCGTCGAATGTGGATCAGAGAGAAAGCGTTTTATACTTGTGTGTGTTTGTGCATGTGTGAGTGCGAACCATCTGTCCTGACAAGATTACTGGAGTGAGACAAGAAGTCAGACCCGACTAGATTAGAGTATGAATATAGGGCAGGAGAAAGGGAAAAAAAGGAGGGGAGGAAAAACAGAAAAATAAGTGGAGGAGATGAAGGATTGTGTGCTGAAGTACAGCAGCAGAGACGACAACTTTAGATTTTTATTTTTTTGATGCTCAGCCATTGTGTTGACACGTAGACGGTCTGTGTTTATCATCCAGGTAGCATTTGATGCCGATTGCGCCCAGGAGAGAAGAGCTCCCGATTGAAAGCCCATCGCGTCTCCATAGCAACCGGGCCCTACTTTTTCTTCCCCTCATTCAGTTCACGTCACTTTGACTGGCAGTGGGTTTTATGTGCACAGCGCGCTTGCATACATATACACTGATTCACGACTCTTGTTATGTTCATGCAATCATACACGCACACACACATACACGTACACGCAGATGTGTGTTTCTGTCCATGTCAGCACTTTTTTATTGACTTCTATTCATTTAAGTAACTCCATCTAAACGTTACTCTGACACAAAACTATGCCTAACCCTAATTCACAACATAGCTCTAACTCTAAAAACGGGATTTTACACACTAGGACTGGGCTTTGGTTCCCTTAAGTGCTATTGAAAATGTCTTAAATAGGCGACATAAGAAAGTGCACATATACGGACAACATCTCAAGAAAGACATGCATGTGTGTTCGTATTTTTCACTAATTTAAATATCTCCATTCATTCTGCCTTCATATTCACAAACTCATCCACTTATTCCAGTCACCCAGACTCTTCTTGCAGCGCGTGGACACACTCGTGCAGCAAAAAAGAAATATATTAATAATAATAATTTTTAAAAAAAGCAAAAAAAAACATATACTCAGCGTCCCTCATCCACTATTTTCTCCCGAGACGAGTGACGGGCTGGCAAAGAGTTCCCCAAGCTGTTGCCTTGGCAACTCCAAAGACTAGTCCTCAGTGGCCATGACAACCAGTGATGCACATCCGGTTGCGGTCCGTTGATTTTTATTTAGACTCCTGGCAGGGGGGCCGTTGCCTGTGTGCTGGCATTTCTCTCCTGATGGATTTGTATGTTTAAATACACGTGGCTGTGTACAACAGGTGAAGAATGAGCTGGTGTCACGTGTGTGTGTCCGTGCGTGCGCGCGTGTGTGTTGTGTTTTGTAGATATCGTGCTAAATTTGGAAAAGGAGAAAGTGTCTTATTTTTCACAATGAAACATGAACAGAAATTACTGAAGTTATTTGCTGGAGAAGAAATTAGTGCAAAATATTTGGTCTTACACATACACAGGGCCAGCCTGTGGCTTAAGTAGTAGAAGCAAATGCTCAGGTGCTAGAGGCTACAGGCGCTATAAAAAGGGTGAAGAAAAATCCCTTCTTTACCCTTTTACAATACTAGATCTAGAAATAATCATATTTTTGCTTTATTTGCCCCCTCTCTATTAGATAGTTTGTTCCTGGACCCCAGGAGCAGGATCTTATGTTACTTTGTAGCACAAGTAACTTCAGAAAGTATTATATCAAAATGTCCTAAATTGTCTGGTGCCAAAAGAAGTCAAAAGAAAAAAGAAGACCAAAATTGTGATACAAACAGAGGTAAATGGAGTAAAACTAATGTGACAAACTTACCCTTTGCCGTAGTTCTGTGGCAGCTAGGCTAGCTAGCCAAAAATGGAGCTGATCAATATGTAGCCTAGCCAATGTTTCATGGTTGTTTGGTAGCTGCACTCATGTTCAGAGACACATTTTGTTAGCATTTGTCTGTAAATGTACCAAAATCATTAAAATACGAATGAGGGTAGACTACATTTTCACTAAACTCCTGTGAGTCAATCGTTTGTGGAACTAGATCTGCACAATTATAGACTGAAATGTTTGTTCATTCCTATTATGGGTTCAGGTCAGTTATCAATAACAACATATACATGCATCATTTTCAATCATACGTTCAAGCTGTTTAGGGTACGGCACACAAAGTCGTGCATTCTGTCATTTAGTTAGCTGAAAGAAAGATGTCATTTTATTTGTGGACTTTAGCTGAACTAAACCATGAACGTGTTGAAACTGAAGGAGTTTAACCTTAATTTTTCAACAATAGATCATGTTACATGATCTATTGTATACATTCACATACGTTTCTATTTTAAATCTTCATATTTATATTATGGATTGGTTTATTTTCCAATGAGACTCTCACATGGGCCATTGCATACACATTAGTAAATCAACACTGCGACAGAGAAGCCTAGACCTAATCACTTTAAATAGGCTCATAAAATTAGCTCATGTTTCTGCACCGAATCCATGGGAATGAAAACGCATCCCTGCGGCTTTTACTGAGGACCAAATTATATCAGTAAATCATTCTGCCCCTGTTAATTGTTCCAGCAGGACACCATCAGAGGCTGTTTATGTGGAAAAAAAATCCATAGTGGCCGTTAGGGACGTAGACGCAGGTCAGTAACAGCAAACGGAAGAACGCGGGGATAAACGAAAACCCCCAAAAGACACTGTATCAGGCACGGGAAGTGGTAGCTTTAGGGGGGAAGAAAGAAAGTGCTTCAGGGTGGAGAAGGTTGAGCTTTGAACCAACTCCAGAGTGTGTCTGACGAACGCAGGCCTCAAGAAATCCCTCAATGGTTCCTGCTCAAACGCTCCTTCACCTTTTCCCTCCATCTTTCACCTCCATCCCTCCAGCTCAGTCTCATGCTCTCACACATACACCCCCCACCTTCCTCTTCCTCCCATCTTCACCTCCCGCCCTGCTGTGTGTGACGCTGAGAGTCCCTGACAGCCATATAAATAATCAATAAGTCCATACTCCCACTGACGTGCGGTTTCTTTTTCAAAAAAGACTCCTTTAAACGACCTTACGAGTGTCGAGCTAAAGCGTGTTTACGTCACACCTGGACACGTGTGTGTGTGTGTGTGTGTGTGTGTGTGTGTGTGTGTGTGTGTGTGTGTGTGTGTGTGTGTGTGTGTGTGTGTGTGTGTGTGTGTGTGTGTGTGTGTGTGTGCAGCCCGACAGCGTGCAGAAGACTTCAGACGAACATGAGGGGAAAGTAAGAAAGGTGTCAGTTTAATTTATATATATATATATATATATATATATATATATATATATATATATATATTTTGGTGTATGAAGAAACGACAAAAACAAACAGTAAAATTCAGGAGTGTTACTGGAGTATGCTGCAAGAATGTAGAATCAGAATCAGCATTCAACACAAATGGCATTTTACAGAAAACCCAATGAAATTTGTTTCAGTGCATCCCATCCAAAGAACAAAAAAAGAAAAAGATATATGAACAACATAAAACATGGGTAGACAGTTGCTTGAGGCGACGGTAATCATGGGAGGTGCTGCCCTATAAAAAGACTGGATGAAATTATGGAAATCAAACAATGTAGAAAGCTTTTTTAAAAAAATGGTCGATGTGAGTTGACTGGGAAAGGACCGCGGCGGTAGAAATGTTACCTGAAACAATCCCTCTGTCATTTACATACGCTTTGCAGTTGTTTACCTGTTAATAACGTACTTTCCATATGAAGGATACTTTTCAGGATAAATTTCACACCTTTTTGGCCTTCTTGGTGTCCCATACTCCAGGAAATCTTTTGTCTGCAAAGATTCGTATGTGCCCACATCTGTGTCTCTGCACACTAATTGGTGACACAAAGACAACATCAGGAGTGCAGTTTTTGAGCAAAGCTGCACGAAAAGAGTGGGTGTTAAAATACCTACATCCCCCACTGACACAACGCCAACAAGTCAAAGATATTCAAACATTGACCAATCATGTTTTCATTTGTCTTTCTTATTTATTGTTGTAATGGCTTTCCTATCTAGCGGCAATGCAATAAGCTTATAGCCTGTCAGACTCTACCATCGACCACTGTGTAGCAGATCGATCCCTCCATCAATGCAAATGCTGTTTGCTGATTCCTGCCTTGATTAAACCAGTTTGGTTGGTGCTAAGGAACGGGTTCTGAATTGCTTTGGCCCCCACACTCCTTATTTTAAAATTTTTCTGACATACCAGTGGACAGCTTTTTACTGCCTAAGGTGTTCAGAAACGTTCTTACAGTGGTTTTGCATTTGGAAAAAAAAAGAAGCCTATCAGAAATGTCTGTGTGCGGTCACTAGGCAGAGTTTGTATGCTTGGAGTGGAGTGGGAGAGTTCTACTTCCTGCTCTGAATACCTTTACATTTGAATGCCTCATGGATGCGGGGTCTCCTTTGCAGGATTCTTTCTGTGTGGAACGTTTGTGTTTCTTCTTCCTTCACTGCACAAATTAAATCATGTTTGGTTAATTGGCCATTTCTGCTGCCCTTAGTTGTGACAGTGCTTATGCCCCTTTATTGGCCAGGTTACAAACTAGTGGCCTTTCCCAGGTTTGCCCCAATACTCGTCTGTTCCGTTCAATGTGTGAAAGATGTGGGATTTGTACTTTGACTCTGTTGTTTTCCCATTGCACTAGACTAGATTGTCAGAGTTACAACTCAGGAAATGCCAAATAAATAAAATCCGCCCCCCTGATATTGGTTCTCGCCCAGCAGCCCAGAGCATGTAAAATTTTGTGAAATGTGTCAGTGTAAACAATTTCCAACACTTCTCATGGTTTATTAGATTTTAACCTGTTATCCATGACAGTTTGAACAAAACAGGAAGCAGAGCAGCTGCTCCCCTCATAGACTGTATGGTCCAGCTCCTCGCATGAGAGCGGCTTCATCTCCATGTGAGCGTTACAGCCACACAAAGATCGCAAATTACAACTATCCAGAGGAAAGACAAAATGATCAGAATCTCAATAAGCTTTGTAAATGTTGTAAAACTGCTGTTCACTTGCTATGAGTGAAAGAAAATATCTTAGCGCAAATCTGTGACCATTATGCAACCAACAACACAAGCAGATACAGGTCTCTGTTGCATCTCATAGAAACAGCAACCCAGACTGATTTCTTACTAAGTCTTGCTGTAGACTATTACAGGAATCAATGTAATACACTTACACATCAGACAGAGTGCTTTCTTTTTATTTAATGGGTGAAAACGATGTAGTTGTGACTTGGGTGTGGAGCGAGGGCCGACTGGCCATCGGGAGTACCGGGACTTTTCCCAGTGGGCTGGTGCGGCCGGAAAAAGAAAAACTGTATGTAGGTGAACTCCATACCAGTCAGTGGCAGTGGTGCACCAATTCATTGGTTTGTGGGGGTTTGCATGCGGGGGATGGTTTTGGGGTAGTGGCTGCTTTTTATTTTAATTTCACTCCCTCACTTCACAACACGATCAGGTGCCAATGCTGATGTCCCCCATAATAATGTATGTGTCACTTCTGTTTGTGAACATTTCCCTTTTCTGTTTGAAAGTAGTTCATAGTAGTTAGCGGCAAAACAAATAGCCAAGCTATGTATTACCCAAAAATGAACTCCTAATAAAGTCAGAAAGTCCTAAACTGTCTGGAAGATTATGCCAAAAACCAGGTCAGATACCAAACATCTCTCCCTGCAAACCTTTTTTTTTTTCCCCTGACCTTTGCTGGCACCTTTCCCCTGGACAAGTGAATTAATTGAGAGAGCGTTAATTGAGCCCGCTTGTTCAATTCTAATGTTTTCCTCTTCTGAGCCACTCTGAATGTACGAGAAGCAATTTGCGGAGTGAGAATCTGGCCTTCTCTGTGGGAGAGTGGCTACTGTGTGAACCTTTTAATTACAGCAGCTCGAAAACCAGCTATGCTTTTTCGCTGTGGAAAACCATACAATCAGGACAAGACGGCTCAGATGAAGACGAAGACGGGACGAAAGAAAGATTGAAGGAAAGAATGACAGATCGAATGAAAGCTTGGCGCTCCAATTTCAATTGAAGACAGAGAAGATGGAGAGCTGTGGCGCTCGGAAGACACAAGTGTAGAAGGAGAGTCGGATAGATGGAGTGGCTCTCCGCTTGAGCAAGCGATCTATCGTTGCCATGGCAGCACCGTCTCTCCCGTCTCCGTGGGAACGACTGAATCCTGTTGCAGCTTGACTATGGCTCTAGGCAAACGGGAGAGAGCGGGAGAATGAGAGGAAGAGAGGGGGGGAGAAAAGGGAAGTAGAAAACAGTAACAGCACGGCGAGTTCAGCCCAGAGCGTTTAAGCTGACCTGGAAAAACGTTGGACTTGTGCTTATTCTCTCTCTGTCTTTTATTCCCACTGTACATCCTCCTCCCCCAACCCTCCCATCCACCCTGTTCAGTGAATCCTCAGCAGTTTTATTTAACTTTGTTTTTTTCCAGGTTCCTTCCCTTTAATTGTAGCATTGCACTTCCAGTTACATGCAGCGGCACATGACCACAGCGGCGCGCTTGTTTGTGTGTTTATCAGTCCATTTGTTTGTGACCCGGCTCCGGCCCATTCACACAGCATAAGTAGCCCTATTAACGGGCCAACTAGCCAAGAAAACAGATGATCCCCTCTGACAGAGCTCCTATTGTTATGATCGGCCGCGAACAATGCAGCCCTGTCTCCCACAGCACAGTGGTCGATTCACGCCGGCATCCAGCCGCCGGTCGCCACTCCATCAGCCGAGGCCACTGGCGAGGCGGAGGACGCTCAGAAGCTTTATTGTAACGCGGTGGACATGCTGGACTTCGTTGATTTATGAAAATGTTATTGCGTTGGGTTGCAACACGTTCAAAGGCAAGCTTTCCTGGTGACTTATTGGTTCTTGTTTTTGTTATTGCAAAACTAAATATTACAATGGCTGTCCTTTTTTTTTTTTTTTTTACTTTAAAAAATGAATAATGACATAAATCAAAAAGATGTGATATTTCTCCTCCAGGAAGTAAAATTTGTGCATTTAGCAAAAGAGCATGGAAGACAGTAAAGATTTGACTCATTCAAATGCTCTAACAACACCTGGTAGTGTGGCCTGGGGGCCATTTGTGGCCCTTGGAACAATTTTGCATGGCCCCCGGCTGCAGTTCAAGAATGCAACTAATTCAACACTTTTGACATTTTTTTTAGCATAAGAATTTCAATTGAATCCTTCTTTTAACGGAAAGTGTTGGACACAAAGCATTTTCCTTTAATAGCACTTCAGTGTGTTCTTTTAATTTTAATTAAATTTTTACTCAGGTTTTTTTTGCTTTGTTTCGTTTTCTATTAAATTATGGTAATAGAAGAGTTCGTTTTTTTTCTTTTTCAAGGAAATTTTCATTTTTTGTCGCTGGAAATAAACTAAAGGATTTTTCTACATCAAATAATCTAAAAAAAACATTTCATAAAAGTAAGAAAATGTTTCCCTGTTAAGACAAAAGCATGAGACTTTGTTTCAATAAAATATTGCATGTTTAATTTATTGCTGAGCAGAAGAAGAAAAATTTCACAACAAAATTGTTCTGCGTTTTAAGTTGTAAAAACGTAAAACAGATTGCTAGTTAAGTGATCACAAAGGAGCAGAAAATTTGAGCAATGTTGACAAATAAAACAGAAATGATAAAGTAACAAACTAAGAAATGTGTCTGAACGACCTGGTCCATAAATACGGACGTGTTCATCCTGAAAACGTAGTGGTTTGAATTAAAGATATATCTTTAATAAGATATATATGCACGATATATCTGCATCAATATTGGTATCTGTAGGATAGTGGCTTGTTGAACTGAAGTAGAGATGAAAGTGTTCCCACGTTTTCTCCTGGTGTTGAAAGCTGATGGAAACATATTGACCAAATCAGCAATATCATTAGTTATTGGGCAAAACGACGTTATCAGATATTGATACAGGCACAAATGTTTATATCAGCGAATCCCACGTTTGAATTGTGATAAACTCTTCATTTCAGGGGTTTTTTTTATATTTGGCGTTTTTATAATTGATGTTTAGGTATTGTTAATAATGTCTTTAAAATAACACATAATTACATAATTAGTGATATTTTCAAATTTCCTGTCAACTTTAATGTTTTTTTTTACTCAAACAGTTGGGCTAGTGCCCCTGCCACTGGTCTTAGCAAGGTTCCTGGGTAAACCCTGCTGTACCTGTTGATGGTTGGTTCCACAGGGTCAATAGGCAACCAATCACAGCTGTACAACTAAGGGCAATTCAGGATCTCTAATGAATCAGACTGACATGTTTTTATCTTGTGGAAGGAGATCTGAATACCAGGAGAAGCGGAGGGAGAACATGCTAACTTCACATAGCAGAAGCCCCATAATTAAAAGGCAATCTTCATGTTAATTGTGTTAGTTCCAGCTGGGACTGGTGATGCTCAGCGCTGCTTGTAAACCATTCAATAAGACAGAACCATTCCATACCCTTTTAATTAATGACTTTAATTATCACTGGAGTGCTTTCAGTCGGCCACACTGAAAACGCCAATGCTTTCCTGGCCAAGCTCAGCTCAGGGTGTAACAAAAAACAGCTACACCCCTTTTCCACGTCCAGTTTGCCAGCTGATCATAACAGCACATTGATCGGAAGAGTTCCCTTTGAGTTTCAAGACCATTCATCCATCCATTTTCTGTACACCCTTGTCCCTTAGTGGGCTCGGGAGGTGCTGGTGCCTCTCCAGCTAACGTTCCGGGCGAGAGGCGGGGTCACCCTGGACAGGTCGCCAGTCTGTCGCAGTGCAACACAGAAACACACAACCATGCACACACACTCACACCTAGGGAGAATTTGGAGAGGTCAATTAACCTGACAGTCATGTTTTTGGACTGTGGGAGGAAACCGGAGTACCCGGAGAAAACCCACGCATGCACAGGGAAAACATGCAAACTCCATGCAGAAAGACCCGGGCTGGGAATTGCTACAAGGCAACAGCTCTACCAACTGCGCCACTGTGCAGCTTGTTTCAAGACCATGTTGGCTTTAAATTTGTTGTATTTTCCAAGTCCTTCAACAATAGCTGTGTTTCCGTTGACCACAGATGTACAATTTGACATTTTGAAAATGAATTTGTGAAATGTAAGCAGGCTGATTTAAAAAAAAACACAAAAAAAACAAACTCTTGTTTTCTATCAAAATTGGTTCATTTTTCAAAACTACGATGAAAACATGTCACACGAATCACATGATCAACAACCCAACATTGCTACTCTTGTTTTCTATCAAAATTGGTTCATTTTTCAAAACTACGATGAAAACATGTCACACAAATCACATGATCAACAACCCAACATTGCTACCGTCGCAAATCATGAACAAGAAGATGACAGGAAGTAGTTGGAGGATTGTGATGTGGAATTTTTATTTATTGACATTGTGTGAACAAACTTACTGACAAAGTTTTACACGCATTTGTAATGGAAACTCAGCTAGTATGCTCAATCAGTCAAAGCATCAGAACTTTCACAATACATTTCAGACATGTTATTTGTTGATTATTCTTTGTAGAACTTGTTGTTCAGTGGATTTTTATGGGCTGTTGCTTATGGACACAAATGCCCAATGTGACATACAGCTGTACCACCACTGTACCACAACATGATTTCCTGAGAGCCATTCATTGATTTGTGAAAATAGAGTTCAAACTTCTCTTTGGTGTCTGTCATTTTTGCCACCTTAAGGGTTTCAAAGCTAACCCACTCTCTTATTTCTTTTGCGTTGCATGGAGTTTTTGTTCGTGTGCAAGACTCATTTCCCCCGACACATTCACCGCCTAGATGCTGTCTTTAAAAGCTGCTTCATGGTATTCAACCACTATGTGGAACACCTCCCCAACCATACTTCATAGTTGGGGGGTGGTGTTCCTTTTTTGTCCAAATATAATGAAGGTCATTATGACTAAACACTTCAGTGTTAGTTTCTTCAAACCACAGGCTATGTCTCCAAAATATAAGGCATATGTCCCAGTTGTCCTCTGTCTTTTTGTGCTGCCTTTGGAGTACTGACCTCTTCCTCTCTGAGTGACCTTCCAGCCCATGTGACTACAGGTCTTATTTGACTGTGGACAAACTGGACTGTCCAGTGTTGTTTATACTTGCCTGTAATTGTTTGAACAGATGAACATAGCAACTTCTGGAAATTTAACACAAGGATGAACCAGATTTCTGGATGTTCACAATCATCTTCCTGACACCCTGACTGATTTCTCGTGGGTTTAATATGACGCTTCTTTATTTATTTAGTAGGATACCCATTAGTGGTTACTGATCTTCCTGGGGTCCAACTGAGAAAACACAAAAATATTCAAACAGCATGCATATGATGCCACACCAGCAAGCAATGTGTTCTCTATTTAATTATTTGGGCTCTTCACCAGCAGAAATAATTTAAGATTTCTTGTCTAATGTGGAAAAAGGGAAATTAGTGTTATTAATTACAATATTACTTGGGATTATTTGTTTTCTTGTACTACAAGAACACATTGCTAACTCAAGCCTCCAACGCTCCTGATGTACCTCATAGAAATGAGGTACATCGTCAGTGTAAGTCCTACACATTTACATTGAAAATTTGAGTAAAAGTCAATCAGCTCTATTAATTTACGTAAAAATTTGATTCTCATCACTAGGGTGGCTGAGGATCGATGGGAAGAGTAGTTCTCTTGTAATTGGAAGGTTGCTGGTTTGGTTCCAGCTTTCTCGCGTGCCCTCTCGGGGAAGGCCGTCCCAAGTGGGCTGCGGTCTTGTTTTGTGAAGACCGCTGTATTCTGAGCGCATCGGGGCAAATGTGGCCTCCACGTACAAGTTCCTCGAGTGAATAAAAAGGACGTAGAAGCGAAGAAAACTAACAGATCCAAAAGATTTCAAGAACGACTGCCAAGTTCTGTGTTTGAGCACGTAGGAACACCAGATCCAGGTTACCAGTGGCGCAACTACACATTATTCAGGTGGATGCGAAAACATAGATCGGCGCCCCCCTTCCCCCGAGGGAAGGAACGTCAGGGTGAAGGAGCGACGCTCACTCAACAACCCCCCCCCCCCCCCCCCCCCCGAGGCGACGATACGTGAAAGAGGGTGAAGGAGCGACGCTCACTCAACACCCCCCCCCCCCGAGGCGACGATACGTGAAAGGTAAAACTCGCTACATTTACCTCGTTATGTGCGCGAGGTAAGGCGCGCTGAAGTGTATGGGAGAACATTGGCGTGCCGCCCCCTCCAGACGGGGCTTTGGCGCCCCTCTGGTGCTGCGCCCCTATGCGTTGCATACCCTGCATACCCACTTTTTGCGCCACTGCAGGTTACCATAAAAAATAAAAATAAAAAAAACCACCCACGTAACCACCCACTGCTTCTACAATCCACCTCTATCCTGCTTTCAGCAAGTCTTCATTTGTATGGTTCCGGTCATGTGTGACAGCAAGTGCTACTCATATTCGTAGTGATCTGTTTGCTGTTCTGCTCCATACACGTCTGTCTTGTGTGCTGTAATGGTGAAGTCACAGGCACGAGTTCAGAGCCTGAGATCATCTGTTCAGGACGCCTCTGTGTGTAAACACACATCACGTCAAATATTTATCCACTATTTCACACCTGCAGGAGAGTATTAAGGAGGCTGTTCTTCAGTCCAAGGAATCAGAGGCTGTTTTCTACGTAGGGGGAGATAAACCAAGGAATAAAGCGGCTTTGTTTAATTTAGAAAGGAGAAAAAAAAAACTATCCAATCTAATGGCTTACTGTAATTGGAGTGGATACAAAAGCTTCCCAACTATGTAATAATTTCAGTCTATTTCACAAGTATTACATAAAGGTTTGTGAGTGTAACAGGACAAAATGTGAAAAAAATGTTAAGTTATGAATATATTTGCTTGTCCGTAGCAAGAGTTATTTCATAATACTTCCTTAACTCTAAAGATGCATACATGGAAGTTTACATTTGCTAAATTGCTTCCAAATGTTTATTGACACATGAACATTTTGTCTTTAAAGTGGCATTATATAACTTTTATAAAAGAAATATGTTTGTTTGTTTTTACATCTTTATACCATACAACATGAACATTGTGACAGTATAATATGAGATAGGTAATCTGAGATAGATAATCTGTGAAAAGATCAAACTCCTCTGCCTCCTCTCTGAGCTGCTGTTGGTGTCTGAAGAAATGCACAACCAAAAACAACCAATCAAAGCCGGGAGGAGGGTCTTAATGCTGCCAATCAATCTCCTGTAGTCGCTGCTCAAAGAGCTAATGGCGGAGAAACAACTTACAGGAAAACCGTTTATCCGCCATCATCGTTGGCCATGCTAATTAGCTTTAGCATTCATGACAGGCTATGCTAGCTGCAGCATAGCAGAGATAAAATGAGGAATGGGGGGACAGGATGCAATGAATGTGGTGTTGACAGCGCTAAGACCCGCCTCCTGGCTGTGATTGGCTGTTTGTGGTTAGCTCCGGGAGAAGGCAGAGGAGCTTGAGGTTGTTGTTTTTTTTCCCACAGATTATCTGTCTCACAGCATATTGTCACAACCCAGTGACAGTTTCAGCAAATATTTTTTGTGACAAAAAAATATTTGTTTTTAATAAAAGTGACATACTGCACCTTTAGGTGACACAGTACAACATGTAGGATTTAAAATGGACCAAAAAGAAGTACAGCAGGTTGAAAACAAGGCACAAAATAACATTTGCTATAAAAATAAGTGTTGCTATGTATGAGCTAGCATGTTGTGCAGCAATCTTCACTGCATTGCATATGCTAATTTCGAAATACCCCAGGACTCCTATTCCTCTTACTGTTGTGATGTGACTGTAAGGAAAGAAGGAGAGAAATGTTAGAGTTTTTCTGGAAATACATCGCCATATTTTTTTCACAAAGAGAAGAGAATAAGAGGAAGCTAACGAGCATCAAGAGACAAAAATTACAGGCAGGAATTAGATAAGAAATTAAACATATAGAGTCTGACAGCGAGTGATTTGGTAAAATAGGCACAAACACAGTCTACATGTGAACAAAGTTAAGGAAATTGAAAAAATGGGACGGAAATTAGGATAAGTTTCTCTTTTTTTTTTTTTTCTCCGTCCCAATCTTGCAGATTCTCTGGGGACCGTTTATCTACAACATCTCTCTGTTCTGCTTACAATCCAGAAAAAAAATTAAACACTAATCTTAGCCACTTGTGAAAAGACATAGAATCAGTCGCGCCCTCTGCTTGACATCTGTGGACTAAAAAAAAACAACAACAAAACATCCTTAAAGCTCTGTGTGTGTGGAAGAGACCAGCATCCATTTTAAGGGCTGGAATCTGAATGTTTAATCATTTCCAGCTCTCTGCTGAAAAGACGCATGAATTTTTCACGTCGTTCATACGGCAGGGTGATGGGATGCCTGAGCCAAAACAACTCTGTACTCATGCTACAAGCATGACACGAGGAAAGCTAAAGAAATACACTGGAATGTACTGCAGTAGGATTGCTGTCATAAGTAGATTTATAGAGATTTTTTTTTATTTTTTTACCACTCCAATTACACATCAAAACTGAAAACGGATAAGACTTTTATATAATGTCATGTTATTTGTATCATATTTTATTTAAATATAAAATCAACATCTGTTGTAATGTCAATAATACTTCAATATTTCAGTTTCCGCACTATAAGGTCTTATTTTGCTCTCAGCATTGTTTCTTTGAATTTAAAAAATGACTGCATACGTGAAAAATACAGTGTCACAGTCATTGTTTTAAAAAATCTAATTTTTTAAGCAAGTTTGTACAAATAAACAATAGATTTGACTTTGACTCCTTTTTTCTCTGAACGTAGAAATGTTTCAAATATAAACACATTCAAATTTGATGTTAAATAATTAGAAGCAGTGTAAATATGCCTGGTATCAACCCAGGTGATATGGGATTGTTAAATGTTCAGTGGCTGCTTTTCCATTACAAGTGTGCTCAAATTTTTGTGTAAAAAAACCCACAATTTTGCGATTTTCTTTTAAATGAGAAAATTCACGTGAAAAGTCATTAAAAATCATGGCAGTAACGAATATAAACCTTTTTATGGCCAATGGAAACAGCTACAATGAGGGAAGAAACTCTCTGTGGCAGCTCGGGGTTTTTTTTTCCCCCCCCCAAATGCCACGTTGCATCAATGACTCGAAGTTAACAGTCTAAACTATTTGTGTCCGGAATATGTGGGGTCTGCAGAGAGGGTCATTTCTTAACGCTATACCTGCACAAGTCATGGATGGAAGGAAGTTCAGGTCTGATGATCAAGTTGCGAAACTGCATTGGTGGTTGCAGTTTCTTCCAATTACTTTCAATCAAAACTGAAAAGCAGCAAAGATTCCTACTAGTGCAAAATAAGATGAGTAGGAACCATTCCAGCAAAGTGTTATCTGTAATATGTATTTATTGTTATTTTGATCTATGAGATTGTAGAAGAAAGACTTAAGAATTAGTTGTATTCTTCAAGAATTTACTAAGCAGAATGTCACATGTTGCTAGAAGGCTAATATTAGAAGGATAGCTAGTTATGCTCTCTGCTCAGGTCCAGCCTGCAGTCAGCTTTAAAGTGGGGTTTTTTTTCAGTAGATCTCAGATGTATCCACTCTTGTATACATATTAACAACTTCCATACATTCAAGATGTTATCCTGTGAGAAATAATTGGCCTTATTGATCATATCTTCACTGGGATACTAGAGAACAAACAAACAAAGCACCCTCATAAACACACTGATTTTGAGTGACCTTTGTACCTTTGCTTATCTTTCTGCTCTCTATTCATTTGGCCACTTTAATTCCACAACTCTGCGCTAAAGATAGCAGCAGGAAGCAAGAAGTGAAATGCTTTCATAGCAACAAAAAATGTAAACCAAAATTAAATTCTCTTAACAGCGGGGGTCAACGATAGGCTTGGCTGCACAGAGATGTCTTGGTTAGTTTGTCTGTCAGTTTTCATTCTGACAGACTTATTTCCTGGTTCGTGTTAAACCCTGATCCCAGTCTGTCAACGAGGGCCCAGCACACATAGCGTGTGCTTAGGCAAATGTAAGGTAAATGAAAAGCGTCATTTTTACAACCTAATGCGTAATCTAAGGGGAACTGTGAGAAGCTTAGGTTGATGTCTGCATCAAATCAACATCAAAGTGTGTTTTATCAACTCGTGGACTTCACTGCGTGACTCACTGATTTAAAGAATAAAATATATATTTTATTGGGAGGTTCAAATAACTTTTTTTATTTCCAATCTTGATTTTACTCATTTAAGACATTTGTCCATGCCAAATTATCCTCCGTTACTTCATTCAAATTAATGCTGTGTTTCTTCATGGTAGCTTTTAGTTACAGTAGAAAAAACACATTTCACTTTATCAGTCTAAATTATCTTATCTTCCATATCTGGTTGTTAGATGAACTTGGAGGAGCGGTATATTAACAAGAGAACACTTTCTATGGAGGGCTAAAAGGGACAAAATTAAATACCTCATTAAGTCACTAATTATATCTTGAAATAATTAAATCCATCCATCCATTTTCCTTTACACCCTTGTCCCTTAATGGGGTCGGGAGGGTTGCTGGTGCCTCTCCAGCTAACGTTCCGGGCGAGAGGCGTGGTCACCCTGGACAGATCGCCAGTCTGTCGCAGGAAATAATTAAATATTTAATTAAAAGTTTTAAAAAAAAAATTTAACAGAAAAAGCTTATGAAAATTCTCCACTACAGGGGCCATAATTTTCAAAGAAAACAGATCAGATTTAAAGTGTGCTTGACGTTTTAGTTAACTGGGGTTTCTAATTTAGTCTTCTGAGTTCTGTTTAAATCAGGGATCAGTTTCATGTTTCATATGTCAAGAGCATTTTTACAAAATGTCAAAACATGGAGCATGGGTCCACGCTCTTTTGTTTTCTCACCAGCAGTTGAAGGAAAACTTTGCAGATCTAAGTAGGAGCGCTACACACTGACGCCTGAGCCACAGTCTCCTCTTAAGTTTAGATGTTAATTAGTGACAAGTACGAGTATCACTGCAATCACACCCATGCCGAGTGAGAACTCCATTACTGAAAATTGTGAAACATCTGCAATGTAATAACACAAGGCAAGCATGAGCGGGAAAGTGGGAAAAAAAATGCTTTAATTTGCTTTTTTTTCCCAGTGTCAGACATTTTCAAAAGAAGGCCTTTCGAGATCTTCTATATTTATGTTTTACCATCTTACTTGACACACTAAGTGAGATGCTGAGTAAAGCAAAAAGTGTCATCAGTTAGCATTTACTCATGTGTGTCATTAGGAGAATGTGTTTTTGACACAGATGCAGTAATTAGCTTTGCAAAGGCTTTGGCTCCTAAGCAACAGGGATTCTTACCTAATTTGTGCGAATCCTTTGTCAGCAGTGACGCCTTGAAATCCTCAACAACCCGATTAGTCGACCCACAGTCACGGAAATAATGATTGAACAGTGTGCATTTATGAAAAAATTTTTTATCATTATGTGAGACGTTTGTGATGTCAGACACTGCTGATGGACAAGAAGGGTCTTCCTCCCCACCCAACGTGACTCATTTTTGTCTTTTTGGACCTTGTGTTGTGTACTCTGTGTGTGCAGACATGTTAGAGCAGTAAGATGCAATCGTCAAACTGCTCCTACAAAGATGGGAGAATGATATTGTCCAAAATGTTTTGGTGTGCCGTCTACACCAGTTCAACTCTTAGGCAACGCATTCAGGCAACCATTGTCCTGGCAACTGGTAAACTCAGACTCCTCTACTGGAGTGCCAGAAAGAGAGGCGATGCTTATTATTCCAGAGAACTTGTCTCTAGTGGAAAGTGGACTTTCCAGTACTGTAGTCGACATGTTGCATGGCACTTGGTGACGCAAGAAATGGAAGTAGTTGCTTGGCAATAGAAAACCATTCCATGGACATTTCTTGAGTTAATCTAAAATCCACAAGAAGTTTGCTGAGCTGTAACTATTGACTCTGCATCCTCAAACACAGGGATCTCAAACTGCACTAGATGTTTGTTTTTTTTCTGCTTCAGTACACCTGGCTCCAATAGCAGCTTTCTAGCAGAGCTCAGAGAGTTTAAGCGCATGCTAGCAAGTGAATAAGTTTCTTCATATAATTCAAGTGTGTAGGACAAGGGACACATGTAAAAGTTGCAGGTCTCTGGTCCTTGAGGAATCCAGTTTGAGAGAAGTCTCAAACCTCTCTCAGATGTTTCATTCCTAATCAATTCGTCTCTGTTATGATGCCACTAACAATTGACTTTGGAAAATTAGAATAATGTTGATGACATGTAGCAACTATACATCCTATCTTTGTACCATTCTGGAATTCACTGATCCCATGGAAGGGACTCATTCTTTCACAAATGTTTGTAAAGGCAATCTGCATCTCTCAATGGTACATTTTACACACTTGTGGTTTCAGCACCAAAATTAAGAATAATGTTAACCCAGATGTGGCAACGTCCTTATCGCAGGAGGCTACATTCTTTCTGAAGCTAGCTACTGATCTGATTAGCGATAAGCCGGCACCAGTAACAGTTTGGCCGGTGTTGGGAAATGAGAAGGAAACTACCTGCTTGTGTTAGTATTGGAGAGGCTGATGTGACTAGCACACCTAGCATACCCACTACTTGCCATTAGCATGCATAGGCTAGCACTAGCCTATCTGTTACCAGTTGGCTGGCAACTAGCATGCCTAGGTTGGTCACTCGTTACTCATATAGTCTTCTTTAAAGAAAACTTTATTAAGGAAAATGTTTGGCATACAACATCTGTTAGTGATGTACATTAGATTCATTCGACAGTCTGCTGTAACCCAACGTGACACCAAGCAATTTTAGCAGTATGACAAATGACTTGGACAAAAACATTTTAGCTAGCACGTTTGTGTGTTTCTGTTTGCTGCTCTTCTCCTCCTCCCCCGTTCATCCACATGCTCGTATACTCTTCACCTCTCACCTTGGTGAACAGCGTCCAAGAGAGATGGTGGGTACTGCAGTTTCATTTGGTCGTATCTTGTTGACGTCTACCCTTCAGCCTGCCCTCCTTCCTGCCTCTGTCTCCGTTACTCCCTCCTTCCCTCTTCTAATCTTGGTGGGAAGCCCTGGAATTAACCGCCGCTTTCAATCAAGTCCAGCTAGATTCCCACTCCGCTGTGGCTTAGCCAGAGAAGTGGGCATCGCTGTGTGACAACATTGGCCATGTCACACACTTTTCCATGACTAATGATGGGAGCAATTAGATTGTAGTCCCGCGTTTGTCTGTCTGTATACTTGTGTGCGTTTTAGTATACAGAAGATGTGTGTTTGTGTGCTTACTGGTGTGGATGTTTAGCGACTATCTTTCTCCACTGGAGATCAATTAAATGATAGACATGCTCACAGTCGGTCTTTTTACAGCCGACGGAGAGATGTATATCACAAACGGCTAAAGGGCAAATCAGATACGGAATGGAGGCCCTTGGGATTAGCATTTATAATAAAGCTGTATTTATATTTTAACATTTTCTCAATTATTTTTTTTTCAAAATGGCTTTGAAAATAAAAGCCATTTTGACTGTTTTAATTTTTTTCTTCTTCTAGGAAAAGTCAAATGAGTTCCAGACATAAATATTTGACCATGCCTCCTGGTGCGTTGGTCTGCTAGAGCGCTGATTAAAAGGAGACCCGTCAAAACTGATTCAACACAAACCCTAATACTCCAACTTTCAGTCTGACATAAATACAGTTATATTCAATAAACTTCTTTCCTGCCACGTGTCCTTCCTTCCCTACATGTTTCCTTCCTTTATCCTTTCTTATGTCCCTTTCTGTGACCCATGATCCTTCCTTCGTCTTATCAGTTTTTTTCCAATCTTCCAAATTTGAAGCAGGAACGTCTGCCAAACTAAGCTTTACTGTTTTATATTTTTAAAATTAACAAATCTAGAAAATTTCTCCTGGAATCTGGACATTTGATCCTTTCTGTACATCATGTATATTTTCATAGAATTCCATATATTTCAATATATGTCCTGTAAAACACATGACTCGTGTAAAACAGAATTTTTTTTTCTAATTCTTAATATCTGTAATGAGTAACTTAATAAATAAAAAACAACCTCAGCAGCGCTGCTCATGAATATAACCATTGTCTTAGCATAAACAATGTTTCTGTCATGAACTCATAAACCGAGTTAATACATGACCACATCTAACTCCACCTTGTCACACTCGCTGTTATCCACTATTTAACTGTAGATTAGATAACCATAATTACGCCCCCAGGATTCAGCTTTTATGACTTCACCCCTCTGTTCACTATTGCACAGTAAATACGTCTCTGTGGCAGAGGGAGGCCTTAAAATGATCCAAAAAAAAAAAAAAAAAGCTTTATTCAGGACATATTCCTTTATTCCCAGCACTCATTTGCAAATTGATTGTCGGTCCTAACAGGACGGATGAAACGCTCCAACGGGACAATGACGGTGTGTTTTATTATCCGCCCAGGACGCTGCACGATGTCTCCTTGCTCATCACGGCGATTATACCCAGATGAGGAGGTGATAGCTCTGTCAACATGACGGTTGCCATGGAGACGGTAGGGTTTCCATAGCCATGCTTTTTTCCCCGTGACCCAATTTCATCATCATATCATTGAAGCCCTCCAACAGCACTTCAGTTCTCTGCTGTTTTTTTTCTTCTTTTTTTAAATAAAAAGCTTGCCACTGAAATCAAGCTGATTAATGTATGATTTGACTAAGAAGCTTGAGCAAACAATGAAGCGAAGGAGCTTTGCAAGGAAAACAAGGACATTCTGGCAGCACCGTTTGGTTGAGCGCATTTGTACTTTCTTCTTTTAAGATCTTTTTAAGGTCACTTTGATTCAAATTTAAGATAAAATAATAAAAAAAAACCCCTGATGACTTGGAGATACTGTTGCCCTTTAATCAAGCATGGCAAAAAAAAAAAAAGCCAGTAGTGCCTAGCTTTTTTTTTTTTTTTTCCCTCCCAACTAGACTCGTATGGGTTGGCAACAGAAGTGAGCCGAAAACAAACGTTATCCAGCTAATTGGCAATAATTTTTCACTTACCTTGATAGACACAGAAAAACTAGGTAGCTAGTTAGCAAGAGTATAATTATGCCTCCAGGGGTAACCAGCACCTAGTTAGTGGTAACCTAACTAGCAGCTAGTTAGCTGTAGCCTTGAGTCACCGAAAGTGATGAAGATGTCTGCGTGCGACTCAAACTTTTTTCAGACAGAACAGTCCTGCAAAGAAAAGAACTACACATAAAAGATGAAATAGTCCTGCCACACAAAGCCCAAAACATGATATTAAATATATATTAAAGAAATCTTAAGGGTTTAATCTTAGATACATGAATTTAAGACTTTTTTTAGGATGTGCAGACATGCTGTCTTAACTTATGACTGACTTACTTATTTAATCCAGTGATGGAGAAATTCATATCACAGCAGCAAAGAACATTAATAATCACAACAGGAAAGAGCACTGCAAGAATAGTAAAAATATGGTTCTGAACAAATTCTGAGCTATAATTACCCTTTAAGAAAAATATTTGATTCAGATTCTTTTTTTTTTTCCTCTGTCTTCGGCTAAAGCAAATCCCACTGAAGTCTGAACAATTTAAATATGTAAGATTCTGAACTAGAGAAGAACCAGACAGAAAAAAGGAGGAAATTGCCTTAAATGGCATGTTTAGTGTCATCAGGCATGCATGATGTGCATTAATATTCTTTACAACATAAAATACCCAATTACACTGACTGAACATGCAAATAAGCCGTAGTAGAGTCATTAAGCATGCAAATGAAGAGAAGCTTTTACCCCAATGCACAGTAATCAAATCCCAAGATTTTCCAAATCACTTTTTAACTTTGAATGTATAAATAGAAATCCAAACACTAAGGTGGTGGGCAGGTCCATCCAAAATATCAATATCGATACCAAGTCAGTATCAGATTGATACTAACATGATAAGACCGATACTTTAATTTCAGGTTCCTTCTTGAAATTTTATCTCATTTTTTTTGTTGTAGTTTCTCAAATGTACTTCAACGAAGATTTTTATTTTGATTAATTCTCAAATCATAATTTCATTCACTTAGTTTTAGGGGAAAAAATGCACAAAATTAGTTTTGTCTTTCTGTTGTTTTTGTTTATCATGTTGATATATCACTAAAATATTTTATAGACACCTTTGAACTTTGTCTAAACTTTCTCCTTTGTTTTAATAAAATAGTTCAACTAAACACCACAAAAACACTTGAATGTCACAAATTTGACAATATATCAAACCTAAATAATAAAAGGTATCGGTATCGATATTGTTGATATTTTACATGATATCGAACAAATTGTGTGTAGTTCTGTCCAAATTACACACACACACAAAATAGACATTTTCAAAATATTTATTTCTGCAGATTTCCTCTCCTAAACAGGAGAAACAAGTTTCTGTCAGCAGGATCCTCTTCTGGTTCACAAACTAATACAAAGTGCCTGACTGGCTCGCTCCTTATGGCACCACATGCTTGACTCGTCCCACATGCAATGCGCATTTCAGGCACGCAGAGTCAGAGGTCCAACTCCTTGGCGGCATCTCCATCACAGGAAACTTGTTTGCCTTGATGTCTTTCAAAATATGTGATAAGAAACTTGTCTAACTCTGGGTCAGCACAGGAAGCGAAGATGTCGTTCAAAATAAGTCGTGCTCTGTAAAAATCCATCACAACTTCTTCACCAGATTCTCTCCTGGGCATTTAAGGATCGTCTAACCCTCTTCACCCTTTGAAAAATAGCTAAGGTAATTGTGTTTTTATCAGAATAACTGCTTTGTACTTAATTTGCTCTACTAGTCATTAAATAGGAAGTGAAGAAGTAAAGTAAAAAACTCACCTATTTGCTTAAATACATTTTAAAAGCACTGCTAGCGTTATGCAGAAGGTCCTTGTTTACCTGGAACTCAGGTGGGAGCTAGCCGCTAAGTTAGTAGCTAATGATGGTTAGCTTCACATTTTGTTTCCCTTAACATGTTAGCATCACTTTTACCATCAGATAAGGCTGTATTACCAAGCAATTTGTATAACACTAGCTAGCATTAGCCAGAGCTAGCATTATGCAGCTGGGTTTCCCCCTGAAAGCCCAGTGTTGGGGTCGCTATGGCAGACGTCCAGCAACCCACTGTGTTTTTGAGTTAAAAGATGTTTAAAGGTGACACAAAAATTTTAAACATCATTAGGAAATTATGTTTTATAGGAAGACATTATCAACAATACCTAAAAACTATTGCTATAAACATAAAAAAAATCCCTAAAATAAATGAACAATGCTTAGCCTGGTGATACACTGAGGGAAACCCTGATACAAAATGTCCTCCTTTTGTTTACCTGGAACTCAAGAGGGAGCTACCCGCTAAGAATTTTATGCTCAAACCACGTTATTTTTCCTGATAATGTTGTTGCTTATTGCGTTAACTATGCAAGGCTGAGCAAATGTAGTATTTTTACATTTGAATTTGGTTACTCACTGTTTCCAGGCATCTGACACTGTCTTGCTAAGGTTTTCGCACCCTTTAAACTTTTTGTCACACTACAAAAATCAAGATTTGTTGTACCAAACTTTGATCTTTAAGGGAACGGACACATGAACCAGCTTCCCCGTCTATACCGTTAATATGTTTTTGCCACAGCATGATCCTGCCACCACCATGTTTTACTGTGAGGATAGCATGGTCAAATGATGCATAGTGTTTTTGCTCTGCAAACATAGTGTTTCACATGTAAACCATAAAGTTTAACTCTGCAACCTGTGGCTGTTGGGAAACTAAATCGCAGGTTTTTAACCATAAAGGCAACGACAGAGGATGCTTTCTGCAGTTTTTCTTTTTTTTTTTAACATGTTTTCACTGAATTAAACGCCCGCTTTGATCTGACATGTCCTACTTTTCTTTTTCTTCTGGTATTTAAGGAGAATTCTTGACATTCTTCTCTAATGGTCAGCTTCCCCCAACAGTGGCTAGTGGTTGCTCTAAAAATGCAAAGTTACCAAAATCACATTCTTCACCGTATCTTGTCTGTCACTCCCTGTAACCTTCACACACTCACACACACACACATGCACACGCAGATTGCTGTCTGGGCTGCAGCAGGAGCGCTGTGGCTGCAGGTTTTGGCAGCACAAACCACTGGACAGACTCTGTTTTTGTTTGTTTTCATGCAACATCCGTGCGTGTGTGCGCCTCTGTGTGCGTGCGTGTGCGTGTGTGTGTGTGTGAGTGTGTGTGTGTGGCCTTCTCCTGAAAGGAAGTGGTAGGCGTAGGAGGAAAAAAAAAAGCATAATTGAGATTCTTGCTCAGTGAAAATCTTCATAGTAGGGAGCATATTTGGTTTTTGTGCAGCTGTGATCTGCACGGGAGTGGGATCACGGTGGGATACTGAATGAGGACACTCAGCTGCCACTCAGCTTCGCACGTCTATGTCGGGACACTATTGCTGCTGTAATTACGGCGGGCTTTTGCTAGTTGTGACATTTACACGTACTCACTGCTGTCCTCTTAAAGCTATTTCCATCACTGTTAGCGGCACTATGGCTGTCGGGATATAAGGACTGTTAGCATGAGAATAGTTCTGGACTTTTAGAATGAAATCTAAACACAAAACAAACAAAGATAAAAAACCCGCAGGATTTAAAAAAATTCATAGAATCGCAAACTCCCGAGGCGTCTTTCCTCTCGCAGATGGTGCTCACAACCTTCAGCTAGTATTTGCTTCAGGGACTTTCCACTGTCATCTGCCCCCTTCCTCTTCATTCCTGCTCTAAAGGCATTTGAAAATAACTTCTTATTACAATAAATGTCACTGTGATTCAAATATGAACTGTGCTCGCTGTTGCAGACTCAACAGGCCTTTTTTTTTCTTTTTTTTTTTTGCATCCTCGTGTTGAAGGAACTCTGCCGACAGACTAGTTTGTTCTGAAAAGTGGTTAAAAAGTCATAATGCAAAAAAACATTAAAAAAAAAACAACAATTAGATGATGTTGCCTAATGGCAACACAAATATTTTAGAAAAAATTGCTGTCTGCGCAATGAATAAAACATGATATAGCACTCTGCTGTAGTACTCAGCGGAGCTCTGTATAAATAAAAACACATCTACTTCTTAACTGATGATATCAACTTATTTATCTTCCATGATTTCAATTATAAATAATGACAGAAGTTTTCAAACCAGCACTCAAAACAATATGGGAGTCACGATGATTTGACCGCAGCTAATGCTAGCATTACACAGAAAGTCCTACTCTTGTTATCTAGAACTTTAGAGGGAGCTAACTGCTAAGTTAGCAGCTAATGACAGTTAGCTTCACATTTAATTTCCCATAGCATCTTAACATCACTCTTTCCGGTCATATTATGTGGGAATAGCTAGCATTTGGTACAATGCTGCACAGAATGTCCTACTTTTCTTTATCTCTCTGTTACTCGAGAGGGAGCTAGCTGTTAAATTAGCAGCTAGCGTTGGTTAGCTTCACATTTCATTTTTCTTAACATGTTGGCATCACTTTCACAGTCATATTAGATGAGCAAAGAAAATGTTTCAGAGATTAAGATAAACCTTTTGTCCCCGACAGGATTTTGTTTTACTGTCAGTACAGAACAAATGCAAAGAAAAGTACAGATATAATCTACAGAAATATATGATACAACCAGAACATGAGGCTGCCACAGTCTCAGTTTAGACCTATCAATGACAGACCCTTGTGTTTGTTGAAAATGAAGTGCAATAAAAAAAAAGCAACAGATAGTTATGACTAAAAACAATTACACAGCAAATACACACAAATAAGGATTATCCCAATTTTACCCCAACTACTTAAATAATGAGTTGGCAGGTCCAGAGTCATGACTGTTTTTCTGAAAGTTTTTTTTTTTTATCCTCTCATAACAATACATACAAATTAAAGTTGTTATGGCATTTTTTTTCCTAAAATCTGCTAGAAATCTCAGGAATGTTTATCCAGCCTGCACAGGCACCAGAAAAAAGTGCTAGTCCCCTTGTTCACTGATCCGCACTGTTCCGACTCTCACCAGGCTTTCTAAAAGCAACTGCATAGAAAACACAATAGAGGGTTTTCTGTGCTGTGCAGGGCTAACTTGGCAGAAAGAGACATAAACAAGTGCAGAGGGCCATAAACATGTAGATATGCAACTGGCCCACTGGCTTCTGTGCATTGCTGCACGCATGCGAATATTTACAAGTTCAAAACAAAAATTACGCAAGAAGATCCTCCGCCTACATTCCTAAACAAAGAGCCATGTGCATGTATTTTACAGTTATTTCGTTCTCAGTCGGTTCTCTGACAGACTTTCCTTCTCGTTTGTAGATGGAAGGTCTCTTTAAAAAAACAAAACGGGATATTTTCTATCTACAGTTTCATGCAACATTCTTAAAGTGTTTGTTTCCTTCCATTTCTCCTTCCCAGGACGAATTCCACGAATTCCACCTTCGCTGTCTTGAAAACAAAAATAATTGTCTGTTTCCCCGATGAGGTTTGTTGACTTCTGCCCATGAAAAGTACACACTGGGCATTCCAGGGAAAGGGACCAGGAGGGAAACACCTAAAACAGCCCTGGTATAAAAATAAAAAAAAAACTGCAAAAGTATTCACATTTTCTCTCTTTACAACCACAAACTTTATTGTATTTTACTGTAATTTTAATGTAATTGTAAGCCAACAGTCTAATGTAGTAGAAAACTGCCTAAATGTTTCAGTTTCGAGATGTGCAAAGCTAATAAAGGTGCAACCCAAAAGATACGGACGCATAAATACGTGGATCTACAAATCCACGTTTCAGGAAATCCAGTTTCAAGATGGATTTTTTTTTTTTTAATCTTTATTAGTAAAAATGTAAAACTAAAAACCATATCATGTCATCTACTTCACAAATAAGCACAGTTTTGTCTTGGCCTTACCCTTAAAATCGCAATAATACGTTTGTAAAAATCAAATGAATACATGTCAAGAAAAATTAATTCATCATATTTATGTGATCAAGTTTACCCCACGCTGACTGGCTAAAATAAGCTAACTGCTTGCATTTTGACTGTTTCTATATTTCATTTTTAAAAAATTTCTAGGCTGCAGCTTAACTAGAAAAAGCTGTGGCACAAACTGGTGTGAAGGCTCCCTGTTTCAAAACCCTGATTCTATTTTCTGGTGTGGCTCAGCAGGCAGCAGGGCTGTTCAATAACACTGAAAAGCAACAAAGAAGAAGAAGAAAAAAAGTCTTAGCTACAAATCTTGAGACCTGTGTGTATGTGACACAGTTTCCTCTGCTGGCGGATGAGGATGGGGAGCGCCCTGACGAACACAGAATTTTGTGTTTCGTCTGAAATGTTCTTTAACGCAGCAATGCTTCTTCTTTCCCCCCTATAGGTGCAATATCTTTGTAACACATCAAGTGTGAATTAATGTATTGTAAAACACCAACAACCCAACTCTTAACCTATTATACTGTCACTGAGATAACAGGCCGAGCCATCGTTTATCATTTTCAGACTGTTTCTTTGCTCCATCATGAACTCTTATTAGAGCAGACGTGCAGAATAAGAGCTTCTACCTGTTAATGCGATGACAACGTGATAGGCCTTCCTCAAGCTGCCTCTGGACATTCGTGGATCACCGAGTGAAGCAAAGATGTGAGCCCTCAACGCATCAAAGTGTTGATTTGGAGCACTTGGTGAATCAGATGTCTCCTTTATGCCATTCTTCTCATAACAACTGGTGCAGATTAACTCAGTGTTGTGATGTCGCTTGGTTCTTCTGAAATAATTTGCGACGATTGTTCACTTTCGATGACTGACGTTTTGAAAGTCAGTTGTCATGACCTTGTCACCATCTTCCATAGAGGAAGAGAGGAGTTGATTTTACAGATCCATGGCTTGAAGAGATTTCAAATCTCGCCAATACGATTGGTTAACCAGAAACCAAAGAAGATCAAGTGTTTCTCAGAAGCGTTCTCTTACTTTCTACAAGAAATACTTGCAGTGCCAACAGGAAGCAACTACAAACACTTCAAAAAACCAAACCTTTTTGCTCTTGTTAACTTGGTGTGATTGATCCTCAAACCATTGACGAGACTTTAACAAAAGCACATGAGCCTATAAGTACGGGGTTCCTACATATTTTAATATCACAATTTAATACGTTTTCTACGTCATATTTTAAAATGACACTCTCCCCCCTGCTTTTGAATAGACTATATATTAGGAAGGAATACCTGAAAATCCACGTTTCTTGGATATTTGTCTATGATGAAACTCAAGGAATCAGAGAATTGAAGGTGTCGCATTAAAACATACCAACAGACGTGCCTCGTAATGAAGCCATGATATTATCATCTGGGCTTTCCCAGATTGTTGAAAGACATTGTCATCTAAGTAAGGAAATCGTAAGCTCTCTCTCTTTCTACATTCTGGTAAATAGAAATGATTACCTAAAACAGGACAAGTTTAATCTGATTAGATGTCAGAAACAGTGAGAAATGACAGTTACGCGTGCACGTCTTCTTTCAACTTCATGTCCGTTCACGTGATTTGTGAACAGACGAGTTCCAGAATTTGTCTGTGGCTTCTTAAGAGATGCTTTGATAACTTTTCAAGACTTTACGAAAGGTTCAAATTAGAGGAGAGCCTTGAACAAAAAACAACAATGACACAGCTATAAAATGATGATTGCTAGCCTCAAGCCGACAAGTTTAATGACAAAGATTGAACTTGGGGGGGGGGCGGGGGGGGAGAAGCGGGAAGAATGAAATTACGTGCCAGCGAAGGTAATCTTTCTCTACCTTGTTGGGACCCTTCTAAGTTTAGATCAGCAAATGCGGGGTCTTTTCCCTCCAGCTTCTAAAAATACGTTCCATTTTAATGTAGCAGTTGCTCACGAGGTCATTTGTCACTTGGTAATGACAAAGCAAACCCTGAGGCATTACACTGACAAGTATGTGTAGCTGTGTGTGTGTGTGTGTGTGAGGAAAATAAAAAAAGGTGAGAACGCAGTCACTGCATCCTTCTGAGTTTGTAGACACGAGTTACTGGTTATGCTACTGGACTTAAATAGGTTATAGCAGTCTACTGCTTTGTAGAAAATTTTACATGTACACAGATATTAAACAGGGTAGAATAATAATATCTACTACTGTAATAATATAAAAGTACTAAGGATACAGAGACCTAAGATGGGGACAGGAAAATGGCCGAAGAGCATAGTCATGCATTGAAATGGCACATTTTAGTCTAAGAAAAAAAAATCTACTAGGTATTGAGAGTTAAATGTCTTGTTGATGGATGTGATGACTCAAAGTTGTAAAAATCGCCTCAAAATGTTTTGAAGTAATACATTTTCTATTGTTGTTTCCCCCCCCCCAAACGCAATCTTACAACCTCCTAAAAGCTTGCATAACAATGGTGAGGAAAGAGAAAGCATATATATTTAGAACGCAGGGCCTCCAACCTTCAAACTGGATCCCTTTAATTCCTTGAGCGCCCGATGTGGCTAACAGCGTGTGAATTTGTGTGGGTGGGTGTTTGTGTACGACTATGAGTGAGCCTGTGAAAACAGCCGTGTACGAATCTCTGGAGTACGGATGAAAGGATCTTGAATGTGCCGAAGAGAGGGAAAAAAAAGACATTTTGTGCGAGTCTTTGAATGCTAATCCGCGCCAGACCTATTTGTTGGCCTCGCTGGTAAGAAGGGGCATGTGGACAGTAGTTGGCAGGACTGGTACGGGGACAGATTACAGTAAAGCGGTGCGATTGCCACGCGGTCTGAGCCGCTCTGAACATGGCCGCTGCTGTTGGGGAGAGTCCTACCTTGCTGTACTGCCTGTTTTCTGCTCAGACCACATCAGGTCCTGCCATACTTTTCCTTTTTATCTGGTCTCGGTTGAGCTTATTTCTCTGCTGCGTCTGGCCCTGACTACCTTGCAGGTGGTGGTGTGACTTTCACATCCTCCTTCTTCTTTCTTTCTGAAGTATTTACAACTGCTTCCTTTAAAGTCAGCTGATTAAGACTGCAAGGTCTAAAGGCGTTTGTACACCTCACTCTGGGTGACTCATAACAGAAAATCATACCGCCACTTCAAATGTGTTTCCATTTTTACATTATTAATCAGAAAGCCTTCATACTAAAAATACAGCTAGGTGCTGTGATGTATTTGCATACTATATATTGTGAAACTGCTTCATCGATTTTATATCGACACCATGACTGCTAAACATAATTTGGAAAACCCAAATGCTAATTTTTGAGGCTGCGTAAACTTTAAAGAATTAAAAATGGAGGCACACCTGCAGACGTATTTTAAGGCAACATTGCGTCATTGCGTGACATCACAGGGGAAATCAAGAACAAAATGGATTTTGTGTGTTTTGGTGTAAAATGTCCTCATCAACCTAAAGCCAAAGACTGAAGACTGTAATCTTGTCCTTTGACTGCTCCAACCTCCCCATCAACTTTGAACTTTGAAAGGTTTTTTTTGTTCACCAAATAACTTTCAGTCTAGACAAAAAAAAAAAAACATTTTGGTGGTCGTTTTTCTCTGTGACTCAATCCCTAATTTAGCTGCAAACTGAATAAAGTAGGAAGGCACGATATTGGATTTTTGGTCGATGTTGGATGCCAATATACTAAAACTCACTTGGCCGATAATCAATACCAATTCCAAAATATTTTTTCTTATGCCTACTTTCTGAAACAATATGGTTTTCTCTGCTGTGGAATTAACATACTGCATTATTTTAGTCAGTTTAGCCTGCTACCAAATGCTAATGCTAAAAAGGAGACTGAAAATGATGCAACTCTTTCAACTTGCATTATGTCAAATTTACTCATGACATCTGCTCTCTCTAAGACGACAACACTCAAACAATGCATATTTGTAAATTTTCACAAAACTAAACTCAACCTGTTCACAAGCAACAAGTGGAAACACATCAGTCGTGCATTAATACTTAACATTTTCTCATGGTGTTGTGCTGTGCTGCAGGCATCATTGTCACTGATTTGTCATATAAAAACCCCTTTTATATCTGTGAATAATTTTAACAAGAATAGCCGATGTCCGATATTACATTTTACAGCTAATATCGGCCAATACCGTTACCATGCCAATAGTATTGTGCGTCTCTAGAATAAAGCTCCATTAAACTTTACATCCAGCACTTAAAACTTTTCTTTGTTGTCATCAGTCATCCATAGCTACCTAAACCTTAACGCTTTCCTCATCTACTGGCAGGAGACTCTGTCTAGTGCCATGTCTTCTGCAGAGAAACGTATCTCTGGGGTGCAGTCAGAAGAATCTGAGGCAGACTTTCGACGACGAAGACGTCAGTGGAGCACATCAGATGGCAGAGCCTCTATCTGTATCAGTTGTAGCAACAGGGATGTAGGAGTGTAAATGGTGGCAACTCCTACGATGTAGAGGAGCTGACAAATAAGAACAATGAGATGGGCACTGAGCTCTTCTTTGCAAGCGAGCAATCACAGCAAGATGTTGTGCAACCGATTTAACAGAGGAGAATTTGAAGAGAAGCTGAAACGATTTCTATTTTAAGTCGTGGGAAGAGGTGGAATCTTATTTTTTCCCTCTCAGAGATTATTTTCAGTCAGCATCAGATGTTTCAACCAACTTTAAGCCTTAAAATGAAACTGAATTTGTATTCAACTGTTTCCTATAGGAAATCTATTAGACTTATGTCTTTATTTAGTCTTTAAATATAATATTTTACAGTGCTGTAAAAAAGTATGTGCTCTCACAGATTTCTTCTGTTTCTATTTTCTTGTTCCATCATACAGTTTCTGATCATCCAACAGGTTTCAACATAAGAAAAGTGGAATGTAGTTTTCGACACCTTTCACGTGAAATAAACAATTTCTCCACCTTGTTGACGAATGAAATAACCATGATTAGATGTGAAAAGAAAATAAAGACTTGCCTCGTATTTTAAAAAAAAACCTCTCGACAATCCTCAGGACTTTGGGATAGGTATTCTTTGGACTGACAAGAGAGAAGTTAAACATTTTGGAAGCTATGAAGGTATGAGTAAAACTAATACAACATTTCAAATATGGTGGGGTGCTTTGGAATCTGAACAACTTGCCATTGTTGATGGAACCATGATTTTTGCTGTCTAATGAATCTAATGAAGTTAATGCAGTGACCTATAGCCTGGTAAAAAAAACAAACTAGCCTCTTGTTGTACGCTTTGCTTTGTCCAGAAGGTCTGGACCCTCGGCTACTGAGAAATGATTACTTGCTCTTCTGAAGTTTCAAACTGTTGAATCTGACTTTAGCCAGACTTTAGACTCAGTGAACCTCAGCGGAAATTGCATTGACTCCAAAAGTTCACTTCCTCTGTTCCCATTGCTAAACTACAATCCTATTTGCAGTCTACAATTCTAAAACAAAGCAGAAATTGTTCATAGCCCCTCCTTCTGTTTGCTGACTGGTCCAGTTGAAATTCAGCCAGAGAAATTGAACTCCATGGGATAAATCCCAGGCAGAGCACTGAAGGGAAAGGAGAATCAAGTGGAACTGTATAGGAAGACAATGGCCAGGCTAACAGTGGCCTAGCTAATATCCAGACTTAAAGATAATTCAGATGCTGTGGTGTGACCTAAAGACCTTCCAATGTAAACATTCGTCAATGAAATGTAAATTCTACCAAGTCTATGGTGTAAAAGACTCCTAAGTTAGAGGAATAGCTTGTTGCCACCAAAATAAAGGGTCAAGTGGGTGTGGATAGCTTTTATATGAAAGATTATCATATGAAAACTACATTTTATGTTTACTCATATTACCATTGTCGGATGTTAAAACACATAAAATACCAAAGTGTGACCAAGAAACAAAAGCATCAAAAATCTGTGGGAAGCTCTTGATCCATGATTAATATAACCGTTGATAGGGCAGCAACATTTTTTACGTCTCATGCTTTTGGGAAAAAAGATGGTTTTCCTGCTTTTGCACACAATAAAAACTATCGACACGTCTCTCTGATCTGATCATGCATGGTTGTACAGACAAGCCTGCAAACACAAAAGACACACTCCCCATTTGCACAAAGTGTATAAAAAATAGAAAAAAGAGGGGGAAGCGTCTAAATCTATACCCAACTCCCCTCGAGTTTCATTCTCTGGATACGTGAGCGCCATTTGAAGCGCTCTGCATCCACACAGGCTCACATCCGCCTGGCTACGTGAGCGCCATGTCGAATTCATGACGGTTGTCATGGCACCCACATAGCAACCGGCTATACATGTACCGACCGCTGCCTTCGGTCGACTCAGCAACAGAGGGGAGAATGGGGGAGAAGAGAGAAAGAGAGAGAGGGGGGTGGGAGGAAGAAGAGGGATAGAAGGGCTGAGTAGATGTGAGAGGTTGGGGGCGGCGAAGAGAGGAGGGCTGGGAAACTGGCAGTGGTGGCGCATGTCAGTGAGTGTTTGCGCACATCTGTGTTGACGTGTGTTTTGCAAGTCAGTAAAGAAGGTTTAGAGACGAGAGAGAAAAGTCGGGAGATAGATGAAGAAAAGGACATCAGCTGTTCAATGAATATCTGAAAGATGGGGGGGATAAGAAAGTGAAGAAGAGCTTGAACTTACGGTTGACAGCTCACTGAAAGAGGCAGGGGGCCCTTCACTGTGCTTTACACATTATTGTTTTTGTCAAAAGACTGAACAAACGCGGTCGATTTGACTGTTTAAATATGCGGCTGTGCATTGAAAGTCTGAGACGTCTTGAGAAAGAGGCTCATCATCTCTCCAACTCGCTGGCGCTCCGATGCAGATTCAGACCTAGCAAATATGAGACCATAAATGGATATTCTTTGGCTGCAGAGTGCATCGTATATCATTATGGAAAATAGCAGGCATGTTCTGCTAATTCCACCCTAGGTCGACCGTGAGAGCGTGTGCAGAGCGTTTCATGGGTAATTGATGTACCAGGTCTTATTTTAGGGAGCTGAAGTAAATGACAGAGCTCTTATGCATCACCTGGCACAAAAAAGGAAACGCAGCATATCCATGGTAACTCGCCATGCTGCGCATTCCAACGTATAGCTCCGACGGCGCCTCTCCGTTTGATGTCACAAACGTGAATGAACGCGAGTACTGGAATCAAACGGAGCGAGAAGCTGAACACGTGAAGTTGTCCGCGCACAGAGAAGCAGTCACATACACATGAATATTTCACCGGCTTTGAAACGTGCAAAACCAACCATCGCCCATCCCCCTCCCCAACTACGACCAACCAACCATTCTCTGAAGCTTGAGCAGCAACTCAGGAACAGGCCGTGGATGATGGAGGAAGAGAGGGGTGGTTTTTGTAGACTGGCAACACATATGACAGAATGAGGAGAGAAGGTGGAAGAGGACACTAAGGAAAATATAGAGATCCGAAGGACTGACACCGCTAGTTATTTCCTAAGAGCTTTGGGGAAACTAGCACGTCTTGTTTTCTTTTGGTGCCTCGGTTGTTGTAAAAATACAACCTTCCTTTGATGGAGGGTATCTTCTCAGCTGTAGAATTGTTGCTTCTTCTTGACCATGCTTATTTTCTTGCCAATCAAATAGTTTTTTTCTTCCCATTCTGTTGTTATAGTCGCTAAGGTGAGTCCCTGTTTGGGACACATGTTAAGTCGGCGATGTCACACAGTGTGAGTTTCATAGATGAGGTGAGTTTTGGAGAACAACAGGAGCTGTGGAACTCGACTGGGTCAATATGAATGATATTTGTGTCAGACATCTCACATGACAAAGGATTAACCCTTGTCGTTTGAGGACTGAGGCAAACGTAGAGGACTACGCAAAATAATACAAGTTTTACGTGTGTGGGGTCGGTTGGACCCCATTTCGACATACAAGGGTTAAATATATTTTAAGTGTGTGACTAGCATCAAAAATGATGCAAATACTGAACCATGTGTACCGTGATCGATTTTTATCAAGTGCAGGACTGAGACCTTGCAGAACATAAACAGTCACAGGTCTGCATGAGAGTATCATAAGCAACTTTCACAAGTGTGTATTCTTTGCTACTTTGAGCTCTGAAAACTAAATGAAACGGCACATGATAATTTGGTGTTTCTCCTAGCTCATTTGATTAGTAATAATTCGGTAACACTTTATTTGAAGGGGTGTGCATAAGACTGACATGACAGTGACATAAACATGACATAACACCTGTCAAGAACATGGAGGAGTCCTCATGAATGTCTGACTGTTGTCATGAAGTGTCATTCGGTAAATAATGACACTTTTAATGCAAAGTTGTACTAAAAGGTGCATTAAAAGTGTCAATTTTTTGGACATGATAGCGGTTATGTCATGTGTATGACAGTATGATGTCAGTCTTATGCACACCCCTTCAAATAAAGTGTTCCCAATTATTCTTTGAAGATTAGATAAGCCATGGATAGATTAGATGTGGGTGTATAATTAGATAAAATGATGAATCAAGAGGGTTTTTCAAAGGTTACTTCAGAAACCTTGATTTTAAATTCTTATTTCCAACACCTTCCCTATACACACATTCTTAGTAAAAAGAACAAACATGTCTTACAGTACAACAGACGGAAGTAAATAAACGTAGTGAATAAATGTGAACAAATGTGAGACCATGTAATTTAGCAAGCATGACCTGAAAAGTCATATTGAGGTCTGCGTAAGCAACGTCAGTTTGACAGCAGCAGTAATGAGTTAAACTGATTCCCAAAACTAAATTGAATAAGTCAACAACCATGCAGTCAGGGTACAAACAACATTTCCATGTTTTGAGGTGTAGAAGCGAAACATGCAGGCTAAAGGGACGCATCTTTGAACTGAGCAGATTCAGAGAGACTTGTTGCGATCCGGGAAGGCTTATGTGTATTTCCTGTGTTTTCTGCTGCTGAGGTTGCTCTGCTGTTCTGCTGAATCATCTGAGTTCAATCATCATGTCAAGCCTCTTCTTGAGGGTGCTGTGGTGGCGCAGGGGCAAAGCACAACCCACATATTGAGGCCTTGGTCCTCATGGCGGTGGTCGCAGGTTCGATTCCCAGCCTGGTGACATTTACCGCATGTCTTCATTACCCTCTTTCCTGTCAAACTACTTTCAAATAAAGGCCACAACAAAACATAAAAAAAAAAAAGAAGAAGCCTCTTCTTAAGAGGACGTGCAGGACTCTCACTCCATGTCCAATTGTCAACATTAGCTGCAGTAATCAATGTCTTCTTTTGAAAAGCTCCCAGTGCTTCCTCAATGTTTATTGCATGTTGAAGTGAGAAGTCCTCTGATCCTTTATCCGCTGTCAGTTCAGATCAACACATCCTACCTGGATGACTCACCTCAGTCCCCGAGAGTCCGCCTTTTTCACACTAGCCACATTTCCAGTATTTTTTATGCACGGTTTGAAGCATTGCGTTAGAAAAAGTTGATGGAAACGGAAAAATTCCAAACGCCTTCCTCAACTTCTCAAAAACGTTTTTACAGTTGCTTCAGGTGTTTTTTGTCTTTTCCAAGAAAGTGTTAAAGTGCTCAAGGGGAGATGGAGACACACTTGCCAAATAAGTTCTGACTTGGCGAACATTTTCCTCACCTAACTGATCAGATGTATCTGTTGTCGACATGTATTCAAATTGCATTTCTTTCTCCAATTCTTGTTGACTTTAAGGAACAATTACAACTTGTCCAGCAGCAACAAATTCCTGAAAACCTCTCAATTGTTTCTGAAATTCGTGATCTATGCTTGCAACCTCTACTTCCTGTTTATTTCAGCCATGCGTAACATCAACTTCTAATTCGCATTTTCTTTACTTTTTTTCCTCCTTGTGACATTTTAAAGAGTTGCTCAAAATTTGCACGACAATTGGATGGAAACATAGGTACTTTTCATTCTTCTCATAACTTACCCTGGCACCTACCCTAGTCGCCTTGGTTACTTCAACTCCTTCTGCCAACCTCCAGAAAATTGGATGAGGGTAAAATTCAAATATTTGCCATTCCTCAAACTGAGATCTGAACACACAACACTTGTGTGTCTAATAGAAAACCAGCACTGCAAAGCACACCACTCAAACATTCATTATTCTTGCCACTCTTGTAATTAATTCTTTCTCGCAACCTACATATTCTAAAAACCTGCCATTTAGCATCTCAATGGCATTGACATTGCTGTATATTTCTGGCATTGCAACAAGCGGGGCCTGGAGTGAAAGTGAACTTCTGGAAGGATTTGGGTGCTTGATTATAGACGCATTAGGACGCATCAGTGAGAAACGCCTAATTTAATTTACCAAAATCCTGACTGTGTTATGTCGGAGACGAGTGTCTTCGCTTTCCTTCCCCGTTCCCAGCAAATTTCAACGTGTTTCTTTGAGACGCAGCTCTGGCACGTGAGATGCTGCTGCATTTGAAGAGGAGTGAGTGTGTAGGCCCACAGTGTGTGGGCGTTCATGATGCAAGCCTGTGAAAGCAATGTGGCTCTACGGGCTAAATGTTCAAACCGAGGAGGCTCTTCAACCAAAAAAGCTGCTGTGGTGGAGATTAAATGGCACAACTTCAAGGGAAACCGACCTAAGCGAGTCCGAGGCATGAATGGTGTGAGCTCTGATCAGATCACAACCGAGATTCAGAGAGAGCAAAAAGTAAGCGGCGTGCAGAGTTAAGAAAGCAGGACGTGCGAGTGCACACACAAACACACGCACACACTCATCCGCTCCCCGAGGGGGTCAGCGTGTCTTCCTGTGGGACGCTCAGCAGGCAGAGGAGGAGGTCAAAGGCCGAGGGGAAGTAGAGTTGCATACACAAACTAAGTCCTCTGTCTTTTCCTTACAGTACGGCTAGCAGACACGAAAACGCAACTCGCTCATCCACATGTGCCGGTGAGCCTACAACACCTCATTCCCTGTCGCACCGTTGTTAATCTCTCGCTCCATTTGCACTCGTCAGGAGATAACAGCATCATTAGCACACATTAACATGTCTCTATTATCATTCCCGGTGTCCCACAGTCCCCGTACTTGTGCGTACAGGTGTGCGTGTGCGTGTGTGTGGGCGTGTGTGTGCGTGTGTGTGTGTGTGTGTACATGTGGGAAAAGAAAAGAAGGAGCTGTGAATGAGGACGGGGTGTGATTTCTGGGTTTTCCGACAACTCCAGTCTCTCACAGTCTGTAACAGAAAAGCGCAAGTGTAAGCCAACACATCCATTTACACATCAGCCAAGACTGTAAGCTCTTACAGTGGAATAGCTCTTACAATGAGTGCTGGCTCATTATTTGAATTATGTTTGACAAGCTCTTTGTTCCTATTTCACAATGTTGTTGTTGAGGCACATATAATTTTTTATATCTGTTTTAAACAGTGGTGCACTAAAGTACTTGCCTTACTGATTTCTCCATGATTCTGCTATTTTGTCGCTCTTATTTGAATTTACTTGAAAGGTTGCAGAGTTGGTAGCACTGTTGTCTTGCATGAAGGTCCTGGGTTCCCTTGGGTCTTTCTGCTTGGTGTTGCACATGTTCTCCCTGTACATGTGCGGGTTCTCTTCAGGTACTCTGTTCAAAAACATGACTGTTTGATAAATCGGTCTCTCTATTTCATCCTTAGGTGTCAGTGCGTGCATAGTTGTTTGTCCTATGTCTCTCTGTGTTGCCATGCAATGGACTGGTGACCTGTCCAGAACATACACCCAATGACCAATGGAGGCCCCTAAGAATCCTGCAAGGGTTTAGAGGACGGACGGACGACATGAGCAAATACAGGATGCAGGTTTCAAGTGATAATTTCTTATACTTGTATTTATTTTTCATGGTCATTTATACTGCTAAATAAACTTGAGTGCAATGAGACTTTGGGGACGTGACCCACATGCACAGAGCAAGAACATTGATGTTACACGTCAGAACACTGTTTACAGAAGTAATAATTTATGTTTTTTGGATGTAAAGATTGAAGTTTGACTGTTGAGACTGTGGTGACAGTCGGATATGGGTAAAAAAAAACTAATTTGGGTAGCATTTGCCTGCTGTGTGAACATGGATGATAATAACTAGCATTGAGTTAGTGTGGATGAATTTTAGACAACTTACTTGGTTATTTTCTGGGTTTTGTTGCTGTTATGTAATTGGTGAATTCAAACAATCTAAATTTGTCAGGGATATGGCTAATTTTATGACATAGTGGTCTAATATATGGGGCTGCACAGTGGCACATTTGGTAGAGCTGTTGCCTTGCAGCAAGAAGGTTCTGGGTCCGATTCCCGGCCCCGGTCTTTCTGCATGGAGTTTGCATGTTCTCCCTGTGCATGCGTGGGTTTTCTCTGGGTTCTCCAGTTTCCTCCCACAGTCCAAAAACATGACTGTCAGGTTAATTGGTCTGTCTAAATTGCCCCTCTATGTGTGAGTGTGTGTGTGTGTGCATGGTTGTTTGTCCTGTATGTCTCTGTGTTGCCCTGCAACAGACTGGGGACCTGCCCAGGGTGTACCCCGCCTCTCACCCGGAACGTTAGCTGGAGATGGGCACCAGCAACCCTCCCAACCCCATTGAGGGACAAGTGTGTAAAGAAAATGGATGGATGGATATATGTGTAGCAAAACATATGGAGGAAATGATTGTTACTTGAATGAATCAAGAGAGCCCGTATTCTGCCTGGTTTTGCTCTGAGGCAAGCATCATTGTCACATCATAAAAATGGAAGAAAAAAAAATCTCAATTGGAATGTCAAAAGCATTAAGATGATAATCCCACCAGAAAGCAAGAACCTGAGGCCAGAATCTCTCAACTGAACCAAATGGATCTTTAGTTCTCTACTTCCTGTCTCATGAGATCTTAAGCTTTTCAGGAAGCATCTGGGGCTAAGTCCACTGACAGGGAAACAAATAGATAAAAACACGCACATCCGGAAATCCAGCCGGATTACGTGCCGAGTCCAAAGTGGTGCGTAGAGAATAAAAAAAGAGAGAGAATAACCACATGCCAGACAAAAGCTCAAACTAATTATAGTAGACGATAACTTTTAAAGTCTAGTACAGTCAGAGTCCCGAAAAGTGAAAAGGTTTTATTTGTGCATTTCTCCTCTTTGCTTTCTTTACGTTTAAAAGAGAGGTAGTTAGCTAAAACTGAAACTGAGGAAACATTTTCATTGAAATCAATTAAAATGGTCATTAATGAGGAAAAACTGTAAGTAACTGGAGCTATATTGTGAGTTTATAAAACTAAAACATTCACACCTTATATGGTAAAGCTTTTTTTGAAAGAGTGTGAGTAAGACTGACACATGACATAACACCTTTCATGAACACGAAGGAGTCTTTGTGAATGTCTATGAACCGTCAATCAGTAAATAATGACACTGTTAATGCAAAGTTGTACTAAAACTAACCTTAAACATGCACTAAAAGTTTAATTATTTGCTGATTGACATTTCATGACAACAGACATTCACAAAGACTCCTTCATGTTCATAGCAGGTGTTATGACATGTTTATGACTGCATTGTCAGTCTTATGCACACTCCTTTAAATAAAGTGTTACCAATTTACCAATTACATAATTTTCATCCAAAATTAACCTAATTCAAGATATGATCCACAACTATTAGTGAGTGTGCATACAACTCTATCAAAATGATCAAATCTATCAAATTATTCTGTTATTTGATAGATTTTCAAAGTGCTGGTAGAGTGCCTAACGAGTAGGAATGTTATGTCTGAAACAATGGGAGTTTTTTTTATTTTTTGCCAGCTTTTGTCTGTAGTGGATTCATTATAAACCCTAAACCTGCTGCGGGTTTTGTTCTGCCAGCCTGTCAGTCGTTTTGATACATTTCTCACTTTCAACACCCACATGTATCTTGTTGCAGTGATATTCATGGGAAATTCATGTCGCAACAATAAAATACTGAAAATGGCATGAAAAAAACCTGCGATTTTATACTGCATGGTTGACTTATCTGAAAACAAAAAGTGAAAAACAAATTAGAAATTTCAATTCTGTTCAATAAAACATGCTAAAGGTGATTTACTTTCATATTGTAAATGTATTTGGTTCTCTTGTGGGTTTTTTTTTAATGGTATTTCAGTGTGTGTGACAATGTTAAGAATGCATGTGAAACATCAGGCATTCCTTTAGGTAAACAGTGGCCGCTTACTCTGTAACTACTGTGGCTCCCAAATCCCACTCAAAGGCAGCAATGTCAACATGTCAGCGGTCGGAGCCTCGTATTTTTTTAAGACGCCTCAGAGGATACGACGTCCGTCCAGAACAGAGGCAGCAAACACAAGGTGATGTGGGTTTGCATTCCGAATAATCCTCTTTTTTTGTTTTTTTCCTAAATGCTGTTTTCTCAGTCCGTCAGCATATTTTCACCGCGGCCCGGACGGGGTCACCGAGTCGCTGTGAATAAGATCCATCTGGAGGCTTCGGTCGTGCGATTTATGTTCCGGCGGCGCGTTGTCAACCTCTGCGTCGGGATTCCAAATGAAAGCAGAGCCACCTACAACAACACCTGTGATCCTGGATGACAAACGCGCTCACAGGGAAGGGTCAATAAACAGAGAAACGGAGGGGTTGAGATGTCAAAGTGTACTCTTCAAAGGGTACAAATGAAAAGCAGATGGCTGGCTATCGTCATGATTTAAAATGTAAAATATATCGCTCAGAGAAACCTCAATCTTTTTTGTTGTTTTTGCTCAACAAATATTTTCAGATGACTTGTGCCTCCAAAGAAGATGTTGTTACTGGTTCCACCAGTAACAAACATTACATTTTGTCGAGCGTCATCATCAAAAATCAACATATATGACATTTTCTTCTTTTTTCCTTTTCTGATTTAGTCAATCATTTTTCTCCCTTGTATTTCATTTGTCTTGTCTCATTTTTGCCTGTGTTTGTAATGGCTGCTTCTTGATTTGTCTGTGAAGCTCTTCGAATCGTCTTCTACACATAATGTGCCTATACAAATAAATTTCCCTTGCCTTATTGCGTTGTTTAACAAATCTGGTGACTTACATTTAAACAAATTACCACTCTGATGTATGAGAACGAGATCTAAATTTGTTTAAAAAACGCTTACACAAGGGACGTGGGATTGTTTTATGACGGCTACATTTGTTAATATCCCCTCTACATCCTCCGCATTTTGCATCACATTCCTCAAAAACCTCCGCCCTTGCTTCCTGGTGACCTTCCCAAGCCCACGGGGGTGTAAGTGTCCAAGCTAAAGCTCCCGCTCCCTGTCTGACCTCACTCTCCCTGCCTGGCCAGGCCGTAATCCTGATCAAGCATGTCTAGACCTCTCATTACCAGCATGTAATCAAAAAGTTGGGCATGGGGAAATGGGCCACGGTGGGAGTGACAGAGCTGCAGAACCAAAGGGAAGTGGACCATGGGAGGAGCAAGGATGCAGAGAAAGTGACCCTGACAGTGACCCGCACAGTCATTTCACTGTTTACCCTCTCGGTAAACAAGACGGGCTCCACAACGAGTCAATATGCAGAACGGAACCAGGACAGGGAGGAAAGTATGAGGCAGAGGGGAAGAGAGTTGAAACTGGGAGAAAAAAGAGAAAGTTCTAGAAAAGCTCTTAATCTTAAAGATATTCTGTCAGCTTCAAAGGCCAATCAACAACTTCTTAAAAATAATGTATACAATGACTCAATGTAAAATTTTTACATTAGGGTCAGACTTAGAAAAATTAAAGAGTAAAATTATGAGAACAAACTCATAAAACTGCCTGAATAAAGTCACATTATGAAATAAAGTTGTATGAGAAAACCCAATAGACGGCGTAGTTTCAAAGTAGGTTGAAGACAAAAAAGTAACTTTCTTCTTCCTTCTCTTCCATTGAGACTAATGGTTGTCGAGTCAACAGATTCCCCCAACTAAGTTGTCAGAGCTATTAGTTTTGCTGTATGATCATGTCTTCGTTTGCTTAATTTCTGCCATCCATCTTTTCTATATTGGTTGCTAGGTTGAGCAGTGGTTTGTGTTGTGTTGAGGTGTATCTTGGGATATTGTTGATTGTCGTGCTTTGAACATTTCTGCAATTTTATCCCCGACCTAACTGGAGGTTTCCTTGGAGTTCATTACTCAGTATTATGTAATAAGGTTGAATTATGTACCAAGTAAACCCAATTGGTAGATTTGGCTGCACTTGATTTTATTTAACAATGTCACAATACAGGTGGCTCAACACAAACAGATTTAAATTTAGGAACATTACCAAAAATAAAAGTGTATTTTTCCACCTTCTTCTCAGTTCTGTGTCGGTCTGCCACATAAAATCCTTGTTAAATCGATTAAAGTTTGATTGTGGAAAGAGTCCAAAAGATTCTCAGATATTGGTGTCAGACTAGGTCAAACGTTTAATTCTGGTTTTACTCGTGAGTTTCTGACCTTGCTCTGATTTTTCACACATTTAAGCCTTTTAATCTCCCAGGCAGATTGATTTGACCGAGAGACAGATGCTGATATATAACTCCATGCTCAAATTCTGTGAATTTCTTCAGGCTGAAAACCTCACTGACTCCAATTGGCCCCCGTACCCCCGTCCACTTGATTGTATGATTCTCGGGATTTCATCTCGCATTTCTCCGAAAGGTAAAGGAGCAATAGAATCCCAGACTATCAGAAATATGATAAGGTCCTAATAAAAACAGCAAGGATGCTGTTCTGGCCTGAATACAGCTGAGCTGGCAGCAATAAAGCCCTCTCTGCAGGGTGCAAAGAGAGACACTTGAATCCACTTGTAGCCTCTTATCCATGGATCATGTGTTTGTCGAAATGGTCATATGCTCACAAACACCCCGAACCTCACGCTTGAAGGGAGGCTACGATAATGAGGCTGACATTTCGCACAACACAACACATTGCACAGCAAATGCAGCTCAGGCTAGTATTCATCATTCAGTTATAAAAATATTTATATACGAATATATAAGGGCACCTTCCTATGACGGAGTACAAGGGCATGGGAGATAAAAGAAGTATGTGGCCAAGGAAGATTAAACCTCGAATTTTTAGATTTATTTCACACAGTTGCACAAAAAACATGGGTACTCTCTGGTTCCTGAAAGGAAAAAATTATAATTTCCCATAATTAAAGGCATAAATTTGCTATGTTAGAACTAAGATATTCTCTGAAACTGTAAAGTCAGAAATTAGTGGAACCCCCCTCCGCCCCCCCAAAAAACCCTAAAAAGTTTCCAGTGGTTATAAAGTCAGACAGAAATGACAGAAGTCATCTAAGATTGAAGTGGTAAATTGGATATCTGAATTTTCATCCACAAAAACATCAGTAATTTTCTGTTTCCGGACTTCTGGTGCAGTCAGCAAGTCGCACTATTCCCACAGTGCTTACAAATCTCCTACACCTTGTCTGTCACTCTGCCTCCAACTCCTTTTTGTATGGTACAGATTACCATTAAAAAGAGCCATGACAATCACTTTTTTCGTTGCTTTTGTAGTTTTGCTGGCCGACCCAACAAGATGTGTTCCTTATGAGGAACGCACAGCCACGGAGATCCAAACAAGCTACAAAACGGCAATTTTGACCAATTACACTGCAACAGGATGGATTGGCTGATCAAAAATGAAAAGTGGGCAAATATAATCAATGTGACTGAATTTACCACTGTGAACTCAATCCCATTACCACATGTACTCAGTTTTATTGTAAGCCAAAGCTCCAGGCAAGTGTGACATGTTGAGATTACTGAACATGAGTAGATGTGATGAAGGGATAAACTCTTGAACTAATACCATGATGGGCTTGACCGGCCGTCTGTACGTAGACCACACCGGACGTTACTTAGGACATTGAACATGCGTGTTTGGGTATGGAAGTGCCCAAACAGATGGAGAATCTTGCTGCATGTGTTGAGGCGTTCCATGGTTCAGTCCATGAGTCTGAAACGCATCGAATTGTCTCTGGTGGATGAAAGTCTTAGAATCAGGATCAGATTTACGAGGATCTGAGTTTGGTGTCCTGTCCACTGAAGAAAAATTATTTTGCTAATGTAAGCTACAGTTTAGTCGTAGTCATATATATCGGTATATATCTGCAGGCTTGGTGTGTCGTCTAGCCATGTTGTAACTCCATGTTGTTCCCAAAAAAATTGACTGTAACTTTGTGATTTTTGAAATACGTGAATATTGTTTATATTGACCAAAATCCGAAAACGGTACAACTCATTATTCGGTACTATAAGTTTTATATAAAGTAAATTGTTTGCAAAACATCTATTCATTACAAAAGAAAAAGAAAAAGAATTTTTTTTTTTGCTCCCATCCCCTAAAAACTGGAGCCCTGGGCTACTGCCCTCATAAGCCCTTTCTAAAGTCTGCCCCAGGAAGTTCTACACCTCATCTTGTCCTTCTGTCTTCCCAGCATTAACAGTCTATTTTCTTTTTCTTTATTTGCCATCTCTAACAGTCCTTGAGCCTTTTTTTCTTCTTTTATTTTGCAAATTCCTACTTTCATTTCCATACATGGACTTAACAATGTGGCCCTAATTGGCTGTCTAGTCTGTATTCAGAGTGCTAATGGCTTGTCTGTGAAAGTGTCCATGCATGGGATGTCATCATGGAACTCGTTGTCGACCATTGCCATTGTCAAAAACAGCAATATCTTGTTAGAATAGAGCAGAAAACTGAACTTCGATTAGCTGCACGATGAGGCAGGAGGTAGTGCTGTTGCCTCACATCCAACAGGTTCTTGGTTCAAATCCCAGCCTTTCACCATAGAGTTTGCTTCTCTCCAGATGCTCTGGCTTCAACCCACAGTCTAAAAACATAATTGCTAGGTTTAGCTGGTCTCTCTGAATTGCACCTTTGGTGTGTGTGTTGTATGTCCTGTCTGTCTCTGTGTTGGCCAGAGATGCATGTACCCAAATTTATTTTTATTAAATTTGTTTCCTCCAGACCGAGTAACCAAACTTTTCTAATTAGTAGAACCTCGTTTATTCAAAGACCAAATCAGTTTCTATTTAATGTATTAAATGTGGTTATATATACCAAGTGTGTTGAAAGAAAATGACCCAAATCCAAACCAGGGACAACTGTCTTTATTTTTATAGAGTAAACGTTCAACATCCTCTTTTAGTTTTGGAGCTATGATAAACATCAGAAAAAACAATATAAAAAAGAAGAAAAAAAGAAAATTTAACTATTTTATTTCCTTGATTTCAATTAAATTTTTACTTTCTTGGTCTACGTCTACTTCAGACTGGACAATTTTGACCCACGTGACAAAAAGTTTGGACGCCCGTGGATTCATCGTAATTTGTGGGGGGGGGGAAATCATGCGTATCCATTACTTGGGTTCATTTCTTGCATCCTCTCCCCTCGAAACCGTTGCCGTCTTTTTCCGTAAAAACCGGACCGCGATTCCAGGAATGTTTCACAGCAGCCGCTCTGTGTGTGTGTGTGTGTGTGTGTGTGTGTGTGTGTGTGTGTGTGTGTGTGTGTGTGTGTGTGTGTGTGTGTGTGTGTGTGTGCGTGTGTGTGTGTGTGTGTGTGTGTGTGTGTGTGTGTGTGTGTGTGTGTGTGTGTGCGCGCGCGCTGCGATAATGGGGCTGAATCTATGCTGGGAGGCAAATTGTCCTGGTGAGCTGTTTACCTTGCAGTCCCCGACTAGAGGAAAAAAAAAAAAAAGAGGCAAACCATTAAAATTCTCCTCATTGTTGATGAGAGTCGCTTCTCAGACGCGGTGCTGCATCTCAATTGGCTTTTCATTTAGACAGTCAGGGAGTCAATTAGCTTATCTAGCTGTTGGCAGTATCTGCTGCTGTCTCCCCCTCACCCCCCGCACAAGGCGAGTAAAGGGCGTTTGTTCGCATGAATTCAAACCGGTCGGTTCACGTAAAACCATGTAGCGGCATGTCAACAACTGATATCAACGTCTGGAATGAAACCGCACTTGGTAGTCCTCCCCCCACCCCCCGAACCTCTCCACTTCCCAACATAAATTCCCCTGGACGGTCACAGAGGCCAGGGAAGCACCCGGCTAATAAACAAGGCGCATTGATTCAGTGAAATTTGACGCTGCTACAGCAGCAAAGTGTTTGTGTGTAAGCAGGCAAGTTTCTGCGCTTTGCATAGTGAATGATGACACATTCACTACTACTCAGCTGTGCCAGGGGACTTTTAGCTGACTGGAAAGCAACACAACTCCGGGAGAGTTGAATGATATCATAAAGAAACGGAAAGCGAAAGAGTGGGCACTTAAAGTGCCGTGGTGAATAAGAAGGGGGGGGGGGGGATGCGTTTGAGCTGGTTACTGCGAAAGGAGAAGTAAAAACTTGTGTGCGTTTCTCTCGTAAATCCCAGCTCTCTGTGTAAAACTCCCAGGCGGTCAATGAACCACCAGGGCAGCGCTTTACGCCTGCTGATCAAGAGCGACGGGAAGAGGGGCAAAGTCGGTGACGTCTGGAGACGAATTCCTCTCATTCCAAAGTTTGATTGCAGATTTGAAAACTCAGATCAAAAATTCAGCAGACAGAAGATCAGATTCTGACGTTCGATTCTGACTTGGATGCTTTAAGGTTTTCGGAACAAGCTGATGGTTTTGGCCTGATGGCGACTATGAACTTGACCAATGAGGATTAGCTGTTGTGTACTGATATTCTGACTTCTGCAAATCTGACTCTGATATTTTTTAAATCAAGACTAGGGTTGAAACAGTTAATGTGGTTAATCGTGACAAATTGATTATTGAAATAATTTACTAGATTTACTAGTTACTAAATCATCAACTGATTTAGTAGCTGATTAATCATTAACTGGACTATACAGACTCAAAAAATGCTGTGTTACGGCATTTTGGGCAAAACAATCTTTATTTGTGTCTTGATAAATTTCTAATACTGCATAAAATAGACTTAAATGAAAACTGCAGAAGGTGCCTATTTTTTTCATTCGGTTAATTGTCAAAATAACAGATTAATCGATTACTAAAATAATGGAGACAGAGAGGCCCACATAAAGATACTGGCACCTTCACCTTCTCCCTTATATTAGTAATAAAACACCTTTATTGTTGCTTTCATGGAATCTTGGTAAAACATTGACCAATACTGAAATCACCCAACAGGAAGCAACACTTTATCAAGTACAGCACTTTGAATGTTTTTAGCATTTTATCACATTACTACAATGATAAACCCCAATATATTTGGTCCGATATTTAGCGCATTTGTATTCAACCCCGGTTTATTTTTAACAAGTCATTCAGTGCAACAGGTTTCCGTCAGAAACAAACCACTATAAATATAAATATGACCTACGCACTTCATGGCAACTGTAGAAATCATGTGGTAGTGGCAGATGAATCATGGTGTGGGAATCATGTTTGGGGATGCAGGCAGGGGTTCATCTTCTAAGAATGGTTCACATAAAAGCATGTTCGTGTATTAGAATGTCCCAGTCAAAGTCTAGATCTAAATCCAATTGAGAATCTGTAGGGGGGAAAAAAAAACTTAAAAATTCCTATTGGTAAATGTTCTCACTTCAATCTGACTGAGCTGTTTTCCAAACAGAGAGCAGTTTCTGTCACAAGATGGAGTTTGAGTCTCGCCTCATTCCAGAGGTTACTTAAGGTCAAGTTGGTGTTTAGTTTTCACGATGTTTGCAGCTACAAAGTTGCTGACCATCAGGTGAGTCAACAGGTAGGAAGGTAGTCCTTCCTCATTAAGAGGCTTGTCATGTTAACTCTGAAACAAAGACAATCTGTCCAATATCTGGTTTTAACTTGAAAGTTTACAAAATTTTTACCAGCACACATAAGATCATGTTATACTTTTTTTATTTCTTATTAGATCTCGTTCTCTCACAATTATTGTATTCATGGACCAGAAGCAACCATTGGTAACAGGAGGGATTGTAAATGACATTACAAAGTCACTATCAAAGTCTCTAGGTTGGTAGCAATAGTGACATTTACTCGAGTAGCTTCTTTGAAGAAGAAAAAAAAAGTCATATTTTTTGTACTTGAGTAATATTTTTAAGAAGTAGAGCTAACCTTACTTGAATAAAACTTGTGGATTTTCTACTCACTGTGAGTAACTTTACCGAATGAAGGAAGAAATATATATTTTAACCACAAAAAAAAGCACACCTACAGTTTAAGTCAAAGTGAGACCTCTTGTTTCAACAAAAGCTTTGTTGTTCTGTTATTTCCTATTTTCAGCTGGTGCTGATGTGACATTTGGCATTAGAAGTACTTTATACTGTGCTAACTTTATTTTATGTGCATTACCTAATGTAAGTATTAATTACATTTGTTTTTGGGATTCATTTATTTGAGTTTTAAGTTACTGTGTGAGAGAGGTGGGGATCTTTTTCCAACAATTTTCAATACTTCCATAAAAATCTAAAATTCTCTCCCCTAAAAGGCCAGAATGTCGAGATGTTTTGTCCTCGACAGACTGTCTAGCCATTTAAAAAAAAAAAAAACATCAGGAACTTCCTAAAACACAAAAAGAGACAGGTTCTGAGGTCGGAGACCTGTGTTCCAGTCAAAGTCAGAGGCTCTGACCCCCCAGTGGAGCTTAAATAGCTCCTCTCCTGTCGTTTGACTCGCTCTGGCTTCGCTCTGCTCAACCTGGCAGGGTGAGACTGTGGTAATTGGTGCCACGTAGGATTCTGTCAACTATGACAGCAAGTAGCAGGAGACAGAGGAAGACGAAGAGATGTGCAGACAGATGTATACCAAAGTTCCTCTTTGTGCAAGGCTACTCTGGTCGACTAAAACTACCAGAATAACCACTGAAATTGACACAAGATTTTTGTTGACTGAAATAAATAAAAATGGTAATTAATGGGCTGCACATGTAGCGCAGTTAGTAGAGCTGTTGCCTTGCAGCAAGAAGGTTCTGGGTTTGATTCCCAGCCCCGGTCTGTCTGCATGGAGTTTGCATGTTCTCCCTGTGCATGCATGGGTTTTCTCCAGGTATTCCGGTTTCCTCCCACAGTCCAAAAACATGACTGTCAGGTTAATTGGCCTCTCCAAATTGTCCCTAGGTGTGAGTGTGTGTGTGTGTGTGTGTGTGTGTGTGTGTGTGTGTGTGTGTGTGTGTGTGTGTGTGTGTGTGTGTGTGTGTGTGTGTGTGTGTGTGTGTGTGTGTGTGTGTGTGTGTGTGTCTGTGATGTTCTGCGACAGACTGACGACCTGTCCAGGGTGACCCTGCCTCTCGCCCGGTACACTGGCTGGAGATAGGCACCAGCAATCCTCCCAACCCCACTAAGGGACAAGGGTGTAAAGAAAAGTGGATGGATGGATGAATGGATGGATGGATGGATGGATGGATGGATGGATGGATGGATGGATGGATGGATGGATGGATGGATGGATGGATGGATGGATGGATGGATGGATGGATGGATGGGTAATTAATGGGGAAAAATCTATAAACTATATTGTGCATTTGTAAAGCTAACAAACATATTGAAATTATAGTATATCCTTTGTTTTCATGTTCAAACTGATGTAACTTTGTTTTTTTCCCCCTCAGTTTATATCATCTATCAGCAAATTACCTCACTCCATAATCCTCCTGGTGGCAATTACACTGGTCCGCAAAATGGCGTCGCCAGAGTCAATTATCGTTCAATAGGAATTTAATACTTTTTTTTGGAAAATTGTATTTTCTGTTGCATATTCATTACGCATATTCACAATGCAATACTTGGATGTTTTTTGAATTCTAAAAATGAAAAAGTGTGAAAAATCCAAAACTATAACTACAACTAAAACCAAAGAAAATTGCACTAATAATAACTAATGAAAACTAGCAAACGCACTCTAAAAATCAACTAAAGCTAACATGTCACAATGAAACTACACCAAACTATAATGACGTCTTTGTGAAAGGAAACAACAGATCTCCACGGTAACGTAAACTTTTCTTTTTGTCTATATTAAAAATGTCCCGTTAGTGTCCTTTTTCTGCTTGTTATTAACATGCATCTAGAGGGCTTTTTTTACTGCTTCCTTTAATATATAGCTTTCCTCCCATGAATCCAGGTTTTTTTCCCTTTATTCCACGATGCAGGACTGCCTCTCCTCCCCCATCAAGCAGAGCCACGCATATTAAACAGCACGAGCTAAAAAAGAGAGAAAAAAGAAAACACATATAGATCCTGAACAGTGTATTATATTTGTACACCTGGGCAAATTGCACACTGGATTGTGTTTACTCTACCAGCCCGTTTCAACCCGAGTCTCAGGCATCGCAGTTTATGGCACCAACAATTGGACGCGGGCAGCCATTTGAGCAGAATTAGGTCAACACTTCTCCACACAACACCCCTCCTTCTCATGCTCTGTGTCTTTTCCTGATTACTAACTAATTTCTTCTTGAACCGTGTTATCGGCTCCCTGTACTGTATCATTTACAGCGGGGTTAAAGTGCAACGCCGTGTAACGTAACACTTATCCGAGTGTTTCAAACTGAATTTCAGTAATAACAGTAATCATCACCGAGAGCTTTTCCAGTGAATTCCTCTACTGTAATTTATTTATTTATTTTGTAATGGAGTTTTTATAAAATGAAAATTGAAAATCCATGATTTATGACGGAGGTGTCGCTTTTCTGTGTGCGACAGTGATTGCAACCGGAACGCGGCAGGCAGGCAGAGTCGTGCAGCCATCTTACAATCCTTTGATCGCTCTGTGTTTTCAGTCTCATCCTTGGGCATGCTGCCTTCCCTCCCCCCACTGCTCCATGTGCCAGCCTGGAGGCTGCGCTGGGAGCGCAAAGCCTGGATGTGTGTGTGTGTGTGTGTGTGGGGGTGTGTGTGCGTGTGTACACTGATGCCAAAAGCTGCCCGTCTACTGTAGCTCTTTAGGCTTTGCTGCATTATGTCAGGGCCGCTGACCTTTTCCTGTATATGCTGACCCTTTAATGCTTTGAACTTACTGTTATGCGGACTGTGCCATAAACGGTTCTGTAAGAATGACTGATGAGACAACACAACACTCGATATTGGTTCCACCAGACTGAGACAAACAAGATTTTCCAGGGAAAATTTGGAATCAAAATATTTTGCTTTTATACATAAATGTTTCCTGAATTAGAATCTGTCTTTTTAAATGATCAATCATCAAGTTTGACCTGCTTCTCTGATTAAAAAAATATAACGAAACACTTAAATACAAAGAGGTACTCTCAAAATATTGAATAACAAAAATTATGACAAATCATCTTTTTACAACACCTGAAAAACCACGAAACAAAATTAAAAAAAGAAGTCCTACCTATCCACCCATCCATATTTGATGTGTATTGACAGATTGATGGCAGTTAGTAAAATGTAACAACTGCTACTGGTTTTCAGCTGTTGACTGTGTGACACGTTTGTGATGTTTTTATGTTTCCATAGCAGTTTGAACGGCCTGCTTGCTGAAATTTTCCATGCAAATAAACTTGATTGATTAATTAAGAAAAAACCAACAACTAAATGATTGAAAAAAAATGTTTTCACAAACTAAACAAAAGCCGTTTTAACTCTAACATCTTTTTTTTTAAACATACAACGGTATGTAACATTTTTTACAATACAGTTTTTACATACAAAGTTCTGGTTGGAACCATCATATTTGTGTGTTTCCAGTACACCAGTAAACGCGACGCACAACAACGATGGATGACAAAGTCGTTTTTCTTGGCCCACTGGGGGATGTGCCAAGTCTTGTTTGTTTACAAGACGATCTGATGGTACGCTGGAACAGACAGGTGTGCTAGTTGTGCTAAAAGTAGCTAGCCTGTTATCAAAGTTAGAGCCTAAGGTAGCATCTCAGTGCTAAACATGTAGCAGCACCACAGACATCCCCAATGCTAATGTCAGCGTCTAAAGTCCCTGAATGGTCAGAGGTTCCTAAAACAGTTGAATGCTGAATAGGCATAATATCACTTTACATCAGTGTGATAGTTGAATAACCTAAATAACAGATTAAAAACAATAAATATATTTTCTGTTGAGCTCATATGTGTATTTATTCAATAATTTAGCAGCAAAAAGCATTTCTGATTTGAAAATGTTGCACTCTAGGAAAAGGGCCAAGAGTGAACTTATACTCTTCTTTTCATATACACCAAATGCAATGATGAAATGTTGCCTCTAACAACCATAAATGTACAAAGACCCTCCATTGACAGAGTGCCCAACACTCTGCCTGGCCTATTTTTCGTGGGGAGGGGGTGGCATCCTACTGGTGTCTCCACTGGTCCAGTGCTAAGCCACTTGGAGTCGGTCGTCTTCTTCAGAATGACCTGTCACCAACTCTCAGACGGGTTACACACATTGGCGCTTTGTCAGCGTCGCTTGGCTTCTTCACATTGCAACACACTGAAGACTGTTTTGAAACACAGTGAATAATGTCGGAGTGTTGTGAACTTTTTAAGACTAACAAAACTGATTGTGTCTAAACCAGCCAGAAGCCAAAATGAATCGGTACAAAAAGATAACCCGTGTTGAGTTTTAGTAGCCAGTGTGGGTTGTTGGGGCAAAAGTAAGTTATTTCTCGAGAGCTCATTCAGCCAATTTGGTGCTTCATTCTTTAGAGGAAATCTGATTTGTATCTAAGTGGAGGTATTGTTCCTGGAGGAGGACTGTAGCAATGATGCCACTGGTGTCAACAATATGACATTATTGGACATCTTGGGAAGGATCCATTATTGGCTCAGTTAAGTCTCATGTTAAAGCTGCAGTATGTAACTTGTTTATGTCTTGACAGGACAATATAAGGAAGAAAATCTGTGGAAAAAAACTGATTTCCTCTGTCTTCTCCCAGTACTAACTGCAGAAATGCCCCACTCAATCAGAAACAACAAATCAGAGTCAGGAGGAGGGTTTTAGCGCTGTCAATCACTCTCATGCTAACGCCCTCCCACTTGCTCTTTGCTAAGCTACAGCAGGTTCACTACAGCATAGCCTGCCACCAATGCTAATGCTAGTTAGCATAGCCACCACAAACGGTTTTCCCATAACAATAAGTTGTTTTTCCACCATTAGCACATTGAGCAGCGAACAGGAGGATGATTGACAGCCCTAAGGCGGATTGGTTGTTTTTGACTGGGAGCGGTGCATTTTTGCAGACACCAGTGGTGGTGCTGGGAAGAGGTGGAGGAGCTGGATTGTTTTTATCTGTCTCATACTGGTGTGACAGATTTAATAAATGTGAAAGAAAAAAAAACAACATATTTTTGTAAAAATTACAAACTGCATCTTTGATGCTGTAAATTTTATGTTTCCCTCTCCCTTGGGATACTAGTACTGATACTGTATTATTTAATATTCTCTATAGTTATCTGTTTATTTTCTAACCATCCATCCATCTAAAGGAGAAAGATTTTTACAAAATACGAAATGTCCAAGTACTGATCAGGAAATCACATCGTGACTGAGTTAAGTCATACCAATTTCTTTCATTAACAGGTAATAAAATTAATGTTTTACATCCATCCGTTCATTTTCTTCACCTGCTTGTACCTGTTCAGCTATCACCAGAAGAAAAGTGCACCCTGGAGAACTAACCGAGTCCATTACAAGGTTAACCAAGAGACACACAGGATGGACACCACACACACACACGCACACCCCCACACACACACGCACACACACCCACACACACACACCTACACCATAGCCCAATTTAGAATGAACAGCTCATCAAATATGCATGTTTTGGAACCGTGAGGGGAAACTGCAATACCTGGAGAAAACATGTATGGGCGTGGAAAGTAGGAGAGCAGCAGAAAGAAAAGATTAAATTTACTGTTGCTCTGCAATCAGTTTTAGGTAAACAGGTGTTGTCATACGCCATGTTGTAAACATCTGACTATCGCCAACTCTGATCATGGAGGCAAGGTGTTGTTTAAAGATAACATTCATAGTGATATTAAGGACAGGGCATAGGTTGTAAGATAAATCTCTAAACAAACCATTCCCCTGCACATAAAAGTCAAACATGCCCACTGGAAGCACTGTCACCACATCTCAACTATATTTAGACATCGATAGAAAAACTTTATACAGATGGCCGGTCATAGATTTTGAAGTTGTTCGGATGGAAGGCAGCGTCATCTTTCTTTTCTTTGTCGTTTCAGCAAGACTTCTCTAGGGAGGGTCGTTTCCTCAAATCTCCACTTTGGTTGGAGTTTTTAGAAATGATCTTTTTTAGTGACGGGGTCTTTGTGCAGATGAAAGGCCAAAAATGATTTACGCTTAAAAAAATTTCATTTTCCCAAATATTCGGCTTCATTTGGACTAGGCCTAAGTTTTCTGTGTAAGACAGCCATCTTGGATTTTAAGTTTTTCCCATTTAGAACAGGAAAATGTCAACTTTTGACTAAAAAACGGAACAAAACGGAGGTTAGACTGTTGGCTCCATGCAGGCTTATTGCTTGGGGCCCCCTGAACACACTCACTGCAGAACTGTAGGCGTGGTTTCTTGGATTTCTAACTTTTACCGTCATCCTTGGTCACAAAACGTGGCTATCTAAGTACAGATTGCCATTTTTTAGTATCTATGCTTTAGGTCTACTTCTTATTATTTTATTATGAACACTGGAATTACTCATTTTCTCTTTTTGCAGGCTTACAATTAAAAGTACAACTGTGGAAACTCAACTCATTTCCATTTTTTATCAGACTATTGAGTCTTTTTTGTTTTGTTTTGTTTTGGGGATTTTTAGCGTTTTTACACAAGTGCATAAAACATTCTCATTTAGACCCTGGAAGTACAATGAAAGAATACAATACAATTTTTAATGTAGAGCACCACTTGTTTTTATTCTCAAACCCTAGTTGTTGAGCTTTGAAATGTCAGATTTTTAAATGTGTGTTTAAAAAAAAAAAGGTCACGTTATCATCATTTTAGAAATGAGATTTTTGATGATTCTTCTGAACCTCATCAGGTTTTTCTTGATGTTCGAGCTTTCCAGTCCCAACATGTACACAATACCTAATTTAGAAAGCAAGTGGGAGCAAAGGTTGTGAAACCTGGTATTTATGCACTGGCATTACGTCGCTTCCTCCACTGTAACGACCTTTACCAACACACAGGAAATTAGAATAAAGAAGTGACAAAGCGTGGTTTCCAGACTCCCCGGCTGACTAAGAACGAAAATCATGTAATGTGTAAGTAACTCTTGCCTATAAAAGGTCTCTCTATGTAGCATAAGGTAGAAAGAAGTAAGTCCGGTGAGTAAAAGGAGGATGTATTAATTTGCATGTGTCAGTGTGAGAGTGCATGCGTGCATGTGTGCGCGTGTATGCGTGTGTGTGTGTGTGTGTGTGGGTTTCAGCAGGCCCGTCAGAGCCACTGGCAGTACAGCTGCAATATTAGTGGGTCAGTGTGCCATCAGCCCATTCATCAGCACTTCTCCCTCTTCTCTCTGCCTGAATCTCCCCTCTGACTCACCACACATCCATCCATCCATCCTTCACTACCTACAACTCCCTCCCTCCATCCCTACCTCCCTCGCTCACTTGAGAGTTCAAAGTGTTCACAAGCGGAGTGTTTGAAAAGTTCTGAATGAATTCCTTCAAATTGCCGTCACCAAATGAGGTGAGGTAAATGCAAATGTGAACGGCTTCCCCTGATAAACAGGAAATAGCATCACCCAAGTCTTTAAGTCCTTCATTTACCATATCGTTAATTTGCCGCGTAAATATTCGAGAGGCTCTCGAAAGCTTCATGCACCACAACGTAGGGTTCTTCTAGGCACAAACATGGCTTTTGATGTATGGTGTGTGGTTTCATGGAGCAGCCAGAGCTGAACCACTCCATCACTGCCTTCTGTTGCTAATTTGGTCTCCTCTTGGACAAAAAGATGGATTACTTGCCTCAGCACTTAGACAGACCCAGATGTTTTTGTTTTTGACATGTTTGAGTCCAGGTGGGCGGACTAGCACGTAGCTGGCAGCTTAACATCCTTCTGTCCAGCAGATTCACCCAGTGCCTTCGGTAAACCTACCCCCACTTTTTGCCATTGCAACAGCTGGTTACCATGGAGACTGCACACAGACTGGTGGACGGACATTACTCCTGAGCAAGGAGTTAGATTGGCTTCCTAGCTAACAAGATGCTTGGGTGTCATAATGGATGATGTTTTCAAGTAATTGTGGAAATCCTCCTAGTAAAAAAACTCTTCAAACAGCTAAAATACAGTTTAATATGATTTTATTGAAATAAAATGACAGTAAGTTATTTGCTGCTTATTGTATGTGACTACACAAAGATTCTGTGATTCTGGTTATGAAATTCAAGGACTTCAATAAGCTTTGAAAAACAGACGAGGCAAGAAGCTGGAACGATCCCATCTGGTGCAGTTACTGATTTACCATAAGAACTGTAAGAGATTTTAGTGTTAAAGAATTGCCACATGTACAACCAGACACCATAATCAGTGGTTTCTTGGGGGGGCTGTGCTATCATCAGGCAGTTGCTGGAGCACCTGACAGTCCGCCAAAATGGGACCGTAGTCTGCAGTCATCTGATAGGGTCACATTTTGGTGGAACTGCTCAGAGGTGTAAAGTATGGATCTTAATGTTTTTAATTCATCCTTTGACTATTAATGTACATATATCATTCATTCTTAGTTGCATTTTTTAAAGGTAAACAAACTTTTTCAAGCTTACAAGCTAATATGAGTTCTGGGGTGCTCTTGGGATGCTAGCATACATTCTGGGAACAATCTGGCCTGCCATAGCTCTTTATGTGGCCCTCTAGACTCCAAATTATGTAAATACATCCCTCCAGTTTTTCACAAATCTGCAAAATTCACACAAAATCAGTAGATCCTCACATTGTTTCTGATTTTATTGAACATTTTTCTCAGAATTAGTCGAAAACATTGGGTTTAATTGACTGCTGCCTCAGCCTTTCTTGACGTAAAGTTACAGTCGGTGATCAATACGGCAAGGAATAAAAACAGTCACATTTACCATCATACATTAGTGCAAATATCTTAAAAATTCCTTAGAAATATTTCTAAATTAGCACCACTAAATCTGTGATTTTGATTACAAAAAAGAAACAAAAACAATCAAAATCCTTGAGGGAAAGCTATTTATTAATATCTTAACAGCTTTATGGGTTTTATCAATACATTCTGGCTCAACCGGCCCTTTCAGAACATTCATATTTTTGATATTTCCCAAAATGAAACTGTGTTTGACACCCCTGCTTTTCGTGATTGGCAGGTAAATGTTACTACTGCCGGAGACCATGAAGAAGACGGTAGGAAATGGTCAGAGGATGATGATGAGGCGTGTTTTTTAATATCTTATCCCGTGAACAAATTTATTCAAGTACGATTTTAGATGCATTTTTTTCTAACAGAAACATCACAATTGCAAAATTGTATTTCTTTTGTTTTTTACATTACATTTGCAATGAAAACGCAGCTTAACCCTACGCTGACAAACCTGGTTCAGACAACGGATGGAAGATGTGTTTATTGTTGTTGCAAAATAAGTGAAAATGGCATCCGAAAGGACCGGATACCTCAGCTGACCACTCACTCTCGTTTCGCTCTGGTTTTGATTCTAATGTTCGCTCTGTCTCCTGCAGGATGGGCGCGAGAATGTGAGGCAGAGGGGAGCAGGCAGAAGAGGGGGAAAGAGACGGAGGGGGTGGATATGTTGTTCAGCTCCACTGAATGCACTCACATGTATGAAAGAAGAAGCATTTATTTTAAGACTCTCGCGTGGGCGTACACAGATTTGAAACACACACACACACGCTGCAGAAGTGAGAGCTCACAAGCCCAGAGATAGGCCTGACCTACCTTCATATCAATCTTGTTTTGAAAGCTGCTGAAATGTTGCTTTTCCTTCCAGCTCCTGGATCCTATTTTTGTTTTTTTTTGTTGTTTTTTTTTTCTCCATACCTTAGTTCGACAAAAGCATTACACATTTCCCAACACACACAAACACGTAGACGGATACAGGAAGAAAAGAAAAGAGGCTAACCACAAGAGGCAGGCACAGGAGTAGGAAAGCAGGCAAAGGTGGGTTAAGAAAAAAAAAAACGTGAGAGATTCACTTCTGAGCATCACATCACACAATAAAAGTCTACTTTGTTGTGTCAGCAGTGCCACAGTTATTATCTGGTAGAAACTGTTGTCATGGTAATAAGGTCAACGCCGTGCTCATATGTCAAAAAGGATTTATACTGGCTGACACCATTTCCAGTGCTGCATGTGCCAGGAGTGTGTGTGTGTGTGTGTGTGTGTCGTGTTTGTGTATAAATGATGTTAGGCAAAGACAATTTGAATGTTTTAGTTGATTTTGATTCAATTTAAATTGCAACCCAAATGGCATTTTTACATTTAATAATAACACATCAAATTTATATAGCGCTTTTTAGGACACTCAAACGCTTTTCCAAAGGAAAAAAATAAATCGTTTCCATGTTGTTCAGCTCTGGAAATGCCAGAATATCGTTTAATTTAATACAAAATCTTCTAAATTTTCCTCCCCTGCAAAAGTTTCATTTCAAAATAAAGGCATTTGTTTCAAAATAAAAGAAAAAAATGGGAAGTTTCTCTTGCTTTGTTGTACTTTTTTGTGATATTTACACTGTGATTAATGTGTACGGTGTTATCAGGAAATCCCCTGAGAGCTAACCGCTGATCAGAAATCAGCAGTGACAGAGTAAGCGTGAGTGTACAGAAAGCGAAAGTAAAAAAAAAAATTGCTGCGCCATGTGGAGCAATATTTGGATTGTAAGTGGAAAGCACCAAACACTACCCCCTCTGCTATACACTAAGTAACATGTTAATGTGACCTACTTACATTTATCGCAGCCCCACACTCCACCTCCCCTGTTTCCATACTTCTTTGTTGTTTGCCCCCAGCCTCATCCGCCCCCCACAACCCTACATCTGACCCCTCTGACACCCAGTCACAGAGAAAGCTCACAGCTACTCGTCATTATTATTTTCTTTTCCACTTCTCTCTATTTGCTCAGCTTTGACATCTGTCAGCTCAAATGGTAACCCATATGCTATCTTGTCCGCAAATCGTCGCAGGCAAACAATTTCTGAAATAAAGGCCGGCTGCGATTAGAAATTGATAACTATCCAGAAAAGCTGTCGGTGTAAATTATTTGTTCTAAAAATTCACAATTTTGGAAAGTGATGCTTGCAAAAAGAAGAAAGCTAACTCCACTTCCACCTCTTCTTCTCCTTCCTCCACTGTCGCTATACCCGCCCAGTTCTGCTTGTTTCGCTCGTCCAGTCCGACTTGTGATGCTCATCCAGAGACAGAAAAAGCTGAAAACAATGGAGCCTTTGGCAGACGGAGCTCAACCACAGCTCGGCATTCAACGCCACATAAAGCTTCATTGACTGTGGTAAGACAAAAAGTGTAGTAGTGGTGAAACGGGAAAGAGGGGTGGGGTTGGTATCAAGCATAGCTGAAGAGAAGTAGCTGATGTGGAGAAAAAAACTATTAACTGAAGGCGTTGGTAACCTGGAGATCACCCGATGAAAGGGTGTTAGTGGGTCAGGGCAAAGGTCAGGGAGAACCTGGAGGATACCCAGAGGCAGAAATGTTTCTGTAGATGTGACTAGGAGAAAGCATACAATGGAGACAGTAACACCGTTCACAAAACACTTCTAGCCAGGACGGAGATGTCTTCTGGACGCTGTTCCGGCTCTGATCCGCCAACTTGAGTAGAGACAAATAACTGGATTTATGAATGGTCAAGGCCTCCGCACACTGAGGCCTACTTCCCTTAGATTAGGTCCATGCATACTCAACAAGTCTGCGCAGAGGTACATTTTTACGACTGCGTACACGTTCTTTTGTTGCCCAGTAGACGGTGTTCAGATCAAACAGTTTTTTAAGCATCACCAAGCTGATAAGGTTGAGAGTTGGTCCAACCAGTCGCAAGAGCGCAAATTAAAGGTTCCCGGTTGCTGCCCTGGTGGAGATGAAATGGGGGTAGGCCCCCAACTAGCTCATCAAAACTGCTAGCTTCCATTCACAGAAGTATGTGGGTAAAGTGATCAGTATTGGCTGGCAGATTTAAGATGGAAACACATCCAAGATGGCCATGGTCAAGTCTGTCATTTAACCCATTTGACTGTAGTGAAACAGAACCAATCCACAATGTTTTGTTTCTTCATTTGGTGTAAAGTTTTAAAAACCAAGAAGGCCAGTGATGTTTTTTGCCCTTTAGAACATGTGATGTTCCCAACAAATTGTATGCCCCACATTCATTATTGCCTCCTTTTTTTTGTTTTTGTCGTTTTTAAAGGTTTTTTTCTGGCTCTAGTGGCCTTTATTTGATAGTGGTCAGACAGGAAAGTGGGTTGTGACAGAGTTGGAAGACTCAAGCTGCCTACTTTATTCTAACATTTAATGGAAATGTTATTGTCACTTTTCAGTCTTAATTACAAATTATTTTATGCACCTAAATACAAAACAAGAGACCTAAAGAAGTGGCAAGTAAATTAGCTTTTGTTGTTGTGGTGAATGCTTACCTGTGTGAATGTAACATCATAGTTTCAGTTTCTTTACCTTTTGATGCATCACATCACTACTAGCTGATTGGAAACTACCTTTCTGACGTCGGCACACCAGAGCAATAAAAAAAAAAAAGAGAAAAAAAAGGGTAGTGGCAAGTTAGGTTATTTCCCCTGAAAGGCCGGAGGGTGTCTGAATGTTCACGAAAAAACAAGGTGCATTACTGATGGCATCAGGAATCCCCTTTTTCTCTTTCTGTTTTGGTTTAATCATTCCTGGTTGGACTGATTTCTACCTGCTTAACTTCATATGTCAAAGACCATCAAGTGAACAAAGCAATACTCTTGTGTTCTTTTTGTTCTGTAAGGTTTGAAACAAACATATGAACCTCAGCTGGGATTAACTTCACTTTAGCTGAGGTTTGTGGTTTGGGGTCAGTTTGCCATTTGACTAATTTGTACATCCATTGATGTTTGCCCAGTCCATCAACAGACCTGATACCCGGGTACTTATAGAGCATGCAAGTTTATTTCCTTGGTGAGTAGGCACATTTAAGGAATTATTTAGATGTAAAATTCTATACATTCTCAAATCTCAGAGTTTTTGTGAATTATATTGTCAAAAGACTGATTTTGCTTCTGATCCCTGTTATCAACCCTGATTAAATAAATCAGAGTGACCTCTCGTTGGTAAATAATGTTCACTGTTTTTCTACAATAAACCATGGGGGTTGTAGAAAAGGATCTTAAATAATCCTCTGTAAAAGTCTCCCAACTGTTGGTACAAACTTACACAAGGTCAGTGTTGCCTTTGTGATCTTTAATTAAAGGCTCTTTTCCCACTCTCATTTTTCATAGCTGATCTGAAGCACAGTGGACTCTGTCGTAAACTATGGAGCAACAACGAAGCTGTTTCATGATTTCATCCAAATTCTCTCACGTTATAATGAGTGTGTCCCCTGAACTTTTCCTAAATGCACATAAAATGTTAAAATGAGTGCCAAGAAATTGAACAAGGTGTCAAAGAAAACACAAGCTGCTGCTGTTTAATGCTTAGCTTTACCTTAGCCATGATAAATATTCTTCTTTGGAGCTCCACCTCGCAATCAAACTCATGTACTCTAATGGGTTAATGGTGGAGAAATAACTCACTGTTACAGGAAAACAGTTTATCAAACGTCAGGACTGGTCGTGGGGGAGACGTGCCCTCCTCCCACCCCACAAGATGCTGCCCTGGGCGGTTGCCCATGTCGCCCATTTCAGAAACTACCACTGGAAGTACACAAGATTTTGACTATTTTCATGATTATTTACCCCCATGGTTGATGACAACACTGATCAGAAATGAAACAAAAAAAACACTCATGCGCAACAGTTTTACTAGACTGGTTTGAAATGATTTGCTCAGGCATATCAAAAGGAAGTAGCACGTAATGAAATGAGGCCCTTCTTACACCAGATATTGAGTAGATTATTGAAACTGACTTTTAAGTCATCAATCGTCAAAGAAGGTACAAAACCTCTTTGTACCTTAATCGATCTTACCTTGATTAAGGTAAAATCATTTTGAAACTTTCCCAACCGCTCACTTAAGTAATTGGGGGCTGTATTCACAAATCTAAACCTCTGATTCAGAAGTCTTTCCTTCTCGTCCTGACCCATTTGTAACTTTTTTTTAGCCTTACTATGTGATTCAGAGGACCTTTACCCCCTGAAGTTGTGCAACTGTGCTGCTATGTGGCAGGGAGAGGTTCTTAATGATTATTTGATGACCTCTTATCACTCTCCCCCTGCCACACCTATCACTATTATTCACATCCTGAAACTCCCTCCACCTCTCCGACTCCATCGTCTATTCCTTTCTGTCTTAAGGGCTGTGGCTCTTTTAAACAATCGACCCCCTCCCTCCTCTGTCACTCCACTGCAAAAGCACAAACGCTTACCAAGTAGATTCTAGTGCAAACATCTCGGTACACCTGGAATAAGACGAAATTAACTTACAAGTAACTTTTCAGCCAGATGTAGGACATTGTTTTAAGTAACGAAACGAGCTCCTACACCTTGCTGAAAGTTTACTTGTAAGTTAGTTTTGTCTCACTTCTAGTGTACTGAGATGTTTGCTCTAGAATCTAGACCAAAAAGATTTTTTTTTTCCAGTGCGCACATTCTTTTCTGCATCTATATTAACTCTGCCACAGCTGACGCCCTTAAGCTTTGTGCATGTTTGTGCTTCTGAATGATCCATGACTATATATGAAGGAGTTGTTCTTTGTGCCTTTCACCCCCTCAAGCCCTCCTCCTCTCCCCCCCACCCTTACACTTACTGGTCCCATGACAATGCTTCCCTTAAGCACACAGACGCACATTACACTGAAGAAAAGTGTCAAGTGTGATGACAGGAGACGAGAAGACGACGAGCCCGCGCCCCGTCACTGTCCTCCGCACCGTCGTCATTAGCATCACACAGAGGCTCAAAGTTTCAGGGAAAAAGAAGAAAGGAGCATTTGATCCAAGTGTAAAAGAAAAAAATAAGACGAAGTTAACCCTGATGGCGTCTCTCCAGCTGCTCCATAACCCCCCCTCAGGCCTGGGTTACTTCAGGCGTTGTGAAGAAGCCCATTCACAGCAGAAGATGGCTTGAGGAGACGGGAGGGCCCTGCGTGCCTGGCATTCCTGAGCGCACAGAAGACACATTATTATGACATTTGCATGGCCAGCTCAATAGATACAGCGTGATTTTTGAGTGAGCAGAGACGGTCTCCGCCATGTGACTGCAGTGAGGTGAGGGTAAACCACAAGGAATCAGAGAAGGAGAGATTATAGGAAGACCATGTTTGAAGCACCCTGCATGCAGCCACGTCTGCAAACAACACTGTCCCCCTAATGCGGATGATTAGGAGCAGACTTTAGTAACTCTTCTTTTTCATCTTCTATATCATTGCATGACGGTGGCTCCCAAAGTGACTCATAACCCTCAAGTTCTTCCGGAGTTTGTCATGTTGAAACCATGAACTTCTATTGCGTTCTTTTGAGGACTTTATGTAACAGGAAAATATTGGGATGACATCAGTTTCCATGTTGGGCCACAGATTTTCTTTTGGATATAAGTTCAGTTTTGGTCTTACCTGGCAATTCCGCTCTATTCTTATCTCTCTTCAGAGTTTCGCCTGGGATTTGTCCAATTGAGCTGGATTTCTCAGGATGTATTTCATCTGGGCCAATCGGTGAACAGAAGGAGGAGTTGTGAACAGTGATGTTGAGTTTCTGAGCTGTTTTAGAATTGTAATTATAGAGTTGTAGTTTGGCAATGACAGCAAAGGAAGTGAAAGGAGCTATTCAGCCCGTGTTGGCCACACTTCCAAATTTTGGCCAATTAAAGTTGAAACAAGGGGAATGTTTAAAATGTTTTATTCTACATACTATTATTTATAGCATACGCAATTTCCGGTTAGCTTCATAGCGTAGTTTCCTACACAATCAAGCTAACACGCCACATACGTCACGACCAAATGTTAGCTGAGGTAAAATCAGATCCAATCGATTAAAACTTCCACGCCTCCAGGAAGCAATCGTTTCTCAACAGCTGAGGGTCCGGACCATCTTTACGAAGCAAAGCGTAGAACAAAGGACAGATTTTTTTTCCAAGCTAGTTTTGATCTGTTTTGAATAGAGCACTTTGTCTGCACGTTTGCTGTGATCCCTGTATGATTTGAGTAAAACCGCAGGGTTTCTTTCAGCCTTTGGCTTCTTCTCGGCTAATATTTAACTTGCCAAACATGTCTTTCACCTGAGCTACAGGTCTCTCCAGCTCCCCCAGAGTCACAATAGGCCTGATATGGCTGAGGTTTATAAATTACGTACAGGTGGATTCCGTTTACAGGTTAGCCTGCCTTTGAAGGCAGTTTGGTCCAATGGCTTTTATCTAAGGCAGGCAGAGTAAAAGGGGTCAAACTCCCCTTTTACTACCTTTCACACAGTAGTTGAATTTTGTGCACTGAAGTGACAGAATGCACCCACAGCTGACTCGGACGACGACTTCCCCTCGGAGTCCTGTCATCTGCCACTTAATCACCAGAAACTGGAAGTCAGGAACTGAACCCAACCGAGAAATCCGTCCATTTATATCCTGATGATGTCAATGATGACATCATCAGGCCAGAGCCCCAGAGAAATCCTGGGGCTATGGGTTATGTTAGGTTGATTCCAGTGTTATGAGACCAGGTGTGACCAAATTAACCAGTGTTGCAATGAGACCTGTAATCCTTTTTCTATTTTTCAAACAGAGGTAAGCATGACGGGGGAGCATGGTGTGCTTGAATTCCAAACTACCTACAGAATCTACATTTTGGTTTGTGACTGTGTGTGTCTGTGTATGCCATCATAGAGCAGATTTGGAAAATCTAACAGTTCTACAACAAATCAACTTCCGAAATGCTTTTTTTTCCTTCTTTTTTTTTACCAGAAAAATAAAAACTTACACAGAAAAGAGTTTTCTTATTGCAGAAGTCAGCTATGGTCACATGAACTTTTGCAATAATCTTGTACATATAGCAGTGCTAAAAGTGTGACTTGCCCTGCCTTGCATTTTTGACCTAACCACACTATAACCTATAACCCAGTTTGGTTTTTTTTCTTGCAAATTTTTTTTTTCATAATTGCACTAAAGAACGGCACCTTTGTCTGTAATCTGCGTCACATCAAGCGTAGGAAGCCACCTGAAAGCCGAGCGTTGGGACCGGCTGCTGAAATGGCACATTGCTCCTCCACGGTCTCGCAAAATCAATTAGGCTGATTGGTTGCAGTGAATATCAATTTGTGGCACTGAAACACTGAGGTCTTCTCCTGCAGTCAACTGAGGGGGCCTTGGAGCCTCGGCGGGTCGTGTCGAACGACATGTTTGGATGGAAGTGATCAGATGGAATGTGCGTGATCATCAGATTGACATATTTTGCTGCTGGTATGTTGTTGACAAGAGGGAGACAAACAACACGTCCAGTCATGGAGACAGCGTGACACGCTCTCGGCCCCAACGCGCAGCCTGAGCCTCCGTCGGACCTCGGAAGTGTTCCCATTCCCAGAGTCTGGACACAACATCGGGCAATAGGTTAGGCTCTGTTCAGGTCAATTTATTTGGATTTCAATTCACAACAGGTGATCTAAAGAAGAAAGAAAAGCTATTTAAATCCAATCATACGTACATTCAAATTTGTTTGAACACTGCATTAAGTTCAGTTTTCAAATTAGGTTGAAAAGTTTTCTGTCTAAGACTGGGGTGTCCAAAGTGCGGCCAGGGGGCCTTTTGGGGCCCTCTGCAGGATTTTGGGCGGCTCCTCGACCTCATTTCTTGTTCTAGCACACCTTGTTGACAGAGATGTTCACTTTTTCCATCTATTAGGGCAAATGTTCTTTTTTTAAAACAGATAAATATCTTAGATAACAAATATATTTCTGTTTATAAGGATATCTGAATAAGGAAATAGTTAATTGCAAAAAAAATTTGAAACTGTGGCTCGGTGGAGTATTGGTGTCATAATAAAATTACAAGAATAAAGTAATAATTTTAAGAGGATAAAGTCCTAATAATATGAGAATTTGTTGTAATAACAATACAAAATTGTAATGAGAATTAAATCATAATGTTACAAGAATAAAATTGTAATAATGAGAATAAGGTCATAAAATTCAAAGAATAAAGTCTTACAATAATAAAGTCAAAATAACAATATAAAAAGTCCTAATATGAGAATAAATTCGTAACATTACAAGAATACTGATATTATATGACTTTCCTTTGTGTATTATTTCTACTTTATTCTTGTAATATTATGATTTTATTCTCATGTTTTTACTATTTTTAGCGTAGCCCTAATATTAATTTACTACCCTTTTTATATATATAAAAATCCTACTATTCTGTTGATTTAAAAAAAATTTATATGTATTTAAGTTTATTATTGAACAGACACAATTTAAAAGGGTACAAAAAGTTTGTTTTATAAATGTAAAACAAATTTTGTTGTGGCTCCATGTGCTTCTAACTTAACTATTATGGTCCTCATGGCAAAACGTGTGGACACCGCTGGCCCAAGGCAACCCAGCAGATTGCGTTGACTCATTGACTTGTAGCATGTAGCATGTCCTGAATGTAGCATGTAGCAACAGTGGACAATCTATACACTGTACTGCTAGACAAACGGAGGTCAGTTTTGCGGTTCATCTCGTCCTTCTGGTGGCCTTCAGCTTGTGTTTGGAGAGAAAATCCCTCTGTTCCAGTTGAACTTTTCACCTGAACACACAATTACAATCCATGTCTTGTGTCAGATGTTTTTGTCCGCTGGTCTCATGGTGGATTTTGTTCACTTATAGTCGATGATTTCCATGCCATGCGATCTCGCTCTTTGCTCATGGTCAGTCTGACTCGGTGTCGGACGCGTTGTGAGCCGTCGTTGACTCTGACTGCAAGCGTTTCCAGAAACGCGTCATAAGAGAATTTACTGGAATCCTCACGATCTGCTGAGTCAAACTGAAATTAAAGATGTGAGCACGTTCAGTGATGCCAAAACCAAAAGAGACAAAACCATTTTCTTGCTTATGGGTTAATGAAAAGTGAAACAGTTAAAGTGCTGTGTGTTATGTAACACCTTTAAAAAAGAAAGACAGAAAGAAACGTATCACAGTGCAGGGAAAGAGAAAATGTGTCTTTAAAGGAATAGCTCAAGATTTTCTAAGCTTGATGTGTTGGTCCTGGAGGCTGACGCTAATGGCTGCTAAGTTTACTGTTTCCTTCTCAAATATCTCCATGTTCAAAAATGTTATAGTACTCCATTACAAAGTGACTTTATGAGCCTTTAAGTCATTTCTAAATTAGCATTGGGCAGTTAACTACACAAACACTGAAGATTGTTTATAGGAGAAATGGAGGTTTTGAAGGTGGTGCACCACTAATTATATTCCTGTGTGGAACCCTGAATGTGTCAAACGATTCCAGTCAGAATAACTACATAAGATGGTGTGAAAAACAGAGAAATAGTGTTGATCTAAGCTACCTTTGAATTTTACTCTTTTCCTTTCTTTAAAATTAGGCAATTGTTTTGATTGAAAAAAACTTATCATTTGCATTTTTAAGTACATGTTTCACACAGGACAATCATTGGTGCCGCAACACCTCCAACCTCTGTTTCTACTGTAAATGATTTTCTACTGTAAAGCACTTTTAAGAGTGGAGAACCTAACAATTAAAGAAGTGCTAGTCCCTCTTGAAATAACTGTTAGCCTTAGCCCACGTAACCAACTGAAGTGGATATAAATCAAGACAAAAAAGAGTTATTTATTGCGCATAAGCTTATCGCCGCTAATGACCTTTGAGCAGAAGCTCCCTCAGTTAACCAGCAATACAACTTCAATCAAAAATTTAAGTTTAGACTACTCTCCTATGAAAATGCTGAGTTTGCCTCCGCTGACAGTAAATTGCTTATTTTTAGATTTCAATTCTTTTTATGTATGCTGTGTTTATTATACTGCTGGAGTGGAAAGCTTTGATATATGTATTAGCATATTATAAACAACAATGATGATCAAGGAAAAAGAAAGTGAATCATGAAAGCCAAACAAGGCAAGGGTAACTTATTTGTGCACCACCAATCACATAAAGGGTTATTCAGTGTCTTGCTGAACAATAGCTGAAGGAAGGTGAAGAAAATGACATAAGAAACAACAAATTTAAAATACAGGAGCAAGTCAGATTCCTGTAAGAAAATCAAACAGCTGCTAAAATGTAAGGAAACTAAAATTATGACAGTCATACATTTTTTAGCATGTTATTTTTCTTATATTTATTATTATTATTATTATTATTATTATTATTATTATTATTATTATTATTTGAGTAATAGTAATAATAAAAAAACACTAATTGATTTCATTGCTGGGGGTCCTGTAGCGGGGTGGGGGGAAATAAAAGTAGTCTTAACTGATTGGTCAGGCTCTCTTGACGTCCCTCCTTACTAGAACAGTGATTGGCTCGATTGGCGTTAAGCCTCGCCATGGGCGGGGCCTCGTGCCTGTTGTATGTTGAACCGATGCGTTCGGCGAGCTGTGAATTTAGAGGGTCTCTCTCCACCGGGGTGATAAGACAGCACACTTCAACGACGGAGGGGACGTCGCTGATATTAGGAGAAAAAAACAACAACAAAACAACACTTTTCGTCAACTAACCGCTGGATACATAACTCGCCCTGGGACTGGATTAATATTAAGTCGACTTTTTTAGTTTTTCTTTTTAATTTGCTTTAGAAGACACCCGAACTCATCGAAGACAATGGGATCCCAGACATCCACTGCCGCGGAGGCGAACGCTGCTGCCGCTGATGCTGCAGCTGTCAAAACCAACGGACAGGTAGCCACTCACAGCTTACTACTATTCACTTTTTTTGCCTTTTTTCCCCACCACGAAACATCTGTGCGCGTGGATAGAAGTTGAATTTCTCTCATAAAATCACCTGTTTGTTCTTCTTTTCTTTTTTTTTGGTCGAAGTTCTGTCGTTTTGGGCAGGACAGGTTGGGGGCGGGGAGCTTTTTGCTGTCTGGCATCTTCACCCCAAAAACTACCAAATTATCGTAAAATGTTTGCTTTTATGCTTGCAATAGCGTAGATTTGACTGTTCGGGTTTTGAGGTTAGTCTGTGTTTATTTGTAAATGAAGACAAATGCGACCCCCCCCCCCCCTATCTCCATTAACGTGTTGGATACAGTCAGTCAGGCTTAAAGGGGAGGGGGTGGGGGAGCCTGGATGCACGTAGACAGTCTACTACTCCTCCCTGGTAAAACCGAGCCGACTATTTATTTGAATGGGACTTTCCTTGATATATTCAACCTATGAGTCACATTCGGTGTACCCTTTAGCACTTTACTATAGTTATGACTTTACTATGAATGTTAATTATACAGGTTCACCTGCTTAAATAAATTAAGAGAAAAAAAAAATTGACACCACCAACGGTTCTGCCGACGTTTGGTTGGTTCTTGTATTTTTTTTAATTATTCATTTTCTTTTATATATGATTTTTTTAAAAATTCTGGATAAAAATGAGCATAAAAGCAGTACATGTGTTTTCATATTTTCTCTGAGGAGACGCAGCCTTGTCTTTGTTGAGCCACTGTCTGTCTGTCTGGTACAGTCGACTGTCTGGTTTGTGATGCGCTGCCGCCGCCTATCGTCAGAATAGAGTACTGCAAGGCGTCGCCTCGCAGCCAGGCATGGTGGTTTATTAATGAGAGTAAAAAATATGACAAAGAGCTATTTTTTATTATTTGTTTTCTTTCAAATTGAAGAGATATCACTTGTGGAAAAAATAATAATAATTCTGATTCCCCCTTTATCATCTTGTCATCGTTAGGAGAACGGACACGTGAAAACCAACGGTGATGTCTCCACTAAGCCTGACGGGGACGCCGCCGCCACCAATGGTTCGGCCGAGGCAGCCAAGGAGCCCGAAGCCGGGGCAGGAGGCGACGCCATCGAACCGGCGCCCGCCGCAGATGGGGAGGCCGCCAAGCCTCAAGGCGAGGCCGCTGCCAAGGAGACCCCCAAGAAGAAGAAGAAGAAGTTCTCCCTGAAGAAGTCCTTCAACATTAAGCTGAACCTGAAGAAGAGCAAGAAGAGCGAGGCTGTGAAGGAGGAGGCCGCCGCCACCGACGCCGCTGCTCCGGCCGCCGCCTCTGAGGAGAAGCCGGCTGAAAACGGAGCCGCTGCCGCCACCACCACTGCTCCCACAGAGGAGAAGAAGGAGGAGGCGAAGGAGGAGGCTCCCGCCGCGGCCGAGGCTCCGAAGGCGGAGGAGGGGGCGGCCAAGGAGGAGGCACCCAAGGAGGAGGCCAAGGAGGCAGCCGCTCCGGCCCCCGAGGCCGCCAAACCCACAGAGGAGAGCAACTCGACCCCCGCCCCCTCTGAAAAGAAAGAGTGATTGTACGTTGAGCTCACGATGAACTGGGTGAACTGTTTTTCCAAGAGAGAGAAAGAAAAATTTAAGAGTATATATATATATATATTTATATATATGTGTATATGTACACATATGTATATGGATATATGTATATGTAAATATATACACATGTATGTGAAAGACTCCTTCGACGTGCCACTTTTCGTCATGATAACAAGACGACAGACTAGATTCACTAGATCACCTCCCTGGTTACAGCTCGACATCTGGACGTTGGACTGGGTTGTTTCTGTTTTTTTAGGAAGCGGGTCGGTCGCCGTGCGGAGAACTGGATTTAACCGGGCCGGAACGCGAAGTGGAGCCGCGATTGGGGTGAATGAAAGATGGACGGACGGAGAAAGATGGAGCCGAGGCGTCTTTTCCTCAAAACAACCACAGCTGAAGATGCCTCCTAAGCTGAAGGAATGAAGCTAAAAACGATACTAGGACACCACCACCACTTGAAATGACTGTTAAATAGAAGAAAAAAAAAACAAAAAGGAAAAAAAAAAAAACAACAAAAAAATGTGAAATCAGAAAATTAAAGAGACTCGTCAACTTTTTACATTCCTATATTTTAACCCAAATTTGAAGTATTTTGTGGTGTATTATAGAGAACCATCTTAAAGTTTCAGAGAAGCTATGTCTCGTTTGTTAAAAAGAAAAGAAAATAGACAGTTTTGATTTTTACCGTACTATGAAAGAAGAAGAAGAAAAAAAAAAAAAGAACACTTAAGCTTGCTATGTTCACTGTTGCGGTTTGATATGATGCAGAGTTGTTTATCTGTCGTGTGTGAGCCTGAATCTGCTTTGTCTCTGTAAATACGTTGGATTGATTTCTGTTCTTTATTTTGCTAATGTTGACAGATGTTACTGGTTTTATTGTAAAGTTGATAATGGTAAATAAATGTTGGGTACCTGCCTGTTCACGTGTCTGTACAGTTATTTTCACCTTGCACTACGGTTCATATAGTTCCCACGATCAGACAGGATTCGGTTTCTGTCGATGTATAATGTTCTAATTTTCCACCTAGTCTTTACCAAGATCCTTTTCTACCATGAAGTTGAGTTGAGACCAATTTGCTTGGAAGAAGTAGTATATAATCATATTTTGGACTGAAATGATGAATCTGATTAAGTATGATTAATCAGATTCATCGTGATTCATAGATTATCGAAAACTCCTATTAATCAATCCTACTGTTAATTGGATAAATGGGTATTATTAAAGCCTGCAGAATTGGACATTTTTTATCCAATTGTAAAAAAAAAATCAATTACTAAAATAATTGTTAATTGCAGCCCTAATTGTCTTGACGCTTCTGTCTAAAAACGTGACCACAACTTGACTAAATTTGACCTCGGTTGCATGCTTTGACCAAAATTTAACATTTAATATACAGGCTACATTTATCGGAACCACTGGAAAAGACGTGTAAAAAAAAAAAAATCTTAAAATAAATATACCTTGAGCATAATCTCACACTGATATCTAAAAAAAAAATCAATGTTCGTTTTGGTGACATTTACTCAGTGTTGGAAGAAAGATCTCACTTTTAGAAATAATTATCACAAAAACACCAGTGCCAAGGTTTATCTCCTGTTGGCTGAACTTTTTGTTGCCATTTTTTTTTTTTATTACTTTAATCTTGCTGAAAGATCAAATAACATATATTTGAGTTTTCTGGCTCAGTAGACCAGATTTTCATTTAAAATGTTTTGAAATTTCAACAAAAATTCAGAAGAGAAACAAGCCCACATCACCACACATCCTCCACTGTGGATGTTTTTCTGTTTCACAGATTTATTCTTCGTTTTATACTGAGCTGATCTTTTGTGTTTGTTGCCAAGAACCTCAATATTTTATTTTGTAATAGTAGGATACTTTTTTGCTGGTATCACATCCTATCATTGACATGGAGGGTTGGTGACCCCAACATGCCATTCTCTAAAAAGGGCTGCCAACAGATTGGTCACCAGTGATTTTAACATATGATTCTTAACATTTTTTACCAATAAATACTATTCTTGACCCCCAAATAAAGGTTAGAGATTTTGGACATTTTCAGTACAGTTTTTGGTTTTGTTCTTGCAGCTAATATGAACTTTCAACAATCAGAGCAATATCTGATTTGTCCCCTTTGGTTTTGTTGGCAGTAGGTCATTTTGAGCTTTTAAGCGAGTAACGCATGAACACAACATATCTCCAAACACACTTAAAATCATGTGTTTTCATGTAATTGTGTGTTATTAATGCTAACAACAAAACCGTGCAGATCTAAATCTGCTTGCCTGTGGTGACTATGGATAACAATAGCGTTCTAAGAGCAAAAGTTCTGCAACTCATCCCAAGAAACTGAAAAGTATTCCTGCGCACATTAATTTCTCCCATCATAAGTATTCCTGGCATTGTATCCTTTCCACTGGCATCCAAGAACAACTCGGTTAGCTAATGATACAAAATCTTGGATAATGTGATAAAGTGTTTTCTAACTACTGTAGTGCAATCTTTTTCCAATGGAACACAACTATTCATCTTCCAGATACATCTGGAAACATGAACAACGGAGCAGCACCTCCATGTAATGACTATGCTCTTTCTGGAAATGCACAAAACAGAAAGTTCTGTTCGTTTTGTCTGAATTGTCTCCTAATGTGTGTAAAATCTCCAAATAAATACATTTCAGGATCAATTGAAGAAGATCATTTTAAAAGTCCTGACATAATGTTGGGTACATGATTCCAGAATGTGTTTTTCGTCGGATTTGGTTCGTCCAAATCTCTACCTCGGATTACCAAATCCGAGGTAGAGGTGAACCGTCCTCTGTCCCACATCTGAAGCACAGACTGGTTTACATCTGTGTGATTTCTATGGTGTGAAAAATGTTTGACGGAGAATGTAGAAATGGGTTAGGGGATGCCTTCCTTTGTCAGATGCCAAAGTAAGGTAACAAAGTAAGGCAAAGTAAGGCATCTGACAAGAGATGCCTTACTTTGGGTCTGTATTTTCAATCCTCCTCTCTCTTGGCTGGATGGATAATTGTTTAGCTATCTTGAATTGAATTGCACAATTTGACATTTTGAAAATGAATTCACTTAATGGAAACACGTCAATTTCAAACAAACTTGTATTTCAATAAGTTTCGGCGCTGAGATGAGGTTGGTTTCTTGGCTGTAGCATAACTAGCTTATTCCGCAAAACTGCAATGGAAACACTTTTTTCCCGTCACACGAATCACGTGATCAACCACTATATGTTGCCACTGGCACAAACCAGGAAGAAGATGATGACAGGAAGTAGCTGGAGGATCATGACTGTGTGATCTTAGTTGCGTTTCTTATTTAATGGAAACACAGCAATTGCAAAAATTACGTTTTTCCAACATTAGCGGAATATCGACAAAGTTTTGCTCACATTTGCAGTGTAAATGCAGCTTCTGTCTTTTGGATGCCTTGATGATTTTTTTTTACTTTGGATTCGGAAGAGAATCGTTTAAAAAGAAAACCGATTGAACCAGAAGCTTCTTTGAGAATTTGAATCAGGGGATAACAACCAATTACGCAGAAATTTTTACAAAGTTAGGCGAACGTAGCACAATGTAGCTTAAAATATTTTTCGCAACCAAATCTTGACAAGGTGGTCCCTCCTGGTTTTATGCAGGTGCACCTGGATGAGACTTCTTGTGGTTCTGCTTCTTCTTGTGTTTGAAGAACACAAGGATTCAGGGAGTGGAGACATCACCAAGGCTAATCAGCCAATCAGAAATGGAATTTTCTAAATGTGCGGCTATGCCATGTTACACACCTAAACTGAAAAAAAGGAAGAATGGAAAGTAACCAACCTCTCCATTTAGGTAAAACTATCTGCCACTGAAGCCAGTTGAAGGGTTTACATTTCAGATATTAACATATTGGTTATTATTTCAAGTTAACCTAAAGCAAAAAAAAAAAAAAAAAAGTTAGTAACCTTTACCTGCAAAACATTTTGAAACACAAAGACTTTTAGGAGTCGTTTCTCATATCATATCATACTTTTTGGCTTTACTTAAGTAACATTATCATAAAATATCACCAGAGTCTCCAGTAAAATTTCTAAAGTCTCTACAAACTGTGAGTAATTTCTCTAAATGAAGAACAAACATGTGTTACCCAGAAATGCATCAGTTTCATATGCAGCTGATGTTGAAGTGAAACTTCCTGTTGGTGCTCAACCTTCATAGTTCTAATGTTAGTTTGTTAGTCTGCTGAACCTTCTGTGCCATTAGCACGACATACACCATTTATAGTCACTAGTGTACTTTACCCTATTCTCACATATGTTTATATTTACTCTGCCTACTGTAAGTGTTGGTTTCATATGTTTCATGCTGAAAACATTTGATTTGAAAAGTGTTTTTTCTGCCTGAATTTATTTTTGAAAATGTGTCCGTTAGTGCAATTCTTTTAAATCTTTTTTTTATTACTGTAGTCTTGACAATTCCAGATACACACATGCACATCACTGTATATGTTCTGTTACTTTGTCATGGTTTAGTTATATGTTATTTTATGTGGAAGAATATAAGCCTTTCTTCTTCCCACTCCTTTTTGAGACATATGCATTCTTGTTTATGTCTAAATACAGTATTATTATTATATAAATTATGAATTTGTTAACTCAGACAATGTCTTGGTCTTACTATATGTATACTGTTGCTGTGTATATTTGTGCATATGCTTTTTTTTCCTTTTTACCTACTAAAGGGCATAATATGCTTTTTTTTTTTCTTTTATGATTTGAAATAAAGTTAAAAAAATGTGAAATGTTTGTCTGATTCTGTTATTCAACAAGTACTTATTACTTAGGTAGCCTTTTTAGGAAATACTGTTTGGTTTTGTTCTCTTCATGGCTACTTATTACTTTTACTTGAGTAAAAACATGTTGAGGTAAACTCATCCCTCCAATTTTTGATGAGCTCTGCTGGTCTCGCATGTCACATGTTGTGATGTCACACAGACTAAACAGATGTGAATTTTGTGTTGCTTTTGCGTATTTGGTTTCATTTAACTTGCATTTATCTTTGTTCAAATTGCATTTATTTGCTTGCAGTGAATAGTGAAGGCTTCACCACTGATGCTGTTAGCTCCACTGACCTCTTGACCCCCTGTGTTTGTCTCTCCCCTGCTCTGCGTTCAGCATCGCCTCCTCCCACCCCAACCCCCCTTCGTCACATTGATGGTTTTCGGCCAGCAGCCTCCTGAAAACGGATAGCTGAGCACGGCGCTCCGACTCAACTGACCTATTTCATGTGATATGATGTGCTGAGATCGCAGCTGCATTCAAATTCAGCCTCCATAATGAATGAAAGGAGGAATTTTGGAAGCTGGAGCTCCCTCTTGACTGCTCTGTTTCTCACACTCAGATAAAAGGAAGTCTTTTTTATTTTTTAGTAAAATCTTCAGACAAATAACCGGCTGACTTAACCATCCATCCATCCATCTCTCTCTCTGGGAGGCAGTGTGCTGTAAATAATTCATAGCTGCTCCAATCTGAGCCCGTTTACTGTGCTTTGTCTCTTCTATGCATAACTGTTTGATTTGCAGAGTGTGATCTGTGTGAGGCCGTCACTTTGTCCATGCTTTTATCTCTCATACAGCAGGGACGGTGTCTGCACACGTTTGGAAGTTGGGTCGTACACGCATGGGCCTGTACTGCCACCTATCGTCTGGAATATGTATCTGTACCAGGTTCTGTAACACTAGTTGGATGGGTTGACATTTTCTTTTAAGGAATATACAGAAATATTATTAAGTCAACTCAACTGGATGGGAATTTGATGGGTAGAGGTGGAGTCTCCTGTTTCGGTCTTCCCTGCAATTCTTAAATTGAAGTGAATGTTCTTTTCTCCCACAATGTGCTTGAATAGGTTTGTCAGTTTTTATTTAATTTTAAGGCCAAACATTTGTTTTCTCCTACTAATAATTTTGGTTTTATAATACCTTATAAATGGATTCATTCCTCTTAAATATTTTCACAGTTTGTCTTATCCTTCTGACAGATGTAAAGTGGAAAATGAAGGATTAAAATAAAAAACAAAATCTGAAAAGTGTGTCATACTTTTATATTCCACCCCATTTGAATATGAAATTACTGTATTAGTTTAGTTGTTTTCTTTTTCTTTTTCTTTTTGTTTTGTTTAATTTGATTTTTGATTGTGTTTTTTTTTCTCTCTTTCTTTTTTACTTGTGTGTTGAAAGGTTAAAAATGACACAAAAAATAATTATTTCACTATTGTGAGAAGATGTAACTGTTTCTGGGCTGGACTAACCTTCTAGGTTTGCAGGATCCTGACTATGTAACGATGTGTGGCTCCATTTAATAACTTAGATGCAGTTTTCCATTAATTTTGCATTTGTGGTATACGAAAACAAACAAACAAACAATGTTCAGAAATATTAGTCAAACTCTAAACATTAGACCTCTGTCTTGGAGGTTCTGGTCTTGGCCTTGCACAATTTCAGTCCTGGAAGAATGGCCTTTGATGGATACCATCGATTAAAAAAACAATAGATTACTTCTGAAGTTTTCTGATTTTTCTTCTTTTTTTTGCAAATCATTGCATTGCTCTGTGTTGGTCTGTAGAATAAAACCCTGATGAATTATATCAAAGTTTGAAAAGGCTTAATAGGCATAAAAACTTATTCAAAATCACTGAAAACTGTAAAATTATATCAATAAAAGATGGTTTGCTGAAGGAGTTTTGCAGAAATATTCAAGATCATTAGCGGTGGAGACCCATTGTTTAGTGTTGAGCTGATTCCTCGGTGGTCCTCGGTTTGTATTCCGGCTCCTCCCACTGAGGCGGATAAGCTGCTGTGATTGGCTGAGAGGAGCTCCGCGCGACCTCCCCCGTGTAACTGAGAACCCGGCAAGCGGGCGAACCAGTGGGGTAACTGGTGTAAAATGGCGCTGTCTCAAGGAACAAAGAAAAAAGTTTGCTATTATTATGACGGTAAATACTTCATTTGGACATTTTACTCGCTCTCATATTCAAGTGTCCTTTACGGCGTGTAAAACTTCGGGGTTTTATTTTTCCTATGTCAGGGTTTTAAGTGTTGCAGCGCGGTCCAGCTCCGAAGCCGGTGTTGGGGAGCTAACGTTAGCTTGCTAACTAGCTTGTTTTAGCCGTGCTAGCTATTAGCCCGAATTCCGGACCCTGTACGTTGTTGTCTCTTCGGCTTCATTTTTGGTCACTCAATATTAAAACAACTTTTCATAAATTATTAAAGCCTCCTATGGGGGGTGTATTTGTGCATTAGAACTATGATGATAAATGGGGAGATGAGGCTATGCGGTGATAATCAGTGTTCCTCCAACTCGCTAACAACTTCCGAGAAGTGAGGAAGGATGCGCTCTGCTGCTTTAATTCGCTTCATCTTCCGAAAGGATTTGGGGCAGGATTAAACCATATATTATATACTTGTACTGGGAATAAGTATCGTTTAAATACTGCCTGTCATTGTACTGTTGCGTATTCACTGTTTTAAACTGAATGAACCCCGCCAGCGTTACATTTGCGCTGACGACTGCATTTTTGTCCTGTTTATGATTGATCGTTTCAAGCCAGTTTTTTTTTTTTAAATAAGCTGAAAAGTCCTGTTTGTACAGAAACGTCTGATGTTACTTCCGTATTCCCATTGTGTCGTGTGAACGCATGATTCGGGATGCTCATGAATAATTGAAGATGGATCTCATTTGGATGCGCATTTTAATACTCCTGTGCACGTAAGATACCCATTTCCTGTGATCTGCACGATAAATCGAATCAGATTTGCGATATCGGTGTGCGCAGTATCACAGTAGCAAGAATCCGCTTGGATTTGTTTCAAAGAGGCGGCATGCATTGACTATGCTTAGCTGGAAAGTATTTTGGACATTGCATAATTTTTCCTAATGCAGGCGCCTTTGGTTTTCATACATTTATTTAGTTTAGTTTTTTTTGTAGTTGGAAATACTTGCAAAGAGGTTGTTTTTTCAGCCAGCTGACCAAAGATAGGAAGGGGAAGTGTTGGATTAATATTATGCACAGCCTCAAAACGCAAAAAAACAAACTGTTCTTTTGTATTTTTTGGCATGTAGTCATAACCAAAAGTATGAAAAATCTTTAGCTGTATAAAACCCAAATTTTGCAACACTTCATATAAGTTGATTTGGATACTTCATGAAGTTCAGTATCTAAAAAAGTTAATTGTTTTTTTTTCAGTACAGTGAGTAGAATATAAAATAAAACACCAACTCATGTATGAATGGATTGATGGATTTGTCTCTTAACAAATTTTGCTAGGTGATAAATTGTCCCAGAAATCATTGTGATAAACGATAATATTGTTTTTGAGACCATTCTTAAGTAATGGTAATACCATAATAATTCAAAGATCAATAAACTTTAAATTCTAATGAACATTTAACACGGGAACTGGACGACATTTAATATATCCAAAATAAATAAACAGAACGTCAGAAACAACAAATAAAATGACCAATGAAGTCTCTAAACAACATTGTCCTTAAAAATGGATCTAGTTGGGAACAAAAAACAGACTGAAGACTTTGTCATCCAGTTTTTAGTAGAAACAGAGGGAAAGGAGAAAAAAATGATAGCTCATTTTAATCAATCATTATTAGTTTTACTGCGACAGGCGTAGTTGCCCAAAAAAAAGCTTCTCTTTTAGCTTCAGAACATTGGATGCTGACCAACCTACCCTGTTTATCTCCTGCAGGTGACGTGGGGAACTATTACTACGGCCAAGGCCATCCCATGAAGCCCCACAGGATCCGCATGACACACAACCTCCTCCTCAACTACGGACTCTACAGGAAAATGGAGATTTATGTGAGTCAAACAGAAATGTTTAATTTTAGAGTACAAATGTAACGCTCCAATTGGGCATACTTTCTTTTTCCTGCCATCTAGACATTTAACATAATTAACTTATGCAATTAACTTGGTTCCTTAAAGCTTTTTACAAAGAGAAACGGCTGCTTGCATCATCCCATTTTATTTTTTTGTCTTTTAATACAAAATCTTTTACTAATTTTTTTTTTTTGTTTTTACACTTGATCAGCTGTTGGTGTCTAATAAAATAAGAGCAAAGGAATGCTTGAATGGAATATTTGGTTAAATAAAACAATCTTTTTTTTTATTGTATATATATATATTTACATTATTTTTAACTAGTTTTCTTTTTTTCTTTTTTTGTTTATTTTGAAGTCTTGCAACAACATTTTGCTCAGTATGTGTGGTTGAAAGACAATAGTCTGTGTCTATGTTCCCCATATTATGATTAAACACTGCCATCAATAATTTATTTGACTTTTCTGTTGATTTTTAATTTCTTTTGTGCCCTCTTCTGATACAGACTTAAGCTGTAGGGATGCTAAAGCTAAAGGAGGTAGTTGAGGTCTTTGATTTGATGGAAAAGTGATGAAAATTGAAGTTCATTGCATTCAGCAACATCAGTGTAATGTTAAATAAAAACTACAAATGGTTCAGTTTTTAACTGCTGGTGAAGAAAAACAGGATTGGATTAACAAAGAACAGAAAACAATATTTGTTGTCGTAACAATGATATTTGGGCGCAATTCTTTAGATACTTAAGACTAAAATAATCACTTGTATTGCACTTGTCCATCGATAAAAGTTAACATAAAGCTGTGCTAGCTTATAGATATAAAACTAAGGCACTGCTTCAGACAGCTCAAACATTTTCTGATACTGACTTGAGTCACAAACCAAAAGGTTCTGTGGTTTCTATCCGTCACGATAGTTTTTTCTTTAACAGCTACTTTCCATACATTTTCAGGACTGTATGAATCTTTACGTCAGTCCTAATTAAATTTGTTTTCATCTTTCAGAGGCCACACAAAGCCAGCGCTGAAGAGATGACCAAGTACCACAGTGACGACTACATCAAGTTTCTGAGGTCCATCCGTCCAGACAACATGTCTGAGTACAGCAAACAGATGCAGAGATGTGCGTCCGGTTTTCTTCTCCACCGTCTCCTGCTGCTCGCCTCACATTCACTCAGTCAGATTCTCTGCTTTCTTCTTCTTACAGTTAATGTCGGAGAGGACTGTCCAGTTTTTGACGGTCTATTTGAGTTTTGCCAGCTCTCGACTGGTGGATCAGTCGGTGAGTTATCTATCGTAGATGATCCGTCTTCTTCTCTAATAGTCTTAAGTATCATTTCTAGCTTGATTTGCAGATCGTTAAGCTGAGCGGAGGGAGGTTTTTTCCTTACATTTGGGTCCAACTCTGTTTTTGTTTCAGCTGGAGCAGTGAAGCTGAACAAGCAGCAGACGGACATTGCCATTAACTGGGCTGGAGGACTCCACCACGCCAAGAAGTCTGAGGCATCCGGCTTCTGCTACGTCAACGACATCGTCCTCGCCATCCTGGAGCTGCTGAAGTGAGTCCAACACCGCTCTGCTGCTTCTTTTGCTTCTGGCTGCTTCTGTTTTTCATATCATGTCAAGTAGGATACCGATCCAGAGACACAGCTGAATTGACTTACATTTGTTTTTTAAGTAAATGTACTGAATTACAACTTGATTTGATTACACAAGTACAGCACACTGAAATACATCACTAGCTTCACAACTTTGGTCAAACATGTAAAAACAACTTTAATTGTTCAGTCAGTTCAATTAGGAGTAGAACAGCCAGTGTAAACAAGTGTTCAGGTTTCTATTAGTGGTAGAAACTTGAACATTTAAACACATCATGGTGGTGGCAGCATCATGCAGCGTCATGTCCATCATGATGGAAAGCAGTCAGGTTTAACAGGAAGAAGCATGGAGCTAAAAACACAGCAATCCTGAAAAGAAAACCTGCTAGTTGCTGCAAAAAAGAATTGAGACTATAATGGTTTGGGTCAAAGCATGTTCATGTGTTAATGGCCCAGTCAAAGTCCAGACATAAATCCAACTGAGACTCTTTGACAAGAGTTGAAAACTGAGGTTAAAAGTTGATCTTGAGCTGCTTTGCAACCAAAATTGAGTTTTGTGGCACTACTTGTTTGTCGAACGCATCGAATCCCAAAAGTTATTAGAGTTTCTGTCAGATTGGTGTTGTAATCTGACAATGTGAAACTTTAGGTTACTTGTTTTGGTGAGAGATGGAGGCCTGCAAGGACAATTTTACCTGGTGCTTGAAATTTCTTGACTTTAATTGAGGTGTTTTCAAGGTTTGGAAAGTCATTGATTTCTGTATAAAGTCAGAGAAAGTGATTGATATCCAAACTGCACAGTTTTGTAATAAAGTGCAATCAATTAAAAGGAGAAATTTGGAAAATGTTATTTGCAGTTGAAACTAATAAAAAGACAAAAAAAATTCTCACTATCTGAAGTTAAATCAGGCTAAACTTGTTAGAATCTAGATTCCAACAGTACAGTCTAACTAGTCAGTTAGAATCACCAAAATTATTTCTTACCCCACTAAATGCCACTTTCTTTCTATATTGTGTTTAATTTGAGTATAAAGATAATGTACCTAAAAAGATTTCTTTGGATTATTTACATTTATTGAATAGTATTCATAATGGCTCAATGCTCCAGATTTGTCCCTCCTTTGTGTGAAGTTGGAGCAGCATTGACCTGAACCCTGTACTCCCTCCAGATACCACCAGAGGGTGCTCTACATAGACATCGACATCCACCATGGCGACGGTGTGGAGGAGGCCTTCTACACCACAGACAGGGTCATGACCGTTTCCTTCCACAAATATGGGGAATACTTCCCTGGCACTGGAGATCTGAGGGTGAGTCTCAGAGCGTTTCTCCTGGAAAACATTTCAACACGTTAAAAACGTTAATCCAACCATTTCAATGTGTGCAGGACATCGGAGCAGGAAAAGGCAAGTACTACGCCGTAAACTACCCTCTAAGAGACGGCATCGATGATGAGTCTTATGAAGCCATCTTCAAACCTGTGAGTTGTTTTGCGTTTCAATACCTCTAATTCCTCAAATGAAGTTTGCTCGTTTGATTAAATGTTGTTTTTGTGTTAGATTATGGCTAAAGTCATGGAGATGTACCAGCCCAGTGCTGTGGTTCTGCAGTGTGGAGCAGATTCTCTTTCTGGAGACCGACTGGGCTGCTTCAACCTCACCATCAAAGGTGAGACAACGTCTCAGAGTGACGCTAACTTCCTTTAACACGTTACAAATTCAACTATGTGTGCATCTCCTCTTAAAGGCCATGCCAAGTGCGTGGAGTACATCAAAAGCTTCAACCTACCTCTGCTGATGCTGGGCGGAGGCGGCTACACCATCCGCAACGTCGCCCGCTGCTGGACCTTCGAGACGGCCGTGGCCCTGGACTCGTCCATCCCCAACGAGTTGCCCTACAACGATTACTTTGAATACTTCGGGCCCGACTTCAAGCTGCACATCAGCCCGTCCAACATGACCAACCAGAACACCAACGAGTATCTGGAGAAGATCAAGCAGCGGCTCTTCGAGAACCTGCGCATGCTGCCTCACGCCCCCGGAGTCCAGATGCAGGCCATCCCCGAGGACGCCCCGCACGCCGACAGCGGAGACGAGGACGAGGAGGACCCCGACAAACGCGTCTCCAGTAAGAGATTTAACACACACACACACAGGCGTTGGATTAGTTCGTTAGGGGGCGCTGATGATTGTCTGTTGCAGTCCGGGCCCACGACAAGAGGATAGCCTGTGAGGAAGAGTTCTCAGACTCTGAGGACGAGGCCGAGGGGCAAGGTGGCGGCCGCAGGAACGCAGCCAATCACAAAAAGGCAAAGAGAGTGAAGAAGGAGGAAGAGAAGGAAGGAGAGGAAAAGAAAGGTAAGGCTAGAGCAGTCCTGTTATCTCTTTAGAAATGCATGATATAAACAGTAGAAAAAAATATAAATTTGGCCTGAGAAAAAGACCTGTAGTTTAGTGGCTAACAGCAGCAACGCCTGATGATGATGTAACCATGTGGAGTTAAAGCTGAGCAAGAGAGAAGCAACATGGCTTCAGGTTTAAACTACCACTGTCAGCGTTAACACCTGATTGATCTATAAAGCTTGACGTGTTAATATCACATAATGCAGATTAATCACATGACCTATTTTGACCTAAAAGCCTCTAATGGAGCGTTACCATGGTCACAGCAACAAAGTTGTTGGCACAAAACGAGTGAAAAGAAGAACAAGGAGAGTCAGACTGATGTGCTTTAAAGAACAGCGATGAACGTTTGGATAAAAACAAGCTAGTATACAGGCGACTTATTGCAGTGATGAATATATATCAATATATTGACTGGACAATATTCTGTCTGTACATTTGCTCATTTCATTTCTGTTACCAATCTATATGATTCATTTATTTGCCATTGTCTTTAGTACATTTCTGTCATGATACAGATGTTAAACTCCATTAGCAATAGTGTTTAAAAGGTCTTAAATTTGAGTTAGTGAAACCTGCAGAAACTCTCACAGTGGTTTTGGTTTGTCTTCTGAGTTGATAACATTCTGTTTGTTTCCTAGAAGTCAAAGAGGAAGAGAAAGAGGAGGAGAAGATGGACACATCTGGGTAAGAACCAGTTAAAGCTTCTCCATATTTAACTGTCCATATCGAAAAGTTAAAGCACACACAACCAAAATCATTTGTTTCCTTCTTTATAATTTTGGGTACCGTATTTTCCGCACTATAAGGCACCTAAAAACCTTCAATTTCCTCAAAAGCCGACAGTGCGCCTTATAATCCGGTGTGCCTTTTATATGGACCAATATTGAACCACAACAGGTCTAACAACTACAGTAAGCAGCCGCCAACTTCATTTTCGCCCGTAGAAGAAGTGCGCTGTGCATGCTGGGATAGTTGTCAGAACGCTGGTTTGTTAATAAAGTTTGATAATACATTTAAAGCCGGGGGGGGTTGCGGGGGAAGAGTTGCGGCAGCGTGTTGATTGTTCTGTGTTACACAGAAAGCAGTTGGGCACAATATCGTAACACCGTGAGTGAAACAATGACTGGGGCAGACAACTATATAAAGTACTCAGGACCACTTCTTTACAAAAGTGGATGTGTAATAATAGAAATCGGCAACCCAAACTGAAGCGTCTATTCTATGCGCCTTATATATGAAAAAAGTTTTAAAATAGGCCATTCATTGAAGGTGTGCCTTATAGTGCGGAAAATACGGTAGTTTCATTTTACATATTTAAAATATTATGACAGGCTTAGCTGTAACTTATTGCTGTCATTGAAATGTTTTATTTAACATATTTACTTCAAAAAGTGAAGACCTGATCATGTGGTGACATGGATGTATTTTTCTATAGGTCACATTTCTGCACTAAGAATCACTTTTTATTGCTCTTTTGACTTTCTGATTTTGTTTTGAACTAGCTGTAAGCCAGTCTTGAAACTGAACCAAATGAACTATATTCCAATATGTGATGTCTGATCAATGTTTGTGTTTCAGACCAAAAGAGGAGATAAAGACAACTTGAAGTGATCCTGAGGGAGAAGTGTCCGTCCTGTTGTCCTGAGCCCAGATTCCTGTTTTCCTCCTGCAACCAGAGGATCTTTTTGTATTCCTGTTTTCCTTTGTTCCTACAGACAAACCTGCTTTCCATTGTTTACACGAGTTGAGCAGCAGGTGGATGGGATGGAGGTCAACCCCACCCACCTGCCACCCACTGTATGAGATGTAAAATTCCCTCCAACCCCTTTGAGCTCTTTGTGGACATCAGGTTTGCTGTGATAAGAAAACTGTTTCCATGCTGGAATTTCTGATTAAAGCCTGTCTGTGGGGCCTTCCTGTTTGGTTTTTTTTATTTGTAAGTATTTATGAAGCATCAAAAGCCCGCCCTAGGCAAGCAGTTCCACCTTACCGTATACTCATCAGTGAATGCATGCTTAGAATCATCATCTCACCTTCAGCATGTACATATTTCTTAGTCTCTGCCCTCCACCAGTCCTGACTCTCTGCTCATTAAGTTATTTTAAATCATGAATCCGGTCGGCTCATCCTCCCAGGAATATCTGCTCTGTGAACCCGTTTCCTTCCTGTGCTGTTTTTATGTTTGCGAGTGAGTGGGACCCTCTCCAGAGGCTGATGTTGCTGAGCAAATGACTTATTTAGAGATTTTGTATCATTTTACAGAAAAGTAGAGAAAGCCAGTGAGGGGCTTTCAAAGTGTGGCTGGTTGGAGTTGTATCCTTGTGAAATGTGCATTATCATATCTTTGTCATAAAAAAATAAAGAAAACGATCCAATTGTGGTCTTTTGTGTATATGCTCACAATTACAAATATAGTAATATAATAGTTGCTTAAGAATGTAAAGACCAACCATGTGTCAGGAAAGGCAGAATTTTTTAGGAGTAACTACACCTAAAAGTCATGGAATGGGATCAAATATTGAATTTATGCTACAAAATAATTGATTCTGTATATATTTTGTCACAAATGTAAACATTTATTTCTCTCTCCAGACCTTAAAACACAATTTTCATTTGCTATATTGGTAGTGTACTGTGATTGTTATATTGGTCACCATAATGCCAATTTCCTGTTTTGCAAGTGTTTTTCACTCGGAGCCAAAATGGTGACAAATTGAAGAGTTTGTGCTTCAATTACAGTCAAGATAAAATCTTTTTCACATTTACCGTTTTCCTGACATGCTTCTCTAACTCCTGGTTGTTACATAAGTTAACTTTTTGATGCTGCCACAACCTAATGTTGCTCACTGTGTGACATAAATGTGGCTCCTAGTCCAGCTAGTAGCTAAATGATCTATGTATCACAGGACTGGGAAAAAACTGGATTACTACTTTTCATCGCCAAGAAACCAATTTACATTCTAATTTAATATTCAGTTATAAAACCAAAATGGATGTTTATACGTTACAACAAAAACAAACCATCCTTTCCTTGACCTTATTTTATTGATAAGATTTGGAGTTTACAAATTAAATGTGATTACTGCTGGCAAATGTTAAAAAGTTTATAATTATAGTTCAGTACAAAGCACTGGAGGCGAGTGATGTTTTCCTTTGACTGGATTGAGTGATGTTAGCTGAAAGGGTTGCTTGGTTACGCCTCCAGCTCAAAGTCAAAGTAGTGTGGGTCAAAGTAATGAATTCGTACGTATCCGTCTTCTCCTCCACTGCTGTAACTGTAACAACAGGAACATCAAGCAGTTTGTTACGGGGTTGTTCTGTATTTTTAGAAAAAGTGGAAGAATTAGTCAGGCAGTACCTCTTGCCGTCGGGATGGAACGCCACACAGTTGATGGGGCCAAAATGACCTTTGACCCTCCCAAACTCCTCCTCGTATGCAGCATGGAAAAACCTAAGTGCAGAAAATTACACATCTAAGTAATAACTCCTTCAAAAAACATATTTTTCTTCCTTCTATCAACTTTAAACATGAACATAACTTCAGATTCTCTCTCACCTCGCCTCAAACTTGCCGATCCTGGTGGATGTTGTGGTGACGTCCATGGCTTCCTGCCCTCCTCCCATCACCACCTTAACCAAATGCTTAGTCAGACATTGCCATGACAACAAAGAGATTGACCGTACTCCATAAGAGTCATGTCTTACATGGTCCATTATAGGAGAAATGGCAGCAGAGTTTACAGGCCTGTCTGTCCTGAATGTCTTGATGTGATCCAGAGAATTGGAGTCAAAGAGCTAAGAGGACAACATAAGAGTTAGTGTTTAAATGTACACTTATTAATGTGTTTAAACTTATTAATGTGTTTAAACGTATTAATGTGAGTCTCACTTTAGAGGTGTTGTCTTTGGAAGCAGTGATCACCATGGTGAGATCGACGGATGTCTGGATGTCATTGATCTGCCTGGTGTGCTCCTTCGCCTTCTTCAGAATTTCACCAGACTGGAAAAGATCACAGCCCAGTTAGGACAAAACCACGTCTACACTAGTCCTTTTTTCCCTTCTTTTTTCTCTGTATTGTAAGTTTTATACCAAAAACATACTGTGATATACGTAGTTATTGCCACACATCACAGTAGCTATCATATGACTTTTATGGCGTATCTACAGAGGTGGGCAGAGCCTGATGTAGTTGTGTTGGCGTCGAACCTTAGCACTGAACTGGTTGATCTCTCCGTTCTCATGGCCTGCGATGACGAACTCCCCCAGAGCCCCCCACACCGCGCTGGTTATCTTGCACTCACTGCAGGGGACGGACAGGTACGGGTTGTTGTCCTCTGCAGACACACAAGTAGGAATGGTAGAAATAGTAAATTATTTAATAAAAATCTGAATTCTTTCCCAACAGTAAATATGGGTCAAAAACCTTTTTTTATTTTAAGCAACATCAGTCTGGGAGCTTGGTATAAAGGTTTGTTTTTTGTTTTTTTTGCTGATAACGATCACATGGATTGGATATTAGTAGCATTTATGGTACTAAATGGAAAAACCGGCAAGCACAATGTAGCAAGAGGACTGAAAAACCTATCGGTTACAATATTTAACAAATTGTTAACAGCAAGATGAAATTACACACACAGTCAAATAAATCTCACAACACTGTATTGAATAATGTCAGGAAAATAAGAAACACTCAAAGTCAAACTCGGGTAGCATTTAAATAAACAAACCAATATTAAGTCATCAAAACTGCCTGAGAGCATGGATCAATTAAATAGCCTCCTGCTTGGATAATTACTCTGACTTTAGAATGTAGAAATATCCTTAGCTTTGACCTACGTATATTACATTCTCCTTGAGGATCAAGTTTAAATGCTGTTTTGGTGAAGTCCAGTTGGAAAACATAACCGTGTGTGTGTGTGTGTATGTATCTGTACCCATCTGCTGTGGATCTCTCAGGTCAAAGAAGTTCAGGAAGCACTGGTAGCCCATCTGCTTGTCTGTGGAGAACATGATGATGTTGCCGCTGAAGTCGAAGCCACACGTCCTGACGGCAGAGTTGGTGTTGAGGAGAGCCAACTGTTTACCTGCGGAGAAACACGCAGGGTGTCACAAAAGGAGAAGTAACCATACCTTTACTTTTCTCTCATCTTTGGGGGAGGAGGAGGGAAATAACCAGAGAAGTCGTCACATTCCTCTAGGGTTTCCTTATGTTAGCTTTTAGCATCCAGGAGGAAACCTAGCCTTGCTAGCTTACCGGTCTCACAATCCCACAGGCGACAGCTGTTGTCTGCTGATCCCGTCAACACATTCTTGGTGTCCCCTGATGAGAAGTTAAGAAAGCAACACTTTCATACATTTAGCCATAACATTTTCCATCAGAGCCCAGAGAGGCGTAGAAGCAGGTCCTCGTGATGGAAGGATACAGTCGCAGTCAACACACCACACCGCTCCAGTGTGTCCATTATAGGTGCCGAGCCTTTCTCCGTTGACAGAGTACCAAACGTTGGTTACCTGGAGTGGAACATCACGTGAGATAAAACAGCTGTATCCCAAAAGTTACGGAGGTTACACGAACGCAACACAGGTCTGGACTCACCGTGTCTTTGGCTACGGAAAACAGCAGGTCTCCTTCTCTGTTGTACTTTATCTGAGTGATGGACCTTTCATGGCCCTGCAGTAGAATGGGTTTCTGGGAACACAGAACTCCGGGTTTAGCATAAGACCTAGTCTTTTACCACAGGGTGTGTATTTAGGCTAGATAAGGTTAATTTAGCTCAACTAAACCGCTAAGCTACAGCGCGACAACATCTCCCATTGCCCAACTATAAATACTCCTACTAGCAGCTAGTCTCCTTCGCAGCTAGCGTTAAAGCTAAGCTAACGCTAGCCGAACTAACGCTGGCAGATACAGAATGAAAAAATAAATAAGACACCCACGTGTGGGAATATATTTCCTGGTAAATATACTCACCATTTTTGCTGGCTAAGCGCCGTCAGTCTGCTCGGTTTATTCACTACGCGTCCCGTCAACAGAGAAAAAATTAACACTCGTGTGTGAGGCGCCGGAGCCGCAGCGGAAAAGGAATTAGACGTCATTCTTACGTCAAAAAGCAACATGGTGCGCCCCCTACCGTTAATAGGTGGTAGCGCAACCCGGGGCACCAGGAGGGTCCAGGGGTACTATGACTATACTATGACCATATATATATATATATATATATATATATATATATATATGGGTATCTCTTGAATTGCTACAAAATAAAAATGTATTTCCTTCAGCCCACTGGCTTTAATGTTGACACCTTGAGATACCATGAGGCCTAAATTCTGAACATCATGCCATGGAGTGCATCCCAGTTTTCCATGTCTGGCATATAGCCATTCATTTTAGCTTTTAAACTGGTTCTATTGATCCTGTGTCCAGACAGGGATAATCAGTAGCCCAGCATCATGACCTGTTTGTTCTGAAGATCCTGCAGCTTCCACTTCTCTTCCTAACATGGCGCCTCCTCACCCTGACTCTCATACTGACAGGAGGAACCACAGAGCTCTGTTAGGTTAAAGCTCATCTTCTGAAGTTGGGATATTTTTCCTCCAACAGGTTCCAGAGGAATCAAACCAGATGTTGGACTGGATTTTATTTCAATGTCATTTGTGAATGTTAGCTTCTCATTTTCAACAGTGGAGCTATAAAGGTTGAAAAAGGTTATTATTTTGGAGAAAGTCTCATCAACATCAATATTTCCACTAAATAAGAGGCAAAAAAACAAAATTGTTTGATGAAGGAAAAGCCTCTCAGACTCTGAGCCCGACAGCACCAAACTATTTTTTATATTAGACAATTAATTTAATTTCACACCATTATCGCGGTAGAAGCCATTTGTTTGTTAAATACTTAATGAAACATATTTACCGTGTTTGATGTTGTAAATAACTTATACTCACGAGATAATTAGTTCAAGTTTGTCGTTTATTGAATGTTCAGAAACTACAGCGGCTGTAATGAGCCAAGACAAAGGAAAACAAAGATAAAACAACCCGAACAGCTGATCAACTCTAAAACACTCGCACATTTTTACTCTCCGTCTCTCTCTGTCATTTAAACACACCCGTTGCCGTGGCAACCTCCTGAGCGCCACAAGCCGACCAGAGATTACGTTAAACACATAACATTCAGTCCGTTACGATATCAGGTTTTCAGGCTTGATATTTATTTTGCGATCATTAATAAGCGCTAACCTGAACACAGTGGTTCATTACAAATCAACACACAGTTAATTTTAAACTCCTGCTCTGTTGGTTATTTTGGTAATGGAACCGAAAAGCACAGAATTACGCAACACCTTGTTGAAACAATAATCACTGAGATTATTATTGTTGTTGGGTTCATTAATTTGAACACGTTTAGTTGATTTTTTTTGTTATTTAATAAAGTTCCGAACGTTTTAAGCGAGTCAGAGGAGGACGAGCTGGTCTCAGCGTCCTGGCGGCGTTTAGTTTGCCGAGATCGACTCAAAACCTTCCGCGATCCACGTGTTGCACCGCAGCTCTAGCAAAGCAAGAACAGTTCAGAAACAACATGAAATGAGGAAAAAGGTATTCATTAACTGATTATGTTTTAGATTGTTCTTGAAGAACTAATCAGTCAAGGCTGATTAGTGGGTGAACTCACGGCTGCACAGTGAACCCGATTCTTTTTTCCAGCAGACAGCCGCTCCTCTCTCTTGCAGGTGCTGCTTTCCCCCGCTACATCTTTTAGGCCGCACCCCCACTTTCACCCCTGGGTGGATCACAGGGGGAGCAAGTGAACCAAACCTAGGCTTTAGTCCGCTGTCGCGGGTTCAATTCCCATTTGCCCCATGTCCTTCATTTCCCTCTACGCCCTTCTTCCTATCAAGTTAGACGAATAAAGGTCACTATAGTGGAAAAACAACAACTTTACGTTGTACTGTTGCCTAATACTTCCATACATATTAATTATTGTGTGGACATCTGGGGACATTTTTACAAACATGTCTACGTGCTTCAGGGGAAAGTTACAGGAATAAATGCATCTGATCATTGTCAAAACAAATTAAATATCTGTTAGATTCCACACTTTAATATTTTATTACAATGTACTGCTCTTACAATAAACTCCTTCCATATTGTGTACAAAGGTGGACAACAGGAAAGTGATGGGGGGGTGGTGTCCCGCCAGACCGTCAGTTCCCGGAACCACAAAAAAAAAAAAAGCTTGTAAAACTGCATGCAGAATTGGGAATTCCAATTCAGTCAGTTTTAAACACATCAACCAGGCATTGATTAACTCAAACATACACTGCTTTTATTGAACAAGAAAAATATACAGGGTCAGATAAAAGTACTGCAAAAAAGACAAAAGGAAACATCTTTGGTTCCTTCTTATGCGCAAATGAAGTGGACAACAATGAATGCGTCCTTGTGGGACGACGGAAGAAAGGAAGCTTCGACATTTCTGGTTTAGCTGTCACCACTTTACCATAGCTACATATTCATAATCATGAGTCATACAGATGAGAAACTTGCATGTTAGTGAGTGAAACATTTCAGAAGTAAAGAAAAAAACATTACTCCATTTCCCCCCCATTTGGCTCAGTCAGCGCATCTTTCAAAAGCATCAGAAAGATGCAACGTATAACTCAAACCCAGGCGACGAGAGCAGCTCTACGTTAAGGGTCCAAATTGACCCCTCTCCCACAAGAAGACCTTCTGCTATGAAGCATTTAGTCAAGTTTTAAAGTATATACATACATAAATGGATATACATTCAAGCTAAGTGCTCGTCAGTTGAGACTGCCTTAGAATAAAACCAAGATGCAAGCGTTGCATAGAGGTACTTGAGCATTCTCTTGATTGAAACCTGATTACAAGCTACTGCCATCATCAGAGCGCGGAACAGACAAACAGACACATCCCAGACGCAGAAATGGCAAATTTAGTTATCTGAACTCTAAAGTGATTTTCACATATTCTAAACGAACCTAAATGAAACTGACTGAGAGCAGATTAAATTAGGAGAGAAGAGGGGGAGAGGGCATTACAAGCATCAGAGGGGATCACTTCAAAAGATTAAGGAGCCGAAAATCTGATTTTGAAATTCAAGGGAAAAAAATATATGTATAGTGTCATACAAAAAAAAACATAAAATAAATACAAATCTATGGAGCCAAAAACAAAAGTAAAGATGTAGCTTTACAAAAGAAATAGGGCCATGAGAAAAGAGCAAAAAAAGAGAAGAAAATTAAATCAAAACAAAAATGAAAAGTTTCATAAAGCCAAGAAAAAAGGGAAAATTTAATGGAAAAGAAAATAAGCACTGATCTGTGGAGTTAGCAAAACCTTAAATAATGAAAACCAGGAATGTGACAAAATTAGAAAAAAAAGGGGCACAAGAAAAAAAACAAAAAGGAACAAAAAGCAAAAGTAGCATTTAGACAGGAAGAAATATGAAAATTAAATGAAAAAATATGTAATAAAGAAGCAAACGAAAAAAACAAAAGGAATGCGATCAGGACATTACAATGGAGTATTAGGGCCATACTAATGACAGAATAAAGTCATAATAATATGAGGATAAAGTTGAAATAATACGGCAAAGTCATATTACGACTTTATTCTCAAAATTTTATTTATTATTATTTTTTAAATTTTCTTAACATGGCCCTAATACTCCGCCAGGGTATTAGGATCATTAAAAACGGACCAGGGTAAAAAAAAAGAAAAAAAAAGGCAGAAAACAAAATAATAATAAAGGAACAAAAAGTAAATGCAGCATCCAGAAGTTTCTAGAAAGAAAAGTCAAAACAAAAAATAAAAAATGTATGCAGCCAGAAAGAAAAAGAACCCTCAAAATTTCCCTTATTAATTCTATAGAACCTTCAGAATGTTCCAGGTTAGAGATGTTGTGTCGCACAAAAAGTAAGTGAATGTGGTGTCTTTTAGAACGAAACCCTTTCCATTACACAATCACTAAGACAAAACCCCGAACACACACAGGCTAACAACCTATTCTCTCCAACAACCAGTTTGACTTGTGTCAACCCAAACGGCTCCTTAAGATCCTCTCTGGTCAACTTATTAACACCAGCTGCACATTCACACCCTAAAGTTTGAAGTGAATCACAAGTTTCTACTGTCAATCCTCTCAGAGGAACTGCTGAGTCTTGAGAGTGGAGATATCAGAGTGGAAAGACACAAGCTAACAAGCTAACCGCGCTGTTAGGAGCTAACTGTTGTCGTTCCAGCAGAGGAGCAGCGTCTTGCAGGCTGGTGGTTTGAACGTGGAGGGGGAAAGGAAGAAGCGGTGGGCGGCCCCTGCTTCATTCCAGCGCAGGAAGAGGGGGCAGCGGCCCCGCCTCTTCCTGCGGGGCGTCTGTGTCCGGCCGCGGGCTGCAGTGACAGGAAGTGGAGTCTGCGACGGGACAGCTGCTGGGCTCCGGCAGAGAGTCTGTGGGCGGGGGGGAGGGTGAGTCGGTCCCAGGGTCGGAGGCGGGGGCCCCTCCGGTGCCGCTGTCCCCGTTCAGGTTCTGGACCTTCTTCTTCAGGTCGTTTCGTTCCACTTTGAGCGCCCGCCGCAGCTTGTCAAGCCGCTGGACTTTACCCTGAAGCGCCTCAAAGTCCTGGTCCCGCACGGCTTTCTGGAGACATTCACAGAAAAATATCCGTCAACTTCTGAGTTCATTTTCACACAGATATTTTTGGAATCTGTCAAAATCAGGATTTTATGCTCATACATTAATATTTCTTGATGTAAATAATATCTCAGTAGCGCTGACCGTGTATTTTGGGTCATTATTGACTATCAGTTCAAATTTAAATGTGTTTTCACATCTGACAGTCTGGTACACTTGGGGGAACAATATTGCAACATTTGTCCCATTTTCAGCTGCACCGTGTCAAACGAACGAAAACCTTTGAAAAACCTGTTCCCCTCCTTGCCTGTGAGGGCGCTGCACCAATAACCACTGAAGACGACAATGAGCACGACTTCCTTCTTTACAAAATCTAAACAAAAATGGAATGGCTTCAAGCATTAGCGGTTGTAGGATTTCTCTATCATTGTTGGTAAAAGCCCACCAGCCATTTCTCCTGCTAGCGCTTGACTCATGTTTATTTTGGTTGCCATTTACCCAGAATGCCTTGCGCTATAGTTCGCTTCCTGCTTTTGGAGCGGTTTCTGGTCTGCTTGGCATTCACATATGCATTCGAACCACAGCATTGTTCACTTTAACCAAATGGAGATTTGTGTTTTTAGGTTTACCAGAGTTTGCTTTATTAGTCTGCATCATTCAAATACCCATTCATGCCTCCACAAACAAACTGCACTTTCTACGCAAACTAACTAGAGTTTGATTAAAACGGACTAAACAGGGCCGGTGTCAATGCGCCCTTAGTTCCAGCAAGAATTTTCTGTATTGGGCTCCAATCAGACATTTTGGCATCACTGGCTTTCAATACAAACTCCTCCAAAGCAGCATAAATTCTCTAATATTTATTGCTTTCTTTTCGATAAAATTGCAGTCATAAAAAGAATTGTACCTCCTCAGCCATCTCCAGCAGAGCCTTGTTGCTGCTCTCCCACCTGGAGCGGTACATTGCCGTCTCCTTCTCCAGCTTTTTGATCTTTTTAGTCATCTGTGTGCGAGACGAAAACAAAGAGTGATGTTAGAGAACGGTGGAAATAACTCCAGTAACATTTCTGTTGAGGTTCCACACCTTTTCCATCTCTTGCTTAAAGGTGGTGAAGACTTCGTTGCTCTTAGACAAGGTGGTCTGGAACTCCTCGAACTTTTCCGTGTACAGCGACAGCTAAGACGACACGGCAGCCATAGTTAAAGAGCTGAATTCAGGGTTTCTACAGTTTTCCCATAGCAAAATTTAAGCAATTTTCAAAGTAAGTTCTAAAATATGACAAAATATTTTATACGCCTGACTGATGAACAAAACACTAATTTCACACAAAAAAAACTCCCAATTTTAATACCATCATCACAACTTCTCTCCTCTATTCAACCCTACGTTTTTACCAGCGTTTCATTGTTTCACTTGTATGATGAGCTCAGCTGATGTGCAGTTACACCAGGTGTTTGCTAATTGCTGCTGGCTAGTCTGAAGGAGCTGAGAGGGTGATCACAGAAGCTCAAAATATTGGAAATGGCAGCCATCATATATTTTGCACATCTGAATGGTTGCCAGGGGAGAGTAAAGGATTTCTCAACCATGCATAAAATAATGAAATCAACACTCCATGTATGTTTTTGATGAGGGAATAACATTATAATATGATGTGAAGCTCAAAGTTGGTTTTACATAATATTGCCCCTTAAACCCAATATTTCAAAGAAAACACAAAACAACAACAAAAAGCGTATTGGTATCAGTACGGGTATCAGCAATACAGGCCTTGTATTTACTAGGTATCTGATCGATATGTTTAGTAGAAAGTTGAGGCCAAACCTGCTGTTTGAGGTGAACCTCTTGCTGCTTCATCAACTCGCATATCCTCTGAGACTCCACAGCTTCCTTCAGCAGCTGCACATGTAAAACAAACCGTAAACGGCGAGTTCTTTCAACACCATGAACAGACGCGTATTTAGTTTCTCCAAAACGGCGCTCACAAAGTCTTTCTCCCGGTCGTGGTGTTCCTCAGACTCCTTCAGCATCTCCTGCGCCTGGTGCAGCTTGGCGTCCACCAGCTGCTGCTGCAGGTCTTTGTGCTTCACCACTTTGTCTATGTGCTGTTTGTCAGGTCACACACATATACACACAGTTCTCCGTGAATAGAAGGCGGCTTAAAAAAGCCGAACGCAGACGTGAAGAGGAGAGGTCCTCACCTCTTCCCGCAGCTTGTACTGCTCGTAGAGCTTCTTGAGTTTCTCGGCCAGCTCGGCGTTCTCCTGCCGCAGGCTGGCGTTCCTCTCGTTGTGCTGCTCCATCTGAGCCTGGATGTCATTCAGAGTCACCTGGAAGTGGGACGTCACCTCCTTCCTCTTCTCCTCCTCCAGTCGGGTCCTCTGGATCCCTTCCTCCTGCGGGGGGAGGAAGAGAGTTGAAATTCATCAAATAATTAAAATGAGATTGATAAGTTCTGTCCTCATGATTTTTTTTCTTCATAATCCATTTTATTTATGTTTTCGGTTCTGCGTGGGGTTTTTGTATTTCTGTTTTATTTATCGTCTCGTTTTATTTTGGATATTTAAAATGTCTTCCAGGTCCAGTGTTAAATGTTTTTTCACAAAATTAGAGTATTGATTTGATTAGTTTATAAGAAGGCGAACTTACCAAAAACTCCAGCTCTGTGTGCCTAGAAGGCGGAGCTAAGTCCACTCAGGCATTTTGCTCAGCTGAATGGTTGCCATGGAGATTAAAGGATTTCTCAAACATGCATGAAGGACTCAAAGCAACACTCCACATACATTTTTGATGAGGGAATAATATTATAACATGATGTAAAGCTCAAAACTGTTGATTTTACATAACATTGCCTTTAATCTTGTTTAAAATGTAATTTTTTGGACAGATGTGGTTTTGTAAAAAATTTAAAAAGACTATCACCTTAACATAGACCTCTTAAAATGAGTTTTTCTACATTTTTACTTTTACTGTATTTCTTATTTACAAAATTATGTTTGTTATTTTTGTATCTTGTTTGTTTTATGGGACTACGGATGAAAATGGGCATTTTGCTAACATTTTCGTATTTTTGACACTGTTGCACGTTCATTAATAAGCACTCTACCATTTCATTATATTACTTGAAAATGGTTTCAAAACACCAATATCATTTATTGCAATCATTTCAGGGACAAGTTATTGTCACAGGTCTGGAATTACTCCTGCTGAGCCGATTTAAAGCGGCTGGCTTGCTACCTTGAGCGTGCGGTTGTGTCTCTGCAGTTCCCTGCAGAGGCTCTCCAGCTTGCTGCGGGCCAGGATGGCCTTGCTGTGCTCATTCCTCAGGGTGTCCTTCTCCTGCACCAGCTGGCTCTGTTTCTTCTGCAGCGCCCTCATCTGTTTCTGGGTGGTACGATGCTCTTCCACCTAAAAAGAGCGATTAAAAATATATGTTTTGGGTTAATTCTTGTAGCAAATGTTTAAAAATATAGATATTATTTAATCAGTTCCTCCAGGATTTTATGATTGTTTTTCTGATTTTACTTACAGTGAAAATGACTGATTTTGTGGAGCTACTTTAGAAATACCTGCTTGTCCAAGGAGGCCAGTGCCTACAAACAAGAGCGTTGCTTGCTGTTTGCAAACTGGTGTGATGCGAGAAAGTGTTTCACTAACATCAAAACCTCATCCTAGTGGAAACAAGTTTTATTGAAACACGTGAGGTTTTTCGAAATTGAGCGAATTTATCTTTGTCATTCCAATCTGCGTAACATCATGCTCAACAGGAACGCAGCCAGTACTGATGAGGACTGAGCAAAGGCTGTCGATGCTCTGTATACATGTGATTTCTAATACAAATATTTTTGTTCATTTTAAATATATTTGCAACAACCAAAAGTAAACATTATTGAGGAAGTTTGTATACATTTTCAGGGAAAAGTTGATTTAACGTGTTATAGAACAAGGCAGACAGCGAAGTCCTGTCAGTTCCCTCTGGATATACTGTATTAACTGCAGATTACACGTAGTCTGCAAGCAGAACCTGATGTTTATGTATATGTTTTCTCTATTTTTAATATCAGGAGAGCACAGTTAAACCGTAGTCACTCACCAGGTCGGCATACTTTTTGCAGAGGCCTGCCAGCTTTTCCTCAGGCGTGCTCAAGGTGTTCAGAGTCTGCATGAGGAGTGTGATCTCTTTGCCTGCATCACACAAACATCATTTAAATAGAAACAAAAATTTTTGACAAATCAGATCAGCTGAAAGAACTTTCTTCAAGCAGTCTGTTTCCTACCGAGGCCCTTCACTTTCTTCTTCTCCTGAGTCTTCTTCTGCTCCTTCTCTGCTCTATTGACCTTGCCCTCCTCCGATTTGTCGTCTTCCTTCCCTCCAGTCAACCCGTTGAGCACCAGGCTGTGTGACTGGCCATTGAGCAAGGCACCGGCGTCGTCCTGAAGGCTCTCCCGGCAGTAGGTGCTGAGGATGTCCTCCAGCTGCCGGCTCAGCTCCTCTGCCATGTCGCACTGAGACTCGGCAACTGGACACAGCAAGGGGGTGGGGGGAGAGCGTTTTTAAGTCAACCGGTAACTATGGCAACCTTTAACAATTTCTACATTGAAATTACGGTCCTTCATTCCCACCCTCGTTGGTTTGTGGAGGACTTTTTGCGCGTGGGCTCTGTGATTCGGCCCTGTTGGGGCTGTTGCTGTCCGAGCCGCCTGCAGTCGCGTGAGCCGCAGGTGGAGCAGCAGGTGGAGGTGCCTCGGAGACTTCACCTGAAGGTGGAGCATCCTCACTACCAGGACTGCTGGGAGACTCTTCCGTGTCTTGTTTTTTCATGTCTAAACCAAGAAAACGAAACTATAACAAAAAAAAAACCCCGCAAACTTTTGAACTACAGTCAGACTTATCGGTTTAGGAGAACATTTTGCCTCAAGACTCAGAAGCTTCGAACCAAGCTAAAAAAAAAAAAAAAAGTCAAACTAGGATTATTCCCAAGTAATTCAAAGCAAGAGCTTTCAGTTTCCATTTCAGCACAGGCTAACCCTGGTTAGCAGCTACATGTAGCTCAAACTGCAACGAGAGCAGCGTTAGCTTGAGACAGGAGCCAGAAACGATTTAAAAACAGAATAAACACGGAGGGCTTTAGATACGTCAACACTGTGATACACCGTTCCTTACCTGAAGAGTCCAGAGAGAAACTGCTAATGTTATCTGTGAATAAGCAGGCTTCGTTACCAGCGTGAGGTCTGTGTTGAAAACCTAACTTCCGGTCATAACTTTGGATTTCTGTTCTTCGTCGTGCAGTTCAAGGTTCAGCGGGCTGCTTGGCGCCCTCTGCAGGGTTCATTGAGTTATGCTCTAAATAATTAATGCCGTTTAAGAGGGTAAAAAGAATCCTCACTTACTAGTTTATTTGAAAACAAGATTCAGTAGTTTATGGAAATTAAATTAATAAAATCACTCCTCAATGAACAGAAACGTTTATTCAATGAAAATAAAACTATAGTGAAGTACAGTGGTGTTAGTTGTCATTAACAACAACTAGGTCAGGGTTCTTATGATCTTGTCAGAGTAGCTCTTCACAACTTTGGTTGGAAACATTAAAGACAGGCATTTCTAGGTCTCGTAACTATCGATTTGAATCAGATCTGGACTTTCACTGGGATATTCTGATACAAGCATGTACTTCAATCTGACATCTTTTTCAGAACCACAAAGGTCATACTTGCCCAAACTGTAGCAGTTTGTCTCTCCTCAGGTCCAGTTTCCCTTCCCGTCACAACTCGCCCACAAGAACAAATGACATCCATGAAAGGGTTGAAACATAACTTTATTTGTTTTGTACAGTATTTCCTCTGAACAATGTTAAATTCAATACAGTTTCTTTACATTTCTAATATTGTTGCAGATTCCTGTATGCGCCGTTTTTTTTTCCTTTTTTTTTTTCTCTTCCATGTTTATGTTCGTGTATCATGTTCAGCTGAAGTGTGGTTAGGTTCTCGTCACTCATTCATACCGTCGGTAAAGTCCAGTCGAGTCACAGTATACAACATGGTTAATTTGGAGCAAAAAAGAAAAGTACTGACCGGGAAAAAAAAAAAAGAAAAGAGGAAAATAAATAGAAGAGACAGAAATGAGGGGACCGGAGCAGAGGATGCATCAGGACTGGTTAGTGATGGCATACAAATAGGATTTTACAAACGAGGAGTATTGTAAACATTTGTAGCATAGACGTCGAGCCGAGCCGCGGCGTTAGATTTTCATAAAGACACCAAAAGCGTCCAGGACGGAAGACAAGTTAAGATGTGAAAACTTTTTTTTTTTTTGAAGAGGTTTTGTTTTTTTTTTAAACTCACTCCCATATTAAGTAACAAGTTTCCTGATCGTGCAGCCTGACTGAAACAATCAAATATCCTAAAAATGATAGAAACCACCACATCTAGACCAGGAAAAGGAGAGAAGCAGAAAGGCTTTTGGATACTCGCCTCCTCTTCTTCATCTTTTTTTTAACGCTTTATTCATCCTGTTACAAGTTCTACTGAGGCTTTTTTTCTCCACTTCTCAGAAGTGATCAGAATTGTAATTGAATCCCTGTCAATGTATCAGAACATACATAGTTTAAATTATAACACTTTAATGTAAATCGCTGCACTTAAAATTATTTTTTTTCCTGAATCTCCACAGTTTAATACTCAGGGAAAAAAAAAAACAAAAAAAAAACTAAACATCAAAAGTTTCCCTCTGACCTCAAGTCACATGAGATCAGGTTTGTATCTTGTCTCTGAGATTTAAATGCAGTCTTGGGAATTAGATTCAACTGAGCTTAAATTTGGGAGGAAAAAAAAGAAGAAAAAAAGAGCTTTTTCTCTCAGGGAGGGACTGAAAATGCTGCGATGAGGACGACAAAACTTTGGTAAACTAACTGGCAGTGAGATTGGTGCCTGCATCAGTCTGCTATGATGGTCATTTCTAGTTATGTTATTTGCATCAAGTGCAGCTATTTTCGACTTTTCGTACAATGAACGGGGACGTCGGCTTGAGCTAAATGCAAAAGGCTAAACACCGGTCTGAACAGAAACCGGTGGTACAATTCCAAACAGCCATGCAGCAGCTGAGCTACACGCAGCGAAAACCACAACAGGAGTCGTAGAGAACGTCCAGAAAAACATCAGTTTTATAGAGTCAAGTCAGTCCCCCGCCCAACCACCCACTCCCAAAACCCAACCCAGATAATTAGACATCATTGTTAAAGAATGCCACCTTAAGAAACAATGGCAAATCATGTAACTTGAAAGATAAGGAAAATAGAGCAGCAATGGTTTGCACAAAAAACATGTGCACATTCAAGTAAATAAAGATATAAAGAAATAATCTACGAGTCAAAGACAGAAACGCAGGATCCTCCAGTCTTTGTTGGTCGGATTGGCACTTTAGTGAGCAGGAGTGCATTTTGATTTTTAAGAAATATAAACTTTTTCTCTCTCTCTCTCCTTGATGCAATGATTTTTTTTCTTTAATATATATATATTTATTTATATATATTGCAATTCTGGCATTATATTTGTAGGCCAAGCACAGAATTGGCCAGGAAACCAAAGACTCCAGGGTCTAAATGCTGCTCTACACTTCTGTCGGGTAGAGGTAAGATGTTGTTGCTTAATTCATGATTCGACTTCTCGCGTCGACCGGGAGCACTCGTTTTCTGCGGATAAAACTCGGCACAGAGTCATCTGTCAGATCATGTTTAAAACATCTTGCAGAATTGGTGCTTAACGTGGCGAAAGGCAGATGAGAATCGCCAGTCAGAGGTTTACTTTTAATAATTATGCGCACAAACGTCACATTAATCTTGGGGTTTTAATGCCTTTGAAGGATTGCTTGCCCAAGCTGGGATGATAATACAAACAAATTGGATTCTTTTCAAGTTGGAATTTATTGTGGATTTTCTGTCCAGGCAGGTTCATAATTATACATACCGCCTCCTACCAGTATACTTCTTCAAAAAGATCTCTGAACAAGATGAAAGTCAGATGACTCGTCTGGGCAGAGATAGTCATTTTCAATGACAGATGCTAATGTTTACACTGGCTAGCCAAGAAAGATGCCAGTGTTTCTTAGCTAACCAAGAATGTTCCATCTAGCTTGAAATCCATCTTCAATCTAGATTGAATTAGCTCACATGGATGAGCAAATTCACTGCCAGGAAAACAGAAAAATGGGATTAAAAAAAGCAACCTTCAAATATTCTGCCAGTTGTGCTAGAAGCTTGTTAATGGCGACAAAAGGCATGAAGTTTTTCTGCAGCTTGCTAAAGGTTAAGTTAGCCAAGTGCAAAGGGGAGCTAAGGTAGGGAGGTATATGTATACTTCTGGGTAGAACTGAGACTGCCTTGATTACACAAGAACTTAGTCATTCCACAACTCAAAAGCATTAAAAAGCCCCAAATTAATTCAACGCAACCACAGTGAATGGATGAAAACCTCCAATTGCAACTATAGATGATACAAAAATAGTTTACCACTTTGGGGTCCCAAGAAAAGTCAGAATAATCCTCAGAAGATTGTTTTATTTGGTTACTTTAAAGAAACCTGATTGTGTTCATCTTCCAAACATTTGAGTGCTTCAGTAATCCACAGAACAGCAGCGGTTCCCTTTCCTCCCCTCCCGACTCTGATTAGGACATATTCTTGATAGAGTCAATAGACCTACTCCCTCACACAGCACCTGTCAGTCAAAACTCACACGAGCACACTTCTACTTCATCTACAGCGCCTCGACACGGACCAGAGACCGGCCTGAACAGAAACACAGCCAATCCCTGGTCAGCGTCAACTCAGCTAATCTCAACCATCAGAAGTCCTGTGGCTAGAAACAACGACAAGTTTCCATAGCAATAAGCAACTCTGCATTTGATCAATTCATTCAACAAATTATTTACTACAGAATAAATGGGAGCTAAAGAAAGTTTGTGCTCAAAAATGAACATTTTACTACTCCTTTTTTCCCCCTTCTTCTTAATGGAAGCTAGTTTTTGTTTCTAGTCACTCATCTGTGTTTCAGCTGGTGTTGTATGCAAGTGTGCATGAAGTGTACGCAAAGATATATATTAATGCAAATACATCAAAATCCAAATATACTTCTATTTAGATATTTGAACTTTTGTTGCAGTTAGGCTTGTCACTTATCTTCAGAGCTATCTCCCAACCCTCCAGCTGTTATTAGACCCACACAGAAGCAGCAGAATTGTCCTGGCTGGGCAGAGGAAGAGGCTATTTACATGAACAAAACACCCACACGTAAGCACAACTGTCCCATGCAAAAAGTCATTAGCGGTTGTCATCTCCATTCCTCAAAGATATAGTGATATTGAACGCCAGAGGCTATTAATCAACTCTACCACTAAAGAAAACACCACCGTGGTCACTAAACTATCACTATTCACACCACCTAAGGTTATCATGTTAGAGTCCAGCTTCTTCTTTGAGCCCCGCGTGTTGTTTTACAAGGTACGTTTCACCCCTCTGTACCAACAGGTTGAGCTTGGCGAGGAATCCTCTGTGGCTGCCGGCAGGGTGGTAAAATACCATGCAGAGACCCCCAGAAACCTGTTCACACTGCAGGGGGCCGGGAGGTGGGGTTCAGTTGAACCACTAAACTATGAAATTTTCTCTACTGCAGAAGGTTTTTCCACCTTCTTTTTAAATACAGCCAGATAGAAAAAGAAGTCCGGTTTGCTGCCAGCGCAGCAGGCTCTGCTGAACCTTGACCCCCCCTGAACTCGGCCTTGTTTAATAGATCACTTCATAATTCAAATGTTATTAACACAGCAAACAATGAATATAAGGATATTTAAATATCCCGCCCTCGAAAACAAAAACAAAAACAAAAAAAGTGGATTTTTTTATGGTTAAAATAAAAAAAACTCTTAACCTTCACCAAAATCCCAATCACAGTCCTTCCTAGTTTCAATTTATTCTGTTACCTCTCATCTATTCCCTCCCCACTACAACGTAAAAGTCGTCCCTTTGCTTGGGTGGCAGGTTTAGGCCAGCCCTAAGCCTAACAATTAGGGTATTTCTTTATAGAAAAGAAAACAAAAAAGACTTTCCATTTACAGAAAAAGAAAAATACCTATAAATAAGGGTTAGAGGTAAATAATAAAAGCTAAAAAGGGAGGGGGAACAAAAAAAAAGAAGGTATGCCTATGCTGCATTGCACAAAATCAAACTGGTGACACAAACTGGACGCCCCCCGTTTGTGGACTGCGAGGGGATGCATGGGTAATCCAGAAAACAGGAATGTCCCACTGGTGAAGAAATTTCGATAAAGATCCTAACTGGTTGCTGCTGGCGACCGGAGCTAAAAGCTACCAAACGGCAGGAAGAAGTCCTTGTGCACGTTTCGAACCGCTTCGGGTTTTCAGGTGATCAGTTCCCCCAACTTGGTTATTAGTTTGAAAGAAATGCTCCCAATGGCCAGGAAAAGAAAAGAAAACAAAAAAAAAAAAACAAGTCTGCCCTGTGCGCTAGTTGTCCAACTGGTGGGAAAGCATGGCTGGAGAGGGCGGTTTTAGGGCTTAAGAGGGCGACAGTTTGAGCTTTCCTCCAAAGGGCGGGTTTGTGTGTGTGTGTATGTGCTTGGAGAGATCAGGCGAGAGAGCACAGTGGCATGACTCGGGCATCATGGGGCCTTCCACAAAATGGGGGTGGCGGGGGAGTATACAGAAGGGACAGTGGGTGAGTGGTGTACTTAAGAAAACTTAGAGCTGGAAGCCCTCCATTGGAGCTTCTTGCTGAGGGAAGAGGAACTGCTGGTTGGCCTGGTCCACCTGAGGAGCTAGACTGCTGTCTTCATCCTCCACCCCGAAGTAACGCTCGATCAGGTCAAATGCCTTCTGGTAGATCTCCTGGTTGTCGTGGCTCTGGAGGAACTCAATCTTGTCTAGTCCTGTAAATAAATAAATAAATATAAAGGTAATTTTATTTATATAGTACATTTTCAGCAACTAGGCAATTCAAAGTGCCTAGTTGCTGACATAAAGTCTCAGGAACTGGGTCTTAAAATCCTCTGGATCTTTTTGTTCTAACTAATAGGTTTGATTTCTGTTCTGGGTTGAGTGTCTAAAGTAATAAGTAAATGTAAATATAGGCAAATAATAGTGAAAAGCAGAAACTTTGCCTACAGTAAGAATTTAGGTCATTCTTAATTGGTTGAGATTTTAACTTAAATAAAATAAATCATAAAATCTTACAGATAAATTGAGAAATTGTCTGCTTTTTAGTATTGGGCAATTTTACAAAAGATCGGGCAGAGCAGGCAGAAATATCTGATCATTTACAGATTTGATTTGTGAATGAATTGTTCAGGACTACTAACAACAACATTTTTATAGCTAGTTCACAGGGAAACATTTTTAGGTCGATTTCTGTCCTGATTTTCTCCTTCCGACAACCTTAACTGCATTTCCTCAGGTCACATTGACATGTGGCAGGAGGAAATCACACCCTAATTTACAAGACTCTGAAATCCTCTCAAAATAGTATAGAGATGAGATAAACGATTTAAATTGGAAGAATTTACTTAAACAGCAGAATCTATACATTCAGTCTATGGTTGTATCTACAGGTTAATGTCTTATTGGAAATTGTCTATAAAATCTAAGTGGAATATTTCTTAACTTTAGTCTGAAATCCCCATCTTAATTAAGCTAATTGCTCTTTCATAACATGCCAGCAGACATTACGATATTCAGAGTTAAAAAAAAAAAAGGTAGCCATTAGCGAATGTCAGGATGCATAATAAACCTCCATTGTAAAGATTCTGTGTTCTTGTGAGTGAGCGGCGTACCGTAGGCCTCTTCGATGAGGCTGCAGTAGGGATTGACGCCGGTGCCGTTGTTCTCCTGCTTGGCTTCCTGCTCGCCCAGCCTCAGGATGTTTTCCAGCCCGTTAAGCGCCACCTGAACAATCTTGGAGTCCATTACGGTGAGGAGATCACACAGGGGCTTGATGCAGCCCAGGTTCACCAGGTACCTGAATACAAACACAAATGGTTCATATGTTAACATAGAGCAAGAGAGCGATCACAGGGGAAGCGGAAACGGACACAGGCGTCTCTACGTCAAACTAAAATGCACCTGATCTGCTCTGGTGTTCCTCCAGATGTAGCGTTGGTGATGGCCCAGGCTGCCTCTTTTCTGGTTCTGAACTCCGCTTTCTGCAAAATTTCAATTAGGACTGGAAAGATGTTGGCATCAATCACCGTCTGGAGAGAAACAGAGAATGAGATCATTGTTATGAGGCATGGAGCAGGAGCTGCAGCGTCTCAGACAAAGCACACTTTTTACACCAATTGGTTTTTTCTTGAAGGGATTTGTCCACAATATGATTGAGTAATATGAGAATATCTGAGATTAATATATTAAATATTCATGGAGGTGTCATATTACTGCTGTAACAGTAGCAGTGATTTCCTTCACAGTGATTAAAACACACCTGTCAATCACTGCGAGCTGGAGCATAATGTGCTTGGAATGAAACGCTGCATTACAATTTATCTGGATAATAAACCCTTTACATCGTAATAATAATGATAATCCAGAAAGGTTTGCATGATTCAAAGAAGGAAAAATGAGGGAAAACACCAAGCAGCAAACTGCTTCCACTTCACATATTTGCACTAGTTTGCATTGTCTAAATAAAGCACATTTAAATCCATTATGATTTTAATTCCAAAGTATGCGCAAATGTAAAAGGACAAAAACACAAAATCTTATTTTAAACTACTACAAACATCACTTGACATAAGACAAAAGTAACTTGCAGGTAATTTAAGCAACATATACGAACTTGATTTAAGTACATTTCTTAACATTGATTAAAAAAAAGAAACATTAGATCCACTGGCAGATTATTTTACTTATAGCAAGACATTTTTACCATAAGAGTAATAATCTGCCAAAGGATCTGGTACTTTTTCCATCAATATTAAGAAATGATTTACTTAAATCAAGCTTCTGCACATTTCTGAAAAGTCACTTGTAAATTAGTTTTGTCTTATTTTAAGAGTACCAAGATATTTTCAGTAGAAACTGCACAAATATACCTAGTAAGATTTTGTGTTTTTGCAGTGACGGCACTTGATGTGCAGAAACACACAACTCCTACCTGTGAATCTGAAAAACAGCTTTTTAAACAGTAATATTGGTTACATATACACACATCTTTTTCAATCTAATTTTTATTAATAGTTTTAAAAATGTTGGGGGGAAACGTTCCATCAAGACGGCAGCCTCACATTAACTCAATCTAAGGGACAACAGGGGTTTTCTCTCAGCTCGTTTCTGTCAGCGATGTGGAAAGGTCACCTGTATTTGCGCTCGGTTTCCAGCTGTGATGTTGGAGATGGTCCAACAGGCTTCCTTACGAATCGACTCCTTAGGACTGCTGAGGAGGTGCAGCAGGCAGGGTAAAGCTGAGCAGTTCAACACCACCTAAATACAACAAACAACCAGAGTACACGTGGGTTATTGACCTTGTTAAGACATCCTGGCTCTGATTGGCTGTTTTTGTATTTCTTCAGACAGCAACATTAGCTCAAGGAGGAGGTGGAGATTGATCTTTCCACAGACAATCTCTCATATTACCATCACAAAATAGTGACTTGTAAAAAGTAGGTAATTTTTTTTTCTTCATAAAAGTTACATATTAGAGCTTTAAAGAAAATGAATCATACAAGTAAAACTCCATATTAATGTATTTTTCTTCCTGTAAGGTCTGAGCTGATTTCTGAAACAAACCTGTGTCTGAATGTCGTCTCCAGTGACGATGTTTCCGACGGCCCTCAGAGCAGGAGAGGCCACCTTGTAGTCTGTGTGCCTGCAGAGAGGAGCGATAAGTAACAGTGATCATCAGGACCATGTTGATCGTTGTTTAAGCGTGACGGAACGGGTACGCGAGAACCCCAAACATACATGAGCAGCTCCACCAGCCTCCTGCAGACGCCTGAGTCGATGACAGCCTGGATCTTGTCATTGGGGCCGTCGGAGAGGTAGGAAAGAGCCCAGCAGGCGTCTGCCAGCAAGTCTGGGTCACTGCTGAATAAGAGCCTGGACAGCACAGGCAGACAGGGAGACACCTGGACAGGACGAGTTTACGGTTGGGATTATCATTAGGGGCAAATCTAACGAGAGACTGAACTTTTTACTGATGCAGCAAAAGATTATTTTAAATCTCTTCTAAAGTTTCTGGACACTGAGATCAAGCCTGTTGGAAAGGCAACCAGACCGGCTTAAAGCGACAGTACTGGAGGACGACATGTGGCTACTTTTAAAAACAAGCAAGTGTTTGCCAACTAATTGTCAATGTTAAATAGAAAACTTCTTCAACCACAAATTTCAGGATTACTCAGGAAGATTTTAGAGCACTTTGGACATTTTAGGAACTTTTGCAGAGTTGGGTTTGATGATCTTCATGTTCCACAAATAATCAAAAAGTACAATGTTATATTTGGCTCTCAATTCTGGGTCATTTCATTGCTTCTTTGGCCAAAGGACTGAGATCAACTCCAATTCAGAAATCAGCAAGAAGCGTGTTTATGTGGAAGTGTCACCTTTTCAAAAGCAGGTGGAGGATTTTTGCCTCTGCAGAGATTAGACAGAGCCCATACTGCATTCCTAGTCATCGTCAGTCTGGTAGATTTGGTCAAAAGCCTGGGGAAAAAACAAAACAAAACACAAACTCAGACGATAACATCATGACAGAAATATGTCTCAGGCAGAAACTTGTTTGGGCTTGGTCACTGAGCAACAAAACTGAAAAAAAAAAAAGAAAAAGAAAATGTAGGAGCTTACAACAGCAGCGGTGTTAGGATGTTGCAGTTCAGCACATAGTCCCTGCATACCGCGCTGTCCCCGGCGATGTTACCCAACGCCCACACAGCCTGGAGAGCACACACAAACACGAGGGCCGCTTTATCTCACCGGGCAGCAAAACAACAACATCCTGCCTTAGAGCTGAAGCTGAAAAACTGGTTACTTGTTCTTGGACGTCCTCAAAGTCTGAGTTGAGGAGTTCGATGAAGATGGGCACAGCTCCGGCCTCGATGACCGTCTTCGTCTGCTGGGACGTTCCCGATGCGATGTTGGTCAGGGCCCAGGCAGCTTCGAACTGCAGCCGCACAAAAAAGAAACTATATGGTAGAGTTCAAGCTCTACATTTAAAATCCTAACATTAAGAGTTTTAATGAGCAGACCTGTAGTGTGCAGTTGGTGCTCTTCTGCAGAAACTCCACAAACCGCTCCACGACGCCGGCTGTGTTTATGACCTCATCGATCGGTGGGTTGGGCTCTGGAAATAAATATTAAAGTAAAAAATCATTATTAGAACAACCACTTAGTTGATTTTTGATATATTATTTTCATGGTTTGAAACTGTGCTACATAAACATGCAACATGTTGTAACTGCAGTTCCAAAGCCATGACGCTACGCAGCATCAGCTGGTGATCTCCATCTGGAAACAGAAGCAGCGTTTACATTTCCACATCCTGCTAGTTCATTAGTTATTTGGAGATTTATGAGTAAAAATGCCTTAGAACATACATTAATGGCTCAGCAGAAAAGAAATACTGTATTAAATCACAATGACTGTAGTAAAAAGAAACAGCAGCACACATCAGATCAGAGTATTGTGACAATGATCGGCTGCATTTTTAATAAGAAAATATGGAATACAATCCTTCAATATGACTGATAGTCAACAAGGATTTTATACTTTCATTTACTATATTTTCCACAACTTGCATGTTTTTTTTCTTCTCTTCATTACATTTTTTTTGTAACTTGTGCAACTTATACTCTGGAAAATATGGTGCTTACATTTATCCGTTTTTTGACATTCACAATATTTGTAATGTAAACTTAATTTGGTCAAAAACAGCTCAACTTGAACTTTAAATTTTAGCCTTTTGTGTGATTCAAAGGCAGCATGACTTAATGAGCTGACCATAATATTTATTCCACTGTAAGCAGATAGATGAGGATTTCTGAAGTGAGATTCTGTTGGAACCAGTTCATATTATAACTGCGGTTTAGATTAGTTGGTTCCAGCCCCAGGGCTGCGGCTGGTTTGGGAAACGCCATTTTAAATCGACTGCAATTGAAAATACATCAACAGTTTATGTGAACATCACTTTATGAACCTTTCAACTGTTTTCACCTTGGCATTGTGCTGCCGTCAGATGGTTCTAAGTCAAAAGCATTTCAAAGTGACAACAGTTCTCCAGTGAAGTGGAGGAGTTTTTAAAGGAGCAGTATTATGTTAAATCAACTTTTTGAGCTTCACATAATATTATTATTATTATTCCCCTCATCATTGGATTGTTGCTTTGATTCTTTCACGCATGTTTGAGAAATCCCTTAATCTCCCGTGGCAACCATTCAGCTGAGTAAGGGGGCGTTTACACGACAACGATCCAATAAAAACGGCACTTTTGTTCCGTTTTTGTTGGATCGTTTACATGATAACGTTCCCATTACGATCTGTGTTTACACAGTAACGGTGCACATCGAAAACATGTAATGCTCTCGCTGCGCCTAGTTGGTGCTAGGTTCTTTGAAACTTTGAAAGTGCACATGTTTTTAAAAAAAAAGTTGTACTTGAAGGCATGTGGATTTGCGTGAGAAAACATGCATTGTGTGCGTCTGATTTAGGGCGCATGCAGTTGGAAAAAGTGGGATAACTTTGCTGAAACACCTAGTTTGAGCTTTCACTGTGTCTGTAGCGAGCCCCGGACTGGAAGCTGTTTATTGTTTTTACCTTGGAATGGCCAACAGTCTGTTATTCCTATATCAATTTGATAAAATAGAAAATAGAAGTTCCCGCACGTCCCATATCCGTGTCCTCTGTTAACTTTTTCAGCAGTTAAAACAGTTTAATCCGTTGCTAACAAGTCGTAACTTGTTTTTCCGAGCCGCCTTCAACCGCAACATGAAAGCTGAGATGCTCGCGCTGGGGGTACACCTGTGAGGCAGCGAAGGAGACCTGCTCCTGCTGCTGCGCAGGTGTGTGTTAGAATCATGGCAGCAAACCAGCAAAACATAAATAACTGCACAGTTTTTTCCCCGAACTAACCGACTGAGTTGAGTAAAGCTGTTGGATGCAGGTGATGATAGCTAAAAGAGGCCTAGCTAATATCAACACAGAACGTTAAGCTTGTTTACAAGTAGCCTGTATGCTACTGATGTTGTTGCCAATGTTCAGCAACGTAGATTCATTTTGTCCCCCCAAAATAAGTCTGTGCCCCTCCTGTTAAACCCGTCTGGAGCCGGGGCTGGTCCGTAGTTCTCTAGATAAGAGCGCTGAACAAGCAGCCGTGTATTTTGCCACCTGGGCGGTGCGGAGCGGTGAAGAGACGCTGAGGGAACCGTATCTGACGGGGAAACAGTAACACCAGCATTGTGAGTAGTTTCTTCTTCTTCTGTGGATTGTAGGAAGCAGCTATGTTTTGCGTCATACTATGCATGAGCTGGGGATTCTCTGGAAGAAAAGATCCGTTTTCTAGGTTTACACGACAACGGAAAACAGTACGTTTCAGAAATATCGCACTCTGGAACCCGTTTTCAATCTGTGCCGTTGTTAGAGAAAACAAAACAAAACGCAACAAAACTCTTCCGTTTCCCCCCGAAATCGTTGTGTAAACGGGGCCTAAAACACCTGGATGGACCAAGTGTTCAGCTCCTTCAGACTAGCAAACGCCTGGTGGAACTGAACTTCTGTTGAGTTCATTACAGAAGCTACTGGTCAGTGAATGCTGGTTAAAATGTTAAAGGGTTAATAGAGGAGCCGTGTTATGACTTCCTGAAGGTGGAGTTGGAGATTTTAAAGAGACAGAGGCCCAATTTCAAGGCATTAAATTACAATCTCAAATGTATTTTAAGTCATATTTAACATATTCAATATTTCTATAACAACTGAATATAACAGTTACTTGACTGTAAGAGGGTAGGGGTCTGCTTTGGTCTTGGTTCCACTAGAACGGGCTACATGCTGTAGGTGAGGCCCACCTAATCTGGATTTTTATACTTATTGAGGCCAAGAACGTTACATACATCAGGTAAGAGTCACTGTTTACAACTTACTATCAGAATCTGACTTCAATAGTCCTGAACTGTCTGCTTTATTTGTGGTTAAATGCCAAGACGCAATACATTTCTGCTTGTACCACAAACACACAACGTTCTGTACAAACCTTTGGAAAGTAGTTTTCTGAACTTTTGTGTCGTGGCGAGCTGAAGCTCTGGGTCTTCTGAAAAAAGCATGTCCACCATGTCTCTGGTGATGACTCCCTCCTAGACGAGAACGAGCACAAACACTCTGAGTGGCTGAGGCCCTCGGCACCGAAATCACTTCTAACACCAAATCGAACATTATCAAAAGCCTCAAATTGTTTGAGGCTTTTGATAAAAAGAATCATTAGGAAAATGAGCCACTCACTGTTGCTGGAGAGTTGAGGTACGAGTCCACCAGCGGACTCTCGAACATGACCTCCTCCTCGTTGAGAACGTCCACGTTTCTCCTCTTGAAAAGCTGCAAACAACCACAGAGTCAGAGAGTCATCCTGCTGGAGAAAGGCTTAAACCAAGAAACAAAACAATAAAATCGGACGAGGGAAACACACCTGCTGTTCTCGCTTTTGTTTCCTGAGTTGGATGCCCTCCTCCTCCCTCCTGCGCCTCATCTCCTCTGGATTCAGTGCTTTGTTCTTGTAGCGGTTCATCCTGTAGTTGTCCTTTGCCGGACTGGCTGACGGTTCTGACGGCCCAGAGAGACACAGACATGAGGTCAAGACGTCAGCTGGGAACTGGTATTGTATCGTTCATCATTTATTGCGATATGTTTATCGTGACAAGACTTTTGGTCTATCCTTGCCACTATAAACTCCAATTAATAATGTTAAAAAAAAACTGTCTTTGTTATCTGGTTTGATAGTTTTACCATTTTCTCCAGTATTTGCTCAAAAGTGTCAAATATAAATAAATTTGGTTAGTTTAGTGATACAGATCACACCTCTTTATGTGACTGCTGTCCTAGAGAAGAGCATTACATATGGGCAACATTTGTGTTTTTAACACAGTTACAGTGATATAGTTACGTAAAATAAATGTGAGAAATGGTTCTTATAATAATAACATTCACTTTTATAGCCATCACAATGGCACCGCAAATATTGTGATAAAAGTCCACTGCCAAACTACTAATAAAAATAGATATATATATCCCACAACATTTTTTTCTTTTTTGTTTGACTAGTATTCAGAACGTACCCAGACTCTACAGATGTGCATCCCGTTTGTTTAGTTTACATATTTAGTTTACTTCTCCTATTTTTCCTGCTGTCTGTAAATTGCCTATAATGCTTGAAGGCAATACAGTTAAAAAAATTAAAAAAAATTGTAAGGAAGTATGAGTAAACCTGAGACATTAAGTTTGACTTCATCTGTCCCGCTCAGGTTTCTAATATTAGATAGAAACAGGTCGGAAAGTCTTGCAGAAATTAGCTTAGAAAGAAAAAAAAAAAACAAGTTAAAAATAGACACATGAACATAAACTGCTGCTAGCAGAGAGGAATTTAATTTTTAATTTAATATATTTTTGAGAAACGTGCCAAAAAAGTCTCAAAAAGACCCCTCTCCCCGGCTACCAACAGGGTGTCCTAAGGTTAAATATTTCAACAAGCTCTGGAAATTGAGGTCACGTTTTGTCCAAGCAGCCTTGTAAAAGGTGTGTTATGTGGGAAGCAGATGGTGGAGCCGCAGGGATTGACAAACACCAGTAACAGCTGGTTGCTCTCATTTCTTTTTTTTCTACGGAAAAAGGTAGCTGGTTTATATTCTTTGTGACAACTGCTTGGCCCGTTTGGGCAAGGTGGAACAAAAATAGCCCAGCTGGGAGTTGTGCGTCTGCACTGGAAATTCCCTGAGACCCCCAATGGCAAACAGGGACCCCTCTGGGGTAAGCAAAGCAGAAAAGGGGAGGGGAACTGTTGCGCGTTTGTTGACTGGGCTTGCTCATGGCATCGCCTGGCTAAACCGAGAAGGAAATGACAACCATGAAGCCAACAAAATCTCTGAAATAAATCAGACGACATGCACAGTGCAGCAGAAAAGTTGACTCTCAGTTTGGGTGAAGCACTTTTATGCAGAGTGTTGTAACTTTCTGGATTCATATTTCCACAGTTTCAGCTCTATAAATCCTTTTTATGCAAGTATACGTATACATTTTAAATTAATACGAATGTCTTCTGTGAATTCATTGCTGATCTGGAAGGCTTTTACGTAGGGAATTAAAAAAAAATATGAAAGGGAGGGAAGGGAAATTGGACAACTATATAAATGGAAGGAAGACAAAGTGACAAAAAGAAAAAGAAAAATGTCGGGAACTCTGGAAATACTACTATTTTCGTATGCTAATACTTTTCAGAGTGTGCGGGAATCCTGGCTGTTGTATGATTTGGCATTTTAGTGATGAGATCATCAACTATTTCTGGGATTATTGAGCGAGAGCAGCAGCTTCATTTCCGTTAGATTACACATCACGATAGTGTCTTCAGATTATATTTAAACACCGACTAACTGAACCAGGCAGTTTTATCATCCTTATTTAAGTATTTACCAGAAATTGTGCCCTGAGGTATAAACACAAGCCGTCGTTAGCTCTACCCTCCGACTTCTAGCCTTACAAAATACAACATAAAAATATGCCAGCAGCGTATTTTTGTGGATTTAAATGAGATTATCGGTCTGAAGCCGACCGAAAACCTTGCAGAAAACACACGGTCTTATTATAACCCGACCCCCAATGTTGTGTAACTGTGCGGGGTCTCTGGAATGAGGCTGAATGACAGAGCTAAGGCACCTAAGCTAGCACACATGCTAACACGAATTTTTATACCTTATTGCCCAAACTACTGTACTTCGCCAATTTATTTAAGAACGACGAGACATTTGGCGACTCCTGCTTAGCGCGGTGCATTCACGGGTTAAATAGCTTGTTTGGGTTGTAGATAACAGTCTAAACAAATACATGTAAATAACTTGATAACGTGGTTCTCGAAGCTTGTTTGTACATAAAAATGGGAAGGTAGGACACAAAAAATGTAGCTACAAAATTGACGATAAGAAGGAAATATCTTCACGAAAATGCTAAGACCTTTGGTTAAAAACTACGTGGGTCATTGTAATGGTAAAGCGCGATGCTAACGTTGTTAGCACCTAGCCAAGTTTTCTCAAGTTAGCTTCTCAAGTTAGCGCTCCGTTTTTATCGTTGTTTAAATTAAACGTTTACAACTTGACTAATACCTCTTAACAAGTTTAAAAGTGTCACCAAACCGAATCAATAAATGGTCGTTCACTTAACCCCAGGTTAAAACGCCATAAACAATTTCCAACTGCGTGCATACGCTACATTATTAGCTACAACAGCTAACGTGTTAGCTAAGTAGCTACACTAAAGTCACAGAATTATTTTCTAATTATTCCCTTCAACTACACAGAAAACACTTCAGTCACCTGAACACGTTTAGATACAAAGACGACTTACCCATTATGGTGTTTATGTTTTAAGTATAATAAGCCGTGAAGATGTATACCAAGTTCAAATCCTTTTCCCCACTGCTAGCTTTCCAGAATTTGCTCCAGTAAGCAATATGTCCGCCGGAGACGGAAACATTAAAATATAGAGTATAGACTTCCTGCCACCAGAGGTCGCCCCAGTACCACAAACATTGGTTTGACACCAAGCGACAAATTTAAATGACAATTTCTTTAGTGAAATAGGAGCTTTAGTTGTCAGAAACACAATACATTAGCATTACATTGTTGTTATAAAGTAAATAAATTGTTAAATAGGTCATAGACCTTTTATGTGTTACAAATACATTTGCAGTACAGCTCATTTAACAATGCACTAAAATAAATTAAATGACCAAAAACAAGGTAATTAAAATCAAAACAAAAACAAAATTTCTGAAGCAGATGATTTTTGTTAGGACGAAGACTAATTAATGGACACAGAGACAGATACTTTCACAATGAGACCTGGAATAAAGTCAGGAAATAGAAGTACTTCCTCAAACAATAATTTCTTTTCCATATCTATCTAGATCTGTATAGTTCAGATCTGTAAAATTCACAGACTTTTCCTAACTTTTCTGAACTGCACAGGAACCCTGATGTTCAAATCTTAAAGCATCTGTGTACCACAAAAGATTACATATTTTATAATCTCCGGTGTCTCTCTTGTCAACATCTGGAGTTGTCAGAACCAGGAAACAACTCTTTGAGGTACAGTTGTTCAGCAAAAACATACATTGGAAAAAGTAAGGATTACCATTAGGTATAGCTGTTGAAATCAACCACCATGCAGAAATTTCATTTAGCAGGATGAACTGTCATAACAACGGTATTCTCTAAGGCATTTCATAGCATTCTGGTGACATCAAAACACATTGGAGTCTCTAATTATTCAGAAATAGCTTTAGACAAGCAGAAATTGACAAGCTGTTTGCTAAATGTGTCCAATGTCTTGATGCAGTATACAAATAACCTCATTAGATATGTGGGGCCATACACTTATATACAATATACAATTATTCATTGTTTTCTTGTCTTTTTCTTTTGCCACTTCAAAGCACTTAAGTATTAGAGAATAAGCAGTAGCTGAGGGGTTCAATTCTGGTCAAGGATCCTATTATATCAGTGTTGGGAAAATGACAGACACATCCAGACCAAAATGGGCTCAGTCAGTGATGCTTACAGGCTTTTTGGCAGCACTTGCACAATCAGCAGACAGACTAAAGACGTATAATGTCCAACTACTGTAGCAGTGCCAACATCCTGCTATGGGTCACCTTTCGCATTTTAGTTTGACAAACTAACAGATTTAGCTGTCACTTCCTCTGGACTCGTTTTTCCAAGGCTGACAATAAGAAATGTTGCCTACTTAAGTGACATCTTCTCTTTTTGTGAAAACCAGCTTAGTGTTCAATAATGCTGACCGAGACTAGAAAGCGGGCCCACATCACATCTATTTAAAGTCTACGCACCGGGTATCCCTGAACTGCTGTTGAGGAAGAAAGCAGGTTCTGTGTAAGCAACTCAAGAACAAAAGAGAAAGATGTTGAGGAATGCTGGAATGCTGGAAAAGCTGGTATAACAATGTCGCCATTCTCAGTAACATGATATCTGTATCGATGTGGGCTGAAAGGGCACTCAGAGAGGAATAAGCTAATACACCAAAAGAAACATGCAAAGCCAAATTACAGTTTGTAAATGCTGTCAGGAACAAACACATTGATTTTGTGCAGTTGAAGTGTTTGATCTTATGCATGTGGAGGGAAAAGTGGGGAGCTTGAATGAAAAGTACAAGGGTGGCAACAGACTGTTGTGGGGTGTTTATGAGGCTGGAGGGACTGGTGCACATAGCAGAAAAGATGGCATAGTCCTGATTTCAGTCAAATGGTAGAGCTGAAAAAGATCCTGTCAGCTTGGCATCGTACAAACCTGATTCTGTAGGTTTAGAAAGCGAGTCATCATTTTCCTTCCATCTCATAATTATGCACTACTTTGTGTTGGTCTGCGACGTCAAAGTCTATTGAAAGGCACTGATGGTGGTTGTAATGTGAAGAAGAAATAGTACAAAGAGGGTGAATATTTTTGCATCACATTTTATCAACAAAGTACACCAAAACCATGACACTGCGATATGCATTTCTCTTTTTAATGCACAAGTTCCATGAGGCGTTATAATAATCAATCAGTCAAACTATAACTGCTGTAAATGTTGCAACATTCTTAGAAAAGTCAAGGTTCCTCACACCTACCGCCCTCCGTCCTGCTTCAGATGCCTCCGTTTCTGCTGTATCTCCATTTCCTTTTGATTGCAAGATGCACCGTCAACAGCCACGGGTCCCCAGTGTTTGTTTTGTGTTCTTTTTCCTTCTCAAATTGAAAGTGACAGAGTAATACAGGTGAGGTGCATCTATGGTCGATTTGCTGGGAGCAGGAGGTGGCAAATTACGGCACCACATTGTGATGCAGCAATGTCCTGTGACATGGGTCCCCAAGGAAGCCGGGTGCGCGCCCGGAGAAAACTTTAGGGGGCAATGTTGCACAAATGAAAGAGAGAATGACTCGTGTCGGGCCGGATCTCTCCGCCGCTCCAAAGGGTGTGTGAGGTCAGATCAACTGTAGCATAAACTGAGATAGTTTCTTTGCAGCCATGTGCAAACATTGTAAAGGATCCGTGCTCCCCGACTGTAGCCGGATTGTGCTTTGCTCAGCAGAGCACCAAGGCTGGAGCGCTCCCCCAGCCCCCACGTCTTCAAGCAGGTGCAGTGGTGCAGAGATGAATCAAAAGCCGAATAGCAGCTTTTTTCTGTCAGTATCAAATAACTGATACACACCGGACCAATTTGTCCTCTGGAGTCAGGATTCAAATGCTTCTCAGATCCAGACCGCGGAGCCGTAGCCGCGGCTTATCACCTCTGATTTCACCGGCTCTTTTAGGAGGCCCTTTACCTTTTTTTTTTTTTTTTTTTTTTAAATTTCTAGGCCTGCTGAAGCACATCACACAACAGCCGACACTCTGCACGGAGATGCAAGGGCTCCCCCATTAGTCAATGCCACAGAGGAAAGGGTGCCTTTGTAATGAGATCACGGTAACAAAGCAACGTGTATAACTGAAGGGTTTTGAAGTGAAGCTGAGAGGGAAATGGTTCCTCTGGCTGCCAGTTCCCGCTCATCGTCATTCCTTAATGTACAGTAGACTTAATGAACAATACAATCAATACCTTCTGTTTCCTCGCAAATTTAAAATACTGTAAATTAAACAATAATGATAATTAAAAAAAAAAAAAAAAACTTCAGCAAGACCTCTCCTGCCAAACTCATTAGTAGACATTATTAGCTGTTCAAGCTGAGCCAGCTATATTGATAGACTGCATTTTCATTCACTTCAAGCTGGTGCATATCGCTGCAACAGCACAAAGAGTTTAACAATGAAGTGTCAGTCAACGAAGGTTTAGTTACATACAAATGTGTATGTGTCTGGAAAGAAAATCTCAAGATGCGACAATTGTATTCAGTCCACAGTGGGGCGGGGGTTTAAACCTCGTGTTCAATGAGGCTTTGAGATATGTGGGGGGGAATCATGTGTGACGGTGGTCTCCAAATAGATCAAAAACACTCACCTTCTTTTATCCACCCAACCAGAAATAGGTTGCAAATCAGGTCGCAGGGATGGTAGGTGCAGGAATTAAACCCAAGTAGAGACACTATGCAGATTATTGGTTACTATATTTTTATGGTGTAAAGCACCTTGAACTGGCTTATTGTTGAAATGTGCTATACTAACAAACTTGACTCCAAAGCAAAAGCTGTCTCTGCATTGTGCGACTGGTACAAAGTGAAGATTGTTTCCAGCCTCAGCTGAACTCTGCCACGGATGACTCTTGCCACATATCCTGTTTGTGGTGTTCATGACCAGAAGGCTGAGACGTAGTCATGGAAACAGATTGTCTGCTATTAGCTTTTAGCAAATTATTGGGTTCCATTGGCCTTTCCAAAGAAATTGGACTACTCTCTCCAGTCACTCTTTGCCCCAAGTGAGGATTAGCTACCTTGATTTCCTGTTCGCGAGTCATGGTAGGATGGATAGATGAGTTAGGGTCTTGTCTGCGATTTAGAGTAACCAATTTACCCATAATGCATGACTTTTGATAACTGAGGGGAAAAAAAATAAAACCAAGCATCCACAGGAGGGACAGGTCTGGACAGGTCAGTCACACAAGAAAAGGTAGCCTTGCACTCAGACACACATATATATATGTGTATATAAGTGTTGCATTTAATCTGACACGCACATGTTTGCATACTTGCTGAGGCAGCAGCTCCACCAATGAGCAGCTCATATTTTAATCCCTACAGACAAATAAAAAAATGACTGCACACTCACAGACTACGAATATTTGGCACAAAAAGAAAAGAAGCTAATCACATCAAGGACTCCAAATTCAATTACGAGGCATCAAAAGCAGTTTACTTTTGATTGTGCTTATCTTGGAGCGCAAACATAGCCGATGTGACTGCTGCTTAATTCAATTACACCAAATATGATAATAAGGCCAGTCTGCTGAAATGTGAGAGAGTGGCTTTGGCCACCTTTGGGAGAGAGAGAGAGAGAGAGAACATCTGCAAGGCTCTGTGCCGAACGCTGTGTGCGAGCGCAATAAAGAGTGAGAGAGATAACGCCGTGGGGAGGATAACGTGTGGAGACAGCAGTGTGTCAGTGCATGTGGGGTGTGAATGGAAAAGAGGAGATATGTCTTCATAATATAGTGTTGAAAATCAATTCAGCCTCGTCCATCCTATACTTTTTTTTTTTTTAATCTGGTGACTGGGGGAAGGGTGAGCGGGGGTCTTCTACCTTTCCCGTCTTTTGCTCACTTTCTGACATCTAGCAGGTGGCGGGGCTGATAAAGTAAGATGCTGAGTAGGTGATTTTTGGACTATTCCTGCGGATCATTCCTTTTGTGCAAAGAGGAGATTTGTGGTGAACCACTTGAATTCTAATGCATTATTTCCACCCAGCAGGATAAAAGACTCAAAAAGATAAATGTGTGCCTAACATAAAACAGGCGGATTCTGTAGGATATCTTTGCACATCTAAGCCTAACCCGTTGTCTCCTGGTACAATAATCTATTTCTCTTAAACTTCAATCCACTTTCATCATTGCATGTGCTTTTTTTTCCTTTTTTTTTTTGTTAAAAGCTCCCTGGAATCTTTTAGCAACGTTTCACACTGTGAAATACGATAGGAGACAGAAAGACCTTAATACCATGGTCCTCAAAGGTAAATATGAAGCAATTTAACTATCATGTAGAGCTTCTTACCTTCTTATTTGGTCCCTAACTTGTGATTTGATAGGAAGTCATCCTCACAACCAGTATGCTGCTATGTGGAGCATACTGTTCATTAAGTTTTCTACATTTTAAAGCCCATGGCTCTGGTCTTTGCTTGATTTAGATCAAAAAGTCAGGACTGCAGATTGTTTTTGATTTTCCCTTCATCCATGTCTAAATATGTTTAGAACCTCCAACTAATGTGGCTCTCATGTTTTAGTGTCACAAGCCATGCTTCCGTCCTGTTGTCATGCAAATTTTGAATTGTCGCAAAAAAGAAAAAAAAAGAAGAAAATTAGGCATGGTTATATCTACAGGTATAAAGTGACGCATGGTTGAAATAAACAGGAGGATGAAGGTTGCAGGCTAGCACAGAGAGACGTTATGTGTGCCATTCTCCCTTTTAGCACATCAAAAGGACAGCATGAAGTTCAATTATTGTTTTTGAGCTTTATATAATTTTATAATGTTATTCCCTCATCAAAAACATACCTGGAGTATTGCCTTGATTCCTTCATGCATGTTTGAGAAATCCTTTATTCTCCCGTGGCAACAATTCAACTGTTCAAAACATCTGGGTGGACTTAGGTCCGCCTTCGAGGACGTAGCTCCTCCTCTCACAGAAGAGACCACCCCCGCTCAGATCCTTCAGACTAGCCAGCAGTAATTAGCAAACACCTGGTGGGACTGCTCATCTGCGGAGCTCATCAGAGGAGATAGTAACAATGGCATTAAAGTTTTAATAGAGGAGCAATATTCTGATGATTTCCTGAAGGTGGAACCTCAGAAAGAGCAGGACATTTTAAAGACACAGAGACCCAATTTCAAGGTGTTACAAAGTCAAGTTTCTTTTGAGTCATGTAGCATTTGAAGAAAACACAGTTACTTGATTGTGCCATAAAATGGCAGCATCTGGCTGGAAAATACATAACACTGTCCCTTTACCTCTTTTTTGGAAAAGTCAAAAAGCCATCTCAAGCGAGTGTAAAAGCTTTTTTGCCAAACTGAGGAACTTCTTCTGAATTTAGCTTTTTCATCAGTGCTTTCTAATGTGATACTTTAGAAATATTGATGGAAACACGGCTATGTCACAGTTTCAACTCTTCGTCTTCATCAAGGAATGGAATGAAGAAGACGTGTGAGACTCAAAAGATACACACCAGGCGCTTTGGGGCGGAGCCTGTGGCTGCACCTGCTGCTCATTAACAAGAGTGAAGATGACACAAGGCTTAAATGTCTTCATTTATCTTCTTTTGCTTTTATTCTTATTTCAGATTCACACAAATGATATTATTAATATTAATTGTACCTTATGTAAGAGCTGACCCTTGTCACCTGCCTATTTGACTCTTTCTTAGCCTGAAATTCATACAAATGTTTGTCCATGTGTATTTATTTTGCCCTTTGAACTCAGACAGCAGAGCCTTGCATCAGCCTTGCATCAGGTGAAACCAACAGTGCTGATGAATTAAAGAGATCAATAAGGTACAATTATTGCACACACAGTGTAATTGATGAGCATGTGGGCTGGGAGAACTTTCTCCCATCGTGACAAGCCAATTCCAAGCCAATCGAAGTGGCTCAATACGGCCTATTAACTCAAAGTGCCTTTATTTACCTGTGGTGCAGCTCGGCGTTGCTTTTGGAGGATATCTCTTTTTATTTCTAGGTGATCTAACACACCCACGCACCAGCAGCAGCAGCAGCAGCCGAGAACTTTCAAAGGCCATCACGATGTCTGCTTATTTTTTACTTTTTCACTTAATACAGCACTTTCAGTGGATTCTGTATGAAACCAGAAGCTATGAATAACCCTTGAAATTTCTGTCACTGTCAAAATAGAGCTTAAATTGGCCATTTACTGACACCTGGTGAGGGAATCTCTATTTGAACTCGATTGATGTGCGTTTTAAAAGAGTCACAACTGTACAACGGCGATCAATGTGGGTTATAATAAAGGGAGTAAATTTCAGCCAAAAACTTTTCTAGAAAAAATAAGGACATTTCTGAGCTCCAAAAGTTGAAAACTTGTGAAACCCCCCCAGAAATGTTCGAAAAACATAACAAAACAAAACATGGAAATTACTCGGTTCCAAAAGTAGGTGATTTTAAGTTTCCAAACTGGATTTTTTAAAAAAAACTTTTGATACTCAGTTTTCCTACTAAATTTCTGGAATTAATTTCAAAATTTCTGAATTTATTGGCTGAAATTTACTTTCTTTTTTCCCATCTGCATTAACCCTAATACCGTTCAGTTGGGGCTCTTCTAGAACACACATCAAACAAGTTCAATTAGGGACTCAGAATTTTCCAAGTTTTTCTATCAATCAATCAATCAAATTTCATTTGTATAGCACATTTCAGCAGCAAGGCATTTCAAGGCGCTTTACATAATTAAAGAAAAAATAAAAAGAGCATGTGACATTGAATAAACAGTAAGAACAGTAAAATTCTAGAAAATTTCTGACATTAATCTAAAAATATCAGAGTTTCTTGGCAGAAATTTACTCCTCCTTTTTATTTCTATCAAAGGCCCTAATACACCGCTGTCCAACTGTGGTCGGATGTGTGAGTGTGTGAGGAAAGTAGTGACCATAAAGGTGATGTGTATAGCTGTGGGTGTGCTGGAGCGCCAAACTACCACACAAAAGGGCTTTTACAGCCTCCACCCCTATGGCAGCAATAAATTCAGCCCGTGATTTGGAGGGTGCCGAGGTAACGAGGGCCCGCCTGCGAACTCTGCGGCCACACACCACCATCAAGATGTCCGAGCACACGTCTCCTTAAACAACACTGGCGCGCGACCCTGACAGCCGTCTGATCATGTCTGCGTGCCACCGTCACCTTCCCACGGTAAATCTATCCAATTAACTCCGCCTGCCGCAACCGACGAGTCTCTCCCCGAGTCCGGTTACTCGTATCCGCGGCCGCACTAATGGCTTCTGACAGGACGCAAATTTTAGAGGGTGAAATTAAAAGTCCCGTCGTTCTTTTTCGCGGTTATCAAAAAAAGTTTTGGACGTGCCGTATTGACGGCGGCGGAACGCAATTTTGGCTAAAGACGAACAAATGACTGTTGAGTTAGCTTCAAAAACAAGGGAATGCTCTTTGACAGCCCGTCACTTAACTGGATGCATTCCTGCGCGCCGCCATCATGCCTCACTGCCTCCGCTTGTTTTTTCGAGCCGTCTATTATTGATGTTACAGGCAGATTGAGTGGAAAATGGGAAAAACACAGAGGAGTGATGATAAGTGGATTAGAAAATTGCCTCCGTGCCCTTTAGCGAGCCTTAAAAGAACCTTTCTGGTTCTTTACTTTTGACTCCGACCACAACAAGCCGAAGCCCCCCTCCCCAGCTGACCTTTCGTGTGTAGCGTCAGAGTAATTGAATGAGAACCTGGATAAAGTTAATTGGCTGTTTTCTTATACTCTGAGAGTCGCTGATAATTAATCAGAGAGAACAAAAGCCACTACATCACCACCTAATTATGGGCAAGCTCTTGGCAGGCTCAACACCCAGCATCCTCACTGCCGTCATTTTCTCTTTTATCTCCGAGCAGTCAGAGTGCGCGTGCGGCTTCTTGCTCGCGCATATCATGCAAGCGTTTATTACCTGCTGTTCTGCCTCATTACATTACTAACAATGTGCTATGATTACAGGAAGCCAAACACTCCTCTAGCACATTCCACATATTTGGAAGCCTTTCTCAAAAACATAATTTACCTAATAGTATTAAGAGAGCATTGAGGAAACGAGTGGCGCCTTTACTTGGATTGAAAGCTTAATGGCTAGAATTTTCTGATTAGAACGACAAGAGAGTTAAAGGGCAAGACTTATCTCTCCCCCAAATGCAGGATTTAGAACAACTATGTGAAGAATTGAAGCTATAGTCCCATGGGTGCCTCATTAGGTTTAAGAGCCCTGCAAATGCTATCGCACTCCATGAGCTGTCTCCACATTTTCTTTCTTGGCGTGAGTCGGAAACGGTAGTGCATTTTACTGGGATTTCAATAAAAACATTAGAGTAGTGCATAATTTTGAAGTGAAATGAGGTAATATTTTTGTAGTGGTTCTTTTTGATTAAAGTTGGCAAATGGACTTCTCAAGATAGCTGTTCTGTGGAGACCTAATAGGTCTGAGAACGTTAAAGGACAACCAAGGAACTCAGAAGACAAGTTAGGGATGTAGTTTTTGGAAGAGCTCGTGTGAAAGAATCAGCCTATTGAACAATCATTAGGTTTTGAATCCACAGCAAGAAGAAAAGCTAGAAGAAACACCATTTGCAGTTTGTCACAATGTAGAAAACATATGAGACCAAAATGTACATCTTTGACCAATGGGTACAATTCTGAGTGGCAACAACTAACTCTGCACATCATGCTGTAGATACATAACAGACCCAAAACACAGTTCAATCCAGAAGAGATGAAATGAGATTTTATTTACAGACAAACAAATGTGTAAGGTGAACAGCAACTTTCTCTCTCGGGAAATGCTTTCAGGTCAGACTCTGGAAAAGTGAGCAACTGGCTAGTCGACTTGGATCTCTGGCGAAAGCAGGAAGTAGTGGCTTTCCCTGAAAGTCCTCTTTGAAGACTCGCACCTCAACGGATTTGAATCCTCTGGATTCCATTTTACGGATTGGGTGGTTGAAAACGTTCTCTAACTTGGTAAAGAGAAAACTGAAACATTTGTTTGCAACCAAGACAGATTGTTTCCTCAGGTGATGGAATCTCTTGGTCTTCTTGATTCATACCTTTTCAGTTTGTTGTTCTATGTCACAGAAAAGGGAAAACAAAAAGAAATTTCTAAATTTCAAGTAGCAATCTTTCTGTCTAAACCCAGTTTGAGCTTTAAATATGAATTGCTACTTGACTTGCTCAGTCTAGGAGTGGCATTTCTTGTCCTTGGGACTAATTGACTGATATTTGATGTAAGCTTCTGCAGTAGCGCTAAGATGGTTTCCACTGTGCATATTCATTCATATTGAGATGTATTTGGTGATTTAACCATTAAAATAGGCAGTTCTAAGCATCTTTAGGGGGAAACTTGAGTATTCTGAAGATTTCAGCAACTTCCCATATACCGAGGGTCCACTCACTGTTCACCATAAACTCAGTTTGTTAGTCACAGTCACTGATAGGAGGAATCAAATTTAACACTAAAGTTTACAATGCAATCTTTTTAATTAGGAACGCTTCAACCACAATCAGTTATTTAATCCCTTTCACCATCCGAGAGTTAATTCAAAGGTTAGATGCTGTCATAAGATTGTTTTTGACTGTTAAATTAATTATAATAGATCTTCTCTATTATGTAGCTGATAGCAAAATTATTTTAATAGCGGAAGAAATTTTCAGAGCGTAGCTGTTCCCCTCTCCTTTTTCCTTTTTTTCCCCCCTTCCCTGCCCAGACCTTGTCTGCCCGTGGCATCAGCCTTTTATTAAGGGATGCAATATCTACCACACCACAGGGCCAATATTCCTTAGAGTCTTCCGTTCCCCTTTCCCCCTCTCCAGATTCATCCCTCTTTCTCCCCACGCCCCCCACAATCAAGTTGACATACCAACACACGCACAGCATAGCGGGAGTTCCATCTTTGAGAAACTGAGGGAAGCAGGGGAGCAATTAAATTCAGCTGGAGACATTTAATGTGAATGCCTTTTGAATGCAATGCTGCTACTCTCTGGAGAAATCTTAAAGTCAAATATAGGATCTTTGATCATTTACTGCCATATGGTGAGGTGCGCATTTGGACCAACATGGTGTGTGTGTGTATGTGTATAACTGCAAGGTCAAATGATGCAACATTAATTTGAGATAACACTTATTCCAGGATGCACAGAGAAAAATCATAAATCAGCTCTAACTGTGAGGCAGACTGCTTAAATGTTTGCAAAATAAACCACAATGGAGGTGAGGTACATAATTATGGTGAGAAAATTTTTTTGACCTGAAGACCTTACAGCATGAAGGTCTAGGGTTCAAATCCCTGTCTGAACTGTTTCACTAAGTTGTTAGCATGTTCTTCCTATGCATGCGTGAGTTCTCTCTGGGTACGTTGACTTCCTCCCACAGTCCAAAAACATAAATGTTTGGTTAATTAGCACCTCTGAAATGACATTTAGGTATGGTTGTTGTGATGGGAAGCCACACAGGGTAAGATCCACACCTGTGCATGGTTTTGTGTCATGTGTGTTTGGGTGACCTGTGATGAACTTGTGACCTGAACAGTGCTCTCAACCTGCAGATTGGCTCCAGCCCCATTGCAACCTTTGCAAGGATAAACATGTATGACTAACGGATTGATAGATGGAGGTCAGAAAGGTTTGATTGCACAGGATGTGTTTAAAAAGTAAAACATAGCAAACATAATGGTTAGCCGTTTGGCTAGCAGTGGGAGGAGCGCTGCAGCAGTAGTAACGTGTGGGATGGGGATTCTCCAGGTGCCACTCTCCGGTCCTGGGACAGGTGTCTTCTCGGGTGGGACTTGTGATCAGCATGGGTGGAGCTGTAGCTCTTGTCCCTGGAAAGAATGACAACAGAGTTGGTTTAGCAATGGCACTAGAGACAACGCAAGAAAGACAACGTCTCTTTTGCTGTTTGGGGAATGTGTAATTTAAATATTCCTTCTGCAGAATTATGAATAAGACGGGCTGAAGACTTATTCCATCAGCTAGAATACAGACACTGAATTCAATAACAGTAGTCTTAAGTTCATTTGAATCCATTGCTTGTGGGAGGACCAATAAATTACTTATGGTCTTATACCAAGGACAAAATAGAAATCCTACAACCACTAAAATCTGACACCACTCCATTTTTGGTAATATTTTGTGAAACAGGAAGTTGCACTCATGCCTTCTTCAGACATTTTTGTGCTGCTTTCTTTAGTGATTCTTGGTCCAGTGCCACCACAGGTGAGGGGAGTAACAGGTTTTTCAAAGGGCTTGGGTCATTTGACACAGTTTGAAAACAAACCACACCAACTTAAAGTGTAACAAATGTTGAAATTTTGGTCCCAAATTGAAATAAGTCTACAGACTGTCAGGTGTGAAAACCTAATAGTCCTAAAAGAGGGTTAATGCAGTGAATTAGTTTTTATGCCAGGCTGTTTGTTTCATGTAGTTCAGTCCTTCATGCCATTAGACCCAACATGAGTTACTGAGTTGAATGAACTTGTTAATAATATTCTAATATGGCTGCATAGTTGCTGATTTAGTTTTGTTCATAAGACCTTGATATTGTGCTTCTTCAATGTTTTTACATATTATGTAACTAAAATAACATTTCAATGCAAGAATGGGTCAAAATCTTAGCTTCTAAATGTGCTGCATTTGTGCCTCCAACAACATTCCACCCCAAATGCGACACCGTTACATTAGGACACTGCCGTATTGCAGGCTCACAGCTTTATGTCGCATTGTACTCCCAGTTAATAACCATGAGAGCAGCTAAGTAAAATAAATTAACTTTGCCTTTAAATGTTAATTACACTTATAATGTTCAGTGTTGCATACCTTTTTAATTGACCTGAAACAAGAGAGTGGTAGTTCATAAATTAAATTTCACCTCTCTTGACTTTATTTTAAATATGTGAGGAAACCAATTATTTTTTTCACCCCTTTGACCCCAGCCGACCCACTGTTGTCCATGGCGACTTCAGACTTCTCAGCTGAGAGGGCGGGTTTAGTGGCCTTTCTTTTTTATTAACATGAAACTTATTTTCTCTACATATATATAACTTTCTCGATTATTACTTCCTTTAACTTCTTTTTTTTAAGGTTTTGTTGGTTCTAGTGGCCTTTATTTGAGGGTAGTTTGACAGGAAGGAGGGTTATGAGAGAGGGGGAAGACATGTGGCAAATGTCACCAGGCCGGGAATTGAGCCTGCGACCACCGGCATGAGGACTAAGGCCTCAATGCATGGGTTGTGCTTTGCCCCTACGCCACCACAGCACCCCTACTTCCTTTAACTTCTGTGTACATTTTTCAAACAAACCCTGCAGAGACTGTAAAGGGTTTTGACGTGGTAATTGGTTATGTGACACTTGACAGGCCTGTTCGCAAAATCTCAGACAAATAGCCTCTCTCTGCATGGAAGCTGTTTGTCCAAATTAAAAGTAAGGCTTTATGTGTGAATTCTACCCCTATTAATTTATGTTTATGACAAACTGAGAAGACAAAAGACGATTCAGCTCCATTCTGACAGTTAAATTATATATGTCCAGATTATAACAATAAGGATTAGTGGAACTTCATTTTTCTTTGGAAAACATCTTAAAACTTTGTTCGTCAAAGCCACCCATTTCATTTCTCCGAAGGAGGATTATGAAATAAATGAAAATAATGAAATAAAAAAAAAAATCTTTTGTTTGAAGAAGACTCAATTTATCTGGTAGCCATTTGGAGTGAAGATAAAGGTTAATTACATTTTAATTTAATTAGTTTTTACTTTTTTTTTACTTTAACTATGCCCACTTTGCTTGCAGGGTTATGGTTAAGCTGACTTAATTTGGTAATAGTCAGATGAGAGGGACTGCAATGCGCAATGTTTTTTTTCCTTTTAAAAACTGACACTAAAAAAAGTATGGCATTTTTATGACATGTAATACATGTAAATTGTGCTATAATTTTTTTTCATTTGTATTAAAATCTACTACAGTCGTAAACTTCTATCCTCTTAGTATGCAACTACACTTTCTAAGTACTCCAAATAATGACCTTTGTTCTCAAAGACAAGGTTGCGAGTTTCAATTTCAGCAAAGGTGTTTTTTTTATTTAAATTTTTTGGTGAATGTCAATATTGTGTTTGTTTGTGGACTGGACACCTCTGAGGTGACCAAACCCTAGTGTGAACTACAGCTATTACCATAACGCCTGATTAATAGACAGGAACAATTTATTGTCTCACCAATTCTCATTTCATCTTGTGCTCCTTCACTGACCCAACAAACCGGGTCAGAGTTTTTGACCCAATGCAAGGTCAAAACCATCCAACCTCTGTCCTAACAGTACAAACCCGGTGTCTGGATCTAAAGAAACAAAAAGTGTGTTTTGGATTATGCCGTACGTTGACATCGGGTGCAGCATTTATTCACAATCTTACGAATAAAATGAACTTGATAAAAGAATCATATACTCCCAAGAAAGACTTTGCTTTTTTGCTCCTGTATAAATTTTACCTGAGGCTGATCCCTTAACGGCGTAGCTTTGTTATTCCAGGCGAGCGCCGTAAAGGACTGGCGCTTTAAGAAAACTGCTGACTTGGTAGAATTTAAAGCACTGAAGAAAACAAGCAAGATCTTTGAAAAATACTCCACTCCACAGACTCTTAAATTAAATTTACTAACTCCAGATACACTGCTCCCTCAGGGAGAGAGGAGGACGGAAAAAGGAAGAGTGGGAAGAGAGACAAAGTCATTGTAATCCTTCATAAAGGATAGCTCTATATATTACCGTGGTTGTCAGTTGGGGTGTGTAGACTGTATTGCTCAGTGTAAAGACGGATCCATAAAATCATGTTTAAACTTCAGTCAAGTAGTTTGGTTTTCTTCTGACTGTCAAACTGAGAGTCAAAGCCATTATCGAAAGAGCTGAGTGAAACTTTTAAAAGGAAGATTGCAACAGCTTATGAGTCTGGAAAGCACTTTATAAGAGGCGGTTGATCAATTCCACTATATTGAAAATAATCTACAGGTGGAAAAACACTCAAATGAACAGCAAGCGTGCCCAGGTCTGGCTATCTAAGCAGGTCTTCCTCAAGGTCTCCAAAACCCCCACAATGTTGTCAAGAGAATGAAGGCTTCATTCACACCAGCCCTGTTCAGTCCGCTTTAATCTGGTTCATTTGCCTAGAAAGTCTGGGTCGTTTGGGGAGGTGCGAACTCTACTGTGGAGTTGTCGCCCATAAGCATAAGTTTTGGTTTGGTTGAAGTGAACTCTGGCGCGGTTTGAATGTATATGTGAACGCCAAGCAGACTGGAGACCGTTCCAAAGGCAGGAAGTGGACTGTGGGGCAGGGCATTCTGGGTAAATGCAGTCAAAACATACGTGTGTGTCTAGAGTTTCAGGAGAAATGGCTTGTGGTCTTTCTGTTATAGACAAAGGAAAAATCCTACAACCGCTAAAATCTGATGCCACTTCCATTTTTGTTAACATTTTGTGAAGAAGGAAGATGTACTCCTGTCTTCTTCAGAGGTTTTTGTTTCGTTTCCTTCATACAGCGCCCCCGTGAACATATTGCTCAGAGGGTTTTGGTTGGTTTACAGCACACCAGCTAAAAATGTAACAAATGTTGTCTTGTTTTGGTTGCTAAGGGTTAGCACTGGGACAGATATATGTTCTCTGAAAAATACAAACAATCAACCAGTATCAGGGATAATTATCTTTAAAACTGCACTGGAGTTTTAAAGAGAATGGAAGCTTTGACTTAAAAAATTTAGTTCATTTGTTACATGTAGTCAAATTAAGGTTGTCGGACTTAATTTGTTTATGCTTGTTTACCATGACAACTCAAACTTAATATATTTACTTGGACGAACGTAATTATTTTTATAACATATCAACAATTGTTTTTAAAAATTAGATCATGTGATTCTACTTTCAGTGTGTATGTTACATACCTGATACTGACCAAATAAATCTGAATTTGCAGAAAATTAATGTTAACGTTAATTTTCTGGTATTTAGCAAATAGAAATAATTTTGATAATTCTAACTGACCTAAAACATGAGAAATTTGGTCTGATTTGAATTCAGGCAGTAAGGAAAAATGAATATGTCTGTTTTCTTTTAGTTGTTGTAAGTAAATATTGGGTTTCAACAACATATATAAGATGATGGAATAAAAGTGAATCAGACTACAAGGAAGCCCTTTTGAAAATGAATTAAATATTTTATGTTCCAAAGCTGTTAAAAGTTTACTTCTGTAAAAAAAAAAAAAGGTTTTATTTTTTAAAGAAGAACATGAAACACCGGAATAACATTTTTTTAACCACTTTAGCTCCACTGTGTACAAGCTGAACCTTGAACTAGTTCCCTTTTCCTCCCCTCTATGTTGGGTCAATGACAAACTAGTTTGCAGGGCATCATGAAATAAATCATGTGAGTAATGAGTAATTAGCTGCCGAGTGATTATTAATTCATTTTTTAATTAGTCAGGTGTGACTGGTAATTACATTGAAGGTAAATCATATTTGCAAGCTCACTCACACGCACACACACACACACACACACACAGAAGCTGTGCATCTCTGAGCTGCAGGGCAAACCACGCCACTGGGAGACACGCGATGAACTTAAAGCCCGGCAGCCTCTAGAAACACTCGCTGCTGGAAAGCTCTGAGACAAAAGCACAAAAAAAAAATAAATAAAAAACAACCCTGAGCCATTTCCCTGGAACCTCCACTGTTATTATCCCCACGTCTTCTCCGAAATAGACGGCCATTTCTGCAGGGAAGGACCTCATGGAGAGGATGGAGGAGCCTCCACCCCCCACCACCGCCTCACCCGCCCAGTCGAAGGCTGAAAGGCCCACTCTGGTAAATCAAAGCACTGCAGAGGCCACACACATCAACACACACTGAAATAGTCTGCCGGTGAATGGCTTCATGCATGAGTTCCTCTCTCCCCTCTTACAGTAAAATATTGCTGAATGCTTCCCAGGAGGAAATAATCTGCTTTCTGGGTTTTATCGCCCAAATGGAGCTCACCCCATTTTTTTAGGCTTCCTAAGATTTTGCGGGCACCCTCATCGTGAGGCAACCAGGGAGTTCGACTGGAGGCCTCAAAAAACTGGAGGGAATAGGAGAAAAAAAATGGTACAAATTAAATCTAAAACTTGATTGAAAAAAATTCATAAAATCTGATCTGTTTTTAAGTCGGTGTCTAACATACAAATGTAATTTTTTTAGATGTTATTTGCCATGTCCACTCATCATTCATTCTTTCAGATTAGCTGCGGGTCAAAATTATCAAGCTAGCATAGCATGGCTAACAAAAATAAGAAGAATGAGGTCACATTTATGCTAAAGGAATCTAATAATTACTAAAGAACAAAAGCTAGAAGAAACATCCTCAAAGTTTGCTTGACATATTTTGTAGCATTGTGTATGAGTGTGCTAATGGGGTTTCCACCAAAGTCAAAAGTCAATTCTGTTTGGTGGGGCATAGCATGGAAAACCCCTAGCTTAGGGCACAGGCTACGTTTTCTAGCCACGTGATTAGCCTGTTTAGCTTAGCCTAGCTTAACCATATACAACTTTACTTTTAGTACGGTTTTGCTAACTGTGTTCAACTTATCGACTTAAAATCAAATGTACTGAACCGATAAAGACTACAAATTGAAAATAATTGTTAACTTACCTTCTTTTGTCCTTTATGAAGATATTGTTTTGGTGCAGTAGTCTAAAGCTGCGCTTTCTGCTTCTTTTTTCATCATATATATTATCCTACCACTGGGATTAGAGATGGAAGTTAGCCACTTGGCTATAACCTCATGTATTTACATTAAGTGTTAATTTGTAATGTCCCATTTAAAAAAAATAAACTTGAAATAATCAACAACGAAAAATACTGATGGGTCGTGGGGCCATGCTAAAATAATAAAAATAATAAAGTCGTACAAGAATAAAGTCGAAATAATATGACTTTTATGAGAATAAAGATAAATTACAAGAATAGAGTAAAAGTATCACAAAAATAAAAGAATAAAGTTAAAATAATACATGAATAGTCAGTTTTACGAGAATAAGTCATGATATTCTCATAAAACTATGACTTTATTCTCGTAACATGGCTTTATTCTTGTCATGTTATTTAATTTTTTTTCTTAGTGTGACACCTATTACTCTGTTGCAACCTACTGACATGGAGTGTGGAAAAAATAAACTCTAAGTACAATATGACATGAACAAACTGACCAACAGCTCTTGTGGGTGTTGACCAGACGGTGTAGCCCCTGATGAATACAGATTAGAGAGTTTCAACCTTTTCTCATATCATTATGTCAATCCCTTCACCTTTCGTCGTCTTCCCCCGTTAAACCGCCTGACCCCATCAACATCCCTGCCTTCTCACATCTTAATCCCACCTCACCCTTGTCTGACCCTCTTCCAGTTTTTTCCCTCCTTAAATGTTCCTCCATTCGCCTCCCCGGGCCCTTTTAGGTGTTGCCCAATCTGATCACTCCAAATCTCGTCCGTCCATGTGTGCGTGTGATCCAGGTGGCATTTCAACAGTCACGCCTGACACTTTTCTGGCAACGTGGAGTTAGGATTGCCCTCGAGTGAAGATAAGTCCTAATAACACGTTGGGCTTTTAACACTCATACAAATGGAGGGGGAGTTCTCATTAAGGTACAGACCTTTTTTCTTCTTTTTTTTTGTATTTGGACAGCACAGAGCGAATGTGCGTTTCACTGAATATGTAGGAGTAGATGGAAAGAAAACGAGAATGAAAGAGCATCTAATTACATGACAGACTTGGCCTCTGAATCCCAGTGATTGAATAATATGCCCTTTGCCGATATTACTTTCAGAAAAAAAAAAAGTCTTAAAAAAACCCCTCATATTCTGCTTGTGAAGCATGTGTGTGTGTGAGTGTATGTGTGAGTCCTTTGGGCCACTTTGGCCCTATCAGGACTGCCAACTCTGGGACACACTTCTCGCTCTAGTCCCCGGCGTTCGTTGGGCCGCCTTGCCTGGGTTCAATTACTCCCAGATATATTGAACCGGTGAACGGTTTGTGCGAGTCCCCCGGGGAGATAACTAGGACGTTACACGCCCGCTGCTGTTCGTGCGCTGGTGAATCTTGCTCCTTTTTTTTTTTTTTTTTATTTGGCCACTGGATAACAAGGTTGACTCCTCTTGCCGGAGGAAGTGCGAGCTTTCTGCTCCGTCTAGCTAAACAGACAGCGGCTGCCTGGGCTGCGGCAGACTCCGTGGGCGTTCGGCTCCACTCCGCTGCTTCTCTCTAGAGAAATCCTTCAGCGTGTCAGTGGATGGCCTGGTGGGTGTGAGCAACAAAAAAGAGAAGAAGAAGAAGAAAAAAAAGGGCGTTTGCATACATATATGCATGTGAGACTTCTTGGCCTCTAAGACGGTTGTTACAGTTATAGCTTCAGGGATACAGGGACTTAATATGGAGACAACTTTTGCTTGTTTAAAGTCATTACATACTTTTATTGGTGTCTTTATCAAGTAATTCACTTGTGAAAAAGTATTTGCCACCTTACTTGGGCTAGGTTTTATAAAGGGCTTGTATCGCTGAAAAAATACAAAATCTTACCAAGTAGTTTTGGTTGAATTCTAATGGAAATATCTTCGCACCCCTTAAATAAGAGAAAACTATCTTACAACTAACTAACTTCAGCAAAATACAGTAGCTTGTTTTAATTCATTAATGTCTGAATATTGGCAGATTATTTCACCTATAATAAAGCTTTTTTTTCCCCATAAGTGATATAACCTGCCAGTGGAACTGGTACTTTCTCCACAGGTGACATCACGGTTTGTGCTTAAAGACCAGCTATTCTGTGGTGCCCGAAGTTGAACCGAAGTTGACAGTGTGGAAACTGGACTTGATTTGATTTCATTTATGTGACTAGGACAATGCACATTCATCAACGTTACCACAATTAATGGCAGCGTAAATACACAAGAATTAACACAATTGCTACATTTAATCTTTTGTCCTAAGACAAGTAAGCACAAAAAAACCCTCACAATAGTGCAAAAGCTTACAAGGCTAAGCTAAGATGTCTAATTAGCATCACAATAACCACCTTATTTTGATACCACCTGTTGATGCCACATGAGCGGGTTAGTGCCCTGTTTTTTCTGTTGAATTTATAAATATATTTTAGATTAATTTCTTTAGCACTGTTGGTCTTATCCAGGTGTTAATACGGCTCCCACTAAAATCTGCTTACCTGTATTAGAGCACGTATTTCCAGGGATACTGGAATGAATAATATTGTTGATGTGGTTACATTTTCTTCATATCAGTATAATTATTCACAAAAACAGTAAAACAGAGGGAAGATGAAAAATAAAATGAGCTGAATTAGGTGTTTGTTTCATGTGGCTTTTACAAAACCAGATAAGAATTGACTTTAACACCAGCCCTGGTTAAGAACTGAAACCTCTTCGGTGGAAAAACCCTAATTATCCACACAATTACTCTTCAAACAACTCTAAACCTGGTAAAATCAATATTTGGGCTACTTCACTTTCTGATGCCCAAACAGACCACTGGAAGCAAACTTTAGCAAAATTTTTAGGTGAAATTGGGAGACTGTTTTTTTTTTAAATGCTGACATATTTTCAGGGCTGCTTCACTCTCACGTATGCATATCATTAGAGTTATATACATATCTGCTGCTGAGATTTAACATTACAATGGGAACTTCTCGTCATTGGCGATTCGTCAGCCTTCAACATTATCGTTTGTTTCTCTTCCTCAGGCGAAAAGACGTGGCGTTTTCCGAACAGACAGACGGACGGACGCATCATTTTCCGAACAGATTTTAATAAAACACTGTGTGTCAGTCTCTGAGTGTTAAAGGCTGGAAACCGGCTAACCTTGTTGGCATGTTGCGGGATGTGACAACTGTCTCTAAGAGAGGACCTTCACATTCACGACTAAGTACAGGGTTTTGCATATCAGAAAGATCCCCGCGTTGCATGGCCTTCCTGTGTTTTTCCTTTTCCTCTCTCTGGCTACCATCCCATTTATTTATATTCCAGTCCTTTTGACAGCATTTTAATATGCTTGTCAAAGCAAACACACCAGGTCAGAGATGAACATGCATCTCCGATGCTTATGTGACAGCGACAAAACAAAAGTCTACTTTTGCCCTGAGAGGAGACGTCAGTTTTCCCCGGTATACTTACCGCCACCAGATCCGCGTGGAGTGATGGCCAATCTCAAGCACGTCATCCACACACACACGCACACACACACCGTGAGGAGAAAAGAAATGATAGTCTGTGCGTTCATGCTCTGTTTTTCAATTCCAATACCTCTTACGGAGCGGGTGACAAAAACTTCACGCCCTGGAAGACGTCGTAATAGAGTTTTCCACACGGAGTTGAAAATACAGTAAAGGTAGAGAATCATTTATATCAATAAAACTGCAAAATGGTGGAATTGCCTCTGCAAAGTATTTCCCTATCTGTATCCCTTGAACTTTAAAAAAAAAATGTTTTATTTTATTAAAAAAAGGTTTCTGATCTGGGCTGCATAGTGGAGTTGGTAGGACTGTTGCTTTGCAGCAAAAACACAACAGTAAAGTAGGAGGAATGGGAGGGAATCTGTAGCAACAGGGGACTACAAAAAGCGCCCCCTGCTGGAGGGAATTTAACTGGAAGAATATGATTCGCTGTTTTTGAACAACAGTAAACAAAACTAAATATTCCCATCGGTCCAACTGTTGAAGGCCATAGCTGTGTTTCCATTGAGCATATAATGGAGAAAATTGACATTTTGAAAATAAATTTGCCTAATGGAAACAATTTTGAATAAACTTGTTTTTCGATAAGAAGTTTTGTCACTAGGATGAGGTAATTTTTTTTCGGTTATATTAAAATTGGTTTATTTTCCAAAGCTGCAGTGGACACACTTTTTTTGCATCACACAAGTTGCATGATCAACAGCCGGATGTTGCCACTGGTGCAAACCACAAAGGATGAAGGTGCGGCGTGGAGTTTTAACATCTGGTGAGCTACAGGCATGCAGCGGATTCCCAGGACATGACTGCTGCTCTTTGCTTTTAGCCGCTGACCACACCTCTCCGCTCGCCAGTAGCTCATGCGACCAGTTAGTCCTGCCACTTATGATCTCTAAAGGCTCTTGTCATCAAACTGGCTGTGGCATTGGTGATACTCTCTCGGTCTGCCCCTTCCACTGCCTGTATTCCTACAACGCTGACCTCCACTTTCCCTTTTTTGCGTAGTCTGAGATACAAGATATTTTCCTTTGTCACATACTCTGCTCTGGCTTGCTTCCTGTCCACATCGGTGCCTGTCTGTATTCCCTTCTTTTCATCCAGTCTAAAGTGAAGAAGAAAAATTACTACATAGGGTAATCTCATTTTTTAAACTGATAACTTTAAGTGCAACACAAAAATGACTGTATACTCTGTTTACATAAACTGTCTATAATACGTTGCTACTTGCCAGTACTGCACAGCACAATGTGTTACTGTAAGATTAAGGTAGACAACATTATTATACATGCTTAATAGTAAACTGATTACTTACTTACTATTTATAATCGCTGAAGGGTCTTCCTTTTTTACCGAAGGTGTGGGAACTTCTAAACACTACATTCAGGTTTTCATGCTTGGCTGTTTTCAGGCTCTTCACTGCCCTCATAGCAGCAGCAATACCTTGAACCACGCATTTCCCCTTTAAGTGGGAAAAACTTTAATAAACTTTCATAAACTTTAAGTAGGACTTCTTTCAACAATGGCTTTCTTCTTGATGCTCTTGAGTCCAGACTATTAATGTGCTGTTCTATTAGTTGTCCTGTGAACACATAATCTCACCTAAGCCATGATTCTATTGAAAAAAAGGTTTCCTTCTGTTGCATAAATGTTCATAAATAGAAGATTGGATTTTTCAACATTTTAAGGATTTTTACACTCCAAACCAATGGAAGCCTTGAAATTACAGTAAATTCTACATAATTAGTATCATAAATGTCTGTACTTCTTTGTGTTGTTCGAAAAGGAAGAAAAAAAAAACACATTTGTCCTTGATGAGGCAAATGTTAGAAACCAGCGTTTTCACCCAGAAAATAATGAGTTTGAAACGAGAGAGAGAGAGAGGGTGAAGTGATGTTTGTGTACGCTTTGATGTGCACCTCTCATCATTTCTTTTTGACTGTTAAAATGCCAACAGATGTGCAACAATCTGGATGATCTTTTATCATTCGTCATTTTACCCAAACAAAAAAAAATCCGTGATGCAAGGCGATACCAACCTTCTCTTAATCCTTGGTCAGAAAGAAAAAAAAAAGAAAAAAAGCACTTTAAATAGCAAGACCTAAACCTCTAAACCTTTCCCTGCAATTTCATCTGCATTGATTTCAGGCAGCATTCAGATCTAATGTAGATAAAGGGTTACTGGGTGATTCGTTCAGTGTCTGATATGAAAAAGTGCTGGGCTTTTTTGGATGTTAAATTGCCCTTTCACATGACCGTGATGAGAACGGCAGATTTTATTTCAGCAAATGACCGAGTTGACCAGGACGTGCCAGGCGTAGCCTTAACAGATTTGGAACGAATGAAAGAAATGTCAAGTACAAATTGAGAATAGCAATGAGACTCCAGGTTCCCTTCACTCCAGATGCACACAGGCGGAGATAATGCAGGATGTTTCTTAGAAAACACAACTTTTAGCTACTTTTGATGCTCATCACAGAGTTTAGTCATTACCTCTTGAGTATAAGCCTTTTTTGTTTAGTGTCTTGCAAAAGTGTTTGTAAATGTTTTTCTATGAACCATAGAATTGCGCAACATGAAATTACAAATATGCCAATTTAAAAAGAAGAAGTTTTTGATCAGAATGTGAGGTGGTTCTTCAAAATTATTAGAAGTATTTCGCAAAACTGCATGACATTTTTTTTTTCACAACACACTAATCAAGTGATCAAGAACCAAACGTTACCACTGGGAGAAACGAAGAATAAAATGGCAGGAAATAGTAAGAGAATGACGGTTTGTTTATGCCGATGATACCTTCACATTTAAGTTTGATATTTCGTCAAATGTCTGACCTTTATGTGTTTTTTTTTCTTTTGAATCATTTTGTTCAAATCTGGGGCAGAATTTTGACAAAGGGTTGCAAACAAAACTAATGTTTATCACTAATGTAAATCACATGTTTTTTTCCCCCTTTTAGATCATACTTATTTAACATCCGTGAGGTGAATCGTATCACTTAGCTCCACCCGAATGCTGTAGCCCAACAAAGGTGTGCTAGCACATCACTCACAGTTCAACAGACCATTTATGGGAACAGCAACACTTACAGAGCGTACATTAGGAGACCAAACCGGTCGTCACAAGAGCACTTGAGCGCTCTGAGTGATGTGGTCTTTAAGGATCTGAGTGGAGAACAGGTAGTGTAGGGAAAGGAGACGCTCTTTGGTTTATTTCCTGTTTATATGAGCGCATGGGGAAAGGGAGGAGTTGGCGGTGAAATGTGCGGATGATGAGCGATCAGCAATGAGATACTGCAGATCAAAGGCGCGCGGCTTGCCGTGAGGTTTCGGAGGGCGTCCGTCGTCTCATTATATTCACAGCTTTCATCTGTAAAGTTGATGAAACGGAATGAGATAACTGAGCCTTTCCGTCAAGCGCAGTGTACGATTATTATAATTTGGCCTTTGAGTAACGATTTAGGTGGTCAGGATCAGGGCTCTGTGAGTACAGTTGTATGAATACCCTGAGTGAAGGTGGCCTCCCCAACTTATTCAAATCAGACAAAAATGGTGTCAAACGTTTGTGCAGCAAAATTTTTAGTTTGTGCTGCTGTCATTTTAAAGATATTAAATGTTTCCAGAGGTCATTAAAGGTCAACCAGCCCCCCCTCCCTCCCACCTACCCACCTTCTGCAAATCAGATAACATTGATTTGTTATCTGACAATCAACTCGACTGCGTTTGTGCAGCAGAATTTTTTTGTTTGTGCCGCTTTGGCTTTGAAGGTATGAGTGAAAGTTTAAAGGTCAAAAGGTCAACCAGCCTCACCACTTTTACAAAATCAAAATGACCTTTATTATGTAACTGGCTGACTCCAGCGATCAGTCCACACTCACTCACTCAGCCTGTCTGCCGTCCCTCAGTCAGCTGATGGGAACTTTTTCACCTACCAGTCAATCCGTCCTCCCGTCTGTCACCCTGGATTCCTGGGTTCTTCTCCTCTGTCCAAACCTTTTAACATCCAAGTTACCATGACTTTGGATTCCCAGCTCCTGAACATCTATAATTCACCAAATTTAAACTTGTCACCAATCTACTCCTCTGTCGTAGTTATGCTTATTTGCTACTTGGGTTTTCTCATGTGAAGACATAAATGGAGTTCAAGGTAAACGACAAACTATGAGTCTTTGAATTGAACTTCATTCACTGTGGTTTTGTTTTGTTTCTTTTGAGCGTTTCCTCGCCTGGAGTTGACTGAGCAGTAAAGACTTCTCTGAAGCTAGATTTCCAACAAAGGCCGTGTCTGTCAAAGCCTCATCCCAATGGGAATGACTTTGGACGTAACGGAGGTCACCTCTGCAGAGCCTCAGGGTAATTCGGCAGCTTCAGTAAATGGATCTAGCATCCCTTTCTTTGATACTCTCCACCTCTGTCTGACATGGATACTGTATTGACAGTTAACACTCAACCTACATCTACCACCTTTTCTTCTTCTTCTTTCCTGTTTCATTTCAGTTAGTCGCCAGATGCATTGTGAGTTCAGGACGCCGTTCTGAGCACAGATGAAAGGGAATATTGAAATGAAGTTTTCCACTTACAGAGGAATTCAGATGCGATCTGGATAAAAACCAAAAGTCTTTGATGGGATTTATGAAGCACTGCACATCTTGTTTACACCCAACCCCCACCAAAAATTTGTTTTTTTTTAGCGTTAGGCTAATTACAGCGCTTTGTCACATCTAAAGCTCATATAACGTCCGAGAGTTTACAATATGGCCACTGGAGCTGGCTGGCACCGCATTCGTCTTTTTTCTGTGGCGCATAATAGCGTGTCAGCAATCCCTTGTGTACCAAGGCCTCTTCCATACCATCATGACCAGGGGTGTTTGAGTCCTGAGCTGTTAGCATGCCAGATGGTGCTGTTTATAAAAACAGTGCCACATGATGGCCTATGATCACTTCTGCTCTGCCCTGGTTTTCACCCTTTCCCTGCAGAGATAAAGACAAACAATATAATGAAAAAACACACATACACACGCACACACAGTTGGTTTACAGTTGCAAACTCAGATATGTTTTGTTAAGGTCCATATGGATCCTCCTTTGAAAAGTTTTTGTCCTTTTTTCAAGTTTTTTTATTATTCTCCTCCCATGTTTGCTTTCCTGGCACAGGTGTTAACACTGTTGCCGTGGTTGCCGAGGTCATAGATTCAATTGAGATAAAAGTATGAAATGCAAATCTAATTACTGATTTAAAAGACCAAAAATAAAAAAAAATTATGAAGAAATAAAACACAGCAGTTCATATTTCCATTAGCCAAAAGGCACAAAAGTCACAGTGGAAACACTGAGGTGCTAAAACATGTTAGCTGCTCACATAAGTGGCTTTTGCCTACATCCTAGATTAAATTATGAGGAACAAGTACTAAATGCAAACCTATCTAAAAGACCTCAGATGTTTTAATAGGTTCCTTGTGCTGAGGAAATTTAGTGGAATAATCCAAATTAATTTAGCTATTAGCTAAACTGCAAACTTTCAAAACGGTAAAGTGACAAACTTCGACAGTATGGTATTTGGATGTTTTTTTTGTATTTATTGTGACAAAAATAAATCAATATTGTTATCACAATAGATTATAAACAATACAATAAATGTCCACCCACAGCAATATTTTTCATATATATTTGTCAGAAGGGGGAGAAAAATGAGATTTATTTTTCATACTTTTACCATCTTATTCATGTATTTTTTTTGATATTATGTTGCATTTAATTGATTCTTGTTGCAGTTCTTTATTTTAGTTGTATTTTGACATTTGGTTCTTGCAGACAGCTGGCACTGGCCATCCTTCCTCTACAGGGAGAATGTGGGTAAAAATGTGTTTCTTCGAATTGTTTGAATGAGCAGCGGTGTGTCTCCTCAGCAGGGTGGAGGAAAAAGACTCCAGGCTCTGCTTAAAGCTTGAGGAGCGTACCATGTCGACTAGGAAGGGTAAAGCTCTGAAGAGTTATGTCAAGTTAAATTTATTTCTTAACTGACAGATTAGTTTAGTTGTAATTATGTGTATGTATGGGTATGGGCATATTTCTTAAGTTAGCCAAAAACCACTAAATTCATAGTGGAATGAACACTAAGGGCGATAAAACAAGCTAACTGCTCTCATAAGTGACTTTTTTAAGGAAAGCATTTAATAATTCTTAATATTCAGGAACCAACAGAAGAGACAAATAGCGGGACAAACTTATAGCTTGAATCCTTATTATAACTGTCAGTTCAATGTTTCCTTTTGTCATTTAAATACAGGTAAACAGAAGGATTTTTTTCTTTACTAATCTTACCATCAATGCACATGCAGTAGCCATGTTTGCATAAAAAATGTAAACACTTTTCTGTAGGGGTTAAAACTTACCTCGTCACAGGAGCTCTGGAAATACTTAAAATTAAATGTTTTATTTTTCAATGTGCCGGTGTGGTGATTAAGAGATCAAAAAGTATTATTTTTTTCCCTAGCTTTTGTGTTATCTAACGAAAAGAAATGCAATTTGAGATCACTCCACTCTAGACTCTATTCTAACATCTACAGCTGAGGAGTCCAAGGTAACATCACCCCTCAGTGTTGATAATAAAAACAGCTGCAGTGAATCTCTCTCTATTTTCTTTCTTCCATGTGCACCCAAGGTTTTTCTCTTCCAGATTTCACATTCAGCCATCCAGCCAGCCATCTATCTGCTCGACCTCCGGTGAGGCCTGACCCTGTGGAAGGAATTACAGAAAAACTCTTCTGAGTGACGATGAAAGGCGAAGCTGTTTTTGAGGACGCCACATTAACGACGTGACGGGCACTAATTCATATGCGTCGATAGCGTCGAGACTCCCGGGAGCGATTAATCTTTATTAGAAGGGAGGGGCGAGGCAAAGTATAAGCATACGGAGCAGAAGACGGTACGTCAGAGTCGCTTAACCTGAATTTATCTGAATGCTTTGAAAATGTCACATTTCGGAACAAGGAGCCCTTCACCCCCACCCAGCATCGCCCTGGTTAATAGTTTATAGAACCACCTTTTGCTGCAATTGCCTGTGCAAGGCTTCTATGGTATGTCTAGACACGCACCCCAGTTTCCTACTGAAGGACAAAAACTGCTGGCTAGTGATGACTACCGAGGGTTTTAGCCGTCAAGTTGTCAACATAATGTGCTAAGTCTTAAGTGTACATGTGATGTATAAAAGGAAAAGGGTCACAGTGCTCTGCTATTAACTGTCAACATTACAGCAACTAGTTAACAATTTCCAAGTGTATCACATTTCACAGGAAAATGTTTTCATAAAAAAAGTAGAAAGGGAGAAAGAAGTAGGTCAGTTATGCTAGCTTGACTTTGACAATCTCAACATGTAGATGTGCTGCAGAATTTAGTGTGCTTCAATTCTGTTAAAAAAAAGAGGGTGACTCAAAAAGTAACTAATCTACCACTACAGTGTTCAGACCATTATTAATAATAATATGTTCTCAGTTAATACTGTAACAGACTGAATGCTCTGTTCGTGTGGGAAATGTTTGGTGTTGAATTCGGATACACTTGTGGAGCTGTTGTCAGTTAGTTGCTATGGCAACAGTTCTGTATGTAGCGTAGCGAACAATCTCGATTAATGGTCTCTTGTCTGGCCTGTTAGTCTGTTCCGCTTCTCCTGTTTCAGAGTTTTGCACAATGTGCGCATCTTTTTTATTTTTAAGCCCCTAAGGTGCAGGGCGGCCGGGAAGCGTATCGATGGGGAAAAGGCAGACTGACATAAACCTTTTAAAACAACGGAAACAATTTTTGCATTCTGATTATTGAAATTTAGAAGTGCTGTGTTGTTCTATCACCCCCGTTTCATACCGGACCACTTACAGCACAGGTGTTAACGCTATAAAATGAACGCTCTCTATTGTGGTGTCACCATGGAGGGATTTCTTTATTTCTTTATTTAAATGGGTTCATTTTTCAGAGGGATACACAGTGAGGGTGTCGTGATTTTAGCTACCAGTAGCAGGAGAACGGAGCTGCGCCAAGAAGCTAACAGAAGCTAACAAACACTGAATAGAAGAAGAGCTGCCATCAATACAGTTGCAGCCAAGCATGGTTTAATGTTACACAAGACAGTTTTACCAAGTTGTTCAAAGTCTAAACTGGCATTGTTATGCATTTAAGGTGTAAAGGTTACCTTCGGCCAAACGCCCCCCAAAGGAATCCCAGCGCCCCCCTTTTGTAAAAATGTCCGCCAGCGCCCCCTGCCGTCCTCTGAACGCCCCCTGGGGGGCGGTACCGCCCACGTTGAGAACCGCTAGTCTAGATAAATGATCAATTTTCCTAGGTTTGCTTTCGTGCCATACTCGTTCCATTAGTGATTAGACCGGATCTCTGTCAGACATACCAAGTTTTATGACATAATCCTACTTCAAACATCAACAGTACACCTTTTCTCTGACCTGTTTGCTGTGTTCCTGGTCTTCATGTTGCTCTTTGTTCAATAATCTTCTCCAACAAACCTCTGAGACCTTCACAGAACTAGTGTCAATATTCTGAAACATACCTGGACTCTGGTAGTTGGATAACTTCTGAAGGTAGTTCCTAGGTGTCATTCAGGAGTTTGAGTAAAAATCTCTTTCCTTTCAAGAATAAAGGCAAAAGAGAAAATAGACAATAATACAAGTAATAATAAAGTGATATTGTTGTGTTGTGACTACATCGTTTTAATAGTCACAATAAAACAATACTTTTACAACACTCTTTCAGTAATATTGTTTGCTTACTCTACTGTGTTCATGACTTTTCTTGTCATAGTATTATTATTCATTATTCTCTTAATAAAAATAAATCTTAGTCTGGCCGCAGTGGGACATAAATGCCACAGGTTTCCAATATTTATTTCTTCAATGATTGAAAATTTTTTTGTTGCATTGGTCTTTCACGTAAAAATCCATTGGAAAACACTTGCAGTTGTGACCCGACAAAATGTGAAAAACATCAAGGGCTATTCAAAATTTTGCAAAGCACTGGAAGCAGGTACATCCGGCTCCCTTCACGCAACTCGTACTCCAACAGACTACAAACTGAGCATAATGATGGGTGCTGAGTTGAGTTTTGTCTCTTACAACATCCCTCCTTCCTGCCTCCCAGTCTATTTCTGATCCCCACTTTATGGACTGACCTTGGACTAAGGAGAATGCTATTTTTTTTTTCTTTTCAAGTTTAATTTTGGCAACTGTCAGCATGTGTGCGTGCAGACAGGTGTCTGTGTGAGCATCCCAGCTCCCACGTACAAAAGCCTGTTGTGGTTTCTGAGGGGGTGGAGGGGGAGAGAAAAAAAAAGGAAGAAAAAGAAGAGAAGAAATAGAAACCCCTTTGAGCTTTGCTTTTTCGTGCGCAGCGTTGGAAGCTCTCGCGCTTTGTCCTGTGACGCGCTCGGAGTCTGTCAATCAATAGCCTCCAATTACAAATATAATACACCCAATTGACTCGACGGGCGAGCAGCTAGATTGCAGTGTGGAAAGCTATTAAAGGCGCGCGGCGTGCCGTGCAGAGAGCTGAGTCCCGAGAGTTGTGTGTGTGTATGGGTTGGTGTGAGTATGGGAAGAGCGGGTGGGGTGCAGACAGGGCTGAATGGAGGATGCTGTCAGGAACTAATAGCTTTGGGATGTAGTGCTGGGTTGTGTGTGTGCAGCAATCTCACCCTGTCTTTCACAGGAAGTGAGGTGGGCAGGGAGGGGAGGTGATGCGACACACGGGATGGCCTGGGATTTAAAACGAAAGATCGCCAAGTGTCATATGCATGTATGTCTCATCAAGTTTGTGAACGATCCAGCGTACGTACAATCCAACGGTACAGCCGGAGCACGCCAGCCTCGCTAAAGCAGCTAATACCCGCAGACGACCGCTACATGATAAAGTCACTTTGTGGAGATTGAGAGCCGCCTTTGCCGCAATACACCTCTGTCAGGTAGAAAACAGGTTCAGAAGAAACAAAAAAAGACTGGAGCAAGAATAGTGATAGACAGTGAGGGTGTCTGGAAGGAGGATAAAGAGGACTCTGGAGATAAAAGCATTTGAGAGACAGGTGCAATATACAGGAGGAAGAAGAGAGAACGAGGAGCGAGGAAGCAACGGACGGGGAATGATAGAAATGAAGGAAGATGGGACGAGGAAATGACAGAGAATGTGATGTAGAAACAGCGTATTGGATAGCTATTTATTCTCATATAAATATCCGCTAGCTTCTAGAGAATGATGTGAAACCTTCCAAAACGGAGAAGGGTGGTTGGGGGGGGTGAGGGGGCTTGAGGACCCGCAAAGGAGGGGAAAACGGTGAGGCGCAGATGAAAGATAATGAGCCAAAAGTTGTTTGCGTTTCTGAAATTATTGGATTCTGCCTGTGTTTATTTTCTGTTGATATCCCAGGAGCCCTCACAATCTGAGGAATCGAGCAAAGAATGCGCCGAGATGAATCCCCTCCTGGTTTAAATGCAATATTTGATATTGACCGATTTTGTTTGAGTCTGGGATTTACAGCTGGGGTACCACTACAGCAGTCAAGTCATGCTTTGCCAAAATCAAGACCTGCCGTTGAGAGGCTTTACGCAGTCTTTAAGATGCAGAGCAGGTTCACTTCAATTAAAGATTGTTCGGCCTGAGAAAAAATACCTTTGAGTGAAGCTTAAAATGAACAATTTTTCTTAAATACAATAACTGGATAGAAGTTTAACCAAAAAAAGACATATCTAGTTGTTGTATCCCTAAGGCAAGTCCAGTGTTGGCATTTTCAGTTCTAGTTTGGATTTGACCAATGCAAAGGGCCTCTCACCAACAATCCTGTTTATGATGGTTGCAGGATCTCAGTGTGTTACAGTAGAAAGGAAGGGGGTGGAGGGTGTCGGAAACTTGAGGTTCCACCCCTCATGAGGCAGGAAACTGACTTTACCCTATACAGATTGAAATATTGACCACTCAAAGCACCTTACACTAGAGCCACATTCACCCATTCGGACACATTTTTACACGTCAATGTTCAGATCGGTGCACAACTTAAGGTTGAGTGCCTTGCCAAGGGGCACATTGACATGCGAATGCGGAATCAATCCCAGAAGCTTCAGATTGCAAGACGACTAAAAATCAGTGAATGTTCAAAAAGCAGTTATGCATCGAGAATCAAGAAGCGATGATGAAGTGAGTACGCCTTTCTTTTGCAGGGGGCAGGGAAGCTGATCAGTGGCGAATCTTTAAGGCCATCCTTAAAGAGAGCCTGACCTTCTTTTGGACGAACAACCCTAAACATACAGCCAGAGCTCCTCTGTAGCGATTTAGCTCAGAGCGTACTCATGTATTGTAATCCTCTATTAAAAGCCCAGACCAAAAAACTCAATTGGTATTTAAAACTGATGTCGAAGACACAGTTCACAGATGCTCTCCACCCAGACAGACTGAGCTTGATTTATTTGGTTAAGAATTGCAAAATCAGTTCTAAATGTGTAAAGTTGTTGGAGACATATCTCCAAAGAGTTGCAGCTGTAATTGCATGAAAAGGTGGCTTTACAAAGTGTTGACTCAGAGGAGCTTGACTACAAATGAATGTCACACTTATCAGATTTTTATGAGAAAAAAATGATCAACATTCTAAAAATTAAAAAAATTTTTTATTGCTGTTTAATCTTTTGTAATCTTTAAATGTGTTCTTTCTTGACACTTTAAAATCATAACATGAAATCAAGATAAAATCCAAGAAATGTGACAAAAGGTGGTAGAGTTTTCCTTGGATGAAGACTTTAGCAAGCAACAATATTGGTTTTCAATAAGATATAAATATATATATTTTGATAATGAAAATTAATATCAGCTGAAGGGAAATTATAGATTGAACCAAATGCGTTAACTTCCATAAAAACCATTTATGGAGTGATAACAACAAACCCTGAAATCTCCAGTGTTTTTCTGGATCTTATTGTTGTCTGAATTATGGGTCTTAGACTTTTGGCAAAGCATTTCAAGACTACTTATTGTTTCATCAGAGAATGCATTTCATTCTAAAGGAAAATGAAAGAATTGACAATAAAACAACTCATCTAGCTAAACTACTTAGACTCTATTATCCTCCAGCACATTTTGGTCCTTCCACCAAGCCCCCTTTTCATTCACTGAATTAAAAACTTATAGAACAGATAATTGCATTTATGACAGATGTCAGGCTGCAGCACACACCAGAGACCTCAAAACTGTCGCTGATCTTGGACAGTAAACGGTTCTCTTGTGCAACTAGAGACCAGACACCCAAGGCTGTAGCCTTCAGAGGTAAACACAGCGGGATCCCTACAGTATAACCTCTTACATCGGATTTATTGTTTCGTGACAGCAGAACCAGAACATTTCCTCATATTTATCTTCAGCTCGTTCCCATCCCCATCACAGTATTATCTACACTGTGCTTCAATTATGTAAGAAGATACACTACATTAGGTAAACAACACTCCAGCAGTGCCCTATGCATCTGATACTGCAGCACACACTGTTTGATCTCCAGCTCGGCGAGGCTGTCACAGACTTTCTGGATATGTGTAAAAACTTCTGCAACTTGAGCGCAACAACTCTGTGACGGAACCCCAAAAGGTCACGTAACAAACTTTGCTCGTTGTCAGGGACTATTGCCTGAACACAACTTTTCGAAGTATCTGTTGAATAATAAACTGTATAAGTTTTATCGTCTTCTGGCAATAGTAGACATTGCAACAGGCCTGTAAACGGGAACTCGCCGACCTGAAAACTGTATGATGTAAAATGTTGGGGGTTCCATTGAATTTGCCTTTACTTCTGTTCAGCTTTTAAACATTAAAAAATGTTAAGCATCAACTTCTTGTTTTTCATTCTATGAATGTCATTATTAGTGTCAATCAGGGTTTCCTCCAGTGTATTATAAGCCTGGTGGGCCACCAGGCTTTGCCTTCCCACCAGTGTTGTTTATTTTAAATCGTTTTTTAAAATATACTAGACACAATGACAGTAAAGGGAGATTAAGCTAGGTTTACAGTTGACACATTGAAACAGGCACCAGGGTGTGCGCACCAATTGTGCAGACCCTGCACCTCACACGCTATTATTTACAAAATATAATTTCTGCTCATGCTTCTCCGATTACTTGTAACTTTTAGCATTTGTTAACACAAAAACACAATGAGTCACTGGTGGACTGCCCTACTACCAGGCTTAGTAGATTTTCCGGGGGAGTCCCTGGTCCATCTTCACCACACATAAGTTTACTATTATTATTATAATTTTGAACCCCTTAAAAGCCACTTTGGGCAAATAAATTCTGTTCGTTTTTTTGCTGTTTTATCCCACCACATATGTAAAAATATATATTTTAGGGGTGTCCATTGTCTCAGAAAGTTATTACACTAGAAAAACATCCAGTGGCTCGAAGATTCTTTACCGAAACACCTGTTAAAGATGTTTCTCCAAGACATGTTTTGAAACGTAATGGTGTGGAACCTGCAGTTATGCAAGCGTTACACCGGTCTGTCGTGGTAAAGAGTGAACTGAACCAAAAGACAAACCTTTGGATTTAGCTGTTCCCACCCTCATCTATGGTCATGAGCTCTTGGTAGTGACCAAATGAATGAGATTATGGTAGAAATGCTCGAAATGAGTTTCCTCCGCAGGGTGAGAAGCTTGGTCATCCGTGAGGGACTAAGAGTATCTGGATGCCTTCTGGACGCCTCCTTGGTGAGGTGTTCAGGGCACGTTCCACCTGGGGAAGACCCAGGACACACCCTAGAGACTATGTTTCCCTGCTGGCCTGGGAACACTCTGGGGTTCCCATTTATTCGATATATTCCAAGTGGCTGGTGAGAGGAGAAGTCTGAAACCTCTCTACTTTGGCTTCAAACTGATCCTGGACTAAGCTGGAAGACAATGGATGGAAGGACAAAATATGCAGCTTGAAGATGCATAGCATTGTTCACGATCAATAAAACATTAATCAGGCACCACATCCTCTCCGATCTGGGGCATTTTATTTGTATTCTGAAAATGCAGTATGCTTCCAAGAAGAAACCTGTAAAAGTCAGTGTCTGTGCGCCTATCGACTCACAGGGTCACGCTGAGTTGTGTGCTCCAGCATCCGTGCGCTGGACTGTGTGTGTGTTTGTGTCTAGTCGAGTCAAGCCCTGTGGGAAGAGATATACTCTGCGAGTGGATAGTGGGGGTATTGACAGAGGACTGCGTGAAACCCATGTAAAAGTCATTCCCTGCGTAGCCCTTACAAAAGAACCCCTGAGTGGTTACCGGCGAAAGACGGTGCTGATGCAATTATCGGAAAGCACCCTGAAAAACAATGCTTGATGTTGAAGAAGAAAAAGAATGTAAAAAGGAGAGCAGCAAAGAAAAGATTTTCGGAAACATTAATATTTTCCACTCCCCATCTTCTTTGAAAAGCGAAACGCACCCATGCTGAGATGTACACTTTCCCATGGTGAGCTCGTCTACTGTTCTTGGCTGCAAGGAAAACACATACAGTAGTTTTCACAGATTTGTTTCACTTGCTTTCATATCACGGTGAATGTAATTAGGAAAGGTGGCGATAGCTGCCAGAAATGGTAGATTAGAATATTCTGACAGACGCAGCCCAACAATTTCCAACAGAACGGTCCTGTATAAAATTTATGCTCCGTTTTTCTTGTTCCTATCAGCAAAAATCATCAATTTATCTATTTAACTTCAGTTTTGTTTACTGAAGAAGGACATTGTGCCTCTTCGGTACATTTCGAATAACACAAATGTAAGAGCATCCAATTACAGCCAGAGCTGATTTCCACTGCTTGTCATCCTGCCAGATGGTGCAGCATGAACATCCAAAATTTTATAAATAACACACACAAACCCCCCATAAAAGACATGCACATCAAGATAACATGCATCATTTAGAAATACACTGTAAATAACATTCCATGTATCTACATCTCAAATTCCAGCTATAAACTTCATACACAACTTCAAATTTATGGATAATAACCACACGTCTCTTAAGAAGATAAATTTGCACATTTACACAGGTGTGCATCAATGCACATGTCCAGACACTTAGTCATATTCGATAAATTAGAAAATGCATTCCAGTGCAGCTTGTTTGCTAGATTAAAAATACCTTCTAGCAGGGATTAAGAGACTTTCATTAAGTACACAAAGGATTTGTATAGAGCTGAATTAATATTTTAATCAAAAATGCCATGTTTACATAAGATGTAAGCATAAAAATCTTTATAATTAACAGGAATAAAGGTTTTAAAACAGAATGTGTGTTTAGATAATCTATGCGAGGAGCCTTAGTGGGCAGTGTGGTGATGCAGAAGTAAAGGGTTCAAATCCAGACCTGTTGACATGTTGTCCCTATGCATATACCATACCATACCAACTTTATTTATGAAAGACTTTATACACCGACAGGGCAAAAGTATAGAAGTTCTCTTCAGGTATTTTTATTATTATGCTTCATGTAACATCAGGACTTCATTAAAAAAATGGTTTCTTCTCTGTTTCTACCTTTTGATCTGATGGTTGAATTGGAAAAAACAAACAAACAAACAAACACAACATCACCAAAACTATACCAGTGTCCAAGAATGACTAGAGTTCTAAGTAGGGTCATAATTGTTTTCAATTACTGCCTTTCTAATTGAATTGTTTGCAATTTAAATAATTTATGTTTAATTAAGCGGTTTTCCCAGTGCAACCGGATAATGACTGGAACAGGACAGTTCGGACACGGCTCTACTCCATTCATCTAATGGCATCGTACGGTTCCTCTGGGAAAATCAGACCAAATGCCAAGTCAACCTTAATTAGACCTCAGTGTGTCTATACATTGATGGTAAAGCTGTGAAGTGTCAGGTACATGTTGCAAGGTCCATTCTGCAAGAACCGTTTCGCACCTTTGTTTTTCGTTTTTTTGTTTTTTTTTTTACAAAAAATTTAAATCAAAGCAAATCAAACTTTTTAAGAGATTAAAATAATTTCCAAGTGTCAAAATCTCGACTGTAGTTCTGCCATCAACTTTACCCACTAATAAGACCACCAACTACGTTGCCCTTAATTCTTGACCCTGAGAGGAGTTTTCCGACAGACTTGGAGGAGGGATGACTCTGACTGTCATATTATTAACTGAAAAGGCTAGCTTTGTCCCCATGGGGCTCATTTGATTGCACCGCAAGTTAGAGACTTTTCAAATGAGATAACCTACCATGACTGCACCGTGGAATTAAAAAGTAAAGGGAGACGTTGAGGAAAAGCTTGGAAACAGCGCAATTAGGGAATCTTGTATCGGCTCGAAATTCATATGTTGTACCTGACTGTAAGCACGCAAAATCAATGAAGCAAAACCGCAGCACAGCACATGCATAGAACAAATGTCCTTCTATGAGGCATGTGAAAGTGTCCTCCATATTACTGACTCAGAAGGAGTGTAATTTTATTTATTAACACAAAGAATAAAAATGGAGAGAAAAAAATATGGTCAAATAAAGTTCAAAGTGATTTATGTAGCATTACTGACAGAGCAAAATAATGTGATTGTATTAAAATCCAATGCTACACCACTTTTGTTTACATTTCATGAAGAAGGAAGTTACGCTGAATGTCGTCTTCTGGTGTTTTTTTGTTGTTTCCATCACTGGTTCTTGGTGCAGCGCCACAACAGGTAACAGGTTTTTTTAAAGGGTTTGGCTTGTTTGACACGGCACAGCTGAAAACGAAACAAATGTTGGCGTTTTCGGACCATCAGGTGAAAATCTCCCTAAAAGGAGAAAAGTGACGTTAATAAGTTAGCCATGGTTCTATGTCGTAATGCACAAAACATGCTAATTCACCTTCTCAAGATTTTACCTTTTTGTAGCCGATCTGATTGAAACGGTATGAAAGTGAACTAGATGCTAGAACGTGACTTTAAGTTTTTTAAAGTAACCAGCGAACACCATGTGATAATCAGATTTTAGAACAACTTAGAACTTGTGAGGTGTGAACAAACAACAGCCTGCAAAGCGCCGAACATTTGATTTGAGTAGCAGCTCGTAAATAAGCCATGAAAATAAGAAGAGGGTGGGAGAATTAATTCAGCCTCAGCCTCTCACCATCAATCACGCTATGCGTTTTCTTAATTTAAGCAGTCTTTTCAATATTGCTAATTATAATTTATTGCACAGCCGGCGAAGAAACGGTAAAGGATGACAGCAAATAACATAAAATGGTTTGGATTTTTCTTAAATGGACGTTGTCAGCTCTTGATAATGATTTTGTGAGTAATAAAGCTGGAAAGCAGTATTTGCCAACTAGCCTTTATTCTTCGTCGCTGTGTATGTGTGAAAGACTTAACGACCACAGCATGTTAACCAATAAAGTAAAACAGTAAGAGAGAGGGGTGGGGGGAGATGTATTGCTGTTATCATAGCAAAATAGAGAATAAGACAAGAAAGAACAATTTTGTTAATTTTAAGTGCTTATTGTAGCGCAGGAGAGTTTTCATTGCATAAGATATTTTAAAAACATTTTCATATTCCCAAAGAGGGTTATTTTTAATAGAAAAAGCTCAAACTGCTGAATTAAAGATGCAAAACAGAAAAGACAGCAATGTTGTCATTGTAATGCAAAACTATGCAGCGTTAAAGCAGGCTGTGAACTCTTCTATCCAACTCAAGACAGCTCCGAGTGAAGCAATGAAACAATAGAAACTACAGAACAAATGCTTTAATTCTCTTTGATACATGAAGTTATTCAAAGGAAGACCAAAATACAGCTCTTAGAAATAAGAATATATATAACAATATATTCTTATAAGCATGAAAAAAAAAAAAAAAACGAGAACCGGCAAGAGCAAACAACCATACATGCTCTGACAGGGGAGTAGCAGCAGGTGGGTTAATAAGAAGCATAAGGGGGTGAGATAACATTCAGAAAGAAGATCAGGAAAGCTGAGACCAATAAAGAAATACCACAGAGAGAATCTAATCCTACAAGAACAAAGAACAGAATATATAGAGAAAACAAAAGTTGCATGAAACTGGTCATCTTGACCTTGGCTATGTTTCTTCTTTGGCAGCCAGAAATTAGAAGAAATACTGTATATGTGGATATTCTATAAAAGGAATTATGACTATTTTTACTCTGATGAATATCAACAATTGGGAGTTTGCTCCAAGTAATTTTGGTTTGACAAATGCAAATAATAAAACTGACGTATTTTTCAGTCATTACAGATATAGCTTCAAACTTCTGAAAGATGGGAATTAATTGTTTTCCGTAAAATCCCGTCTTGTTAGACTCTGTACGGTGTGTCGTCTCATCATTAGGCCCCTACCAGGAAGTCTTTGGTAGAATTTGCTGTCAGTGCCCAATAATGAGTCCGCTGATGCATCACAGGCTGTTCAAAGAAAAAACGCACAAAATGGAATCTGCATAACTTAGAAATGACTCAGTAGTGGGAGAGAGAGAGAATATGTTCCTCATAACATTTTCTGTTTGGCAATATTTCAAAACATCAGATTAGCCTGACAGTGAATGAAAGCGCAGCCGGCGAATTCGTCCTCTCGCCATGATTTTGGACGATGTTGTCATCCAAACTCACTTACGAGTTGGGAAACAGCCTTTTCTTTATTTTTCAGAGTTAGATTTTCAGATCGTGTCGTGGGATAATCCTGGTTAGGAAGTAAAGGTTTTGGGGAAAGGGGAGCTGTTCTGCTGAGTCAGCATATTTTGCTCAGATTTCACAGCTTTGTGCAGGAGAGATAGATTGAGGCTGTGGCAAAGTGTGAGTTCTGCTGATGTTTCTGATTCCCATCGATGCGCTGGGGCACAATGGATAATTTAAAGCCTTGCAGTTTCTCGGATTTCCATTTTTGTTCAAAGTATGGGCCCACTTCCTGCACGAAGATCATTCCAGTAATTTGGTCCATTTCAACAGACAGGAAGTCATTTCTCCATTGAGGGAAATGACTTCCCCAATGGCTTTAATTCACCGGGATGAATTAAAGCCGGTGATCCAGACTCTTCAGCCGATAGCTGAAAAACAATAACTTGAAAAACGCAAGTCTCATGTTAGCATTTGTAACTTTTCCAGCTGAGTCTTCCATATCCACACTTTTTCCAATATTTCAAATTAAAATCAGCCTTTATTGTAAAAGTAAACGAAGGAAGATTAGATGACATTTATTTGCTAATTATGGTGGTTTTCAAAGTAAGCAGGACAAACTAAAAGTCTTATAGGTAACATTTACAATCAGTGTTTCAAGGGCTTCGTAAAGAACGTACGAACTCTTCCCGTGAATAATAAGGTTCTGGTAACTGGCAGAGTAAGTACATGTAGTAACATACATGTAGGCTACATGTCTGTCATAGCTTGTATTAGCTAAAAGCTACATTACCTAAGCCAATTTTCCTAGTTCTAAAGTAACTACTGTAGTAAATATCAATATCTATCTTAGTATCTTACCAGAAATGAATATAGTTATGAATATATAGTTTACCGTAATATAAAGTGGTCGAAGATTCTTTACGTTTTTGATAGTTGATATTGCTAAGCTAGATTCGCTCAAGTCCATCATTTGAGGTCATTCGTACATCCTGATTTTCAGGATGTGGTGAAAACTGCGCTTTGCTGAACCGTCTGCATGTTTAGAAAATCCGTTTGGCCTACATTACATAACCATAAAAAAAATTATAAAATATTTCTTGAAAGTCACACTTAAAGAAATGTCTAATGTGTTTCTGACCTTCCAAGATGGCCTTCAGCTACAAAGTTCATGAAAGTGTTACGTAAAATATAAACTATGTATAAAAAGAAACACAATACAAAGGTTCCAGGCGGAACTTATGTGTCGGGAAAAAAAGAAAATGCTATTAATTGTGCTATTTAATAAATCTATGTAATTTAATCTAAATTCACGAGTTAAAGTCCAGGCTTTAATTGTAATGCGTCTTCTTTTTTCTACTACATCTAACCCCTAAACCATGAGCACAACGACAACAGAAAAATGTAAAATATCTTAAAATCAGGACATGAAGTCAACACATTTGCTCCTCCATTCCTATTTCATTTCCTACCTCCACCTCCCAGCGTGACTGTCCATCCCAGAAGAGCGGGAACGTGTGAAGTGTGCGGCGAATGCAGATGGGCTGAGGAAACGAAGTGCTTCCCTGCCGGTCTGTGTGGCCTTGTCAGTGGCTGTGCCGAGTGGCTCTGACATGTCCTCTGGCCCGGCCCATCAATTATAGACGAAAGCAGGTGCCAAAGAGCGGCGACTCCGAACGCACGACGTATCACTCACCGAAGGAGTAGGGCCTCCGGTGAGCATCTAGCGCGTTGTATGTTCGAATAAACAACGACCTCAACTCTTCGGAGCCGTTGGATGTTTCATATTGACGGCATCGGTTAGGAAATCGGTCAGATGAAGAGCTTTTGGTCGTCAATTTCTTCATTTTCGTCAACGGCCAATTGTCAAAGCATCAGTCAATTGGTTTAAAAGCTGCGTGCTCTATTCACAGAGACTCATTAATCACAGAAGAGGCTGCGTCGTGTCAGTAAAAAAACAAACAAAAAAAAAGCCCGTGGCGACGATGGGAAGCATAAAACTTTCCCTTTCCCTTGAATTTGAGCTGAGAGCAGAATGAAGGTGGTAAACTTAATGAGTGTTTGTGTGCGCGTGCGCGCCATTAAAAGAATGACTCCGTCGCAATAAACATCACGTGAGCTTTAAAAGCCTCCTCCTCGCTCATCAGCATTGTTTTTATGGAGATGTGAGCATTAGACACACCCAGGGAACACACTCCAGCTGTGCATGTTCTTTTTTCTCCCCTTCTTCCCCCAGCTGACAGTATATCGATCTGCCTCTTGTTATATTATAACATTTCTCACTGTGTTATTCACACCATTAGACAGAAAATAGCACCATTGTGAGTTGTGCATCATTTCTGTGCCTGGAGCGTTAACAGCTGTCCAGATTTATTTCTTAAAATTAACATTTTCAGCAGTTTCGTCGGCATCAGTTCGTAGCAAAGACGACAGAGCGACAAGGAGCTGTTGAAGCTAAGCGTCAAATACCTCAACAACATAACTTTTAATTATTGTTTTAATAGTCGTCATACCAGAAGGTAGGCAGCGGGATCACAAAAGATGAATCGTCTAATTGTAGCTCAGGCTGCACATTTAGATAGCTGTGTGAAGCTGACACCCCATCCATGTCAAAAAATACAGCAAATAGTCTGAATGGTTAGTGCTCCGTTTGTGCAGTTTTGGTTTCTGAGATATTAAAAATGATTTTTTAGGTCATCCAGAGTTCACCATCCCCCATATTGCTCCAAAACAAACCAAATAGGGCTAGTTCGTTAGTGTTCCGTTTGTGCAGGCTTGTGCCGTTAAAATTTTCGTTTGTGCAGCTTTTGTTTTCGAGATATTAAAAGTTATCATTTTGGCCGATGACATCACCGTACCCCCACTAGGGTGAATTTTACTATAACTGCATTGATTATGTCACAACTTATGCTGTAGTCCCTTTTCTACAAAAATATAGCAACCTCAATTGCATAAAAACAACACCGAAAACAAGACTTACGTGACAGGAATGTGCTGGAAGACAACCAACGAAGAACTAAAACAGAAAGGATAGCCTGCAGCAGGTGAATTAATTGTCCCCTAATTGGGTGAATGTGATCGGCTGAATCTTAAACTCTGAAAGCGCCAAATAAATTAAAATCAGATGTAGTCATTTGTATAATATAATCCTGGGGTGACATTGTGGTCCACACTACATACCAGTTGGTGGCGGCGACGTAACAGCGGCAAAGCAAAAATTTTGATGTTTGGAGCAAAATGGATGCGGCTGATGACGTCATCCGCAAAAATTATGACTTTTAATATCTCAGAAACTAAAGCTGCACAAACGACAGTTTTAACGGCACAAACCTGCACAAACAGAGCACTAACGAACTAGCCCACTTTGGTTTGTTTTGGAGCGAGATGGGGGGACGGTGACGTCATCGGCCAAAGTTATAATTTTTAATATCTCACAAACCAAAACTGCACAAACGATAGTTTTAACGGCACAAACCTGCGCAAACGGAACACTAACGAACTAGCCCTATTTGGTTTGTTTTGGAGCAATATGGGGGGATGGTGAACTCTGGATGACCTTAAAAATTATTTTTAATATCTCAAGAAACCAAACCTGCACAAACGGAGCACTAACCATTCAGACTATTTGCTGGATTTTTTCACATGGGTGGTGTGTCAGCTTCACACAGCTCATTTAGATGCTTTAAAAGGCCAAATTTGCAAAATGTTTCTGCACTTTATATTCACACATTAGATGCTCCATCTTTAACAAACTAATAGAACAAGCTGTAAACGTTTAAATCATAATTTAAACACCTTTTCATTAAAATCATAGTTCCTGAAAGCATAAATCAAGCTCAGAGAAAGGAGGACAACTACATTCTCTTCTCCTCGCATGGACATGCAAGAACACCTCATTGTTCCAGTAAAAATGCAAGGTCAGGATTGCATTTTTAAATCAATAAGATGTGTTTGATGCACAACTGCACTATACATGACACTGGAGTAATTCATCTCCTTAAATGTTTAAATTCAAATGGCAGTGACAGGTGTTTTGGCGCTGCTTTGAGATTTTGTGCCAATTTCAGAAACCTTCTGCATCAACGCTAAGGCTCACATAATTTAATACTTCACTAAAAAAAGAAAATGTGTTGAGCAACGGGTCCAGTTGTTATTGCAACTCAGAAATGAACATAATAAATTAAATAACTTGCAGGTTAAGAACCCAATGAGTGAGTGCACAATGCAATTCATCTTTCATTGCGTTGGAAATAAAGGTCAATTTCTTGCCACATCCTGCTTCACTGGAACTAGATAAACACATCTCTCACATTCAGAATCCTGCTTTTTTTAAATACATATTTTTCATCAGGAGAATAAACTGTATAGACCACTCATCCAATGTTTTCTTCAGAACATCTCTATTTTCTTAATTGCTTCAAGAATTAATATGGGAAGGTCTAGATATAAATTAACTCAGACGTGTGCAAACCTTTTGCCATGATGGTCAAAACTGTCCAGTTGAAAGTTCTGGAAGGTCACAAAAAAATGCATACTTTTTCCCCCCTTCATCTTAAATAAACTATTTAGATGAAATTAAAGTCTGCTTGCTAAAGAAACTGGAGCTTTAAGTCATGTTTATCTGAATATGCTCATACAGTTTCCCAAATTTTAGGGACGATTGTCCAGGAAAAAAATAATCTTGAAAATATATCAGGAACTGTATGTGAGTCACGCTTCAAACATACCTGTTGTTTTCAGCCAAGTTTAATTAATGTGTCCATTCATTAGGTTACAAGAAAACAATCAATTTCACAGTGGTTTGAAAGGCTAATAAATAGATTCATAAATACAAAAATGATGGATATGACATTTGTAATTTCAGTATGCTTTAATGAGTTTTATAAACCCAGGATATAGTTGCAGTTATAGTTTTTTCACTTTAGTTACTGTTTTTAATTGTTTCAGTTACCAAAACTGTTTTCTCAATTTCTTTCTTCATCATTTTGTTTGTTTTAGTTAACTTTAATAACTTTGCTTAGTTTTCATATGTTATGCCTGGTCAATTCTAATATTTCTTCCATGAATAAACACTCATAAATCGTGCCTGCTTTACATTTCCACTAGAGTTCATTATGCCATTTAAAATCCACAAAGGTTGTTACAAAACCTGGAGAGTTCAGACTGTGTTCAGAAAAAAAAACAACAACTTGTGATTCATCTTCTAAGCGAGTCTGCATTAACGTGATTTTACTCTCTGTAGTTGTGCTTTGTGCTAGGCTTTCCGCTGCAGCTGTTATTGCAGCAGTAAGTGAAGGCTGGATGATAATTGTTGTGGACACGATGAAATGGACAACAGAGTGCTGAGTGGCTCTGAGCTTGTATAGACCTAAGTGGCTGTGGTGGCTCAGCAAAGTGCTTGTGGAAGCACAGGGGAACCGTACCCATCTCCTGTTTCCCCCCGCTCCTCGAACGCAGCACGGTTACTCTCCTTCATTAATTCATACACACCGTCCCTCTCTTCCCCCTCCACTAGTAATTTCCATTTACCATAAATTTCCCTTTTTGCCACATTCATTCCTTCTGCCTTTTATTTCCCCGCCTCCATTTTGCGACCGGAGGCAGGCTTTTTTTTGTCGTAGAGCCCTGATTCATTTTCTCCCCGTCCTTTTCGCGATCTGTCTTGGCCTCTTCTCGACAAAGTGAAAGCAGCCCGATGCTGCACCTTCTCCACTCTTATCTCCTCGTTGTCCTATCAGTCTCCATCAGGGCCGACTGCTGCCACTTCAGACTCTTCTGTCCATGCATCTCCTTCCTTATTCTCTTCTTCCCCTTCCTGGACGCACTTCGCTCAGCCTTTCTTCATCCGCCTTTGTTCTGGTGAACAGGCTATGATGACAGAGGGACCAGGGGGTAAACACAGGTGAGGTGTGGAGTATTTTATTGGCCACATATCAAAATTCGGTTTCCGAAGCTGGAGCTGAACCCACAGCTTTAAGATTGCAAGATGTCTGATCTAATCACTGAGCTGAGAAACATCATTTTAAAGCAACAGTATCATGTAAAATCGACTTTTTTGATCTTTACATTGTGTTTTCGTCATTCCCTCATCAAAAACAGACCTGGTGTGTTGCCTTGAGTTTTTCATGGATGTTTGAGAAATCCTTCAATCTCCCGTGGCAACCATTCAGCTGTGCCAATTAGCAAACACCTGATGGGACTGTGATATGCTGAGCTCATGACAGGAGCTACTTCTCAGTGAAAACGCTGGTTAATGGAGGAACCATGTTGTGATGGCTTCCTGAAGGCGAAGTTTCTTTAAGTGACAGAGGCCCAATTTCAAGACGTTAATTACAAAGTTACATGTCTGTTAGTCATATTTGCCCCTGCAAGTTAAAAGGATCCAAGATTAGTTGAACAATTTGGCCTAAATATGTAGTAATTTTCATATTAATTAAAAAAAATGTTTATGATACATAAAAAGTCATAATTACTTCAAGAATATTGCATCTTTTGTTGTATTTTTCACCCCTGGGGGTCGCCATTTTTTCACCTGCGCAACGGATGATGGGTTGGCGACGCCATTTGGTCCTTCCACATTAGAGCGTTCATAGGACCAGCAGGAAGGGATTTTACATAGCTGTTTTTTTTTTTTTTATGACATCGCGTTTGACTGTAAATTTAGATCATGCCCCACTACCTTCGGATGTAATTTCAAAACTGCAAAAGAACGAAACAGTTTTGTTTCGTTCTTTTGCTTCTCCCAGGAAAAAAGGAGAACACAAAGGGAAATAGCTTTATCATGTAATAAAAAAGAAGATATAGCTGAACACTATAATAAATTCATCCAAAATGCATTCAGAGAGAGATTCAAACCTAATGTAATTACAAATAAAAGCAGAAAAAAATAAATATATATATATATAGGGCCTATTTTGTTTTTTTTCTTTTCATTACACATGCATTTTCATTAAGAAATGAATACATTTTGACTTGCCTTTTCCTTTCCATGAGTTCTATAAAGGTAGTGAAAACTTAAGTGGAGTCGCCCTTTAGCCGCTTCCTGAAACAGAAGCTGCAATCGGAAGCCAATTTCAGTTTCATGTTTAAATTATTATTATTGCTAATATTATTTAAGATGGCAACATTGTATGCATATTAACAATACAACCATGTTTATTGCAGCTGTCATCAAATACAAATGCTGAAACACAAACCTTTGTCAGCACATCAGACGCGGCGATACGGTGGCCAGAAGATGCATTTCACTCTATAAAAATTGACCATATGTAGGGTGACAGGCCGCTGGAAAATCAACATGAGGTTGGCTGTCAATCACTGCATTTGTTTCTTTCTGATACAGAATCTTGGAAGAATATTACCATGGAAATACCCTATTCACAATACACAGCATGTTTGGAGTCTTCTCAAAATTCTCAGGATACAGAAGCCTCAAATGACATGCATGGAAAAGAGAGCCAGTTTAAAAAGATGCTAACATATTGTTTACAGTGTGGCTAATTAATTATTATGGAGGACACAAAAGAGCTACAAAATGAGAGATTCGGGCTAACACTGGAACTGACATGTATGAACGGCTGTACGTTCTCAGCCTACACTGAGAGGCACCAAAGGAGCGAGAAACCTTCTTCTCACAGCACCAATATTCTTCAGTGGAATCCACTTTTCAAAATTTGATCGATTCTGTAATAACAAACCTCAAATCAATTTGTCAAGATACATATTCGAAACTAAGGAAGAACTTTGTGTTCCCTGTAATTGAAAAAGCACAAAAGATGGAACAGGGTGAATTACTGACCACCAAAAAATCTGAGGTTGTTCTTTGTGGAGAGGGACGATGCGACTCTCCCGGCCGCTCGGCCAAATACTGCACACATACATTTTTTATTTACTTTAAATTAGCCGCACACAAGTTTCAAGCTCCAACGCAATGGAGATTAAAGGCTTTAAGGAGGCTCTGAACAACACAGAGTAAAATGAAGTGAAGGTCACGACTGTTTGCAGACAGACAGACATCCACATCCCGAGAAATGCCATGAATTTCATCCTTGACGTGGCTAAAGGGGTGTCCAAATAAGTGTCTGCTGCAGCAAAATGGAAGTCATGTGAAGACCTTGCAGAGTGGATTTGTTCATTATAAATCATTTATGGTGAAGTACACAGATTTGTGGATGCAATGCAGAAATGCTGAAGGCAAAGTGTGTGTCGCTGATACACCATGTGACCAATCGACACGACTGACCAGGAAACAAACACTGTCATGAAAATGCTCTTTATCTGGGTTGGCATCTCCAATCGCAGCCACACAAACACCGTCTTCTTCAACCAACTCCATCCTCTTCCTCCGTTATATCCGCTTCATCTTCATTGCCACTTACGAGCAGCACATTAACATCGATTTCAACGCGCTCTGGTTCAAACTGAGAGTAACGCTACTCGTACCTGTTTTGGGGCTGGATAGAAATAGAGCGGTTGAACCGTTACACGTCATTTACCCAGAATACATTGCAGCGTAAGAAAAATGGTAACGTCTGTGTTTTTTAAATTTATAAAACTTAAACAGCTGACAATATTTCTAGTGTATTTTTTTTTTACATAAATGATTCTCTTAATAAAGTCTACTGTTAGAACTAATAGTAGTTCCCTTTAATGAGTCTGCAGGATCACCGTTCAAAGGCATTTGATACGATAACGTACGTAATTTAATCTACACCATAGCCAAGCCACAAAGTCTCTCTAGTGCAAAAAATCCATTAAAAAAATCACACAAATAAAACAAAGGTGCTCTAAATGTAGCTGATAATAGTGATCTTCATAATTTCAGTCATTACATAATTAGCTTTGAGCTTTACAGCTGTCTACTTTCACGCAAAACCATTTATTTGCTTCCGTCTGTTGGATGATAATGCAAAAAATGTTGGGTATTTGTTGCAAGCTCTAAAATATGTTGATATTTTATGATAAAATCTCCAATCGAAGTAATGTCTTGAATGACCTAGCACCCTTTGACCATTTATCTGAAAGAATTATGCTAGAAGAAACTCAGAAAAAAAGCCTCTAACTGCCATTTGTGAGGAGTAACTTAACGTAAAATATGTGTTCGATTTCTTAAGAATTACATGTATAAAGTAGGTATAACTTATGGTTCCATTTCCTTAATCACAAAACATTTATAAGTCTAATCATTTCAAAGATCATGTAGTTTTGGAGCTTCCTTTTCCAGAACGTAGCGTGCAAGCAGAGGACTTTAAAAAAAAAGAGAACAAAAGCTAACCAGGAGAGTTTATTCTTTTATTTCATCTCACCTACACTAGAAAGGTATAATACTGAGGGTACAGTGCAAAAGTGGTGAAGCACCTAGCAAAACAAAAGAAATAAAAACTGTTCAAACTGTACTCAACCCCTGAACTTGTGTTCTGGAGAGAAAAGTCAAACTGAGTTTTTCAAGCTGTGAAAATCCAGCTTGTTCCTAGAGGCCTTCAGGACTTAAAGTCATAAAAATCTTAATTTTTCTTTTTTTTCTTTGTCAGTAAGTTTAACCAGTTTAACTTGTGACTTTGAAAGGTCTAAACCCAAATTTTATTGGTTCCATGTTTCTTTTTTACACCAACCACTGCACTATTGTCCAATCTTTACCTCTTTAGTTTGTCTTTATATTCTTACTTTTACCCCCAAACGAATGTTTGCTACTTCCAAATTGTAATTAGTCACACATTTCCCTCATTTGCATTGTTCTGTTTAAAGGAATTGTTTTAAAAATCGGCATAATTCTGTTAAACCACAGTAGTATGTATACTTTTTACACTTTACATTGGCAAGAAAAGCTTTACATTGTCAGTTCACTATTTATTCATTTTCTTTGTTAGAAAAAAATCATCTGTATTTCTGTGTAAATGACCACCCAATCCAAAAGTGATGAGAGTCTAAAGTTTTTAAAACAGTTTTTGCTTTAACGTCAGACTTCGTTTTGGTCTTTGCCCGTCTCTGGCGAGCCGCTGGCTTCAGCCTCCAGGATCTGTTAATCCGGATTTAAGCCAAGTAAAGCTGTCAAAAATATTATAACCTTTTTTTTTTTTTTTTTTTTTAACAGAAGCTCTCCAAAAATCCTTAACTATCCCCTTATGGTTGTAACGGTAAAGACCGCCGGATGCAAATTATAGTTATTTTGACCTTAAATATGTACCACTTTTTCGTAATTAGTTAACTTGTAGATTTTTGTCCCCCATCACTGTAAATGGACACAAATGCAGCTTGTCTGATTTATTGTCAGCAGTTTTTTTTTTTTTTATTAATGAGACTTTGCTATGGACTCATATTTTCCCATACAAATACTCCAATGCACCATGCGCATAAGCACATCCATATGCATGTAATGCAAATAGGTAATAAGTTATCTACATGTATATACATTAAACATGAGCATTATTAATTTGCATAGACATCTGTTAAGTTGTGAGTACAGATGTGTTTCTGCATAATACTTTATTTTTCCCTGCCCAGTCTGAAGCTTGCAGTTGGATCCTTCACTGATTCATTGATTTGTTTACATTATTATTTTTGGGGGCAAACAAATAAGGGACCTTTCTTGAATAAATAATGGAAAATGGATTAGATTTATATTGCCATTGTTTCGTCTCACATTCAGTTTGTACACTGGTAGAATACACAGTTCTGATATTGTGAGACCCTTTTTTGAAATGACTTTTAGAAAATATAAGTTAAAATAATTAAATGTAAAATTAAGCACTGGGGAAACTGCTTTTGTGTGCAGAACTGTAGATTTTTCTTTTTCTTTGAGAAAACAGGCTTCACAAGCTCAAATTGTATTTTAACAAATATTTCAACATTTGTAGAAATCATCCACTCCAGGTTTGATCTGTCTGTGTGTGTTTGTTTTGATATTTTTCACTATTCTTAAGTTTTTCTTGATGCCACAAAAAAAACAGACAATTATTTTTTTAGTGCGGCTCAGAAGCTTCAATGAATATGAAGTTGTTTTAAGTTTCTTTCAGTGATTCTGTTTGAAGACTGGATAATTAGATTCAAATAAAAAAAATTTTTTGTTTTTGTTTTAAAAAGCAAACTAAACTGTGAAATGACCTTTTGATTCAGCGTTGATTCCCAATTCACCAAGAACCAGCTTCAGCCTCGTTAGCTAGCTAAGGGTGTTGTAACATTGTAATATTGATCCCATTTTCTGCCGCAGTGGTTTTCTTTCCCACTGCACTGTCAAACAAAACAAACCCTTTAAAAGACACGTTCCCCTCCTCTCCTCTGGTGGCGCTGCACCAAGGACCACTGAAGGACACAACACAAAAACCTCAGAAAAAGACACTCATGAAGTGAAAACAAAAATGTCCTGCGCCACATTTTAACGGTTGTAGGATTCCTCAAGCCAGGATTTCTCAAAGGTCCCTGACCACAAGCCAGGTTTTGTCTCTTCAGTAAAATCTTGTTCTAAGATTTCTTGTTCCTTTTCTGCCATAAAATTACTAAGAATTCAAACTTCAGTGTTACACGTCCATGAATATGCACATAATATTTCCATCATTGGCAACTGAAGAGGTGTAAAGGAAGTTCACCACAAGCTCTTAAAAGTTATGATGCATTGAAAATGTAAAGGCATGTATGCACAGAACAAAAAAAAAAAAAAAGAAATAGAGGTTGACAGCTAAAAAGGTGTAACGGGAAACAGGTGAGTGAAAAATATTAATCAAGGAAACGCATAAAGAGGACATTATTCGTCGTGAGGCAAAACACATTTGACATGCAGGCGCAGGCGGACATGGGAGGGGAGGAATCGGTGAAATATGGAGCGTCAAGCTTTTGCTGCAGAGAGCTCATGGTATAAATCATGAATCATTTACAGTCTCTTTCCCTCAGGAGCCCTGCGTTTAAATATTAATGTTCTCCATTCAGATCACAGCCACCCTGACCTGCATAGCTGGGTCTGTTCCCCAAGGACGGCGCGCATCCTTCCTACTCACACGTTCTTCCATGGAGCGTCTATAGGAGCTGACAGAAGATACCGGAGTGCCAAAACGGCGTACGGTTTGGTTTTGTGCTGCGCTCTTGTGTGTGAACTCCCTGAACACATTCGGTGTTACACACATTTGAGCAAGCTCCAGAAACATTGTATTGTTGGGGGGGGAGGGGGAAATGCTCCAAGTCAGTCCCAATTTTTTTTTTGTCCAATGGTGGTCTTTATTTAAAGGGGCAGTATTATGTATTTTCCAGTTATATAGTGGCATTTTATAGCGCAATCGAGTAAGTGTGTAATCTTCAGTTGTTATAAAAAAATGCCACATATATCAAATATGACTTAAAAGAAATTTCACTTTGTAATTCAATGCCTTGAAATTGGGTCCCTGTCTCTTTAAGAAACTCTTGTTCTTTCTGAAAATCCGCCTTCAGGAAGTTATCACAACATCGCAAGTGTAGTAACTATTAATGTTTTCACCAGCGTTTCACTGAGAAGTATAAATAAAGTGAATTGAACATTTATGAACTATATATCTTTAATTAGCATCTTTGCATATGAAAACAGACTACAGTTTGTTTGTTTTTTAAAAAAGGACCATCCAAAGCACACCAATTGTTTAAAAAAGATCAAATTTAACATTTTAAAAAATCTAGGATGCCTGGGATCTGTTTGCCATTTCTTCCACATGAATCATGTGGAAGTGTATAATTACCATCTCTCATAAATTAACAGTTCAATAAAGTTCTTCGAAAGTTTTTAATTAAGATAATTAAACCATTTCTAGGTCTTTGCTTGCAAGTTAATCAATTGAGAAATGACTGTTCTTCATAAAGATCACAGACCTTTTAAAGACATTAAAACTCATACAGATAAAGGCTGTCACCAGAGCAAGAGAGCAAAAAGCTCCTTCCCCTCACCTTCAGGAAGAACCTTTCAAAAATCTGGCTCCGGTTTGGTGAAAGGGGAGTTAACTGGTGAATTCGGCTTCAAAGATTCCAGCCTGCACATGCCTAGAAATAATGAAAGTGCATGGCGCAATGTCTCTTTTGGAGACAGAACCACTGTCACATTCTTCTGCTCCAGCAAAAAGTTCCTATTTCATCACTTCACACCTCTATGAAAAATCCATCTCCAGGTATTCTTTGCTGAACCGCGTAAAGTCGCTTTCTCCACTTAGTGCTGTTTAGAATTTCATCTCACATTAGTATTTAAACGTCTCAACCCGAGGTTGTTAAAGGCAACCTCGGGTTGACGGCATCCCTCAAAAATAGCGGCTCAAGAGTGTAATGGGACTTTCCTTTAGATGTGTTATGAAAAATTCACATTTTGCACTCTTTTCTATTTCTATTTGTGTTTCTACTGCTTATAAAAACAATTAACCCTTGTGCGTGCAAGGACTGAGGCAAACGTAGAGGTCTATGGAAAATGATACAGGTTTTACGTGTGGGTGTCGGTTGGACCCCATTTCGTACAAGGGTTAAAGGGCTTAAAATGTGCTAGGCGGTATGTTAATGTTTTTTTTAGTGTCTGGAAAGTGAGCTGTTTCAAAAACCTCCTGAATGTAAAGTCAAACATAAGCAGACACTGCCTGTCACTTAGCAACCCCAACCTAGCCTAGCCTCCCTGTTACCTAGCAACCCAAGAGGAGCTCCAGCACATTTGGTCAGCTGGTTTTATGGCCGTATGCGCTGCACAATGGCTGCTGAAAAATAGAAGTGTTTTGTTGTTGACTTACTATCTAGTAACCACTTGCTGCATTCTTGTCAGGGTTGCCAGATCTGACTTAAAGTTTACAACTCCAAAACAACGTAAAACCTGACCACAAAAACCCAGCACAAATATCAACCTCTATTTGAATTCATGCCGATAATACTAGATATAGTCATATATATATATATATATATATATATATATATATATATATATATATATATCCCCTTCTCACCCTCCGTGGGTGGTCTGTTTCATCCTCTGAGCTCGGGTCCTCTACCAGAGGCCTGGGAGCTTGAGGGTTCCTCCAGTATCTTGGCTGTGCCTAGAACTGCACATTTCTGGACTGAGATGTCTGATGTTGTTCCTGGGATCTGTTTGAGCCACTGCTCCAGTTTGGGAGTGACTGCCCCGAGGGCCCCGATGACCACAGGCACCACTGTGGTCTTCACCTTCCAGGTCTTTTCCAATTCCTCACTGAGGCCCCGCCACTTGGTTATGTCGTTCCATGTATGGTTTCCCTGCCAGCATCTTGCACCCTGCTGTTATGTGCTGGACTGTCTCAGGGGCCTCCTTGCACAACCTACACCTTGGGTCTTGTCTGGTGTGGTAGATCTGAGCCTCTATTGCTCTGGTGTTTAGGGCCTGTTCTGGTACAGCCATACAGGAATATATATATATATATATATATATATATATATATATATATATATATATATATATATATATATATATATATATATATATGACTGAATGTCCTCTTAATTTCTGTTTTACTACAGAAATTACTAGATAGTGACACTTGATTAGCCAATGACAAATAACTGATAATGTTGTGTTCGACAGATTCTAGAGATTTCATAAGAAATTAACTAATGTGTCCAATAACACAACGTTTTATGAAAGGTTTGTTTCGTGCTGTCTTCCCGCATAACAACTATTTCTAAAGAATTTTCCCCAGAAACTTCCTGAAAACCTGCCAAATGTTTAAAAGCTGCCCAATTATTATTTTTTATATACCCAAATGTGCTCAAAAGCAGCCTAATCTGGGAACACCGATTCTTGTTGGTTGTGCGGGATGCTCCACTTCTGCTTTTCAAAGATGGGCTGTTGTACAATTGCACATCTTTTTGCAGCCATTTTCAACATTGAGTTGGGATGAATTATAAAACTTTAATGGACCTGTTTTGTACAGCATATAGATGTATTGACCTGTTCAAGAAAGCATAGCATAGGAAATCTTCAATGTTTTCTTCAGTATCCCATTTGACAAACAAATGACGTGTAGGAATAAAAACCAAGGTATTGCAATAGTTTAAGCAGGTTGCTAAACGGTTGCACTGAGCTAACTGCTGAACTTGTGTTCTAAATAAACTGTGAAGCCGGCCAGGTTGACAGGTAAAAGGAGGGCTGACTGACAGCCAGATAAGACGGGCTCACTGAGTTGACTGATTGGTGACAGACAGACAGATAAGTAAAGACGAATTCCCTGAAAATAGGAAGAACAGGTTTAGTGAGACAGGACAGAGTCTGAAGGCTAGAAAAGTCATTCCTCCTTAGGATGAGGCCACAGCCCACAACAGTCACTAAACTGGTATTGACAAGATTCTGGGTGAAAAAAAAAAGACACAGATAAGCAGCAGGTTAATAAGCTAATGGAACTCAGCTGAGAAGGTGCACCTGCTCCACAAGACAGTATGACAGGAAATCAGCACGTAATTGCATTTCAACACCTCAGAGGTTTGTTAGACGACATTAGAGAACAAACAGCATCACAAAGACCAAGGAAAACACCACACAGGTCAGAGAGGAAGTTGTGTTTTAGTGTAAGGTAAATATTTGTTCCAAAATAATATCATCCCAAGCTATGAATGCCTTACAAATCTGATAAAAATATGTCAAATATGTCAAAAAAATGGAATGAGACAGATAGTGATTTAAAAAAATTAAGCTCCTCTGCCTTCTCCCAGTGTTACCTAGAAACAAGCAACCAGAGCCAGGAGGAGTGTGCTGTCAATCATACTGGTGTACAAGTCACTACTGCTATGACGGCAGATAAACGGTTTTCCTGGGGTGGTTTCTCCGCCATTAGCATATAAAGCAGCGTGTACATGAGGGTTATTGACAACCTCTGAGGTGTTGTCAATAAGTACTTTTATATTTTAAAAGTACAATAAATGCAATCAACCATTTACTCTCAAGTTATACACAAACAGGCTGAAGTCTCAAAATGGTTGACTTCTGAATGAAATTGGTTGCTCTAAATTTTATTTACGGGTGTCAGAGTCATGTAGGCTGAACACAAAACTCCCCCACATTTGTATTCAGCTCATTTATTCTTCAGATCCCACAATTATATTCTAAAAAAAAAAGGATCCTCAAAATACAAGTTAAAGATTGTAACATGACAAAATGTGAGGAGGTTCAAGGTGTGTGAAAACCTTTGCACGACATTATGGAAAGGGAACGGATCTGAAGAGGATATCTGCCAAGCTCTCACTTCGTCTCCTCACTCCACCTCTTCGTCCATCTTCCTCTTGTTAACACTGAGAGCCGCGCGAAGAGGGCGAAGATCCGACACGGAAACAAACACTCCTGACATCTCCCTGCCACAACAACGTGAAAGCTGACCCCATGCAGCGCCGCAGACGTCTACGGGAATCCACGTTGAGCTCCCCACCAGCAGCAGCACACCTTCCAATTAGTGTCACCCTGAGCGTGAAGCATCTCTCTCTCTGCCTCATGTTCTCCTTCCACTTCTTTTGGTCTTCCTCTTTAATTCTCATCTTCTTTTTCTAGCCTCAGGCACATTCGCAGGTATCTGCTGTTGATCCTATATTTTCTTTTTTTCCCCCTACCTGATCTTCAGCGTAGCTCTTTTTTTGTTTTTTAAGACTACGTGCTTCGCTGGTTCTCTTTCAGTGTTCTTTTAATATGGCCGCTGTTTAGATCAATCTTACCAAATCAATACTTAATATCAGACAGAAGCGCTGGCCTTTTATTGTATGTACTCTGGCGTATCGTCAAGACGCACCGACCATCGTCTCCATTCAACCTATTCACACCTAAAGTAATGAGATATTGAATTGGACTCGCGCACACACACTAGTACTGCGCCAACCACAGCAGGTGCGTTTTCTTTAAAAAAATCAAAACTTGTCTGGCAGTAAAGCATCTGATAATATCTGACATAAGAGCCTCATTTTTCTTCGTTTGTTCTTCTTTGAACAATTTTATGAGAGGACCCCACCAATCCTCCAGGAGTGTGAGGGGGCCGGTGGGAGAACGTTAAATTGACATTTTTTCAACATGATAAATGAACCCCGGGCTTCTGACCTCTACGAGCGAAAAGGCACGATTTATTTATTTATTTTTTTAACCGCAAGTGCTTTTTTTCAGATGCTTCTCCTTTCTCTCGCAATATTCCCAGTCGTCCCATTAACCATACATTACGGGCCTAAGTGTGTTGGCCGCGACGAGCGGGCAAGCAAGCGGAATGTAAGTATGTCTTCCAAGCCGTGTGTAATTTATCATATTCGAGGCCGTCGAGCTTTTTAATGGTCTCTGCTCTCATTATGCGCTCGTTGTTTCTTGCCGTGCATTTTGAGAGATGCATCCCCCCCATCCACCCTCCTAATGGAGGGACAAATAGATTCATACGAGATCATAATTACACCGTTTTTTTTTTTTTTTTAAGCAGTAAATGCAACAATCAGATGCAGGTAAAGAGAAGGGAGAAGATACAGCCGCAACTAACGGAGGAAAAAGCAGGAGGGCATCAGATTAACCAACAGCCACATCTTGTCGTACGCCTTCGCTTCCTGTTTCTATCTGCTTCCTGTCACCGTCGCCGTGACTGATTGAGTCTTGGGAGGAGCCGAGCGTCACATCGGAGGTGTCTGATTCTTTTGACGGCATTCTCCCTCGACTAAACGGGAACCGACCGGTCCCCAGAGAGCGCTAATTGACCGGAGACCTTGATGTGCTACAGTTTTAATTACAGCGAAAGTCAGTCAAAAGACAGATTCCAATGTTTTTTTTATTTTACTTTCTCTAACATTGAATCAGATTGAACATGAGGGTCAGTTTAGGTTACAATAGTTAACCAAAACTAACGAAGTAACACAAACTCAAGTTGAGACATTTTCATTAACTGAAATAAATAATAACGGTAAAAAAACTGTAGCTAACTGGAACTTTAATGTCGCTCCATCCATTTTCTAACACCCTTGTCCCTTAGCGGGTTTTGGGAGGGTTGCTGGTGCCTACCTCCAGCTAATGTTCCGGGCGAGAGGCGGGGTCACCCTGGACAGGTTGCCAGTCTGTCGCAGGGCAACACTTTAATGTGCGTTTATAAAACTAACTAAAACACACTAAAATTATAGATATAATATCCTTTGTTTTGTGTTTGTGAATTTATTTGTTAGCCTTTCAAACTGATGTGAAACAGATCCCCCACATGCAGTTTACGCCAGCTGTCGGCAAATTACGCAACTCCATGCTCCTCCTGGCGCCACACCAACAAAATGGCGACGGCAAAAGTTATGGAAAACACCAGAGTCAGTTTTTGTTCATCAATAATTGAGTAAATTTTTTGAAAACTGTATCTTCTGTTGAGCATTGATTACCCAATCGATATACACATAATTGCAATACCTTTTTGAATTCTGCACCTAAAAATAGATCAAAGTACGAAAAAGCAAAAACTACCACTGTTATTGTAGCTAATTCAAACTGAATTAAAACTAAACAAAATGTAATTAATAGCTAATAAAAACTAGCAAACACACACCACAAACCAACTAACTGTACTGGACAAACAACATACTTCACACCAGTGAAGAAAATTTTAGAAAACTGCCATGGAAACACTTTTTCCACATCGCAAGTCGTGATCAACAACCGGATGTTACTACAGGCAGAAACCACGAAGACAACAACAGGAAGTGGAAGGCGGAAGGCATGTTTTTTATGAGAACTAACGTATTCACGTGTGATTTTAGAAGGGCTCCAATTGCAAAACTGTGTTGTTTTTTTTGACCGCAGAATATTCACAAAGTTTTGTTGTGCATATTTGTAATGGAAATGCAGCTATTGAAAACTAAAAAGCATGTATATTTTCATACTTTCCATGTAAATATCTGGTTTGAAATGTATATCATATGCAAAGAGCCAGAGACCGAAGGAGAGAAATTAGGAACAGAAGACCCCAGTGGTGAAGCAGAGTGATGCCATGTTTTGGCAGCATTTCTAAGGAGGGAAAGAAAAAAAACAAAAAAGGGTTTTGTTCTCGCTCCACTCATACATGGTGTGACATTATAGGAGACAGATCAACTGTCCCAGAAATACAGCCGAGGACTGAGGGAAAAGCAGCAGAGACGAGCAGGACACCAAACAACAATTTGGAGACTGACAGCTTCATACGGACAGATAGCTCACGTCAAAACTGATCTGGAAATAGCCCAGGTGTTGTCGAAGCACTAGCGTTGCACATTCACCTCCCCTGTCCAAGAGGCAGGAGAGCTCATGCATAAACAATACTGTCATATTTATATAGGAATTCCCGTGGAGTCCCGACCACGATTGTGCTGTAATACTAACTACCGCTTCCCAGGGAACATGACAGCGTTGCAGCAACACATGTTGGGAAGTGATTAGGATTCATCCTCCCCTTGTGGGCCCTCTCTTATCGGTGAGTTTTTTTGTTTTTTTTGCGTTTCTCCGCCAAAGAGGGGGTCAATAGGGGCAGCTGTAAGAAGGAGATAAAAATTTTATTTTTCATTCCCATTGACTTGACAGCCTCGCGCCATTGGGAACGTTGCTGCGGCTGTCCTCTGGAGCGCTACATTGATAACAACAGATTCCCTCTGTAGCACTTGAGTATTATTCTTTCTTCCTTTTTTCCCCCCTCCTATCTGAGGCTTATTGTTGGAACACTGGGCGGGTATTGGGTTTTGTCAAAACAGACGAGGGATAAAATGAGAGATTGAGACAAGCTTCATACCCCCATTCTCTGCTCTGGTGTTGTGGAGCCAAGCTAACCGGTTTACTGTGTCTTTCCGGAGCGTTCTTACCCCCTTGAACACACGTTCGGTGATGTTACAACCGCAAACGTCAGCACAAAGTAGTGCATAATTGTGAAGTGGAAGGAAAACAAATACATGTTTTTTGTTGTTGTTTTTTTAATGGATCTAAATCTGAACACATCATAGTATTTTGTTACCTTCCTAAAAAGAATGACCTCAGTCATCGTTTTATCAAAAGTGATTTTTTATTCTGCTAAAACATCTTTTGGCAAAAATCACATCAGCCATTATTGTAGGAAGGTGACAAATTATATTACCTTTTTACCCTGACATTCAAAATAAAATTGATTTGAAATTAGTTGACTTCAGAGGTCAGCTACAGTCAGAATTCAAAAGAGAAGCAGCCAATATCCATGTCTCAGGGGTCAGGGACACAACAAGTGTACACTTTCCCACAAAACTACGACGTAGAATAAGTTCCTCTTCTCATATGAGACCAAATCAAACCTGTTGGTCTATCGAAATCAAATTAAAGTTTATTTGTACTGCACATTTCAGCAACACATTATAAAACACCGCACAGTCCCCGATTGTGAAACCACAAACGTTACATTTGTAAAGTGCCATCATCGATACAATACAATTGCTTTGGAGAGTGGGTAATTATTGGCAAAACTTTCATTTCCCAAATGTGCAAAGCCGGCAGAGACGCACACCAAAATACTCTCAGCTGAAATTGCAGTGAAATGTAGTTCAACAAAGTGAGAACTACATTTTTAGAGAATTAAAATTTTTACTATTAAGAATCTAGATTTCTATTAATGTAAAAAGATTTTTACTAGTGTAAAAAACAAAAAACTTTAATTCTGAAATCTGATATCTAAGGTAATGCATGATTTTTTGACACACTGAAAATGCAAAAATCATTTAGACACTCCCATTAGTGGAAAGATCATTGATGGAAAAGGTTTTAGCACTAGGAAAATTAAAAATGTGGTTGGTCCCATGCAACAAAATATATAGGAGCGAGAAACACCCGGTCCTCCGAAAGAACAAATTAATGAACATAAACGTTCTATTAAGAGGAATGATTTAACCAGTCCTGAGCGTTTTAATGAGGAGCATTGTGGCTCACCTTTACTCTGCATCACTTATTAAAGCCATTAAGCCCCATAAAGAGGCGTAACGCCGAGCAGAGGCATTGTGGGTATTTTTATCTTATTTAAAAAGTTTATTTCCAACATGCATGGATGAGGACCAATCGATTAACAAGCTCCTGTGATTGAGCCTGTTTTGTTTTTATGTTTTTAATTTGATTTTATAGAGATAATTTTTTTTACATCATTAACTGATTTTTTCTAATTCCAGTTTTCTATCTTAGCGTTCCTGTGATTGCTACAAGTAGCAATTTCAACTACTTGTTGATACGTGAAATTTGCATATTTGTGCTAGAAGTGCAGAAAAGATTTATTTATTTATTATTATTATAAAGATAATCACAATTCCTAGTGCTGGAAGTTCTGAATCGACTTTGCCGCTCCAGTTTGCAGGTACACTGCATACTGCATTACGCGTAAACTCACCCACTGTATGCGTTTTGAATAATTATTCAATACTTTTAATGTTAGAAAAACCCAGGCAGCTAAGCTCAATGGTAACCTAAGTTATAAAATTGTTTGCACAAATATAAACTGATGTCATTTTGTCACTTTTCTAAAATAATGTCCTAAGTATTATTATTATTTTTTTTGCCAATAGAGTTTTTTTCCCACCTAAATCATCTTCTGGCAAGAAAAAGACTGTGATTTTTTTGAATCATATTTGTAAAATAAATAAATAAATTAATAAACTTCAGTCATTATTTTAGGAAGGTGTGATGATTTGATACAGTATGGAAACTTATTATTTTAAATAAATATTTAGTCTACTGCGTTTTCCTCCTGTCAGTCAAATAATTCAAACAGAATCTCTTGACCTGTGAAAAGAATCATTGGTTTGTGAAATAAAAATAGTTTCTGAATCAAATTGTAATCCTACAAAGAAACCTAATCGAACCGCTTGTCACTGAAAGATTTGCATCTCTAATTCGTGGTGTGGTTGAACCGTTTGAATGCCGATTGGTGAGTTTGTTTCTGTGTGAATATAATGTATTATACATTTTTTAATTATACGCAAACTGTTCAGTACTTCGTAATGACCCATGAACCAAAACGCATCGGCCTACGAATAAAGTTGCTTTCTCAGGTCTTCACCTCACCAGATCTTTGTCTCTCTCTGTAGAACCGTGAGGTCAGTGAAGTTGTGCCAGAAACTTTTGGACCTCAAAAAAAAAAAAAAAAAAAAAGATAAATAAAAACAGTTGCCATACAGAGCCTCTGTGAAAATCAACTTTGTGTTAACCGTTGAAGAAAGGTGGATGATTATGCAAGACTCTCAAAGAAAGTCTGCGTGGGTGTTCTTAGTTCAGAATTTGAAAGACTATCATAGTTCAGATTTACTTTTCCCTCCGTCTCACTTAAAGGTCAGATATTGATTTCAAACCACGCACTTTCAGATTTTATATGTTTCTCCGGAGTTATTCCACAGATGATGCTTTCAAGAGAGACAGGGATCATTTGAAATTCATACGCCCGGCGATGGCGGTCGACCTTGTAAACTTCTCCAGCTCGCAGCCGAGTAAAGTTTCACTTTTGCACCCCGCCTCGGCGATCTAATGAGGGTTTGTGGGAAGGGAGAGAGATGCGTCTGCTATCTGCGGGGCCTTGTTGTGAAATTAAAGGTCATTCTCACTGGATGAACAACCCTGATACCTCCTATCTCTCCCCTCGCTGGCCAACGGGGAAATCAAACACTATTAGACTGGAGAAGCGTCCTTTATCACCGCGGTCATTATCGTCAGAATCATCACCCCGGCCACGGAGCGTCATTTAGCCTACCCATTTAACTTCTCACCAGCCATGTGTCATAGATACCCACTGGTGACAATGTTTCCAGCAATATTGCTAGCTGGCGGGGAATTATTCAGAAAGGAAAGCAATTAACGGGCCACTAAAGGTTGGCAATCCACAGGCAGAGTACAGTGATAGAACATGGCGAGAAGGAAGGAGAAGGTAGAGAGCTGAATTACTTATTAATACCACTAATGAGGGCAAACGCAATGGGCTTAAGAGGGATCTGTGTAATGTGGCTGCTGCTGTATAATGGAGGTAAACGGTCCATCGTACGTACTCATGTAAGAGTACGTCCAGGAATGCAAAAACGGAGAGGCCCGAGTGCCTTACAGAAGATTTGAAAGTGCTTCTTACTGCAAGTGAAGTGATGGCAAAAAAAAAAAAAAAGAGTTGAGCTAAAAGGTGGTTTGTTTGCTTGAAACCTGTGAGAATCTCTTGTAATGTTTTGCAGTTTGATTTTAAAGCTTGTTTAGTCAGACAGCACACCACATTATTTATGGATGAAAACAGATAAATTCAACAAAACAATAACAGTGGTTTTGATCAAAATGTACCGTAGCGTCTCTCAAACTTGGTGTGGATGTTAAATATAAAATTCCACGCGCTTACCTATCCAATCTCCAGACATGATATTGTAGATAATCGTATTTTGTAGACCTTCTTTTTGTGTTTGTCTGTGGTGTTAAATGTAGAGGAACTAAACCCCAATTCAATGGGGTTTTTTGTAGATAAACTGTCTAAATTGGGTCTTAAAGGTGCTATATTTATGTTTCTGTGCAATTTTTTTAAATCTTTGAGTAAATTTGTTTAGTTAAACAATAATTTGCCTCAAACCGTCTCAGTCTTTGCCTCTCTGGGTGGAATGGCGACTACTGCAGTTGATTTTTCCTGATGCCCACAATGGCACAGCTTAGTTAGCTTTAGCATCACACAGCTTCTACTTTGGTGAAATTTTTGGAAACATTTATGTAAAATCACTTTAGTATTAGGGTTATATTAGTAACACATTTAAAATAAAAAGTAATTACAAGAATAAAGTCAAAATAATGAGAATAATAAAGTCAATATCTTGACTTCTCATGGCATTACAAGAAGTCGTGAAAATTAAGTCATACAAAAATAAAGTTGTGATATCACGGGAAAAAAAGTTGTATTACACCTGTTTCTGTTCAAAATTGGTGCTTGATTTTATGTAATATTAAAATAATCTTACACTCAAATTTTGGGTTTTTATTATCCATAAACCATTATCACTACAATTATAAGAAATAAAAGCTTAAAATATTTTGCTCTACGTGTAATCTATACTTTTCACCATCTAAAATGAGTAACAAACAATATATAACTTTTGCACAGTATTCTAGTTGTTCATGTGTATTATTTATATGCCTGTACAAAATCAAAAAGCAACTTTAAGCCCAAGCTGTCTTAATAAAAATATGAAAAATTCATAAACATTTCCAAACTAAACTTAAATACAATATTCAATAAAAGCTTAGAGCATTCTCAGATTCTAACTAAGCAACTAGTGAATATGTAGATTTATTTTCTTAGGTTTTTTTTTTTCTGTTCTTTTGAAAAAGAAATGACGGCTGGAGGTCTGGAAGACGAGAGCGAAGTCAACAGCGAGGAGCTTCTCTGCAGTTCAAGTGCGTCTGACGAAACTTTTAAAGGATCTGCTTCCTTTGCTCTTTGGCAAAGTAGCTTTGCCAAAGAGCTTTGTGACACATCTCATCTTTTTTCTTTTTTAATCGGTTGCTTGAAAATAAAAAAATAAATAAAAAAGCCCCGTGCTTTCTTCACAGCATGCCTGGCGCTAATTAGTTTTTGCACACATATTACTCGCGAGGTTCGTGAAACCCCTGCCTCCCTCCAACCCCAAGTTGACAAAAGATGAAACAAAAATGAATAAACCTTCATATATGTTGGAAGTGGAAGCAAAGGGAAAGATAGAAATAGCTACATCTAAGTAAATCACGATGCTTAATAGAAACAGGTGCAAGAACTTTTCAGCTTGTTCGCATTTGTCGTGTGAAGAGCTGCATCTGCATTAGATTGTTGAAAATATTCAAGTTTTAGCCCTATTGTTTATTTATTGTTCAGGTTGAAAAAACTGTAATTTGGATCTTGGAAGCCAGAACCTTCCTTTACCCACCTCCATTACAAATGTGTGCAAAACTTTGTCAATATTCCACTAACATAGAAAAAAACGCAATTTTGCAATCTAAGTGTCTCCATTATGCAGTTAAAATCTCATCTGAATAAGTTTGTTCAAGTGAGAAGTCCTTAAAAAACATGAGGCGACATGAGTCTCCAACGACTTCCTGACATCGCCTTTTCATGGTCCTGTGGCAACATGTGGTTGTTTATGGAGAATTTTACTGCCATAAGTCGAGAGCACACGTTTTCAGTTTGAAGCAGGACTTTGTGTCTTTGTTTTTAAAACTTGTAATGCTTGCTCTCTTTAAAATATTCTCTGTGTTCTCTCAAACCTTTCTCCTCACGCTCTTAATGTATTTCGGGTCGGATAAAATCTCAGCTCTGCTTGCTTGCAAATTCTTTTCTGCTCTTTCTGTGGTGGAATTTTTCAGTCTGAAAGCAGGATTTCCTGTCTTTCTTCTCAAAACTTGTAATGCTTGTACTCAATACTTCTCGCGCTCAGACATAGTCTCTGCTCGGATTCTCTGCTCACTTATGAAATATTTTCTACTTGCTTCTGGAACAAAAATACACCGTCGCCTGGCAACCTCTCATCCAGTAGAATGAAGGTATTGTACTGGGTGCGTTTTATTCCTTTTAGTGGGTGTGCCTGTGTGGCGACTATCGATTGTAGCAACCTGCACCACTCACTTGCAGAGCGCAAGGAGAAAGTTTTGAGGACAAACATTACAAGTTTTTGAAAAGAAAGACATGAAGTCTTGCTTTCAAAATGAAAATGTAAGCAAATGTATTAAAATTTTTGAGAACAATAGATATGAAATCCAGCTTTCAGACTGAAAATGTGTGCTCTTGACTTATGGCAGTAAAATTACCCCAGAGTTGTTTATCATGGGATTGTCATGATGTGTGTTTCCATTGGAGTTTTATGAAATAAACCAATTTCAATATGGAAAAAATGCCTCATCCTACCAGCAAATGTTTTTGTATAATAATTTTTTTTTGATCGGCATTAAGCAAATTTAATTCCTAAATGTCAAATTATGCAATTGCACGGCCCATTGAAGCGCAGCCGATTTCATGTTTTTGTCCTGTAATGTTATCCTGAACATTCAAACGCTGATACCTCTAAGAAGAAGAAACATCCCCGAGTCCGTCTGATGTTCATCTTAAGTGCCAGGCCAAAGTTCTGGCTGCCAGCTCCACTCGTCCACGTTGGCATACACTAACATCCCCAACTTCTTTCTCATATTAACATCAATTGCAATTTACCTTAGAGAAAATATGCCAACAGTGGTGGTGGGGGTTTGGACATGGAGGCAAATACAAAACAACTCCCTCTGAAATGCCAGAATGAATTGGAGTGTGCCCTGGATGTGAGTTAACAAGCTATCAAACATCAGACACCCTCAGCTGCTTGTGAGGCTGAGCTTAATAAAAACGATGGATGGAAAAGCAAAGGGTAGGGGTAGCTCAGGCGTTTCCAGGTCAGCTGGAGGAACAAGGCAGAGATGTAAGGGTCTGTTCGCAGCGGGAGGTTACTTCGTAATTGGGATAGAGAAATAGTTAAAGTGATGGGTCCCTTCGTACAGGGCGGCAGGGAAGAGAACAAAATTCACATTGACGATAGGGGGGAGGAATCCTGGCCGAGAGATGTGTGGAGAGTGACCTGATAGAAAAATGAAGGTAAAAGGAGGTATGAGATTGTCCTCAAGAGGGGGAAGTTAAAGTGGAATGAGTCTGGAGGAGCAATTTCATTCCGGTGTCCTGTGATGAGAAAGCGGATAGAGGTTTTTCTCAAACTAAAGGGTTGTTGAGATGGGGAGTTGGGCTAATACTGGTGAAGGGAGATCTTCGAAGAGGTCAGGGGTTTGAATGTTAATAGTTAGGTTAGACAAAAATACCCGTTAGGCCGTGGTTCAGGAAATAGGAAAAGGTAAGGAGGAGATCGACTGCTGAGGAGAAGAAAATTGCAGATTTCTGATGCAGGAAAAGCTGAGGTGGTGGCGAAAGGGATGCTGGATGAAGTGGAAGACAGCTGATGGGAAACACTGAGAATGGTGGAAGATACTGGCAACTAGCAACGGATGGGTGGAGGTGTGAGAAATTTGGTTGCACATTGAAGTCTAAGTAAAAGTAGAGGGAAGAGGTCAGCTGTTTGAATTAGAATTTTTCAGTAGGGCTGCGGTTGACATCAAGTACATCTTATATTACTATGTACCATGTACTTTCCAGTGATTTTCTAACTGCTATTATTATACATGCGTAAGTTGTTAGTTGTGGTTTATCTGTTTTTTCTCTTTTTATTCATTTTTAGAGGCAGACTTGAGTTCTCTCTAGACTTCTTTCACTCCTCTACTTCTCATTTTCCCACTTTTCTCCTTTCTTTGTCTCTGTGTCCATTACGTTTGACATAAACCCAAAGAAATTTACAAAAAAGTTAAAAGTGGAGCATCATAGTGAAAGCCATAATGCTCCACTTGTGAAAGTGAATGTGTCTGGTACGACGACGGCTTTAAGGGGGTTTTGTAGGCAGGAATAAGAAAGGAGTAAATTTCTACCAAACAAATTTTGAGATTAACTTCAGAAATTTTCTAGACAAAAACCTGGACATTTCTTAATTTGAAAAAATCGACAAACTTTGACCTTAGGAACTTTACAAGCTCAGAAAATCTCAGTACTTTCTAGAAAGTATGTGAAATTAATCAAACAAATTTCAAAATTTTCAACTTCTCGAGGTCAGAAGTTTTCACGTTTTTTTCTAGTCTTTTAGCAGAAATGTACTTTTTATTTCTAGCTACAATGACCCTAATATGCTGTCTTAATTAGGGATCACCTTGAAACTACCTTCACAGCCATTTTGAGTGCCACACTGCCAGAAATGAATACAAAAAAATTATGCTTCAGTGACACAGAATTTGTTTTTTTTTTGATGAAGTAAGGAAAAGATTAACGAGAGAAGAAAAGTCTACATTTGTGGAGAATTGCTTTATTTATGCAAGTCAATGGAGAGAATGAAAAACTGGAAGCGAAAACTGAGGAAGCGGACAGGAGTTTGCAAAGATTGGAAGGGACTTCCTGCTTGGCTGAAGTACAAGAAGTAAAGAAAGGAAAGAAGGACGTGGATGAAAATTTATGATTTCGGAGAATGGAAAAGCTGATGCAGCGGTGAAAAATTCCTACTTGAATTGGGTTCTAGTTGATGAGGGCATTCCCAGAATAGTAGAGGGCATGGGCAACAAATAACAGCTAGGTGGAGGTGGAAGAAAATGATACAGAATGTTATACAAGCAGAAAGAGATTCAGGGACACTTGGGAATACGAGACTTCCAATGAAAGCTATGGAGGAAACGCGCCTCCATCATTCATCGTAAGTCACAGGTGGATTTACATTTAAATAAGATATTCCTAAGAACGTCAGACATCCTTGATCAGGGGGAACGAAAATGTAAAGCACAGGCTTGTTAATTACCCCAAGATTATCCGTTTAACAACACCTGTGTGTCACCGTGAGAACGCCTCCACCACCGCCTCCCCATTACTCCCTCACAAACCCAGCTGTTGATACAGTCCTCGAAAAGCCTATTACCTCTCCTTCACCAGAAGCTTATCCGTCAGTCATAGCAGGGAAGAACTTGGCTGAGCAAACTCGAATGGGTTCTTTGCTCTGGAAAACGAGTGACGCTAAAGCCGCAAAACCATAACCCAGTTCTTGCCTATTACACAATGGAAAGCCTCGGAGGAGATGCCTCTAAATAGATCGAGGAAGTTCCAACATCCCACCATCCCCTCCTGCGGGAAACTAATGCTCTTGTGAGAATATTTGCTTGACACGACAACGGCTAACACAGGTGATGGAAGGCGCATGGTTAGAGGGAGTTTCAACAGCTTTGACGGGAGATAATATTTTCACTTCTTGTACAAGAAAGGAGACAGATGTCTTTAGATTTTTTTTTATCTGAGTGTAAAGAGAAAAAAGAAACTGAGCTCCAGAATAGCTGCTTTGTCAGTTTCAGAGGTGAACAGCGTGTCTGATTTTGTATGTGTCTAGGTCTTTTTTTTTTTGTAATTCCCCCATGTCAGAGTTATGAGAGAGGAGCTGCAGAAACAAACATGCAAAATTCATCCACAAAATGCCTTTGTAGTAAGGATCAAAAACAGGAACCTGGTATGAACCAGAGCACTAAATAGCTTCATGTTTATCCTGAAGAAGTTAAACCATCTGTTGTTTAGAAACATTTTTAATACCGTTGAAAGCAGTGAAATTTGGAATAAACAAAATTAATACATTTAATTTAAATGCAGTCAAAATAAGATAACTCCTAACAAAGGAATTAATCAGTCTGAACAAAATTATTCCCCAATGAGCAGCTACAAGCAGAGACGTTAACAGATGGACACCAGGAGGTGCTAGAGAACCTGTCTTTTGTCCTCTGGACAAAAAGAGTGCCATTCTGAAATCTTTTTTTATTTTTATTTTTTTAGTGTTTAGTGTAATGCATTTAGACAGCATTTCTGTCAGTAAAATACCTTCAGGGTCTTTGGAACAAACTGAATGACCTAACGGAAAAAAATATGCATGCAGATAGATGGAGGGTGTAAGAAAGACCTGGTCCTCATAATGGAAACTCTTAGTGATTAGCAGTTTCAAACCTAACCAAGTAGTTTTACTGACCAAAAAAAAAGGAACTGGAAGAGAAACTGACCAGTTCAAGCTGAGCTGAAGGTCTTTTGTCTTTCAGCTGAGGAGAACTTGAGATTTTAAACCTTTTTTTAAAGTTGTCACTCCAAACATGATACTCCCGATTCTGATCCCTTCCACCCTGTCACATTACCCTGCCTTAGGTAAGTAATACTGCAGGGTCACCTTCCTGTGCATCAAATACAGTGGCAGACAGAATTTGATCACCAGTTTTAGTTGGACATGTCAAAAAGAAATTCACTATTTGAGAGCTGCAAATCAGACACTGCATTTCCCAGAAATACGGGAAATTTGCGCAACAACATGTATGAAAGTGATATTTAAATGTTGCAACAATGATGCAGAACTGTTATTACTTAGTTTCATGTTATTCAATCCAGGCTCTGCACCCATAAATGAAAATTAATTTACAAAGTTTGAAGAATGCTAAGACATAAATGCTAAGACAGGAAACCTGTTGGATATCAGTTTCAGGGAACAAAATATGAAGTTTACAACTTTTGGAGAATGTAACTAGGACAGAAAAGTTGCTTTCCATGCATTTAAATCAGAGAAAACTGGCAGTAAAACCAAACTTTGCTCATCCCGTCAGCATCACCGCGGAGGACAGAGGCTGTTAACAGTTATACTCCTTGATCTCCGCATGAGCCAAGACCCGGCTCCGTGAACACGACAGAGGCAGCCAAGAGACGGTCCTTGGAGGCTTCATTTCCTGAGGAACCCGAAGAAAGCACAGCCCCTCGCAACAGCTGCCGAGCCCCTTTTACAGCTGTGCCGCGGAGCGCGTCGCCACTAACTGCGTCGCTCTGTGGCACTCTGGCTTCACCTCTGAGAGCAGGAAGGCTCTCCAGCGCATCATTAAAATGACTCGGAGGATGATGGGCTCGCAGCTTTCAGCCACAGCTGCAAAGTCACAAACATCTGCATGAGTCGCATCCCACCCTGCGCCCCCCGAAGCTTCTGTGTCTTCATCCTTCTGTCGTCTGGCAAATCGTCTTGGCGAGAAGCGGCTTTCGCGCCACAGAAATCGCCACGCTGCACTTGACCTGAGATGCAGCGCGGTAAATACACACTTAATACATGCTGACCTTTGGGCTTCTCGTTGGCGGCTGCCCGCATTATATTTTAACCATTATGACTGGTTTTTATTACATGGCCTGGTCCACCTCAAGTGCAATAATTACATATCTGACACCGTGTGTGGTCCCTTTATTTATTATTCCCACCTCTCGAGTGCAACCATTTATAATTTATCCTCTTGCCCCGAGTGCAATAATCTGTTTGTGCAATATCCCTCCTGTTCCCAGTAGACCCAGTACTTGACAGTGCACTGAAAAACAAAAATTCATACATATATATTTTTTTGTCCCGGATAGTTTTATATGTTTATTTCGAAATATGAAACTTTAATGTGAACGTCCGCTCTGCCGTTCTTTATTGTTAAAAACTCCACCTCTGGAGTAAATGCAGTTATTTTTCACATTGATACACAGTGGGCATCCCTGTTTCCCCAACTTCTTAGCAAACAACAGAAAGGTCAGCAAAAAAAAAAGTTTGATTTTTGCACTTAGTTGAGTGACTAAGGACAAAATGTAATTTTGTGGTATTACTATTACTGCAACTGGGATATAGTGTTTTTTTTATTTTCATGATATTCCCTCATGCAAATAGTTATAAAGGTAGCTTTTTTTCCATCCATATTTTTTTATTCTTCTTGAGAAGTAATAATGCAGTAAAACAAAACACATCAGCAGCGTACATCAAGTGACATTTTAGAAAGGCAGTACTTCTCAAGTACAAAGTACTTGAGAAGTATGGCCCAATTTGAGCTACTTTACATGTTACTGATAGCTTGTTCATTTCATTCAGTAATAATAAACCTGAATAGCTTATCGAACAACTAAAATAAATCATGAATGATAAGGAGCATAAAGAATTATAAACTTACAATATCTGACAGCTTTCAGTCTATTGCTCATCAAATCCATAGTTACTATAAATACCAGTTACCACAAATACCAAGGTTACTATAAAGTAATACCACCATTACTTCAGAACTGAAGTAGCCACCACTGGTTGCGCAATAGCCATAATTTTGGCACTAAAAACAAACCATAAGACATGACAAATGAGTTGAAGTAGCAGTAAAATAAAATAGCGCAACGAACTTCACCGTACTGCTTCATGGACATTAGTACAGAGAAGACTTGCTCAGAAAATGTTACACCTGTCATCTCATGCCCTGCGCAACAGAGGCTCAAAATGGGATTTATTGCTAGCCCAGATTTCCTATTGTGAACATTTAAAAAGGCAGTATTAAGTAAAATCAATTTTTTTGAGCTTTAACATCATGTTAAGTTATTCCCTCATCAAAACCATACCTGCAGTCCTGCCTTGATTCATGTTTGAGAAATCCTTTCATCTCCTGTAGCAACCATTCAGCTGTGCCAATTAGCAAACACCTGGTCATACTGCCAGTCTGCTGAGCTCATTATAAGAGCTACTTCTCAGTGCAATGCTTGTGTGTTCGGTCCCGTCACTTAAAGGGTTAATAGAGGATCCATGTTGTGATGACTTGCTGAAGGCGGTGTTTCAGAAAGAGCAGGAGTTTTTAAAGCGACAGATGTCCAATTTCAGGGCACCAAATTACAGAATAAAATTTCTTTTACGTTATATTTGATATATAAAAGCATTTTTTAACAACTGAAGTTATAGTTACACAATTGTGCTGTAAAATGGTACTATATGCCTGATGTACACATAATGCTGCTCATTTAAAGTGTACGATGCATGGAGGAGGAGGAATTAAAAATTAAACAATATTCAGCCTACGTCAACAATCGTGAAAGACATGTATAGTTAATATACCTAGTCTAATTCCCAATAGATAGTTTTAGTCTGTGAATTGTACATTATGACCTGCTAAGAAATACTGAGTTAAAAATAAGTGCATCAGGTATTTCAACTTCTTAACACGTAAACATCGAATATAGCCATACTTACAACTGACATGTTTATACAACTAAGTCAGGTTCACTTTTTAGCAAGAAAAAAAAAAAAGTCGTGTTTTGGTTTCTCTCCCTCCTTGAAAACAGAGTAACATTCATCATCACGTCAAGGTTCTGTGCTCGTTTTTAGCCCATTTCAGAGGGAGTAATTTTGGTTGCAACTATTTTTAAAGCAGCTGGCACCTTCTCAAACTCCCAAGGAAATCCTTAAAACATATCGAATCAAAGTGTTTCACAGGGAATGATGTGTGCAGTCATCTCCTCAGGCACGCTCGTGTTGTTGTTGTTTGTCCCAGAAACTGAAATTCTCCCCAACCCCCAAAAAAGCACCCGTGCTAATAAACGTGTCGACATGACTGGCTTGGTCCTACATCCGGACGAATTCGTGAAGCACAGAAATAGCAGGTTTATCTGTGGGTTTGACAGCGTACAGTTGCATGCCTGTGCGTTTGCCTGTTGCTGGATTGTGTTTGTTTTTCTCTTCCTCGTGAGTGAATTTCGCTTTCATTATGTGTGTGTGCTCAGCTGAATGACTATGCATCTGCTCAGAAAGTAGCAGGGGGCGGTGGGTTGGTTTGGCTTTCATTTGGGGGCTTTTGCTTTGCGTTTGTCTTGAGGGAGAGAGTCTGGAAGGGATGTAGATGTGCGCTCGACTCGACAAACATCAATTATTAAGAATCGGCTCAGAATGCTGATTTACACGAGAGCGGTCAGCGCGTGTATGCGTGTGTGTACGTATGTGCTCGGCCGCTGTGTCTTCGCTTTGAAGTTGTCTTATAAAGATTTGACGGTTCCCGGCTGGATTTATTCGCTCCCATCACTTAAAACTTAATTTCGCCGCTCACTGTCAGTCTTGTCAGTTTGTCGGCTCGCAGGAACCGCTTTTACTTCCAATAGCATCAGCGCTGGAATTAACTCTAGGGAGCCAGCAGCCATAATCAATTCTTTGTTATAAATAATTAATCTGACACAAGCTAAAATATTCCGTATCAAGTGCAGAAGTCAAATGTAGTTTTCTAACAGAATCAAGGAAATCGAACTATATTTTTCTGTTTATTCTGCCCGTCGTTTGTCTTGGAACACGTTGCGGAGGAGCCCCGTCTGCGTTTCAGGAGGCATGAGAGGGGTCCAGGCTCGCTGTAAGATTATGATCAATACCTTGTAAAGATTAAAAATAAGAATGCAGACAGAGCTGGAGAGGAGAAACGAGAGATTAAAAACAGTGGGGGAGATTGACCCAAGCACACACCTTCAGGCCAATAATCGTTTCACCGCATCGCTATTGACATGTGGCTGCTTCTTAGCTTTGTACACGGCAAATTAACCTTTCACGTATGGAATTTTGATGAATTAGCTTTCTCTTTAATTGCATTCAGTCATCTGTACGCATGGGGGAAAAAAACTTTATCTTTACATAAATTTTTCAGTCTCTCTCCTCTCCTCCTAGTAGGACGACAACTTGTGTTCGGACTTTAAAATAAGTAGGTGAAAAATTAATGTTATACGACTAAAATGTGACATTTATATCAAATGAAACATAACCTTTATTTTAATCTGCTGTCTGATGTTGAAGTAGAAAGGTTGTACATTAAGAATTTACAGGAGATTAGTCATTTGCGTTAGGTTTGGAAAAATTAGTGATTAGCACGCCTTGGCTGGTCATCACTGGATTGCCTAATGGCCAGAGCCTACACAGATATGCTAGCGTTAGCATTGGATTTGCTTGCATTAGCCTTTGATAGGCTAACAACTAGCATGACTAGGCTGGTCACCTGTGGAATTGTCGTCTTCTTCTGCTTTCCATTAGCACGTAAAGGCTTGTGTTAGCATTAGGGTTGCCACCTTTCAGAAATCAAAATAAGGGACGCCCATTGTCGTCCTAGTTTCATAAGCGGGCGGGGGAGGGGAGGGGACTGCAGCAGTAGGGTGTTGGTTAGTGTGTGTTACCCAGAAAGCAGTTGGGCACAATATCGCAACACCAACACCATGAGTGAAACAATGACTGGGGCAGACTACTATATAAAGTACTCGGGACCACTTCTTTATTATTACATATCTACATTTGTAGAATACGGAACAAATCACGTCATGTATCGGCTGAATACGGGACGCTACATTTAACAGCCAAATACTGGTGGCTTCCGTATTTTGGGTGGCAACCCTAGTTAGCATTGCACTTGCTGGCTTTAGCTCTCACCTGGCATCTTTAGACTTCTACTTTCCTCTTTAAAGAAAACTTTATCAAGACAATAGCTGCCGTTCAGAATGGAAGTGACATACATTAGATGCACTGGCATGTATTCATTTAACAGAGTTTACTGTAATCCAATCAACGCACCAAGTGCAGACACGCTGTATAATATGGAGCTGAAGTTGGCTTCTGTCTGGACTCACACTTTGGACCTCTGGTGAAAGATAATTGTACAAACAACTGCAAAAACAAGGTCTTACAGAAACACGTTCTTTATATACATCAGAAACATCGTTGTTGCATTACCCTTGAGATCAGTGTAGCATCTGTCAGCAAAACCAGTCAGTCATGATGTCCATATTAATAGACATATCAATAAAGGCAATTTTCTTCCGACATAAAACCAGCATCTCAACATTTTACCAATCATGTTAGTCCATATTAACTGTTAATATTCATTTTTTACCTGATTGGGCCTTACATGCCTCACATGTAGAAGGACTGGGAAAGTAATCACAAGATTGGCTAAAGAAATCTTTGTGACATACACTGGTTGACCAGTAGGGGGTAGTATATAGCATGACACACCAGATTCCCATGAAGTGGCTTATTATGCATACATAATATCAACTCCCACACATATAAGCTTTCAGGACTTTTAAATAGCTGTCCATTGCAGTGACCACTGTCACATTACAGGGCTAACAGTGACAAAGCAAGACTCAAGATTCCTTTCATCCCTGAGAGAGCGACACTCACAGAGAAGTGGCTGACCTTTTTTCTTCTTTCCCCAAAGTGTCTTTCTGTTCGATGGCAGAAACAGAGGTGGGGTTGAGGAGGGGTCTGAGACAGACGGGATCACCTTCATCAGGACAGCACAGTGTCCGCCTCCCGTGCCGGCCTCAAGGTTAAGACAGCTCGTTACCTTTTATGGTCCTCGTTAAAGACTCTGGGCGCTCGTTGGGGCCAACGGGAATTTCAATGTTTTTCTTTCTTTCTTTGACCCAGGAAAAAAAAGGTGTTCATCTGGGATCCTTAAAAGATCCCACATGATATTTTGATCAAACACACACTCTGCTCAAGGTGACTTCATTGAAAAAAGAAAAAAAAAACTTAATAACAACCTTGTGCGTTCACTCATTTTCTGCAAATGTTGAAGGAAAATAAATTATTTTCTATCTATTCTGTAGGTGAACCGAAAGAGTCTGTTTTAAATACAGGTCTGTTATTCTGTGTGATCCGTCTTTTCATGACTATTTCTCAAAATATTGCTAAGTCTTGATTCCCCACCAGTGAATGACACTGAAGTATAACCTCCCGAATGTGTTTTTGTTTACCTTTTCCTCGCTGAAGTGCATACCGCGCCGATTACTGCTATTGCGTGCAGGAAGATAGCAGCTCGAGTGTTCTCGCTCAATTTATTTTGCCTCCTCTTCTGGGTATTATTCATTATCGCAGAGTGGTTCTTATTCAAGAGCGTTATTCAGAGATGAAAAGTTGCATGGATTTTATGCCAATTTGGACCTGCCAACAAAGGCTGACAATCACAGCAGCCAGTCACGGACTAGTTGCCGTCCTGTATTTGAAATGTAAAGTTCTGTCCCGCTTCACAAGACAGATAATTAAATGGAACTTTGCATTCATGCTTTATTGATGAAGACGGGTGCCAAAACAAAGCAACGTTTCAAATTACTGGAGGTTTTGGAATGCCGCATTAGGATGGATTCTGCTACTTTTGTTTGAAATAAATTTAAATAAACATAAGCCTATAGTCTATCAACTGTTAGTGTATCAACTGGTAGTTGAAGTGTAAAGTAGCCGACACGAGACCAAGTCAAGACTAGAGTGTAATGAGACTGAAAAAAGACAGAGACTTGGTCTCACAAGACCAAGACATGTTGGGACCGAGACCAAATCAAGATCAAGACTTTTAGAATCCAAGATCGAGACTTTTAGAATCCAAGATCGAGACTTTTGGCTGAGACGAGACCAAGACCAGTTCCCCACACTATGTGACACAATAAAATGTGAAACATGATCAAACTTGCTTCTTAAATTGATCTAAAAGAGCCACACCGAATCATTTAACACCAAGAAGAATAAACTTAACCATCCCCGTTTAATAGTTCCATATAACGTCCATCATTTATCGCAGAATATAAAACAATTATTCATAGTTCATCACAATAGTCTTGTGTAAAACAGAAGAAGGCGTTGAACATTTAGATGCAGAGAATCTGTGTATTGCAATTAACGCAGCAATTCTATGTAATGAAATTTAGGAACCTGTATTTTACATGCAATCAAAGCAGCATAAAATAGCTAATACAAAAAGTCAATGGAAAATGTATTTAGTTGGGAGCCGTTTATTCACATGCCAAATCTTGAACTGCAGTGAAGAAAAAAAAACTCTTCGTCCATTGATAAACATATAGATGAGTAGTTGCCTGCACCACAGAAACATGACTGAATGACTGTTGGATGTGTTGCTAGGAGTACATTGTATCTAGCATTTTTTACATTGTGTAAAAATGCCCAATTCAGCAGTTGTCTTGAGTTGATACGTACTTCATAAACTTTTAAAGTCCATCTGTACAGCGACAGTAAGAACTAAAGCCAAGAGTTTGTCACCTATACAGACTAAGTTTGCTTTTGCATGAATTTTTCAGCTTTCAGAAGTTTTCAAAGCTACATAAGAGTTCAAAAAAGTCATTCAGAGGACTAACCGCACTCTTCATAAGTTCACACTCAAAACAAAGCATAAGGTAGTAGATGCACACCTCAAAAGTTACACCAATGGAAATCAGCTTAAGGTTTAGTTGCACTTTAGAAACATGAGCGACTGCAACATTCTGTCACCTAAACGCTGAAGCCAGGTCTCCAAAATTCTCTCCACTGGTGCAGAAGAAGCACGGAGTGGCTGCACATTCAATGCCAAACTGTGGAGTTGTGGAAATCTGGCATGGTTTTTGGTCTAAAGGACAAGTGCGTTGTCAGTATCAGAGTCACGGATATCGTCAAAGTATTTGCTTAGCTGTGTTGCAATCCTAGCCTGGTAAAACAAAACAAAAAAAAACATCCCCCAACAGCAAGAATTCTCTCAAAAGATGTTTTAATGGATCCTGCTTTATTTATCTTGGGACTATATCCCAGTGGTCATAGATACAGCCAGAACAAACGTATTCCTGCATGCCAAAAAAAAATCTATTGCACTGTTTTGGAAAAGAATAAAGTCCGAGTGTCATTTTTTATATTAGACAAATGTTAGCAACTTTCCCTTTGGAAAGAATAACACATATACAAAAAGGGAAGCAAGGAAAAATTGAGGAGGTTTGGTCTTCATTTTATTCTTTTGTTAAAAATGTAAAACTTTTAAACCCTACAATACATTGTATTTAGCCTATTCACTATCTTGGCTTTTGAGAAACAGTTTCTGTCCTGGAGGTGTGAACTCAGCTGAAGTTTAAAACGTCAACGAACAGCTAATATTGGTTTGTGACATATGTAAGGCGCCAATTCAACGCTATGAAACTTACCGAAAAACATGTGTATTCCAAGTCCAGGACATTTAGGACCACCATATCAACAGGTAACTGATTTCTCCCCTTTGGTCAGGTCTCTTACCTCACAAAATGGAGCAAGAATTGCATTCAGTTCCTTCAGCTGGTTCCACTCGTGGGCTCAAGACGCCACATCTCCATAGTCCTCACTGTACATGTTCAGGGCTTTGTGGTCCAGAGCGGTGAAGGCCTGTACATGTTGAAATGAGTCGTGTTTACAGCTGGACCAGTCCACCTGGTGCCAAACATAGCCTCAAGCTTCATCTTTGGGTTGTCAGCTGCTTATATAATAGCGTTGTGAACTGTGATGTTTCGGCGATGGTGTGGGAATTGTTCCTAAATTTCTTCAATCCGTCATTCACAGCCTACCTGCAGAGAGTGTGCACAGCAATAAAATTACAGCTGTATGCTTTAAGTAATATTTGAAATGATGAAATAAGATATCTTGGTGGGCAGCTATATTAACATCCCTCAAGTGATATGGGACTCTGTTGATATATTATTAAAAGTTTTAAGAATCTTTTTTTTTTCTTCATTATTAATGCCGACATGATATATTGCTTTATCCAAGATCTCTCATTTATTTTAATTGATGTATAATTGTGTTTCCTCACTAGTTTTCTTTTTTGTACAACCTGAACTCACTGTAAACTATTCTCTTGCATAATATATAATAACTGCAATAGCACTGTGGGGATATTAATGATATTGCTTATCTATAACCATTTGCTCAGGAAGGTTAGTTTTGGCAGCTATGTGACCTAGATAAATGAAAAAGATCAATAATTTAAATATTAAAATAAAGATGAACCACTTATGTAATTTCATCATCTTTTTATATGATGAAATTACATATTATTCTGCACATGATTTATTTATCAGAATGTAAGTTTGAAGGAAAAGATTTAGTATAAAACTTAAAATTTTAAAAGTACTATCAGCCTCTTGAAAAAAATAGCAGCAAATAATTAATATATTGCCAAATTGTCTGTTGTTTTTTCATACTACGTTGTCATAAATTTTGAATCCAACTAGAGCGATGCGAAAAAGCATTTTTCCCCTTCCAGATTTCTTGTTTTTTTCACATTTAAATGTTTCAGATCATCAAACTGATTCAAAATTTCACAACCTTAGTAAATACAAAAAGCAGTTCTGAAATAATGATTTTATTTGGTAAGATAACAAAACCATCCAAAGTAACTTGACTCAAAACAAAAATCGAACTACTGAAACCCAACAACTGATCGGAGGCATTGAGACACATCCTGACATTTCTCTCTTTGCAGTGGAGGACGGTTGCTTCAAGGTAAGCTTCATATATACGTCATGACCAAATGTTAGCGATTGGGTAAAACGTTCAACAGAAGCCACGCCTCCAGGAAGCAATCGTTTTCCAATAGCTCAGAGTCCAGAACCTCTGTATGAAGTGAAGCGTAGAACCAGGGACTGGTTTTTACCAGGATAATTTTGACCCTACTTCTTTTGGAGAACTGTTTAAGTTCAGCCACATTTGTTTCATTTTATGAAGTACAACAGCTGTAGGTAAAGAAAACTAAATAAGACTTGTGCGATCCTGATAAATAAGTTTAAATAAAATTGTTGGTGTGCGGAATTGTAATCGGTTTCTGTCTGAGAACTTTTTTTTCTTTTCTTCTTGTCTCCTTGTGGTATGTTGCTTAAACTGTTTGGCCATTTGATCCAGACCTAAATGTTCAGATTATATATTTATTATGAATATATGTGTAAATAGAATCCATACAAAACTTTGGGCTTTTTAAGTGTGCTTTGTATTTCTGCTATTATTGAGAACATAATGAACGTATTAATGGTTTCTATGACAAATAAAAATAATAGCATTTTGCATCTCTGCTTATTTTATCTTGGTCTGATATTAAAATTTGTTTGATGATGTGAAACGTTTAGGGCACCGGTGTCAAACTCGAGGCCCTGGGGCCAAATCTGGCCCGCTGTAGCTTTTTATGTGGCCCTCTAGACTCCAAATTACATCAATAGCTCCCTCCAGTTTTTCACAAATTTCTAAATTCACACAAAATCAGCAGATCCCCACATTTCTGATTTTACTGCAATTTTTTCTTTAAAAAAAACAAACAAGGGGTTTAATTAATTGCTGCCTCAGCCTTCTTGGTATCAAGTTATAGTGCGTGATCAATATGGCGAGTAATAATAAGTCACATTTAACATCATACATTAGTGCAAATATTGTAAAAATTACTTTAAAATATTTCTAAATTAGTATCACAAAGTATGTAATTTTGGTTACAAAAGTAAAACGCACACAAAATAATGATAAAATCCCTAAGGGACAGCTGTTGATTAATATTGTAGCAGTTTAATGGGTTTTATCAATACATTCTGGTGCAACCGGCCCTTTAAGAGCATTCAGATTTTTTATATGGCCCAAAAATAAAACTGAGTTTGACATCCCTGATTTAGGGGGAATAAAAGCAGTAAACATACGGTGCTACCAGAAAGCCTTGGTAAACATCTCAGAGTTTTTGCCGAGATGCTTTCGGCGGCAGCATGAAAAGGCAGAGTGAAAAAGATGACAACAATGTTCCTCAGTGCTTTGTGTGCAGCTGCATCTCTCTGAAGTAATACAGCAATTTTGTTAAAGGTAAACTAGCATCTGCACAGAGTTCCGAAAAGGATTACTTTAGTTGAGCAAATCTCATCCAATCTGTGCATTACCAACTGAAACAAAAAAAAAAAGAAGGGTAGATGGAAGACGGGTCTTCTGTTGTTGACTCATTTGTCATTTCAAACCCTTTTCCATCTCCCTTATCTCCCTCCAGCTTTCAGCTGTTTGTCGGAGGGCTGGAGTCGTGCCAACCCCATTACTCCAGCAAGACTGTAAGTCGCAGCCTCATTGACAAGGATGTGACAACAAGCGTTTAGACAGAGGAGATCATTCATCATTAACCACGCAGCCATGGAGGAGGCAAACACGTCTGGTCTGACGACGAGGCTTAGCCAGTGCCCCGCTGCACCTGTTTCACGAGTTCCTCACCTCTGTGTTGGGTTTGTGTTGGAGAATGTTAATTAGCAAGCGTCCTTGACAAAACCTTGCTTGGAATCTCCCCGGTGAGCCGACAAAAAAGGGAGACATGCAGAGAGAAGAAGCACAAAGTGCTACAAAGAGGAGGGCACTGGTAAGACTTTTACAAAGAGCACTTGGATATTGCCTGATGTTTAGTATAAAACCTTCTTTCAAGAGCTTTCTCGAGAGATACTCTAAAAGCTTCCAGTAATCCTCCCCCCATCTCCCTGTCTGGGCCTGAATCAGCATCAGTCCTGCATTGGTAAGATGAGATAATCTCCTTGCATGTCTCTCTACCCCATTCCATTCTCTCTGAGACTTTACTTCAAAATACTCCTTAGATCCTCATTGCAGCAGGCGGACAAAACTTTTGCATTCCTTTTGATTCCATCCATTGACACTTGCACTGCTAGCTGCCACTGCCTCAGGCCACTAATGGTATTAGCCCAGAATTGATGTCCATCAGTGGGATGGCAGGGGGCCAAGGACTGCCTCTTTCTAAGAGAAGAGACAGGAGTTTCTTATTGATCGAGAGGCTGAGATTGGCCAATCGTTAACACATCAATCTTTGCTAACGGCACAAAGGCATGGTAATATTGTTGTACTGTGAAACTTAATTTCACAACATACAGATAAGAACCTCTCGCTGCATGACAGCAATGTCAATATCAGTGATACAAACATATATTGCTGTCTTTCTAAAGAGAGGGTAAGCAAGTCAGGATCCCATTTTACTCATTGAATCATTCTTTAGTCCATGCCTGAATAAGAACTGTGGACTTGAACTTGTTTTTTTTACATGATGGACTTGAACTGATTGGCTCTGCTTCAGAATGAACCATAAATGTAAATTGATCAACTTCCAGGACAAACTAATGGTGCTTTGTGGAGATGTGATGTTTTCCCTTAAAGCAGTGTTTAGGTAGCTTACGTACTGAACTATGAACACGAATTGTTTCAATTTCAACTCTATGAACTGAACTTAGAATTAGTAATGTCGGATTTTCAGAAGTGGGCTGCACAGTGGCGCAGTTGGTAGAGCTGTTGCCTTGCAGCAAGAAGGTTCTGGGTTCGATTCCCGGCCCCGGTCTTTCTGCATGGAGTTTGCATGTTCTCCCTGTGCATGCGTGGGTTTTCTCCGGGTACTCCGGCTTCCTCCCACAGTCCAAAAACATGACTGTTAGGTTAATTGGCCTTTCCAAATTGTCCCTAGGTGTGAGTGTGTGTGTGCATGGTTGTTTGTCCTGTGTGTCTCTGTGTTGCCCTGCGACAGACTGGCAACCTGTCCAGGGTGAACCCCGCCTCTCGCCCGGCACGCCAGCTGGAGATAGGCACCAGCAATCCCCCCGACCCCACTAAGGGACAAGGGTGCAGGAAAATGGATGGATGGATGGATTTCCAGAAGTAAAGACAAAATCTCAAACATTTTCTCCAATAGAAAGCTTTAAGTCTTTCTCACATGCACATTTTCCCAAAGAGGGTTTTGACTTCTCAACATAAATTATTGAAAATAAAAGAGATTAGAACATTTCCCTGACGGCTGGAACATGCAAGTGAAGGGAAATGTCTGAGCTGCGAGAACCTAAAAAGCAAGTTTTTGGAAGTGTGTACTTTGAGTTCTGCTCAAAGGATGCTAGTTTGCTCTGTATTGAAAACAATCTTTAAAGTGGATATGGCAAACATAAAAAAAAAAATGGACCTGAGGCGAAAGATAGGAATAAGTGGTTAGATATCCTTTCGGAAAAACTGCAAAGACTGACATATTTCCTGACCAGAGCCGGTACCTGGAAGGAGATTAACTGTGGGTTTATTGATAGATAGGGGGGAGAGAAGAACCCAGTAAGGCAGTGAGAAAAATGTCCTGGACTCAAACCGGTTCCAGTGCTAGTCAAGAATCAAGACAGAAATCCCATATGAATTGTCATCAGCAGCTTAAAGGAAAATTCCTTAAGAACTTAATTCGTAAGCAAAATTGTACAGCTGAGTTACAGTATTTATGTACAGTACATTTTATGTTTAAGGTCAGTTAGGATGATGAAAATAGTTTTTATTAGTTAATTCCAGAATAAAGACAAGTACAAATGTTTTCTACATACACTGAAGCTTACATACACAACAGTTATCATTTACAACCTCTGAGGCACACCTGATTTCACCTAAGCTAAGCTAGTTGAGATTTTTAATGCTAATGCTAGCTAATGTTGAACTTAGCTTGCATTAACTCATTGCTAAATTTTTATTTAGTAATTAAAATTTATCTTGATTAAGAAAACTCATTCTCTGGTGTGAATTAAAATCTGTAATAATGCAATTATGCTCTTACCAGTAAAGTTCAGTAAAGTTGTAGCCGAGTACAAAATGAGGTCCTTTGAAGCATGACGGGGTTTCTTCTTTAACCTTCTTCAAACCAACAAACTGGGCAACAATTTCTGACCCAGTGTCCCTTTCCCAATCTTTCTCACAGCAACCCAAACTCAGCTTTTTTTTTAAATAGTCTGTATGTGTTGTATTCATATTTAATGCAGACTACTTTGTGTAGATACGGTTGTAGCTTAGTGCACTACTACACTCGCAGAAAGGTGCAGACAGGCTGTATTAACTTAGATTTGTGCCACCAGAATCTTAATGCCTCGCCCTCCCTTGTCACTGGGTTTTATTCCATTGCCAATTTCTCAAACCACCTGCATGTATTTTTTTTTTACATATCCAGTGAAATAAGCAGGCAGAGATTTGATCCCGTATATCCCTGTGAAGATTAGGGCAGTGTCAGTACAGGATTACTTTAGTAATTCATGTAATGCTGCTTCGACACAGTTAATTTCCCTGTGGATGAGTGGAGGGAGTTGAGTAATAGACCAGTGCCAGCTCCCCGAAATACAGCATATCATTCTTCCACTGTTATCCATCTCCTCAATGCATTTGGTATGCAAAAGACATGGCTCCGCTTTTTTTTTTTTGTCTTAATGGCCTTCTAAAGTAATTATTATGGGCATACGGCTTCAGTGATTGAGGTGTGGATCCTTATTTCCATTGAGTAACAAGTTGCTGAATACAAATAGGATATCTAATCATTTGGGATTCATCGCGCAGACCGACTTCCAATCATCATTACCGGACTCCGGTCTTACTTATGATGTTAGAAAGGGAAACGACAATGGACGGCAATTTATTGTTGTTTACTTTAGATAATTACAAAGGCTACTGAGGGTGAGACATAGTTACAACTCTATGTCGCAGTGGAACTTAAGTTTCTTCTGTAAAGTCCAAAATTGACTTTGTTCCTACTCACTTCAAACTAAGACTACACTATGTCAATTAAAGTTAACCAGAGCATGGATGGTCTTTGCAGAGTCTTTGGAAGGTCCTCTGGGCCAGTGGTCCCCAAACCCCGGGACACGGACCAGTACCGGGCGTTGGGGACCAATGAAGCCTTGAAACTGCTTCGCCATGTAGAGAAAAGCAGGTTGTGCATATAAGCAACACTTCGGGTGTCATTGTCTCCCATCACTCCCAGATGGGACCGCCTTGTTGCAGAGAAACAAGCTCAGGGCTCCCGTTGGTCGTTATCATGAGTTAAAATTTTCACAAAAGTAAAATTTTCGTTTCTGTTGCGCATCCGTATATTAATTTGAAGGGATATGTAAACGTTACCATACCGACCAGAGTCAGGAAACGTTTGGGAAGTGGTCAAGAGGAGATGAGTAGAGCTTGTGAATCTTAAGTCTGGTTTAGACGGCAAGATTTAAGAATAGTCGGCCGATTCTCCAAACCTCTGTGACCACAGAGCTGATAAAAGTCCAACAGGTTCGATCGGTTCGTGTTGCTTCAAGGCAGGAGCAACATAAACTGATTCCAGTCACGAACATCCCGATTCCAGAGGATAATCCAGTAAAACTCCCAACATAGCAGGAATTTAGAATTTAGAACACGGATGACGATGTAGAAGCAATAGTGATAGTTTGTGGAGTCATTTTAAGAGATAAAAGATGCAACAAAAAGAAAAGGCGTTGGATAAAAGACGACGGTAGCAGCTGCTTTATTTGCTGGACTATGACTTAGAGGTGACTATGTTTTTTCATAGTTAACATTTTCAACTGAATAAACATAATAAACATATATAATAATGATCTTTACATATAATAATAAACATTTCCACATATCATCTTCGATATCCACCGGACTCTCAGTTGCGCGATATGTCAGCTGTTTGGGATTCCCCTCTGTTCTTACGTCACCGCGCTTTCTGATTGGCTACCTGTCACATTCAACAGGTTGTATTCTCGGTCCCAGTCAGGGAAAACCCCACAGGCTGCGATAGAAGGGCCAAGACAATCCTAATCGGGCATATTCAAGCTTTAGTGGGAACACCAACATGCAGAAGCCTTATCTGGCGGTGCAAACCCCCAGTGGGGACCACTGCTATAGAGGAATTAAATATCATCATGACTAATATTATCCAAGGTTCTTCAAAGAGAGGTTGTGGATGGTGATGCTGAAGAAGCCTCTGACTGAAGACTTTCTGTGTCCGTCTCATAACTGTCTTCTCATGCTACCAGCCCAATATCCAGGAAGTCGAGCCGATATTCTACAATTCTTCTGGATGACCCAGTCTGACGTTAGCAGCTCTGCTAATCCACTTACTTTGCTTTTGATGTTCCTCTTTAAATCTGGGTGTATGTTTAGAAAGATGAGCAGAGAGATGTTGGAGTTGGGGAGATGATTCTTGACCATTATGATCGGTGAAAAAAATAGTTTAAACTTTCTCTCTTTTCTCTGCATCCATTCAGTTTCTGCTTCAGCTCCTCTAGGAGTTTGGGGTCAGAGGTCACAGATTACTTGAGCTTTCGGGATGCAATTTAGCTGCTCCTAAATGTCATCCCCATGAGAACCTGTGTAAAAAATAAACAAATAAATAAAAATAACACCTTGCTGCTATGTTTATGGTGTGTGGTATTTGGTATTTAGGGTCTGAATAAGCCCCCAGTTCTTAATACCTAAAACAGAAGCAAAAACATCCCCAAAGAAATAGTTTGAGCCAAAATTATTCATCATCTACTGATGAAGTAAGTTTACATGAAAAACAACTTTGTGACCCGGTAGAGTAAATCTCTAGAAGAAAACTAAACATTGATACAAATAATTCACTAGTTCAATTAAATACTGAGGAGTGACAACATTGTCACAATTTAATAAATTACTACTTAAGAAATTATTACGGAGTATCAGATAGAATAAACGTACTATAACTACACACAAACAAACCTATTTAAGCATATGGTCGAATAATTATTTTAGTACACAATTAAATATTTGAATGTTAAATTGATTCATAGAAAAGCATGAAATCAGTTGTTTTAGTTTCCGGTGTAAAATGTACACTAAATGTAAAATGTAAATAATTATGTGAGATCCCAGCGTCTCATTTGTTGGTCTGTGGAGCAAGTAACTCCAATCAGACCAATCAGATTGCTGCGGCACATCAATATAAAATAAATACAGAGTTGAATGGCTTCAATAATTACTCATTTAATATATCCCAATTCATATTATTATTACTTTGAGTATTATTATTACTTCACTCTTACTTATATTTTATTTTTGATTTCAGGACTCATGTTTCAGAAATGGAGTTTACTGTATGAAAACAATCATGCAAATATTATCTGAAAAATGTTATTTTTTGAATATGAGGTAAAATAAACATTCATTCATTCACATTCATCCATTTTTCCCTTGTCCCCCCGTGGGGTGCCCCCACTGGAGGTAATGTTTCAGACGAAACGTTACTCCGAATCGTTCACCAGTTGAACAATTCGGGAGCGAGCGGGTTACGCCCTGGACAGGTCGCCAGCGTGTCACAGGGGGAACATATAGAGACAGACAGGACAAACAACCATGCACACACACTCACACCTGAGAATTTAGAGGGAACCCAATTAACCTGACAGTCATGTTTTTGGACTGTGGGAGGAAACCGGAGTACCCGGAGAGGCAAGCTCCATGCAGAGGGGCCCGGGCCGGGAATCGAACCCACAACCTTCTTGCTGCGCCACTGTGCAGCCCGCTATAAACTTTTAAGTCTTGTAATAATTACGTCATGAGGGAACACGTGACGCAGCTCGGACCCTGTGACGTGTTTGACCCATTCCATTCTGTTCTATGTGACAACACCGCCCTCTGCTGGTCTTGTTTTGTTCCTCCTACTCATGGACTTTCACTGGCGACATTCTGTAAAGTTCTCTCAACAACCCGGCTCGACTCGGCTCTATTTCGGAGTGACCGCGTTTCCACCGGCCCAACTTGGCTCTGCAGCAGGGTGTCACCTACTGGTGGCGGGGGCTGTAGCGCCATGTGCTGTGCTTCGTTACATGCGACCCAGAGGTCGCGTTAACGGAATATTTTACGTATTTAACCAGTTATTTTTTTAAATGACAGGAAAATTTAAACCACTGTCTTTACACACTTTACACAAAGAGTTCATCGCAGAGGCAACTAAAATCAATCAATAAAAGAATCCTTTCTGAATATCATCTCATGGATACTGAACTAAATGCGTCTTTCTGACCGGAAGCTGGCGGCGTGTTGAAGAGTTATGGACCGGACGCTTTGGAGCGTCTGGTTAGGAAGCCCATTCAACAACTTTTGTAGAAATAGCGCGTTTAATTTCAGTCTCCTTACATACAGAACAGATAAAACTAAAGAGAATGCAATGTTGAATCCATTTATAGTCTAAACAGAGGAGCCGGCAGTTTATCTTGAGGAAATAAATGAAGGTGCACAAGTTAATTAAGTGCGCTGCGGCTGCACAACCAACGCGGACGCGGCTCTGCCCCTGCAAAGACTTAAACTTAACTCACCCTGCGGCTTTAACAAATGGAGCTGAAGACGTGACCCTCCCGCGCCCAGAAGGAGAGCGGCGCTCAGAAGCACGGCAGACATAACATCTGTCTGTTAAGGGGAAGTGAAACCACACAAAAAATAAAAAATCCTCGCACACAGGGTATAAAAGAAGGGTTTAATGAATCGGTTTGGTTCAGACTGATCCAACCGCTCGATGAACCAGCGCAGATTTCTCTGCAGATGCAACCAGGAGGAATTTGTGAAGCTGGGCGTTCAGACCCCAGCAGGTGAAGTGCTGGTAATTTAAGTGGAGTCGTTTAATTTAATTTATTATAAGTTATTGGGGCCACAGTCAGTGGTTTTTGTCACTATGGAGAAAAAGTTAGATGCATTTATCTGCTTTATGTGTGATGGGATCTGGATTCACGGTTCAACGGGGTGAATATTAACTAAACGGCATAAAAATGCGGCTAAGTAACCGATGTTAACATGATTATAATTTGACGGGTAAAAATAGAACATGACCGATTATTTAAAATCCTGTCGGTCAAAATGACGGAGAACAAAAAAGCGACCGCCCCCCACCCGCAGCAAAATTTCAAAGTCTTGACCGGTCGGCGGTAATAAAAAGGTTGGGGACCACCTGCTCTGGACTACATCAAGAGCATAGTGCAGCCTGCATACGTGACAAACCAGAAGACTTACATGCTGTTTTGGGGATTCACTTCAGTGGTGAAATTGTGTCGGTCTTTCATCCTGGTGTTGGTATTAATGAACAGAGTCTAGGAGGGGTAGCTTGTCCATGGCGTTTTACCGCCACACACCCGTACACAGTCTGTGGAGAATTTAAGAAACCACTACGACCTCCAAACTATGGAGTGAAAATAGTCTCAAAATATCTGTGCGTGTGTAAAAAGATTTGTGCGTGTGAGTGTTTTGTGCGTGCGTAAAAATATCTATGTGTGTGTAAAAATATCTATGTGTGTAATACTCGATTTGTAAAACTTAAAAATAAAATAAACCTCCTACGCCTATACATGTTGAAAAAGTACGCACAAATCACCTGGTACACACACACAAAACTGAATTTACACACAAATCCGGCACAACTATTTTTGAGACTCATTCGGGGAAGCTCCCAGATTTGTGTCTAGATGGTGCGTTTACATGCTAGTAAAAGCTGGGCCATCTGAGTTTTGCTCGAAGTCTAGTGTTTTTATCCTCTGAACGTTTCTCACTGTGCTTGTGCCGAAGTGGCAAATACGTTAGTTCGCTGGAAAACTGTATATCTCAGCACTTCCTTATAATATCCTAAAATTATTTCTAGACATATTGTGCGTTTTTGAACGGTACAGGAGACTAAGTGGTCTGAAAAAGGACCACTGGGTGGCAGAATGGTTCGCTGGCCGGAAAAATAGCCAGGCCAAACCCAGAAGCAAGACGGAGCGTCCCGGTGGTCTGTCTTCTGAAGTAAGTAGGAGCTAAACCTGCAGGCTTTGCTCTCCGATTATGAGACAGTTGATGTACACAGTCCCTCAGAACCCTCCCTTGTCGGGGCCTGCAGCCTTACAGGGGTTGATTTCCTGGAAGGACTTCCTCACATCTGCTATGAGAAGATGTGAGGAGAAGCATGTCACTAGGAGGTGGTATTAGTCTGGTACTGAGGGGGGTGTTAGGATGCTCAAAGCGGGAATAGGGCTTGTTAAGTGCATCTGGCAGTGAAGGGTTAGGGTTAGGCTAACGCTAACCCTAGGTTGGAGAATTTTCACTCTCGAGGTACGGGTTGCTTCTCTGAGTGCTGATGCCTCGCCTGTCCCCAGCTTTCAACAGAGCTTTCACCTCAACATTCAGCCAGGGTTTCTGGTTCGGGTATCGGGTTACTGTCATGGTGGTGGAGAAATCATCAGCACACTTAGAGATGAAGCAAAGAACAGAGGAGGGGTATTCCTCCAGGTTCATCTCTCCCTCATAAGGAGCCACCTCTCTGAAGACCTGCCAATCTGTGGACTGAAAACAGTCCTGGAGCGCACAGGCTGCATCCTTGGGCCACACAGTGACTGTCTTCTTCCTTACCCTAATCTGTGTCATCAGCGGACAATATGCTGGCACCAGCAGGATGGAGATGTGATCGGAGAGAACAAGATGGGGGCAAGGAAGAGCTCTGTACGCACCATGAATGTTAGTGTACACACAATACAGAGCGTAAGAAGGATGACATGCTGATAAAAACTGAGCAGTGTCAGTCAGTTTCACATGGTTAAAGACCCTGCAACCACGTAAAACGCCTCCGGGTGCTTCATCTGCAGTGAGCTAACGGTGTCATACAGCTCCTTCAATGCTTCGTTGCCATTAGCACCCGGCGGAATGTAAACAATGGTGACGAACACCGCAGTAAACTCCCGAGGCAGATAGTATGGCTGACAGCTTTTAACCAGGCCACAGCTCGTACACCAACCTTCATTCACTTACATACATTGTCCTCCTCCCTGTGTTTTTCCTGACCATCAGCACGTTGGTCACGGTCTGCTTGGAATAACTGAAGACCGTTGATTTAGAAGGCTAAAATCTGGCATGTTGCGGTTATGCCAGATTTCCGTTAGCAAAGAACGGCACAGTTCTTCATCTCTGCAGAAACTCTTAACCTCAGATCTAACAAATCCACTTTCTTACCCGGTGAGCGGACTTTGGCCAGAAAGAGAGTCAGAATTGGTGGCTTCCAAAGCATCAGCTGGGTCAACACGCCCACCCATTTCCCCTTCTTCTGTTTTCGGGCACAATGTTTCCTTTTGACTGTTGGTCCTGCTATGCCAGTCCATTGTCCTCAAGAGCCACTGTCTCCCAAGTGCGGATTTCAGCCTTGGTGAAATCTGCACTTGGGAGACAGTGGCTCTTGATGGCTATTGGAGACAGTTGTACTGTCTCCAAAAGCCATCAGCTAAGCACAGCTGCATTCAGCCTTAAAGTTTGTTTTTATTCAAACTTCAGCAATTTTCTAGTTGTTCTGCTGAGGTAGTGACATCAATTTGTGACATCACACGAATTGATGTCACAAAGAGAATTGATGTCACTCTTATGAAGCAAGAGTGACATCACAAAGCTGCACCGTCATAACCATTGCAAAAGTCAAGAGCAAGTACAAGGATTGTCACCAATTTCTAACTAACGGACCAAGAATGAGTGAGAGCAGTAAGCCATCGTCTTACGTAGCGAGAGAGACAGAGAAGCTTGTAGGCATCTTGAAAAAAGTCAGCAAGGTGTCTATTGAGAGACAGACATTAACTAAAACCAATGAAGAGCTGAAAATTAAAAAGGAACAGGCTACATATGAGAACAACAAGCTGCTTCAGGAAAAAGCGGAAGAATTTAAAATTATGCTCATTATGTGCCGGGCTTTTACCCACGGAGCCCGGCCGGGCTCAGCCCGAAGAGGAGACGTGGGTCCCCCTTCCAATGGGCTCACCACCTGTCCGAGGGGCCAAAGGGGTCGGGTGCATTGTGCTATGGGCGGCAGCCAAGGGAGGGGACCCTGGCGGTCTGATCCTCGGCTGCAGAAGCTGGCTCTTGGGACGTGGAACGTCACCTCTCTGGTGTGGAAGGAGCCGGAGCTAGCGTGCGAGGCTGAGAGGTTCCGGCTAGAAATAGTTGGCCTCACCTCGACACATGGCTCTGGTTCTGGAACCAGTCTCCTTGAGAGGGGCTGGACGTACTTCCACTCTGGAGTTGCCCACGGTGAGAGGCGCCGGGCTGGAGTGGGCATACTTGTTGCCCCCCATTTGGGCGCCTGTACGTTGGGGTTCACCCCGGTGAACGAGAGGGTAGCCTCCCTCCGCCTACGGGTGGGGGGACGGGTTCTGACTGTTGTTTGTGCTTACGGGCCGAACGGCAGTTCAGATTACCCACCCTTCTTGGAGTCCTTAGAGGGGGTACTGGAGAGTGCCCCTCCTGGGGACTCCCTTGTTCTACTGGGAGACTTCAACGCTCACGTGGGCAATGACAGTGAGACCTGGAGAGGCGTGGTTGGGAGAAACGGCCCCCCCGATCTGAACCCAAGCGGTGTTCTGTTGTTGGATTTCTGTGCTCGTCACGGATTGTCCATCACGAACACCATGTTCAGGCATAAGGGCGTCCATATGTGCACTTGGCACCAGGACGCCCTAGGCCGCAGTTCGATGATTGACTTTGTCATCGTCTCATCGGATTTGCGGCCGTATGTCTTGGACACTCGGGTGAAGAGAGGTGCGGAGCTGTCCACTGACCACTACCTGGTGACGAGTTGGCTCCGGTGGTGGGGGAGGAAGCCGGTCAGACCTGGCAGGCCCAAACGTGTAGTGAGGGTCTGCTGGGAACGTCTGGCGGAGTCCCCTGTGAGACGGAGCTTCAACTCTCATCTCCGGCAGAACTTCGAACACATTCCGGGGGAGGTGGGGGACATTGAGTCTGAGTGGACCATGTTCCGTACCTCCATTGCCAAGGCGGCCTATCGGAGCTGCGGCCGCAAGGTTGTTGGTGCCTGTCGCGGCGGCAACCCTCGAACCCGTTGGTGGACACCTTCGGTGAGGGATGCTGTCAAGCTGAAGGAGTCCTACCGGGCCTTTTTGGCCTGTGGGACTCCAGAAGCAGCTGATGGGTACCGGCGGGCGAAACGGCATGCAGCTCGGGTTGTCGCTGATCAAAAACTCGGGCATGGGAGGAGTTTGGAGAGGCCATGGAGACAGACTTCCGTACGGCTTCGAGGCGATTCTGGTCCACCATCCGGCGTTCAGGAGGGGGAAGCAGTGCAGCACCAACACTGTTTATAGTGGGGATGGTGCGCTGCTGACCTCAACTCGGGACGTTGTGGGCCGGTGGGCGGAATACTTCGAAGACCTCCTCAATTCCACCAACATGCCTTCTGTTGAGGAAGCTGAGCATGGGGACTCTGGGTTGGGCTCTCCAATCTCTGGGGACGAGGTCGCCGAGGTGGTCAAAAAGCTCCTCGGTGGCAGGGCCCCGGGGGTGGATGAGATCCGCCCGGAGTTCCTTAAGGCTCTGGATGTTGCGGGGTTGTGTTGGCTAACGCGACTCTGCAATATCGCATGGACATCGGGGGCAGTTCCCCTGGACTGGCAGACTGGGGTGGTGGTCCCCCTGTTTAAAAAGGGGGACCGGAGGGTGTGCTCCAATTACAGGGGGATCACACTCTTAAGCCTCCCTGGTAAGGTCTATTCAGGGATCCTGGAGAGGAGGGTCCGTCGGATAGTCGAACCTTGGATTCAGGAAGAGCAGTGTAGTTTTCGTCCTGGTCGTGGAACACTGGACCAGCTCTACACCCTCAGCAGGGTCCTGGAGGGTGCATGGGAGTTCGCCCAACCAGTCTACATGTGTTTTGTGGACTTGGAGAAGGCGTTTGACCGTGTCCCTCGGGGGGCCCTGTAGGGGGTACTCCGGGAGTATGGGGTACCGGGCCCTTTGATACGGGCTGTCAGTGGACCCACAGCAATTCGACATTCAGTTCAATTCGACATTCAGTTCAGTTCTTGCCGGCAATGCGGACCAGAGTCTGGTCCGCATTGCCGGCAGTAAGTCGGGCTCGTTTCCGGTGAGAGTTGGACTCCGCCAAGGCTGCCCTTGGTCACCGATTCTGTTCATTACTTTTATGAACAGAATTTCTAGGCGCAGCCGAGGTGTTGAGGGGATCCGTTTTGGTGGCCTTAGGATCGCATCTCTGCTTTTTGCGGATGATGTGGTCCTGTTGGCTTCATCGGAACGTGATCTGCAGCTCTCACTGGAGCGGTTCGCAGCCGAGTGTGAAGCGGCCGGGATGAGGCTCAGTGCCTCCAAATCCGAGGCCATGGTCTTGAGCCGGAAAAGGGTAGAGTGCCTTCTCCGGGTCAGGGGGGTCGTCCTGCCTCAAGTGGAGGAGTTTAAGTATCTGGGGATCTTGTTCACGAATGAGGGAAGAAGGGAGCGGGAGATCGACAGGCGGATTGGGGCAGCGTCTACTGTGAAGCGGGCGCTGTACCGGTCCGTCGTGGTGAAGAGAGAGCTGAGCCAAAAAGCGAAGCTCTCGATTTACCGGTCGATCTACGTTCCCACCCTCATCTATGGTCATGAGCTTTGGGTCATGACCGAAAGAACGAGATCACGGGTACAAGCGGCCGAAATGGGTTTCCTCCGCAGGGTGGCTGGGCTCTCCCTTAGAGATAGGGTGAGAAGTTTGGTCATCCAGGAGGGACTCAGAGTAGAGCCGCTGCTCCTCCACGTCGAGAGGAGCCAGTTGAGGTGGCTCGGGCATCTGGTAAGGATGCCTCCTGGACGCCTCCCTGGTGAGGTGTTCCGGGCACGTCCCACCGGGAGGAGGCCTCGGGGAAGACCCAGGACACGCTGGAGGGACTATGTCTCTCGGCTGGCCTGGGAACGCCTTGGGATTCCCCCGGAGGAGCTGGAAGAAGTGGCTGGGGAGAGGGAAGTCTGGGCCTCCCTTCTGAAGCTGCTGCCCCCGTGACCCGACCTCGGATAAGCGGAAGAAAATGGATGGATGGGTGGATACAGAAGATTATTGATAAATGTAAAAAATGTATTAATATATTGAGATGGGGCTGCACAGTGGCGCAGTTGGTAGAGCTGTTGCTGTCACTGCAAAAAGTCCCCTTTCAAAAACAAGAAAAAAAAGTACAAAAATAGGGTATAATTTTCTTAAAATGAGAAAAATTATCTGCCAACAGAACAAGAAAATTTATCTTGCCAAGATTTTCTAAAACAAGAAAAAATATCTAACCAAGATAAACCTACAATATCTTAAAATTAGTGTATTTTTACAAGCCAATTTTACTTATACGAGTAAGATATATTATCTTATTTTAAGAAAAATTATCTCAAGTAAAGAAAATGTTACTTGACACTGAATTTCTTGAAATAGCGTAAAATTTTCTTATTTTAAGAAAAATGTTCTATGTATTAAGAAAATAAATCTCATATATTCTATTTGTATTAGTAAAATTGGCTTGTTTTAAGTACAAATACACTAATTTTAAGATATTTGTAGGTTTATCTTGGTTAGATATTTTTTCTTGTTTTGGAAAATTTTGACAAGGTAAATTTTCTTGTTCTGTTGGCAGATAATTTCTTATTTTAAGAAAATTATACCCTATTTTTGTACTTTTTTTCTTGTTTTTGAAAGGGGACTTTTTGCAGTGTATACCTAAATCTAGTTAATTTTTATTGTTGCATAGGATTAAAATATATATTTTGTCACAGCTTTACTCAAGGTTCTTATGCCAAGACAAAAATCCAAAAATTGATCCTGTGAATACTGGAACAAGAGATGTTATTGGCTTGCTGAAATGAAGACATGAGTTCAATTACTTTTAACATCTTTATTACGTTTAAGTTTCACATAAACACAATAAAACATGACTACTGGTCAGAATTTAAAGTCTGGATGGGCATCTGATTCTGAAACAATCCTGTAAAATGACAGAACAATGACGATCTGACACATCTGCCGCACTAAGAGTCAAGCAAACCAAATTGTCCAAAGCAAAAAAAAATCTTGGGATTAGATGTCAACAATAGGAGCTTCCTCCGCAATGAACTTCTTCCAATAAGCCATAGCCTTTTATATGTGGAAGTCTTGCCTCAGTTACGGACGGCGTTCTCAAGACGTCTGTCAGCAGCACAGAGAGGAGTGGCCCCACACACGGATGCTGAAAGGTGTAGTAGCTATGATGTCCTCCTTTCAGAAGATCAGGGCAGGCATGGTTCCAATGGCCAGTAGAAAGTTGGTTTCACGATCACCACAGAGCTGAAAAGTGATCTTGTTTGAAGTTGTTGGGTCATCTGCTAATTGGAGCACAGAAAGAAAAACAATCACAAAACAAACCACGTTTTAGGGACTAATCAGTGTAATGATGAATCAGTATCATACATTTCTTACCTCAAGAATGTGAAGGACGGCGTCACTTGCAATTCCCAAAGTTTCTTGTAGATGGTGCAATACGTGATTGACGATGTGTCTGGCATAGGCTTCACCATGGCAACAGTTTGGTTTACTTGAAAAATAAAACAAGTCTTATTTTAGTTTATGTGCTCAATTACAATATTACATGAATTCAAGATGGCAAGAAAGTTATTTTAATTAAATCAAACAAGGACTACTTAAATTCACCAATCAAAAATAGTGTTTAAAATATCCTGGTAACAGTGTGGAATATCTAACCTAGGCTTTTAGACTCATTGCATTTAAGTTTTTAAATTACAGCACATCAAACACCCTCAGTTAGTGAAATACTAGGCGGAATTGCCCTTTAACCATTTCCCGAATGAGAAGCCACCTTAGCTATGTTAAAAAACGGAAGCTACCAAGAACTCGTGTCGATATTATTTTTAAGCCACAGCTGTTGTGGTTAATGACTGTTCAAAGCTCATATTCACAAGAGCGGCTCTTTAACCGCGGATGAAAATTGGCATTTCACGACATGCTAACTAGCTTTAGTTAGCTTATCTTAGAAAGACAGACTTTAAACTTACCCCTCAGTACAGCAGCTGTAGGGTCTATACACGTAAAAAAGTCCTCCATCGTCATTCATGTCCAACCGAGATTAGAGAATTTGCCAAAAGAAAATCTTATAAAAGTACAGTAGATAAAAGCTTAGTTAGGCTGTTACAACTGAATTAACCGTTAATCAGGGCAGTTAAAAGATCTCTGGCGTTGCCGTTAGCGATGTGCGGATTGATACTGAAATATCGATTCTTCCGATACCAGAACTTAATTCTTTAAAATCTATTGTCAGATCCAAGGATCAATACTTTCAACACTTTAGTAATTTGAGATAATGTAGATTAACTAGAGTACGTTAGAAAGTAACTAAATTATTGAGATCTTGCCTAAATGAAACGTTGTTAATGGGAACTACTTTTTCTTCCGCTTGGTAAGTATGTAATGTGTAAGGACGTAATGCCCATGCGCAGCGTGCTGCCGACTGTCACTCACTCAGAAATGAACATGTTGACAGATTATAAAAAAAAAGTGACATGGAGCTATTTCAGCTGTCATTTTATAGTAGTTTTAATAATTAAACAAGGATGTATTTAGTAGGGTTATTACTTTACTAATTTTCTTTTTTTTAGTTTGCAACTCGATTTTCACGTTTTGTATATTTCAGCTGAATTAAAATAGTTAATAGTAAACGAGATTGTTGTCTCAATGTACTTCTGAGTTTAAAATGAGTGCATCAGAGTACATTGTGTTCTTTTTATGAAGCCAAGATATGGATTACATTTATTTTTTTATTTAATTAAGAAACAAATTAACTGTCTTTGCACAAAGTATGGGATCTGTATTGCCAATACCAGCTTAAATTTTACTCGGTATTGGATCGGAAAGAAAATCTGTTGTATCGAACATTAATACTATCTCACTGACATTTTGGGCGCTTTCCCATTTGGATTGTATGATGTCATAATTAAATCAAACAAGGACTACTTGTTATTGTTAGTTTGAACAATAAAATATTGTTCAAACTAATATTAATAACTTATAAAGTAAGAATTTGAAATATAAACCAAAAGTTAAAATATTTATCATGACATTGAGCTAATCAATATTGTTGATTCTAATCTCATTGTGTGGAAAACCAGCCATTTCAAATCACACATCAATAGAAATGTCATGACATGTCAGTAAGATGTCCCACATCTTGCATCAAGATCATCAGATTAAGGTCCTTAGCAGATGGAAACATGCCAAGAATTATCTTGATATATAAACTGATATTGTCTCTGAAATTGTGTTAAATGTCAACCGTTTAAATATTAAATTATAATTTCCAGTACACTCTGCCAACTTATACAAGAGTATAAGTTCATGGGGGTTTTTATTTTTCATTGACAATAACACAAAGGATTCCATTTGGACATAGTCTGTTTTAATTATCTGAAGACATTTAATTAAGTATGTGATTTCGCTTTATGTGCTTGAAATAAGAAATTTTTACTTATATAAAATAAGTTCTAGACTTGAAGTTTGATTGGTAAATATTGATATTCTAGATTCTAGCACATATTTACTCATAATACGTAATATTTTCTTAATATTAAGCTTTTATATCTTACTGAGATAATTAAGTACAAAAACACTTAAGAAAAATATTCTAACATAAATCCCTCTTGGTGAGAAAAATTATCTTGTCAGTAAGAAAACAAGAAAAATCTCCTTAATTTAAGATATTTAATCTTACTAAGATTTCAGTTTTTGCAGTGAGCAAGAAGGTTCTGGGTTCGATTCCCGGCCCCGGTCTTTCTGCATGGAGTTTGCATGTTCTCCCTGTGCATGCGTGGGTTTTCTCCGGGTACTCCGGTTTCCTCCCACAGTCCAAAAACATGATTGTCAGGTTAATTGGCCTCTCCAAATTGTCCCTAGGTGTGAGTGTGTGTGTGTATGGTTGTGTGTCTCTGTGTTGCCCTGTGACAGACTGGCGACCTGTCCAGGGTGACCCCGCCTCTCGCCCGGAACGTTAGCTGGAGAGGCACCAGCAACCCTCCCGACCCCATTAAGGGACAAGGGTGTAAAGAAAATGGATGGATGGATGATTTATTGTTTCTCTTTTTTTCTCTCTACCAAAAACTGGATAATAAAAGTCTTCAGTTTGGTACTTTGATCTCGATTAGACCTTATATTGAAAAGAAATTTTGTTTAAAAAGACTTCAAAATTAATTAGATTTATTTATTCTCGATATTAAAAATGTCTTCCAGTTCCAGTGTTAAATGTTCATTAGAATTTAAAGTCTAATGACCTTTGAGAATGTATTGCATTATTATTTCGTCACTACCATTATATAACTTAAAAATGGCCTCAAAAGAACTATATTATCGTTTGTTGAGAACTTTGGAACAACTTATGTTTCATGGTGACAGACCTATTCACACATCCTCCAGAATCTTCAGATTAAACTGTGTTTGTGTCTGGACCCCATTTCATTGACCCTTAAAGAAATATATACCTCGTCTGCAAACCAGGACAAACCTGCTGTTCCTCTTCGTCTTCATTTCAAGTTTATTAATGTAGATGGTAAAATGTATTCAGATGGTTTAGATTTTCACAAGCAGTAAATGTCTCTCAATTGATATTTTGACACAATTGACAGCTAATAAACACATAAAGAAAATAAATATTTTATGCGTTTATTTAAAGCACCACTGCAAAAATAGCCTTCACAGCAGTGGTCTCCAAACTTTTTCCTGTGAGGGCCACATAACTGTTCCCTTCTCTGGTTGGGGGCCGGAGTCAGTTTGCAACAGAAAAAGTGTGATGATTGCAGGAGTGCCTAAATGTAAAAATGTATTGTTTTCCAGAAAGCACAATCAAATAACCCTCTCTGGGTTCTTCGCAGAACAAAAGTCAGGAAATAAATAATAACACTATTAATGAAATAAATAATAACCAAATAACCCTCTCTGGGTTCTTCACAGAAAAAATCCAGGAAGTATTATAGTCCGTATTTTCCTAACTATGAGCCGCACCGGACTATAAACCACAACCCCAAAGTTGTTGTTTTTTTAACCAGTAAACATACACATCTAAGCCGCAGATATCTCTGCCGCTCCAAGTTTTCCACAGCGATGCAGCAGCAGCAGGGGGGGCGGACACCCAAAATTTTAGTCATAACAGGTCAATTGAATATCACATTTATTACATTGAAAAATAAAAGTTGCCAAGTTTAGATTTAACTGAACTGATTACGGTCGTTTCCGAAAGGTAACGGTAACGGTAAAAGTGCTGATCCTTCGTGTTGCTACTAGCATGTGCTAAAAGAAAATGGGCGCTTTCTTCTTCTTTAGATTTCAACAGCAGCTTGCATCCATTATTGTTGCACTACTGCCATATACTGGATCCTAATATCTATACCTCAAATTCTCATAATGATCCCAGTATTATTTTAAAAACTGTTAAATAGCATTATCCCTCAATGCTATTTAACTGATCAACATTCTCAAATTTTAATTCCCTATTAAAACATAATTCCGTTTTAATGGGAACTAGAAAATTCCTGCAGAAATTTTAAAGGGGCATGCCAAAGTGTGCCCGTCGGCTTTGAGCCAGTGTTTTTATGCTAAAAATTAGCATTAATGCTAAAGAAAGCTGCAACGTAGTCAATAACCTGTGGAGAGGCAGAAGCATGTAGAATAAGCTGTACTTGTACCATTCATTATGTTAAAACTGATGCATAAGCTAAAATTAGCCAAAATGCTAATGTTAGCTTAAATGCTGGCAGTAGCATGTGGAGCAACAGGACCATGTTGTTTTAATTTTACTACTCCATTCAGTATACTAAACATGTCTAATTAATGAGAAAATTAGCTAAAAGCTAACTTTAGGTAAAAGTGCTAGTGCACTAGTCAAAGACAGTGAAATGCTAACTTTTGTACAAATGCTAATGAACTGCCTTGCTGCGCAAGGCAGTTCACTATCCTGAGAAATAAATAACATAAAAAAAGCTAATATTATTGCACCGCCTACGGCGGTGCACTAACACGTGAGGAATATGCAGACTTTTATTTTGAAACTTTCAGTTAGCTTCTTTTTAACTACCACACCAATTCAATGTGTAACAGTAGTTTGTTTAAACCAGTCACATAAAGCACAAAAGAGGAAATACCTGATGTGAAAAATGTCAAGGCTTTTATTTTGAAATTTTCAGTAAGCTTCACTTTTGTTACACATTGGATTAATGGCCACATTATTCACCACATTAGTCCAGCTATATAATGCCCAAAACAGCAAGTAGGTCTAAATGCCAGCTCATCCCTATGTGCTATTTGAGAGTAGTTCTGACCTTCAGTCATTGTAGTTCTAAAGAGCAGCTCAACTATCGTGTGAGTGAGACACAAAGAGAGAAACAGAATTCTGTTTGAAGCAGTTAATTTATCTGAACAAAGCAATCCAAACCTCTCCTTCCTATTCAGGATCATTTAGAGTGATCCAAAAACGGTGTGAAGCATATAGTCAAAGGGGGTGAAATGCTAATGTTTGTGCTAATGGTAATAAACTGCCTTGCTGCGCAAGGCAGTTTACTATCCTGAGAAATAAATAACATAAAAAAGGCTAATATTATTGCACCGCCTACGGCGGTGCACTGACGTGAGAGGAGCATGCAGGCTTTTATTTTGAAAGTATCAGTAAGCCTAATTTTAATGACCACGCTAATTCAATGTGCAACTCTGGTTTGTTTAAACCAGTCCCATAAAGCCCAAAAGAGCAATAACCTGATGTGAAAAATGTCAGGGCTTTTATTTTGAAATTTTCAGTAAGCTTCATTTTAAATAGACACACTAATCCAATGTGTAACAGTGGTTTGGTTAATCCACCAATATAATGCCCAAAACAGCAAGTAGCTCTACATTCCAGCTCAGCCCTCCTCTGTAATAACTGAATGATCCGCCATGTTGTAGTTCTGACCTTCTGCTCTGCCCTCTGTATTAAGGTGTTCCGCCATGTTTAGAACTACAGAGACCTTGTAGGCCAAACCAGCAGTTGCCATAGCGATCAAGCCTCTGCCAACTGCTGTGTGTGTGTGAGAGACACTTCATGTAACTTTGAGAACACCCAGTCACTTTTCATGAAAAAAGCAGTCTGAACGACCCCTTCCAGTTCAGGAACCGTTATGCCGATCCAAAAACCGTTTGAAGCGTATGAGAGGGCTACTTGTCGTCTCTGATAGTCCTGTGATTCATATCTGTAGGTCATTCACAATAATTGCACTGATGAGAGAAAAATGGTGTGTGGTGAGCTCAGTAATTTTTCAAAAACCTATATTAAACACTGAGGAGGAGCGTCAGTTGGTCATGTCCCATCACTTTGCTCTGAAGCACCTGGACAGAAAACCGTAAGCCCTAGAGAAATTTTGAAAACATTTTACCGGAGCAGACATGCGGTGCTATTTCCTGACCAACTTTCATACCAATAGCACAAGTTTTACGGCCATGAGAGCGATTTCAAAATTATTTTTGGGTCAAAATTCCACCCTGTTTCTCACTCTAAAAAAGCGGCAGTTGGTTTCAGTTACACTCTGCGTTTCGGCAGTTGGAAATTTCGCTCGTTTTTCGCTTTTTACGTCGCCGTCGTAACTCCGATCCCCTATAAAAGTAATAGCTCCAATGCCGGGATCGAGCCGCATGTTTTGATACCACTTTTGTGGGTGGGCACGCAGCGGTACGAGCCGCATTAACGGTAACGGAAGAAAAATAAATAACTATAACTAGAAAATTCCTGCAGAAATTTTAAAGGGGCATGCCAAAGTGTGCCCGTCGGCTTTGACGCAGTGTTATGATGTTAAAAATTAGCATTAATGCTAAAGAAAGCTGCAACGTAGTCAATTAACTGTGGAGAGGCAGAAGCATGTTGAATAAGCTGTAGTTGTACCATTCATTATGTTAAAATTGATGCATGAGCTAAAATTAGCCAATATGCTAATGTTAGCTTAAATGCTGGCAGTAGCATGTGGAGCAACAGGACAATGTTGTTTTAATTTTACTACTATATTCAGCACACTAAACATGTCTAATTAATGAGAAAATTGGCTAAAAGCTAACTTTAGGTGAAAATGCTAGTGTATTAGTGAAAGACAGTGAAATGATAACTTTTGTACTAATGCTAATGAACTGTCACTATCCTGAGAAATAAATAACATAAAAAACACTAATATTATTGCACCGCCTATGGCGGTGCACTAAAAGTTGAGGAATATACAGACTTTTAATTTGAAATTTTCAGTAAGCTTCATTTTAACTACCTCACCAATTTAATGTGTAACAGTAGTTTGTTTAAACCATGCGCATAAAGCACAAAAGAGCAATTACCTGATGTGAAAAATGTCAAGGCTTTTATTTTGAAATTTTTAGTAAGCTTCATAATTGTTACACATTGGATTAATGGCCACATTAATCCAATGTGTAACAGTCCAGCTATATAATGCCCAAAACAGCAAGTAGTTCTAAATGCCAGCTCAGCCCTAATGTGTGGTATCTGAGAGTTCCACCATGTTGTAGTTCTTCTATAGTAATTAATCCTCAGCCAACTGCTGTGTGTGTGCTGCGCAAGGCAATGCACTAGGGGGCAGTGAAGTGCTACTCTTTGTGCTAATATACTGAGAAAAAAAAGGTTAAAAAAAAAGTTCTTGCACCGCCTATGGCAGTGCACTGACATGAGAGGAGTATGCAGGCTTTTATTTTGAAAGTTTCAGTAAGCTTCATTTTAAGGACCACGCTAATTCAATGTGCAAGTCTGGTTTGTTTAAACCAGTACCATAAAGCCCAAAAGACCAATAACCTAACGTGAAAAATGTCGGGGCTTTTATTTTGAAATTTTAGTAAGCTTCATTTCAATTAGCCACACTTATCCAATGTGTAACTGTGGTTTGTATATTCCACCAATATAATGACCAAAACAGCAAGTAGATCTAAATGCCAGCTCATCCCTATGTGATATTTGAGAGTAGTTCTGACCTTCAGTCATTGTAATTCTAAAGAGCAGCTCAACTATCGTGTGAGTGAGACACAAAGAGAGAAACAGATTCTAACTGTTAGTTTTTCTGAACAAAGCAGTCCAAACATCTCCTTCCTGTTCAGGAACTGCAAGAGTGATCCAAAAACTGTTTGAAGCATATAGTCAAGGGGGGTGAAATGCTAAAGTTTGTGCTAATGTTATTGAACTGCTTTGCTGCGCAAGGCAGTTCACTATCCTGAGCAGGCGGTGCACTCATGTGAGAGGAATATACAGGTTTTTATTTTGAAAGTTTCAATTAGCTTCATTTTAATGACCACACTAATTCAATGTGTAACAGTGGTTTGGTTAAACCAGTCATGTAAGGCCCAAAAGAACAATTGCTTGATGTAAAAATGGCCAAAGCTTTTATTTTGAAATTTTCAGTAAGCGTCATGATCAATGGCTACACTAATCCAGTCTGTAACAGTAATTTGGTAACACCAGTTTTTAAATCACCAGTAGAGCAATTGCAGGATGTAAAAATGATCAAGGCTTTTATTTTGAAAAATTTATTAAGCTTCATTGTAAATGGCCACACTAATCCAATGTTTAACAGTGGGTGTGTTAAACCACTTAAATAGTAGCCCTCTGCTTTAACTGTATGTTTGCCATAGTGTTTGTATTCTGACCCAGGAGCTGTTGCCATGTTCGGTTGCTATGGTAAATAGGCCACAGGGTGCCAGCTGTAAGAGAGACACACAGGGGGAGACAATTCTATCTGTTTGAGCCAGCCAGTTTCACTAAAACAAGCACACTGAACGACCCCTTCCCATTCAAGATCCGTAAGGCCGATCCGAAAACCGTTTGAAGCGTATGAGAGGGCTATTTGTCGTCTCCCATAGTACCGTGATTCATATCTGTAGGTCATTCACAGGAATTGCACTGATGAGAGAAATATGGTGTGTGCAGAGCTCAGTAATTTTTCAAAAACCTATATTAAACACAGAGGAGGAGCGTCAGTTGGTCATGACCCGTCACTTTGCTCTGAAGCACCTGGACAGAAAACCGTAAGCCCTAGAGAAATTTCGAAAACATTTTACCGGAGCAGGCATTCTTTGCCTACGGCGGTGCACTAACCTCAGGGAAGTATGCACTTTTATTTTGAAACTTTCATTAAGCTTCATTTTAACTACCTTACCATTTCAATGTGTAACAGTAGTTTGTTTAAACCAGTCACAAAAAGGCCAAAAGAGTCATTGAAAAATGTCAAGGCTTGCTGCGCAAGGCAGTTTACTATCCTGACAAATAAATAACAAAAAAGTTTAATATTATTGCACCGCCTACGGCGGTGCACTAAAATGGCGGGTCAAATGCAAATGTTTGTGCTAATGTTAATGAACTGCCTTGCTGCGCAAGGCAGTTCACTATCCTGAGCGAAAAAAGGTAAAAAAAGCTGAATATTATTGCACCGCCTACGGCGGTGCACTAACGTGAGGAATATGCAGACTTTTATTTTGAAACTTTCAGTAAACTTCATTTTAACTACCACACCAAATCATAGTGTTACAGTAGTTTGTTTAAACCAGTCACATAAAGGCCAAAAGAGTAATGAATTGATGTGAAACATGTCAAGGCTTTAGTTAGGAGTTAGTTAGGCTGCAAAGAAATATACAGGCTTTTATTATAAAATTTTCAGTAAGCTTAATTTTAAATGGCCACACTAATCCAATGTGTAACAGTTGTTGGGTTAAACCAGTGATATAATGCCCAGAAAACTCTGCCCTGCCTGTAGATTTAACATTCTGTTCACCCTCCTTCTGTAGTAACTCAAAAACCTATATAAAACACTGGGGATGAAGCGTCAGTTGGTCATGTCCCATAACTTTGCTCTGAAGCACCTGGACAGAAAACCGTAAGCCCTAGAGAAATTTTGAAAACATTTCACCGGAGCAGGCATGCGGTGCTATTTCCTGACCAACTTTCATACCAATAGCACAAGTTTTGCAGCCATGAGAGCGATTTCAAAATTATTTTTGGGTCAAAATTCCACTCTGTTCCTCACTCTAAAAAGCGGCAGTTGGTTTCAGTTACACTCTAGGGTTTCGGCAGTTGGAAATTTCGCTCGTTTTTCGCTTTTTACGTCGCCATCGTAACTCCGATCCCCAATAAAAGTAATAGCTCCCTTCTCGGGTACGAGCCGCACGTTTTGATACCACTTTTGTGGGTGGGCACGCAGCGGTACGAGCCGCATTAACGGTAATGGAAGAAGATGTTATAATAACTAGAAAATTCCTGCAGAAATTTTAAAGGGGCATGCCAAAGTGTGCCCGTCGGCTTTGAGCCAGTGTTTTTATGCTAAAAATTAGCATTAATGCTAAAGAAAGCTGCAACGTAGTCAATAACCTGTGGAGAGGCAGAAGCATGTTGACTAAGCTGTACTTGTACCATTCCTTATGTTAAAACTGATGCATAAGCTAAAATTAGCCAATATGCTAATGTTAGCTTAAATGCTGGCAGTAGCATGTGGAGCAACAGGACCATGTTGTTTTAATTTTACTACTCCATTCAGTATACTAAACATGTCTAATTAATGAGAAAATTAGCTAAAAGCTAACTATAGATAAAAGTGCTAGTGCACTAGTCAAAGACAGTGAAATGCTAACTTTTGTACAAATGCTAATGAATTGCCTTGCTGCGCAAGGCAGTTCACTATCCTGAGAAATAAATAACATAAAAAAACGCTAATATTATTCCAACGCCTACGGCGGTGCACTAAAAGTTGAGGAATATGCAGACTTTTAATTTGAAATTTTCAGTAAGCTTCATTTTAACAACCTCACCAATTCAATGTGTAACAGTAGTTTGTTTAAACCAGTCACATAAAACACAAAAGAGCAATTACCTGATGTGAAAAATGTCAAGACTTTTATTTTGACATTTTTAGTAAGCTTCATAATTGTTACACATTGGATTAATGGCCACATTAATCCAACGTGTAACAGTCCAGCTATATAATGCCCAAAACAGCAAGTAGTTCTAAATCCCAGCTCAGCCCTATTGTGTGGTATCTGAGAGTTCCGCCATGTTGTAATTCTTCTATAGTAATTAATCCTGTGTGTGTGCTGACCAAGGCAATGCACTAGGCTGTGAAGTGCTATTCTTTGTGTTAATATACCTTTTCTCAGGTAATTCGATAACCTGAGAAAAGGAAACTTAACAATGCAAATATTATTCCACCGCCTATGGCGGTACACTATCCTGAGAGGAATATGCAGACTGTTTCTAACTGTTTGTAGCAGTTAGTTTTTCTGAACAAAGCAGTCCAAACATCTCCTTCCTGTTGAGGAACTGCAAGAGTGATCCAAAAACAGTTTGAAGCATATAGTCAAGGGGGGTGAAATGCTAAAGTTTGTGCTAGTGTTATTGAACTGCCTTGCTGCGCAAGGCAGTTCACTATCCTGAGCGATAAAAAGGTCAAAAAAGCTAAAAATTAATGCACCGCCTACGGCGGTACACTCATGTGAGAGGAATATACAGGTTTTTATTTTGAAAGTTTCAGTTAGCTTCATTTTAATGACCACACTAATTCAATGTGTAACAGTGGTTTGGTTAAACCAGTCATGTAAGGCCCAAAAGAACAATTGCTTGATTTAAAAATGGCCAAAGCTTTTATTTTGAAATTTTCAGTAAGCGTCATTATCAATGGCTACACTAATCCAGTCTGTAACAGTAATTTGGTAACACCAGTTTTTAAATCACCAGTAGAGCAATTTGCGGGATGTAAAAATGATCAAGGCTTTTATTTTGAAAAATTTATTAAGCTTCATTGTAAATGGCCACACTAATCCAATGTTTAACAGTGGTTGTGTTAAACCACTTAAATAGTAGCCCTCTGCTTTAACTGTATGTTTGCCATAGAATGTTTGCTATCTGACCCAGGAGCTGTTGCCATGTTCGGTTGCTATGGTAAATAGGCCACAGGGTGCCAGCTGTAAGAGAGACACACAGGGGGAGACAATTCTATCTGTTTGAGCCAGCCAGTTTCACTAAAACAAGCACACTGAACGACCCCTTCCCATTCAAGATCCGTAAGGCCGATCCGAAAACCGTTTGAAGCGTATGAGAGGGCTATTTGTCGTCTCCGATAGTACCGTGATTCATATCTGTAGGTCATTCACAGTAATTGCACTGATGAGAGAAATATGGTGTGTGCAGAGCTCAGTAATTTTTAAATTAAATCTTTTTTTTAAAAAAAGATTTAATTTAATTTTTTTTGTGATCAATTGTAATTTTCCCCAAATACAAAGTTATTATTTCAAAAATGCATCAGTAGTATTGTTCTTTAGGGGTTATATAATGTAACAATATTTTTTTTACCTGCAGGAGTTGTCTTCAGCAGAAGAAAGAACCAATCAGCATGCTTTTTTGTCTGTCAGCAATATTGGATTTTTAAAAAAAAATTTCTTGCATTTGCAGGTGATGGCAAGTGATTGATATTGTATTTTATGATGCATTAGTGTCCACTTCAGTGGTCTGTGTAAATTGACAGCAAAAATAGCTAAAATTCTTATTTTAAGAAAGACTGATGTAAATGTACTAACCTGAGAGAAAAAAATAGCTATAATGCTCATTTTTTTAAAAATGAGGTAAATGTACTGCCTTGCTTCGCAAGGCAGTCCACTAACCTGAGAGAAAAAAATAGCTATAATGCTCATTTTTTTAAAAATGAGGTAAATGTACTGCCTTGCTTCGCAAGGCAGTCCACTAACCTGAGAGAAAAAAATAGCTATAATGCTCATTTTTTTAAAAATGAGGTAAATGTACTGCCTTGCTTCGCAAGGCAGTCCACTAACCTGAGAGAAAAAAATAACTAAAATGCTCATTGTAGGAAAGACTGATGTAAATGTACTGCCTTGCTTTGCTATGGTGTGCACTAAGCTGAGTAATTTTTCAAAAATCTATATAAAACACTGGGGATAGGTTTCAAAAACCTATATTAAACACTGAGGAGGAGCGTCAGTTGGTCATGTCCCATCACTTTGCTCTGAAGCACCTGGACAGAAAACCGTAAGCCCTAGAAAAGTTTTGAAAACATTTTACCGGAGCAGACATGCGGTGCTATTTCCTGACCAACTTTCATACCAATAGCACAAGTTTTGCGGCCATGAGAGCGATTTCAAAATTATTTTTGGGTCAAAATTCCACTCTGTTCCTCACTCTAAAAAGCGGCAGTTGGTTTCAGTTACACTCTAACGTTTCGGCAGTTGGAAATTTCGCTCGTTTTTCGCTTTTTACGTCGCCGTCGTAACTCCGATCCCCAATAAAAATAATAGCTCCAATGCCGGGGTCGAGCCACACGTTTTGATACCACTTTTGTGGGTGGGCACGCAGCGGTACGAGCCGCATTAACGGTAACGGAAGAAAAATATGGAATAATAAAGAGACATTCTATTAGGTGTAGAACAATAGGTGCCTGCCATGCAATGCATGGAGGCAGTACTGACTTGCTTCGCAAGTCAGTACTGCTCTCCTTATGCATTGCTATGGCATGCCCCTAACTAGAAAATTCCTGCAGAAATTTTAAAGGGGCATGCCAAAGTGTGCCCGTCGGCTTTGACGCAGTGTTATGATGTTAAAAATTAGCATTAATGCTAAAGAAAGCTGCAACGTAGTCAATTAACTGTGGAGAGGCAGAAGCATGTTGAATAAGCTGTAGTTGTACCATTCATTATGTTAAAATTGATGCATGAGCTAAAATTAGCCAATATGCTAATGTTAGCTTAAATGCTGGCAGTAGCATGTGGAGCAACAGGACAATGTTGTTTTAATTTTACTACTATATTCAGCACACTAAACATGTCTAATTAATGAGAAAATTGGCTAAAAGCTAACTTTAGGTGAAAATGCTAGTGTATTAGTGAAAGACAGTGAAATGATAACTTTTGTACTAATGCTAATGAACTGTCACTATCCTGAGAAATAAATAACATAAAAAACACTAATATTATTGCACCGCCTATGGCGGTGCACTAAAAGTTGAGGAATATACAGACTTTTAATTTGAAATTTTCAGTAAGCTTCATTTTAACTACCTCACCAATTTAATGTGTAACAGTAGTTTGTTTAAACCATGCGCATAAAGCACAAAAGAGCAATTACCTGATGTGAAAAATGTCAAGGCTTTTATTTTGAAATTTTTAGTAAGCTTCATAATTGTTACACATTGGATTAATGGCCACATTAATCCAATGTGTAACAGTCCAGCTATATAATGCCCAAAACAGCAAGTAGTTCTAAATGCCAGCTCAGCCCTAATGTGTGGTATCTGAGAGTTCCACCATGTTGTAGTTCTTCTATAGTAATTAATCCTCAGCCAACTGCTGTGTGTGTGCTGCGCAAGGCAATGCACTAGGGGGCAGTGAAGTGCTACTCTTTGTGCTAATATACTGAGAAAAAAAAGGTTAAAAAAAAAGTTCTTGCACCGCCTATGGCAGTGCACTGACATGAGAGGAGTATGCAGGCTTTTATTTTGAAAGTTTCAGTAAGCTTCATTTTAAGGACCACGCTAATTCAATGTGCAAGTCTGGTTTGTTTAAACCAGTACCATAAAGCCCAAAAGACCAATAACCTAACGTGAAAAATGTCGGGGCTTTTATTTTGAAATTTTTAGTAAGCTTCATTTCAATTAGCCACACTTATCCAATGTGTAACTGTGGTTTGTATATTCCACCAATATAATGACCAAAACAGCAAGTAGATCTAAATGCCAGCTCATCCCTATGTGATATTTGAGAGTAGTTCTGACCTTCAGTCATTGTAATTCTAAAGAGCAGCTCAACTATCGTGTGAGTGAGACACAAAGAGAGAAACAGATTCTAACTGTTAGTTTTTCTGAACAAAGCAGTCCAAACATCTCCTTCCTGTTCAGGAACTGCAAGAGTGATCCAAAAACTGTTTGAAGCATATAGTCAAGGGGGGTGAAATGCTAAAGTTTGTGCTAATGTTATTGAACTGCTTTGCTGCGCAAGGCAGTTCACTATCCTGAGCAGGCGGTGCACTCATGTGAGAGGAATATACAGGTTTTTATTTTGAAAGTTTCAATTAGCTTCATTTTAATGACCACACTAATTCAATGTGTAACAGTGGTTTGGTTAAACCAGTCATGTAAGGCCCAAAAGAACAATTGCTTGATGTAAAAATGGCCAAAGCTTTTATTTTGAAATTTTCAGTAAGCGTCATTATCAATGGCTACACTAATCCAGTCTGTAACAGTAATTTGGTAACACCAGTTTTTAAATCACCAGTAGAGCAATTGCAGGATGTAAAAATGATCAAGGCTTTTATTTTGAAAAATTTATTAAGCTTCATTGTAAATGGCCACACTAATCCAATGTTTAACAGTGGGTGTGTTAAACCACTTAAATAGTAGCCCTCTGCTTTAACTGTATGTTTGCCATAGTGTTTGTATTCTGACCCAGGAGCTGTTGCCATGTTCGGTTGCTATGGTAAATAGGCCACAGGGTGCCAGCTGTAAGAGAGACACACAGGGGGAGACAATTCTATCTGTTTGAGCCAGCCAGTTTCACTAAAACAAGCACACTGAACGACCCCTTCCCATTCAAGATCCGTAAGGCCGATCCGAAAACCGTTTGAAGCGTATGAGAGGGCTATTTGTCGTCTCCCATAGTACCGTGATTCATATCTGTAGGTCATTCACAGGAATTGCACTGATGAGAGAAATATGGTGTGTGCAGAGCTCAGTAATTTTTCAAAAACCTATATTAAACACAGAGGAGGAGCGTCAGTTGGTCATGACCCGTCACTTTGCTCTGAAGCACCTGGACAGAAAACCGTAAGCCCTAGAGAAATTTCGAAAACATTTTACCGGAGCAGGCATTCTTTGCCTACGGCGGTGCACTAACCTCAGGGAAGTATGCACTTTTATTTTGAAACTTTCATTAAGCTTCATTTTAACTACCTTACCATTTCAATGTGTAACAGTAGTTTGTTTAAACCAGTCACAAAAAGGCCAAAAGAGTCATTGAAAAATGTCAAGGCTTGCTGCGCAAGGCAGTTTACTATCCTGACAAATAAATAACAAAAAAGTTTAATATTATTGCACCGCCTACGGCGGTGCACTAAAATGGCGGGTCAAATGCAAATGTTTGTGCTAATGTTAATGAACTGCCTTGCTGCGCAAGGCAGTTCACTATCCTGAGCGAAAAAAGGTAAAAAAGCTGAATATTATTGCACCGCCTACGGCGGTGCACTAACGTGAGGAATATGCAGACTTTTATTTTGAAACTTTCAGTAAACTTCATTTTAACTACCACACCAAATCATAGTGTTACAGTAGTTTGTTTAAACCAGTCACATAAAGGCCAAAAGAGTAATGAATTGATGTGAAACATGTCAAGGCTTTAGTTAGGAGTTAGTTAGGCTGCAAAGAAATATACAGGCTTTTATTATAAAATTTTCAGTAAGCTTAATTTTAAATGGCCACACTAATCCAATGTGTAACAGTTGTTGGGTTAAACCAGTGATATAATGCCCAGAAAACTCTGCCCTGCCTGTAGATTTAACATTCTGTTCACCCTCCTTCTGTAGTAACTCAAAAACCTATATAAAACACTGGGGATGAAGCGTCAGTTGGTCATGTCCCATAACTTTGCTCTGAAGCACCTGGACAGAAAACCGTAAGCCCTAGAGAAATTTTGAAAACATTTCACCGGAGCAGGCATGCGGTGCTATTTCCTGACCAACTTTCATACCAATAGCACAAGTTTTGCAGCCATGAGAGCGATTTCAAAATTATTTTTGGGTCAAAATTCCACTCTGTTCCTCACTCTAAAAAGCGGCAGTTGGTTTCAGTTACACTCTAGGGTTTCGGCAGTTGGAAATTTCGCTCGTTTTTCGCTTTTTACGTCGCCATCGTAACTCCGATCCCCAATAAAAGTAATAGCTCCCTTCTCGGGTACGAGCCGCACGTTTTGATACCACTTTTGTGGGTGGGCACGCAGCGGTACGAGCCGCATTAACGGTAATGGAAGAAGATGTTATAATAATAAACAGACATTCTATTGGGTGTAGAACAATAGGTGCCTGCCATGCAATGCATGGAGGCAGTACTGACTTGCTTCGCAAGTCAGTACTGCTCTCCTTATGCATTGCTATGGCATGCCCCTAATAAACAGACATTCTATTGGGTGTAGAACAATAGGTGCCTGCCATGCAATGCATGGAGGCAGTACTGACTTGCTTCGCAAGTCAGTACTGCTCTCCTTATGCATTGCTATGGCATGCCCCTAATAAACAGACATTCTATTGGGTGTAGAACAATAGGTGCCTGCCATGCAATGCATGGAGGCAGTACTGACTTGCTTCGCAAGTCAGTACTGCTCTCCTTATGCATTGCTATGGCATGCCCCTAATAATAAAGAGACATTCTATTGGGTGTAGAACAATAGGTGCCTGCCATGCAATGCATGGAGGCAGTACTGACTTGCTTCGCAAGTCAGTACTGCTCTCCTTATGCATTGCTATGGCATGCCCCTAATAAAGAGACATTCTATTGGGTGTAGAACAATAGGTGCCTGCCATGCAATGCATGGAGGCAGTACTGACTTGCTTCGCAAGTCAGTACTGCTCTCCTTATGCATTGCTATGGCATGCCCCTAATAATAAAGAGACATTCTATTGGGTGTAGAACAATAGGTGCCTGCCATGCAATGCATGGAGGCAGTACTGACTTGCTTCGCAAGTCAGTACTGCTCTCCTTATGCATTGCTATGGCATGCCCCTAATTAGGTTCCCATTAGGTTCCCGTTCTTCTTTTATTTCCAATTTTGACTTCCAATGATTCACTTTGTAATGGTCTCGCTATGGTGTCTTGTACCAAAACTTATCAGCCAAACTCCTTTCACACGAGTCAGGATTAATTAGTTCTTCCTTTATTTCCATGTAGAATGGAGTGAAACTGTCAAAACACAAACAACTCAGGATGAGCTCAGCTTACAGAAGTGTTTTACATTCAGATACATACATTAGAAGTACAACTGACACAACGGCTACCTCAGAATGTTATGAGCGGCAATGCTACGTAACGACCTGAGAAATCTTAGCAGCCTGCTAGTTAGCAAAGACGTATCACATAATCAAATCGCCCGCAGGTATTTCCAAAACTAATAAACAAGTTACTTATTTTATCATATGTTAACATAAAGGCTAATTTTGAAGTATAAGCTGCTACTTACAGGCATTGCTTCGAAGAACTCGGCCGGAATGCGGCGTTCATAACAGACATTGTGTTCATCTGCTCTACCGCTACCAACCGTACTGATTACATAACATAAAAGTCGAGCAGTTCCCTAAAAGTCCAACAGATGGCAGCAATGCGCCATGCAAAACAAAACACCCTCAGTTTACAGGACACACTTCATTCTAAAGAGCCCCCTGGTGGTTGAAGAAAAATCTACATATAAACCGGAAAATACAATATATGAAAAAAAAATCGGAATGCTTTCTGGTATTGTTCAGGGGGCCGGACCAAATGTGGAGGCGGGCCGGAATACACAGCTTTATGGTGTTTTCTTTTGTTAATTGATTATAGTAAATATTTGAACATCCATGTAAGTTTTAAGACATTTCATTGTTATCTTTAGGTAGCTGTGAATCCACCCATGTTAATCTGAACCTATTTTGTTAAAGATTCAACAGATTTGTTGCAATCTTAAATATTTAATATGTCCTTTGTGTGCAGTGAAATGAACATTAAAGTTAATTCAGGAAACATTTTTGTCATCTTTCTACAGTATAAATTGAATAACGCCTCTATTAAAATCATATATTTGTGACATCAAACTCTAACTCCAGTTCATAAGGGTAGGTGTCCTCCAATCTTTAGATGTCTCTTCTTTAACACACCTGAGTCAAATCATGAGGTCAGAGGTCATTAGCACGACTCTGGAGAACTTGACTGTCCTAAGCTACCATTTAATTCAGGCGTGCTGGACCAGGACGTATATAAATGTTGCAGGACACCAGACATCGATGCCTGGATCTGAGGATCCTGTTAGAGGATCAGTGTGTTCCTGCAGCAGCTCCATCGGATCAGAAGATAGATGAGATCTGAAAGATCCTGATGCTCCAGAAAGTGAAATAACACCAGAACCAATCCATCAGTCAGCCGTTTTGTCCTGTGTAGAGATAAATATAAAATGTTATTTATACACATAGAAACTCAATAAACTAGAATCGAAAGGCAATTTATTTCATTTAATTTTATTCACTTAGTGAATAAAGTAAAAGGCAAATCAGAATATCTCACAAACTATATATACAAATATCAGCCAGCAACATGACTTAGGAATTTGATTGGAACCTTTTGGGCAAAACAGATACTGTAAGTACCACACAGATAATTTTTATGGATTAAAGACTCAAACTGTGCTGAGTGAGACAATAAAAATCCACGCTTAGCTTCCAACAGCTAACGTAAACATAGCTCACATAAACTTTAGCTCCTGCTAACAGAAACATATGAAGAGGGCAAAGTATCAAAATACCAGACATATAAAACGTAATCTGAAATCATTTATAATTACTCCATGTCTCATTATAATCGGAGAGCAAAGCCTGCAGGTTTAGCTCCTACTTACTTCAGAGGACAGACCACCGGGACGCTCCGTCTTGCTTCTGGGTTTGGCCTGGCTATTTTTCTGGCCAGCGAACCATTCCGCCACCCAGTGGTCCTTTTTCAGACCACTTAGTCTCCTGTACCGTTCAAAAACGCACAATATGTCTAGAAATAATTTTAGGATATTATAAGGAAGTGCTGAGATATACCGTTTTCCAGCGAACTAACGTATTTGCCACTTCGGCACAAGCACAGTGAGAAACGTCAGAGGATAAAAACACTAGACTTCGAGCAAAACTCAGATGTCCCAGCTTTTACTAGCATGTAAACGCACCATCTAGACACAAATCTGGGAGCTTCCCCGAAGCGTGAAATGAGTCTCAAAAATAGTTGTGCCGTATTTGTGTGTAAATCCAGTTTTGTGTGTGTGTACCAGGTGATTTGTGTGTACTTTTTCAACATGTATAGGCGTAGGAGAAGGTTTATTTTATTTTTAAGTTTTACAAATCGAGTATTACACACACAGATGTTTTTACACATGCACAAATCCTCTTATGCACGCAGAAATCATTTTACAAACACACACAAATCCTTTTACACATGCACAGATATTTTGAGACTATTTTCACTCCATACAAAACAGCCTAAGTTTATTACTGGACATGCTAAAAAAAAAAAAATAAAGATCTCAGCAAGATGAGAATTTTTCCTGGATCAAATGGGTACATCTAATTTTTTTTAAATAAAAACTTGTTTTTAAAGACAAAGAAGTGGTTTTTTTTAATGATGGCTTTTTCAAAATTCTGGTTCAGTTCTTAAGAATAAGGAACTTTAGAAGAAGCTATATTGGTATGAATTAGATTTTCTCAACTTGCTTAAACATTTTCTTTGTTTTATTGCAAAAACACAAAATCTTACAAAGTTGTTTTGCTCTAGTTTGTAGTTCAAAATGTTAGTGCACTTGAAATAAGACAAAACTAACTTATAGGTATCTTGTCCACAGGATAGGAGCTTAGCTTAGAGAAATAATTCCTGAATATTGATGAAAACAAATGTTACACTGGCAGTCTATGTCTCTTATACCATGGGAAAAACATCTTGTTATAGGTCCTATAACTTGCTGAAAAGTTACTTGTAAGTTCGTTTTGTCTTATTTCAAGTGTACTAAGAAACTAGACCAGAAATATTTGTTAAGGTTTTGTGGTTTTGCAGTGTACCGGAAATCAATTTCATTAAAAACTAATCATGTCTCTGGTCTTTGTCCTCGGGTTCTAACTGCATTGCTCCTCACTGTTCAAAGAGTCCTCGGTTGCATAACACACACACACACACACACACACACACACACACACACACACACACACACACACACACACACACACCAGATTGATTACACATATACAATTTGAAACTCCACAGATGGTCATGTTTTTGGACAACGAAGAATGGTTTGATCTTTTGTGAGACTGCAGTTCAACTGGCAGTTTAAAAACTAGCATTTTAGCTAGTTGAAGAGAAGCCCTAGGATTTATGAAGACGATAAAAAGAAACTCTCTGTGACCTGCCAGACAGATTAGAGATATATATACACAATGTTAGTTTATCCAGGCATGAACCATTTTATTTCTCTCATGAAGATGATGAGCTGGTAAAAAATATTCATAGTCCTTCCTTCTCCACAGTAAGGCTGAGACTGGTGGTCGAGGTGCAGAGACCTACAGTTTGGGTTTTCCAAAGTTTCCACAAGACAAAGTTCATACGGTCATTAGAAAAAGCTGGAATAAATTGTAATAATTTCTCCCTGTTACGTCAGACCTTTCAGGTAAAACCCAAAAACAATCAGGAGGGGCAGAACAAGCCACTCACATATTTACCAAGTCTGTTTTACAAGCAGTACTACGTCTTATTTTAGGAAAATACAGGATATAAGGGGGTGTGATGAGAGATTCTCTTCAGAGACTAGCATTTCTCAGCTGTAAGTGAGAAAAACGGCATCAAGAGGTGTGAGAAGTGTCTATAAAAGTAAATCTGATAAACTGCACATAAAAATAATAATAATAATAATAAAAAAATGACCAATCTTGGCTGGAGAGACACTTTAATATAAACGATTGCCACTTTAGCACTAGCCGCCCATGCACTTTGTCCATGGTGTCTCGGTGAGGTGTTTTTCAGATAATGGCTTGAAAAGCTGGAGCAGCCCCATTAGTCCTGGAATATTTTAATTGGCCTAAGCAAAGTGCTATTTTAAGAGGACTCAGCTCAAGTCCACTCTGTGGAAAAATGAAATCCTAATTTGGAGAAAGTGCTCCTTTTTTCCTAGCAATGCACCCACACGCACACACACAAAGATACTGCGCGCATTTAAATGCAACAAACCGACACACAAGCGCACGCACACACACACACACACACACACACACACACACACACACACATTTATATACTTACACAAACCTAGAAAAGGCTTACAGAGAATTCTTGCCCCAAGCACACATAATTCTCTGCTGATTACGCTGACTGTGGTTTAATGGAAGCCCCAATAACCCAGACTGCAGAACACCCCACCATCTCACACTTGCACGCACACGCACGCACACACACCCGCACACGCACACGCACACACACACACACACACACACACACACACACACACACACACACACACACACACACACACACACACACACACACAGTGAGAAGCTCGGGAGCACTGCTGTCAGAGAGAGACAGAAAGAGGACGGAGAGATTAAATTCTGCCAGGAGTTTTTTGTCTGTGAGATTGGTTCTTAACGTCCTCAGCACCCTTCACACTCCCTATTAGTGCAGTGAAGAAGCGAGAGGACAGAGGCAGGCCTGGTAAAAATAGGAAACTTCAGCAGAGACAATACTCTGAGGATACTTAACAATGTTATTAATCCATTAATCCTTGTTTGACATTTGCCAATGTATCACCCCCTGATTGCTCTTTCTTTTGGCGCTGCTGGCTTTCGTAGGTGCTCTGTATATGTGTCCCTTTGTTAGTTTTTTTTCTTTCCTTGTTTAGTTTTTTTCTCCATTACTAGCTTTTCTTGTGTCCCCACAGGATGCTTGTTTAAGGCGGAGGCAGCAGCACACTGAGAATTATGCCAACAAAAGGCTGCAAATTACGCATGGAAAAAGCCTGCATCTACAGCAGGTGACGCAAAAGTGCATGTATATTCTTTGAGAGAAAAATAATGAAAACAAAATTATAATTGTACAGTAAAGACAAAATTATATCTTTCCAGACTCAACCAAGTTCTGGATGGAATATGGATTTGAATGTCTGAAACTTAATAAAGTCAGGAGATACAAATATTTTTCCAAACCATTTTTTATATATATATAAATATACATATATGTATTACCTGGACCTGGGAAGATACTTAAATCAAATTGTGTACTTTTCCATATTCCTCAAGAGAGCAGAGAAATACTTGAGTAGTTTATTTCATTCATTACTTGTCCAACAAAAGGCGCATAAATGCTATGCTACATGTCGCATTTAAATTTGTTATATTAAACATTCTTAACAGATTCTACTTACTTTCCAAATTAAAGTTGGTGTAACTGATTGTATAAATATTCAAGCACAAATGTACAAAATTATAACTAGTTTCCCACCATTTTTGATTTCCTTAAGCTATGCTAACAGTGCATTAGCATGCTCCTATTAAAGCGTACAAATCCTCTAAAGACACCACATAGCTACGCTTGGAGTTGTGTCATTGGCCGCAAAAGTATTTTAAGTCCATTATTCACTCTCTTGAACTTCTTTTTATAGTTTCCATTGATTCCTGAGGGAAATGTCAAGCTCTTAAGAAGATAAATGCTGCTCCGCTGCTAAAAGTAGCTAACTTTGTCAATGTGACATTTGCTTCTGGTCAGGCAGCACAATGTAGGTTCAGCTTGGGGCTCTTTTTTTTTCTGGCTGAAAACAGAAGGTCACTGGGAGCCGTCAATGTGAAGCAGGTCTAAAAGTATAGTGCTGCATGCGCTATAGCAGATTGTTCGCTGACATTTCTCCATTGAATGCTGCGTCTTATTAATGCTCAATGTTTGTTGCACACTGCTGCTGTAGCAGCTGTACAACAATATTTCATGCCGATTCATTGTTCACAGTCAAATCCGCCTTATGCTTTCTGGAAAATGTGTGCCTTTTTTAAGAAAAGCGCTGCAAAACTTGTTTTGTTTAATCTGGATGAGATACAAAAAAACACGTATGCTAGAAACAATCCCCACCATATTGATGTAGGTGGTCAGGTTTGGCTTAGACATGAGGAAATGAGCAGAATCAGTGGAACATCAAGTTCTATGTCAACTTTTAAGTATGTGTTGCTTCTGATGAGCTTCCAAGTTGAATAGTGTTCTGGGATCAAGGGTGTGAAATTCATAACATTCAAGTGGCATCATGACAGTACAGTCATGGGCAAAAGTTTTGAGAATGGCACAAATATTATATTTTCGCATGATCTGCTGCCCTCTGGTTTTCATGTGTGCATGTCAAATGTTTTCATCACATACAGAAATACAATTGCAATTATACTATGAGTAACAAAAACTTTTATTGACAGAAGGTCACTGGGAGCCGTCAATGTGAAGCAGGTCTAAAAGTACAGTGCTGCATGCGCTATAGCAGATTGTTCGCTGACATTTCTCCATTGAATGCTTTGACAGAATGAGTTAATGCAGCAAGTCAATATTTGCAGTGTTGACCCCTCTTCTTCAGGACCTCTGCAATTCTCCCTGGCATGCTCTCAATCAACTTCTGGACCAAATCCTGACTGATAGCAGTCCATTCTTGCACAATCAATGCTTGCATTTTGTCAGAATTCCTAGATTTTTGTTTGTCCACCCGTCTCTTGATGATTGACCACAAGTTTTCAATGGGATTAAGATCTGGGGAGTTTCCAGGCCATCGACCCAAAATCTCTGTTTTGTTCCCTGAGACAGTTAGTTATCACCTTTGCTTTATGGCAAGGTGCTCCATCATGCTGGAAAAGGCATTGTTCTCCAAACTGCTCTTGGACGGTTGGGAAAAGTTGCTCTCGGAGGACATTGTTGTAATCTGTGTTTTTCTGTGTAGTTATTATATTTTCTGTGTTTAGTCCTGTTTCCCTGTGAGTCTCTGTCCTGTCCTTCCTGTTGATTGATCCCAGTTGTGTCTAGTTTCCTGATTACCCTTCTCATGTATTTAAGTCCACCTGTTGTCTTTGTTTCTTGTCGGATCCTCGTCGTGTGTACTACCCTGTCTTCCCGTCGCTCCCTGAGAAACCTGTTGTTTGGATTATTTAATCATTAAATCATCATCATCATTACTTTACATGGGTCTGCCTGCGTCCTCTCTTACTTCACCAAAACCAAATCATGACAGAAGGACCCGACCAGACAAAGGTGAGGATTGCAGTACACCATCATGGACCCAGCAGACTGGCGATTGATGATGAGGAACATCCAGGGCTACGCTGACGAGGTGGCGAAGCCGTATGTTCCTGGCAGCCGCCTCAACGCCGCCGGATGCTAGTCTGGCTGGAAGAGTGGATTCCGCGTTGCCCTTATCCGGGTTTGGAGCTGCTGCGCCAGGAGGTAGAGTGGGAATTCCCGACGGCGAGAGCGGTGTTGAAAGCAGAACCTTTCAACACCCCACTCTCCCTCCCCCCCCTGAGCAAGCTCTGCACTGCTGGTAGCCCGATCCCGCAGCTGAAACACTTTTAAGAGACGGTCCTGGCGCTTGCTGGTCTTTCTTGAGCGCCCTGGAGCCTTTTTGGCAACAATGGAACCTCTCTCCTTGAAGTTCTTGATGATGCGATAGATTGTTGACTGAGGTGCAATCTTTCTAGCTGCGATACTCTTCCCTGTTAGGCCATTTTTGTGCAGTGCAATGATGACTGCACGTGTTTCTTTAGAGATAGCCATGGTTCACAGAAGAGAAACAATAATGCCAAGCACCAGTCTCTTTTTATAGTGTCCAGTGGTGTCATTCTTACTTAATCTTGACAGATTGATCTCCAGCCCTGTCCCCATCAACACCCACACCTGTGTTAATGGAGCAATCACTGAAACGATGTTAGCTGGTCCTTTTAAGGCAGGGCTGCAATGAAGTTGAAATGTGTTTTGGGGGATAAAGTTCATTTTCTAGGCAAATATTGACTTTGCAATTAATTGCTGTTAAGCTGATCACTCTTTATAACATTCTGGAGTATATGCAAATTGCCATTATAAAAACTGAAGCAGTAGATCTTGTAAATATTAACATTTGAATCATTCTCAAAACTTTTGGCCATGACTGTAATATCTCCATCCAAATTCAGAGATCAACTAACCATCTGGGAGCTACATGTCAATGGACCGTGAGTGAAGTCTATGGTCAGACAGGCTTACTTTTTTCAAGCTTCTGGCATGCCGATGTGAGAGAAGCATAATCACGTCATTCGATAATTAGACAGTGCATTTGCATAATGTGAGGTGTGATTCAGACAGTAACTGAGTAATGTTAATATTACTGTGTGTGGTGCATCACTGAATGGAGTTATATATCTATACAGTCATATTAAATAACATACAATGACATTGACAAGTTCGGTTGCTTAAAGTAATACAATTTACAAAGTGAAACTAAAACATAAGTCTATGCTCCGCCATTAAAAGTAGCTAACTTTGTCAATGTGACATTTGCTCCTGGTCTAAACAAGGATAGACTTATGTTTTAATTTAATATGATGACTTTCTGCTAATAAATACACAATATTTAAGATTAGAATATTACATCAGCAGAAAAAAGTATTTTAATTCAGAAATTTTGATTTAATGAAAACCTGAAGGAAATCTCAAGAAACAAGGTTTTTGGTGTTAGCCATTCATGTTACTGCTATACACAAAAGAACTACAGCTATTAATATTGCATGAAAACCAGATTGGATAACTGTGAAAGGGAAAAATTATAAAATATCTAATGTCTAAACAACATTATAGTGTTGTTTAGACATATAATGCTGTGCAGTGTTTTCTTAGAAAAAGGGCTGTGCTTAAATATTTTAGGATCATTTATATTTAAGCAAGAACAAGAGTTTCCTTCTACACTACAACTTAACCACGCTGGGGAAAACATACAAAGAGCTCCAAGTGAGACGCCTGAACATCTACTTAGCGTTCTCTGTAAATACTTCCAGGGTTAGCTCTCAAAACTCCCAGCATGTCTGAGTAATTAGGCTAGACAACAGAAGCTATCAGTCGTTAGCATGTGGTCACAGTGCATTTCCCATCTGTGTTTTCCCAGAATCCTGCAGGCATGCGGGACTGCACATTTGTTCGACATGTTTTTGTGGTTTTTTTCCTTGAAGCCCAGCATGATTTGTTTGTCACTGTCACACAATGACTGTCACAGTCTGCTGTAATTTTTTTAATCACATCTAAAAAAACAAAACAAAACAAAAAACACACAAAAAAGAAACAATAAAGCCTCACTGAACACGAAAACATGAAATCCCGCTCTTCGAGGACGAAACGTCATGTCTCATTGGTTGAGCGGTGTGTGTGTGCGTTAGAGACGTCTGCTTCTGTACTGTACGCTCTGCATGAGCTCAACTCTCACGTTGTTTGAGTGGAAAATAATTGGCACTGTGTTGGTGGTGGTGATGCTGGATGTGTCGGGACCGGTGCTCCTTTGAAGAATTGGGGGAAAAAAGGAAAGAAAAAAAAAAAAACACGAAAGCTTCGTTGTAGTTTCAAACCTCTCAATCCATGTCAAACTCCCCAACCACCACACGCACATGTACTGACATACGCATCCGCAGCTCGGAGTTCACAACTCGCCTCGTTTCTCTCACTCGCTGCTCTCTAAATCCCTAAACTGTCATCGCGGAGCAACCGGTGCCAGATCTAGCGATGGCGTTGGGTTTACAGCGGGATGAAAGGTCACGGGGGTTTGAATTCAAAAAGGAGCTGGTTCATTAGGAAGCCGAGCGCGCCGGCAACTCGTCTGCACTTGATCTTTGAGATTCCTTGTGTTCAGTATTTGCACAGTGACAGCAAAGCCGAGAGGCATCGGAGGAGAACAAACTGGGAGAGCAATGCCACAGCTGACTGTCATACAAACAATTAACTTGTATGTTTGAGTGATAAGAAATGGGCACCAGGTTGAGGTTAAATTCATGACTGGACAATGTGTGGATGCTGGTGAAATTTGTACATCTGATGCTTATCCTGTATGTAATATTTAAGTGCCTTGTAAAAGTTATTATACCTTTTTAACGTTTTAATCAAGTCCAGCAACACGTCTGTTTCAAGTGACCAAAGTGCTTGTCAGGTAAAACAGCTAAATGAAAACGCAACGACCCAGAAAGGAACAGCAACTTAACTAGTCTAATTCTCTAGCTCAACAGAATTCAAATCAAATGAGTCACTAGAGGAGATTTAAAATCACTCAAGCTTTCTGGCGGACCTTATGGATAGTGAGAAACTTCCACAGTCTAGAAGCTACAGCCGAAAAAGCTCAATCTCCTTAGAAAGGGCAGTGTTATGCATTTCCTAGGCAAATTTCCAAATTTCCATTATAAAGCAAATTCAAATAACTATGTTAATGTCAATTGTTATAAAAATAAATAAAATATATCAAACATATTAAAAATGTATCACCTTGAAATTGGGCCTCTGTCTCTTTAAGAAGCTTCAGCTCTTCCCGAAACTCTGCCTTCAGGGAGTCATCACTACGTCGTTCTTCTATTAACCCTTTGACATTGTTTTTACCAATTCAATGTGCACCGCACAGCATTCTGGGGGATGTAGGCAGAGGAAAGGTTTTAGCTGCTCATCCTTTCATGGTCAGCTAAGCAAAGTCGGTGGCATCAACTAACTCACTCGCTCTTTGGTTACCTAGCAACAACCTGTTTTGTAACTTGCGCAGCAGCAGTTTCAGGTTTCGCCACCGTGCCTCGCCACTGATTTAAAATGAAAAGAATAACTTGGAGAGAAAGAAGAAGCTCAGGAAACTGCTGGACTGTGAGTAAAACAGGAAAGGTGATGTCTACTGTCTGGCAGTATTTCTGATATCTCAAACAAAAACAACAAATCAATGGTTATCAATATCGTCCGATATGAAACCCTTATCAGGGTAATTTATTCAGCCATATGGTCCAGACCTAGACATACTAGGAATACTTTTCTTCTGGAGTAATTCTTCGATGACCTATGCATGCAGCCAGAGCTACAAGAGACTGGTTTAGTTCAAAGCATAGTACATGTTGGAATGGCCTACTCAAAGTCCAGGCCAAATGCTAGTTGTTAAAACTCTTTGGTTGCCACCCCTCCAGGCGTAGAAGGTGGACATGTGTACCGTTTTCTTTCATAAAATTTAATTAACATACTTCTAGGTGTGCAGCTACGTGACAAACTTCCAAGCGCATGAATAATCCTGCGAGGTGTTTTATCTGTATTTTTATTGTATTCACAAATCTCTCTGTCGCACGCTCATTTAAAGGTCTCTCGTCTTCTGTTCGGCTTTTGTTTATGATTTATTTAACTGCAGTCAGCTTTTAAAGGGTGGCACTGGTGGGCTTTTGACTTGCTTTGATCTCCACCATTAAAATCAGCCCCATGTATTATGTAGAGCCTGCTTGGTGTGTAAACGATGTTTAAGAAAAGCTAATAATTGCTCTGTCTGTCTCATATTTCATCATTTATTCATTTCAGATCTGAGAATTCCAACTCCAACACAGGGGGCCCCTTTAGCTTTTTCTTTCTCTCTTCCTTCCTTTCTCTCTTTCTTTCTTTCTTTTGATTTATTAATCACCTAGATGAACCTAATTAGGGGAACTTTCTGGAAGAGTTGCGCGGCAAAACATAATTTCGACTTCTTGACTCCCGTTTCTGACGCTCGCACACAGCTGGAGTGAGCTCATTTGCACCAATATCAGTCGGGTGATGGGATGACGAGCTGTCGACGCGGTGAGACGAGGAGACGCAAACAGCTACCCTGACTGTACGATGCTCGTCCAATTAGTTCCGATTATCACACGGCGTCGGGTGTTTGTCTTAACCTCCGGGTTTTGATTCTGGGGGAAGCCGTTGAAAACGCCGGTGGATCAGCTGAAGATGTCGGCGCCTCGACGTGGAGCAGCTCGGCTCACCGGCAGGCGTGCGGTCGGTGACAAAGACGGGAGCAATGGAGGGAAGAAAGGCTCAGAGAAGTGGAGAAGATTGATGTCTCTGAAAATGTTTACTCCAAAGTTGTCGACGGGTTTGTACTGAAATAGGCGTCCATCTTGTTCTGAAGTCATCACAAAGCTTTAAAGCGTTCCAGAGTGCTACCAAGACTGAAACATGAATGTCAAAGAAAAAGAAGAAGTCAAATTTGAATATAGCAAAATTTAGATTATTATTAATAATGTTTCGGTATTGCTTAGCAACTGTGAGACAGTCCCAGTTCATTTAACTAATACTTAAATTATTAATTGCTGAGATTACTCAATTAATTATTAACTTCTTCAGAAGCAGGTACATCAAGTCATGTATTGTAAAAACATCAGTGTTCAATTTCCCCCCCCCATTTGAACTCCAGCAGAGCAGACACTAATATTACAGTCTGTAGCATCTTGACAATAAATAGACACATTTAAATATTAAAAAAATATGAACTGGCTTAAAAAAAACAGTTAATGTATACAAACGTTTTAAAATTAGGTCTATCTTCACAGCAATTAAGGTAATATATTGATACTTTTTACAGTTTCACTTACCCAGTCTTTCCGGTAAAACCAACACCATATGTTACCATGACTACAGTCTAATTTACATTGAACCCACTTAATTTGATAACTAATTTCTTGTAAACATTATCTCATTTAATGCCCTTCACTGACCCAATATCAGTTTTGAATTGGAACAAAATAAAACTTTTAGTTGTGAGCTTTCAGTGTTATGCTAGCTACTTTGCAGTTAGCATGTATAATTAGCTTAGTTGAGTTTTGATGGCATGTGATAATTATTTTCCAGTACTTTAATATAACTGATAACTTGAAAAAAGGGGCATTAACTAGTTACTGAATTTTGTATGTATTTAGCCAGGTTTGGTCTGATGTAGCCTTCCTGTACTCAACATTAAAAATATGCACATATATTTCCATCTATTAGATGAAAACTGTTCAAAATCTGCACATTTTTATGGTTTATATTTTATTTTGACTTTTTTTTTAATATAATAACTCAATATGTCCAGCAAACCTAGAAAATTATATTAAGCTTTTCTTTTTTAGATGTTTGGTTTTGAAGGTAAACAGTGAAATAATATGCTAGCTAATTAGTTAGTTTTTGTTTTTACACATCTTAATGTTCAGACAACCTAGAGGTTATTTCAGTGTTGTACTTATGTTGCTCATCTCTGCAGTCTCCTTGATGCAGGGTACAGTGCACGCGCGCACGCACACACACACACACACACACACACACACACACACACGCGCACACTATGCACATATTAACAAAAGGTAATGTGCTCAGTGTGGTACTCCACACATTACCCTTCAGCCGAAAAGAATAACAATTTTATGCAAAACCTAAATACTTTTATTGCATTAGCATAATTTCACACTGAAAAATCTTCTTAGCCTCCATTACCATCCTCCTCACTGTATGTGAGATAAACGTAGGTCTTCGTGTGACCTTGTTTGTCACAGTTGCAGTTGCTTTGAACTGTTGAGTTATTTCTCTGACCATAGATACAGACAAGTTTAAGTAACTATTTTATTGCTGTGGTTAAAATAAGTGCTAAACATTTCAGCTGTTATTTGTTTAAATATTTTAATGGCACCAGTGACATGAGCATGAGATTCACAATAGAAGCCTATAACAACCTAAGTAATGCCCAAGTACAACAAGCTCTTGGCAAATTGTCACCAGATGAAGCTATTGGTACGAACGCTAAGTATTGAACACACTAGCCGTGTTTCTATCGACCATATAATTGCACAATTTTACATAACTATGCTTAATAAAAACACGCCAGTTTAGAAAACATTAATTTTTCAATACAAAGTTTTGGTGCCAGGAGGAGGTGTGTTTTTTGGCCATATTGAAATTGGTTTATTACACAGTACTGCAGTGGAAACACTTTTTTCACACCACATAAGTCACATGATCAACAATAAGATGCTGATCACGTGACTGCTGGCAAAGCAACCGACATGGGTCACGTGACGAACAACTGGATGTTGCCATTGGCGCGAACCATGGAGAAGAATAATATAGGATGTAGTTGGAGGAAGATGGCGCGCCATGTTTTTTAATGACTTATCACGTGAACAAACTCATTCATGTGTGGTTTTAATGGCATTTCTTATTTAATGGTAGCACCACAATTGTGTTTTTTCAGAATCAGTGGAACACAAATAGAGCTTTGCGCACATTTGTAATGGAAATGCAGCTACTGACAGAAATGTAATAAATGCTTTGTGGAAAAGCCTTTTTTCAATCTTATTTATGGAAATACAAGTTGCAAACATTCCTGCGTATTGTAGCAACCTATGCTAGTCTACATTAAGCAATCAACACTTCAGATCCTTAACAATAACATCCCGGTATATACATATATAACATTTGATAGCTAAAACCAATGGTAGACATTGTCAGCTAGCAGTTTTTTGCTAGTTCATATCGCAAGCTAGCAGTTTTTTGTCCTCCAGCAGGGAGCTAGGGCATTGCAACGTGTGTATAGAGTAAGACCTTCACAGTAAAAACCTGATGGCTTGCTGTGGATAAAAGTGGCACAAGCTGTTAAGTTTATCCCTTGTGAGTTTGAGGACTGAGGCAAACGTAGAGGACTGTGGAAAATGATACAAGTTTTACGTGTGTGGGGTCAGTTGGACCCCATTTCTAGACACAAAGGTTAAGGGGGATTAACTTTTTCACATAAAGCCAGGTTGGTTTTTTTCCCCTTAATAAATAAAAACCTTCTTTGACAAACGTCAGGCTATCTTTCTATGATTGTGCCATTTATTGATAACTTCAAACATTGTGACAAATAAGCAAGAACAGAGAAAACCAATTCCAGAGCAAACTTTTCATGAATGTATTGAACACATAGCAGGACCGATTTTGTTCAGACAAAAAATCTGTTTCTCTCCAGCTTACATTGAGCAAATTAACGCTTCACTCATTGTTGTTAGACACACATTCAAAGAAAATTAACAGGTTTTCATCTCGCCATGTTCATGTTCCGACGAGCCGCGCTCCCCGCCGCCACCACACGCCGCTTTGACCTTGTCCTCCCTGTGAGCGTCTTCTCTGTAACGAGAGATTCTCCTTTTTGGCAAATGCCAGTAATTACATACGTGCACACACACTGCCTGCACGTGTGCACACCGTCAAACTCGCCGCTTTAATTATTCAGAAGAAAATAACCAAAATAGCTTCGAGGATCAGGTGTCTATTTTTACTCAAAAGAAGGTTGATCTTTCTCTCTCTCCCTTTCTGAGCAATTTCAGATGCCGCGCCGAAATCTGTCATCATCCGCGATCATTAAGGGGGCTGCTTCGGAGAGGCTTCTTCTTCTTCTTCTTTTTTTTTTTTCTTCATGTCAGCGGATGTAAACATACCACACACTGAGGGATTTATCTGATAACAATGTCAGAGTGTGTTGACAGAGCTTTTTGTTTGTCTCTTTGTCCCCATGAAGCCTTTCGAAGAGGCGCTTTGGCGTGGGCGCCGGTTCACGTTGCAGCCGCTGTTAGACGTAACTTGTAGGCCTTTGTTTTCCGACAGCTCCAGCGGATGAAGAGGATCACTATCTGATTATATTGACAAGCCAGAGGTGTCATTAAAGAGGGCGTCTTTTGTGTTGTAAATTAACACCTGGGAGAGAGACTGATCTCTGAGAATAGGACACAGAGACAGGAAGCGCGGAGTTGACAGCTAAACGGTGGTAGAAAGCCGTCCGTTTTTTTTGTGTTTTTTTTTTTTTTTGCATCATGGAGAGAAATTTTGAGAGAGAAACAAATGATTAAAGGGGCTGTATTGGGTAATATGTACTTTTTTGAGCTTTACATCATGTTGTAATGTTATTCCCTCATCAAAACCATATCTGGAGTGTTGCCTTGATTCTTTCATGCATGTTTGAGAAATTCTATAATCTCCCGTGGCAACCATAAAGCTGTGCGTAACACCTGGGTGGACCTCTCCCCGCATTTGAGGACGAAACTCCTCAGAGCTGCAGATTCCAACTTTCTGACCTCATTATTCAACCTACGTCTCAGTGAAAAGCTGCTAAAAATGTAGGTAAAGGGTTAATAGAGAAGCCATGTTGTGATGACTTCCTGAAGTCAGAGTTTCAGGATGAACAAGTTTTAAAGCAACACAGGCCCAATTTCAAGGTGTTAAATTACAAAGTCAATTTTCTCTTTAAGTTATATGATATATAAAGCATTTTTATAACAACTTAATGTAGGAGTTGCTTGACTGTGCTATAAAATGGCTCTAGATGCCTGGAAAACACATAATACTGCCCCTTTAAAAGCCAGAGTTGTAGACGGAGGCACCGTTCAGATCTGTGATTGTGCTCCATGCCGCTGTGGTATTTCGGCTTATGGAAACTCATCTCTGTGATTACAATCAAGAGCGGCCAGAATGCTCACATCCCTCCGACTGCCATGTTTCATACTGATAATCAACCACTCATTTAGCCTAATTTGCTGTGGGACTCTAGTAATCTTCCCCTTGAGTTAAGATGGAAAATGAGCCGTCGTAATCTTCCCATTGTCTCCTCCGTGTTTGCCTGGGTGTTTGAGTTTGTGTGTGTGCAGAAAATGGAAGGCAACACATTTGTCTCTCAGTCCAGGCTGCATTCCAAGCCTTGATGGTGTTTGTTTTTACCTGAAGAGGTTCTAGGGGATATATCATTTGAATGTTTAATAAAAGGCTGCCACAAGCCTCAGCCCCCCACCCCCGGCCACTTCTGGTGCTTTGCTTAAGGTTGTAGAAGACAAACCTGTGGCTGGATGTAGAGAACTGCATAACTGGACTAAGTGAAAGCTGGAGTTTTATGTGTTTTCCATCAACATAGTGGCATTCTATAGCACAGTCAAGTAGCCATGTTACCTTCAGTTGTTGTAAAAATGCTGTATATATCAAATACCAATGACAGAGGAAGAGCTTCATCCTCGAAGGTGGCGCTTGCTCCAACCAGACGTTTTGCACAGTGGAATGGTTGCCACGGGAACTCAGGACTATGACGTACCAGGTCCCTTTCCTTGATATGGGTCAGGTCTTACCGTCCCGTACCAAGGCTCGTTGCTGGTGAGAATTGCCCCAATTTTTGGGGAAAAGTTTGCAGAGCTGGTGCTTGATTATTTTCCAGTTTTGACCAACTGTGAGTGCTTCTCAAGTTGTTGCTTTTTGCAGACTGCAAAAGTATTAAATTCATGTATCTAAATTTCAAACCTATAAAATGTGTTAAATAATTTTTTTTTAAAGTAAGTTGGCCTTAAATACAATAATCACAGGTCTTAAATTTTGTTGTGACAGGACTATTTAATTGCATATATTTGTATATTTTCTCACAGGGCACGACTGTTAAAAAAAACAACAAAGTGCTAATATAGTTGCTGAAAGGTCTAAGCAGGGAATGATTTGGATAACGAGTTTTTCCTTTCACAAGCTGTAAAATTTGAAAATAGGACAGTGGCAAGAAGTGTCGGCTAAGCGTTGGGCTGTGGATTGATGCTGCGCATCCAACTACCACAGGTATAGGGCCATGCAATGCAAAAATGAAATTAAAGCCATACGTCATTGTAAAACACACCAACATCGGGCGTTTGTAATGTCAATGACAGCTAACGGTCTGATCATTCAGCATATATTTGTTGGTTCAACAGCATTTGACATTATTTTGTAGTTCGTACATACACAAGAGAACAAATGTTATCAAATTCAGTCATAAATCTTCAGCTTGATTGATTTAAATGTACTTATTACTGGAACTGAGATGGTGGCTGGTGTCTTACACGCAGACGTTTAACGTTAGTGTGCAATCAGGTCTGAATCTTGACGGATAAACATCGTCAACTGAAACCTGTACGCCCAAAAACCTTTTATGTAACAAGAGAACTCAGTCAAGGATATTTTGCTAATCCAGTCAGGGGCGTGGCCACAGGGGCAGCTGAGGGAGGGGCACAGGCTATCCTTGAAATCTGATTGGCCACCACCTTGTCAGTTTGTTCATATCATGTAGAGATTAAGTGTTTTTTCCAGGCTCCATCAGTAGATGACAAAAATGTTCCTTGATAATTTTTTTGTTGTTGATTGTTCCAAGTGTATTCTTTAAAAATGGGAAGCATACATATATCTACATGCAAATACATGAGATTATAGAAGAGTGACACATTTTCATCTCTAGTCTAACTGATAGGTTGATGTATATTATGTTTAATAATAATAATGAAAAAAGTCAGGCAATTTTACAAAAAAAAAATCACAAAGGAGAAAAGGTGATAAGTGAATAGCTTTTCAATTTGTCATTTAATCGTTCGATAATTTTAACTTTAATTTGACAAGGTGAAACCGGGTTAGCATGACAGCGCTAAAAATAGAGTTAAGCTACGCTAATGTAAACAGGCTAATTGTGTGACTAGAAAAGTTAGCGTGTGCCTTAGGCTGCTGTAGCAAACAAATCTACTGCATAGTTTCCCACTCTAAACACATCCGTGTGTTTTACTTGGGTAAATAAATACTTGAGTCATTCAAGTTTTGGCTCCACTGTTGGAACGTGGATTGAGTTGTTCACTTCACAAATGGACAAAATAAAACCGAAATATGAGCTGAAAAGTTTGCTTATGCCCTTCAGGATTAAGACGGGCTGTTTAAGATGTAAAGCTACTCAACAGGAACACAGATCATCATCATTAGTGGTTAGTTCAAAGCACCAAGGCGCCAATTATAGCTTGAGATATCTGCCTGTGTGGCTTTACACTCTTAATCTTGTTCTTTCTTTTTTTTCATTTTCTCTGAAGATTTCAAACATGAACTTGTTGTTTGTGTCATTAATTATGCATAATTAGGCTCAACTAAGAATCTCCAACTATTAATTTGATTAATAGATTTTGGGTTATAAACAAACTGTCTCAAAAATCAAAAGACTGAGAAAATTTGACCAATAATAAAAAGATGTTGGGCTAAATTAAGCAAATTGTAACAAAAATGGAAGAACTATGAAGCTAAGCTAAACGAGATGAGCTCATTTAGTTGTAATTGTCTCTGCCTAATAAATGCGTCAAATTTCAGTTTGAAGTTTAGTTCTGATCATCAACCAAACCACAGCACCGAGAGCCGACAGCTTCGCCTCGCTGCTGTGAGCGTTATGAAACATGCAGAGCTCTTATGACACGCATCAATCATAATCCTGTCCAACTTCTTCAAAGCCAACGCTTTGAGTCACCTCTAATACGTCTGCTCGCTACCTGTGCAAATCCAGATTCCTTCCAATCTTTTGAGCTGTTCTTAAGCAGCATATGTTTGAGGTTACTCGTAGTTTGTTTTTGACAAGTGTGTTTTCTATCTCCATAAGCCGCTTTAACGCTGACCCTGTGGAAGCTTTCAAACCCCCCAATGTGGGGCGGATGCTGCGTCTGCCGGCGATGTTACGATACTTTGATTTTTGTGAGTATTTTGGGGGGAAATTGGAGCAAAGCATCAACTGTGTGATGTAGAATCTGTAATCAGAACAAGCGTAAAGTTCAGGTTTGATTAGAATATATACGGCGTACTTTCATAAAAAAAAAGACAAAATGAAAACACTCCATTTAATATTCAGTTCTTTAAAGAAAGGTTCACATGACAATGATGAAAAATTTTTCTGGAAAAGTGATTTAAATAGAACAAAATAACAGAAATTGACATGGTTTTACTTACGAAGCAAAGTTAGCAAAGCCTCTGCTACATTAGTTAAGATTTGAGTTATAAAAAGTTTTTAAAAAAAATATATTTCTTAAAACTGCCACCATGTCGTGACAGTGTGTTATGAGACACATAATAAACACATTAGCACTGATAATGTTGCTGTATTAATGAAACGCTACTGACCAAAAACAACCAATCAGAGCCAGGAGGAGGGTCTTAGTGCCAATTAACCTCATGAATATGCTGTAAACTGAGTCAGTGACGGAGGAACGACTTAAAATGACAGAAAAACTGTTTTTTCACCACTGCTGGTGGCTCTGCTAACTAGCTTTAGCATTCATGGCAGGCTGTGTTAAATCTTTATTGTAGCACTGTCAAAGAGAGAGACTGTGAGAAGCATACACAAGCTTGATTGACAGCAAATCATTCCTTTGTATTGATGAAAATGTACTAGTGCCATTGGCAGATTAGTTCACTTATAACAAGAAATTTTCCCCATAAGTAAAATAATCTGATAATAAAACGAGTACTTTTTACTGACTTAAAGCAAATTCATATATCTTGGTGAAAAGTTAGTTACTTTTTCTCATATTTTGAGTTTGCTAAGATGTCTTCACTTGAAACTAGACCAAAAATTCTTGGAAGGATTTAATATTTTTTTGCAGTGTAGAATTTATTGATCTCTGCTTGTAAACACCCTTCATCCCAATACCAGCACACTCTAGAAAATGTGACGGCACCATAAATCATAACAAAATTTACAGATATGATAGGAGTTGTTGTTTCATGAAAATGCATTTCTTTTCTTCATGTTAAAGCCCAAATGAAGCACATTTTTAAATACATAAAGATACACAAACTAAAAAAGTACACACCAGTCTTAAAATACTACAAAATGTAGTATTTTCAGACTGTGTTTAGAAACACTTACTCTATATGTTAACCCTAACTCTAAACTTTAATTTGACTGTAGTCCTCTATAGTGTTTTCTTCCTAAACTCTCGCTGTCGGATCTAAAAATCTTTGTGCTTTCTTTTCCCTGCTGAAGTTTTTAAAATCTCCCCTGCTTGTGCGTACACTGATGACTTTTCTCTCAGCGTTGCCAATGAACAAGACACTAAACTGCCTGAGCCGGAGTGTGTGCTCTCTCTCTCTCTTTCTCCTTTTTTTTCCTGGCATTCAGTCGATTCAAGGTGTAAAACAAGAGATAATGGCAGCGTTTCATAAATAATGCAAAAGACAAATCTGCTTCCTGTGTGTAGTATTTGTGTGTCCGCATCATGCAAGAGTGAGACCGCCCTGTCAGCACTCTGGCTTCTCTCCACTCCAGCACCTCCCTGACATCCAAGCGAGACGCCCCCCCCACCCACCCATCCCCAGCCCCTCTACTCCACCCTGTAGGTGGAGGTTTAATCCGCTCCCTGCCTCCCTCCCTCCCTTCTCGCTCCCTTCTCGCTCTCTTCTCGCTGTCTCCAAACAAACGCGGAACACACACTCGTTGTGTTCAGACACCCTCCATCAGGTTTTAATCTCAGAACGCAACGCTCCCCGCACATTGCTCCTCCTTCCCCATGGGCTGACTAAGACGGAAAAAATAAATAAATAAATAAAATACAGAGAAGACAAATGACTCATTTTATGGTGCAGGAAAATTACTGCCTGGGAGATATTACAAGGTGTATGTATATATTTATTGTAGGAGGAGATGAGATTTAAGGCCTATTTTTTGCGAGAATTACAAATAATGGAGCAGGTTGGAGGAAATCGTGCGTGTGTGGCCGGTTTGCAAATGAGAGCCTTGTCTGAGGAAGCGAGTCCTAATCGTATGCCGTGACATTCAGCGTATAGCCCGCTGTATATGCTACGCTATGCCTCTGGGATGAGTTCCAGCTTGAATCGATAATGGATAAAAGATTGAAGGAAAAAAAAAAAAGTCAACTGCAGTGCTCAGGATGTTTTCTCGTCCTATAAGAAAAATGTACTTTAGCAGTTCTTTTGTTCGCTGGATAGTTACCAGAGTGTGTGGTGTTGTGGGTGGAGGGCATTTTAACCTGTAAACATAGCACCATGTATTCTGGCTGGATGACTGTTTGTGTAGCGCAGCACTCTCGTCTCAACGCCAATGAGTTATTGACGAACGCTAAGCCATATTAGCCTAACATGGGCTGACCGAACGGCATCTTTTTCCTGGACATGTCCACTGTTCACGTTCTGTTCGGCGATTGTGACGTAACTTCAGTTTTGTTTCTATTCAGCTGCACAAATTTAAGGCACATCCACACATTGATTTGTTCCAAGCATCTGTTTAGAGTCATCTGGTGACATTGTGATGTAATCCGTGCATCATCAGTATAAATATGATAGGTGTCATTTGTCGTTATAACCTGAGGTAATGGAAATAGTCGGGGTCCCAGGTTTGAACCTTCAAATGATTTTTCGTCCACTCTGATGAGAAGTTATCACTTGACACAAAGAAGTCCCTGTTCTTCAGCTAAGATTCAAACTAATTGTGTACTGGACCAGAGAGCCCTACCCAACACTGCAGTCGTTCAAAAACTTTAGACCAATAAAAAAGATGGAAGGGAAATGAGAGGAAGAGTTCTTAAATAAACAAGGAAAAATTGACCAAGTACTGCTAAATTGATACATATAGCATACGGATGTTCCTTTTTATATGATTAATGTGATACGGAAAGCACAAAGTACCTCAGCAGAGACAGAAAAGTGCTTGAATGAACAAGTTCTGATCTCTTATTCTTATTCTCATATTATGGACATAAAAAAGGAATTAATTTACCTCCCCTCCTTTTTATTTTGCAGTTCAAAATTAACAAAAAAAACCCTCTTTAATCTTTAAACAAAAAATTTTCAAAATGTGGTTTCACGTTGCTTTTTATTGTGCATTCACGCAAGTCCCATTTATTCCGCTGTAATCGAACTCTAGTCCAGGGTTTCCCCTGATAAGCCTGGCAAGCTTATAAGTACGTCGGCTTTACTCCTGCTAGTAAGTTTGCCTAGAAGGTCCAGTTCATTTGGGGAGCGAACTCTAATGCTCTAGTTCGCCTACAAACCCAAGTTTTGGTTTTTTGAAGTCAACTCTGTTGCGGTTTGAAAGCCCATGCAGACCCAAAAAGCAAAAACAGGAAGTTCACCGTTTTTGTTCACTGTTGTTCTGGGTAAAACCAAACAACCACCGCAGGCAGAAATTGTTTCTGGTATTTTACCAAAGACAAAAGAGAAATCCTAGAACTGCTAAAATCTGATGCGACTCCATTTTTGTTTTGCCTTTTGTGAAGAAGGAAGGTGCACTCATGTCCTCTTTTTCTTGTCAATTTACTTAGTACTTCTTGGAACAGAGCCCCTGCAGGTGAGGGTGTGAATAGGTTTTTTTATTTACTAGTTTGGATCGTTTGACAGTGCGGTGTGAAAAGGAAGCGTACCAGTGGAATATGCAACAAATGTTGCACTTCTGGTCCCCAATCAAACCGAGTCTACCGAGTCTACCAGACTATCAGGTGTGAAAACACCCTGACCCTGACTCTACTTGTAAAAAACAACAGCGTGGGGTGAAGTGCCCGCTTGACGGATGGGTCGATCTGTACATCTGAACGACGGGAACGCTGCTTATCATGTTCCTAATCGTCAGGCGACTGACATCTGTCACCTTCGGTCTCCCTTCTTCCAGAGTCTCTTCCTGGCCTCTGAACACACACCGAAGGCGTCTCGCACGCAGCTAAAAAAACACACACACACACTATTCCGCCGTAGCGCTGAGTCCCCGCTTTCCAAAGCATCTCTGCCACTTATCTCTCTCATCACTCAAACTGTTTGCCGTAGCACTCCTCCTTCCTCTGCGGTGCGCTGGAAAAGGAACAAGACGGACGGAAAGGGACAGGGGGAAGACAGAGCGGACGATTCATTCATTCTGGAGGGCTCATATGTCCTGAAAGGTGCTGCTTTGGCAGCGAAAACCTTCCTCTGACACGTGTCCGATTGATATGTCGAAGTGGCTGCCCACTCAGCAGAAGTGATGGAACAATTCCTCTCGTCTGCAGATTGGAAGATGAGAAACTAATGTTTGGGGTGGAGGGGGGAGAGAGAGAGATTGAAGTGCCACAACCGGCTGAGGATTCCAGCTATCACCTCCGGCACTTGCTGGGTCTTGTCTTATCGATTTTATTTATGTCCTGCACATCATTGCTTCCAACTCTTCTTTCCGTCATCATCACCAGTAGCGGCGGTCATTACGTCCAGCGGCTTTATTTCACTTCAGTCCATCCAACAGCGTAACGAGCTGTAATTATAACAGCCTTCTTGCAAGTACGATGGACTTGCACAGAAACAATAACAGATGCTTTCATATATAAAATGGCTAACGCATCAATGCAAAACGTGTAATCCACGACAAGCAAGGTCAGTTGACGTAATGTCAAATGTGGGCAAATACGTTTTGGGAAAATAATTATCCAGTGAGTACATGACAGTGACAGCTATTCTGATGAGTTACATCGGTTTTCTTTACCTCCATATTTGGAATGAAGGCATTACAAGGTATAGAATCGGAGAGATTGAGAGGAAATGTGATTCATGAGATTGTGAAAATTGAGACGGTTATCATCAGTAGTTTGACTGGAGGCCTCAAATCTTCCGAAAAACTCCAGCTCAAGTATGACCCCGCTTGATATAGAGATGTACATGAAAAAAATACACTCCAACTTTGCTTGTATTTCTTTGAATACACTTTCAAAAAATGTTTCAGTTGTGGATATTTTTTTCAGTTGTGTTCATTTCTACAATGTTTAACAAAAACTGCAACCTAAATTTTTTTTTTTTAAAGATTAACACAAAGTATGACATTGTTGTGAAGTACAAGGAAATCAAAACAAGAGCAAACTTCAAACTTATTAAATATGGTCATCGTCATAGGGTGCATTCACACCAATCCCAGAAAGTCCAGAGAGTATGGCTCATCTGGGGATGTGTGAACGCAAACTCTGGTTTGACTTAAAACCTATTTTTTGAAATTTTGTCAAAGTTAATTTTTGTGTGGCTCGAATGCATAAATGTGACCCGAACAGGAGGCCACCCCAAAAGCAGGGAGTACAGTATAGTGCAGTGCATTCTGGGTAAATACAACCAAAACAAATGTGAAAGTCTAAAACTAGAGCTTATTTTTGGTTACATTTTGTGAAGAAAGAATTTACGATCATGTCTCCTTCAGAGGTTTTTGTATTAATTCCTTCAGTAGTTCTTGCTGTGGCGCCACCACAGGCGAGGAGGTGAACAGGTTTTCCCAAATGGTTTGGTTCCTTTGACAAAGTGCAGCATGACGGTGAACTGCAGCAGATGAAACTGGAACAAATGTTGCAGTTTCGGTCCTCAATCAACCAAAGTCAACTGGACTATCAAGTTTCTAAAACACCCTGTCAGGCAAAGACAACATTAATCAGAGAAGCAGGAGAAATCTCCACAGTAACTCTGGAGGAGCTACAGAGATCAACAAACAAGTTATGGAACATGTCAAAAGGAAAAAAATCCAAATTAAAATCTGAGATGCCGTGGTGTGACTTTACACACTCTGTACATGCTTAAACTACGGTAGTTGTAGAAGAATCTATTTTCATTCATTGTTTATGGAGCATATCCAGAACTTGCTGGAGATCCTTACTGGAGCCGGTTCTGCTCTGCTGGAGACAGCTACGCAGTCCTTTTCTCCAGCTTTAGGGTTTTAGCAGCCATCCTGTTTGTTGTTGGTTCTCCGCTCCTGCTGGAGAGCTTCAACGTTTCTCTTTCCTCACGCTGTTTGTCTGAGCTCGGCAGGCGCCATGCGGCAGCGAGCTTTCCAGCCCTTCTTAGCACATAAAATAATGTTGCTGTTTTTCTCATGTTTATATCCACGCAGCAGGCAGCCGATCTGAAATCTATTGAGGCTGAAGTGATTTTTCTGCTGGAAACTTTTTCCTCTCTGTAAGCAACAGAAAATTATGTGTTTTTTACTGTAAGTAGAAGAGATCTCACTTCCATTAGCGCTTTGAGCTACCTTGTTGCTGAAAAAGTGCTATATAAATGAAACTTCTTCATTAAAGGGGGAGTCTTATGTAAAATCAAATTTTTTGGAGCTTTACATCATGTTATAAAGTTATTCCCTCATCAAAAACATGCCAGGAGTGTTGCTTTCATTCTTTATGCATGTTTGAGAAATCCTCTAATCTGCCATAGCAACCATTCAGCTGTGCAAAACACCTGGTTCGACCTTCAAGGACAAAGCTGCCGTTTCCAAGCTTCTGCATCTCAGTGACTTCCCAACTCAGCTCCTTCAGACTAGCCAGCAGCAATTAGCAAACACCTGGTGGGACTGAGCATCTGCTGAGCTCATTGTAGGAGCTACTTCTCAGTGAAACACTGGTAAAAACGTTGTTAAAGGGTTAAGAGAAGAGTGAAGTTGTGATGACTTCCTGAAGGCGGAGTTTCAGACAGAGCAGGAGTTTCTTAAAGAGAGATGGGCCCCATTTCGAGGAGTTAAATTGCAAAGTCAAATATCTGGTGTCTGTTACAAATGTGGGCAAAACTGTGATGATATTCTGCTATTGTTGGAAAAACACAATTTTGCAAATGCAGTGTTTCAATTAGGTAAGAACCGCAATTGAAATAACACATGAAGAAGTTTGTTCACATGATAAGTCATTAAAAAAACATGCTGTGCCATCATCCTCTTACTACTTCCTGTCATCTTCTGTGTTTTCCGCCTGTAGTAACGTCCAGCCGTCGATCACTTGTCCCGTGACGCGAAAAAGAAGGTTTCCATTGCAGTTTTGTGAAATTCGCTAATTTTTATACACCTTTAAAACTACCTCAACATAATGCAAATATTTATCAAAAAAACGTCAGCTTTTTTTTTTTTTTTTCCGAAAGTGCAGTGTTTCCATTAAACAAAATTATTTTTGTAATTTCAATTTGCACAATTATCTGGTCAATGTCAGCTAGAAAATGCTACTACATGAAAAATCCATAATACTGCCCTTTTTTAAAGTCCAAGCAGTAGTTCTGCTGGGACTCCTCCTAATGTATTTTTATTTTAATAATAACTAACATCTCTACTTCTGTCCACTCATAGTTAAATGACTTATCACTGGATAATGTACAGCATGTACATACAGGAGGGTTGCTCCCTGACTCTTTCACATCTGCACTCCTTTCTGGCTCTCAGCGACTCGGTCCAACAAAAGCAATTCACTGTGAAGCTCGGCTCGCTGATTCTCTTTCTGCTGGCACCGTTGCTGAAAGTGGAATACTGATATTACCAGTTAGAAAGGATTGCCTCTTGAGAATGTGCCCGACGCTGTTGCCTTTTCTCTGAAGAGAACTGGTAATGGCCTGGCCAACAGTGACATGTCATATGAGGAATTCTATAACGTCTCTGCTGTATACAGGAGGAGAGGGGGATTTATTTTGGCTTACTACTCACTGAACTGTAGTGATGCTCCCATCGGCTTCCGGATGACAAAACACAATGCATCTGAGCCAGACTCCTGCTCGTTACGTTCAAGACAAGAAACTGCCCGTAATGATGCACTGAGCGCGTCCAGCGTCTGAGTGCCATCATTTCATTTGTTTCGGCTAAGCATTTGCATGCGTTGGAGTGCTTTCTGCCCTGACCTGATCACATCCGTAAACACGGCTCAGTCTACAGCGCCTTGCAGAGAGAGGTTTGATTTCGAGACTTCGGGTGAAGCATGCGAGAGCCGGCAGGACCTTGTGCCTGGAGAAAGCACTCTACTTTTTTCCCGCTCAAGACCATGGTCCTGGATTTGGAGCTGCTAATTTTCACCCAGGCCCACTTTACAGTTAGCAGCAAACATTGTCTGCAGAAGTCGGAGACCCTAACCTGAGGTCCCCTGAAAACTTTTGCTGTACCCAGAAATTCTGTACATAAAGATTACAAATAGAATCAGTGGCAAAGGTTAGCCTTGGCAGAGTCCAACCTTTAGCAGAAACCAGTTCGACTTAATGTGGCCAATGCAGACAAAGCTCTGACACTAGGGTGCATAGGCCGAAAGACCAGTATCGACCTGAAGTACCCTCCATAGGACCCCCCGAGGGACATTGTCAACCAGTTTTTGCCAACTCCAAGCCTGCAAAACCCATGTAGACTGGTTGGTTCATCCACCCTTAAAGGCTCTGTTGAGAGTCTAGAGCTGGTCCAGTATTCCACAGCCACGATGAAAACCCACACTGTTCCTCCTGAATCTGAGACTTATCTACCCGATGGACCCTCCTCTCCAGAACCTGTTAAGACTGTACCTGGGAGGCTTAAAACTGTGATCCCCCTGTATTTGGGACACACCCTGTGACCTCCCTGTTTAATAAAGGCAACCACCATCCTGGTCCCTCAACCAAGATGGACTTCCCCGATGTTTACGCTGCAGAGGCACGTCAACCAACATGACCCTACAACATGCAGAACCTTATATATCTCTGGATGAATGTCATCTACCACTGATGAGCTTTTTACTTTTATTCTCCAAAGTAAAAACAAGTGCAAACCATTGCCTTCTGAAGTCACATAATTTGTAAATTAATCTATAAATGTGTAGGTAATAGTTCTGGTATTCATCCAGCTGTTCTGTGAAGGTCTCATAGGTTTCTCAGAGAACAAGACTGGCATGGATAATGATGAACAGACTTTTCAAGGATGGGATTGTTGTCATGGTGGAACTAAATGAAACTGAGTCACTGAAGGAGGTAGAGGTTCATCCTCATCGGACTTAGTCACTACGCCGTTGTGTCCTTGAGCAAGATGCTTTACTCACTTTTGCTGAGTTCTGCTGGTGGAAGTAACGGGCCATTTGCCATTTATATTTACCATAGAAGAAAACCTGATAGGAACTGCAGTTTGAGACCAAAGCATATTCACGTCTTAGAATGGCCTCCATTCATTCTGACAGAACGTTTTGCAAAGACAAATGGACAAATTGTTAGTGTCTCCATGCTGAAAAGTATTTGGGACAGACTGAATGCAAATGCTACAGTTTTGTTTCTAAAAATGAAAAAAGTCATGTTTCGTTTGGTGTTATCTTATAACATACCCCTATAAAATGCTTTAAAGCTTGTTATAGTAGCATCATAAAATGTGAAATGGTTCAAGAGTTACAGACTCTGAAAAATGTGGATTTACACCAAATTCTAGCTGCTCATTTAAATAAAAAGTATGGTATTGGGGCAACAGGAGACAAATACTTATTTAACACCACTTAAGCATGCTCCCCCGTGCCACACAACAAATTCATTCCTTAGCATGTTATGATTTAGCGGTGGTGTTAATGCCCTGACTGCAGCGTGAAAAGAGGAGGCTGACGCCACGGAGACGGGACTGAGCGCCAAGCTGCAGCAACGGCGAGGTTTTGAGACCAGTTGGGAACAAAATGAGACACATCCACGATAAATGACTGCCGCTTAATCCGTTTACTGTCTCACACCAGAGTTATTGAACCTGTATTCCCCAGGCGTTAAACTTATCACCGCGGCTACAGTCACTGTTTTGCCTCACGAAGCCATCATTTACACAGCTTTGGAATATTTTGATCATTTTTGCTGCAGCTCTATTTTTTTTACCCCATTTTTACTCAATAACCTTTTCTAAATTTTTATACTTTTGGTAATATTTATCCATTAAAAAGTTTGATTGTAACAGTTGCATGACTTGACTTTATCTTGAAAACGTGCGTACAGTAGCGGTTTTTGATATTGGCAATATGGGCAAACTTGTGTTTTCACACAGATTTTTTCTGCACATAAGAGACTTAATTATTATAAAGGTAAACTGTCCACAGCTGGTTATGTTCTACCAATGTGCCTCTGATTTAGAAAAAGACACCCGGCCTAATCTAATTGAGACTGGAGCAGCGAAAGGACGCGCCAGAGTTGGTCGCTCGCCAAGGCGGAGAGGTTTTTATACCTGCCATGGAGATTCGTCATCCACTGTTAGCCATTTCAGTTAGTTGTTGGGTTAGACTCCAGCTAACTGTATTATTTCCCACCACCTGTTAGTCACACATTTATCACTGTAAGCCAGCTGCCTTGGGAGATGTTCAAATGTCAGCAGCTTTAATTTTGTCCCTTTTTTTTTTTTTTTTTTTAAAGACTGGAAGTTTACAAGATTTTCACCAATGAGAATCCCCAGAGATTGATTATTTTCATCATTTTAATGCATGGAGAAAACTCCGTTTTGCTAAACCAACAGCAGCATTAAACCTGATACCTCTCATTCCAAAAAGACCGAATGTGTTTGTGTTTTTTACACATATGTTAAAACTGTCACCATGTCGTGAATATAAGACAGATAATCTGCGAAAAGATTGAGTTCTTCCACATCTTCCCTGAGCTACTTTTGTCGTCTGAATACATGGAACTGCTCCCGGTCAGAAACAACCAATTAGAGCCAGGGGGAGGGGCTTACGCTTTCAATCAGTCCGGTACATGTGCTATCAGAGGGGAAACAACATAATATTCCAAAAAAACTATTTATCTACCATAATTGGCGGCCATGCTAACCAGCTTTAGCATTTGTGTCTGGCTATCTTGTGGTGAACCAGCAAACCTAGCAAATTTTTGACTTTTCAAATTTATCATAATTAACAGAAGGTACTTATAAATCACTCTGTGTAAAATAAGTTTGTTCACGAGCTAAGTCATTCAAAAACATGCCACGCCATCTTCCTCCCACCACTTCCTGTTGTCTTGTTTTTTCTGCCAGTAGTAACATCCGGTTGTTGATCACGACTCATGATGCAAAAAAAGGTGTTTCTGTTGCAGTTTTGCAAAATACGCTAATTTCAATATGGGCGAAACACCATCTCATCCTAGCACTAAAATGTTTCTAATCAAAAAACGAGACTATTTTTCTAAATTGCCATATTTCCATTAAGCAAATTTATTTTTGCAATTCCAATTTGTGTAATTATACGGTTAATGAAATAGCTTTTTCAGTTTAACTTACCCCAGTAGGCTTACTTCCTGCTCTTCTGTTAGTTAACTACCTAGCTTATCATAATTTGGCAAAAACAAAAGTTGTTAAACAGAAATTGCCCAAGATGTGTGTTCAGCTAAGCAAGTTAACAGCTGCAGTTTGTAGCTAATGATCAAGTGTCCAGGGACTGATGAGACAAGCGAATGTCTAAGATTACAGTCCGGAACAAAGACGAGAAGTGAAATTCACTGAAAAAAGGGTTGCTAATATGGTGAATGTTTGAACCATGTGGAAGTAGAACGCAGCGTCCAGCGGAGAAAAACACCCAGCGGAAAAATGTCATCCTCATTTTGTGTCAGTGTGGAGAAACCCAGAGAGACTAAACGAGAGACACGGGAGTCAAAGAGATGCGGGAAGGAACGGGGGGGGGGCTTCCCAAGGTCAATCATGCATTTGGGAGACGCTCGACCTCTCGTCTATTTTCCAAAAAACAGCAAAGCGCGTTCGCCTGGAGACACACCAACGCCGCGGAGTGTTTGTGTCCGGTTAAATCTGAGCGTGCAGTGCTCCTTGAAAAAAAGAAAAAAAAAAATCATAATAACAAATAGGATAAAATGGCTACGACTACAAAATACAAACCCTACTGTGTTCCAGAAGCACAAATACCACAGAGGTCTGTGACACCATCAGGAAAAAATATCCTGACATCCAGAAAGCACAGCAGAAAGGTCATAATCCGCTTCCAGCTTCTGCCGCTGTCTGCAGAAACCTGTGAGCCATCTCATCAGGAAAACAGACTGCACACATACAACACACCAGCTAAAAAAAAAAACATACATATATATATATATATGTATATATATAAAGTGTTTGCAGCTCAACCACTTCTGCTTTTAACCAAAAAACCAAGTCAGTCTATTTTAACTTTTAAAATGCCACTTTTGATGCCCAGCTCTAATGGCAAAGTACATCGCTTTCAAATTAAATCCCTAAAACCAAGACTAAAATCTCATTAAATGGGTTGGATTTTGCTTGAAGCACCTTAGGGAATGAAACAGGAAGTGACACGGTAATATTGATAAGCATTTTGATAAGTATCAGACTGCCAGAGGAGATAAAGCTCAGTTTTATGAACTGACATGGTGGGCAGGCAGTAAGATTCTGACTCATGACACACATCTGAAAATCTGAACTTAATTTGAGGCTGGTTTTTATTTTGATTTGGGCCTAAATTGTACTTCTGCAAGTCTTACATTTTTCCACACACACCTCAAGTGAAGTCCATGTAAGTCCAGAGGGAGTCCAAAGTCAAGACAGGCAACATCTGAGTTAAGTTTAGGTCCTAAATTCAAAATCTTGAGTCGTTAACAAGATATATAATCGAAAATGTTAGTTTCTATAGTTATAAATAATAGAATAGAATAAGAATTTGTAACCAGAAAAACTAGCAAGACAATCTGAATGTGTAAGAAATCAGGGGTGACGAAGCTTTTCACTGTATACAGTATATTTCTGTCACTTATGATTATTTTCCACTTGCAATTAATAAAAACATAACATTTAGAATGTGACATCAGACCAAAAAAATATACATATATATTTTAAAAACACAAATGTTGGCTTAATGAAAAGTATGTTTCAAAAGGTATGTTCTGATCTTTTTTTTATCTTTAAGTTTTAAAGGAAATACAGTATTTTTGAATTTTGAAATTTGACTCATCTGAACGTATTGCTGGTAAATAGACAGTAATGAACAGGTGGGTCAATAATTACAATAATAATTAACTGGATTTCTACACAAAATTAAAAAAAATATCTCCATTTTAAGCAAATGTGCTTTCCATAAGTATTCATACCTATTAAACTTTTCCATATTTTGTCACAAACTTATTTTATTGAAACTTTTTAAAGACAAAATTCCAATGAAATACATTCATGTTAGTGGTTGTAATTTTGTCAAAATATGGGAAAGTTCCAGGGGTATAAATACATTTGAAAATATTTGTAAAAAAAAAAAAAAAAAAAAGTTTCAGTCATGTCTTCTGTTCCAGAGTTATTGAAGATGAACTATTGAACAGTGCCGATATCCAGCCCTGATGCCTACAGACCCGGCTGCCGCCCCGGCTGTCATCCCGTGACGGCGACTGCGCTCAGGTCGGCGCGTTGGGTCGCTAAGCGCCGGAGCGTGAAAACTCGGCCGTCACGGAGACGATTCACCTTTTTCTCACAAACCCCGTCCGAAACGTCACCAGGAGTTGGGACTGTCAGCTCAGGTTCTGAAAGCTGCAAGCCACCCGCACTGACTGAAAGGAGTATGTGTGTGTGTGTGTGTGTGCGTGTGTGTGTGTGTGTCCTCCTAACACAAACATGATGGGATCTGTTTGGCCATGGATCGCTCAGGGTGACGGAATACCAATGGCCTGACCTAACCTAACACACTCTCCCGTTCACCCAGGGGCTCCTTCTGTTTTAAACGGCACCAACACTTTGCACGCACGAGGTTCAAACTATGTTTTTTGGGAAAAGTGCATATGTGTCGAACGCACACACACACACGCACGCACGCGCACACACACACACACACACACACACACACACGCACACACACACACACACACACACAGAGGCTCCAGTATTGATTAATAGCATGTGAAGGCTCTCTCAGACACACTTTGCATTTAAGCTAAAAGGGTCATGGTAGACCCTGGAGAATCATCAGTCGTGCAGTCCTTTAACTCCTATTGACAAGTTCTCTAAACCCCCAGAAGGCTAGCGCTAGCACTAGCGCTAGCAGACACACCGGCTAGCTAACACTCAAACAAAAAAGCAACTTTGTACGTTCACACTACAAACACGTTACACAAAGCTCTCCCTCTTCCTCCCTTCCTGTCTTAGTGGAGTTATTCCTCTTAAAGTGGAGCTTTTGTAAATGCGAATAATTCAGCTAAAGCCCCTTTTTGAAATGAGGAGAGCGTTAATACGAGACGCTGTGAGTGACACAATTACACTTATCGCGCAGCACTGACAGCCACATTAACGCTGGCTCCCCGGTTCAGACCCGTCAGAGCAACAACTCCCACCATGCAACACTTCAACGCCAAACAAGCTTAAAGCGAATGAGAATTGCAAAGGGTTGAAGAAACGGGGATCATTTTGTAGCACAATTACCCCACATGAGGTTTGTAGAATACATCAGGGGAGGGGAGGACAACAAACTAAAAAGACAAACACATGCACACCCCTGCACACACACACACAAACGCACATATGCAGGACAAAATTTATGTAGAATGGTGACAAACTCCTGATGCAAAAAATCCACTTGGAAGTTTGTTTTCACGTGTATTCCCTGAACTATCTTAATAATTAATTACCTTTTTATCATCAAAGAGATAAATCAGCTATGGGAGATAAACAGTAGAAGTGATTCAAACATTTTTTAATTGATGCAAAATAAATAAAGAAAAACACATTTTTGTGGTGGCTTTACATTTTTTTATAGAGCCATTTTATTTTTTGAAACAACATAAAAGAAAATATTTTGTTTTGCAAACAGTAAAGGAACGAGAGCAGACAGTCAGGTCTGAGCTGAGGATCATCAGGATGAACTTTCCCCTCCGCAGGACTTAAAGGGAAAACAGCAGATACCACATCTGCAGACCCCACACATCCTGGACACAAACGCTTTCGACTTGAGGTCGACGCTACAGAAAGCTAGTTACACAAACGAGCCACTGGAGGCAGTGTCTTCCCACAGACTGACTCTGTGATAAACCTTAATGGTCAAAGTGCTCAGATTGACACCTTACATTATGAGAAGTATGTAACTTTTAAAAATATGTTTTTGACATATTTGTTAAAACTATCATTATGGCGTAAAAGTACAGTATGAGAGAGAACCTATGGGAAAAGATGTAGCTCCTCTGCCTTCTCCCAGTGCCAACTAGAAACAACCAATCAGAGCCAGGAGGCGGATCTTAACGCTGTCAATCATCCTCAGTTATGCGGTTCTGACAACCGCCTCCCTGCTCTCTGCTATGCTACAGCTGGTTCCCCACACTTAAACTTGTCACGAATGCTAATGCTAATTAGCATAGCCAACAGTGACGTCAGTTAAGCAGTTTTTCTGGAACGGTAAGTCGCCTCTCCACCGTTAGTGCATTTAGCAGCACGTACACGAAGTTGATTCCTTGTCAATGTGCACAAACCTGGTGACTAAACCTGATTCTGCAGTTATTATATTGTGTTTATTGAACCACAAAGAATTAAATTTATTGTACATTGTGCAACAGTTTTGATTTTGATAAATGATCAGTCCTAAGAGTTAGTCAGGAATTACCAAAATGATTTGAAATAAGTCATTTTCAATGTCCCAGTGTTGTTAAAATAGAGATGAAAGAAGATAAATGATTTTCTTCAAACGTGACTCCCCTTGTACATTGCTTCATTATCCTTTGAAAGACATTTCTGCCATTTCAAGCAAGATTCGGATTATTTGGTTGAGTAAAAATAATTTGGATTCTAAGTCTGCTAAAGAGAGCGTTACAGAGGGAAATCTGGAACTCGTGAACATTTCCCAGTTCCAGTCAGTTTCGACCCCAGACCTTCAGCTAGAACTCTGAAAATGAAGTGAGGGTTTTATTTTTCTCCTGAACTCATTCCAGACATACGTTCCAAACGTATTGAAATTCCGGTGCAATGATCCTCAGAGCGATATGAATAATCTGAGTGACGTGTTTATCAGCCTTTCAGTAAGTGCAGTAGGCAGGAAAACGTATTTTCTAGATTACGAATAATGAAAAATAAGTCAGTCTTTTCCAAGAGGGGAGGATTTAGCAGCTCATAAATTCAGAAAGCATAAACCCGGTGACATTTACTGTATGCAACAGCTAGTTTAGTTGTTTAAATAGGATTTATAACATTAAAATAGCTCAGCTGTGTTGAGGGGGGATGCGAGGAGAGGGAGGAAGAACGAAGACAAAATATTGGAAGAAGACAAGTACTAAATCACGTAAAATAATTATTTCTTCAGGAGTACTATCTGATCCACATCATCAAACTGTCCTAGAGGTTGTATTAGTGCTTATTTTGCCTCATTCTCAAAATGTTCTTCCAAACTAATAAGAGAAAATACTGAGGAAAAAAAATATTAGTGATCCTCGGCAGGAATGGGAACAGATGGATAAAACACAGAGGGGCTATTAAAAACCTGGAAAGCTTGTTAGATGCGTCAGAATCTACACAAAAATAAGGTTTGTTGTGGTTTGTTAGAAAGTATTGAACAATCACATACAATTCAAAGCAGAGACGACACACGTCAGCGAGAATGAGCTCTCTTGTCGCTGTTGGGAGACAGTGAGATGTTTGGTGGGACATAGCACTGCCAAAAAAAAAATCAATAATTTAATATACAGTAGTATCTAATAGCATAGGAATATCCTCCATTATTGTCCCACAGCAGTGTGGGAAAACAACAGCAAGTTAAGGAAAATGGGAATATGAATATTCACACAAAGAAAAGAAAAATGAAGGGTTTAGTATTATGTGTTTTCCAGCCACATAGAATCATTTTATAGCACAATCAAGTAACTATGTTACCTTCAGTTGGTATAAAATTACTATATATATCAAATGACTTAAAAGAAATTTGATAATTTAACGCCTTGAAATTGGGCCTCTGTCTCTTTAAGAAACTCTGCCTCTGACTGAAACCTTCAGAAATTCATCACATCGCTTCTCTATTTAACAACGTTTTCACCAGCATTGCTCTGAGCAGCAGCTCCTATAATGAGCTCAGCAGATGCCCAGCTCCACCAGGTGTTTGCTAATTGCTGGTGGCTAGTCTGAAGGAGCTGAGGGGAAGAGTCCAAGTCTAAGAAAGGGCAGAGTCAGAAGACAGAAAGTAATGGTTAAATTGTTACGGGGAGGCAGAAGCTTGGAAACTGTACCTCAGACGAGGGGCTAGGTCCAACCAAGCATTTCACACAGTTCAATAGTTGCTATGGGAGATTAAAAGATTTCTTAAACATGCATGAAAGAATCAAAGCAAAACTCCAGGTATGTCCCTTCAGTTCTCCGTCTGGGATTTCTCCCATTGAGCTGAATTTCTCCGGTTGAATTTCAACCGGGCCAATAAGCGACCAGAAAGATAAGTTGTGAACGACGATGGCGATTTTCTGAGCTGTTTTTTTAATTGTAGTCTGCAAGTAGTTTTAGCGATGGCAACAGAGGAAGTGAACAGAGACGTTCAGTCCGTGTTGGCCACGCTAGCCACCTCATTTGGACAGGCACCTCACTCTTCACAGTGGAGGATGGTTGTTTACGGCACCGGTAAGCTTATAGCATCAAACCCCCGCATTACAAATGTCAAAGGCAAACGCCAGCTGTTGGGTAAAACTTAAGACTTCAACAGAGCCCACGTCTCCAGCATGCAATCGTTTCTCAATAGCTGAGGCTCCAGACACTCTGCAAGAAGTGAAGTGTAAAGCAGGTGGCTGGATTTTCACCAGGCTAAGGCAAAAAGTTTGTCCTCTGAGGCAGATGAACAGAAAAAGCCAGAGGATTATGCTAAGCCCTGATGCTAGCCGTCATAGCACTACAACCCTGGTGATGCATCCGAGAGAACAACAGTTTAATCTTTGAGAGCAGTTTGAAAAGTTCAGTAACACTCCTGTGTCTGGAACAGTGAAGGAGAAACCATACAGACGACGTAAGCTAACATCATATCATTAAATATTAACGCTCCCCGTTGTGGTGTTGCGTTAGCTCGACATGCTCTGCTGAGAAGCGCGTCTTAGGTGTGGAGTGCACACTGCAAGACGCCGTTGTTCTACTGCAGCTGCAAATTACTGCAGTAAAATGGCTTCATCATTTACAAAAAGATGATTCGCCAAAATGACCAACAGCCCCCCCCCTCCCCCCTTTATTACTCTGCTGCTCATTAGTGATGAATCAGGGCTAATGTGGTTCATGATAACATGAGCACACGTTAAACGGTGAACCCAGACTGAAGCTGACATTTAGAGCAGAAACTAGTCAGAACCCGATTCCTGCTGACTCTAGTTGGTCGCTGTAGGAAAGATTGTGTTAAATGACCAGAAACAGAGAAACTGAACATCTGCTGTTAAACAGGCTGTTTGCATCAAGCTGAACCTCTATAGCAATCTGTTCCCGAGTAGAAACTCGGTCTAAAGAACACCGTAAAACCTCATCACTTCTCCTTACTCAAAAAATAGATTCTAGCTTGTTGCCTCAAATTACATTTTTTTTATTAACTAAAATTAACTTGTGTAATTTTGTTGAGCGTAACATAACTTAATAAATCTCATTACTTAAACTGCACCCAGGCTTTATTTTTTATATAAATATGTAAATAAACTCAAAGCTGTCAGAAGGGACTTTGTTTCTTTTTTTTTTTTTTTTACTTGAAACTACTTAAATAAAAACGAAAATGACTTGATTGAAACAGTTCCTGGCTCCTGTTTTTTTTATTTTATTTGTTTCTCTACTCAAACTTTAACAGATGATATAGACAGCAGTGATATTTTACCATTTTTTCTTTTTGGTAAAAGACAAAAATTTGCAAGGGTTACTTTTAAAATGTTTTTACCTCAAAAGTCCTTCAACCTATTCAAATCAAGTGCTTAGTATAACTACATAATAAAAGAAGCATTAAGTGTCTTCCATCCACTTAATGCTATTTTATAGCACAATCAAGAAACTATCTCATCTTCAGTTATAAAAACTGCTATGTATGACAGATATAACTTAAAAGAAATCTGAGTTTGTAATTTCACGCCTTAAAATTGGACCTCTGTCTCTTTAAGAGACTCTTGTTCTTTCTGAAACTCCGCCTCCAAGAAGTCATCACCACATGGCTCCTCTAATAACCCTTTAACAACGTTTTTTCCAGCATTTCACTAAGAAGTTTCCCCCATCATGAGCTCTGTATACACAGTTCCACCAGGTGTTTGCTAATTGGTGCTGACTAGTCTGAAGGAGCAGCGTGGGGGCAGAGAGTATGCTCTCTGAGGCGGAACCTCAGAAGCTCAGAAACATGGGAGGAGCTTCGTTGCTGAAGGCGGAGCTCGGTCCCTGTAACGTTTTGGATGGCTGAATGGTTGCCACAGGAGATTTACGGGTTTCTCAAACATGCATGAAAGAATATAGGTATGTTTTTGACGAGGGAATAACAATCAAACACGACGCAAAGCGCAGAAAAGTAATTTTTTTACGCAATACTGCCCACTTAAATGTACTTGTGAAATATTTCGGTGTGACAAAATGACAAAAACAACAAATCTTTACCGGGTCAAACACACAAGAAAGTGTTCTGATGAACTTCATGAAATGTTCATGTGAATGTGTTCACTTCATTCATTAAAAAAACCTCCACAAAACATTCTGCTTGATTTCATTTACCTTTGCTATAAGGTAAATGAAAACTTTATGTGCTATATAAATAAAATTACCTTACCTTACCTTTACTAACGCATTATTAGACCCAGACGAGAGATGTGATTACGTCTGATAGCTTATGTAAATAGAACCGTTGTTGCATTTGCATGGAGAAGACAAAGACGGATCTAGTCCAGACGAGCCTTCTGACATCTGAACACACACACACACACACACACACACACACACACACACACACACACACACACACACACACACACACACACACACACACGTGTTGATAGTTCCTCCAAAGGGACAGGATAATTAGCCGCTGATGGAGAGCCCCCTTCAGCTCCTCATTAGCAGCTGGATTTGTGTACGCACGTTCGAGCCCTCTTCACACTGATGCGTTTGATCAAATTGTACGTCGAGTCGCACGAACACGCAACGATGAATCGCTGTCTTTGATGCTCTCCTACAGAACCGTGTTTTGCTGTAGTCTCTTGAACGCGAGAGTACAACTCTACAGGCGCTGCAGCGTGTGTACGTCTCATTAACACTGCAGCAGGCTTTTATCAGTCCAAGGGGAGATGATGCGAGGTGATGTCTGCGTAATTCTGTCTAGATTATCTGACCAATCACTTGGCTTTTTTTTTTAAACCCCTTTCAAAAAAAAATAAAAAAGAAACCACTCCTAGCTCCCTAACAAACAGATTCATCTTCCTCTCACCCACGCTGGAGCGTTGAACGAAAAAGAAACTTGAAAACCTTGTTTTTTTCTTTTCTTTTTCTTTTGAAAAAAGTTAAGTGCCAGGCAGATGGTGAGTAGATGTCAAGCGATCCGTCTTCCTCGTTCATTTCCCCGCCCGTCTCCGGTTTCGAGAACAAAGCCGAGCCGAGCACAAATATTTAGCATCTAATACATTTGAACGCTTTAAAAACAGGAGGAAGGAAAAGAATGGCGAAGAAGACGATGACCTTTGGGGGGAGCCATAAGCTGCTGATACTGAAGCGGTGCCACTCTTGGGAGCTGCAGGGTTACCAGAAGCGGCAGGCTTTGTGCCAACAGCTACGGCAGGATGAATGGAGCCAGGGTCTGCTCATTGATTCCTTGGCTTGGTGCACCATCAACGGCACCACTGGAGTTGTTTATGTGTCAGGCTGCATGCTGGATGCGATTTCGTAGCCACGGCCCACAATTTCAAACCGGTCCTGACCTTTCGCTGCAAAGCTTCACCTGGCGCCTCAGAATCACATGTTGACACAAACGGTTGAATAAGGACAAAGGTGTCCATGTAGAACCTGCAAGGGCAAAGAGCTCAGGATCAATCAGAGACGCATTGTAGGTTCTGTTTTATTATGCAGCGATAAATTTTGTTCAAACTTTCGCACCTTTTGTGCTCTTAATAAAACATAATTAAAATCAAGCATCTAAAGGGGACGTATTGCGTTACATTTACATTTTGCACATTTGTTGTACTTCCATTCAGGTTTTTACTGCCTCTAAAAGTAGCGCAAGTGCTTGGAAAAAAAAAACACCCAGACATTTTCTTTTGTTGCCGTTATAAAAGCCTTCAAAATCATCAGCAGGAACTTCGTCTCCTAGCAACCCCAGCAAAGCCCGGCCTGTTACCTAGCAACCCCAGCGGAACTCCAGTACGTTTGGTCAGTCGATTTTACCACTGTGTGCGCTGTGCAACAGTTGTTGTCATCCAGAAACTACTTGCTGCATTGTTGTTGATTGGGCAGGAGGTTCTACTTCTGCTTTTCAAAGACATGCGATCTTTGAAAAGCAGTCATTTTCATGTGTGAGTATAAACATTGATTTTTGAAGCTAACTAGGATTTAAAGTAACGGAGCCCTAAAACAGCTCATTCTAAAATGAGCTCAAATCAGGGAGAACTGAGCAAACTGAAATGTCATCATGTACAAATGATTTTGTGTAAAAGAAAAATAAATAAATAAATATATATAATATATGTATATAGATATATATCTATATACATATATATAAAACGAGGAAGCATAATAGGTCACCTTTAAAATACTTAACTTCTTGTCTACATCATCTGCTAGGTAAATAAAAATTGTAACCTGTTGTGGTTTTTAATCAAAGAAACTACTCAGTGCAATAAAAATGATAAAATAAAAACATTTTCCTGGTGGAGCATCGTCATTTCAGTTGAATGAAAGGATAAACGAAGCAGCAGGATTTCATTTTCTAAAACTTGCAGGATTTCCTTGATTTCACGGTGCTGTGCTGATCTTGTCATAGTTTAGTCACCATGTTTGGCAAGATACCAGCTAAGATCAAAAATTGTGCAGTGGAGCTGTCACAGCTGTGCTCAGTGAGGAACAGGTTGTTGCCTGGTATTCTTAACCTGCTTCACATCGCCAGAAGGCCTGCTCAGTTTCTTGTGGCAAAAAGGAGAGAAAAAAGATGCGGAAAAGACAAACGTGGTTGGACTTTGGTTGTGTAGTAGACTCAGACTGGGGACGTTATGGTGATATCTGTTTGAGTGTTTTCTCTATCTGATCGCCACGTCCTAAGTATAAAAGTTAGATGATTGGAGAAAGGCATGACAGAGGCTGCTGTCCACCAAGGGTGAACATTTTGGATATTGAAGGGGAATATGTGGTTGACACCTTTTCAGTTTCAAATAGGAGGCAGTGAGAAGACTTGTTTGCAGGTGTTCCCGATTTACAAGAAAGATCATCCAGAGCGAGTCTCCCAACTATAAAAAGTGTCATAAGCAAGTAAAACAAGGGAGCATTCACACCAGCCCTGTTCAGTTCGCTCTAATTGAACTCTAGCTCAGTTTGACTAGAAAGTCCGGTTCGATTGGGGAGGTGTGAACGTCGAACTCTGGTCTGCATACAAACCGAGATCTGGATTTGGTTCAAGTGGACTCTGGTGCAGTTCAAATACATATGTGAACACCAACCAGACCAGAGAAGCAAGCTACAGCACAGGGCATTCTGGGTAAATACAACCAGATGAAACCACATGCCTGGCACCAGTGGGAGAAAAGCCTTGTGGTATTTTACCAAAGACAAAAGAGAAATCCTACCATCCCTAAAATCCGATGCTACTCCATTTTTGTTTACATTTTGCGAAGAAGGAAGTTGCACTCTGTGTCTTCTTCAGATGTTTCCACGTCGTTTCGTTCAGTTTTCATGTCGTTTTGTTCAGATGAGGGGGTGAACAACTTTTGACACAGTGCAATGTGAAAGTGAACTACACCAGCTGAAAATATTACAAATGTTGCAATTTTGGTCCCAAGTCGAACCCAATTTACGGGACAAAATACCTCAAGTTTTCTCGGTTTAGGTATCTAACCAGGATGTCTCCAGAGAATTTGCACTCTTTCATCCCAACTGGATCAGTTTATAAAACTTGATCATGTTAATCCTATTTAGTGTATGCATCCTATTTATGTTTATTAGAGCAACAATGCAAAAAATATCCAATTAGCAAATTTTCTGACAGCAGAACAATTGGCCTTTATGGTTCATTTGCAAAATGCTGATGAGTTAAATAAGCTAAAAGAAACAACAACTGCATAGCATTTATTTTTGAAAAAGTGCTCTGAAGGTGCAATAAATGTAAAAGGCATATTAAAGAGCTATATCTTTAATATTAGACTAATAAATAAATAATACATATGGACAGATACATCAAAAATGAAAACAGGTGCAGTTTGCGATGATGGCGCGTTGAAATGAGAAACAAACTTTACAAGATTTCATTGTTGCACAGTGCAGTCATCTGAGGGATTGAGGTAAAGAATTGTTTTTGTGAAATATTAATTAAAGTTGAGCTTAATTCTCATGCTGATGGAAAACTCCCATATTGCATTTACATATTATCCATTAGCCAGATGTTTGCCTTTTTCCCCAGGTGGAGTGATTCAGCAACAAAGGCTTCACAACAGTAAAGAAAGCCTGGCGTTTTGCGAAACGATAGTAGAGAAGGGAGTAGTATAGAATGGTGAGATAAATTCAATAAGGGAAGTTTTGATATTGAATAAATTGTTGGTGGTGTATTCATTCTCCTCGTCTCATTGTGATGAATTATAGCCAGTAAGCTACAGCGAAAAAGTTTGAGGCAGTTTTGTTTGGAACATCTTTTAAAGGGTAAGCAGTAAAAAGCAATAGATCCTCTCTGATTCACTCTTTTCTTTCAGATGTGGTTTGAATGATAAAAACAGCAGACAGACCAGACAAGAAATCTCATGAGTGTTGGTAAACATCTGTCTCGCTCGTCTTTTGTGCTTGTAACGCACCATCAGCTGTATTGGACCCCGTCAACACTTTTTCATTTCCTCTTAACATACTGAGTCGCTGTTGTCTCTGTCATTCAGAGAAGTACTGCAGGTGAGCTTCCTTAACGACGTCTGGGTGTTGTTGAAGAGTAAAATGTGTGTTTTATGCTTAAATGTTTTATGAACGGCAATAGGAACAAAACTCTCACAAAATGCTGACTAGTTCCTTAAAGCTGCAGTACGTCACTTTTATGAAGAAAAAAATACACTTTTTACATGTTAGTTGAAACTGTCATTATGTCTTGGCAGTATTCTATCAGACAGATAATCTGTGGAAGCTCCTCTGCCTCCTCCCAGTGCCAACTAGAAACAACCAATCAGAGCCAGGGGGTGGGACCTAGCGCTGTCAATCAGGCTTGTGTGCACTCTGCTCCACCACCCCTCCTTCTCGCGCTCTGCTACACTACAGTTTCTTCCTGAATGACTCTGCCAGGAATGCTAAGGCTAGCTAGCATAGCCACAGAGGACAGTGGAGAAACGGTTCTCTTGTAACGTTAAGTGGCTTCTCCGCCCCTAGTCCGTCAGTAGCATGTACACAAGCCTGACTGACAGCGCTAAGCCCCTCCTCCTCCTGGCTGTGATTGGCTGTTTTTGACCAGGAATCGTATACTTCCATAGACGGAAATAGAAGGACTGGGAGGAGGTGGAACAGCTTGATTTAAAAAAAAAATAGATTATCTCATATTTATACTGTCACAAAATTTTTTACATGTTTTGACAAATATGTAAAAAACTATATACATAGTTTTTTTTAAATTACATACTGTAGCTTTAAAGAAAATGAAAACACAATTAAGGCTGATGAGAGCTAGCAACTAAAGCTAGCTAGATATTATTAAGACAATAATTAAAAGCTTAACAACTACGAAACACATTTCTTGTGACCCTATTCTAACTATTCATTAAATATTAAGTGAATTTCAATTCAGAAGCAGATTTATTTTTGTAATACTTTTTTTTTAAAATCAGAGTTAAAAAAAAGAAAGAAAAAAAAGCCTAAAGCTGATTTAGCCTCTCCAGACAACAAGGCTGCACTCACAAAAAATCCTAACACAAAGAGCAGCCCGAGTACTGCAGAACCTGAGCTGCTCTTCGGTGACCTGTTAGATTTATTTTAGCTCCAGCCTTTGACCAGAAAGGAACAGACAGTTTGTGCAGACACATCTCGCCGCGGCTCTTTTAGCCAGCAAAAGGAGAGAAAAGAGGCAGGGGTTAGCGTCTCTGTCAGATGCGACCCTGCGCGCAGAGCGCCTCTAACACTCCATGACAAATGACAGTGTTTAGCGCTGGGCAAGACAGCAAGCAGAACAAAAGGTACATTCACTGACGGTAAATATGATTCATGGCTCCGTCCCATAACCAGATTATGAGGATATCCCTTGTATGAAGTCGTGCCACCTTCTCCCAGGGTAAACATTCTTTCGCATTCCTTCGTTGGCACTTACAAACCCTTAGAGGTCACAGGGACCAGGCATGGGTACGTCTGAAACCACTTGGGTTCCACTTTTTTTGTTTTTACCTTGCAAGATAACTACCCTAGATACTGCAACAAAGCTCATTAGTATTCCCTGTGTGAGCCGCTAAAGATGCGGAGACACAATGTTTGCTGTTGTTAGGGGGTGCTAATCCTTGGCAGATATTTCCAAACCTGAATGACAAGGGGATATTAAAGTACGCGCACTGAATCCCAAACACCAGGCACAAGATCTTTCCGCAGTGTGACTATTATTAGGCTTTCAAGCTCTGAATGTTTCACTCTGCCGACGCTGAGCGCTTTACTAGCTTTAAGCCGGTAACCGTACAAAAGAAAGAGGAAATATTTGAAATCACGCAACACGAGAAGTTTAAATGTTTTAGAGCTGCAAGGCAGTACGTCTTGGCGTTTCCAGCCCAAGTACGATGAAAAAGGTGTAAAGTTTGTGAAATGGACTTACATTCTGCTTTAGCAGCACTCCGTTGTGCCACAAATATCCCTGCCGAGAGCGTTATACTGCTGTTGTGAGCCCTACAAAGGACAAATAACTGTCACCAGCACTGGCTTTGATTCTTCCCCAGTGAAGTTTGTAACTCAAAGGTGAAAGCGTTTATTGGCGCTGTGCGTTTAGCCTTCGGAACAGACTCAGTTCTACACATTGAAGACTGGGTTATATTGTCCCAGTGTATGAGAGAGTAAAAGGAAAGCAGTCATGTAAAGGAAATATGGACACCCCTATAAAGATACAGCTCTTTAAGAAGAAAAGTTCATATATTGATGTTTTTTTTTTTAATTCTGTTATTTAGTAACAGGTAAACATGAAAGGAAATATAAGGAGACCCTACTTCATGTCCTACAGTAGAATACAGTCTGAAGCTCCATTTCCACTGGCCATATAATTGCATAATTCAATCCTACAATAATAAATTTGCTGCTTAAAGGAAAGACACAAATTTACAAGTTTTTTGATAAAAAGTTTTGCTGTATTAAATTGGTTTATTTGGCAAAAGTGCAACGGAAATACTTCTTTCACATCACACAAATCATGTGATCAACAACCAGAAGTTGCCACTGGTGCAAACCACAAAGACAATGACAGAAAGTAGCAGGAGGATAATGGAGACGTGTTTTTTAATGGCTTATTGTGTGAACTAACTTATTCATGGGTGATTTTAATTGCGTTTCTTAATTAATGGAAACACATAAAATTGTGTTTTTTCTATATTAACGAAAAAAACAAAAACAAACAAAAAAACATTTTGCCCGTGTGTAATGGAAACAGCTTGAGAAATGCTGGGAAGTGTGACCAACCAATGTTTTTGGCTGTACTACACATTTCAAGTCACCTCACAGCATTTCAATAAAATCAAGATCTGACTTTGACTAGGATCAGAAATTTCAATTTCTCGATTCTTAGTTTTCGGTAAATTTACTGTTATATTTTGAGTCCTCTTCTGCTCCAGATGCATTTTTTTTTTTGTCACAGATGACTTTTTCTCACATTCTCAAGCACATTCCAATTCACAGTAAAATTCACTTTGTGATCTATGATGGCGAGCCAGCCAGGTGCAGCCATGACGCTTCCAGCTCTAGGCTTCATAGTTACCACACAGTTCTTTTCCTAGCATGCCATATTTGGTTTATGCCTTGTCTGTTTTTCTGCTGATAAACCCATCATGAATGGTTGTCTTTACCCACTAATCAATGTGTTTATGAGGATTTTTATTCACTCTCACCCACAATGAAATATTTACACAATATTTTAGTTGATGTTTATTCAGCCAAATGAGCAGAACATGGTGTGGTAATGTGAAATTTAATGGTGAGACAGTCCAGTCAAGGTCAAGATGATCTTTATTACTCCTAAGGGTGTAATCTGCTACACAGAACATCAGCAGTAAAATAATCCAGAATCAATGCAGAAACAATTCACACTAACACACAAGGAAAAAAAAAAAAGGAGAAGAGATAACCGCAGTCTTACCGGTAAAGCTGCTTTACTAATTATGGTAATTTTATATTCAGATGCCGGAAAATACTTTAATACACATTTATCTTGAAAACTTGAAAACAAAATGAGCTTCTCGGCTGCTTTGCATTCCAGCAGAGCTACCATCAATGCTCATCTGTGAAATAAATCAGGAAAAATGCAAGGGTCAGCGTTTTTCAAATCAGATTAAAAGTTGCATATTGCCTGTTTAAATTAGCATATTTCACCTACAGAAAGGCTTCACAGTGAGCGAGCTGTGGAAAAACACTGAGAAGTTGCACAGCTGAACCACCGAGGAAAACATATTTACTGCATTTTATTCTGTCATGCAGGTTTGTGTATCAAAAATACTTTTAATGAGAATATAAAGAGAAGAAACAAACTGCTTGTCTTGTGCCACTCATGACGTAAATGTGTACAAGCAACAAGTGGTTCTTTGAACTTTCTATAAGGGCTCTGAAAAATTTTGTCTAAAAATGTTAAGGAACCAATGTTTTTAAATAGACATGTTTTTATTTATTTTTTATGAAATACAATGGCTCCAATATTTTCTAAGATTTATTTATGCTGTCATAAGATTGGAAACTGTTTTTTTTTTTTTACATCCTTTCTTCACAAATGTCAGCATCTAGCCTGCGTAAAATCCAGTTCCTTGTCCTACGCTGTTTGCTTTGTGGGCTCTTGGATGTTGAGAAACGATGGTTTCCTGGAGTTGTGAACTGTGCTGAAGTTTAAAATTTTACCCTAACATCGTAAGTTCGACGTTATGAAGCTTACATTAAATTTCCAGGGCTGTAAACAACCGTCCTCCACTGCGAAGAGAGAAGTGCTTTCTTTCCCTCCACTGCGAACGAGGCGGCTGTTAATTTGGTGGTCAACATGGACGGAACGGCTTCGTTCACATCCTCCGCTGTCATTGCTAAAACTACAGGCAGACTGCAATTCGAAAACGACGCATAAAATTGACATCATTATTCAAAACTTCTTCTTCCAAGGAAAGGTGAGGAAGCCCAGCCTGAGCTGTAACAGAGACTTTTTTCAAGCGGAGTCGCACAGGAAGAAAATGGCCAGGCTACTGTAAGATCTAAAAGTAGAAATGAAAGGATTGTTCTTTAAAAATAACAAATTCATTACATTCTATATTTATTAAAGATTATTAGTTCTTTTTTATAAAGGTCCTGTATCATTAGCAGCTCTCACCGAGTTTTATTAGCCGGGACTTGTTGGATCACGAAGCCTGTCGTCGATATTTTCACTGAGTGGTACGGCACTGCTAGGTGTGATTTGCTACGCCATTTCATCTGTTTCTAGGTAAAAGTGTGTCCTACAACCATTTTCCACCCCCCAAAAATCTGGGGGGTGGAAAAAAAAACCCCCAATTAGGGCAAAATCTAGACTTACTTTATGTGACTGATGTCAAACTATTGTACCGCAGAATAACAGAGCCTCCTTCAGACGTAGGACAGTAGTAGCTGCGTCTTCATTACAAACATTCACAAAACTTTGCCGACATTCCACTAATGTGAGTTTATTATGCTTATTAAAAATAAACTTCTCACTTGTCCTATAAGGTGTAGAGCAAACAGGCAGGAATCAAATAGCACGTCGTTCCACACACATTCGCACACGGCGGTTCTCAGAGCTCGGGCTGAGCCGTTATATGTTGATACCGACCTGGGAGCCCTCTCGCTGTATATTTATACGCTCACACACATGCTCACGCTGACACACAAGGACACGCAGATGCAGCAATTTGTTGTGACAAACTGCTGAGTGAAACTCCGGCGTGACTTCTGTTCACCTTTTCACATCTGAAGGCGCTATCTATTAGAGCGGGGCTATCAAGGCATGCTGGGTAACTCGCACACTTATTCAGAACGCTCTTGCTCTCTCTCTGTACAGACACACACACACACACGCACACACTGTTCACTCAGATGAGAAGCTGCCCTGTTAGCGGCTTGAATTTCTGCCGGTTTTCTGACAGCAGTTAAATACCTGAAAGAGATTTTAACAATTACACTCGACAGGAACCTTTCTCAGTCGTTAAACAGGAGGTAGATTCATCCAGTGTCGTACATTATACTGCATAAAAAAAAATAGCCTGCCTAAATCAATCAATCAAGCAAGCAAACTTCAGTGGTAGGGCACTTTACATGCAGCAAGGTGTAACACAAAGCACTTCATAGAGATTAAAAACAGAAGGCTTGACAGAACCATAAAGAGAGACACAGCAAAATGATCCGATTTCAGAAACAGACAGGAAAGAGTCTCAGCAGCCAAAGAGCTTACATCGTAAACATACAAAAACACAAAGAGTAAACAATAAAACCTAGACAATAATAATTAAAAAAAAAGATGACGGTGCCAGGTGTGTCTCATGGTTTTGGAGTGTTTTTGTGCGGCCCATACAACCAACCCGTAACAAAATGGGTGTGCTCATTTCGTCTCTGGTCTCTTGACTACATAAATGTATCTACTTCTTAATACTTAAAGCTACAATATGTAACTTTATAAAAAATATATACGTTTGTTTTCAAATTTGTAGAATATGAGATAATCTGTGAAAAGAAACCAAACTCCTCTGTGTTCTGCCAGTTTTAGCTGCAGAAATGCAGCATGGCCACTGATGATGGAATGGGTTTTCCAGAACGGAGTTATTTCTCTGCCATTAGTATGTTGAGCAGCGTGTACATGAGAATAGTTGACAGCGTAAGACCCTCCTCCTAGCTCACACACACACACACAAAAAAAACACAAAAAAGAAGATGTTCTGGTCAAATGCCAACATGCAAAGAAAACAAGTATAACTAAAATACATGTATATGCAAAACAAGTATTTTATTATACAGTGGATAACTGTGAATAATTAAGTCCTCCTCTAGTATAACAGCCTATTTTAGTAGCTCAAGCACTAAATATATCTTAACATCCACAGTGGAAACCAGATTGGCACTACCACAGAAGCTGGCATCCATGGTTTTCCCTTTTTCTGCCTTTGGGGCGACAGCCAATCAGCACCAAGGAAAGTGAATGACTTTATCAAGCAGGCATTGAAGTTACTCAAGCTCCATCTTTCTTTCAAATATTTTAGATAAGCTAAATAAATCTGCAAATAATGAAATGTAAATAGTCAGGGACCCACTGGAATCAGTTTTGATAGAATTTATTGCCATTCAGTAAAAACCTGTTCGGTTCATATTAAGATTTAATCAGACACAGTCCAGTCTAATCCAATAGTGTCAGATAATGTTAATTTGCACATAGTTGTCTAATTTGGACTGATTCTTCACATCAGGGCAGTCCTAAATCAAAAACATGGCAGTGGGAAGGAACAACTCCATGGTAACAGGAATAAACCTCTAGCCCAACCAGATTCAGGACAGGAAGCCATCTTCCCCGAATAACTGGAAACTGAGATGACAGGAAAGAGACTGACCAAGTTTCCTTTACAAATTTGCGAAAAACTTTGGCGATGTCAAAAAAACCCCCTGCAATTTCAGTGTTAACTAGGAAACGTAAATAAAATCACACGTGAATATGTTTGTTCACGCGATAAGTCACTCCACCCACTTCCTGCCGGCTTCTTTGTCGTCGTGGCAACGTCTGGTTGATTGGTTGATGATCATGTGACTCGTGACAAAAAAAGCGTCTCCATTGCAGTTGTGTGAAATAAACCAATTTTGACACAATCAAAAAAATAATTTTTCGTCAAGCAAATTTACTTTCGAAATGTCAAATTGCGCCACTATATGATCGATGCGAACGCAGCTACATAAACAAACACTGCAGAAAGTATTCCCCATCACTGAAAAACAGAAATAGTATGTAATTGTATTTAACCAAAACAAAAAAAAGAAAAAGTTGAGCAACGCTAGCTGCAGATTGCTACCCAATTAGCCCGCCCCACTTCTTATTCATCACGCAGACCCTATTTGATGTTCTTTTTTTTTCCCTCCTTCTTTTTTACGTTCCCTCTCTGAGTCTGAGTCATCTCCTTTCACACAGAAAGCAGCTCCTGCGGCGTGAAGCTGCCTGCTGGTGTCAGAGCGAGGGTGTTTGTTTAAAGCCCTGCATGGCGGGCTGAGAGGCTGTGGAGTCGACGTGGAGCAGGATACGGGACCGCAGAAGGCTGCAGCTGGAGGCGGCTCGCAGGTGTAAAATGACGGTGGACGCACTAATTATTTTAATTATGCCCCTCGGCTATGGATTCTCTGAAAATACATAGGACCGAGTCAACAGCTGCAAAGCTAAATGCGTGCCATGAAGTGTTTAGGCGAGCGTGTGCTCAGTGAATCTAAACCGCGCCATGAAATTCAAAGCATAAACTAAACAACTAAGTTTAAACAGAATTTATTGCTGTTGATGTGCAGGTTGGTTGCTCTAATTATGTTGGTCTATTTACGTTAGTTAGACTACAAGCTGCAGGAAGTCGTTATTTGCTTCACTTATGTATTTAGTGTTGTATTTTGACTTCAGCTGCATGAAAGGAGAACAACTAGCAGCTAATTTTAAACTGAGGAAGACGGATTAGGCTCAGACTACTTTCTGGAAAATGACTTTCACAGTTTGAGCTTCTAACTCAGAGGTGGAGGTGCACTAATCAGAATTTTGTTGCTAATTTCCTAAAGCGTTAACCTTCTCCTACCGACTTTAGGTCATTTTGATTTCCATTTGAGAAAACACAAGAAATGTATTCTAAATATTTTCCTTCTAGCATTCAGTAATCACTTTAACAAGGATTTAAGGTTTTCACATGGGAGAGAAACAATGGCAAAACATGGTAATTAAATATTTAAAAACAGTCGAAATAGTCGATTAAGAAGTTGGCATTTCAAATTAGCTTCTTAGCATTTTGTCTTAGTAGTACGACGCTAATGCCAATCTTAATCCCTGCTAATTGCAAACGGAACTCTTAGATATATGAAATACCGCCAACATTTCCAACGTTCAGCACGGTTAATAAGAAAAACAGGTCAGAAACTTCCTGTTACCTGCAAAACGTCTTGCTCTCTCTCGCACTCATGCAGCTTGAATGAACCGCAGATTGGTCTCAACGTATCGGAAAATACGATTCCCTCTCTATTTCTTCTGACTTTGTGTGAAACGGCTTACTGACACTGAGGTTAATGTCGTCCACACTAAAGAGTGAAGCTATCGACACGGCTTGACAGAACTTAGTCTGATTGGTCCATTCTTTACAAACATATCGGATTTTGTTTTACCATTTAATCAAGACGCTCTCAGAAAATGTTGTATAAAGTTGAGCTCCACATTTTTGTTTTTACACATCCAGTTTTCTTTGTCTGTTTTCCTCCCTGTGTAAATCGGAAGATGAAGAAGAACACATTAAATTTCAGCAGGATTTTAGAAGTGGAATGTTGTATAAGTCAGCCTATGAATAATATATGAACAACCTCCGCTGTAAGCAAATAACTACGGAATATAGATGGGAAATCAAACCGAAACGTCTGACGCGTGAAAGTGTCACGGAACGAGACAGACAGAAAATAATCAAACGTTCAAAGTGGAAACTATTATTTACAGGTCATTTAACCCACATTTGGATAGCGGTTGTGTTTTCTGTGCTCACGTGAGAATTCAGCAGCTTCTTGTGCCCACAAACCAATCAGTAAATTTACTTCTGTGACATTAGCTAATAGTTGCATAACAATATAAATGAAGTCATGATTATGAACTAATTTGAATTTATCCAATACAAATGAGACCCTGGGCTAAGCTGTAAAACCCTTAACAAGCCACATCTTTGAATAATGATTAGTTACAACACCGTATGTTTAACACCTGATGATTTTTGATCTGGTGATTTATGTTGTCCAGATCTGAAGGGTCACTTTGACCCCTCATTTAAAGTCACACGGCGTACAAGTTAAAAACTCCATTATGCAGCGCTGAGCCGTAGACACAAAACAATTCCTGTTGATCTGCTTTCTGTGGGAAAAATAAAAGGTGATCTTACTGATGTCACATAACAAAACTTGAGAAACTTGGTTGCAAGGTCAAATGCATACAAGTTTATTAAAATGATTTTATTTTGTCCACTATACCCATCACAGTTTTTTTTATTTTCCAATTCTCAATCTGGTCTTGTTTGTATCACACACTATGTAGACATTGAATCCCTTTGTCGTCCTTTTTTTTCTTCTTATCAAAAACTGTTTTTTTCATGACGAACGCTAAAAAACATTTTGAATTTGATATACTTTTTACCTCCTCACCTACAAACTTTGTGTATATGAACAAAGAAGCCTTCGATCGTTGTGGTTGAAAACATAAAAATGGCCTTACGAGTTTACCCTACTTGCCGCACCAGAAAAGAAAATTTTAAAAATCCTGTTATTCTTGTTTTTGGATTAGTTTTTTCTTGTTTTATTTTATATTAAATGTATACATTTGTGTTGCATTTTGTACAAGTGTTGCAAAAAAAAAAAAAAAAATTACACACATGTTCCGATTATTGTAACAATCACCCAAAACAAATTGAAATGTGAAATGATATTTTGCTTACATTTCAAATAGTGCTATTCTGTCACCCTAAGGGATGAATTTGTACATAATGTTCCAATGTGATATTGTTTCAAGACCGAACAAAAGTTCTAATTTGTGTGAAAAAAAAAGAAATGTTGTAATAATAATAATAATAATAATAATAATAATAATATACACATACAGGCTTTAAATAAAAAAATTTCAAGCTGTTTTTATTAGAACTTTCCATCATTTTCTCAGTAATGAGAAGTGGTTATGGGTCGCGCTCCTTTTGACAACGATTAATCTGTTTTGCTGGCGTTAATAAGTGGGCGTGTCATGGTTGAGAAAAGACAAACACTTTGTCTTGAATCTAATATTTTCCATTCAGGAGCGGTTTTAATTTGTGACACCGCAAAAAAAAAAAAGTGTTTCAAAAAGTCCATCTGCATTGTTATTTGTCAGAGATTGCGGGCCAGATTTCAACCAGTGTTAAATTGCAGTTGCGAGACCTGAAATGTCAAATCATAAAAATATGGCCTTATCTTAATTATTTTTAAGAAAAGTCAATAATGACTCCAAATAAAGGACATTTGAGTAGAATGAAATAAGATACAACTGGAAACTTTTGATTTAATTCAGAAAGTGACTCTGAAAGGTCGTCATTGAAACTGCTCCGATTTAAAACTGAACTCTTCACGTATTGCAACGATTCGGGACACGCCTACCTTTCTAGTAAAATGCTGAGGGAAAGGTCAGGTCACTGGTGTCCAGTGTGAGTCCTGGCAGCATAGTAAACTCAAACCCTGAATATTACAGATTAATAAATGAAACACTCTCTAACTAGAGCACATTTTAACAGGAAGTAATGATGCATTTCTCATCGTTAGTTAAGACACAGCTGTTTATCCCTCCGACAACAGATGTACCCAAAAAACTCCACGATTAGCGTTAGCATTAGCAGCTTCAGGTGGCCTGGGATCCTCCTGGCAGGACGCAAATCAACACGAGCGTAACAGCTGACACCCAAACACACACACCATTAATGTTATTGGCGCGGCCTGAAATAAACGAGTCAATACTTTGGCCTGAGGAATTGTTAGCATTCGTTACACCAGGATAATGTCGAAAATCCAAATAAACGTGAATTATGCCTTTAATGAATGGGGTTTGTGTGGGGTTTTATGTGTGTATTGATTAATCCATAAGAGCCTAAGTAAGCTTCGGAGCGGTCTGCCTGTCATGCACTTACTTGCATTGTAGGAGTGGAGCAGAGTGATGAGACGCTGAAGGCAGTGTGGGTGAGGCCATCACAGGTAGGCGCTGCTGCAGCTGCTTTCTCTGTTGGAAGACAAATAAATACAAATTAATATCTCAGTAGAAAGAAAGGTACATTAACTGTATTGCAGGGGGAAAAAAAACATATGTTCTGTTTATTTAAAACTCATTTTTACAAGTTTTTGATTGTTATTTGACACTGACAGTTTCAGATTGTCATCTTGTAAAGATGGTTTGCCTCTGCAAAATAACTGATATGTCTCCGTTTTTGTTTTGTTTGTTTTAGATGTAAGTTCCGAGATAATTCTGGCAGCTGCAATGTTTGTCATGTACAACGGTGTTATTAGGGCCTGTGTAGATAAGAGGGGGAAAAAAGTACATTTCTGATTGTTTTCAGAAATTTTCTAGAAAAATGTAGGCATTTCTGAGCTTGAAAAGTCAAAAAAAAATTGCTAGAAATAAAATCAAAATTTGAAATTACTTTCTGAAATTTTCTAGAAAAAGCTTGGACATTTCTGAGAATGAAAAGTCAAAACATTTCGAGAATAAAATGAAATTTTGAGAATGATCAGAAATTTTCTACAAGAAAATGTTGACTTGAAACACAGAAAATTTATAAAAGTTGAAGTGTCAAGACTTCGCTAGAAAATCACTTGAAACTTTTGAAACCGAGTTTCAAAAGTCATACATTTTCAACTTTTGAGACTCAGAATTTGAGACTAATCAGACATTTTTGACTTTTAGAAATGTTCTGAGATTCAAAAGTCAAATATTTTTGATTTTTCAAACTCAAATTTTGGGATTTATCTAAAAGAAATTCTAGACAAAACTTTCTGAGTTTAAAAAGTTGACAATTTTCTTACTTTCAGAGTTTCAAAGGTAAAAAAAATAGACTCTTAAAACGCAGAAATTTCACATTTTTTTCTCAAAAATGTGATTTTTCTCAAAATGTAGTTTTTGGTGCAAGTTTACTCCTTTTTCCTTTTCTGTCTATGAGAAAGAGGGAAGACATGCGGCGAGACTCAAACCTGTGACAGCCGCGTCGAAGCCAAAGGATATTTGTTGTGCATCCTACCCGTGCGCCACTGCAGCGTCCATGAAGCTTCTTTCTATGCTTGATCGTCTTCCTGCCGAGTCAGAATCGTGTCTGTTGTGTCAGCAGAACTAATCCGTGTCGTCGACCAAACCTCTGGTGCTCTGACGATCCGTCACAGAGGCGAAGCTTAGCACTTCTCATTTCACCCCTGTGGTTTTAATATCCACCCAGGAGAATATGGCCTGACCAGAGAGGTTATCAAGATATGAACCATTAGCAGGTAATGTGTTGGGGAAATGGCTCATGACCTCCACCTTAGTGTTTAACATTTAAATGTACTTTATGACTTATGACAGCCATTTAGAGAGAGAGAGAGAGAAATGAATGGAGGAAATGGCAGCAAAATGTCTTTCTGAATTACGGGTCGGATGGAGGTGAGTCAGGAGTTTCTTGGGCAAAATTAATTTTTAAAGCAATTCTTCAGTTCATCAAGCAGTTTTATGGTACGAGTTAATGTACTACGGCCCCGTGTGTTATTCTACGCAATTATTTGACCTTTTTCAGACTTTCATTGCAACGTCTTACAGAAGCGTAAGCTTGAGAAAATTAAGTGCACGTTGTGAAATATCAAGTTTAAAAGTGCCAATTCTTTTACAAAGGATGTAGAATTTGCATTGGGATGTCCTGATGGCACCATTTCAAAGTTTAAAGTGTTTTCTGTAATTACGGATAAAAGTCAGTTTTATTCCTTTAACTCAAGACGATTTGCATAAGTTATGCTCACAACATCCAAACCAGTGTTTTAAACCAACTATCGCTTTCAATACTGGGGAAATTAAATGTTTATGGTATTTGACACTTTAAAAAACCCAGAGGTGCATTTCTGTTTTTGAAGAACTATAAAAAATAGTGATCTTGCCCACTGTGACGTTCTCAGCGTGCAGAAGGTTGGTGTGAAAGTAAATTGTATCTAGTTAAATAAAACATTTACAGCAAAAAAATGAAACAATAAAGAAGTGAGCATGACATTTTATTTCACAGATGTGTTGCCATTGATTATTCTCTAGGATGCTGCGTAGTTGGGCTGATTTTTTAGAAATTGCTATTGTGTTTTGATGTGCAACCATAGCAACAGGGTTTCATTTCCTTCCTTTAAATCATGAGTTGCTTTTGAACCAAAATAAATGAAACACTAACCAAGATATTTGATGTGTGTCCATGATTATGGTCATCAAAATGTCACGTTTGTCTCTACATGGTATTTGTTTTTATGATGAAGTATTTTAGTGTTTTTATGATGTAAAACACTTTGAGCCACCTTGCTGCTGTAAAGTGCCACACAAATAAACTTGATTGATTATTGAATTTCCCTTTGGGATCAATAAAGCATTTTTGAGTTTGTCAGATTTTATTGATTTTCCATCTCGGTCTCACCAGTCTGAGTAGAGGATGAAATATTTACCTCTTCTTTATCTTAAAAGGTGGGATGAATATTATGTAAAATCTATTTGTTTTAGTTTTTCATTATGTTAAAATGTGTTTCCCCTCATTCAAAACCGATTTATGACTTGGGTTCAACTGAGTTAACCAGGTCTAACCTACAATCAGCTGTCCTTCCTTTAGTGCGAATGATCATTTTACGCTCTAAAATGATCATAAACCAACATTTTTATCCAATACAGATGTGTCGACAGTAAACGAATGAAATCATTTTTACCCACACATCTCACTTAGGTCTGCTTCAGCTCTTTGTGCTGCGCTACTTTGAGCAAAGTGACTGTACGTCGTCGTCTCTACGAGCGGCTTTTAATAGATTGCTGGAAACTGTGAGGCTGTGATTTCAAAGACAAAGACGCTGTGGGAAGAGATATTCACAGCTCTGATTGTTGCAAAAACATCTGTGGTTTTCGCCTTGTTTTATTTATTTTTTAAAGAACTAAACGTCTCTATGAATAGTCGTACGGGCAAGAAGACTTCAAACGAAATTTAAAATGTGAGAGCAACTCGCGCTTTTTAATGTGTTCGGCATTTGAGCAAACAGTCTGCGGTTAGGGCGCTCTGTAGCTTCTTTGATGGTGTTATTGACTGTTTTTCCATCCTTAGAGGCTCCAAGTTGTTTTTTTTTAGGGTATCTCCAAGTAATGTGGGAGTGATTGGGGTAGACACTCATTGGGAATATAAAAAATAAAATGAAATCCAGTTTGGGACTTGGTTTTACCGTCTGAATTACCTTAATTTCTTATGACAGATTCAAGAAGGTGCTAGAACCGTTCCTCGGACATTTCTGGTCTGTCACGATACAAGAGCGTCACGCTGTTTCTGCGGATTTGTCACTTGGACATTTAGGAGGAGATGATGAAGAGCTGCAGTTGTTATCGGTCAGAGTGGTGACAGGAAGGTGAGTGATTTCTGGAGTCGACTCGTCTCAGTGCCGAGCATTGGAGGGTGGACAGGCGGCGCAGATGAGCTGACAGGTAAGTTTGTCGTCCGGCTTCCCAGAGTGAGGAAGCTGCCAGGTGGGGATTAGGCGAGTAATCCTAGATGGCATTTTGCAACTTGTGTTTTTGAGGTTCCCTGTTGGAGTTTCTCACAAGAAAACTTAGTTGGAGGACACTTTATGTTGACCTTTACGTTGACCTCCACAGCTCCAATGGGTCATACTTGGGAACACGTATGTCACGGTTATTTAAATTATAAATAACTGTTCAGATCTGCCGTTTAGTGGTGGTAAGATGTAAAGCTCAACGAGAAACGCCACAAATATCTGACAGCAAACCCCGGACCATGACAAATGGGTGATTAAATCTGTTTGTGAATGCATACTGGTACGCTAACTTGGAAGAATCTAATTTGACCAACAAACTTTCAAACTTAATTATTTTCATGTCCACTTACAACCTAATTTTGAGGAACAAAAGACAGAATTTTGAAAGCTTGTAGGTTTAAGAGGATGACATAAATCCAGTTGCTTCCTGAAGACGTGGACTCTGTTGAAGGTTTAAATTTTACCCAATCGCTAACGTTTGGCCATTCATATTATAAAGTCATAATAATATGAGAATAAAGTCATAGTATTAAAAGACTAAAGTCACAATATTCTGACTTTATTCCCATTATTATGGCTTTATTCTGGTATGATTTCATTAGCTTAACAAAATCAAAATAACATGAGAATAAGTTATAAATAAGTCGTATTAGAAGAATAAAGTCATAGTATTACGACTTTTTTCCTGAAAAAGTATTATGACCATTTTTGATTTAATTTTTATTCCAGTATGACTTTATTCTTATAATTTTATTACTTTATTCTCTTAATATTATTTTTCAGTTTTTTTTATTAGCATGGCCCTAATCTCCAAAACTAAAGCAGGCTCAGAGCAGAAAATGTGCACATTGATTCATTTTCACCGATTCTTCTCGGAGCTTAATGTGATTTCTAATGATGGAGGAGCCGGGACGTTCTCCTTCAGGCATGACCGGGAGTAACGGGGCCTCCAGTCACACAAGTTTACCTTCCTGAACAGCCGATGGCCCTCGGAGGCGTCATTCCAGGAAATAGCCTGAGCCCAGCTTCCTTTTTGTCTAGGAGACAAACTTGTGAGAGAAATATCTGAACGAGGAAACGCAAACTCCCCGCTGAACGCTGAAAGGCCACAGCTATCAGCAGAGACAGACAGAACCGGAACATCGTCTTACCACAAACCAGCCACAGAAGAGTTAAAGCTGTTATGATAGTTTTATCTGAGAGACATTCATTTCTGATCTAAAAACAATACAGTAAAAATACCGTCAGCTGTTACGTTTTTTTAAAAATTAAAAGAGAACATTGTCACGATGTGTCGCCATATTGTTTATGCTGCGATTCACTCTGGGTAGACAACATAAGCTAGCTCCTACAACGCTAGCTCCGTCCAGCCAGAAAAAAAGGGTAATTCTTGCGCAGTGAGTAACGTTCAGCTCTTTCAACTTCAACTCTAGCGCTGGAATAGAAGACAGTGGAGAAATGACGAGAAGAAATGAAGATGAGGAGATTCGTTCAAAAAACAGCTGGTTTTTGCACAGTTTCTAACTCAAACCATTTACGGTTTTCACACTTGTTGACTATGCCAATACCAATTTTATGGACTAATTTGGTGTGATTTCTTCATATGTGTGGACAACTTGGGATGTCGGAAACATTTAGTTTGAATTCCCTGTCAGGCAAATTTTTACAAACATATTTAACAGAGAAAAATGTTCAATACCCAGTGCAAGTATCAGGATCCAACTGCCTCTACTGTCACTCACAAAAACACACACACACACTTTTTTTCAGTTACTCTCCACCAGACAGTTGACTGAAAACAAAGAGGAGGAGGGAATCCAGAGAGAGAGGCCAGACAGGAAGGTGACAGGCCCCACCAACCACACGCCGCCATCTTTGCACTCCTCCCACTTCGCCAGATCCGTCTCATTTACATTTTCTGACTGGAGCAAAAACGCGAGGGCGTCTTTATAGTGATAATCCGTGATCTCCTTTCTGTCTCTATCCCGAGATGCTAAGTGCTCATTACAGAGACGTGTCGGCGCCGCGCACTTTCCAGAGATCACCCGTCAATCACGCAGCATGCTCCTGCTTCTGATACGAAAGTTTGGCTTTCCGTAGGCGGTGCTGCATTCTGTGTCTTCTTCTCATTCGTTGGAGGGGGCTGTCACCGCTCCTGTTAACTACCTGCTGCAGAAGTTCTCCTGCAACTTTCACAACAATCTTGAAACAAAACTGCATCAGGATTTCTGGGATACATATATATAAAAAAAAAGAAACAAAAAAAAACCACATGCTGAGAGAAAGTTTTCTCCATATGAGCCAGATTTATATCACACCGTTGTGATTAGTTCCCTAGAAGTTTGCCAATAACTTTTCCACCTGTCTATCGCTCTCAGGTGTCATTCCAGTCTACGCTCAGTTCCATTTCGTTTTCGTTCGGCCTACGTTTCGTCTCCCCGTCTGTATTCTGATCAAATATGAAGCAATAACTGAAGCTCACGAGTTTGCAGTGGGCTTGTTGTCTTGGTTCCACTCAATCTGTTCTCCAGTTCCAAGCCGGGGAGCCGGGTGAAAGAAATATTTCACCTTTAAATTGTAGATTTTTATTTATTTTTTTTCATTTGACAATCTCTCACCTAACACTGCCAAGAAATCTGGTTGGGGGAAAAATATCAATGTTTGTATTTTTCTCAGCTTTTGCTACTGACAGGTTATAAACAGTGTGATAAAGTGAAACAATATACATTTTTCTCTGCTGTACATTAAATATTCTGATGCATTCAGGACATAAGTTGGTTTACATTTCACCCACAAACATCGCTAAATGCTTACAGTGTAATAATGTTAAAATACAGGTACGCCCTTATTTAGGTAAACTAGGGTTCAACAGATCAACAATAATAATGATAATACATTTTAATTATAACCCACGTGACACTTATAAAATCTCAAAGTTTCACAATCAAAAAAAAAATATATATATATATATATATATAATATGTATATATAAATCAAACCTGAATTTTTGTATTTTTTTAATCACATTTTTTTATAGGTGAGCTCAAGGCTGGAATTGTAAATACATTCAGATCTACCAAAAGTGGATCAACAAAGTAGCATAACTTAGAAATTAAATATAAATAGCCTTTGTTGTCCCAAAAGTGGGGACATTCTGGAAGCATTCATCGGAATAAATGGAAGCATGTGGATTCAAGTAAGAAAAAAATCAAATAAAAACATCAAAACAAAAAGTTAACAAGAGACTAGTAAGGCCAAATGTCCAACATTAGAAAAACAATACTGCACATTTAATAAAATTAGGATACTCTGCTTAAAAGAAATGTGCAACTGAGTAGGGAAATTTAAATGATGTGCATATATATTTGGGCTTTTTTTTCAAAACCAACTGAATATTTACAGAAAATGAACACAACTCCTGTAAATACTGAGTCAGCAGGAATGTCGACACTTATCCTGTGTGTGTTTGTCGAGAGCAGTCAGAGTTCTGAAGTTGTAACAGCTGCTGGGAGGAAGGATCTGTGACGACGCTCCTCTGTGCACATCGGATGCAGCAGCTCTCCAGTTCAACAAGTCGAGATCAAAACGTCTTGATAATGCAGCTCATCATTCACTGTGTCTCCAGTTAACTGTGTGTGGAGCCGTTAGTTACAGTAACAATGTTACGGTTCACAAAATGAAACATTAAAACGTGTCAACCTAAATAAACCACTTCTATAATGCAGTATTAGTGGTTTATTATATGATGGTGTATTACTGCCACACTATGATGGGGAAAAAAAAAAGCATAACGAGAACAAAGACATAAAATTACGACTTCACTCTTGTAGCACTACGACTTTATTTTTGTTATATTGACTTTATTCTTGTAACGCTGCGAATTGATTCTAGTAATATGACTTTATTCTAGTAATACTAATTAATAATTAATTCTCATAATTTCCTTTTTTTCTGAGGCCCTAAGGCACATAAACATTGATGTAGTGAAAAGGAAAAAGAAAAAAAGACACTTGTGCTGTTATTTTCTACTGCAGTACAACAGTGCCGTTTTATTTTGCTGTTAAAAATTCTTCCTCTGTTAAGTAATGGAAATAAAATGGAGTTTTTCCAGACATGGGGGTCCTGTAGATTAAATGAACTCACTCCAGATGCCACAGCCTTAAACATTCTCCCCCGGTCCCTAACGTTTGGTGGATAAAAGTATTATTCCTGCCAAGCAGCAAGTACTTTTTTTTTTTTGACTTTGCAGTCAATATCCAGCCCGCCCGTGTCTCTGACTTTCTGCAGACTCAGTGTTGAATGTGAGGCAACATCAATACCCCTCTTTTTCGTCTTCGGCACGGCGGAAGTCAGCAGGAAGTGGTGAGCGGAGGCAGAGGTGGTGTCGGGCATATTCCACAGGATTCTGCACTTGGATATACTGCTAAAAATGTCCCCGAAGGGCCCGGGCAGAAATATGAGTTTTCAGACAGTGGATTATTGTGTTGCTTGTTTACTCCGGTGTCACAGTAGATTCCAGTCTCCCTGCTTTCTCTACATCTCAGAAAATCTATTAGATCAGGGTCTAAATACAGTCGTATTTTTCTTCTTCTTTTTCTGTCTTTTTTTTTTTTTTACCAATACATTTGGAGCCACAGCTAGCTCTGGACTGTCTCTGTTTCCCCATTTCAAACATTGACGTTAAGACAATGAGATTTGTAGGAGCCACATTTTCACTGCAGGAAACACTTAGCAGAACCTCGTTATAGTGAAACGAAAGCCAAAGGTGCCATAAGGGCCAGCAGTGGATGAGGGGATATATCAGCTTATCATCGGCAATTTATCTGGAAATAGATTAACTTTTTGGTAAACATCAATAGCACTCAGTGGAATAAATGGGCCAGTAGAAAGCAATGTGTGAAGAGATGGAGCCGAGAGTTTGTAGTGGTAACAGGTGTTGCGTCAAATTCGATTCCTGGAACACATTTCTGGATTAAAGTTGGATTTTCTTTAGTGACTTTCAATACAGTAATCTCCTATCAGACTCAAACCACCACACAGCCAAGGAGGCAGATCTGTACAACTAACACCTGATGATGCATATTCTCCACATACCATGGATCACACAGGAATCACTTTATGACCATACAGCAGCCTTGTTTGTGATGGATTATGGCTAACATTCCTAGTTTACATATTAAATATCAAAAATGTCTCTATGGCAAATCTTTTCAACAGCAAAAATATATTTTTTTTATAGATTTGTAGTTAAATTCAGAGGTTTGTACGGAGTCAGTAACACTGTTAGTAATAGTTTTGCATATAATGTAGAGAGATGTCATGTTGTAGCAAATCTGTAGAAAAGAAAGAAAAGATAGAGGTGAAAAGTTACCTACAGTCGAGTATTAGTGCCATGCTAAGAAAACAAACAAAAAAGGAATAAAATTAGAGTAATACAGTCATAGTATCATGAGAATAAAATCAAAATAATGAGAATAAAGTCGAAAATAAAAACAATTTTACAAGAATAAAGTCAGATTACATATATAAAGTCAAGTTAATATGACAGTCCATATGAGAATAAAGTCATAATATTACGAGATTAAAGTTGTGACATTATAACTTTATTCTTGCAATATTTCCACATTATTCTCAGTTCAGCTCAAGCTGAAAATATTTTTACGAGTTGGACGCTGTGAACTAATTTCATTGCTCCTTTCTCTTCCAAACAACATCCCTACCAATTAAAAAATCAATTAAAGCTCCTGATTTTGATTTGAGAAATCTGTTATTTTCCAAGTGTTGGTGATTTATATTTGAGGGACAAGAAGGATGCAATTGTTGGTATTTGAGAGAAACAATTTTATTATTTCTCTTTAGATTGTTAGACAGTTTAGAACGTAGCTCATTTTTATTCCAGAACGGGGTAAAGACGAAGTTTTTTTCGTTTTAAATCAAAACTGAGTTTCTCTACAACGTGCTGGTGGATTAGTCCTTTAAGCCTGGAAATGTTCTTCAGGTGATAGAAGGCTGACTTTGTGACTGTCTTTATGTGACTCTGAAGGTTCAGGTCTGAATTCATCACAAGACAACATGGCTTATCACTGAATAAAAGTCCATTTCAGGTTGTGTTTCAAACATTGATCACGGTCACCAGACTTGATCAAAGTCATCATCAAGTCTGGTGAAGTAATGGGATGATATGAATCCACACCTTACCAGTACAAAGACCAGTTTCTATCTGGTACACTGCCAATCCCACCATCTACTCTGATCTGCTTCCTGTGGAGATTTTCCTTTGTTGACCTCCATCATGATGATTATCTGCTACCTGAGTCAATTTCCTACATATTTCATTCCCATTGTGTGCGGTTAGAGCTCACTAAATGTTTCATTCATGGCCCTGTCAACAGGGGGGCTCAATCACAGTTTATTTAAACAGATTAACCTCACCGGTGTGAGGCCAAAAACCCAGAAAGTTTTTTTTTTTTTTTTTTTTTTCCCCACCGTTGTAAAAATCCGGCTGACAAAATACTTTGTGTTCGTGTCAAACATGCAGAGGAGCGAACAAAAGGGCCGCGCAGAGCTGGCTGCACGCAGCCGTTCCGGTGAAAAACTGCCCTTTAATACGCCCCGTGTCCTTCCCAGCAAACTCCCAACATGAGTGATCACTTACACATTACAGTTCAGGCCAAACTATTCATCACTGAGTCTCGGTGATGGATAAACCGGCCGAGGATCCGACGGTACGACGCTGCATTTGGGTCAGGATGAAATAAAGGCTCATAAGTCTCGTTTCTCCGCTTTTCATCAATAAAATGTTGGAAATCAAACGCCGTCGCCTCCTGCTTTGGTCACCCTTAATTCTCCGTTGTTTCCACAACAGCGGTTTCCCAACAACCACAGCTCACTTTCGTTTATTAATGTGATAATATGAGTTACCCCCTAATCTTTTGAAAATCGCTTCTCAGGCTTGAGCGTCATTTGTTAATTCTCCCCTATAATAACATATTTTGCAGCTGATTAAATTTTACAATGGGTCAAGGCGAAGCGGATCTGGTCACATTGCTTAGGGGTTTTGGAGGGATGGGAGTGGGGGAGGGGCGGCTGTTGTCAAGGATTCAATAAAGAAAACTAATCAAATGGGTGACGCAAAGATGAAGCTATTTATCCAAACGACGGAGACGTTTCTAGACGGAAATTAAAAGCTGAAAATATTCTCTGAAGTCGGCACTAAAATCTTAACTCAATCAAGCAGCTGCCGCTTTCTGCTGCGGGGAGGAGACAGATTAAAACGGGGATGACAGGCAACACTGTGCTGCGGGCCTCAGAGGTACAAAGACAACTAAATCATTTAGCAGATTAAAAATGAAAAGTAGTCTTTAAACAATGGCAGCTAGTTTGTTTTTTGTTTTTTTCCCCGACTGGAAATCGCTTCAGGAATGAAAGTCGTTTATGAGGAGAAAAAAAAAGACGGAATACTGCAGAAAGTACTTTAAGTGGATGATTGTTATTTTTTGTTGTTGTGCCTCGACTCAAACTGATAATGTTTAAATAACCAAACAAGTAAAAACAAGTTTTGTAAAACTATCAATCTGAAAAATAAGAGAGAAAAAAAGAAACTGCCAGGAAACATATCAGGGGTTGAGGCTTTGTAAGTTTTTAAATATGAAGCTGTCAGGGTCTTGGGTTGGTTTTGGTTTGTTTCTGGGTTAATAGTTTTGATTATTTGTTTCCTGTATTTCGCCTTACGGTGCGTTCACACCAAGCGCATTTTGAGCGTCAGGCGCATCTGGTTTACATTCAAAGTCAGAAAACGATCGGCTAGAGCCATTTTGACGAATCTGATTCGCCCTCGACGCGCCCCCATGTAGACTTTGAATTTAAACCAGACACATCTGACGTGCCAAATACTAGGTGTGGAGCAAAGAATCAAGCGTCTGCATTCAAGGTGCACACACGTCAAACTTGAAGAATCGGGTGCATTTTTGACACGTGTAACGTGTTTGGTGAGAACGCACCATTAGATGTTCTCATTTTGGTTACATCGGCCTTGCTTGTGTTTTACTTAAATCAACCCATTATCAGTTATTTTAGTTCACGTTATTCATTTCCTGTGTTCAGTTATTCTTTATTTCATTACAGTTATGTATTCATCACTCCTTTTTGCTTCTCTGTGCCATCTCTCTCTCTCTCTCTCCCTCAGTCTGCCTGCACTGTCTGCCCCCTTTCAGCTGCACCTGGTAACCAATCAGTGACCTGTTTTTTAAAAAAGATTTAAAGATTTTCAAAGATCTAAAAAAAAAGAAAACGTTTGCAGAGATCAACCTGCTCCGCCCCCTCGCCAACAAACAAAATCAAACGAAATTGATAGAATTTAGTTGCGCTACTTTTGTGCAGCTACAATTTCAGCATTACAGTTGACTGACAGCAAGTTTCTTTGATTTTGTAAATGTAGGTACTAGTTGACCTTTGATGACCTCTAAAGGCATCTGGAAATGTATGAATGTCTATAAAATGCCAGCGGTACAAATGAAAAATCTTTGCTGCACAAATGTAGCGCTAAACGTTTGAAATCAGTTCCATTGAACGACAACGGATGAATCCCACCTCTGAGACACTTCATGATCCCCTAACTCCACGAGGAGACCAAGGCGGTGGGATGACGGAAATCAGTTGAGACGACTGAAACATGACACATGGCACTCCGTTACCATGGCATCATTCGTCACCATTTCTGATGCACGGCAGCTAGCATGTTGCACGTTTCAAAGGAGGCAAAGAGAAAGTCAAAGGAGAGAAAGGAATGAGAAACAAAGTAAATGAATTGTTAAAGAATGTGGCACTTGGTGGCTGAGGATAATGTTTTGGTTCAGAGTGCAAAGAGGGATTTTGGACTTGTTTTCTTGTAAATAACTGATTCAGTTCAGTATTTTTTTTATTTTCGTAGCTGGTGGTATATTTTTATTCTTGCGCGTGTCAGAATAAGAATCAGCTTTGCTGGCCTGGATCCCGTGGACAAACAAGGAATTTGACTTGACGCACTCACAGCATCTAGACGTTGAGCATATATATATATATATATATATATATATATATATATATATATATATATATTTCAGGGAAAAGAAAACAATCCGTGCATGCAGTTGGGAAAAAGAAGTATTTAATAAACAGCCAATTTTTCCATTTTTCTCACTATGTTTATTTGGGAGTGGTGCGTCTTTACTTTGGGTTACTGTTGACTGTTGGTAATGACACAAAAGGGATTGTTGGATTGGTTTTTTTTTGTGAAGATTTTAACTAAAGATTTTAGACAAGGTTACGTCGGAACTGCCTGTTTTTCACTGTCTTATGAATTATAAAGTAGTGGGGGGGGGAGGGGGGGGGCAGTTTCAGCCTAAATATTTAGAATTTCCTTCTCACAATATTGAATCATGTCAGTAAACCATTTCCAAAAAAAAGTTAGTTAGAATGAAAATCAGTAGAAGTCTTTACCCAATCAATGCAGCTCATTAATTTAGACCGGGTCTCAAATTGTAACACCAGCAAGAATTCTTCAGAAGTTTTAAACCTAAGAAAACAGAGTAATGATTTAAATGATTCTACTATATATTTCACTTTTCTTTCTTTTTTTTTTTTTACAGATCTGAACCGGTCTAGTTTTATTACTTCAAAATTTTATGGCCTAAATGGAGCAAAGTTAGATTTAAGAGAGGCTAGAACAGCTCGTTAGACCCTTTGGCCTCAGTTCATCTGAAACTGACAAAGCAGAACTTCATCAGCTAGAAAGAAGACACGAGGTTCATTTTAATTATTTTTAGTCTGTAAAAGGGAAAGTCTGCACAGCTGTCACCGACAACCATGGCAATCGTTACTGCAGGGGTTACTGCTTGAGCTTTGTTTTACTTGTTTCTGGTATTACGTCAAACTTCATGGTGTTTATTTGTTGTTTTTAGGATTTTGTGTGATAAAAATTTCAGCATGATTTCTTATTTTCCCACCACTTTATGTGGCTTTTTGGAGGCCTTAAGATATTCAGAAACTCACCACACTTCACCCAAAATTGTCCCCCGTGTGAACTTATCCACTTTGTTCCAAAATGTACATAGATGTGGCCATTTTGGGTCAAAGAGCAAATTTTGACGTTTACACACCTCAAACTTTAACAAATTTTGAGCTTTCGGCTTAGTCAGAGGGGGGATTAAAAGTTATCAAAACCTTACATTTTTTAGCATGTTTAGGGGGCGTGGCCAAGCGGTTAACTTGGCGTACTCTCCAAATCAACTGATCAATTAAAATGGCCAGAAACACAGAACGTGAACACTGATTTTGCTGAGTCCATTTGTATAAATCAGATTCTCCATCCATCCATCCATCCATCCATCCATCCATCCATCCATTTCTCTAATCCGGAGTTGGGTTGCGGGGGCAGCAGCTTCAGAAGGGAATTAAGAAATCTGTAGTTAAATTGATTTCTTAACTGAATGAAACATATACATTTTAAAATGTATGTACATTCATTGAACACATTTTTAAAACAAATGTGTACTTTTTAGTTACACAGGAAAATGACACATTCATGTCAAATGTTTTCAACTTAAGAATTTCCATTTCTTACTGGTTTTGCATCATCTCTGTCATTATGTTATTGATTAGGTTTTCTTCATCTTAAGCAATATTGATTATGCTTGAAATTTGTTTTAAATTTTAGTACCAGAGCAAAGGAGGAAAATACAGATGCATGTAACACTTCAAATGTTCAGCTCCACTGCCACCTCAGATCCCTATAAAATAATTATTAAATGCTGCAGTGAACCTCAGCAGAAGGCAGAGTCGACTCCAACTCGGAAAACTAGCAGGTACGTTTTTTCCCCCCAGGTTTTGAATCCTCTTAGGATATTACTATTAAATGTGCTAAAACTAAGCGCGAGTAGAGTCAGAGATTCAGGTAATGGAGAAAGGATGAGTAGAAAGAGGCTGCACAACAGCATGACTGCTCTAATAATGGGCTGTTGAGGATTTACCTCTGCTGCCCCAGATGTGTGCAGATCACAGTTCTTCAGACACTTTCTGCCAGAGTGGCTTACTGAAACCTCGGGAAGTCAACACTCCCAGCGTGCGCTATGAGCAGTGGTGGGCAGTAATAAAGTACATTTACTTGAGCACTGTTCCCAAGTACATTTTTTGAGTACCTTTACTTTATATGACTATTTATTTTTTTGGGGAACTTGTGACTTTCACCTCCACTACATATTTATGAACGTTGTCGTTACTTGTTCCTTTTGGCTCAGCAGAGCTTTGTGGTCTGCTGTTCCAGTTTTCTTTACCGAAATGCAATTGGCCAGTTGGTATGGTCCCCACAAAAAAGGGGAACCACTCAGTCGCCGCTCACACATGGGAATTTAGAGTGATGTCATTGTAAACGTGACTGAAGTTAACCAGTTTCCTCAAGTAGACTTTACTCAGTTAACTTTGACTCAAAGTAACCTTTGAGAAAACTCGGGTTTACTTGAGTCAACTCAAATTAACTTGACTTGAGTCAAGTAAACATTGAGATAACTCAAGCTAACACGAGTTTACTCAGGGTAAGTCAAATTAACCTGAGTTTACTCAACTATGAGATTACTCAAGTAAACTGAGTAAACTTAAGTTAACTTGAGTCAAAATAACCTGCGTTAACTCAAGTAAACTTTGAGATTACTCAGGTAAACTGTGAGGAAACCAAGTTTTAATGAGTAATCTCAGGTTACCTCGACTCAAATTGACTTGATCAAACTTTTGACTGAGTAACTTTTACTTGTATCCAAATAAAATTTGACCACCACTGGCCAGTGGCGGAGCTAGACTTTTAAAGTTGGGGGGGCCAAGGAGGGGCCAGGACTACGTCTGGGGGGGGCAAAATTTAAAATGTGTGTGTGCACATCTATATATATATATATATAATTTTAAAAAAATAACCAAACTGAATATTTGGTTATCTTTTAAGCCCCTCTGTCATTTGACATGTTATAATTAACACCTTTGACTGGCGCACATGGAGACATGATAGACTTTACGCATAGAGTTCATCACAGAGGAAACTAAAGTCAATCAAATAAAAGATCCTTTCTGAATATCATCTCATGGACACTGAACTAAATGCGTCTTTCTGACCGGGAGCTCACAGCGTGTTGAAGAATTATGGACACCTTGGTTAGGAAGCTCTGTTTGGACAGGTAATATTTCGGGTCGGACCAGAATTATTTGCCTGATGGTGGTTCGGGCTTCTAATGAGTTTACATTTAATGAGTTTGCAGCACACAGAGAAAACCTAAAGAGAATATGATCTACTTATTGTATTTTAAGTAGAGGAATAACAGCTGACTGTTGAGAGAGGAAAAAAATTAAAGTGCAGATCCGTTAGGCAGAAACAAGCGCAGAGCGCTGGGCAATAAATGCGCATAAATGCTCCATCGTTACGTTCAAATTAATCACACATGAGACGACAAACGCCAAATATACAATATATAGTTACACTGCTTATGTTAATGGTGTTTTAAAAACAAAACCAGTAAAAACTTAACTGAGTTAATATGTCAGATTCCCTCCTCAGCCTCGTCTTGATAAGAACAGAGAGCAGTTCGCTGGTTTCTGTCCAGAATGTGATCAACTGACCACTTGGTGCGCAGACAGTTTCAACTTTACGCACAGAGAACATCGTGGAGCTCATTATTAATCAGACTAAGAACAATATCTGTCAGAGAATCATCTCTGATCTGGACGCTTTAACGGACCAGAGGCTTTGGAGCGTCCAGCAGCTGATCCACTTCTGCTGGTTTTTCTCCTGCTGAGGGAAGTGATGCGGGATCAGGAAACAATCAGAGTTCTGCCGTCTCTAATCACGTCATTTCGTGAAATGTTACCTGATTTCAAAAACGTTCTCGCAGAGAAATAATAAATGTTTCATTTGATGACTACAAATTGGAAATAAAATGATTTTTTTCTTTGACGGACAACGAAAAAACTCCAGCGCAACCTCTGCTCCAAACTAGGAACATTGTCGGCCCCTCTTCGGTTTTTTCTCTATTTTGCGGAGGATCAATAAATAACTTATTGGTGTTTTACCATCACCACCAGGTATGAAGTGCTTTAGCCTTTGAGTTGCACCACAGCGCAGCAACTGAAACACCCAGGAGAAGAATATCAGCTTGTTATGAGTATAAAGGAGGCTGGTATTGCATCTGATAAAAATCTATTTATTTATATCATCACATGGACTTATATAAAGTTTTATACATTTTCTTTTCATATATTTATTATTGTTTTTCTTCTTTAGATATTAGGATGACTTAGAATGATTCCAAATAATGTACAGGAATGACCTGGTGCTGTTACATGTCAGTCATCTGGGGGGGCCAATCAGATGACAGGGGGGGCACTGGCCCCCCTGGCCCCCCCTCTGGCTCTGCCACTGGCTACTAGATCCAAAGAAACCATAGATTTCAGATTTTGGTTTGTGTCACAAGGCGAGGATGATGAAGGAGGTGAAGAGGGAGAAAAGAGGAGGTGACAGGAGGAAGAGATGGATGGCTCAGAGTGACGTCTCTTAGGAGCTGAAGGAAAGTGAGAACCAGAAAGAGAGAAAGAGAAAAAAAAGAGAGATAAGGAGCAGAGGGAAGCTGCTTCAATGTCAGCTGCTGCTTGGGCGCAGAGAAAGGCCAGGCACAGTTTGGCAATGAAGGCACCTGAAATCCATTCAAATTAAAACGTACAGCTGACACAAACAACGGCGCGGGAATACAAAGAGCGACTTAGCGGTGTGTGTGTGTGTGTTTGCTGAGCCTGTGGAGAAAAGGAAAGAGGGGAGAATTTCCTTTTGTAAGGCGCGGCCTGTAGATGTGAGTGTTTATCTGGCAGTTTGCCTGTTTGCTGGAATAAGTGTCCCCCTGCTCAGTTGTGGATGTGTGCTTGTGTGTGTGTGTGTGTGCATGCGTGTGTGTGCGTGTGTGGATGTCTGCATCCAGGCATTTGCTTTGCCCGTGTGTGAGAGCATGAGCCAGGAGGTAAGCGAGCATCAGGGAGCTGGGAGCTAAGAGAGTTTTGGGAAAGGTCGTGAGGCGTAGTGGCTTGGCATTGTGGCATATTTCATTCATAAGCTCACTGGGGCATAGCTGCGCTGCAGGGAAAATGCAGCCGTAACGCCTCGGTTTGCACCGAAACGGCGCCGCGTGTTCCATTAGCGAGGTGGATCCAGGCCTCCCTCGGTCTGCGTGTTTAAAAAGTCGTGTGGTTCTGTGAGATTCTCACTGGAAAGCACTTTGTTCCACTTGTTTAACTCGTGTTTATGAGCTGCATTTGAGGGGCGGGGGGAAAGAAGACAGGATGAGGTTAAGAAAAAAATAAAGGATAAGCACCAAATATAATGGCATGCTTTTGATTTCTACAGCTCAGTATTAGCCAAGTATTGAGCTACACATACAAATTTAAATTAAGAAGTACAAATATACACCAGAAACACGTTAGCACTGATGCCAATAGCTGTGACCATAAAATCACGTAAATTGGAATTACGGAAATAAATTTGCTTAGCGGAAACAGGGCAATTCAGGAAATATATATGTTTTTCCATAAAAAGTTTTACCGCTTTAGGAAGAGGTGGATTTTCCACAGTATCGAAGTCATTGCATTTCACCAAACTGCGATGGAAACAACAATACGAGTCACATGATCAACAGCCGGGCGTTACTACCATAGACATAATATAAGAGTAGACCCCACATTGGCTCCGGCACAGGAAATACGGCGGCCATCTTGGAGCGGTACTCCTTCTTACTTTGCTCAATCAAAACAGCAGAAGATGCCTCAGCACTGAGGGATATTGTTGTTCGGATCGATGGATTATTGATGTGAGGGCTCCACAGACAACATTTCACAAATAAGATGGACATATTATTGTGTATATATTGTGATTGGAATATTACTTTACTGTATTTATGTCCACTGGTGAGATACCAGCTAATATTAGCTGCAGTGCTTGGTGTAATATGGGTTCAGCCCCACTATGAAGGCTAACTGAGATTCTGTAAATCTAAAAAAAAAAATTATTCTCTAACATTGGTTTAGATTATCTGACACAAGAGCCTACATTAGAAATGAAACAATGTAACATATATTATAAAACTTATATTATGTGTTATAACATTCACCAGCAAAGTTTACACAGACTATTAAAGACTATTATTTATATGTAATTCTTTCACTCTGTCAAAAGTAAGATAGCTCCCAAATCTTCCGTTTTTGTTTTGAAGTTTTCCTAAAGACACGATGTGAGGAAGAAGAGGGAGATATCTTTAAAGAGAGACGGATTCACTGCAGCACGGATGAATCTCACATCGGATTTTGGACTCAATCTCAGCTGCTGAATCTCTCTGAAGCTAGAACTCGTCTGCTCAAAAACATATCTATATACAGGTCCTTCTCAAAGAATTTGCATATTGTGATAAAGTTCATTATTTTCCATAATGTAATGATAAAAATTAAACTGTCATATATTTTAGATTCATTACACACAAACTGAAATATTTCAGGTCTTTTATTGTTTTAATACTCATGATTTTGGCATACAGCTCATGAAAACCCAAAATCCCTGTCTCAAAAATTAGCATATCATGAAAAGGTTCTCTGAACAAGCAGTTAACCTCATCATCTGAGTCAACAAAGTAACTCTAAACACCTGCAAAAGATTCATGAGGCTTTTAAAAACTCCCAGCCTGGTTCATTACTCAAAACCGCAATCATGGGTAAGACTGCTGACCTGACTGCTGTCCAGAAGACCATCATTGACACCCTCAAGCAAGAGGGTAAGACACAGAAAGACATTTCTGAACGAATAGGCTGTTCCCAGAGTGCTGTATCAAGGCACCTCAGTGGGAAGGAAAAAGGGTTCAGAAAACGCTGCACAATGACCAGACCCTGACCGGACCCTGAGGAAGATTGTGGAGAAGGGCCGATTCCAGACCTTGGGGGACCTGCGGAAGCAGTGGACTGAGTCTGGAGTAGAAACATCCAGAGCCACTGTGCACAGGCGTGTGCAGGAAATAGGCTACAGGTGCTGCATTCCCCAGGTCAAAGGTCAAGCCACTTTTGAACCAGAAACAGCGGCAGAAGCGCCTGACCTGGGCTACAGAGAAGCAGCACTGGACTGTTGCTCATTGGTCCAAAGTACTTTTTTCGGATGAAAGCAAATTTTGCATGTCATTCGGAAATCAAGGTGCCAGAGTCTGGAGGAAGACTGGGGAGAAGGAAATGCCAAAATGCCAGAAGTCCAGTGTCAAGTACCCACAGTCAGTGATGGTCTGGGGAGCCATGTCAGCTGCTGGTGTTGGTCCACTGTGTTTTATCAAGGGCAGGTCAATGCAGCAGCTATCAGGAGGTTTTGGAGCACTTCATGCTTCCACCTGCTGAAAAGCTTTATGGAGATGAAGATTTCATTTTTCAACACAACCTGGCACCTGCTCACAGTGCCAAAACCACTGGTATTACTGACCACGGTGTTACTGTTGGCCTGCCAACTCTCCTGACCTGAACCCCATAGAGAATCTGTGGGATATTGTGAAGAGAAAGTTGAGAGACCAAGACCCAAAACTCTGGATGAGCTTAAGGCTATCGAAGCCTCATGGGCTCCATAACACCTCAGCAGAGCCACAGGCTGATTGCCTCCATGCTGCCTTGAAGGCTGCAAAAGGATTCCTGACTAAGTATTGAGTGCAAAACTGAACATAATTATTTGAAGGTTGACTTTTTTGGTATTAAAACACTTTTCTTTTATTGGTCGGATGAAATATGCTAATTTTTTGAGAAGGACCTGTATACATACATACATACATACATACATACATACATACATACATACATACATACATACATACATACATACATACATACATACATACATACATACATACATACATACATACATACATACATACATACATACATACATACATACATACATACATATATCCAATATATATTATTAATCATTATTTATTTGTGTTTGTATAGTTATATAAAAATGTATTGATATTACTAAATCATTTAATAAATTATGAACGGCTGTGTGGTTTGTAATATGCTCATCATACATCAATATCAGAATATTCCATTCCTATTCTATTGGTATAGCCACTAAGCATATTTTAATATGCTGAACTATGTATTAAAAACATACTTAAAAATACAATTGTTTATAAATGTAGCTTTGATAGATGTTTGAATAAGGTTACCTGTAACAAAAAAGCGTGTTATGATCGATTAAATGTGCTGATACGTCATTTTGCCTGCTAAACATATAAGCTGAGTGGAGTGGTGGACAGCTCCAAGATGGCCGCCCTAAATCTCGCCAGCGACAATAGACGAGAGCGGTCCATGAGGCGTCTATTTTTATATTATGTCTATAGTTACTACTGGCGGGAGCGACGAAGAAGACAAGAAGTAGTTGGAGGATGATGATGATGATGCTCACAACTTACGGCGCGAACATACTCGTTCACTTGTGATTTCAACTGCATTTCTTGTTTAATGGAAACAAAGCAATTGGTTAAGTGTGTGTGTGTGTGTGTGTGTGCGTGTGTGTGTGTGTGTGCGGGGGTGTGATTGTGTGTGTGGGCATGTGCGTGGGGGTGTGTGTGTGTGGGCGTGTGCGCGTGTGTGTGTGCTGTTTTTTTTTTACTTTAGCGGAATATAAACAAAATTTTGTGAACATTTGTAATGGAAGTAGACTGTCAATGTCGTTACATTCCTCTAAGGAACTAAACTTAATTGTCTACCCATATTCCAATAAAAATGGTGGCTAATATATCTTAAGGTTCTGTTATTTCAGTCTAACTTACTTCCTTTGCATTTGTTAGATATACTTTTTACAAAAACCTTCTTAAATAAATACTGTTTTTTAATCTTTTCAGCATGCACATCTTAAAGCATGTGGACAAACTCTCCCAGAGTCTTGCCTGTAAAACACAGCTGCTTCTTCAGCGTGACCTTTGACCCCCTAAATTACTGCTCATTAATTGAGTTTTTCCTGTGTGCCCATGGGATTGGGTCTCTGTCCCATCTTGGTACATTTGATGTAGTGCCTTAACCTTTGCATTTTCTAGGAACAGTGAATTACCAACAGCGGCTCTTGGGACGTTCTGTCGATAGAGATTTGGTGAAAGTTCCCCCTTCCTTCCTCCCTTCCTTCTTTGTTTGAAAAAGAGGAATAGCAGCAGGGTGCTGCTGTTAAAATGCACTCCATCACCATTAGCACACGTGTAACCACCTCCAGACAAAAAAATCAGACACTTTGGTGGTTTTTGTTGGTTGCTGTGTCGGAAGGAAAAGCCATTTGCACTTAATGTAAATTTGGTAGCATTTAGTGAAGGAACCTGGATCCATTCACTTCAAAGAGCTGCACAAAGAAGAAATGTTTGAAAATGAAAATTTTTCTAATGACATTTTATCTGTAATTTAGTTTCATTTTGATTGATTTTGTGGTTGAAGTTGACAAAAAGTATGTTCTTACAGAAAAAAAATTGTAGGTTTTCATGAAATCTAAGATTTCAACATATAAATGTCTAATTTATTTACATAGCATTTCGTTAAATTTTAAACTGCACCAAAGTGCTCTGGAAAAATGATAAGACTGTGGAACACGCTGATGAACGTCGTGGTTTTCAACCATGTGGTGTGGAAAACAGTGAAAACACGTCTACGTGGCCTTTCTTCCATTTTATTCAGTTGTCGAATAAATAAGTATATTTTTAAATTAAGTGGAATAATAGGAGCTACTGCAGTGTGCGCAGAGCATTGTTGTAAAAACCAAAGAATGGCTTACGCTAACTGACTCGGGTCATAATGTTCATGGTAAAGAAAGACAGGACTTTACCCACAGTTAAAGTCACGTAGGACTAAAAAAGCAGCTTTTTACGCTTTTTTAATGTTTTTTTTACGCTTTACAAATCCGTTCTCTGTAAAAAAAAAAAAAAAGAAAGAAAGAAAGGTTCTTACTAGCTTAGACTCAAGTCCTATCATTCATAGTAAAGAATGATAGGACTTTACCAAAAGTTAAAGTTCTTGTGTAGGTCTACAAAAGCCAATATATTACACTTTCTTAAGTATTTTTTTATGCTTTCCAAATCCATTCTTTTTTAAGTTCTCACTAACTTAGACTCAAGTCCCATCATTCAGGGTAAAAAGAATTCCATCACTCGTAAACTTCACATCTCTGGTAGCAGTGTATATCCTGGTCTGTATGGTGTCTCTTTCTGCATTGCAGAGCTAAATAAACTCCTGCAAGGATTGAGAATGATAACAATCATATCGTGATGGAGTTTAAATCTCAATGAAATGAAACAGTGGGGAAAAATGTTCAGACAGCTTATTTGAGAGACTGATAAAGCTGTTAAGAAAACAGCTGAAGATGGTTCTGTATTGAGTCATGGTGGTTTTTCACCAACGTCATGATAGACATGGAAACCTCCCCGCCCCCATGTCTGTATGTTTGGATTATTATTATTTAAATAAAGTTCTGAAACCATTTGGCTCTTGCTAGGCATGATGCAAAAACAATAAAAATATTCCTCCTCTTCTTCGCCGACGGAACGACTCTCCAAACTTCTCAATAAAGTTGTGGTGTCATCACCTTTACCCAGACAGGGTGAGCTGACAGAAATGTAAAAATGAGCATGACTCTCCCCCCCCCCACACCGCCGCACAGTCTGGGGAGGCAGAAGCTTGTCACTCTCTGAGACTCTGACACACCATTTCAACCCATTATCCACCTCCAGCGTGCAGCGCGGTGTCATTTGGCGCTCATTTCCCATATTTCTGTCAGGCCGGCCGGTTGTGTGACAATAATGGCCCGAACACCTGAACAGTATACATGTCATTGCTTGTTAACCAGGTATGAGGAGCATTAATGAGATCTCACCCTGAGTCTTATTTCCGCCGACTCCCAGACATCAGCAGAAAAGTTCATCTGGCTCAGCCTGAGCTCGGATGACAGAGGAACAGGACGCGCTCTCATTTAACATATCTCACATTTCTTTCACCTTTAGCGCTGCTCAATACCGGCTGATGGCTGACCTTTAGCAGGAGAATGAGGAAGGCCTGTGACTGTAAGCCCCCCCCCATACCCCCATTCACACTCGAGCGGGGTGAAGCACACACACGCACACGCGCGCACACGCGCGCACACACACACACACACACACACACACACACACACACACTTTTTCCTCTAAGGTCGTAGCCCGAGGAAGTCAATAAAAGCTGTGAGCTTTTGTGTTTGCCAATACTCCTCGGCAAACGCTTACCGGTTGCTAGAGACAAACATGAGGAGGAGACTCTCAAGCAAATTGATGGAGGAGGAGCACACAGACGTGCATACACGCACACATACACACACCATACACGCATGCATACGATGGGATGGTGTCAGTTTTGACGTTAAGATGAAAATATAATGCAGTGTTGTCTTTCCACAGCCTCTGAGCGGCATGCTAGCGTGATTTAGCAGAGGGCCTCTGACACAGAGCCGTTGTTGCGGCAGGTTAAACATCGAGTCGCACTGGCGGGTAAACAAAGGGGAAAACAGTTGCATCAACACACATACACGCGCACACGGAGGGAGGAAAAAGCTCTCAGAGGTGCGCATGCCACCCCAAAATCCTGCAGAGACGAACATTAAGTCATACAAACACCTTGAGTGTCAGCCTTGGCTGCGAAAGGCCGGGGAAGATGGATGGTCTCCAGCCCCGGCTGCTCAGGCAGTGATGAATGACCAGATAATTTCCAGGCCACACACACACACATACGCACACACACGCACGCACACACATACCAGAACACAAACCTGCACACGCACCTACACGGCATCGCACACTCAGATATATCTCTATGAACACCGACTTGATTGCAAAAAAACAAGAAAATACAATTGCAGTCAAGAAAAAGAACCCATATTTTACACCTGCGCCCCTGCTGCACCGTACGGACGGAAAGGTATGCAATGTTTGAAATCATTTACAAATTCAAATTCAAAAATACTTTATTGATCCCAAAGGGAAATTAAATGTCGTTGTAACTCATTTAATTAAAAGAGTTGTTGTATATGGTGATGGAAAGGAAAGACCTCCAGTAGCGGGGTGGTGCTGAAGAGGAGCACGGGAGACGTACCGTCAGACCATCAGTTCCCAAAACCCCCCACACAAATTTTGTTAAAGCATGCATGGGGCCAATGTCTGTCTAACAAATCCTTCAGGTTTGTTAGACAGACAAACCTGAAGGGTTTGTCTGTCTAACAAACCCTGTCTAACAAACCTCACTGTTCTCTGTTCACTGAACAGTGAACAGTTCTCTGTTCACAGTGAACAGAGAAAGGAGTTAGGGGAAAGAAGCTGAAGGTAACTCTGGAGAAGCTGTAAACAGGCACAGCTCTTCTGGGAAGATGTGTAGACTGGACCCCTGTTGGCCCTGAAATTCATAAATGTGTATTCATGGAAGAGTAGCCATTAAGAAAAACTGGCTACTGTTCAAAATTTACCAAGAAACATTTTGGGCGATACAGCAGAAAGTGTAGTAAAAAATAAAAAAAAGCCCAAACTCAAACTTATTCAAAAAACAATGTGTGTAGAAAAATAATCAATGTGCATCAGCCTTCATAAACCATCCCCACTGGAAAACATGGTGCTGCCAGCATCATGTCTTTCTTTAGCAGGAAATGAGAAGATGGATGAGGAAGAAAACCTCATATTAGAGGCCATGACAGGCATAATAACGACCCAAATCATACAACCAAACATGGTTAGACATAACTATTCCAGATAAATTCTTGACCTACAGTGTCATATTGTCACCTTCATAAAATAATGGCCTCAGTCATTTTTTTGCCTAAGACATCTACTGAAAAGAAAGAGGTGGAGTTAATATACATGGCTTCTCTCTGGATACCCCGTCCTTCACACACACACTCCCAAAAACTATTAGTAACAGGTGAGCTGGTCCCACTAGATTACCTTCAAGTATGAATGTATTTAAATGTCTACTTCTCCTGAGGCTCTGGGTTTGCCTATGGGGGCAAATACTTTTTATATACACTGAAAAAACACACACAGGCACACACACACACACACACACACACATAAAGATAAGCATCAAATTCCTTCACCGAGGAACGTTTGGCTTTTCAAACCATCCAAGCCACAAATAAATCTAAAACTGGTGCCTAATAAAAAAACAAACTGTATTGATAACCGACATTGTGACAAACTATCACCTCCACAAATCATGTGAGATGGCGTTCAAACACAATCAACATTTAAGCACACAACATGGAACCGCTGCCTTATCTAAGGTAATCACACTCTATGAGATGAAACCTTTGGCTGAGTCCACAGGCAGCTGTGATTACCCATTCTGGGGTTATTTTATTTCCTGCTTCCTGTCTCCCTTGGCGTTATGGAATGAGTTCTGATAAACGACATAATTAAAGCTCATGCTGTGCTGCTCCTTCCCGTTTCCAATCATCCTCAGAAGCCACTTCTTCAGAGGGCCAGTGGGACTCCCCAGCTGTGCCAGATTGACAAATTTGGTCACTGTAATACAGACCCCCCTAGACGCTATGGCAACCAGTGACACCTATGGGTGCTCCGCCCTTTGATTACAGATCCTTAAAGGGACAGCATTATGTAAAATTGACTCTTTTGAGCTTCTCATTATGTTATAATTTTACTCCCTCATCAAAAACATACCTGGAGTTTTGTTTTGATTCTTTCAGGCATGTTTGGCAAAATCTTTAATCTCCCGTGGCAACCATTCGGGGGAGTGCCTAAATGCTTGCTCTCACCAAGCGCCATCTTCTCCATGTAGCTCCTACTCCATTTCCAAGTCAAGTTTCCACCCTCACAGAGCACCAACCCTTTGCTCCTTCAGACTAGCCAGCAGCAATTAGCAAACGCCTGTAGAACTGCTCATCTCATGAGCATCGTTACAGGAGGTACTTCTCAGTGAAATGTTGGTGAAAACATTGGTAAAAGGTTAACAGAAGAGCCATATTGTGATGGCTTCCTGGAGGCGGAGTTTTAGAAAGAGCAGGAGCTTTTTAAAGAGACGGAGGCCCAATTTTAAGGTGTTAAATTATGAAGTCAAAACTATTTTAAGTCTTATTTATGTTTTATATCAACTGAAGACGACATTGTTTCATTTTATACCACAATCAAGTAACTATGTATCTGGAAAATACACAACACTGCCCCCTTTAAAGATATCTCAAACTTTAGGAGGTTGAAATATTTGATCAATTTAGTTAAAACAATTTTTTTAAAAGCTGCTTCTGATGAACATTACGAATCTGTGTAATAATATATAAAGTAGGTTTCAGCCAGTATGTCCTACATTATTGGAAATCTTCATTTAGTGCACACACATATTCTTCTATGTCCTCCGCTTGCCGCCTGCCAGCAACAACTATTAGATGAATTCGTTTTCAGTGGGAGTTAAAGGCAGGAACGCTCACCCTAACCAGACGAAACGGCTCGCAAAGTGAGCACCAATCCTAAACGCTCTCGGTTTTCAGCAGTTTAATTGCAGAAAAAGAAGAAGAAAAAAAAAAGAGAAAAAAAAAGGTGCGTTGCCATGGAAACTAAGACCTAGCACTCGTCCAGAGAGCAGAGCTGGGGAAAAAATAAAATAAAATAAAGATGCAGATAAAGTCAGAGGAAACAAGGGATAGGCGAGAAAAACAGAAAGGAGAACGGAGCAAAACAAATGACGGAGCGACGCGTTTAATCAGGTCAAACTGGAAATGTAAAGTCTAGATGGAGGTGTGAGACCTTCCTGTTGCAAAAAAATAAAAAAATCTCCCTTTTTTTTTACTATCATTTCTTGCTTCATCAAAATTCCTTTTTGTCTCCCCTTCCTCTCCGTCTCAGACGAGGTTCTTTCAACGTGCAAAACAAAATTCACAGCAGCCGCAGCCTCAGCCTGTTCCCGGAGCACGTGGAGGACTTAGCAGGATACTTGTGATTCTTTAATGAACCATCTGTCTCATCAGCTCAACATCACATTTTTATTTATTTATTTATTTTCTGAAGAGGTTTGACACTGACGGAGCTGGATATCTCCATATGTTAACACACAGGCTGTTTTTTTTTTTTTTGGTTTCCTTGTGTCATCGCGAGTGACAAAGTAGTGAGCGTATGTGTGACTTAAAAGTTTCTTTCACAGGGAACAAAGTGAGATATTAAGGAAGGGAAATCACAGGATGCAGAATTATGAATTATCATACGTGGGACATGAAAAATTGAAATTTGTTTCTATACGGAGGGAAGAAGAATCCAATCTGCAGTGTAACCCCATATGACCGTTGGATACAGAGGAGACGACTTTGACCCTTTGGACAAAAGGAAAACTTTACCTCTAGTTCCTGTTTTTCCATTCGGTGCAGCTGACAAACAGCAGAGCTTCCAACCTGGTGTCTGAAGACATTGTTGTCACTTTGGATGAATTCAGTTTGAATTCATCCAGAGTCAGTAGATCTGGAGGTCTGGGGTTAAAACCTCTGATGAACATCAAATATTTGCTCTGCTAATTAATTTGAACTACAACCAAATTTTCTACCTTTACTACTTTGTTCATGGACTAGCCTGCATGAGACCCACGTCCATTACTGGACACATCCCTGTCCTCTGCAGCAGACGTCTATAACTCATTCATATGCACCATTTTTCTGAAAGTAGTGTGTGTTTTTCTTTCTCCTTCCACACACACTGGATGTTTCACCCTCAGGAGCCGCTGAATTCGGAGAGACTTTGAAACCGATGCTAAGCTGAGATTGAACAGCAGAGAAAAAAAAAAAAAAAAAGGTGGCAAAGAAAATATAGTTGACTGCCTTATGGAGATAGTTTGAATATATTTCTCTAGAATATCGAAGAAATCATAAAACTTTGTGGTAATCTTGCAATCAGAAAGCACGGACACAAATAGACAATTTGAACAAAAGTTGAGAGAGCGTCGTTATCCACAGTGTAGGGAGTTTTGTGGCAGCCTGGGCTGAAAGGTCGCTCAGAGAGGAAGAAGCCGTTACCCGGAAAGCATTGTGTAAAGACAGTTTGTGAAAACACAAAGATCTTCATTTGTGAAAACAAAAGCTGTGATGTGATGATGCTGCAGCTGAATTGCTCGTCCATCATTACGTTTGAATGAAAAACAGGAACATTTAGCAAAGTTGCTCAAGGAAAACACAGTCAATGTTTTAAAACGGTCGACACAAAGCCCTGGTCTCAGCCCCGCAGTGTGATGGAGCTGAACAGGTGTGTGAATGAAAGATGGACAAGAAATCAGCCTCAGTTCCGTCTGGAGGAACGGGACAAAACTTCAACCAGCTGTTGAGAAATGTTTGTGCATGGACATCATAAACATTTGACCAAAGTCACACAGTTTGAAAAGAAGTTCTACACGATTTGAAGACATTTCTGTCAAATTTTCTCTTTATTTTGACCGGAGAGAAATAATTTTGGCAATCTCAAGTGACCTAAAATAGAAACAAAATTAGTTTAATTTTATACCGTGAGAGAAAAAGACGTTTAATAATAATAATAATAATAATAATACATATCTATATAGCACTTTTCTATAGTACTTAAAGATGCTTTACAGGAATCAAGCAAAAATAAATAGTTACACTTAAGCACATAAAACAAAATCATAAAAGGGAAAAAAAAAAAAAAAGTGTTCCAAGCTTCCGTTTTATAGAGCAGCTTTCGCCCCTAGAGTCCCTCACTCAGCTCCTTCAGACCAGCCAGCAGCAATTAGCAAACACCTGGTGGAACTACTGAGCTCATTATAGGAGCCACTTCTTAATGAAACACTGGGAAAAACGTTGTTAAAGGGTTTTAATAGAGGTGCGACGTCATGGTGACTTCCTGAAGGCGGAGTTTCAGAAAGAACAAGAGTTTCTTAAAGAGACAGAGGCCTAAATTCAAGGTATTACATTTAGTTTAAGTCATATTATATACATACTATTTTAATAAAAACTGAAAGTAACAGGTACATGGTTGTGCCATAAAATGGCAGTTTGTGCCTGGAAAATAAATAATACTGCCCCGTTAATCGAAGTGTCTTTACGTTTTCTGTAGAGATGAGAGAAAGAGGAACAAGAGTTCACTTTGGACAGCAAACTTCTGAAGCAATGCTTCATGTTCGCCAGCTGTTCAAGACGAGATCAAGGACAGATGCTGCATCCAGAGGTTGTGGTTTGAGGAAAAATAGCCTCACTCATGTCCGCGTGAGGGCACCGATCACCTGCCCTTGACCCCTCCGTGCAGACAAGACCACACAGCTGGGTCAGCCGAGCGACCCCACTGACCCCGACAGACAGCTCCTCGCCACCAAACATGCAAATAAGCCCGCTGGCGCTGCCGGCATGTGTTTAGGTGGAAAATTCCAGTGACACCTCCATCTGTTTAGAATGGGGCGTCGGGAGAGCAGATGGAGGTGTAAGAAGACCAAGACTGGGGGCTGGAGGGGAGACAGGTGAAAGTTAACCAGTGATGAGCGTCAGATCAGCTTTCGTACAAGAAAAGAAAGAAAATAGCTTCAGAATGTGAAGGACGCACATGTGGACACGTTCGTGGTTTGGGAATCGAAAGCCCTATTCACATTTTGCATCAACTTAACGTTAAAACTACTTTTCACCAAAAGTAGTTTTTACTTTTGCTCGAGTCACTGCTAACTCACTGTTCTTGGTTCCTTTTCACCCAACGGATCAGCGACACCCTGCATGTTGAAGCTTCAGCAGGAAAGAAGATTCTGGAGTGGCCTAGTAGAAGTCTGAATCTAAGGCAGTGGTTCTTAACCTGGGTTCGATCGAACCCCAGGGGTTCGGTGAGTCGGTCTCAGGGGTTCGGTGGAGCCTCTGCCACGGAGATAAAGACACACTTGTGTAAAGTCGTGATGACGCCTCACTTTGCCATCACTTGCTGCAGAGGATCACGTTACATAGCTTAGCCAATCAGGGCTGCGGAGGAGCCCTGATTGAAGGAGCTCCACTCTCAGCATGGATTTGAACTTGTGTCTTTAATTACTTCAGCAAAACTCAGTTTTTACCAAATTCTATAGTCTAAATCTGCTCCTTAGTCACATCTTTTCGGGGTTGCTACTGCCTCTAGTGGCGTGGGAGTGGTAACACAGCAAATAATTACTAAATCAGAATACGGCAAAGTATTCTGTGTCGGCGGGGTGGGGGGGGGGTAGGAATGAAAACAATAGAAATGAGAAGGGCTCAGTGAGTGCGCATATGAAACTGGGAGGTTCAGACTTGATATGCTGCCCTTACATAGGTCGTTTTGTTGCCATCAAGGGTGGGGCGGTCAGCTTTAGAATTGAATTCATCATTTGAAAACCACCTTGTGCATTTAGTCACCTTTTCTTTATCCAATGCGAACATTTCATGAATGATTTGGAGTATTTCGGTGTGACAAAAGCAAGAAAAGCAGATATATGGAAGGGAACAAATACTTTTTGTTTCTTGGTGTTAAACCCTGGTGTTAGTGGAGCTGTTGTCAGCCAGTTGCTATGGCAAAGGGTCTGTGTGTAGCGTAGCTGACACAAAGATTGAGAAAAAAGTCATTTTTTTCTGAATTATTTTCCCTTTGCTGTGACACACTGCACTAAATTGATAATACTTCCAACTTCAGGTTTCATTTTGCTAACTTGTCCTAACATGGCAGTGCGGCTACAGATGGTAAGTAAAAGAATCGTCTTTTTGACCTCAAACATTGAGAGCATAAGCAAACAATAATATGCTGCGCGTCTGAGAGATCGTGTTAACGAAACGGCAGGAGAGACTTCTAAAAAAAGACGGAGAAGTTCCTTCTGTGTCACTGGAAAGGCTTTGATCCAATCGAATCAAGCATCTCTGCTGATCAGACGATCAGCCTCTCAGTTTCTCTTGGAAAGTTTTGGAGAGGAATCAGAGCACTTCCTGCTCCTGTGTCATTAATGATTAAAATCCAGAAATGGCTTTTTTTTTTTTTTCTCATCTCACGACTCTCATGAATAACGATGAAAAACTTATCTCTGTGACTTCAGTCTGAATATTCAGCCTAACAAGGCTCCCCTTTTGGGTCTTATCTCAATGTGCAGATCTGCAGCTCAAACATGGCTGCTCTCTCCCTCTGTGATTTTTTTTTCTTCTTTTTTCTGGCCGATATTTGCTTCCATCTAGGTCAGCAGCACCCCACTCTGTACAATCTGACAACCTGATAACGCGATGAGACCATTAGCGCTGCGGGCTCGCGGCCCGGGGCGCAGCCGGCTCAGGCGTACCTGCGCCAGCCGCGGGGCCCCAAGTGCTCGTCTCTGGGAGATTAATGATCCCCGCAGCTGCACGGAGCGGACCACTCCTTGAGTGTGAAATACACCTCATGTGCCTGGCTGCAGCTCTGATTTATTCCCGCCTGCGTGCTTGTCCTCGATGTCTGCGGGGGGGGATGTGGGTTGTGTGTGTGAGGAGTGCAGGGGGGGCTTGTCTTTGTTTTACCGCCGGCGTGTAAATGAGCTCTCATTGTGCTTCGCTTGATTTTTTATTTGTCCTGTTAATCGGAACAAAATCAAACCGATGTCGTGGTAAATTATGGAAATGCATTGCCGGCGTAATCAAGCGAGAGAGAGAGCATGCAGAATTATTTGCATCTGATGGGAAATATGAATAAATGAGCAGCAACTTTACAGATGCCACTTTACAGATTTGTGTTAATTTCCTTGTCGTCGTAGCGATGTATGAGAGTTGACCATTAGAATCTATTTATTTCATTTCTTTTAACTATAGTCAATCACAGTTCAGGTTCGCAGGGGTTTATTATGTGAAATAGACTTTTATATTATGATATTCTGTCATCCGAAACAAACATGGAGTGTTACCTGCATGTTTGAGATATCCTTTAATCTCCATGGCAACCATTTGAGGGTGCCAAAACATTTATTCTCACCAAGAGCCGCCTTTTCCACATACCTCAGAGCGCCGCTCTTCAAGCCGAGCTTCTACCTGACAGCACCTCTCCACCATGACTCTCACATTCCTTCAGACTAGCCAGCAGCAATTAGCAAACACCTGGTGGAACTGCGAATCTGCTGACCTCATCACAGGAGCTACTTCTCAGTGAAATGCTGGTAAAAACGTTGTTACGGGGTTAGCAGAGGAGCCTTGTTGTGATGACTTCCTGAAGGCGGAGTTTCAGAAAGAGCAGGAGCTTCTTAAAGAGACAGAGGCCCAATTTCAAGGCACTAAATTACAACATATATTGATATAAACAGCATTTTTATAACGACTGAAGGAAAACTGCCTGGAAAATGCACAATCCTGCCCCACATAAGTGTTACAATTGTGAGTATTAGAGGTGTGCCGATCGATCGGCCACCGATCATAATCGGCCGATTTCCGTGAAAAAGTGTATGATCGGTGATCGCCGATCACGGTCTCTTGTTGCCGATCACACAAACCGATCACCTGCATCTCATTTCACAGCCTGCCTGTGCAGCTGGTCTCCTCTTTCCTTCACACTGAGCAAATGCGCAGCAACAAATCCTAAGCGATGTGGAACTATAACGCACTGAGTGAATGGGGAAGTTTGCGTGTTGCGGCGGAAAATTGAAGCACGTCAAAATGCATCAACACAACGAATCTAATACGACATAAAAACAATGTCATACTTGTTGGAGTTTGGCTACATCGAGGCTCACTGCAGTAAAAAAGACATATGGAGGATCAGATAGCAGGTAAAGCAGCGCACAGCTACAAACACTCACCCGGATTAGCATGACGGTCAGAAAGCTAAACAAATACCCCGCAAAATTATTTAAGTCTTTGAGCTGCGATGTAAGACGCTGGTTCTACTCTCGCTGTTGAACCACTGCTACGCGCTACAGGTAGTAATATTTCAATGACGGAGCTCCACTTCTGCTCCACCTGGTAGTGACTCTCACACCGAACCCGTCTAAAGCTGCAGCATCAAACCTAAAAAAAAAAAAACATTTTACATACATATTAAAACTTTCGCTGTCCTAACATGAGACAGATAATCTCTGAAAAAATAATTGACCTCCTCTGCCTCCTCCCTGTTCTGCATAATTACTCCGCTCAGTCAGAAACAACCACTCAGAACTAGCAGTAATCAGCTAGCCGCAGTGCTATCAGGAAGCTTTCATTCAGTAACTCTTGATTGTTTATTGTAATGGATCCTGTATTTGCCTTTGAATGTTAAGTTTTACACTTGAATTTTTTGGCAATGTTGAGAGGTTTTATTTTGGCTTTTTGCATTATTTAGCCTCTTCAGAGCCTTCATATGTTTTCAGTTTATTAAAGATAGTATTATTGATAGCAGTACAATTTGCAGAATGCCTGTTTTGTTTTTTCCTTGGAAAAAGTTATTAAAAACAAGTTTTTGATTAAATTAAGGTGAATTCATGGTTCCTTTTTCCACATAATGTAACCGGTAGTGTTTATGATAAAAAATAATAAGAATAATTATGTGATCGGTGATCAGTGATCAGTGATTGGCCCCCATGGGTGATCGGTATCGGTATCGGCAGGAAAAAACCTGATCGGCACATCTCTAGTGAGTATTGCTTCCTGGTTTTTATTCTTTACTTGAAGAACAGTTTTGTTCAGTTGGAGCCAGTGATGGCGTTTTGGTTGATTTGGGTTTTTGGATTTCGGTGCCCAGTCTGCCAGGTGGGAAGGGGCTTTTGGTCGGGGTTGGTGGGGTGTGTAGTGTTTTGTGGAGTGGGTGTGTGTGTCCATGCTTGGGCACCTCATGGTTTGCAGTGTGGGATTGGTGGAGTTCCCAGTCATTGGGGTTCTCTACGTTGACCTTTCCTGCTTTTTCCTGAGGCTCCAGCCTCCGGCCTGCAAGGCAGTGGAGCGTTAACTGAACATGACCACATCGCTTTATACACAGGATTTGTGAATGTCTGGAAAGCTGATTGTGCTTCTGTATATAAATGTGAGAATCATAGAAAAATAAATCCGACTAAAATGAAAGAAAAGGGGAAAAATACAAGTTAGTGGGATTAAAATGAACAGGAGAGAAAATAAAGAAATGTAAATAAACTGGTAAAATACAGTTGCATGCTAACATACTATGCTAACTGGTGAATCATAAACTATATTTAAAATTTTATGATATAAATAAATGCAAACTTGTTAATGTTCCAAGTGTGAATTCAGGTAAAATGTCTACTAGTTGATGAACTATGAATGTCACTTTCATCCTGTGGGAAGTGACCTCAGTGCTACTTCCTGTTAAGAATAAAACGGCACAAGACAGATTTAAGTCTGACTGAAATCCTCCAGCTCCTTTTTGGAAGTGGTGACATGGTCTTTTAAGATTTCTCTATTCATATTTTACTGGTGGGTGAAATTATAACGAGAGAGAAAAAAAAACAAACGAAACAAAAACACAGCATTCCTAAAAATGGAAGCCCAGGAGGGGCGATTAGACAACAAAGCGGGCCTCATTAACAAATTACTAGAGGCTGTTCTACATATTCACAAAATGTGCAGCATTCTTCAGGAACATTCGCTTGAATAAAACATTATATCATCTTAAAAAGAATCATCGCTGGAACACAATAAAGAGCTGAGGTGTCAGTCGTCAAACCCCTAATGTGCATATGGACACATTTCAGCCTTAAACTTCATTTTGTTTGATTTGAATGGTTTGTGACAGACCAACAGTGTAAAGTAAAAGTGAGAATCTGTGTTGCTTGCATTTGAATTCACCTCTTTATTGAGATACCCCTAAAAAGAAATCCTGTGTGACCAAAGAAAGTCACTAGTATGAAACCAGGTGTTTTGTGAAGGCCAAATATGTCTGCCTCAGAATATTATTGAGCAAACACCATCAAAAAGACAAAGACATTATCCATCAAAAAGACTAAAACATTATCTTCCATTACATTATATAAGACATAACATTATAGACATAACATTATAGACATTATATAAGACATAACATAACATTATATATATGGTTAGGACATCAAAAAGTGTCAACGTGTGCAAAGCTGGTGGTTTGATTGACAACCGGTTCAGACTCGTTTGTAACCACAGTTTTACAGAAATAGAGGGAGGATACTTCTCTTTCATAAAACCTTGATTCTGTTTAACAACATCAGCCAGGATATTTTGAATTACGTAAAACTGAAGAAAACATTTGTGTTATTTTGGCAACTTCTCAACAAAAGTTCCTTCATACGCAACGACAGCTGCAACACAAATGGATCAAAAGCTCTGGAGATTCCTGAATGCTCATGTTAGCAAATGTTCAACTCAAGAACTTCCTTCTTAGCTGCATTTGTTAGGTTAATTGTGTTTTTGCACCCGATAGTCTGGTAGACTGGGTTGACTTGGGAACCAAATTGCAACATTTGTTCCACTTTCAGCTGGTGCAGTTCACTTTCATGCTGTACTGAGTCAAATAATCCTGTTGGAAAGCATGCTGCCCTCCTCGCCTGTGGGGGCGCTGCACCAAGAACCACAGAAGGAAACTACTCAAAAACTGTTATGCTTTTAATACAGCTGACCTCTTCTAAAATGCAATGCAACAATCTTTACAGTTGCACTCCACAGCCATCACCCCCAGTGTCCTCTACAACTGCTTAGCACCCGTTTAAATCAACGGGCAGCAAACGCCTGGAGAGATGGATAGTGTTGCTTATCGGGGCTCTGTTGGCAGTTTGTTACAGGAAAGCAAAAAGGATAGCTGCTGCTAATGACCTTGGATGTACAACCCACCCCCCACCCCCCCAAAAAACAAGAAAAAACCCAGTGTGTGCTTGTACATCATTAGTTAGGGAGACATGCTTAACCGCACACAACTTCACCTGTGGTGGTGTGTGACGGCCGTACAGTGTGCAGTCCTCTGGACCCGGCCGCATGCAGGATGTAGCCGACCTCGTCTTACCATTGCTCTTTCCCGCTGCGGATAAATGATGGGGAATCTGCAGGCAGGCCAACCTCACAGAGGTGATGCATGGAGCTGCCTTCATGACCTTTTGTTCAGGTACACAGCTGGACCCAATTAGGGGACGAGTCCATTCGTTCCCATGGCTTAAAGCTGGATCTTTACTGCAAGTTTTTATCAGTGTAAGGCTGCAATAAACGTACAGGTTCTTTAAAGATGACACAATCTCTTTCTAGTAGACAGACTCAATTTTTACCAGTTAAAAGCAGATTTCATAGTGTGGAGCAAATACATGCCAGGTTTCCACATGTCGACCACCTCACACACAGTTCTGATTTTATTTTTTTATTTTTTGCATGGTCGTCCATGCTAGTAATTAAATGCGACCACAGTCAGACTTCTGTGAACAATTTGCGACCCCAAAGCGTCCCCATGCGCAGAAGAACTTTGACGTCACCCAACAGAATCTGTTTATAGTAATAACGGATAATAAGCGTGAATGGATGGATTTTAACATTTATTCAGCAATTGGAGCCGACAGTATCATCACAAAGTCAGAACAAGATGAAGGAAGTTAATGGAACAAAAGCACAGTGACATTTTGTATTGACTGCAACTTTTGTAGAGAAGTGTGTTTGGATTTGTAGTCGGAGGTAAGAGTGGTGGGATTGTGATGTGATGCGTTTCAGTGGATGTCTTTCATAAGCTAATATTTATAATTTTTAGACATGTTTTACATTAAAGTTTACAGCGTCTGGCTTCTGCTGGTGCAGAATTACGACGCAAGTCTCACGTCAATGACATAAAAGTCGCATAAAATGAGATGTGAAAGTTCAGACTGCAGCCGCTTTGAAAACATTCAGACCAGATATAGAAGTGGCAAAAATGTGAATTGTTTAAAGGGGCTGGAAAATATCAGAAGTTGGAGAGTCAGACTGAGGTGACACAGGTCACGTCTTGGGACAAAAAAGTGGATTTGGGTCATATTTTACGTAGCTACGTTGCTAGTGCAAAAATATTTTCACATTTAGCTGGGGGAGGGCATTTATAGTACAGTTTATAATTTATCATGAACATTTGTTATAAGAGTTTTGATTTATTGTTATCTTGATAAATTTTAATTGATGTCAAAAAAGAACAAAACAAAAAACTGACATTGGAAATGTTATTCTTACTGTTTTATTCATATCATTATATTTGATTGATTACTTATTAAATACAGTTACTGTGCGAAGTTTAGTAAATCACACTACTTCAAGTGAGTGTCGTCCTGAAGAAGCCAATTTCAAATTTGAATGTTTTTCAAGAACAGGATTTGTGGCCATACAGTCACATTTACCTAAAGTAGTTTTCCAGCATCATTTTTATCGTTATCACAATAGTATAACAAAATATCGTGATAAAACTAAAAGTCCATATCGCCCACCGCTACCTTTAGCTCAAAGCGTCATGATTTGTCAGTGGCTCAGTCACTGCAACTATGATGTTTCTGATTTGTATTTATTAGAAAATGAAAACAACATATTCACTATTTCAGTGTTTTTCTCTGCAAATGCTTACAAAATACATAGTTTCTGGTTGCAACAATGCAAAAAACGTAAAAAGGGTTGATAGATTTGAAAGTTGTTTTTATTTTATTTTTTTACAAGGCGATGTAAAGGTTAAACAGTTGACAGAACCCAAAAGTGAGTAAAGCGATCAGCGTCTCTGAGATCACGCTGGGACCCCTGATGTGTGACGAGACGCCCCTGCCTGGGAAGCCAGCTGTTTTCTCACCGCAGACCTGCTGGTCTTCTCCGCTTCCTAATTTATCCTTTAGGGGCTGAAGCAGAAAATATATTTAAATGTTAACTTCACGCGAGTGTAAGGGGGAAGAAGCTCCAAAAACGCTGCTGGTTTCATAAATGGCAGCAATTAAAGACAAAAAGGCAGGTGGCGTTTCAGCGAACAGGACTACGGCGCGCAGGGAGCAGCAAATGAAACCGACTGGGAAAATTAGGCATTGGGACTCGAGGTTAAAAAAGTAAAAACAAAAACAAAACCAAACGTAGAAAAAGTTGAATCGACAAAGAAACAGAAAAATAAGTAAACTAACGAAGGTGAGAAGGTTTTGCAGCGCAAACTCTTTCTGCTCCTAATTACGACACTGGGACATTTTCAGCCCTTCTCTCTGCGACATGAATGTTTTCCTTCCGTCTTTCCAGCTTTTAGAAAACGGTGACACTTTATTTCAAACGGCTGCACAGGGTTCTGGGAAGAGCTTCAAAACTCATTAAGCAACTCGACAGCAGAATCAGTGCAACCTGGGCAACGTTACTGAAGGTGAAGATGCTTTCTCACTTTTTAAAATAAAGTTACAAAAAACAACAACACTGGAAATCACACATTTATCCTCCTTGTTGGTTTCTTTTTCAAATAGCAGACAGAGATTTAATATTAGGAACAATCACTGAATTCAAAACATTTAAGATGTCCAAAAATGAATAAAAAACAGAAACAAGAAACAAAAACGAATAATGAAGTGTGTATAAACAAAACTGACCAAAGCAACAGACTGAAGACTTCTGTCATGCAATTTTTGGTAGAAAAACAGAGAAAAAAGACAAAAACGACAAATTATGCAAATGGAAATTATTGAGTTTGTTTTAATTTATCATGCGATTAACTGATTTATTGCTTATTGTGATAGGAAAAGTGGTATTATGTATTTTCTAGGCATATTGTGCTATAAAACTGGCACAATCAAGTAACCATTACCTTCAGTTGTTAAAAAGTATTATATCTCTCGACTTTGTCATTTAGCACCTTGAAATTGGGTCCTGTCTCTTTAAGAAGCTGCTACTCTTTCTAAAACTCCGCCTTCAGGCCATCATCACAACATGGCTCCTCTATTAACCCTTTAAGAATGTTTTTACCAGCATTTCACTGACTGTTGCTAGTTGGATTGAAGGAGTCATGTTGTGATGACTTCCTGAAGGCGGGGTTTCAGAAACAGCAGAAGCTTCTTAAAGAGACAGTGGCCCAATGTCAAGGCGTTAAATTACAAAATAAATTTTTTTTTTAAGTCATATTTGATATATAAAACATTTTTCTGACAACTCCAGTTAATGATTGTGCTATAATATAAATATAAAATGTGGCTGTAAAACTCATAATTGCCCTTTTAAAAACCTGAGTGACAGAAAAAAAAGCAAAAAATGAAAGAAATCTGTGATGGGGACAAGTGTTTTTACATTGCACTGTAACTGATGACTAATCCTCGGTTTTTATGCTGGTCTGATACTCCAGCCATTAGCAGCGTTCTCATTTCTGACCGCCCTGCCAGCTCAGTGTAACCTCTGCAGACCCCCCGCCTCTCCTTGCTCTCTTTATCCTCCTCCGCCCCCCGCGTGGAGCACAGCTGCCCTCCATCGCCTTTCCAGGCCAAGTCCACTCAGCGTCTCGTTCTCTCCATTATTCACTAATCCCGACCCCGCTGTGCAGAGGCCACTGTACATTCTGATAAAAGCTCCCGCTGCCTGGAAACGGCTAATCAATGGAAATATTCTGTCAAAGAGAAAGGGCCCTCCACGGTGTGAGCAAACACTCTGAACGGCCGTGTAAAGCAAACACACAAGCACCACCTTCAATAAACACGACTAAGGACTCGATCGTAATCGATATAATTATGCCTTGATTTGTTGTTATGTTTTTTTCTCTCGAGTACAAAGTTGAATGCTTTGAGCTGATGCCGCCACGGTTCAACAGAAAAACTTGGAAAGAACAGAAATAAAATAAAAGAGGTAAATTCACTGTGACATAATGGCAAGAATCAATATGACTTTTCCCTGCTAAATGGAAGATAATGGCATCACAATGGAGGCGTGTGGAGCTCGTCTGCTCGGCCGGCCCTGATTGATCTGTTACTGCAAGAGTCACTTTGGGACCACCGATGATGTCTGGACACATTAGCTTCACACCATGTGTTAGCTGGCGTGTACACGCACACACACACGCACACGCAAACACACACTTTGGATTCATTGTCTGCCTTCAAAAAAAAAAAGGTTGTCATTCTTTATAAAGACCTACATACCTGGGTATTCAGGTCTGTGAAAGTCAGCACTTAAAGGGGCAGCATTATGGGAACAACTTTTTTGAGCTTTACATCATGTTATAATTATATTCCGTTGTCCAAAGCATACCTGGAGTGGTGCTTTGATTCTTCCTTCCTTTCCTTGAATCTCCCATGGCAACCATTCAGCTGTATAAAATGACAAAATGCCTGGGTGGACCTAGCTCCGCCTTCAAGGACGAAGCTCCTCCTAAGTCTTGCAGTTTCGAAAGCCTAGCTTCTGCATGACAGTTCACTAAATGTTGCGTCTCCCCCACTCAGCTCCTTCAGACTAGCCAACAGCAATTAGCAAACACCTGGTAGAACTGCACATCTGCTGAGCTCATTACAGGAGCTACTGCTCAGTCCAGGGCTCTGACAAACGTTTGTAAAATGCTTAATGGAGGTTTGATTGATGTGATGACTTCCTGAAGGTGGAGTTTCAGAAAGAGCAGAAGCTTTTTAAAGAGACAAAGGACCAATTTCAAGGTGAAAAATTGCTAAGTCAATTATTTTTAAGTCATGTTTGATATATATAGCATTTTTATAGCAACTGAAGGTAATAGTTACTGTAAAATATATAATATTGTCCCTATAAATTCTTCAAATGCCTGTTGGTGTTGAACTAGACATATTGGTCTTCTTTTAATGTTTGTTATTATTCATATACATGAATTGAGCTCTGGTTGAAAATATTTTCAAACTTATCTAATGTAACTCAAACTAAAATTTAGATAGCTTTAAAAGCCCTAATGGCCAATTTATGTGTAGCATTCAAGTCCATCCTGTTTCTCTTAAAGCTGCTGTCTTACGGTTTAATCAAGTTCAGTTCAGTTTATCTGTACAGCTAATTCGAGCAGCAAGGTACTTTAAAATACTTTACATCATGAAAACATCAAAAGCTTTATAAAAACATCAGTCACCAACTATGTAACAAACGTTACATTTCATCAAGCGCCATCATCAAAATCATCAATACACATTGAATGAATGCTCCATTTATTTGGTTCAAATGCAACTCTGTGGGGTTTCAGCTTTGACTTTGAAGGAACTCTGTGTTTGAGCTGTTTGGAAGTTTTCTGGAAGTTTGTTCCAGATTTAGAACAAGCTTCTTGTTAATAAACATGAGGAAAATGGATTTTGTGGAACATCAACTCTACTTATATCTTCAAAGCGTGGATCACTTTTGTTGGACTCAAGCTCTGAATGGTGAATGTACACAGAGACCAATAGTGTTGCGTTCACAGTGTCCTGCATGCGTCATGTCCGGTATCGTAACTGTTTGGTTTCATTTCTCTGGAAACGAAATGAAGACGAGCTGCAGTGTGACGGCGGTCCTAGAAAGCATTGCAACCTTCTAGAGAACATACGGAGCTAAGCTAAGGGTCAGAAGCTCACGTGCATTCAGCGTCGTGCTGAAATCACACCGCCATCCAGTATCCTGGCATGACTGTTACACTCAAAGTATGTCGGCAGTGCAGTCTAAACGTTGAACCTTTTTCCATCCAAAGTCTGAAAAAAGGGAGCGGTCACATGTAAACGTAGCCACGTTTTCTGATTCTACATTTTAGCCACTCCGCTTTCTGTGTCACTTGTCAATCTGTTGATTCAGCCAAGTTTGGCTAATGGAGAGCTGCAGAGAAAAAGCTGCAAGTCGGGAAAACAGAAGCAATGGACCGGGACCAAAAACATGGCCTTTTCCTCCTGGCCACCATGATTTCATATATATACTGTATATGTATATACATGATATGCAAAAGGAACATGACGCACCAGAGAATATATGGGCACCAGATGGTGAATCTAATCGCTAAAACGGTCAAAGAATTGGATGAAAAAAGGAAACTCATCACTGCAGTAAAAACCAGGCCTTGACATTTTCTCTTTATGGCCACATACCGTCAGCTGATTGCTATAGAAGATTTGTTATTATTATCAAGGTACCAAAGTAACTAGTGACGACTCCGTGCTGAAAAGTGAGTCGACTTCAGGGAGTCTGTGCGTTTCCCTCTACGTGTCACCAAACTACCGAGGCCCCTGAGTTCATCGCAGTTGTCGCCCGCCCACGTCGTTTCTGGGAGCTTACAGGGATTCTTGCTTTGCGCGCTGACAAGTTGCTCTCATTAGAGGCAGAAATCCAATCAAGTGCGCATTCAGAGGCGCGTTCAGTCGCAGCGGCGTGTGTTCTCAGCGGTAAATTGTGCTTTATGACAAAAAAAAAAAGGTCTGCACTGTGCTTTTCTGCCTCAATGAAGTTACCATTAATAAAAGGCCATTTTTTCCCGTTCTGTTCATTCTTCAGCTTGATTGACACTTTTATTCTCTTTGCGGCTCGCCTTCATAACAAATTGGGGGGACGTATTTATAGCTTCACAAGAGCTTGAATTTCTAGGTGGATTTTGATGTGAGGAGCTAGCTTGATATCACGCTGCGTAGAGGTAGAAACCTAATTAAAAAGTCTGGGGGGGGGGGAGTGGTACATGAATCCCACTTCAGACAGCCGGGGATATTAAGAACCGGAGCGGAAGTGCGGCGAGTTTTCCTGAACCGGTTTCCCATCGACGAGACGCCGGTACTGTAGAGCCTGGATCACACGTCGACTTCTGTTACCTAAACAGAACGTTGTGTAAGCAAGACTCAGAGTCCCACGCCAAATCACAGCCACAAACTCCTGCAGGTTTTAATTGGATTATATGTGGCAAAATGGTGCACAAATGTGAATTCAACAGAAAAATGATTCTAGGTTTTTTTTTTTTTTTTTTTTTTTACATAAAAAATCTGAAGTGTCATGTGGATTTGTATTTACCCACCCATTGTTTTCTAAAACTAGCAGAAATTACAATTTTTACAGGTTAAAGAAATGATTGATGCTCCATTCTTTTCATATTATCTCGTGTCTGATTCATACTTTAGAGTTTTCCTTCTTAGAACATGTAATAATGACCATATATAGTTAGGTTATTTATTATATTGTTTTATTTGATCATTTGATGTGATGAACAAAATAGCATTTACAGTTACTGTTGTGTTTTTTGTGTTGAAGAACATCATGAAATAATATTTTAAGCATCTGCTGCATCTCACTTAAAAGCATCTGATTGGTTAAAGCCTCAGGAGCTAACTTTTATAAAAAGAAAAATGTCATTTTTAAAATATATTGTTAAAACGTCACTATGTTCTGATTTTATAACATGAAACAGATAATTTCAGAAAAAAAAAAATCAAGTTCCTCTCCCTCTTCTCCCTCTTCTCTGTGGTCTGACTGCCATCTGCTCTCGGTCAGAAACAACCAATCAGAGCCAGGAAGAGGGGTCTTACTGCTGTCAACCTAGTGAACAGGTTTTAACTGTACAGCAACTCAGCTGGTGACCACTCCACTTTTTATATTGGTTTTGACCCAATTTATTGATTTTGACCCAATTTAGTGATTTTGATCTGTACTTTATGAAATAATTACTGGTAATAAATAACTACAACAATAATAATAATACTAATGAGCCATGTGTATTTATAATAAAATACTAGAATAATCTAACACTTGCAGCTCCAATTATATAACAATTTTAACATTTATAAGAATACATTTTAGGAATTTTAAATATATTATGGCACTGTTGGCTTTCCATACATGTTAGTTGCTCTAATTATTAGCTTACTACTACTAGCAACACAACATTTATTTAGGTTAGCAGCTCCAAACATTATGGGTTGAGCCAGTTAAACTTCTATAGCAGTTCATAAATTTTAGATTTATAAAATAATTTGAAAATCATGTATCCTTAAAGTTTGTGGTTGTAATTTGACAAAGTATGAAAACTTCTGCAAGACACAGTAAAAAAAACAAAAAACAAAGGAGTCTCTAAAGATCGGTATCAAAATGTATATTTTCATTGAAAAGATTTTTAGAGCTTTCAGGGCAACATGTTTTTTTTTTGGAAACGTCCTTGTCTCCTGCGCGATAAACACACCCCGGGATAGTAAAGTCCTTTACTTTTTATTCACGCATTTGTCTCATTTCAAACGTGACCTGGACAGCGCTTCTGAGATCCAGAGGCAAAAAAAAGGTGGAGGACGACGTAATAACGGAAACAAAAAGATGCGGCCTCGTCTCGGGTTACGGGACGGGCTTTGAAAAAGTCCCCCTCTTTTTTCTTCACCTTCATTAATTCACCGACGCCGATAAGTGAAGGAAGGAGTGAAGACGACAGAGGAAGGACATTGCTCAGAGAGAACAAAGGGGAAAAGCCTGTCATCGGTCGCGAGAATAGAAGGTAAACAACTTTTCAACACATAAATATTTAAATGTTTCATTAGCGGCTGCCTCATGAGGAGGCTAAGGCGAGCTCGGGGATTTAGCTTCGGCAGCCGGCACAAAGTCAAACCCAGTCAAAGACAAATCCATTCTGTCAATAAGAACAAGCAGTCTGTGGAGCTGGTGAATAATAGATTTGGGTGTGTGAATAAATGATTCATGTCTAACTCAGAATAAAGGCATCACGTCTTTTAGAATATGCTTGATTAACCCATTGAGGTCTGGAATTCTGGGAAATTCTAATGGAGTCAACCGAACAAACGTTTTGAATCATTTACCGATTCAGACATACGGGGGAGTCTTGCATCTTTTACACAGTAGAGTTGAACACGCATCAAATCAACATGAGAGCGTTATTTTAATATTTCTATTTCTATCGTTGCTTCTGATGAACGGATTAAAAGCTTGACTTTTATCCAGATGGCTACATAAATGAGAAAAATTGTGAATTTTACAACTGAAATATGTGAAGCACACAAAGTGCCATGAAGAAGTATCCAAACTAAACTGACTGTAAACACATAACAATGTCTCTGAGAGGATAACGGCTCTCCAAAGACCCGACTGCTACAAGACATGAAGATTTAAAAAATTCAGTAAATCTGATTGTCTCTGACAACAGGAAGTCGACTAAAGCATCCACTAGTCTGGAAGGAGGTCAACCGAACATTTCCAAAGGTTTGGGAATCCGGTGAGAGCCGTGAAACATGGAGCAGTGGCAGCCGTAACCAGTAGAGGTAGGGCAACAAATAAGATAGCATAAACGATTCATCAAGGAGTTTAGAAAAAAAACAATCATCAACATATAAAGCACTTCCAAGGTTGATATAAGCCTGGCGGGCCGCCAGGCTTTACTAGCGCCCCCACCAGGCTAAACACTGTTTACTTATTCATTCTAGATTTCTTAGTAACAGTGATAGCAAAGACGGGTTAAAAAGTCTTTTTGGTGAAACAGTTGGAAGCACAATGCCAACACCATATAGTCAGTATCTGAACACACAGGGAGACCGAGGGCAGACGTCTCTTTTTATCCACAGGAACTCATTAACCACTTCCTGTCTTCACTGGCATACGGCAAATAAAGTGACAAGTTACGAATAAAAGATTAAAATATTTTTGGACACTTTAATTCAGATGAAACAAAAACATTTATATTTATTTATTTAAATTGTATTTTTTTCCATGTTTTCCTTTTTTAAAAAAAAGATTTTTAAGACTAGATAGTTGGTATTTAGGTATTGTTAATAATGTCTTCACAATTTTAACATTTTAACTTTTTTTTTTAACCTAAAAACACAATGGGCCACTGGATTAACTCCCCAGAGCTAAGCTTCTACCCTTAGGACGTTTTTTGGGGGAAACCCTGCAATGCAGTCCTCACCAGCCTCAGTAAAGGTTAGAGTTAGTGATTTAAATACTAAAAAAAGTCTTTGGGGGAAAAAAAGTTTTACGACCAAAGCTGCTGCTGCCCAAAAGAAAAAGAAAGATCGTCTAGCCTTTGTTAAATAAAGGCTATTCTGATGATCCAGCGACTAATAATTAGCATAACAATTTATTAGTTTTGGGGGATAATTAGTGTTTATGACCCGGGTTTGGATGGTTTTATTTGCCCATTTAATAAATGATCTCATCCAGGACTGAAGACTCCTGACGCAGGAAAACGCTCCAAATATGGAAATCTATAGAATACTGGGATGTGTGCAGAGTTGGGGAGCACTCATCCCAATGTAGCACACAGTTACATTTACTTGAGGAACTTTTTTTGAAAACATTTACTACACTTTGACTTTTATTTCATAGTAATTTTATCATGAAGTATCGCTGCTCTTACTTGAGTAAAGTTTCTCCATTCTCTCCCCACTGAATGAAAAACAATCATGTTTTAACCAAACAATCACCAGACACAGACACACACACCTGTAGTTTCTGTTAAAATTTCATAAGTTATATATATATATATATATATATATATATATATATATAAATAAAAGATTTTTAAAAAGTTTAGGTTGCCCGATTTTGTTACTTGTATGGATTATTGTCATTTTCCTCCTTAAAATACCAAAATTTCCACCTAACTTTATATTTTGGTCCATCTGAGGTCATTTTTAAATATCAAATTGTTGATAATTTGATCAGTTACTCTGTACTTGAGTAGACTTCTTAAAATCAATTTTTTTAACTTGAATAATTTTTTGAACGGATACTCTTTTACTGGAGTAAAAATATGTTGACGCAGTGCTACTCTTACACCTCCGGTTGAATGTAAAACCTTAAAATTCAGTTTTGGTTTCCTCAAGTCAAACACCAGAAGAGAAATCTCTTTTTTTCTGTTTCACATCTAGGAACTTAGTTATGCAACTTGTCAAACTCTCCCCCTGAGGTAAAACATGTTTTTCACATATTACATATTCTACTATAATTATTTACACCTGTGCTTCTTGTTGTCATCTCATGTGCAACATTTAACAGAATCTTTCCGCATCTCGCTTCGTCTCCATGTGTGATTTATTTTTTCACGAGTCGGAAATCCAATGACTTTAAAACCATCCGGTCCACATTTGTGTTTGATAAGACTGGAAATTATTTTTTCATCAGTCCTTCTTAATGAGAAATAAAAAAAAAAAGGAAGGTGTGTGAAAACTTTCATAAATGACTAAATTAAAAATAGAAAAAGCTTTTTGGCATTTAAATAGGTCCTCAAAGCTTTTTGTGGTGGCACGTGGCTTTGAGCTCCGCTGAATCCTTCATCAATCAGTAGCCCTTGAACTGCTTCTGCAACTTGATTAGAGTCCGCATGTGCTGCGCTGCATTAATTAGACGTAATTATGGAAGGCACAGGCTCGTCTTCGGAAGTTCTCGCTGATTATAGCGAGTGTTGGAATGACGGGCCAACGGGTGGAGGAAGTAACGTCGAGGTGGAGTTCTGTTGAGTCCCGGATTTTGGATTGGAAAACTTGAACCTGGCGGATAATAAATCCCCCAAAATGTGTTAGTGTGTATTGTTATCGTTCAATGACAGAAGAAGACTCAAACTTTTAAAGAATGGTTTGGTCAGATTGTGTGTCACAGTTTTAAAGCCGTCAGGTTACACTGAGGGTTATGTTCTTTCGCTTTGTTTGTTTTATGGATTGGAAATGAGGATAAGCTGCGACGTCAATAGTTGATTCTTACCTCAATTGATGACTGTAGATTGCCCTTTAGGTGTAAGTCAGTGTGCGTGTGTTGTTGTTTATCGTGTGTGTGTGTGTCTGTGTTACCCTGTGATGGACTGGCGACCTCCCCAGGGTGTATTCAGCCTTTCGCCCCGTTATCAGCCCCCTCCGCAACCCTGCAAGGACAAGCAGGTACAGACAATGGACGGATCAATGTTCTTAACCTTTTCATGTATAGTGGTCACTACAGTGGACAGCTGTCTAAAAGCCATTTTCTTGTGCTTCTTGGGGATTTTTATGTTATAAATGCACACAGACCAATGAAGTGGACACTAATGCATCATAAAATACACCATCAACTACTGGCCATCAGCTGCAAATGCAAGAAATTATTGTTGTTAAATCCAATATGGCCGACAGAAAAAAAAGCATGCCGACCAACCTGGTCCCTCCTACTGTAGACGACTCTTGCAGGTAAAAAAATATATATTATGACATCAGATAACCCCGAAAGAACAATACTACTGATGTATTTTTCAAATAAATTTGTATTTGGAGAAAATTATAATTGATCACCTAAAAATAAAAATACATTTACAAAATTTTTTTCCTCCCTTTTTTTTTATGCCTTAATAAAAAGAAAAATTGTAAAAAAAAATCCTGACACAACAGATCATAATTCATGTAATCAGGGTTAAAGAGGAGCTTATGACCAGGATAATTCACAGGCGACCTATGTTTATTTTGAGTTTGTGGTTGTAGAATCAACAACCAAAAAAAAAAAAAAGTGTGAGATGGGTAGTTTTACGCAAGTTTTTGATTGTGCTGTAACGTCTTAAAAATGGGGGAAAATACCTTCAGCACTGACTTCTTTTTAAAATCAGGGTTAAAAAATCGCCTTAATGGTAGTTTTCCATCAATATCTCCATTCCTTTTGATTGAACTGTTTAGAACATTCCTGCAGATGCCATTTTTGCCAAGTAAGAGTTTTTATTGTGGAATACTGAACAGTCATGAACTGTGAGTGGGACCTGTCCTCCGTGCTGAAGATGCTGTTCTGTTGTGATGTCCTGTACGGTTTGTTGAAGGAGGTCTAATGGAGTTCTTAGTCAGGATCAGAATGGAACCTTGATCCCCCAATGGAGTCAATCAGCAACTCAAGTATAAAATAAAAGCCAGATGACAGTCGTGGCTTTGAAGGGGATTCAGAATAAGTAACCATAGCTCTCTACATAATCAGAACATAATCGCAGCCCCAGGCCAAAGCCTAAATGTAATCGAAAGCCGCAACATTTGAGCTGTCATTCAGTGGCTTCTTTAAAAATGCAGCGTACCATCACCTGTCTTCCCCGCGCTCTCACCAAGACGGAACGGCGCTGAGTGTCCCTCGCTGCTAATTCCCATGCAGATTAAACAGCGCTACCCGGAGTGACGAAACGGATCTCGACAACTTCAACGGCAACATAACAAGTCAGTGCAGGCGGAATGACGGTGCCGATGTGAGAGATGCAGATGCAGCGGTCATAAAAGATCCAAACACTGACTCACAAAGTGTTTGGAAGTACAAGAGCCTTAAATCAGAGCGATTAAATGAAACCGACTGTGTGAAGGTTTGGATTATACCAAGAACAAACAGTACTGATCTACGCTCATCTGCCTACAAATGAGTTCCTGCTTCCTTCCTTTAAATGGATCCCTGTTTTGTTCTCCAAATGAGATAGAACACAGTCGCTGCTGCGTCAGGATGTTGCTGCATAAATTTGAAATGAAACGGCTCAGAGTGCAGCATTTGCTGCTGCAAGTTGAATGCTAAAGATCGTGGATCAGCCTCTCTGTCCGCAGCATCCACAGCAGCCGGTTCGTCTGGACCAATCGCTCCTGTCGTCTCAAGGCTTCCGTCACAGTTTCTCAGAGTAAACAACGCATGTTGAAAGTGTCTCGTTATCTGGTTGCTTGGCAGGAGAAGCGGTGCTAAAAAGTAAACCTCAAACTTGCGAGATGTTGCAGGACTGGAAAGCAGAGCTGTGAAATTTAATTTTCCTGCGCTGTTTTCTTGTAAACGTCGACAAAAGGAAGGCTGGGACTAAAGCGCAGGTGGCTTACATCACAAATTGGATTTCACAGCCAAAACTTTTATGATTGAAAGTCACTCAAAAAAAATTATATGTAATTAGTCACATTCAATAGAACAGAATATGCTTTTTGGTTAGGCTCATTTGTCAGATTCACAGTACATTTTGAAAGTTACAACCTTTCAGCTGATATTGAGCATAGTTTTCATTAAACCCATATTTCTGTATTACATTTTTTCATTTTATTAGTCTGATGATATATTGTAATTTTAAAGTGGAAAATTATAATTAACAGAAGTAAAAGGTGGATAATACCACCTTTTGTGTAATAATCTATATGATGCGTCTCACTAAGCAATAAATATTCTAATTATGTATTTTCCACACCCATTAGTGTCATTTTATAACACAATCAGGTAACCATGTTAACTTAAGTTGTTATAACAAAATACTACATATATCAAGGATGACTTAAAATAAATCCGAATTTGCAATTTAACACTTTGAAATTGGGCCTCTGTCTCTTTAAGAAGCTCCTGCTCTTTCTGAAACTCCGCCTTCGGGAAGTCATCACAACACGGCTCCTTTATTAACCCTTTAACTGGCTAGTCTGAAGGAGCTGAGTGGGGACATCGGAGGGGAGCTTGGAAACTTGAAAATTGTAGCTCAGAGGAGGAGCTTTGTTCTCAAAGGCAGAGCTGGGTCGACCCAGATGTTTTGGACAGCTGAATGGTTGCCACGGGAGATTAAAGGATTTATCAAACATGCAAAAAAAAAAACAAGGCAATACACCAGGTGTGTTTTTGATGAAGGAATAACAACATGATTTGAAGCTCAAAAAAGTTGATTTTACATAACACCGCACCTATAGTATTCAAAATCAGAGACATGTTGCCAGAGCAAATGAAGAAAAAATAAAAAATAAAACAAGCCCACCAATCTGTAATAAAATAATTACTTAGACTTTTTGCAAAATACACAAGTTCAAGTCATGAAGAAACCATCATATGGTTTAAGTAGCAGTTCCAGAGGTTTTAAAACGGAAAACTTTGTGTTTGAATTCAGCTTGTATACAGACAGAATCTGAGCCTGTTTCAGGATGTGGGCAGAAACTCAAAGCTGATTATTGGCTATTCATACACTTTTATTACTGCTTTTGGGCAATAAGGTGCAGGTTTGAAGTAAACATATGGCTCTCATTAACATCTCCAACACATCACTCAGGCAGAAGGAAAAAAAGATCAACATCCACCAGAAATTTACTGGTGAAAAGAAAACGACACCAGGACTTCAGTGATCGAAGGAATTCGTGTCTGCAGGAAAACGTCTCAGTTTTGTGTGTCTGAGTGGCTTGCGGCTCTAGACGCAACAACATGGTTACCCGGGGGATGAGCAGCGCTGTGCACCGCACAGAGCAGCTGCATCTAGTAGCTGTAACACCCAAATTAAAATAATTATAAACGTTGGACTTGTTTTCAGGCTGAAAGGAAACTTTGTCTAACATGTTATATTCATCTTTTGCTCGTCCAGGAGAATCCTGAGCCGTTTCCCGACCAGAAACAAAGCCCCTCCAGTGGTTCAATTCCACTAAAGTTCAGAGGTCACACGTATGATTCCGTGACAGAAGCTCACAGCTAGACAAGCCAAACAAAAGCTCACTCCCAGTTGTTCATGCTGTTGCTGCTCATGGTCCAGCCTGGCTGGACCATGAATTCTGCAGACGCACAGAGAGGCGATAGTGAAACATTTACTGAGAACTGTGTACTTTCATAGACCACTGGAACGAAACACGTAGACAAAAAAAAAAATTACGGATGAGGGAATAACAACATGATTTGAAGCTCAACATCATTATATTACTCTGAGTTTTGTTCAAATTTGCCAGATGAGGATTTGAATTTCCAACCTCCCTGATTCCATTGTTGGATTTTACTTTTCATTTCCGTACTGGGACATCTGACTTTATATTTAAACTTTGGAGGGCACTGCAGTAAAACTGATTGTGCACATGAACGGTATAAAAGAAGAAGAAGAACAAATCAGAAGCCAAACTAATGCTGAGGTGGGACTGGAGCGTCGTTAGCTCATCCTCTCACCATTTAAAGGAAAGCTAACAGGAATATTTTCCCTTCCTGAAAGGAAACTACCAGCCTCTGTTGGCTCATGGTTTTCAGTGCATCAGCTTCTCTCCCATCGTTCCTGGTAGCTAACGCTTCTCACAATAATTTAGAGAATCAGCCCATCTATATGATAAATGATTGATCGTGGTCATTAGCGAGGTGGAACGTTAAGCTCTCTGCTGCGCTCCAAGCTAATTGTGGCCTCCAGCTTCTTAGTGATTCAGGTGATTCACGCCACACTTCCACTTTTCCTGCCGACTCTCAGAGCCGCTCGCTGAAATGACCCCGGCGTTCCAGGCTTCCCCCTCGCCTCTAATAACAATCATCTGTTATCCTCCCGAGCGAGAGGAGAGGAGAGATCGTCTCTGTCGGACACGAGTCGTCGCCGCGGCAATCACAATCAGGTCTTAATCCGAGTTCAAACACATGGAAGGAATCTAATTTACGGGGACAAAACGTCTTCGGATTGCGGGGATTATGGCTGAGAGCGTTTTGGCGGTGTTGTGTTGGGAGCGCGCTAATGTTTGCTGTTATTAGAGAAAATACAGAATCACTAACGTTTTACCTTCATCTTGCTCCCAACATCCACTGTCGGCTTCGTTTAGTTTGGTTTACAGGAAATAAACCAATTTGTTTTCCAATTATTTGGTCATTTTTTTTGTGTGGATAGAAATTAAAGATTATTGAGTCATGAACAAAAAGCCGCAGTTTGATCTCATAAATGATACTCAAGTCAAAGTCTGATCACCTCACCTCTGGAATAGCGTCTAACTCGTGTTTTATGCTTTCTACTTCCTCTTTGACTTTATTTCTTAATGTTCCTAATAGGTCTGTCGTAATAAACGATATATCAGTTAATCGCACGATGAGTTAAAACAAACTCAATAAAGTCCATTTGTATGAGTTAAGTTTATTTTCCTTCTCTCTCTCTGGTGTTTTGTTCTCAACTAGTTTTTTCTTTTTTCTTCTTTTTTTTTTGAAGGATAATTTTGTTTGCAGAGACTTCATAATTCATTTTATTTGTCGTTTTTGTTGTTTTCTTCATCTGGATTATTTAAAATGTCTTCCAGTACCAGTGGTTAAATGTTGGTTACATTTGAACTCTTATTGATTGTTGAGAATGTCTTCTTGCGTCATTGTGTCATTACCATTATATTAGTTGAAATATAATGGTAATATCATTTATGGCAATAACTTCTGGGGTAATTTATTGTTATCGGGACAGGCATGAAGTCCAAACATCCAACACCAAAAAAATAAATCTATACAAAGGGATAGAACTAAAAAGCTTAGCTCTAAATAAGCTTTGATTAAACATTTTTGCTCCTCTAGAAAGAGCAGAAATGACTCTGATCCATTTCTGCACTTCCTGAAATAAAACCCTAACTAACAGCCATCACTGGTTTTATTAGACTCATAAAGCACTTTCTGAAGGTCTCGTGTCAGAATACGATATGTTTTTCTTCACACCATTTCCCTCCTAAAGGTTTCCGTGGTGACAGACGGCGCCACTGCAGATTTCATCTTCTGCCGTGTCCTCTCTGATGCTCTGCTGCTTCAGCATCACACCCTCACAGGTGATGAAATGATTTCAAGTCGTCTTTTCAGACCGGCGGTTTCCAGGCCCGTTCTTGTTCTTTGTTCGAGCCTTTTCTTTTTTCTTGTTGTTTCCACGGATTCCCAGTTAGATTCTTTTTTTTTTTTTTTTTTTTTTTTGGGAGAGGGGGTCAGAGGTTCAGTCAAAAGATTAAATATCCACTTAAACGCTTCAGTCATGACTCACACTGCTGTACCAAAAACAAGCCTTTTATATTCACTCTAAAATGCTAATTTGCCAAATAGAAATAAAAAAAAAAAAAATCAAAATCTTTTGTTCCAGTTGGAGTTTGAAACAAAGCAAATATTTCATAATATTGTGATGGTTATTGCTGCTCTCTTTTCCCTGAGCTAATATTCTTCTTTTCTTATCAAGCCGTGTGTCAAAAGGACCAGCGGGACTCTGATCCTTTGGCCAGATTGTCCAGCTCTGAGTGTCATAACTCTCCTCTTACTATTATCCCTGTGACTCCGACTTGTTATTCTTATAGGTCCTCACCTGAATTTTATTTAAGAATTTCTTTTAGTTTTTTTTTTTCTTGCTGTTTTTGGTGCACTTAAAGGTTTACATCGTCAAAAGGAAAAGCTTTTTAAATTTTTAGGAGTGTTTTTTTTTCTTCCTGAAATTCAAGAAGTGATGAGAAAAAGTCACTAGCTGCGTTTCCTTTGACCGTATAATTGTGCAATTTGACATTTCGAAAATAAGTTTGCTTAATGGAAATGTGGCAATTTGGAGCAAAACCTCTCGTTTCTTGCTAAAACGTTTTGGTGCTGGGATGACGTGGTTTTTAGGCTGAAATTGGTTTATTTTGCAAAACTACAATGGAAACACTTTTTCCCATCACATGAGTCACATGATCAATAACAGGATGTCACTACTGGTGGAAACCACGAAGGAGAAAACAATAGGAAGTATAACATACACCTACACAGCCTTTGCTTATTAGGTGTGGGCATTCACAGTACCTAAAACCTGTGTGTAGGAAACAAAAGATCCCTGACCGTCGTATCCGTCCAGTGAACCGTACACACCTTGTTCTCCCAGGTCCTCGGGGAAAACTGTTGTGAAAGTTTTAAACATGTTCCTGCTCCAACAAACCTGAACAAAACAGCTGAATTACCTTCATGGCCCTGTATTGAGTTATTGACCGGTCGATTTAAACCGGCTCCACATTTAAAGTTTGGACAAACGCGGCCTCCAGACGACTGGACTTGGGGATGGCCAGCATGCAGAACGAGCTGAAACTCTGCCGTTCCAAAGCCGGCATAGGAACGAGTCCTCTCAGAACGGGAGCAAAATCTCTGCTGGAGAGACGGACGTACGCTTTGTCTCTCTGTCCAGCCACAACACCAACTCCAAGCTTTCATGATTGCAGGTTTTTGCTGAGGTAATTGAAATGGGGGAACCAACTGCAATTACATTTTTTTTTTTGGCCGATCTTTAAAAAAGCCTGACCTGCTGAATCTGATTTAGGTCTATACCAGTTTCTTTTTGTCTGAAACGTTGCTAAATATATCAAGAAAGTTGAGTTGGCAACAGTGACTATTGTCAACTGATATTGTGCAGATGTGACCCTGGTGGGCCGGTCAGTCAGTCAAACAAACCGAGTCACAGAAGACGGTGGTTCATTTTTAGCTGAGATCATTGGAAAAGATCGGCTTTACATGCAAGTATCAGCCGACCACTGAGCTCCCAAAATGAAGGAAATCGTCACCGATAAATCACCAGTTCAACTGACCTCCATCAACTTATTATACTTTCAGAACCTCAAACTGTATTTTATTAAGATTCTTGAGCTAGACCAACAGAAAGCAAACTAAAGTTGGGATAAAATACCAATCAATTGGTTGCTCAATAATAATTGAAAATTGTATTTTTTCAATCAAACAATGTACATAATCACAATACTTTGACCTATTTGAAATCTGCACCTAAAAATGAACCAAATGTGAACAAACTAGAACTGCTGTAACTAAACAAAACTAAACTAAACGATATCAAACTAACAGCAACAAATAAAAACAAGCACTCTCTAAAACTGAATTAGACAAAGGAAAAGTTACTGTAATATAAAACTAAATTATAATGAAAAGCCCAAAACTATTAGAACCCAAACGGAGTACACATGGATACCAAGCCAGATGTTTTAATTTGTCTCTTTTTCCCTCCACCCGGCAGCTACGTAATGTGGCAAAATGAGAAAAAGTTCAAGGCATCTGAATATTTGCAAGGCGCAAATAGACCTACTTGCTCAGGCACGCTTCCGTCAGAGAATAACGCGAGCAGCAAAATGTCGGAGAGAGAAACGTGCAAATGTGAAGATTAGAGCGCGTAAAAGGTGTTAATAGCTTCATTTGCACCTGTTTATATTGATGTAACTGATGAAACAAAAGCAGCTTTGTTCCCCCCCCCCCCCCCAACAGGACAGGCTTCTGAAATTCGCTCGCTGTCATGTGCGACCTTCAGCCGCCTGCCTCTTCCTCAGGAGGAGACGGGTCAGCAGTGAGACGAGTCGCAAACGTGAGGCGACTTCTTCCCGCTCTCATTCACAAAAAACACGAAAAGTATTTTCGGTCCAGCTTCTACTGCAAAATATCTTAGTAAACATGAAACAAGACAAAATAGTATCTTTACAATAAGGCTCCCCTTACGGATGGCTAATATGTAGTTCATAATAGAAGTACTTCCTAAATCATTAGTTACTGTTTATTTCACATTAATTAATGGTAAGAAGGAGACAAAATCTATTGGTTGCATGTAAAATGGTGTGTCAAATCTTTTCGCCAGTACATTTTGTCTCGAGTTGTTATACATTTCAGACCACCTTGTTGCACTGGAAAAAACACAAAATCGAGTAGTTTTGGTCTAGATTCAACTGTAAAATATCTTACACTTGAAATAAGACAAAAATAACTTACAAGTTACTTTTCAGCAAAACAAAGGCAATAATTCCTTGATATTTATGAAAAAGAAGAACTTTCACTTAAGGGGAAAATGTGTAGTTATAAGTGAGATAACCTGCCAACGGAACTAGCACTTCGTTTTCATCTATATCAAGGAATTATTGCTGAAACGTTTTCTATGAGTCAGTTTTGTCTCATTTCAGTGTAATAAGATATTTGCACTAGAAACTAAACTGAAACTACTTGGTAAGATTTTCTGCTTTAGCAGTGTGAGCACAATTAGCATTTGAAAGCTTAATTTGTTAGCATATTGTCGACTTCTTGCTCTTAATTAATGAGAAACAAACAGTTATTAATTTATAAACATGTTTATGGATGACATACAGCATGTCTACAGCTCCACTGGCAGATTATTTCACTTATAATGAGACATTTTTCAGATGCTGTAAGTGAAATAATCTACCAGATGATCTGGTGCTTTCTCATCAATATTCAACAATTATTGACTTAAAACAAGCTCCTATATTTTTTTTGCTAAAACGTTATTTGTAAGTTAATTTTGTCACATTTCAATTGCACCAAGGTATTCACAGCAGTCATGATTTGGGAAGACTTTGGTTGTTTTTTTTGCAGTGTGTCCCATGGAAACTCAACCGTATCCACCGTTAGCAGAAACGCGCTCATGGCGGCGCACCCACTTGCAAAAGATTGAAAACCCTTGATCGTTCAGAACCCCGTGGAGAGCTCTCAGCGCGGCGGATCTGCATACAGACGGTTCCCTTGCCAACCGTGACAAGCACGCACACACATCCACACACACAGACGCATGCAAACGTACAGTGGTACCTAATAAATTGTGTTCAGCCACTGCCCTGCTGTGCCCTGTGGGTCAGTGTGTGGAGTAAAGAGCCATTAATCATATTGATGGGGTGTGTGTGGTGCATTAGCGTGGTGTGTGTGTGTGTGTGTGTGTGTGTGTGTGTGTGTGTGTGTGTGTGTGTGTGTGTGTGTGTGTGTGCGCGTGTGTAAATTTTGAAGTATTTGGGTGGGTGTGAGGTTTAGCGTGTCGTTAATGTGGGACGTTAAGGTGCGGTATCTCCTGCTGTCTATGTGTCTCTCCTCTGCGGTGGGTTTCATGTCTGTGGTAAACGCTGATGGACCTCTGCCTGCCCTCAGGCCTGCTGTAGCTCTTCACTACGGCTTTATTACTTTTTCCTCTCCAGCTTCGTTTCGACTTTTCTTCCTACTTTTATGACACTTTTTGTTCAAGTAATTCATTTCCCTCACTGATTCCCTCCCTGTAACCACTCCCCACTGGGTTGTTTTTTTTCTTTTCATTTCCCTCGCCCGTTAATCTGGCTCTTCCTCCCCTCATGCATCATCTATGGGCTTGCGGCTCGTCGGGTCGCCGGCTCCTGCAACGGGAGACGGGCGGGCCGGATTGCACGGCGTCTCGTTAATTCGCTGCGGCTAACTGTTGGCGCATCCGAGAAGAAATCGATGCGCCGACTTCGACCTCCGTCTCTGTGGCGTCGTCAAGAAGAAGAAGAAAAAAAAAAACACCGGTTGCCCTTTCATGGTTTCTTATGTCGACTCGGACATTAATGTCAGCTGATGTCCTTCCATCCACATAGAATTCAGCCTTACAAAACATTTTTTAAAAACCAATCAGAGCCACGAGGAGGGTCTTAGCACTGCCAGTCATGCTTACGTACGCCCAGTTCACACTGTTAGCTCTCTGCTACGCTTCCCCGCAACACAGCCTGCCTTCAATGCTAGTTAGCTAGTTAGCATGGCCACTGAAGATGGCAGGTAAACAGAATTTCCTCTAGACTAACTGTTTTTGTTGCCATTAGCACAGCCGAAGCAAACCGACAATCTTGAGCAGCGCATACACGGATTTCATTGACAGCAGTAAGACCCTCCTCCTCGTTCTGATTGGTGGTTTCCCCCCCAGATGTGGTGTCTTTCTGCAGCTGGCAGTAGAAGGCAGAGAAGCTTCATTTTTTCACAGATTATCTCTGTGAAAAAGAGTTGTTACTCTATCTGATAGAGTAACAACACGGTGGCAGTTCTAACAAATATGTAAAAAACAACATTTTCATTAAAGATAAATACTGCAGCTTTAACTCTAAACATATATATATATATATATATATATTTATTTTTTTATTTTTTATTTACAATAATTCCTAACAGCTCAACCAATCAGATGTTCCACTGCCAGTTCATTGTTTTCAACACCACAGACAACCTAGCATGTCCTTTGGGACAGGCTGAGTTTTTGTGACTTTCACTTTGAGGTGTAGCTGCTTCCTCAGCGTCGCTGCATGTGGTTTTATTCCTTGAAGGCCGCGGCCTCTTTCAGGAGGGAAGAGAAGCACAATTAGTTGACCTGGCAGTCAAATAGATCGGATTCCTAGACAATCACGCGTGATTTGTTGGTGTATAAAAGACGGCGATTTTACATTTAGCTCGACAGAATTTCAGTATTGTGCGGTTTGATTAAATTAACGTTTGATTCACATGGGATTTCAGTCTGCCTCAGCTGGTTTTGTGTTTAGTCCTAATTATCCATGCAAAGTGACTGAGTGGAAGTGATCATATTCTGGGACATCAGGAACTCAGATGCTGTCCACTACAAAAACACTAAACCCTCTAGATTTTATTTAAAAATATCTTGAAATAATGCAAAACTAACTCACAAGTAACTAACATATAGGATACAGGAGATTGTTGTAAGTCAACAATTCCTTGATATTGATTAAAAATGACTAGATCCACTGGCAGATTACTTCACTTATCACCAGACATTTTTTCCCACGTTATTGGGAAAAAAATCTCTTGCATGTTCCTTTATAGCCGCGCTGCCACTGTGGAACAAGTCAACTAGCAAAATGAAACCTGGAGATGTGATTCAGTGCAGCGTGCCACAACAGAGGGCAAATAACAGAACATGTTCAAGAACAACTCAAAACCATCCGTCTATCCTTTTCTTTTTTAAATCGCATGTACATAAAGATTTGGCCTGTGATGTGGCACCGTTTGCATCCAGCAGGGAGCTGTTGGGCGGGATCTTGCGCATGTGATGTAACGTTGCAACGTGTCTATAAGTGAAATAATCAGCCAATGGAATTAGGACTTTTATCAAAATTAAGGAACTACTGACTTAAAATAAGCTCCTATGTATTGCTGAAAAGTTACTTGTAAGTTAGCTTTGTCTTACTGCAACTGTATGTGCAGTAGAAACTAGATCAAAAATATTTGGTAAGATTTATGTTAATGTGGTGTACAGCCTACCCAGGCTAGGTAACACTAACACTAACCGGCTGCTGTTAGAGCGTCCCTTATTTATTTCTTTTTAGACTACAAGGTTTCTCTGTTACACTGCAGCCTTTCTCTGATCAACATTTTTCCGCTTCTTCTGAGATTTTTTTCCTTTTCTCTCTCTTTCATTACGTGGAATCGTCAGACGCCGTCGCACCTTAGAGGATGGGAAAATTTAGTTTTCCTGCCCACGAATGATCAAGGGGAACCAAACGATGCCGACGTCCGACTTCCCTCTCATCTCGTCCCCATCGGTCAGAATCAAAGCGGCGAAACGCTCGCGCTGACAGACACTCATTATGCGCGCAAGAAAATCAGGAGAATGAGTCTCCATTGTGATCCTGACCGAGGAGTTTCTAAGCAGAATTGGGGGCGGGAGGGATAAAACTAATTATGATTTGAGATGAGGAACAAAAACAAAAAGAGAAGTATGATTTTGTCTCCGAGTCAATTCGTCACTGCGGGGTTTTGTATCAGGAATCTTTGTCCTTCAGCAGAGGTCGCAAGAAGAAATGTTTTGATGAAGTATGCATCAAACAGCGACGCTGCCCTCATCAGCGAGGCTCTTCGCCGAGCGTTTCCTCACCGAGGCGTCGAGCTGGATGACAGGCCGGCGTGGCTTTTTGTTTGGTTTGTCCCCCCATGTGGAAGGAAGCGGAATGGAGGCAGATGCCAGCTGAGGACTTGAGCTCGCTTCCTAATGCCATTCTGTTTGAAGCAAATTAAAGCATTTCTTTTCAACATTTTTCATTCTAATGAAATATTTAAGGCAAACAAGACTGTGAGGAGAGTAATTAAAACGGAGCCTAGCACGCGGAATGATTTTTATTTATTTTTTCTTCTTCTTCTACTACATCGTCTTTCGTCTCATTGTCTGTGATCAGGAATGTTCTCTTGTACTTCAAGAACACAGGGAATGTTTTCACCAGACTGGAAACTTTCCGAGGCGGATTCAGACATCCTGGCTAATTAACATATTGATTGGCATCAAAAGAGCTGGTGTCATAATCGGGACAATTAGCACACATAGCCTCTGATTCCCCTTCTCAAGACGACATGAAGGGTGGCGAAGGTTTCCGAGTTCCCATCTATCTCTGATAGATTACATTACCACATTCCTGTTCACCTGCGTAGATAGTTTGACTGATTGCTTTAGTTGCTATTTAAGAACCCTTATTTACTGTAAAATAACAAATAAATAAAACGTCCTCCATCATCAGTGGCTGTGCTAACTAGCTAAACATTGCATTACGAGGAAGGTACATGTCTAACTACTGGTAACCATGGAGAAAATATCCTACCATCTATTAGCCTAGTATGTACGAAAAGAACAGGTTAGCCTCTAGATTTTCGTACACTTTTAAGTCTGCTTTGGCATGAAAGGAAACGCTGTCTATGACATATGATATAAATCATGTGGTGTGAGAATTCAGGCAAAGTTGGCAATTTGTTTAAGCCAACAGGAAAGAGAAAGTATGTCGGTTTCTAAGCTAGCTGTTTTAAACTTTTGTAAATATTGTTGTGATTTACATAACACGCAGGTGTTAGACTGGACCGCACTGCCCCAGTCTAACCAGGTGTTAGACTGGACCGCACTGCCCCAGTCTAACCAGGTGTTAGACTGGACCGCACTGCCCCAGTCTAACCAGGTGTTAGACTGGACTGCACTGCCCCAGTCTAACCAGGTGTTAGACTGCTCCAACAGTTAAGGCAGTCTGTGAACAACCACTAGGTTTGCTACTTCCACAGACAGCTTAGCTCAACTTGGACAAGTAGATGGCTAAAGTGGCAAAATCCATTCAACATTCCCATCGCTCATTTCTGATGTCTGTCATGGCGCCTTGTCATGGCGCTCTGGCAGTCCTTAGAGGGGTGACGCAATTGCAAAAAATCAATACTAAAAATTTTGTAGTGTCTTGTGGTAAAGCTAATTATAGATCTCGGTTATAACAGCTGCATGCCGTTAGCATGAAGTGGGAAAAATTCAGACAGATTAAGAAACGACTGTCTGCGTGAAGACTCAATGCTGCAGCCTAATGAGGATTCCCTTCATATTGGTGCTCTTCTTCAGTCTGGCTACCGCACCAAAACGCACATAAACACACACAAACACACACTGTTACACTCATGCATCAGTATGAAAAACAACAAGGTGTCGTCGTCTTACCGGGAGAGAGCGTGGGGGAGAAACGAAGGAGGGAGGGAGGCATTTGTAATTTCTTATCAGCCACTAATTACAGCGGTAACAAGACCCAGGAGAAGTGACGGCTCCTGGTTTAGACGTCTGCCAGCCTGACAGCAGGGTTAATTAACAGCCTTCCACTAAGATTAAGACGGGACAAGAACTAAATACATCAAGCTACATATACATGGTTTGCTGTGGCGCTCACTGAACAGACCTTCCATTAGGCACTTAAATCAAGATAGCCGCACCACCCTATCTATTTCAGCAGAAAATTAGCCTCCTGTTCTGTCAGACGGGTTCAGCCAACCCACAGACATTTGCCTCATACCTAATGCATTTATTTATACGCTGCCGTGACTTATTGATACTGGCATATTCACAGGAGAACAATTTATTTATTTATTTATTTATTTTTGCAGATGCTCCTAACGCAGTTTAAAGCAGTGAAAGTAAATGGCGATAAGAGGTTTGCCTGGAAACCCTTCGGCACTTCATATTGTAGTCCCTGCTGAGCGCGCACAATGCTCCCATCCATCTTCTTTTTGTGTAATGTCATCACTTGAGGATCTGGGTCTAAAAGATTTGTGTAAGGCCTGCTCTAATATGCCCCCCCCCCCTCTTCCTAACCTTGCCAGTTGGTGGGTGTGTTTGTGAAGACATGGAGGCTCTCGCTGCCAGGTTAATGTGGCACCTCATTCATCGAGCCGCGCTGCCTCCCTCACCAGCTGTTCACATGCAACCCCTTTTAGAGGGGCTGCGTACCAACAGAGTGCTTGTATGAATAAAAGAACGCGCCATCCCGAATGTTTTCTCTCCGTATCCCCGACCTCCGCTCCCGTTTGCTTTCTTCGGGCCCCTCGGGGCGAGAGCGCGGCGGCGTGGAGATGTGCCGAAATGAGGGGAATGACGGATGTTTGAATTAGTCAAAACAGATCAACATTTAAAGCTGCAATATGTCGCTTCTGTTTCAAAATAGTTTTTCTTTTTTTTTTAAGTTTTAACTACCACTGTGTCGTGACAGCATAGCATGAGACGGGTAATCTGTGAAAAAGAAAAACATTTTTAAAAATCCAGCTCCTCTGCCTCGTCATGGAGCTGTCATCTCCACAAAACACCGCTCCATCAGAAACAACCAATCAGAGCCGGGAGGCGGGTCTTAGTGCTGTCAATCATCCTCAAGTAAAAGCTGATCACTTTCTCCCTTGTCTGTCTGTTACTCTACAGGTAATTCACCACAGCCATAGCTTGCCACAAATGCTAAGGCTAGTTAGCGTAGCCACCAACGACTGCAGATAAACAGTTTTCCAATTACGGTACATTGTTTCTCTGCCATTAAAACATTTACAAGCGCGTACACAGGTTTGATTGGCAGCACTAAGACCCTCCTCCTGGCTCTGATTGGTTGGTTGTGAACAGGAGCGGTGTATTTCTTCAAACGCAATTGTGGCACTGTGAGGAGGTTGAATTTTTCACAGATTATCTCTCTCATATTATACTGTTATGACATGGTGACACTTTGAACAAGATGTAAAAACATTTTTGCAAAAAATGACACACTGCAGTTTTAAAGTTTTTCTTTGCTGGATGATATCCATGTGCCACCCAGGTTGTCGAGGGAGTGATAAAATGACAATATTCTCACACGTGTGGTTTGTCACCCAAAGTACGTTCATTTTAATCCTTTTATGAGTCGAGCAGGGTCATTTCCACGGTAATGAAAATATTAATAATACATGCGCACTGATTTATAACATAGATTAAAAGTTGAAAATTGAGGTGTCTTCTTAAGTAACTTTAGACCAGGAAATGAAAGTACCTTTCTGAAAGTTGTTGTAATCTTATCTCAGCTAGCATCACGCCTGGACTTCTCCATGTGAAGTGATAATGTGTTCGGAGTGAGAGGGGTGGAGAGGTTTGGAAGGTTCTGTTCAACACTGACGCAGGTCAGAAGCTTCGGGTTCTTTGCAGCCATGTAGAGCAGTGGTTCTCTGAGTGTTGTACATGTCGCCCTACTTGTGGTGATTGGTCTACCTTTAGAGGTACTTAGCAGAGGTTTTGGTAATGCTTATGTGCAAGATGAGTACAACTAGTGGAGAGAAAAATAATAAACACAAAACAACACAAAAAAAAACTTGTTCCAAGCTCATAATTCTTTGTTTCATCACAAATCTGTGAAAAGTGGTGTACTGTGAACCACATCGAAGAGCTGTTGGTTATTTATGCCTTGTCATTTACTGCAGAAGTTGGAATTTGGATTTGGGAATAGCTAGCGTACAGTAATTGTGTTCCTTGTCCAAGTTTAGAAAGCTGTTGGATTTGCTGATCTGCGTGTTCAGTGGTCAGGCTAGCCACAAATAGCTAAACAAGCTAGTACCTCTCTGTATGTTGTTCTAGCATTAAGCCTATTGTGAAAGATTAGATAAGATAAAAATAATCAAAAAAGCAAACTAATGAGGGCTATTGCTTGGAAGGGATTTACTTAGTTGGAGTTCTGATGACTGTTTCTGTTAATTTTTCAAACATGACACTGATATTTTTCCTTTTGAGGATAAATCCACCCAACTCATATAAATAAAGTTGATTGATTACATTTCATCCTTCAAACAATCATCAAAATGAACTGGTGAAGATATGCAATACAGTACAATGTCTAAAATCTGAGGCCTGTTGAATTACTGTCTAAAATCATAAGGGTTGGTGGGACAACTGGAGGCTCTTGTCATCTGTTTGGGTGTAAATGTGTAGAAATGAGGGACCATCAAGTCCTGCCATGTTTAATAACTAAAAATGTCACCGATTTATCCAAAAATGTTAGTGCGTCTTTCAAGCCACTTGAAGCATTTCTTGATCCATTGTAAATGAAACTTCTTTAGCGCAGACAGACTGTCGGCATGGTTTAGCGTGAGATTAAGTAGTGCAGATTTAAATATTATTATTATTGAGTCATTGTTGCTTAAAGTTTAAGCAGAAGATGAATTCAGTAGAAGGGCTGTATTTGAAATCAATGACCAAGCATTTGCAAAACTTGAGGCAAGGAGGTTAGCTGTCTGATTCAGGTGTGTTGGAGTTTGGATGCATCCAAAGGTTGCAAGATATTAAGGACAGGAGTCACAGGAAGGGGCTGGAAAGGGATTTACTTACAGCTGAATGTCTTCATACATCATTTAAACTCAAGAAAGATATGGAATAGCGGGACAGGTATATTAGTATTCACCAATATTTACCCCTCATACAAAGAAGGCTTGTCAAATGTGTCTGCGGGGAAACAGGGGGAGTTAAGAAGGGATGTAGAGCAAAACTCAGCTAGGAAAGAAGTGCAGACATTTTTGGTTGGCATTGTGCAGTAATTCCCATGTAGCGTGAAAACTTTCACAAAACGAACCTCCATGAGGCTGGCAGAATCCTACTGACAGGAAAAAACTTGGGACCAGGAACAACAGTAAAAAACCGGCAAGGAGTAGTTTGAAAAATGTGATAAATATTAATAAATACAGAAAATCAGCGATTGGTAGAGTAAGGGACCGTTGAGTCTTATTAGCAGAACAAGCAACAGAGCATGTGAGGAGGGAGGTTATGTGAAGCTGAGAGAAAACACAAAACCTTACCTGCTGTTTTTGGTCTAGTATCAAATACCTTAGTACACCTGGAAAAAGACAAAACTACAGGAAAAGAAACTTTTCAGCAAAATATAGGAGCTTGTTTAGAGAGAATAATTTCTTGAATGGTAAAAGTACAAGTTATAAGTGTAATAATCCACCAGTGGAACTAGGACTTTTTCATCAATATTAAGGAATTACTGCCTTAAAACAAGATCCAAATTTCTTGTGGAGAAGTTACTTGTAAGTTAGTTTTGTCTTATTTCAAGTGTACTAAGATGTTTGATTTAAAAACTAGAGCAAAAACACTTTGTAAGATTGTGTTTTTGCAGTCGCAAACTGAAGAGGCTAACAAAACGTACAAAATACATTAAATATGTGCAAGTGCTGGGAATAATCAAAACTACAACTGAAAAGAGAGAACCGTTAAAGTCAATATCAGGTTGCATGTGGGGCCATGTTATTTTCTTTCGCCATACTACGACCTTCTTGAGTGTTGAAGGGTATGCCAACTTTTTCTCAATGTTCAAAGGTAGTTGCTCTGAAGAGAAACCACAAATAAGGATCTCCTTTTTTCCCATCACAACTGCAACATTTTGACCGGCTCCGTTGCTTTTCCCTGGCAACAAAACTTCCAGAAAAGGGGTCCACTAATGTCCCACCATTTAGCCAATGATCCCAAGCAGATTAGGCCTTCATCTCCACCGGAGACACCACGCATCGGACATAAACTGCAGACGTTCTCTCCTGATTCATCGCTGCATAAATGGTGCTTTCTGCAATCTATAATGCAAAGCCAGGGTTTATGCACAAAAGGGAAGAGACTGCCGGTCCCATTAGAGAGGGAAAAAAAGTTGCAGTGGCATGGCTGCAAACAGTTCCTCGCCCCCTAGAGAGTTGTGACTTAGCGACAGTACTGTGCTCAGAAAAAGAATCGAGAGAAAGGAATCGGAGATGGAGGGGGGCAGAAGGATGGAACAAAAAGAAAGAGAGAGAGAGAGAGAGAGAGAGAGTCGTCTGACCTTAATGTGAGAGGAGAAAAAATTGCGGAGAGGAAAAAGCAGCCTGAGGGAAGGAAGGGCGGTTAAATTAAAGAAGACGAGTTTGGGTGTTGGGAGCTGGTGAAGGGAACATGGACACTGCAGAAGAGACAAGAAAGAGCTAGTGGTAAGTAAAAGAGGAGAGCAGAAGAGCTGGGGGGTTAGGAGGGAGAAGTTTTATAACGGCATCACAATGGAGGCACCACATCTCCCCTCCGCCATCTGCGAAAGAGGAAATTCCTCTGGGGCGGCTGATGCAAGGCTTGTGTGCATTGGTGTGCAATGGGAGTTGGTGCGTTGTGGGGGACTGGAGGACAGGACGTCTGTCTGGTCGGCCAGCTTGTTCTCAGTAATTCACATAACAGTGAATTCAGTGGGGAAGGGGAGACAGGAATGGAAGAAAAGCAGACAGAACGAGAAATAACCCATGTATCGTAGCTCTTACGGCATAATTCATGTCCCTAAGCTCTGCAATACATATCGCCCTCTGAAAACTCTTTTCTTACTGCATCCTGTTATGAAGCAATCGCCTTGGTTCCTTTTGGTGTCCATCTTTATCTGTAGTCCTGTGCAGAAGTATTTACACCCCTTTGGCACCTTCTAGCAGTTTGCCACTATACAAGCACAAACTGTGTTTTTACACCTGATAATTCGGCAACATTTGTTACATTTTCAGCTGGCGAGGGTCGATTTCATCCTGCACTGTGTCAAACAATCCAAACTAATCGAAAAACCTGGTTCCCTCCTCGCCTGTGGTGGCGCTGCACCAAAAACTACTGAAGGAAACGACACAAAAACACTCGAAGAAGAGCAGAGCAACTTCCTTCTTCACAAAATGTAAAAAAAAAATGGACTAGCATCAGATTTTAGTGATTGTAGGATTCCTCTTTTGTCTCTGGCAAAAGACAACGAGCCATTTCTCCCTTTAGCTAGACTCGTTTACCCAGAATGCCCTGGTCTGTAGTCCACTTCCTGCTTTTAGAGCGGTCTCCGGTCCGCTTGGCGTTCACAGACGCATTCGAACTGCACCAGAGTTCACTTCAACCGAACCAAGACAGAGGTTTGTAGGCGGACCAGAGTTTGGCTATTTTGACACCAATCAGAGTTCGATTGCACGTTCAGACCTCCCCAACCGAACCGGACTTTCTAGGCAAATGAATTAGAGTTTGATTAAAGCGGACTAAACCTGACTGGTGTGAATGCACTTTAAATCAGGGGTTTTGGTAATAGAGCATCACAAAGTAGTGCATAATTGTGAAATTAAATTAAAATGACTTTTTGCTATGTTCACATTTCAATTAGGTACTACTCTATATATTGGTCTGTTATAGAAAATAATAATAATAATAAAAAAAAATAGGTCAGTGGTTGCCGTTAGACAAAAAAAAATTGCTGGTGTAAACATTTTGGTAAGACAAGTTATTTGTTTCCACAATAAATTCAGTTTTTTTCTTTTCTGGTTCTATTTAAACTGGGGGAAAGCCAAACAAGTGATGCCTGTGGTCTATTTGTTATTAATTGGCACGCCGCAACCATAGATTACCGAACATGACAGTGTCTTTTTCGGAGAAATCTATCAGCTGTGACCTCTCCGCCGCGATTACAGCAAGGTCAGGAAACGCACAAGGAAACCAATCAATACCATATTGAGTGCGAGAACGGCCCCCGAGTCTGATGCGTAGGGGGTAAGGCGGGGGAAGTGGGGGGGTGGACAGGAAGAGTGAAAAGAAAATAGGAAGCTTAGACACAAAGGAGTGTGACGGGGGGGAGGGGGTTGTATGTGACGATAAATGAACAACGAGAAAGCAAAAGGGGGTAAACATGTCAGAGACGGCGAGCCGTGGATGAAGAAGCGGGGAAAGAAAAGGTGAAAATGGAAGAGACTGGAGGAAGGCCCTGAAGGTGGCTTCAATCTTGCGGGTGGCAGAGGTATCAGTCTACAGCGGAGCCACAGGCACAAACACACAAACACACACCAGTGGTCGACTGCAGCATTTAAGATGTGGTCAGTCGGGGAATATTATTCTACTGCCACGGGCACAAACACACTCTGCCCAAGGGAGGTGTTTGATAACACAGCGCACTAACCATATGTATGAGTTATGGTTTACTACGCCGATTTACTGAGCGATTGGTGAAAGACTGGAAACTCACGTTTACTACAGCAGGGAGATACCAAGATGTCAGGCTAAAAACGGCCAATTTGTGTAATTTAGGCCACCATTCTGGATTCAGGTTTCAGCTTTGGATTCAATGTGTGCCTTGTGTTTCAATGGTACACAGACAAGCGACTTCAAAGAGGCTGTTTTGAAGGCATATAGTGCTATTTTACAGCATAATCAAGTAATTATGTCAGCTTCAGTTGTTTTAAAAATGTTCAAACATTCATCCAGCCTGAAAAGAAATCATCTGAAAAGCAGAGGAAAAAAATACAGGTTTCCAGGGAAGCTGTGGTGGTGATCTTTACCGCATGTCTTCCTTCACTCTTATTGCCTACTTCCCTGTCTGAGCTCTTTCAAATATAGGCCACTACAGCCAAAAAAAAAAAAAAACACATTTCCTCAGACGTCACAATTCCACATCTCAGGTAGCCATATTGGATTTGGAGGGCAATTTTTATTTTCTTTTTGTATTTTTTAAAAACATTCAGCAGTTTGAAATTTTGATCCCCCCAACTTGAATGAAGTTCCAACTTGAATATAAAAATAAAATTCTACTTTAAGGTAGAACGGCTTTGCAGTGACTTTTTTTTTCCATAAACATGAACGTTAGCCGCAGTTTTCCCACAACTTTGTGCAACCAGGTGTTAAAATCAGGCAGCCAGATACGGGAGACGCAGCGTTTTGGCACTCTGACGTTGGCCTCCATTTTCTGGCTGACTGGAACCTGTTGTCACATGGCTGAGTGCTATATGTACCATGCAATGGGTCTGTGCATGAATCTATCTGCGGCACACAGTGCAATCTCTTATATGCAAATAAGAGAAGCGCTCGAGTCCATGTGTGCGTCGCCTCTGTCCTATTTTTTCCCAACTTTTAGCAAAATCAAATCGAAAGCCAAGTGTTTATCATGTGCACAAGCGCTCCTCTAAGCCTTTGTTCTGCTGCTTTATGCTTTGAATCATCCCAATCTAGCTTGTACACGCACGAATGCGACCCCCCGACTTCACCCTCCGTCAAAAAGTGCACTCCCTGTTAACTAAACCGGCGCTTCGGTTTTATTCGTTGCCGTTTGGCTTCTTTGCCGTTCAGAGGTTGGAAAACAGCTGTGGCTTTTCTCTGCGACTGCCTGTTCTCCCCTCGTGAAGCGATGAAGAGGAGCAGACAGAGAGGATCTGAATTTGGAACAAAGCAAACGGGGCACAGAAAGGAAATCTGACTGAGGTTAGCAGGGACATTTGGAAGTGTGGAAGTTTTCAAGCAGCTGACAGACGAAGCAGAGATTGGATAAAAGCAGGAATAAAGACACTTGGAAGATTAAAAACCAGAAAGAAGAAAGAAGAGAATAAGATGATAAGAGAGGTTTGACATTTTAGGCTATGAAATAAAAAAAAAGACAATGCTGGGGGTGTAATGGTACATCTGGACTACAAGATAAGATTATAAACATTTTGTCTAAAAGAATGAGAAGAAAAACTATTTATCCACTATTAAGAAGTCTATATGCTTTGTTTGTAATGTATTATTTTAAGGTGACCTCATCCAAAGAGCCATTACGGCCCTCTCTGTACACAAATACAATTTTAATTAAGTTTTAAAGTCAGCTTTAAGGTTTGATCACTCTAAATATTTTACATTTTCTGTTAGAGATGAATAAATGCCGTCCTGACTACAGAAAAAGCTAAAACAAGACCTCAGTTTGGTACTGTTGACAAGCCACAAAGCCATATGCTAACTGTAGCGCTGTTAGCAGCTAACAGTTAGCCAGTCGCAATCTTCTGTTAGACTGTTTTCACAAGAAAGAAAAATGCGGGAAAGGGTTGAAGTATTTTGAAGTCTTTAGTCTCTCATATTTATAGATTACAGTGAATTCTGTAACTTCTTTTGGAGTAAACAGATACTTATGAGTATCTTGAAACTATTGTGTTGTTGTTCTCCTTGTCCTTGTGGCAGACAAAATACATTTTCTGCAACTGTTTATCCACAGCTCTCCTAAAAGGTTGAAGTTAGCATCTAATCCGAAGCCTCCAATTTAGTAGCTAAATAACTTAGATAACTTTTGAACGTTAGAGAAGCTACAAATTGAAGACCAACTCCAGTTTCAGTTTGCTAATAAGATTTTGCTATCTGTATTTTAGGCTAAATATTCACCCTGTTTACAATCAGGTAAAACTCTTGGAACTGCCTCGCTGCTGAAATGCGCTATGCAAATAAATTCCCCTTGCCTCGCCTCAAACACTTTGTAGTACATAATTAAAACGCAGAACAGAAAACATATCAAATTGAATAATTTAAACGTTTATGTATTTTGGGTTGGCTGAGTTTGGTGTTTCAGTTCATCGCTTTGGGGGATCTGAAAACCTAATGAAGATCTTCTATAGAGCTCTGTGTGTGTTTGCCCCTTTGGATAGATTTTTTTTTTCCTGTTTTTGCTTTTTTTGTGACATGGAAATGTTTGATATCAATAAGCCAATGTTATATTCAGAGATAACCTAAGTAATACAAGAAGCAATGTTCAATGATGAGTTCATTTATCGAGGAAAAATTGCTATAGAAACCAACCAGACTGTATGTATGTCATAGTATGCTTGAAAGTTTCTTGTTAAATCAGGAATTGTGCATCTGTTCAGTTTCACAGGTTTGGTAATGGCCAGATCTGAAGAAATCACTTAAATAGAACCTGTCTGACAATATGAAATACAGCTGGCTTGTTTGGGACGGCACTTTCTCCATAATAATATTATTGTTATTATGGAGTTACAACAATATTCATCCAGCTCTCGCTACACTCCAGGATACTCTTTAAGATCTTGGTTCTCACTAACAGGGCTTTGAATGGTCCAATGGTTGTGACACGTACAAGGCTGAAAACTGAAGGCGACAGGGACTTTTCAGCAATACCCCCAGGACTCTGGACACTAGTTTGATGTCGGTGGACTCTGTTGGGCCTTAAAGAGGCAACAAATAGTGGACTCCCACCTATTTATGGATCGATTTGTGGAACCAAATTATTTACAGAATATTCAATTAAATTCGGAACTATTTTATTGATCTCAACAGGGGGGAAAAAAAAGAGGTTGTAGATGGTGATGCAGTGTGACCTGACCCTGTTTGTTTTTAAATCTACAATCATCTCCTTTGTTTGGTTCACATTCAAGATTGCAATAAAGCGGTTCACCAGCTCTCTACTCAGCTTCTTGTCCATCTCTGATATGCCTGATGATTGCGGAGTCATCTGAGTATGACTGAAAAGTAATGGTGTGAGTACAGTCCCCTGTGGTGCTCCTGTGCTGCCTACCACCTGGTCAGGCACCCAGTCCTTCAGTCTTACAAACTGTGGTCTGTTTGTCAGCAAAGCATTGATTCGGGCGATTGTTGAGGCCTCTACCTGTGTTATTGCAATAAAATTCAGTTTGTGAAGCTGAACTACATAGGTCAGTGGTTCTTAACCTGGGTTCGACCGAACCCCAGGGGTTCGATGAGTCGGTCTCAGAGGTTTGGCGGAGCCTCTGCCGCGGAGGTAAAGACACACTTGTGTAAAGTCGTGATGACGCCCCGCTTTGCCATCACTTGCTGCAGAGGATCACGTTACATTGCTTAGCCAATCAGGGCTGCGGAGGAGCCCTGATTGAAGGAGCTCCACTCAGCAGGGATTTGAACTTGTGTATTTAATTCAGCAAAGCTCACCGTTTTTACCAAATTCTGTAGCTTTCGGTGTACTTCTAAATCTGCTCCTTAGTCACATCTTTTCGGGTTTGCTACTGCCTCTAGTGGCGTGGGGTGGTGACACAACACAATTACATTACTAAATCAGAATACCGCAAAGTCTTTATTTATTATAAATGTTTCATTCTCTTAAAGAATGTAGAGCTAATTAAATGATTTAAACAAGACCTTAAAGTGATTAAAGCTTCTCTCGATGGCCAACCTGTTGAAACTGTGGCAAATTTTAAATACCTTGGGTCGTTCCTGGACAGTCAGCTCAACTTTGCTGAAAACACTGACTACATTTTGAAGAACTGTTGTCAGAGACTCTACCTTTTAAGAAGACTTGGTGACTTGGTGATCTTGTGGTGACCCAAGATCACTGGTGTTGGTGACTAGAGTCTAGACTGTGTATAGACTAGAGTCTAGTTGGGTCACCCCTATGTCTTGAATTTGAAGGAAAAAAATCATATTTTATTTATCACTACAGAAGGGTTCAGTGAGTGTGCATATGAAACTGATGGGTTCGGTATCTAAAAAAAGGTTAAGAACCACTGACCTAGATACAATGACAGTCCAAGAGCGCCGTTCGTATTTCTTGGCACTGATTGGCTGTAGCACCAAGAGTAAAGCTAAGGAAAACTGTAGATACTAGCTTCTATGGTAAAGCTAAGATGGCTTCCAGTGTGCATTGACGCATATTAAGGTGTATTTGATGTTTCAACTATTAAGATAGAAAGTTATAGGATTTCTGGTACTCAAGGACTTTAGTTCTTTGCAGATAACTGTGGCTCCTAACCCAGGGGCTGTGCTGATGCTCCATGTCTTTTGCTTTCGTTTATGGAGAATTTTGTAATAATTTTATGGTCGAGGGTTTCTCGATGGTTATGTAAGCTCGTCGAGTTCTTTGGCCAGCCTGATTCCTTTACATCCACAAAACAAGGCAACAACTAATGAACCCTTTCCTTTTTTGCTTCAGAGTAATTCTTAAGCATAGACACAGGGTCAACTACTCCAAACAAAGTTATATAATTACAACAACTACATGATTCTACATAAAAAAGAGAAAATGCTACTGAAATATTATCCCGTTTTTATATCGCAAGATCTCGTCACATCGCTAGAGAAGACTGAATATGAGTGTGTGCAGCACGTGAGTGGTGTGTGTTTGTTCTAATTAACTATCAATACTATCAAGCATCTTTTCTGGTTTTGATCATGCGCTCCGCTCCTCCAGCTGGTCAGTCAGTCGTGGTGTCGAGAGCGGCAGAAATTTGTTCAGCTTCCCGGAATGAAGCAAAGCTTTCGCCCGTCCGGCTCGGAGAGCTTTCCCTGATTATGATTCTGCACTCATTTCATTCTGTTCCATCCACTTTCTCCTCCACCCATGGCTTTTTCACCCTCATCCAACCAAAACACACACACACACACACACACACACACCAACCAACCCCAATCCACACACCTATGTACACATGCACCTCTGGTCCGATGTTGAATATGTAAATCGACATCTGCTCCAGCACCCAATCTCCAGCTCTCACCATGTGTCTGATATGCTAATGCAGCCAACAGAGGGATTTTTTTCTTCCTCTCTCTCTCTCTCTTTCTCTCTCTCTCTCTCTCCACATCTCCCCGTCCTCTCGCCTTCACTCTTGCTTCCTCTCCTCAGCCCTGACATACCCGGGCCTGCCAACACGAGCAGATGAGGCAGAGGAGGGGCGGAGGGAAAGAGGAGAGGCTGGAGAGAGGAGAAGAGGAGCTTCAAACAAAACCTGATAATGATGTTGTTATGGATGGATGTTACACACACAAACAGGCATGTGAGCAACGGCGAGGAGCCGGGCTTATTAGAGAACAATGGTGTGGGAATCCAGCAGAGGGAGGCTGAGTGTGGGAGGAAGGACAAAGCTCCATCCTCTGGTGCTACTCAACCGCCGCCATCCTCCGCCTTAATGAGCAAGAGGCGCGTTTTGCCGCTACCACCCCAACTCGTACGTTTAAAGGCCCGAACAAACACGGCCATGGCGACGTGATGGATGGCGGCCCGTTCCAGGGAAACATTGTACTCGTTCCAAGGCCTGGAGTGTGCTTTGATTTATAAAGGATGAAATGGGATGGGACCCGTTTCCTGAAGATCCCCACTTGGCCGTGCTCGTGGCTTTTTGCCGCTCTTGACAGGAGTTCTGAGCGAATACATGAATGTTAAAAGACGCTAGCGGTTGGCAGTGTGATTTTTGCCGGCTCCTTGTGAGGTCAGAGACTCGCCGCAACTCGGAGTGATGCGGAACAATGGGGGCGGAGCGGAGAATCAGGGTGCGTGGCTCACACGCCAAATTGGTGTCACGCCACTTGGCTTTGTTTGTTTTCTCCCGATGAAAGCAGAAGAGGGCCACGCTTTAATGTTCCTATGAAACGCTTCAACATATTTTCATGTATATTCACAGGGAGGGCCATGCTTAATCTGTCAGGCAAAGCAGAGATGACGGGAAATCCATTTAACCCATTTCCTTCAGAGGTCGAGTCAGTATTAGATAGAATGTCATTTCACATCAGTGTAAAGGAGAGAAGACCTTCAATCAGAGGCACACGGCTACTCTGGAGGAGATGCAGAGATCAACAGCTCAGGTAACTGGACAACTATTACCTGACTAAGTTGCCCCCCCCACCTTCTTCAAGTCAGACAAAATTGGTGTCAAACGTTAGTGCTACGTTTGTGGAACAAAAATTTCCGTTTGTGCCACTTTGACTGCTATCATTTTAAAGATATTAATAAATGTTTCCAGAGGTTATGAGAGCTCAACCGGCCCCCCCTTCCTTCTTCAAATCAGACAGAATTGATGTCAATCAACTTATGTTTGTGCTGGTTTGTGCAGCAAAATTAACAAAAATAAATATTAAGCTTGCTAACTATATATGTAGCTTGGGGCTAAACATTTGTTTTGTAAGCAATTGTAAGCCATTTAGCTTGCTAATATTTAGTTTGGGACTGAGATATTTATGAATGAATGAATATAATGGACTTTTTGTCCAACATCTAAAGCTCGGTTGGAACTGGGTCACGACTGAAAACACACACGGGCAAATCAACAGCAGAATGACTATTAGAAGAAAAGAATCAATGAGTTTAACGGCCAAACGATGCCAAGATTTTATCTGAACTAAGATACTAATGGAACCAAAATAAAACTGGATATAATTAAGTGCCGCAGACCTCAATTAACTGAGGCAACATTGAATAAGAGAGCTGCACAAACCAGATGAAGTCAAATGAATGTTTCCATCAAGGTACGAATGCTAATGCTGGTTCCACTGGTAACAGAAACAAGAAGTTAATTTATTTTTTTTTTACAGTAAAGTTCAGACAAGTTTTTGTCAAATTAATAAGTATCCAGTTTGGAGAGTTCATCTGCTGTAGCCGATGTGAGATTGCATTCGCCGCATTTAATTCTACAACTTTTATCTGGTCATGAAACTTTAAAAGGCAAAAAGAATTCAGTTCAGTCTCTTTTTTAGGTCAGCATTCCAAGAGAAAAAAATAATGAAGAAGAAAAAACAAGCCGGAGCATTTATCAGGCAAGATCTCGTTTAACAAGGAACAGCAAGAGGCATCTGGCTTGCAAAATGAATCTGAAATAATCCCCCTGAAAAATGAAATATTCATCTGTTTCTTCTTAGCTGCATTTCAAAAAAGAAATCTTACGCCAGATCGAAAGTTGTCACCAGGCGCGTCGGCAGCAACCAGCACCGGAATGCTCCGTAAGCCACATGATGAAATCTGACTCTGAAACGTTCATCCAAACAGAATCTTCAGCTGTGACGTGTGTACTATTAAAAATAAATAAATCAATCAACGTTTCCTTTAACTCATCTATGCTACTGTACTCACATTTGTTTCCCCAAAGTCAAGTTCCGAATACACATCAGCTAACATCACTAACGGACGTTAAAAAAAAACTGAGAAGATTTGAAGCATCAAATTAGTTCTGGTCAAAGCCAGGCTGCCTTTGAACCACTGTGTGCTCCAAGCAACGGACACAATAATAGGAACACTTCAAGAAAGACAGAAAAAAAAGAGGAGAGCAACTTTGATCTAAGCACATCACAGACGCAAAATCAACTGAGCATCAAGTCGGTCGACTTCCAGAAACATTCAACAGTCTTTACTTTTGAATCTTCTGATTTTGGTCAAAACTGCATGAATGTTTGTTCTGTGTTGCGTGGGCCTGAAGAAGGCAGACAGGTTTTTTTTTTTTGCCTTTTTCCAATCTTTTTTTTACTTTTTTGCCTTGATGCTTACGTCAACTTCTAGCCAGATCGCTGTGCTGATCAGACGTTCAGTTACATTATTTAGGATGTTTATCTCTACTGCTCCCTATGAAGAAAAAAAACAAAACGGTAAGAATCTCCCCAAAACTTTTTTTTATTACTAATCATGTCACGTACTGAAACTGACTGGGATTAAAAACAGACAGGGTTTCTGATGGATTGTATTTTTTGGTGCTGGGTGAAAGATGACAGTTCGTTACACCCATGTGATAAGAACCTCTTAAAAAATGACTTTTTTTCATAATATAGGATGCAGACGTGGCATCGGAGCAGCACTGGGAGCTCCGACGTGAAGTAAAGCAGAGAACAGTGTGTGTGTGTGTGTGTGTGTATGTGTGTGTGTAAATCTATGGCTTAAGGCAGCGCCAGAATTATTAAAACCAATATGTGCTTCGTAGGAAGCTAAAAGTGTAAAATTCTTTGGGTAAAACTGTGGATTTTTGTCCAATATCAGATCATATGACTGAGAGCCTGCAGTGTATCGTATGACGCAAATATAGCGGAAACCGAACATTTATGCTGCATTGAAAAGAAAATGTAATTTACCGTTTTCGGTCATTTTGTGGTTACCAAGATTATTTCTATTTGCCAAATAACGAGAGAGAATTTGTTCTAACCTTTCAAGTTCTAAGGTTTGACTGCATTTCAGGATTGATTTCTGCCTCCTTTAGATCCGTTTCAGCTTTTATCTCACAGAGATCAGCGCTTTGTGTAGACCAGGTCAAAACAAAGATGTACTTTCCTTTAAGCTAGTTTTGTTCTAATTTTAGGAGGTATGCTAAGGGTCAAGACACATCTTGGTTCTTTCTTCTGTCTTGAGTTTTGACCTCAGTATTTGAAGTGTTCTTTCGCCACTTTGGCCTTTGGTCTGCTCAAATTCGTCGTCTTGGGAGACGAGAAACAATCATTTTTGAATTTGAGTTTCAGAGTGGACACATTTCAAGCTTCCTTTTTTCCGTTTTTGTGCTGCTCTGTGCAATGTTGCAGCACCACCAAATGGTCCGGCAGACCAACTGCATTGTTTTCTGCGGCGCTGCATCCCGCTCAGTGGATGCACTTTTCTTAATTGTTCACAAAAAACATACCGTACCCGTATTGTATGGAAATTTCCAGATGTGAATAGAGTATTTTTTTAAAAATATATGAAAATCTCTCCCTCATTATTGTGACGTTTAGCAAATAGAAATCATTTTGGTGATCCAAAGTGACCTAAACAAGGGAAATTTGAGTCTGGTTTAAGGAAGAAAAACAGTGCAACAATTTCTGCTCTCATGGGTGTGGTACGTCAAACGTTCACACATTCAAGAGGAGGACAACATACCTGTGTACCATCTTGTTTCTCTTTAGTAAAATATTTCCACCTTATCTGAACAGATATCCTGGGGAACAAAGGCAAACAAACAATCCTAAAGGGAAAAAAACACTGTGCCTGTCATTCTTTGAGAGGAAGCAAGTGTCCCTCGGGGCTTTATTCAGATGTAAAGAACTGGAACGTTTTGTAGGGATGGAAAATATGCTTAGCTTGTTCAATGCTGGCAGCTCCGAAACACAAGAAAAAATAAATAAATAAAGATCGTCTGTCACAAAGAAAGACTACTTCTACTCCTGGCAGAACCACACACTGGTAAGCCCACACTCTGTCCATCCAGTTATTGACCCCTTACACGTAAGGTCACGGCTCACTCCGCCACGACGGACAACAAAACAACTTATGCCAACTCCTGTAAAGCTTGTCAAAAAAAACAGACATTCTTAGCCTAATATAGCTTTTATTTAGCTGATTTCACTTTAAAAAGTAGTTACAGGATTCTTCGCTTCCCAGGACGCAAAGCAAACATGTCATTTTACTGTAAAGCTGATTCTGTGGCAATTGATAACATCAGTCAATCGTAAGACCTGGCAGCGCTTGGTGCATTCGCAGATTTGCAGCGAATTTTTATAAGGTAAGAAGATTAACGTTCATACATACTTTGGAAGTACATATGATTAGTAAGATGCAGTGAAATATTGAATTATGGAGAGGGTATGTGTCTAATCAGTCGTAGCCATGAAGAAAATGCCCCACCATCATCCGGAAAACAACAACAACAAAAAAACAAGTTAGCATCTAGACTTTGGTATGTTTTTATGTCTGGTCTGGTGTAAGAGGAAACACTGTTTATGACATTGTGGTATAAATCATGTGGTGTAAATTCAGCTGAAGTTGGTCATTTGGTCATTTGCAACAGGGGGAAGAAGGTATGTGTTGGTTTCCAAGCTAGCTATTTCCATCTGTTGAAGATCCCACCTTCTATGAGCCCCAACTAGATTTATTGCATCCACAGACAAATTAGCTCGACTTGACGAGCCATATTAGCATAATATAGCTAATATAGCTTTGGAAAACATGCTAGACTGGAAAACCAATTGCAGTCGCTCTGTTTAATACTCCTATCCTTCACTTCAGACGTCCATCATGGCGCCTCGCGGGATCAAAAGACGTAGTTGCAAAGGGTCAAAACGTGTTTATATCGATAACCAATCAGGTCATAACCTGGAGTCATTCCAGTTTTGATCAGTTTATCCACTCTACTCCCTCTGGTTGGTGCTACACTGCAAACTTCCCACCCGTCTTCCTCATCCTCTTCCTGCATTAGCATTTAGATTTAGCTGGATGTTTCTCAATATGTGTCCCCATCAGTTGGATGCTGCGTACCCACACAGATCTGCAGAGTACCAGCCGGATTTAAGCATTTGTTTTTGTTGTGTAAAGACGCGATGCGAATGCTGTGCCCTAAAAGCATTGTAGATCACCACTGTTGATACAAAATGTATGTGTAACTTGATGAAGCGGAGGAAAACAAGCAGAGCCTGGTACAAATGCAGGGCGAATCAAATCAGACGTTACGAAAGCGGCTGCAGAGGCAGATTCTGCTGCACTTCCTAAACATCTGTTTTAGTAAAGAAAAACAAATAAGTTTGATACAAGGATGGAATATAATCACCAGAATTAGTTGAAACCTTGCCTCAGTGTAGATATATAAATATATAAAACCTTTAAAACAGGGGTGTCCAAAGTGTGGCCTCGGGGCCATTTGTGGCCCTTGAAATGATTTTGATCCCTGACCTCAAGTTGAGAACAGTAGAAATCTGGCCAACAAAATAGAAAACAACTGATAACCGCCAAAGTTTGAAAATTGTCTATTTTTTGTTTTGGATCACTGAATTTTTAAAGATTTTATGAAAATGTGTTTATCTAACAGATGTTAGATAAACCACTTTTTTTTTTTTTAATCTAATGAATTTTGTGGCCCTCAAGTAGTTTAGATTTGCCAGTTTTGGCCCTGGGCGTTACGAAAGTTTGGATCTCACTGTTTTAAAGCAAATGTCCGACATGGAGACTTGGTGACCTTGATAACTCAGGATTGAAAATAAGTTTTTTTAAATCTCTTTTTCTACACTATTTACTGGTGGCAAGATAAACTGTTTTTCGCACCTTTGCCAATACATACGAAAGGTGCTGCATGTGTTCTGGTCAAAATTTGAAAATGACAAAAATAAATAGATTCTGTGCAAAAACGTTGCTCCGCTCCGCTCATTTAAAATAAACACTTCTTTAGTCTCTTTATTGTGTTTTAGCAGTGTGTGTACAAGGCTGTTCTGAATTATTTACTCACTGTCTGCTCAGGGCCTCATTTGTCTGATATAGGTTTATAAATCTTCAGGACATCCATTCTAGTCATATGAAGTTTCTCTTTCACACACAGAAACTGACTTCACTGGAAGTTTTGTTTTTTTGCGGAGACAGACAATTTTGAATGTTCGTGACAAGACACTATAACCAAAGTACCATCAGTTATTTACCATACAGAAACATACTTTCCCTCATTCTCTCCTCAGTACAATATACAATATTCCTTTCTCTCTATTGCAAGGTTATTCATGAGAATCCATCTTTTTTTTTTTTTTTTTTACCTGAAAAAATGGATTCTGCATAACATGGCGTAACAAATGCAGGTTCACACTCCCACTGTTGTACCACAAGAAAATCTTTGAGATGCGATCTGAAAACCAGAAAATCAACGAATCTGTGGTAAATGTTTGTAGAAAGCACAACGTGCTGCCTAAACCAGCTTGGTCATTTTAGGCTTTTTTTTTTTACTGTTTATTTCATAATTTGTACTTAAAGTTGCACTTGGTAACTTTTAGAAAAGTGTTATTTTTTAAGAGATTTGCTAAAACTGATAGTGAGAGTGTAATATGAGGTCAATGACTTGAGAAAAAATTAAGCTCCTCTCTGTGGTCCTACTGCTATCTGCAGAAATGAACAGCTCCCGGTCAGAAACAACCAATCAGAGCCTGGAGGATGGTTTTAACGCTGTCAGTCATGTTTGTGTATACGCTGCTCACACACCCACCCTTTCTCTCTGATATTCTACAGCTTTATTCCCACAGCGGAGCCTGCCATGAATGCCAATGCTAGTTAGCATTAGCTAACTATGCTACCTAGTTCATGCTAACTAGTTAATGCTAGTTAGCATTAACTAGTTAGCATTGTTGAGCTGTACAGCTCAACAATGTAGAGCTGTAGAGCTAATAATGCTAACTTACTAGTTAGCATTGTTAGCATATGCTAGTTAGCATTGGCATTCATGGCATTAGCCATCACCAATGATGGCGGATAAGCTGTTTTTGTGTAACGGTAAGCTGTTTTTCCACCATCATTTAAGTGTGATTGACAGCGCTAAGACCCTCCTCCTGGCTCTGATTGGTTGAATTTCTGCAGATGGCACTAAAACCAGAAGGCAGGAGATTGATTTTTCACAGATTATCTGTAGAACTGTCACTACATCAACACAGTTTTAAGAAAAACGTAAAAATAAATAAATTAATTAATTAAAAAAACATTTTTAAAGTTATCTTTTGCAGCTTTAAATGGGATTTATCCTAATCTTCAGTTGTAGTCGAGTTTGTAGCTCATGAAAGGTACGTTAATTTCCATCCAACATAAAAAATAGTTTGAAATTTAAAAAAAAACTGAGCCCAGAATGTATCTGAACATTGCTGTAGAGTGAAACATCAAATCCAGAAGACTAATAAATATTCAGCTTTTCCTCAAAACCAAAAGAACGTCCTACATTGTGACAGAAAGGCAGACAATTAAAATAAATCTCTAAATCCCAGTTCGTAGATATGAATAAAATCCTAATTTTAGTTGAGAAAAATGACATCTGCTTGCAAATTACAGACATCTGTGTTATTTGGCAACATTTACGTATGTGATAATGAGAAAGAATAGCAACAAGACTTACAAAAAAAAAAGCTTGTTACAGAGTGAGGCTCAGAATCGGGTAACAGAAGAAACACCCCGAATCTATTTGCAGGAATAGATGTGACGTTTATTCCCATAACCTGTTTAAACAGCACAGTTGTTTTGCATGAAGAAGAAACCTGATGTCTCACCGCTGGCAGGAGACAAGAAACCGTCTGTATCTGGAGGAAAACAAGCCCAGCAAACACTGTGGATCCAGACGACATCACCATCCATTTATTTACTTCTCGCTTTTAGCCGCAAAGTTTTTTTTTTCTTTTTAAAATCTCGTCAGAAAATGCTTTCAAAAAGACAAATCTCCTTTGAAATCAACGGAGCGATTATGATTTTATTCAGTATCTGTAGGTTTTATGCTTCTAAACATTTAACAGATCATACTTCTTGAATTGCTTCAGCATTTACCAGACTGGCTCTGCCACAATCTGCACTCACTCCCACTGAAAACCAATGCAGCCGTTGACTGTGTACAAGACTATGCTGATAATATGAATACAAATAAGCACACCGCATGCCAAACTGTAGGAAAAAAACAACAACAAAAAAGCAAACACTGATGCAATTGAAATGTTAAAAAAGTGACTTCTGTTAAGATCCCCACCGGCAGCTAAGTGGATGGAAGCTGATGAATTATACAGTTTATAGAGTACAGAAAACGTCGACCTCACGCCTACAGGCATGTAAAGGTCAGCTAAATTATGCATGTAGGACACACATATGGAACATCTTAGATACTCCATGCTTATAAAAATACAGCAGAAAGTTATGTTTAAACAATGAAATTCTTATTTTTTTAAGCTTTACAGCTCAGAATATGACATCTGAGGTTATTTTAACAATATGTATTTTTATCTAATGATGCTGGTGTCTATGTTGTCCTCCAAGATGCAGCTTCGGAGTGGTTTAGGTCTTACAGGACGGAACGTTCTGAGTTTGTGTCGTCTAGTTTCTTTAGGCTGTGGGATGCCTCAGGGATGTAATCTAGTACTCTTTCTTTTTATCTTTATTTGCTGCTTTAGGGCTTAAGTTTAACTTTATGTAATTATGTTAATGACTGTCTAGTTTACATCCCTTTGAAAATAAAAAAACACACCAAGCTCAAAGAATTTCAGTGAATTTGATACATTTTTTGGGCTTCAGTAACAAAAAGATTGAGATTGAGATTGTGTTTTTCCAACCAGGTAGTCTTGGCAGTCTTGGTCGTCTTAATGTCAAACTTAATTTGACTTTAAATTTGAAATCCATTGTTACCAATCAAGGGGTAAAAATTAGTTGGTGAACTAGATTTGGACAAGCTTTTTCAAGTTGCTCAAATCTAGACAACTTTGTCCATGTTGGAGTTTGAACAGATTATTGACGCCTTTACTGCCACACAACTTGAACATTGTGACCCGCTGTATTATAGGGTGAGAAAGGATTCCGGCTGTCACCTTCAGTTTGTTCAAAACACTGACAAGAAAACATCCCTCCTGATCCGGAGCTGAAATTCTTTTGCTCTTGAATGTCTTAATGACCTCGCTTCACCTTCGCTCTCCTTTACGGACTCTGAGGTCGGCTGAGCGGCTGCTCTTATTCGCTCCAAAGACGACCTCTGCAGCGCACTGCGAATGACTTTTAAAAAGTGTGCGTGTGGGCGTACGGCAAGTGTGACATCTGAACACAGGCTTAATAATAAATGTGCAAATGTCACCACCTGAATATCTGAGTGCGTTTCTGCTTGTTTTGTCTTGTACTGTGAGCTGCAGCGGCGACAGATGTGCTGCTCTGCTGGAGGACTGACCCCAAGGGTTCGACCAGGACACGGGTCAGACGCCTGAACACCAAGCTTCTGTTTTCAGAAAGAAACTCCCATTCAGAGTTTCTTTCTTATCTGTGTGTCTGAGTCAGTGTTACAAATCCTCATCAGGACTTCCCACCAACACCTGTGGAGTAAGGATGGTTGAGTCTGACAGAATTAGCAATAAATGTAGATTTAAGTGGCTTGATCAAGCAATATGCCAAAAATTGCATTAAAAAATAATAAGAAAAACAAAACTGATATTTTGGCACGAAAAGTGTACGGCTGGACTCTAGTGAATTACAGAGTGAATGTCAAATATCCAATATAAAACTAAGTGCACATCAGGAGTAAAACCATCATGTGGCTAAAACTGGACATTTGGAGTGAAGGAGAAGGATTGTCCAATCAAAACGGTTTGAGGGTGGAGTTGGAGGTCCAACCCCGCCCACTATGTGGACTCTGGCTGGGCCTCTACAAACTTTCAACAATACTTTCCATTCAGGATAAAAAGCGTGTTGGGAAAATAATAAGTCTAAGTATCAGTAATATGTAAAATTGATGTTTTGTAGCTTTATAATTATTACCTCACCAAAAACAGACCTGGAGTATTGATTTGATCCTTTCATGAATGTTTGAGAAATCCTTTAATCTCACAGAGCAGCTCTCCTCCGCCACTCAATTCCTTCAGACTAGCCAGCAGCATTTAGCAAACAGCTGGTGAAACTTTGGAGCTCAATAAAGGAGCTACTTCTCAGAAAAGTGCTGGTATAAAAGTCATTAAAGGGTTAATAGAGGAGCCATGTTGTGATGACTTCTTGGAAGAGTTTCAGAAAGAGCAAGAGTCATATTTGATACATATATAATTTTTATGACAGCTGAAGGTAACAGTTACTTAATTCTGCTCTAAAATGCCTCCATGCACCTGGAAAGTACATGATTGTGCCCCTGTAAGCCTAAATCTACCAGGGGTATGAATAATTCCAGACTCGACTGCAAATGGTAAAACAGCTAGATATATATATATATGTATATATAAATAAGACGACAGCAATTTATCACATATAAAAGTGTGAGAAAGCAGAATGTGAAAATATGGCTCATTTCACATGTGATCCTGCAGAAAGTAGACCCAAGTGACCTTTAGATAACAAATCTCTTAGAACATGACGCCGACCATGGCAACATAAACAGCATTATCAGGGCAGCTTAACTAATAGGGGTTAGTATATAGAGAGCTGGAAATGACTGGTTTGTGCTCTGCGGTTCTTCCTTGCATTGTGTGGACATATGTCTTAATTCCATTATCTCATTAGATGCCGCAGGGGTTTTCACAGCTTTTCGTGACTCACACAGATGAAGCCAACTCCCTTATGACAGACGCCTCAGATGAGAAACTACACGGCAAACCGAGGAACACTCTGTGTCTGGAGGAATATGGATGTAATTAGACTTTGAAAGGGAGGAGACGTAGGTAAGCCGAAGGAGAACGAGGTGTTGGCATGAATTAATAATCGCGCCGTGGTCCATACTGTCCACACCGGACTATGAATAGAATGTCTTACATTCAACTCATGAAGAAACACAATGGTCTTTTTCTGAACTGCATCAGGTCGATGGTTTGACGGATTGCTGTCCGTGAAAACTTTAATAACGGCCGTGCTTCAGGGTTTCGACTCTTTAAGCAGTTCTTGTTTTGGTGCTCTGTCATCCACGGTGGAAAAGTGATTGGTTCCCCCCGCAGCCTCCCCCATTATCAGAATTAGCACTTCTAGAGCTTTTTAGACATAAACATCTGAACTTTTAATTCAAACTTTTTCATATTTTCGGAACCTCAAGGCTTTTTGTCTGAAAGCGACTTGTTTCTGGCGGTACATGTTGAGCAAAAAGGATAATTACTAGATTGTTTTATGGTTTGTGTCTCATTATTTCCACTGATAAAGTGAAGATTTGCATCAACTTTAATGATTAATACACGGTGTACTAGTATTAACAATTAATCATAAATGGTAAAGACTCAATTTTTTGGGGGCATGGTGATTACTTTCAAACACCCCAGTAAATATTCCTCTCCTAATAAATGTTCACATATGGATGTCTATATAAAATTATCTTCTATAAAAAAGTTGCTTACTAACATACATCTAGTCTTTACCACTTTATGCTAAAATAAGTGTAGCTATCTAATGTTTAGAGATTGTATATTAATCTCTACCAACAGTTGACATTGGTATGGTACTAATGTAGCAAACCAGAGGAATTAACAGAAAAAAAGAAAAAAAAAAGGGTTTTCTTTTTTCAAAAATAAATGGTGTTTATTCTGATTTGTATGAGCTGGTAATATCATATGACTTTATATAATGTGGGATTTTCTGCTGACCGGTGTGAACCATGTCTGAAGGCCTTGATGTGACCGAGATGTTTTATGGTTCTCACAGCTCCGATAGTCAACAGAGAAGCCAACTCATTTCTTGGTAATCCATTGGTTCCCGTGGCAGCTGGCTGGATCTAAAGTTTTTCTTCTCTATCAGTAACTCGTATGAGGTCACATAATTATTCCCATTCAAATCTCCCTAATTTCTAGGAGACTTTAAAGCTTTATCCAGTCATACAGTAGACATTACCATGTTGTTTGCTCTCACTGTCTTTATGAGTGAGAGCAGAAATAAAACCAACCTGGAAGAAACTTGACTTGATCCCTTGAAAGTGGCCTCCGTCTTTTTAAGAGCCTCCCAACGTTTCGGACACTCTCCCTTTCAGCACGTCATCACAACAATGCTTCTCTGGTTGATACTGTTTACAGCCGTTCTCAGGAGCCATGATGAGCTCAGCAGAGATGCTTTCACCAGGTGTTTGCTAATAGCCGCCGCTGCTGCTGCTAGTCTGGAGGTGCAGCGTCGGAGTGCGCGGGGGAGGGGTGCTCCGTTTGGCCAGAGCTCAGCTGGGGACTGAAGCTCCAAGGTGGAGCTTTAGGTAAATAGGATGCATTTGTAGGCGCTATGGCACCTCTTGATGGTTGCCATGGTAGATTCAAGGATTTCTCAAACATGCCTAATTGAGTCAAAGCAACACAGCAGCTCAATGTTTAATTAAATTATGACATTGCAACATTACATAAAGCTCAAAAAGTTTATTTTGTGTAATTTCTCTCCAATGAGGACTCTTAAAAGTTTTCTGATCTGCTGTCCAAAATCCTAAAGACCATCAGAGGCTCTGCTCAAATTTCTCATGTGGCTAATTGTGCAGACTGCAGTTAATCCCCCTTGCTAGCACTGGCTCTTTACATATTTCCACACTGTCTGTAATATGTGTGAATTTCTAGGTTTTATAACAACACCTAGTCTGGCTCCATCGTAGGTGGACACCTCGTTGTCAAGCTCGGCATGCTGCACGAGCACACACACACGCACACGCACACACACACACAGATTAGAGGCAGCCACACAGACACCGCCATCGTTAAAGTTTGGAGAACAGGAACAGACACATTGAGGGGCGGTGGAGTAGAAACGGACAGGAAAAGGTCGAGGCAAACGAAGATGGATTTATGGATTTAAGGAGGGGGGGCGATTGAAAGAGGGGAGAGCTCAAGGAAAGTGAAATTGACTAGATAAATCAGATAATTGTAGATTAACATAAAAGTAATTTCGACAGAACATGGTTATTAGAAATAGTGTTTAAGTAGCTTACCATCTCCGTAAAGAGCAATGCTTAACAGGTAAAGTGGACATTTTTAGACACTTCACAATTCAATTATAACTCAGTAGGGTATGATGTGACTGTAAACCCACTGAAGTGACATAATAATAATAATAATAATAATAATAATAGTGGCTGACCAGTGGAGCATTTGCCCAATGTGACTCTTATTCACTGCTGCTTGTCAAAGTATCCAACACTCTAGATGCCACACATCTAGAAAGACAAAGTTGCATGATCTTGGTGATCCAATCACTTTGTTTGGTCTTGCTGTGTCCTATGAACTCCATAGCACCAAACCCTTGGGCCTCAACTGTAGACGGCTGTCAAGTCTTGGCAGTACAAATTTCTTCGCCTTTTTTATAGCTAGAGAGGAATGGCAACATCACTTGCTCGATGATGTTGCCATTCTGCAGAACAGATGAGGCAGAAACAACCAGCTGTTCTTGCTGTTCATCAAGCCACTTGTTCCTCTTTTAAGCATTCACCATAAACTGTCTGGTAACTCACTTTTGGAGATTTTTAGTGTTTGTTGTTGGATTTAGAATCTTGATGCATTGAAAAATAGTTGACTTAAAATCAGAAATGTACCCAACCAAAGAGAACAGACTCCTGCTGACAGTTTAATGAGCTCACTGACTGCTATAAAGGAGAGGCGTATGCACTTAAAATCTGTGTTCTTTCGTTTGCTATGGTCACCTCCAACACTTCGGGACGTCAAAAACATTCAATAACTTTGATGTTGAAGGCCATCACTTCAACATCAAGTACAGACTAGAATCCTACAGGAAGCAGAAAGTTGGATTGCACAGTTTCGTCCTTAGAATGTACCATCCAGTTATTTGGTGCATATGAGAAAATCTTTGGAGAACTACAATAGCCTGGCAATATGAATCAGCAGGGAAGCATGTTGATACCATCCATGTTCGGAGTTGGTTAAACCCAAGGAAATAAGTTGACTCACATTTCTACTTATGAACCACGAATAAAACGAAACAGGCTTGATGATGATCTCTGTATTTTCAAGCATTACAAGGCAAAAATATCAACGCTTATATTACCAAATGTGAGCAAAACTTTGTTGATGTTCCGCCAATGTCAAAAAAACGCAATTTCAGTCTTTCCATTAAATAGGAAACGTACCGTATTTTCCGCACTATAAGGCGCACCTTCAATGAATGGCCCATTTAAAAACTTTTTTCACATATAAGGCGCACCGCATTATAAGGTGCATAGAATAGACGCTATAGTTAGAGTTGCCACGTGTCCCGTATTGAACCTATATGGGACGCGATTTGTTCCTTACTCCACAAATGTGGATGTGTAATAATAAAGAAGTGGTCCTGAGTACTTTATATAGTAGGCTGCCCCAGTCATTGTTTCACTCACGGTGTTGGTGTTGTGATATTGTGCCCAACTGCTTTCTGGGTAACACAGACCAACCGGCACGCTGCCGTTGCAGTCTTTGTCTCTCTTCCCCCGCCCCCTGGCTTTATGTCAACAAAACAGTCCGACTCGGGTCGGCGAGGAGAGCCTTCCGCGACTGGGCCGGGGCATGGGCGGACAATGGTCACCCTTCTCCGTTCGCGCACAGCATGTTCGTGGAGAATGTGGTGCTAAATGACCTGCAGATGACCTGATTAGCAGGTCGGTAGGTAGATGGGTCAGTCAAACTTTATTAACAAACCAGCGTTCTGACAACTATCCCAGCATGCACCGCACACTTCCTCTTCTTCTACGGGCGAAAATGAAGACGGTGGCTGCTTACCGTAGTTGTTAGACCTGTTGTGGCTCAATATTGGTCCATATATAAGGCGCACCGGATTATAAGACGCACTGTCGGCTTTTGAGGAAATTGAAGGTTTTTAGGTGCGCCTTATAGTGTGGAAAATACGGTAATCAAAAATCACGTGAATAAGTTTACGTCATTTAAAAACATGCCGCACCGTTTTCCTCCTGCCACTTCCCGTCATTTTCATGTTTTCTGCTAGTAGTCACATCTGGTTATGGTTTGTAAATTTGTAACATTTGCAAATGAGTCTTTGAGACAATATTTTTGTATGTTCTTGAGTGAGAAATAACAGAAGAATCTCCATTTATAAAACATTATGTTTGCTCATTAAGCTTAAATGTCCAGATTACAGTGGAGGTTTGAAATCACAGGCAGGAATAAAGGTGGAGTGTTGGGTGGGCACGAAGGGGAGAGGAGATGAAAAGACCTTTATTCAAACATCAAAACTGAAAATAATACCGTCTTTGCCAAACAAAATCAAAGCACAACAGATGAGGAAAAACAACGAGGGACTGACAGAGAATAAAAGAAACCGAGGAGTATTTATGGAGACTGACATGGTGCTGGTGATGTAATCCGAAACTAGGCGAGATCAGAAAGCAAGACTGACTGAAACAAACCAGGGAACAGAACGAAGCACAAAAGAAGAGCGGGTGTGAATCAAAAGCAATAAAACTAAATCAATGTGAGCTTAACAGAACCAGACACAGGAGGACAACACATTAAATCATTAAACCAGAGAGAAAATAGAACCAAAGAGCTAAAAAGTCAGAAATCTATATCCGTAAATTCATTTAGCCCAACATATTCTTCATCTCTATGCCATTAACGGATGAGCTAGAAGGTTCATTTTGGTCCTCCACATCACTCTCCCTTAAGATTTTACTTTTTTTTCCCCATGCTGGCCTTAAATAGCAGCAGTGCTCTGAGTGTGATTATCATTAATTCAGTTTAATTTCCTCTGCCATAATGAAACATTCATATCTGCACATGAATTATTGGGCTTAGGTCTATCACAGGCCGCATCGCCAGAAAAGAAGCAGAAAATGGAGTTGAAGTTTTAAGTAGTGCTCAATATTTGAATGGCGAGTTCCAGGAAGCCGGATAGAAGTTGTATTGACTTCTGTCGATTGTGTTTCACTTTGTCTCTCAGAGAACATCGAGCACATTGGAGCATCGGCTGGTCTCTGAGGTATAAAGATGGCGCATGAAGAATAAAACGGACGAGAAAGACTGGAAATGACGAGAAAACAAGAAAAAACAAAGGCTGCACCAAAGAAGAGCATTTTGATACGGCTAAAGTAATCTTCTCTGTTGTTTCTCTGAGGCATTTTCTATTGAATTTATTAGGTTTCTATGGTTACCTGGGAGCTTTAATATCTTTTTTCCACACCAGTACTCATAGTTCAAATTTGACGTGATCACAGATGTGTTCAAGTGTGCTTGTATGATTGTTTGATCTACGCTAGCAAACAAAAAGCTAGCCAACAGCATAAATGTTTTTATGAACGTCCACTTTCATTCCTAAGTTTGTCACACAATTCTTAAAAAAAAAAGTAAAAAAAAAAAAAAAAAAGTTTCAACATTGTCTGTGTTTCCATTGACCAGAAAATTGTGCATTTTGATATTTCGAAAACACATTTGCTTAATGGAAACAAGTCTGGAAAAACTCTCAATTTTGATTAAAACATTTTGACACAAAGATGAGGTGTTGTTTTTGGATGTATTGAAATTGGTTTAGTTTATAAAACTTCAATGGAAACACGTTTTTGCGTCACACTATTCACATGATCAATGACTGGAAGTTTCTGCTGGTGCAAACCACAAAAAAGAAGACAATAGGAGGTTGTTGGAGGATGACGGCGCAGCATGTCTTATCGCGTGAACAAACCTATTCACGTGTGATTTTAAGTGCGTTTAATGGAAACACAGCGACTTTTAAGCAATTGTGCTTAATGCAAACACAGTATGTGATGCAATAGTTGCAGTTTATTTTTAATTTTGTAATGAAATCTCTGGATTTGGTCTTTTTAATAGCATTTTGCTAGCTTGGCTACCATTTTTTTCCCTCTTAAAATTAAAAAGTTCTATCTTCTTCCTAAAGTTCAATTTGTAAAATAATTTAAAATTTTCATTTGAACTTTATTCTTGTCCATTCAGTCTTTGCCGTTTCTTTATCTTGGGTTTGTGCCACACATCTTTGTGCTCCAGTGACACAACTTTGTTTTCATATTAGCGGATTAAACTCACATCCGTCTATCGCTCGTCTTCCATATTATCTGACTTTAGTTCATAGAGGTTTGTACCAGAATAAGGAAAACCCATAAATCTCTCTGCCCAGGGACTCCCCTAAAGCTTTGGTTATATCCTTCAGCACCAAATATCAAAATGTGGAAAAACCTCATTTTAACTCTCATATCTTTATTTAAGAGGAAAGGCCTTCACTGTAGTTGTGGTTTTACTGGTGGATCTCACTGCAGATCAAATCTGCCTCTACATCTGTAGAAAGTACAGGAGTAATCAATAGGATGTGCAATCCTGCTACTTTAACTAAAAATTTTTACCTTACATGTAGTGATCAATAAAATTTTTAACTTTCTATAAAACCTGGGATTACTTAAAACTGGCAGCGCATATCAGTGTGTCGCTGCTGACTTAAATTGTAAAAGCTTGTATCTAATCTTTTTTTTTCTTCTTTTTTTTATATATCTGTGCAATATTCTGTAGTTTGCCTCATTGCTTACTTTTGAACAGAAAGCCATTAAGCTGTCAAAAGAAATCACTTTGCCAATATTCTGCCCCTGGTGGCAAACTTAGGTAAAACCTTCAGCTACTTCTGTTGACCTACCATTTCCTCTTCTGTGAAAACTAGTGCGTTAGCTATACTCAAAATGGATTTCTTTGTTCAAAAACACAGAAAATACTGAAAGAGATTCATGCTGGTAGAATTGGACAATTAACACACAGCTGACGTATTAATATAAGTACGATAGCTTTATGTACGACGTACATGTAGAGCATTTCGAAGCCATAAGAAGTGGGAACGGGTAAAAGACCAGGAGAAGAAAAGAGGCCAAGGTGGATAATTATACCACAGAATTAACTGCTGCAACTGGAGAGAAAATTCTCTTTCAAAGCACTAAAATTGTTAAAAGTGTGTGTGAGCACGTGCGTGTGAGAGTGCCTGTGTGTCTGTGTGTGTAAGGAAGCTGTCAACTTCTCCAGGCAAGAGAGTTCCAGCAGTGTGTCAACCTAATGGGCAGAAACTGGGGCATAGTGAATTATTCAGTAGCTTTTTTCAGGGGAAAGGAGATGCTTCCAGTATCTTCCCTTTGGAAAAAAAAAAAAAAAAGCGCACCCTGCTCTCCCAGAACCCTCAAACACAAATTTGAGCTGAACAACTATGTGATCAAATCAGTTCCAGCAAAACCAGTAGCACCAGGATGAACATTCCTGGATTGAAAGACAGACAGAGCACAGCTGGCTCTGACCTATGGGGACCGACTTCAGGTTAGTAAACAGAGAATCATTTTTATGTTCTATACGCTGGATAACTAATGTAACAGTACATCTGTCTAATAGTAATAATTTCTTCAACCGTAATTTAGTCTGAGAGGCAAGAGTGTTGACACTAGAGATGCACCGATCCGATATTAATATCTATATCGGTCCCCATATTAAAAAAACATTCTAGACCGGGCATCGGTGACAATGTGCCTGATAGATAAGGGTAGATCTATTCAGTTTAATTCTATGCTTTGTGCTCTGAGTAATGTCATGCTTTGTTTATTTTAGATTATATTTAGAATTCCTAAATTTACTTTCTGAACCATTTGAAAAGATAATGTCCAAAAAAAACACACAATTTTGAGATTGCGGTGTTTCCATCATTTAAGAAACGAAATTAAAATCCTACATGAATATGTCTTATCATGTGATATGTCATTAAAAACGACTGCCTGTATTCTTCTTCGTGGTTTGTGCAAGTGGCAACATCTGGTTGTTAACCTTGTGACTCGTGATGCAAAAAAAAGTGTTTTCATCACGATTTTGTGAAATACACCAATTTCGTTACGGCCAAAACAAACAAAAAAAAAACCCGACCTCATCCTAGCATCAAAACTTCTTATCAAAAGTTTTTTTTTTTTTCAAAAATGGGTGTTTCGATTAGGCAAGTTTATTTTCAAAATGTCAAGTTGTGCAATTATACAGTAAAAGGAAACACAGGCCGTGCCAAGACCTCAAAATCGATGTTCCGTTCAATATAGCACAGCTCGATCAAAGAGGAATGGGCAAAAAGAAGAAGACGCATAAATGTACTGGCAACAATTCATTTGTATATTTTTCCTCTAGAAGGTAGCTAAAGACATGCTTCACACAAATGCAACAGGAAAAGCAACAGGCAAAAGGAAGCTAACAGAACCTGAACAAATCATACGTCTCTAAAAGTTTCTTTCCTTTCAGTTCCTGCTTTCTAAGCTGCCAACAAGTCAGACCTTATGTAACACATGACATTTACAGCAAGGTCCATTCCCTGTCTACTTGTCTGTCTCGCTCACACTTTTTTTTTTTTTCCTCCTCTTTACCTCAGACTCTCTCCTCCCCTCTGCTTCTCCGTTTTTTTGTTCAGACTGACTCGCTGACATTTAATTAGCCGCTGAGTGGAGGATGCCTCGCCACATCAGCCCTGTAGTGTGGGTGACCTTTTCCGAGTGGGTCACTCATCTACCTTTAGCGCGCCGCCCTAGCATCGCCGATCGCACACGCACGGTCATTACTCGCTCGGCGTCAAAGAGCAAGCAACGCGGCGTGTTGAAACGAGCCGCCAAGCCAACGCCCGTTTGGCAGGAAGTTGGAGACGTCTTGTACAAAGTCAAGCTGACGCGAAAGGAAGCGTTTGACGGTCTGTGTGTTCCGACATCGCGATTCATTAACCGAGGTCTGATATGTTGTTGTGACGACTTTCTTTCAGTAGGTTGCATCACTTTCATCAGCCACCTGGAGAGGAGACCAACAACAGTAATCCTTTCATCTCAAAATGCGCATGAAAGCGCACACACCTGCATGTAAAGTCAAAGCCAATCAGGAGCTTCCCGTACTGGTGAACCCCTCACTGGCCATCAGCGGCCCCCGTGTCTTCCTCGGCTCCGGAGCAACTGTGAACCATAACCCAGTAACGTCAGCTGCCAGACACCTCCTATCAGGAGCGGTTTGGATGCCTTTTAATCCCTTCTCTAAAGAAGTCTTTTCTGTCAAAGCAGAGAAGCGTGACCCCAATACTAAAAGTAGGGGAAAAAAACGAAGAGTGAAAGCTACGGTGGAGGAATCCAGCACGAGGGTCTGGCAGAGCAGACAATCCAACTGGCCCCCGATGTCTGTGCTGGGCTGCAGCCCAGGCAGTCTGGGTTTTGTTCTCTCTGGGTTTAGAGTTTGGAGGTATCGCATGCATAGACACATCATGGAGGATGGAAATGATTTGGATCACTGATGTAACCGTGGGTCAGCACAAGCAGAAATGTGTGACAATTGTCTACTTACGATGGCAACAAATTGACAATTGGATAGGTTTTAAAAACTTCAACTTTCGGTAAAAATTTTGATTTAATTATGTTTGTGTTGCCATTACAATCAAGGAGTTCCTTATTGGCAGAATATAATCAAATTCTGCTCTGTGACTTTGAGTTGATGGTATTTAAGATGCAGTTAATAAACACTTACAATTTTATAAAATTAACATAAAAATATATCAAACTCCACAAAGTGTAATATTTATTTTGTAAATCTTAATTTAGCTCTGTTAGACTTTTGCATGAGTGTGGGGGATTCTCAGGGTGTAGTAACCTTTAAGTAAAGATGATGGTAACACAGAAAGTTAAAACAAAACCAAAATACACACTAACAGCACAGGCAACCACGTTTTCAAGAATAAATAATTTAACATACTACCATTTCCAAACCGGTATTGTTAAAGTTACTCATCCAAATCACAGTTTTACTATTTATATCTATTTTATGACACATTTCCTGTCTTCTTGCATCACAGTGAATAGCGTTACATATGCAACGACTCAAGTTTAATTGGGGGTAATTTTGCATGTTGAACGCTCTCATCAACTGCCAGAGGTAAATAACAACTATGGAATCTGTTCCGTGGTAAACAGTATTTTTCACTGTCTGTAAGTTTAAGAGGCGTCCGCAGTAAAAATCCCAATGAAGAATTTTTTTAACATCTTCCATAAGGACCCTCGAATTGCCAGTCTATCCCATTGCAATGCTTGATTTCAGATTAATAGTAGTAGTTTGACTTTATTGAACACAGTATACTAAAAAATAAACAGAAGAATACATTTTAAACAAAAGGACAACAGCAATAAAGTACATTTGCACGTTCAAAGGATGAACTTAATTTAAGTCAATACATTTTAAATTCAGCCAGATTAAATTATCTTCACCTCGTCTAGATGCCAAGAAATACTGAGCTGCCGAAATGTGATTGGCTAAATTGCTATTTGTTCAAGTCTAATCCTATTAACTTCTCCATGAACATCCATCAACCCTTTGACCAAAGCAGCTTTTAGAAAACTTCTTGGCAGAATAGTTGAGTTGAAAGCCAAAAGCGAGTGTACTCCCTGGCTCAGGTGTTAAATCAACAAATTCACGTTAATTCTACAAAGTGTTCCACAAAAGAAGAGATCAGAGAGTTGATCAAAGATATCAAATTGATCAGAGCGGCTCTAAGCTCAACAACAAAGGCCACCGGTTTGATTGATTGTCTCACATCAGCCACACAAATCAACAACTGTCTCATCGGAAAACACTTTCAGACATATGTTCCTCTGTGGCCTCACGGCCCTGAAATGGAGAACAGAGTGCTGAGAGCCATCATTATTGTCCCTTCATCATTATGCCACTGGCATGATGTTTGACCATATGTCATCCCACTTCTTAACTCTTCCAGGAGCCAGTGGAGCTCAGCCCAGAGCACTCCATCATCTTCTCTGATTCTCAATTTAATCCATTTTCCTAAAAACTCATCTGTGCCGCGGTAACCGCGTCCAACTTTGTTCCGAAGATGGTCTACACAGGCTTGCCTTTTACTTATGCTACCAGTCAGAGAGTGAGATTAATCCAAGCCATCATTACTTCATTACTGATGTAACCATTCTCAATAGTGCAGCATATTACTGTAAGAATATTTCACGTGTGGATACAATCTTAAAACTTAGCATGCTCACCCCTTAGGTTGTTAGCCACCATTGAAATTTTAGGATGACGCATTGTTCAAGATGGCTGGCGTTTTTTGAGCGTTTTAAACCAGTTATTGCATACTTTCATGACATGAATGAACTTCATGTCACATCATGTTTGTTCATCGTTGGTCATTCTGATCAGAAAACAACACATTAATAATATGTAGCAAAATCAGTTCGACTTTGCTGTTCATGAGTCTCGCATCAGTTATCAAGTGGAAGGAGATGAAGCAAACAGTCATCTAAATGGTTAGCTTTCACTAATTTTTTGTTATTAATGGTTTAGAGTTAGCTTGCGCAAATTTTTGTGTGTTTAGAGTTAGCTTCTGCAAATTTTATGTTCAACAGCTTGGGATTAATTTCTGCTAATTTTCTATGTGTTTAGTGGTTTAGTGTTAGCTTCTGCAGATGTTTTATATGTAGTGATTTAGTGTTACATTGATTTGACACCAAAACAAAAATTATTTTCCATGACCGACATGGTGGACATCTTAAAATCAAAAACCTCTCGGTATATGATTTCTATGGTAAAAAAAAATGGTGTATAAATTGATAAAGGTATTCAAATTTAGTTTTAAAAAAAAATTCTTTAATGACTGCCATCTTGATTCTTTTCAATGGCTAACAATTTTTTAATTTTTTTAAAGCAAGTTCCTGACAAGTTTGCTTTTTTCTGTGCCAAGTTATGTTCTGGTATCCGCATATGAAAAGATTTTGCTGAAATATTCATTTATCTGCTACACTTCGAGTCCAACCCTCAACCAGAAAACTGCAGCGTTAACCTGTATTTGAACACTCGAGACATGGTTGCTGCAGTCAAGCTGCCAGCTAATGATTGTAAACAGCTGCAGCAGTAAGGGCCATCACTGGCCTGTATTAGACTGTCTGGATCTCCTGTGGAGTCCGAAGCAGAAAAATGTGACCAGGGCAGCCGTGGACAACAGCTTAGCCATTTCTTTTTTTTTTTCTTCTTTTCACAACAGATGACACCATTAGGTCAGAACAGATTGTCTTTCCATCACTTCTCCACTCGTCTTGGTTCAGTCAGTATCAGACCAGGCTGTTACACAGACGTGCCGGGGCCCCTCGGTGCCTCATTTAGCAGCTCGGTTGAGGAGTGAGCTGGGTAAATGAACAATCTGTCACCATGGTAAATATACCATCATGTAAGAAAAAAGGAACCGTTTACATTTAATTATTGAAACGCTACAGCAGTAGAAGACTTTTCCATTTTTGCAGCAAAATAAGCAAGATTGGGAAGAATCTGACATTACCAGAGTGCTGCTCTGGCAACTCTGAGGTGAATGAATATAACATGTTCAAATGTAATTTATTTATATTCATTCATTAACCTATCTTTTTTCACAGATTCTGACCAGATAGCCAACAATCCACAGCCCTGAAACGTGAACTGGAGATTTGAAGAGGCCAACTGTTTTGTCATGGCTCTAGAGATGCACCAATCTGATATCAATATCTGTATCGGTCCCGATATTGAAAAACATCCTAGATTGGATATCGGTGACAGTGTGACTAATCCATAAGGGCAGATCTATTCAGTCTAATTCTAAATTTTGTGCTCTGAGCGATATCATACCTTTATTATTAATTTTACATTATAGTTCGAGTTCCTAACAATTCTGAACCATTTGAAAGAAGTTTTGTTACATTTTATTTTTTGTCTGTTTCGGTTTCTTTTCTTTTCTTTAATATTAAAAAAAATAAATAGATATGAATGTAATATAAATTTACATTAGGTTAGCTGTTATACTCTCTAACTGCATTGACTGAACAAATTAAAGTTGTTTTGTTTTTACATGTTGATCAAGCTTGTGAAGTTATAGTGTGCTGTACCGGTGCAGCTACTAAATATGTTTGGAATTCACTACATTTATGTTTTTGTTTAATAATAGAAACATTTTAAGTCAATTCAGCTGTTTTTGTGTATCGGATTGGTATTGACCTACAATATATCGATATCAGTATCGGCAGTAAAAAAAAGTGAATCAGTGCATCAATAGTCCTTTCTGAAGTGTACACCATCTCTCACCTGTTCTGAATGATCACAAATCTGCTAACCTACTGCATCAACAGAGGAAATATGAAAGCTAATATTGCTTCATCTTTCAGATTCCTAAATATTCCCCTACGCATTTGCCTGTTTATGTTTTCAGCCTCGTAAACACCACGCCTTCATGTTTAAAAGACGAACAGGGACAGCGCCGTAATGTGATTGTCCATTCCCTCGGCGTCCCACACGGCTGTTTTTCACGTCAAGCAATAACTGCAGTGACAGCAAACTGAGGGGAAATATTATCCCTTTTCCATCTAAAAGGACAGTTAGGTGTCCTGATTAGCGAGACCGGGCGATCCCTTCAAGCCGAAGAGTTTCGCTAACATCTCACAGGTCTGCACTCCTCCGGTGTCCTTGAGCCATTCAAAGAGATTTTGTGGGCTCCAGGGATGCTCCTGTAAAGCAGACCCTGACCTCTAATCTCCAAGAGGTGGGAGGGAAACTGAAATTTCCCCAGGGATCAACAAAGAATTACATACTCATCATTTTATCCAAAAAAAAAATTTGTGGATGAAGTCTGACACCGGAGGAAGTTTTAAACATTTCCCTATTCACCTTTAGCCAAATGCAAAACCAGCGCACACAGCCTGAGGCATGACACAAACCTATTAAGAATTTAATACCCTTGGAAATAATAATAGAGTAAAACAAAATTATAATCTGGTTCAAGATATTTTTCTCCTAAAAAAAAAAAAAAAAAAAAAAAAAGCACAACTCTCCTTGCGGACATGTCTTAATCTGCTTTGCTTCAGAATAAATAAGCACACAGCACAAACGTTCTCTTACTTTTTCCTAAACTCTACTGCCAAAAAAACTTAATATCTTAAGGTATACTGGTATATTATGCCTTGCTGCATTTTTTTGTTTTTCTTAGTACACAGCATTTCTCCATGCTGTACAAAAAAAAAAGTACTGCCCTTCTAAAACGAAGCTCAAGCCTCTCGCTATTGAAACAGCGGCCAAGTGAAGCGGCGCATAGCTCGTCCTTTAGTCAAACAACGGGAGTTCAAGTACATTGCAACAACACACACTTCCTTCACCCCACTGGCAGAATACCGAACGTGTGCTAGCTGCGGGGCAGCTTAATGCCAATTAGCATCAAGTATGAACTGTCCGTGGCAAACACAATCACAGGAAATGGCGACCACAGAGAAAACCAGTGACAACACATCTCATTAAAAATCTTGGCTCTTAAATCAAATCTTTCTTTTTTTTTTTTCTTTTTTTTTGCTGTTGTTCACTCTATTGATCGTCCAAAAGAGTTTCAGCAGCTTTGTGCTTTTTTCTTCATTTTTTTATGCCTGGTGCTGTTTTTTTTTGCTGCATTAATTTTATCTTATTTAGCTTGTGTCTGCAAAGCTGCAGATTTGCTTTTGTGGCTATAACTGCCACTCTAAAAGAAAATTAATCATCCAATTTGGAGTTGTGCTTTGGATATTATGCTCTGTGTTTTGGAAAGTGCCAGCTCTCGCTGTTCCAGGCACAAGTGTCTCATGAAGCTTACTTGTGGGTTTTTTTTGTCTGTCTTTTTGTGCTTCTTAATGCACTCTGTTGAAGGTTTTAGAAGTATGTGTTTACATCTAAATAAATGTTTTAATGGCTTGGTGTGATGGAATCTTACGCCCTGACATCTTCCAATATCAAATCATATCTTGCTTCCACTGTTGGTACAAAACTTTGTCTGGTACATTTAAGTTTTTAATGAGTCCTGGACATGATGATCAGTGCTTTAAGATGGATGTTGCATAAATATATTTTATGCTTTTATTTTGAAATAAGAAAGTTTTCGGTTTTTTTAGGTCTGTTAATAGAAAAATTCAGTTCGTAACTAAAGTCCTCTACAGACTCCTTAAAACAGATTCCGGCTAATCCAACTCCTCCCCAAATTATTAAAAAGTCTTGGTTAATCTGGGATATGTGATAATTCCTTGAGTTTCTCTTCTTGTGTTCATTATTAAATGTGTGTTTAGGTCGATAACCTTCAAACAGCAAAGAATGAATGGATTCTTAATTCTCATTCACAATTTTAAACACTTAAAATCAAGTTCATTGAATCCTTTGCCATCACCAATGAGGTACGAGATTAAATCTGAAAAACCATGATCTTTAAAAATTAAAACAGTTGCATTAAATTATTCTTCAACAGTTGAGGCAAAGTTCGTACTTACTCAAAATTAAATTAAACAGGGGTAAGTTTAAACATAATTATTTTTCACCTGACAAAATTTTAAATTCTCTACTTTTGTTACAGCTTCTTTTTTATAGTGCATCATTTGCATCGTTGAAGGGGAGGTATTTATGTATTATCCAGTTACATAGTGTGATTATATAGCATAATCAACTAATTACATAGCCAGTTATGAAAATGCTATATATGTCAGACATGACTGAAAAGACATTTGACTTTGCAATTTGATGCCTTGAAATTGCTCCGTCTCTTTAAGAAGCGCCTACTCTTTCTGACACTCCCGTCAAGTCCTGGAAGACAAACAAAACTTCAAACATGAAAAATCAGACATTCCTGAACAGCTGTCTCAAGGTTCTCCACATTTGCTAAGAAGACGCCATGAGTGACATCAACCTGTGGGAAAAGATCTGCCAACTCTCAGTGGAGGCAGAAATTAGGAAGAAAAAAACAGAGCCAGGTAGGATACACACCACACAAAGTGCCAACCAACATCCCCAGACAGGCTCTCAGACAAGCAATACGCCGTCCAAGAATCACCAGGCGATGAGTTGAGAGAGGTAGATGGAGATCTGCTTCTGCCAGCCCACACTCTGGGACAGGGTGAAGGGCTATAATACAATGATGATGACTGTTAAGTAAAATAATCATAGAAGGTTTCTTTTATCAGGGGCATCTTGATAAAATGCTGAACACTGATGTCCGTTGTCTTAATGTGTGTCTGGGGATGTTGATGGTGTCTTTGTATTTAGGCGTCCTCAGAAACTTAGGTTGGAAAGAGCTGAAGAAAGTTATTGGTGGGTTTAGAGTTCAACATTAAGCAGGATTGCTTCTCATCTAGCACTTCTGTGGGTTGTAGTAGGGATTCTAGTTGCACCTTTTATTTTTATTTTGACCCATTGTCCGTGGTTTATAACTCTGCCTAAGGCCCTTTGCAACCTCAGGATCTGGACATCAGTGCTTAAGTTGTCGTCTCCCTCAGCGCTTTCTATTGGTAATCTACTTGTAATGGCTCTACTTACGCCCTTATATTTATGCGTTTCAATAAAAAGGTCCAAATCGGACCATTCCTTCTGGGAGCCAAATTCATTGCCTCACCATTTGTGTAATTTATTGTAAAGTGCTTGGTACACGTAAAGGTCTCCTGTTCACATTTACTCTAATATCTCCCTCCAAAAACACAAGGCCTTGTACTCTGGAATCTGTGGAGGCTACGGCTGATGTGTGATTGGATGCTGCTCAAACACAGCTGGCAAGGAACTCTTCCTTTGCAAAGATGGCTTCATCAATCTAGAGGATCTAACGCAGGTAAGAAAATAATGAGGACAGACTTCAGAGGTTTGAGGTCAAGCGGTGTGAGGGATGTTTGCTTTGACCAGCATGTGTGCCGAGGAAGATGAAAAACACAAAGACAGTCCAACTCTCATTTCTCGCCACCAGTTACGGGCGTCGGCTCATCATTCGTCACATCAGTCGCTGGCTTTAGGGAGGAAGTTATCCTCAGAAGTCTGAGCTAATTTTTTTGTCCACTTTTCTGCATAAAACAGAGTATCTAAACCTCGTGAATACTTTGTAGTTCACCCTTAGCCATTATTATGGGTGCGGATGTTTTGGGGTTATGGCATTACCAGCTTTACATCTCAATAGGAACATTTATGCCTGTTCCTTTGGAGAATAGTTGAACCTCAGGCTGACTTGATGTAGAGCATTTGCGAATATCAACTTTCAAGTGTATCCAATGTAATTGGTTTTAAGACTTTGACTGGGCCTTGTGGCTTTGACTTTGACTTCCCTTTGATCTGAACCATTACATTGGAGTTGTGGCTTCACGTTTAAGGTTGTTGTTCTTCTAGAAGAAACATTCTCACTTCACCACATTTATAAGTCTTTTATGCCTCTAACAGGTATTTCCCAATGAATTCCCAAAATCCCCACAGCATGACGCGGTCACTACATTGTTTAATAGTGGGCGTGACGTATTCGGGTTATCTCATCTCACAAGTTCACCTTCCATCGTGTTTCTTGAGTTCCTATGCTGTAGTCCTAATTTGTCTCATTTGTGTAATTAACACTTGAGTGTTTATTTCAGGTCAGATCATAAAACTACTCGTCTCCATTGTGAATTTAATGAGGACTCTGGGATTGATTGGTAACACGTCGTCTCTCCACAGTGAACGCCAAGGCACCCGGGGTCCCAAAGGGGAAGCAGCAATCAGACAATGCATACATGTTTTCTGTCTCTCACTGGTCTTTTTATTGTTCAGTTATTCTGGTAGTTTGTTGTTGTGAGGAGGCATCGTTAACATTCAACTCTAAACACTTAAACATTTTACTGTCTGGACTCAGGTGTTTTGTCAGATGCACTCTCAGTTGGGCTGCAGCTGTTACTAAATGCATCATGTATTACCATGATCTGTGTACTTTCCAATGATCTTATACCTGCTTTTCTCATACATACATGTGTTTGTTGTTTCTCTGTTTTTCTTTTTCTCTCTTTCTGCAGGTTTAGAGGCAGACTTCAAGGGTGTTGACTTGTGTCCTGTTTCTTCCTCTCCTCTGCTCCTCTAAGCATTTTTCTCCACCTTTCACCCCTTCTTTCTAGTCTCTGTGTCCGTTACATTTGAAAGTAACCCAAAGCAATTTCTAATAAAGTTGTATATGAAAATATCCAGTAGAGCATAAAGTTGCAATGCTCCGCTTGCGAAAGTCAATCTGTTGCCACTCCGACAACAGTTCAAAGTGCTACACTGCTGGACAGGACACGCCAAGAGAAAATACATAAATATGACTCGGTAAAAATGCTCAGTAACAAAGACCCGTCTGGGCCAGACGGGTTGCTAAAGCTTCTGCTGTGTGTTTATCAGAAAAGCTGCCGAGCTCCCACAGCGTTTGGCCTTGGGGGCGATCGGGTCTGAGTCAGACAACTCTCCCTCACAATGCAACTGGCTGCTGTTTTGGCCTTTTAAAACACCTCGCTACAAGTACTTACACAGCCTTCTCCCCCTTTTTAAAAGACTTCCTTCCACCTTCTCAATGCAAAACCACAAACTTTTACCAAACAGTTTTGCTCTAGTTTCTAGTGTAAATATCTCAGTACACTTGAAATTAAACATATCTTACAGGTAACTTTTCTGCAAGAAATGGAAGCATGTTTTAAGTCAGTAATCCCTTAATGTTGATTTAAAAAGGTACTAGTTCCACTTGCAGATTATTTCACTAATAACATGACCAAAATGTCTTCTTATAAGTGAAAATCTGGCAGTGGAACTAGTACTTTTTCATCAGTATTGAAGAAATATTGATTTAAAACAAGCTCAGTATATATTGCTGAAAAGTTACCTGTACGTAACTGCAGAGGTCAAAGCTCTGACTATATGCGTTCAGCTAGTCATGTCAGCTACAGCACTTCTGCTTGAAGGACATAAATTAGGTCCAAGATTGAAAGACGAAGTCTGTTACAACTTTCATCCCCATTACCAAACCCGGCTACACCTGCAGTACAGAACCCAGAGAGAAAGAGCTTCATTAGGTCAGAGCAGAAGTAGAAAGTGAACTAACATCATGCAGGTATGTGCATATGAGAACCCCCCACCCCCACCCCCATGCTCTCCAAGGAACACTCTCTGGTGATTCGCTGTTCCACAGGATGCCTCCAAAATGGTGGCTCAGGAGGCGCAATTTCCCTGCCCCCCAACCCCCAGAGACACAAGGTTCTCTCTAGACGGCAACGCCAAAAACAAGAGGAAGTTGTGTGTGTGGCGCCGCACTCCCTTTATTTTCCTTTATTTTTTTTCCTCTCTGATCTGATCTGATGTGAAATCACAAATTGGCCCCTAGCCGCTGCCCCCTGAGTACATAACAGAACTCATTAAAGAAAGGAGGGTTATTAAAAAGTGATGGAGCAAGGGAAGACTCTGACAACAACGAAAAAAAAAATAAATGGATTCGGGTTTATAAAAGGAGGCTGAGGAAGCTCCAAAGAGGAACTCACATCCGGGGAAAAAAAAAAAAAGTCGTTGAGAGAGCTGGTGACAAGAGGAGCTCGCTATTCCCTCTCAGGGAAACGACTTCTGCAGGCGCACGAGAGTCGTGCAGGTCTTACACGTGCGCCAATATTTACTTTTCCAACAGATTACAACATGGAATAGAACATCTTTCCCACCGGCTATGTTTCCGTGACCTACATATGAGGCTGTAGCACAGACAATACGCCAATAAGAGTAAGACAGTTGGGTGCAGAGTGAACTCCACGTCGCTTCTTAAATCTCAACAATCTGCAAAGAGCCCCCTTAAGGTCTTGGCTAAAAATACAACATGCATTACTGCTCACTTTAGATAAAAGCATTTGTTAAATGACCGCACCATAATGACTCCGCTCCTCGGGGGGAAGTCTCTTTGTGTGAAGCGGCAGCAGGAGATGGTTGGTACTCAGCTTCGACTCTGTTTATTTATAATTAATCTGCTGCGACTCGAAATGCATGAATAAAAGTTGCATGTCTCTTAGAGGTCTGAGAGCAAATGTCAAGACAAAAGCGTACGAGTGGAGGTTGAAGGAATCCCACCGAGGTGTGGAGGACAGAGGCAGCGCGTCGGTCTGGAGGCGTCTCCATCGTTCCTGACCGGGCAGAGACTTTGGTCCACACAGGTTTGTATATAAAGCCTCTCCTTACAGATTTATTCCAATTATTTCAGTTATAAGGGGAAAAAATTTATCTAGGCCAACTTTTTTACATTAGTCTTTTTTACATTAGCAGAATATTGACAACTTTTTGTACACATTTGTAATATTTCTTTGTTCAATGTTCATATGACATACCACTGATTGGTGTGTATTGTTAGTGTTGCCATATCATTCTGTTGTCATTTCTGCCTTATTGGAAAATTTGACAATAAAGTGTCAAATTTATTGTCAAATTTGACAATTTATCAAATTGTCAAATTTGATAAAACAATCACACATCTGATTGTTTTTTTAAAAAGTGAAAACTGTATATTTTGGAGTGGCCTAATCAAAGACTTGACAAATCTCATTGGTGTGATGTGGCATGACCTTAAACAGGCTGGTCATTAAGGTAAAACAATTTAGCAAAGAGTTGGCCAAACACTGATGGCCAATTGTCTGAAACACCTGATGGCAGTTCATGCTGTCAAGAATGCAATTTATCAGATGTCATCATCTGAAAACTACTTTTTGTACTCGATGGAGTTGTCTTATATTTTTGGAGAAATCTGAAAGATTCATGTGTGACACAATAAATCTGTATGAAGCCAGATCCTTTTTCCTTCACCGCACTGCATCCACAAACAGAAGAGATTAGAAACATGGCTGTGGGGTCGTCCGTGTAGGAAAAGGTGTGGCTCGCTGTGTGGCTGTCTGACACTTTATAGCTGTGTGTAAAAATGGAGCCAGTGACCTGAGGGAGCTGCAGACAAAAGAGGAGAAGAGGGGCCCTTCTTCCTCACTCCCCCCATCCACCATCCCTTCTCCACGGACAAGTGAAATGGAGAAAATCACGACAGAGGGAGGATGGATGAGTCAGTGATGCCTGTTGGCATTTCCGTTCTCGAGCGAGTCATTGTGGAGAGCAACCGGCAATATCTGGGGAGACAATAACCTGTGGCCTGCAGCAGCCCACCTGTGCGCCACAGCAGAAACAAAACCACCACCACCACCTCTACTCAGCCGCTTCTTTATGAACACCACATGCAAGCTAAAAAGAGAAGCAAGGAAAACTTGGAAAACATGACTCTTCTTAAAAAGAAAAAGAAGTCAGGCTCAGAAAAAGAAGTAAATCAACAGAACAGAAACTATTCACCAATCCACCTGGAGTGTAATCAAATCATTAAAATGTGTGGTACTTTATGTGCTAAATTAGCCTGCTAAAAACCAGCCCCTTGTTCTACGCTTCACTTCGTACACAGGGTCTGGAACTACAGCTATTGAGAAACAAATGCTTCCTGGAGGCGTTGAAGTTTACCCAATAACCAACGTCGGTCCATTAGAAATTCAACAAACGTCCGATTGCAAACGCTATGAAGCTTACCGGAAATTTCCTGCGCTGTAAACAATCATCCTCCAATGTGAAGAGAGAAGTGCTGATCTGAACAAGATGGTTGTTGATCTTAACTCAAGATGTGGATGCATGGTCAACACAGACAGAACGACTCTGTTCGCTTCCTCTGCTGCTATTGTTAAAATTATAAGCCAAACCGGAGGAACCTTTTGTTCTACCAAGCAAAGCAATTTGCGAGCATCTTTCCTCTCATCCGTTTGCATAAAATAATATTGTATATGATCTTTTTTGATGGAAAGTAGAAAATTTGGCTCTCAAAAAAAAAAGCATTAGTTTGAATGCTACCATAACAAAATAACAGCAGGATTTCACACAAGGTAGGACTAGATCATAACGCCTCGTCTCTTGAATGAATAAAATGAGTCAAACCTAAACTAAACCTATTGTGGTGATGCAGTCTGGTTGGCATTCTGTGTGAACTCTTTCCTTATAAGTTATAAATTGGTACAAGAAAGAAGATATTTGTCAAGCCTGTGTTTGACGTCTTGAACTGGAACGGACCAGTAACGTTCCAGTTTGTGGGTCATTTGATACAGGGCAGCACAGAAAGAATAAAATAACATGCATTATTTCTATTTCATTGTTTATCTGAGTCCAAAAAATGTTTATGTTGAAAAATGACCAGATTCTTTCTGCTACGTCCGTCTAAGACTAAATCCTGACTTATGTCAAGATGCTCGTCTCTATCGCTTTTACCCTTTTATATACAATGTGAGTAAAAAGCAAGAGTCTCTCAAAAGTTTATTGGGAATGGGAAAAGACGGAAGGAGAGCCCACGACTTTCAAGAAAAATGCATTTCATAGACAACATGAGGTGCCCTGCAGAAAATATGGATCTATAGCAACAGGTGATTTCCATACACCAACCCTGCTCTGAAAAATATGTTGCGACCGGCTTTCTACCGAGGCAACAGAGCTTTCAAAACTGTTTGGTCACTCAAAGACCAATCACCCTTCCCTGAGAAACAAGCCTTTTGAGTATTTTGAAAAAAAATGTGCGAACAAGAACAGAAGCAATTAGTCTGGTGCTGTGGTGAAGACATGACAGAATACTCTGAGAATGCCACAGCAGCACTGAAAACATTTCTGACATGGTGTCTGTGTGAAGCGGGGTTGTCTGCAGTGACAGCAACTACGACAAAATCACAGAGCAGACTGGACATGAGCAACACACTGCGGGTGTCAATGTCTCCCATTAGCCCCGGATGGGGCCGTCTCGTTACAAGACACAGGACTCCCACTGTTGCTACAGGGAGTTGTATTTCTCTTGAACTTTGTTGACTTTAGTAGCATATCTAACTTTAAAGTTCTGCTTAAACATTACGACATTTAACCAAAGGTAGCTAGGGGGAAGAGAGTAGGATTACTCATGTTACGTTGTTAGCGCAATGATACGAGGACGCCGGTAGTGAAGTTATGAGTTCAGATCGGATTTATGCTCTTTATTGCTGGTTGTGTCATTTTGTTTTGTTGTATTTATCCACCACTCCTTAAAGACTCATCCACCCATCCATCGTCTATACCCATCTTTCCTTTTTGTGTCATGGAAAAGCTGTTGCCTATTGCCATCCATTATTGGATGGCAATAGGCAACAGTATTGCCATCCAATATTGCCAACCATTATTGGATGGCAATAGGCCATCCAATAATGGATGGCCTATTGCTGGTCTGTGAAAATATTCTCTTGGCAGAAGGTAAAGAGTATTTCATTTGTTTTTCATGTCACAACATACATTAAATCTAAACTGCATTGATTTCATCTAGAAAGGATGTAGCAGTGTCATACTACAGATAATTCAGAGACCAAATGTCAACACCTATCACACATTCAACAGCAACACGGAGAACTTGGCAAGAAAGTCACTGATTCCTTGATAGCTATGTTTGGTAGCTATCAAGGTCAGTGTTCAGTTTCCATGGCAACCAACTGCTTTTCTGCCCTATGGGTGGTGGTAGTCTATACTGCTTCCATCGCCGCCACAGGTTTTAACTCAGCTATCCACCAGAGTATCAGGATATACGTTTTACCACAGCCAACAGTTTCAAGTGGACAGAAGGACGCTATTGGCCATGCGAGCATCGCAAGTCTCACGCCAGTCTGTACACGTGGACCATGCTGTTATTCAGGGAGATAAATATTAGAATGACAGAATCAATCAGGTCCAACCGACTCCACAGTAAGGCTGCAGTCTGTTGATAGCAAAACAAAGAGCAATGTCTTGTCATTTTTCACACCGCAAAACCCATAATTTCTCACCCTCACAAATGAGTGCCATGTAACTAGTTCATTAAAGCCAACCCTGTCTTAATCATCACTCCCCGCTCCCTGCCGTGCTGAGCTCGGCGTCTCCACGGAGTGAAAAGCTCACTGCATAGACACCCGCATCAACACCAGACTAATTAACGAGCTGGCTAAGCAGACTGAATTAATGAAGATCTTGACACAGGGACTCCTCAAGACACACTCTCAGTATCAGGTAATAAAGCAGGACTAAATAAAGTGCTTCGCTGTTATTGTGGAACTGGTGCTCTCATTATTGGAAGGCCAGAGCAGATTTGTCCTTCTTAAATGTGTCTGTTAAACTTTTAGCAAGAAGCATAAATAAAAACACTAAAAAGGTTTTGCTTTCCGTACGTAGACTTTAACATTTAATGAAGCAATGAGTGTCTAATGGATCTCTTTGAGGAAGATAATTTAAATAACCGTTTAAATGCCAGGCTTCCCCTCAGACGTGACCTCGCTGTCTGACAGCGTTTAACAGCCATTAAAAATGTGTGCAAAACTTTGTCTAGATTCCGCTAATGTCCAAAAAACTCAACTTAGCAATTAAAATCACACGTGAATGAGTTTGTTCACATAAGCCACTAAAAAAACATGCTGCACCATGGTTCTCCTACAGCCTACTGGGTTCTTCTTCATGGTTTGTGCCACTGGCAACTTACGGTTGTTGATCGTGCGACTCTTGTGATGCAACAAAAGTTTCCCTGTTGCAGTTTTGCAAATTAAACCAATTCTGATACAACCAAATAAAAAAACGAAACACCTGATCCTAGCTCCAAAACTTACCAAAAAGTTTTAAATTGGCGTTTCACCAACGGCAATTTTGACATTTACTTTCAAAATGTCAAATTGTGAAATTAAATGGTCAATGGAAATGCAGCTAGTGACAATATCTTTGCCAGTGGAAGAGTTTCTTAACATTGGTTCTTTGGTTTTTACTGCTGCTGTTTTTATTTCCTTGTTCCCAATGAAAACAACTTGCTGCTCCGGAAATATCCAAAGGAAATATTTTAGTCTTCACAGTCCCTGCTGCAAATTTACAATAATAAGAAATTTAGAAGTGTCCACTGCATGTACTGCCAGTTTCAGACCCATGTCACATCGCTTCAGAGCGCTTTGACTTAGTCAGTCCTCATAATTTTAAAAGTACCCTGGCTTAAGCTTTACATTTTAAACATTTACCCACATATTTCAGCAAATCTTTCAGATCTACCTCCATTTGTCCCAGAAATGTGGCTTGGTACCCGCTGATAACTGCTGGCTGTTTTAGTCTGTAATTCATTTTACACATGACAGGCAGAGAACAACAGATACGGCAACAGCTGCTGAACAAGTCGAAGAAAGTTTCCAGATGTTCGATGACACGAATAAACTCGCTCTTTTTCATCATTTTCCACTGTTAGTTTGAGTGTCAATTTTATGTCCATCATTTGCAAAGGATATAAACTAGAAGTAAAAAAACAAAAACAAAAAGTAGAAGTATAAATTAATCACTTTTTCCCTTTCTATTTCATATTGTTGCAGCTTTCGTCTTTTTGCACTTTTTCAGGTAAAGGAGCCGTTTGTCAGTTTTTACCTGCCTTGAGGAGATCTGTATTCAACAAATGATGATTGTAGCTGATTTTCTGTCCTCTGGAGTTCTCTGTATTACACTAGTAGTAAATGTTGCTTTGAACAACCTTCTACACAAAAACGTCTCGCCATCTCTGAGTGTTTTCTAAAAGGATGGAGCAGTCACTATTGGCTGTAGTCAACTCCCACGCTTCATGCCACCAAGGCAGCCACAACCCACATGACAGCTGACTTCTATATTAGAACAGTAAAGCCCAAAATTATTGATACCGTTGACAGATTTAAATTTAAAGTAAGTTTTCCAAGACTCAATAAAGAGCCCAGAACTCCACAGATGCATTTACATGGATATTAAATGGAAGCAGGTCAATTTCAAAAAATGAATTTTTTGATACTAAGTTTTGGCGTTAGGATAAGGTGGGGTATTTTTTGGGCTACATAGAAATGTATATATTTCACAAAACTCCAACAGGGAACACTTTTTCTTGTATCACTTGAGTCACATGGTTAGCAACCGGATGTTGCCACCGGCGCAAATCATGAAGAAGGAGGAAGTCGATGGAGGACGATGGCAAGGAATGTTTTTTAATGACATCATGTGAACATGTGATTTTAATTGCGCCTCTTATTTAATGGAAACACTGACCAAACTATTGACCACATTTTGAGCACATTTGTAATGGAAACGCAGCTCATGGCTCCTTTGGTTCCACAATGCTGACTTAGTTTTCTGAAAGCTCACCGGTTTGACGACATCCTCAACTTGACATGTGATTCACTAACAACTATAGGAGACTTTGAGCTGGGCTCGTCTTTGCTGCTTCCAGGTAAGAACGTGTTACGAAACTAACTACTATCTTCCTAATTTCTTTCGGCTTTATCAGGATTCAGGGAGCCTAAACAGACCCCAAAACTAATGTAAAAAGGATATGATATTTTAGACTCATGCCTGGTCAACATGGCAAGATTTTAAAATTTTCAGCTGATTGTCAAAACCTGTGAGATCCCACGCAATGATAAAGAATAATAGGTATAACAGGTTTGGTCGCACGACAGGAGCAACCATGGTTGGGAATTTAGCGTATCATTTATTGTGATAAATGTCTTAAGAATTCTGACCTACCATTGTGACGATAAAGTCCAATGTTTAAAATCCACCAAAACTGTCCGTATTATCAGGATTGTTGATTTTTTTCTTCAATGAGGGCATCAATAAATTTGAAAGTATGATTAAAGTTAGTGTGCAGTTTGTCACTTTTATCGATATTACAATAGCGGCACAAAATTTCGAGATAAAAGTTTAAATCCATATCATATCATATCAAACCAACTGATTTCATCCACCAAGAATGAAGGGGGAATCTCGCAAAATCTCTCGAGACCAAACGTGAGTTCAGAGGAGACAAACATGGCCGACATGGGACATCTCAAAATGACTAACAGCCCACCTAGCAGGAACTAGCATTGTTGTGTTGTCATTGCAAAGCTTTGCTTGAGTGACCTGCTGACTATCTGCTGACAAGCTTTTACAGGGGGGGGAAAGACTACAAGCAGGGATTGAGGGAAATTAAAGCAGAATACTCTTCACATAAATTAATATGTAGGCTAATGTATTCTGGTCATCACACATGAATTAACAGTAATGAGCTAATTTGAGTTTTATTGCTGATTACAGTTTATGTTTCCCCATCAGGGATGCTAAGAATATCCTCTGCCTACACATACAGTGCCTTGCTAAAAATAATTATGGAGGCTTTTTTGCTCTGTGATGGAGCAAAAACGGTAACTGCACACAACTAGAAAGAAAGAAAAAATATATGTTTTTTTTAAATAAAAATAAGCAAAGCATCATCACAGATGATAGTGTGAGATCATCCCTGACAGATTTATATGTTAAAATGGAAAATGTTGGGTACAGTAGAAAGTGTGACTCATATTGTCACCTTTTGTGTCTTTTCTGTTGCTGAGAAAAGACAATAAGTTTTTCCTGACAAATTAATTAGAAAACTCATGATCCTTTTTCATAATAAAATAATGTTTTAGGAATTTTCAAATAGAACAAAAAAACAAAAAAATTTTTTTAAAAATGTCTAACAAAAAATGTGAACCATGACTAGTTTTACCATAATTCTCCTGTAATGGACATTTTCAGAGTACAACTCAGTTTTCTTATCAAGAAAATTTTACAGCTAAGATACAGATCTCTTAGTTCACTGAGTAGGTTTACCGTCATATTTTCTTATTAACCAACTTTACACCTCGTCAGATACTTTATCATTGGCCTCTCTAAAGTGGTCATAATCATGATAGTTCAGAAAAGTAAAAATAAACACTAAAAGATGTTGAATACTTAAGCATACAACTAATTTGCGATTTTTGCCTCTAAAAGGAGAAGCTCTGTTTTCTGATTCAGGGTCTTTTTCTTGGATATCCTCTATTTATTGTCCTAAAGTTGAGATACAAAATCTTTTCTTTTCTGAAAGGAAAAAAAAGGTGTCATTTAATATCCGTTTTTCTTTGAAACATGCACTTCTGGTAGAAGTGTTTGGTCCCGTTCGATGGATCCGGAGAGGGAAGAAGAGCTGCTTAGTCAGGCGTCCCCTAAACAGGCATTGACAGAAGGACCCTGTGGACCGGGAAGCGATGGCGAGCTTTGACCGGGGAATGAACTCGGTCGCAGGTGCTCAACCGTTAACATCGACAGTCAATGAGCCACAGCGGGATAGCCGCCAAATAAATACAATTACTGCAAATTTGCAGTTGACAATTAGCAACCGCTACCTCAGCTAACCCTTGTGGATTCACGCCGTTTTGCTCCTACTTAGCAAAAATCTATTTCCCCCCCTCTCCTTCTGTTCCTGATGGTGGTATTCCGTCCACTTATCTTCAAAGCTTATGTCAGCTTGAGCCCGGGGTAAATATGACAGCCGAGGTTAAGTTGAGCACATGACAGGAGGGCAACGAGGAGAAACAAGACGAGTGGATTTGGGTTATCTTCCGGCCGCAGAAGGCACCTCTGAGTCGGTCGATTTTCTGCTGTGTCCATCCTCGTCTCACCTGCTGCCGTTCGCCTTTAGGAAGGCCCGCCTACTCGCATGTCAAGGACGACTTGATGTCTTTGTCCTGAGCCGGAGGAGGCTTCTGGGTAGGAGAGAATAGAAGCACTTGTTGGTTTAAGAGTGTGTCCTATGAAAGCTTACCAAAAAATAATAATAATTAAAAAAAAAAGCCTTTCTCCAGTTCTGCTCACCAAACTGGACCTGCCTCAATTTTACAACCAGCAGCAAACCAGGCTTTCAGCTTTGGAGTAGCCCTTAGCTTCCAGCTAAATGGTAATCCCTCCCTTTGAAGGCTGGCCAGCCCCAATCCCACAGCTGACATAGCCACAGAAAATAAGGGTTTTGCTTTTGTGACCTTTATGGTGCTCTGACTAATCTGTCCTCCGCAAGAGAGGGGAAGGTGAGGGAAACTGGCACGGCTTTTTATGACGAGCTCACCGCTCTACCTTCCTGCCCGTCCTCTGGTGTCTCTCTCAGAAACCCTCGCAGTCCTTTTTCCACCCAAACACTATAACGCTGTTGTTACTTTCTTCACAACAACAAGCGCAAAGTCACGCTGCCGTTTTAGTCGTTTGACATTTAGCGGATGCTCTTGTTTCTGCCTCCGGCCCCATGTTCTCGGTGAAAAGGAGGGTCGCTGGCGCTCTCGCTCCCCCGGCGGCGTTTGGCACATTTACAAACGAGGCATCATTTAAGGCTGTTTCACACCTAGCTGGATCGAATCACTTACATCACTGGCTTCAGCTCTGATTTGGCTGCATGGGCCACTAAACATGCGAACCGGACTGCCTGACGGGTTCTGAAGGGTTGTAACGTAGTTTGGATTGTGAAATTAATTAATGAATCGTTTTTTGAACAGATAGGGAACTAAATAGAAATGGCTCACGAGTCTTGGCATTACATTTAGCCATCACTCTGACAGTGACAGTAAAGCCGTTTGTTTTTTCATAGATGATATGTAGTAAACTGTATTTGAAGAATTCTAGCTAGCTAACTAAGTCGCTAGGTAGCCAGATGGCTAGCTAGAGAGATAGTTAAATAGCTAGCTAGGTAGAGAGACTTATTTATTCAAGGAATAAAATGTATAGAATGAATATTTTTTAATTCTAGAAATACTTTTCAAGTATGCAGAGGGTTTGAAATGCATGTCGTTCTACTCTTCATCAAGTAAAAAAAAAAAAAAGAAGCACAGTCAACTGATATAATTAGCTGTTAAATACTGGGCCATCTGCACATGTAACCATCTTGTCGTTGCCTGTTTAACAGACATGTGACTCTTGCGTTTCTTTATTGTGTGTCTTAAAACAGAAGCATTAGTGGGAGATAGTTGCTAGAACTGTCGCCTTGGAACAAGAAAGCCCTGGTTTCGAATGACGTCTTTCTACAAGTGCGCTTCATCCCACAGTCCAAAACATGACTGTGAGGTTAATTGGTCTAAATTGCCCTTAGGAATGAGTACGTGCATGATTGTTTGTCCACTGGGTTTCTGTTGCTGTGTGATGAACTGGCAACATGCCCATGGCGTACCCTGCCTCTTGCCCAATGACTTTGCAAGGACAAGTCGGTATACAGACAAGAGATGGACGGTTTATGTAAAACAGCGTTAGCACTTTTCAAATCTAATATTGAGAGTAAAGAGGAGATAATATCCTGACACCCAATTACTGGTTTTCTAACCAAAACTGCCATCAAACATTTGGAGTAATTGGAAATAAGTTTATTTCACTTTGGAGGATGTTTTCTCTCTTTTGTCACCAATGAAGACTCCTGAGTGAATCTTCATTGCACCTCTTGGAATAACTTTGGTACACTTTGTAACCCTGCCCAAACTAATAGACATCAAAGACTTTATTTCTCATCTGTTCTTAAATCTCATTAGATTGGGAGCATGATGAACTCTTTGAGATATTTAAACCTACTTCATGTAGGTAGATTCAATTTAAGAGATTGTTTGATTCAACAGGGCTGGTGGTAATCTGATCTACTTGTTGATAGTCAAAGTTACATTTATGGAAAATTTACAAAGGAGAAATTGTGTTTTCAAGTGAGGCCTGTATGGTTTGAATAGAAATCATCACTTGTTTGAGGAACTGAAATATTCAAGTGTGACAAAAAACCTATTCAGAAGAGGGAAACATTTTCTTCCTCTAATGCATTTCCATTACAAATATTCGCAAAACTTTGTATTTTGCTAATGTAAAAAAAAAAGCACAATTTCACAATTGTTTTGTTTCCAATAAATTAAAAAAAATGTAAATAAGTTTGTTCACATGATAAGTAATTAAAAAACATGCCGCATCACAATCCTCCAACTACTTCTTCAAAGTTGGCACCAGTAGCTACGTCCAGCTGTTGATCATATGACTAGTGTGAACAAATAGCTTTTTTAATTGTAATTTTGCAAATTAAACTAATTTTGATATGACTAAAAAAAAAAAACTGCTTCATTCTGGTGCCAAAACTTTTTGTAAGAAAACTTGACTTTTTTTTTCTTTAATTGGCCCGTGTCCATTAAGCAAATTTATTTTCCAAATGTCAAATTGTGCAACTATATACAATATAAGCTGGAAAAGTTGTTTGTGTTCCAAAATCTGAAAGTGCACCTATTAGTGGACAAACTATTATTAAGGGTAATCGTGAAATGGCTCCTCTGCAGGACGGCATTTTATTTGATTTATCAATTTTCAGTCGTCCAACCCATTGTTATCTCTTCATCTCTTTTGCTCCTTCCACATCCAACCAAAAGTCGGTGCGGCCTCGACATGAGCTCCAATTGACAGGTTGCCTCCAATCTCCAGCAGTTTTCCAGCATGCTACCAATCAACACTTTACTCCCACCCTGGAGAGATGGAATGCGTGTGAGAAAAAGAGAAAGAAAAAAAAAGCCAGGGGCTGAGGAGGGTATATAGTGTTCGGAAACAAAAATGGGGACAAGAGTAACAAGAAAGCTAGAAGGCAACTTGTTGTCCAACATCCCAATTTTACCCCCAGATCTGAGACGCCCCATCGTCCTCTGCTGTGCCTGCGTAAAAAGATCTGTGCTTCAGCCGAGGCCTGACGTACACAGGCGGTACAACCTCCACCGATCCACAACCACCACCAACCACTCATGTTTAAATAGAAGCATGGAACCTAAGGGCAAAAGATTTTCCCAGGCCTTTGCTAATATTTAAAAATAATGTGCTTGCTCTGAATATGAAAGAATCAGTCAAATCGCACTGCTGCAGATATTAATCTTTCGTTTTCCCCAATAAGACCTTCTGTACTTTCACATATTTCTGCAATTTATCATAGTGTGGCCTCGCTGCCTAACCCCTCGCCTCACAAGCGTACTATTGATCCGAGCTATTGCAAAGATAAATGCAATCTTTTACCCAATGACCAGATTTTACAAATGAGAATATAAATGGCTTTGCACACACAGCCTTTATCTGTGGCTCGGGTCCGGAGACCTCGCTGGTATACCGTTTAGTTCCGATGTAAATTCACTTTGATGCACGTTCGACTCAAACCGATGGAGGTATGATGTAGAGGCGGCGGCAGAAATGGGAATTGTAAAGCTAATTACCAATAGAACTGTGAAGAAGGTGAAGAACAAGAAGGAAAAGAAAAAAAGTCAAGGTACAGTGGGATTTCTGACAGCTCTGGGGGTAAGTGTGGTAGATTCTATTTTCTGACACTGGCAACATGATGAGATGAAGAATGCTCCCTGTGATTAAGCACAACTACTAAAATATAGTGTCTTGCAAAAAAATATGAACACCCTTTAACACATTTTTACATCTTCTCACTTTTTAACCACATTGGGATTTTGTGCGACAAACCAACACAAAAGTCTGAAGAGTTTGGCATGCTTTTATATTCAACCCCCTTTACTCTAATGTCCTTATCGAGAAAGAGACACAAACAGCTGCCTGTAGAAGTCACCTAATTATGAAATGGTTTCAGTCACTCACCGATCATCCAGTCATGTCTGCATTGTTGCCCAGAAACTGGGCAGAAGTTTTTTATAAAGACTGAACAACAGTATCAAACCCGGTGGTGTTCCCAATGTGGTTTCCAAAACTATATCCATTTTGTTCCTCCACTTCAACAAACCGTTCTGTAGTTTGAAGGTATGATTCAAGCTAAACAAATGGTTGTTTTGTGATAGGAGAATGCAGTGGTTGATCTCATTCTCAGATCGAGGTCATTAACACTCACAGGCAGATCAGGCAACTGAAACCAGACAATCTTTATGGCCGCATGAGAACCAAAGAACCCAATCAAACCATTAAACCCAATGCAAAGTACCAACCTACAACCCAACCTGACCTGACGACCCACCTCACCACCCCAAATGGCAAACACACAACAGTGATGGAGGGAGACCATAGTCCTCTCTCCACCTGCTCAAATGTGGTGTTGATATGTGTTGTTATAGAGAGTATTTAAAATAACAAAGTGAATGACAAAACTTGGTCTAAAGCCATTGTTTTTAGCAAGGTCAATCATTCGTGTTACATTTCTCTCAACTACCTTTGAAAGGTAAAACTACAATGGAAATAGGACAAAAGGCTGAACGTTCTTTATCCTTTCCTGGAATGAACCATAGGAAACTTAGGACTTTTTCTCCAGCTATAATGAAAATATGCAAGAATAAAGATGAATTAGAACAAGAATAAGTCCTCATACTAAATCATAGTGTTGCAGCTTTATTCTGGTGATATGACTATTCTCGTAATTTGATGACTTTATTTTCATAATGCATTTTTTTATTTTTATTAGTATGGTCCTAATACATGAATAAAGTTAGTGTGCTTTGGGGTTTTAATGCTTTTACAAGGTACAGCAACTGCTTCTCATAAACAGAAACCTGCGTAGAAGTGAATGCAGGCAGTTTTTATTTAGCTGTGACAAAACGCAGAAATTAACGAAGACAAGTGCAATTAGTAGGTGAGGCAGACAGGAGAAAAAATAGACTTGCTGAGGTTAGCATTAAGTGAAAAAGTAAACACATAAGGAGAGAAAAATAGAGAGAGGTGGCAAAACAGGCTCGGGCTAGTCGAACGTGAGGAGGGAGAGGAAGAGCTCAGGAGACACGGAGTGAGAAAAGGCAGAGTGAAAACAGCAGATATACACCGGGGGCTGTTTGTGGCCAGGTCAAGAGCATCGGTGGTGACAGTACAGGAGCCCAAATGGAAGGCCGAGGAAGCGGCATTTGATGATTTCACAGAGCGCCGCGGCCCAAGCAAAACAATGTTGAAGCAATCAGAGGGTAATTGCTCTCTAATGGCTCCCTTTCCTCTCGGCTTTTCTAATTGGCTGGAACGCCATCTGCCCGCACGTGCGCTCCCCGCGTACACAAGCCGGCCGGCAAATGACACAAAGGTCTTTCAAATGAAGAAATAATGTCTTATGAATCAGACAAGTGGAGCATGAAAGATTTTTCTTCCGGTAGGGAGTGACCCAGGGGGAGCGTTTACAGTTTATCCTGCTATTGAAACCTTCAGCAGGTTTGCATTGATTTTTTTTTTTTTTTTTGCCCTTGCAGTAGAGTGGATTAAATAACTGTACAGACGTTTCCTTTAATAAATGGATCCTGGTTAACATGTGAAGCGAGTTTGCGAGTCCAGCCAGCTGCAGCCGCTGATGGATGCGCCCTGCGTCATCGGACGGAGTTTGGTGCACACTCACACCTTGACTGCCAAATCATCAGGCATCTCTGGTAGCACTCTGCGGGAAATCTGTTTTGTCCGTGCGGCGCAAAGCATCCTGGCAAGACACAGGCACAGGTGAAATGTCGTACGACTAGGAAAAGTGTTTTAGAGAGTAGCAGTTGCCACGGCAACCACCTTTGCCCAGGTCCCCTCCCTCCTTTTTGTTTGTTATCCTTGCAGGATCTTACCTAATTGACAGATGCAGAAACTCTGACAAAGACGCTTCTGGAAATGACTAAAGTCCCAGCCCACCTGTTTCTTTTTTTTTGTTTGTTTGTTTTTTTTTACACACCGGCTCTGCTTACCTCATTTCCTATTTACAGAGACAATCTTCCACACTGCCATATGTTTGTTTTTCCTGTGTGGTGCATAATACTTTTCAGAATACAAGCTAACAAGAGCGCTACATCGGTTCTTCATATTTCACATCGTTCCAACTACAAATGTAAATGTACGATGCCCCAAAATAGTATGTTTTGCCCTTTCATTGTTGTTACAAATCAATAGCTGTGTTTTCATTACAAATGTACAAAAATATGTTGATATTCAGCTAATGCTGAAAAACACAATTTCGCAATTGTCTAAATAAGAAATGCAATCAAATTACATGTGAATAAGCTTGATAAGTCATTAAAAAAATGCCATGCCATCATCCCCCAACTACTTCCTGTTTTCTTTGTGGTTTGCGCCAGTGGTAACATCCGGTTGTTGATCGCGTGAATTGTGAATTGTGTTTTTCAAAATAAACCAATTTTGATATAACCTTTTGGCTACATTTCATCCTACCGCCAGAACATTTTCAAAATCAGTTATTTTCAAAATGTCTAATTGCAAAATTATGTGGTCAATGGGAACTAAGTACCAACAAAATGTGATCTTACCTAAAAAAAAAAAAAAAAAAGGAACATTTAATGTTAAAGTGAAAACCAACTTTCACAAAAAAATGACAATAAAAGCAAATTGCTTAAATATTCACTGACCTAATTCAACAGAGGTCCAGCTAGTTGGTGCTTATATTCTCACAATGAGTGGAATGGAGGTCACCAGAGTGCAGTGAGTTTTTATCAAGTGGAAAGCCCGTTCACTGGTTCGTCAATACTCATGGCAACCGTTACAGTCTACATCAGAACGCCAAATTAAATATAAATGCTATTTAATTACATTTCTCTAGAAAAAGCATACATTTTAAATCCCTTTGAGAATTTCTAAAATATATATCTTTAGTATTAGATATATTTGGAGCTTCAAATAACATACACTGCATTGAAATTGAGCATAACATTTTTTTATGAGTCAGAGGGCTTTACTGAGAGTGAGCTCTTTGATTCATTAAAATATTGCATCATTAATTTAATGTTAAGCAGGTAAAAATAGTTTTAAATATGTTTTTTTACTTGATTTGAAATATTGGCCCATTGGCCCAAAATTTGGACACCAATGATTTAAATTGTGTTCATTTATGAGGATCCATATTTAATTTTCCCAAATAATTTCCCCGTTATGCACTACTTTGCATTATACACTGAAAGCTGGGTTTATAGCATCACTATATAGTATGAAGTTTCATGGTAATGTATAAGACGGTAGGCAGAAGATATTTTGTCTCAATCATCCTCTTCACACAGCAGTTGTATAAACATTGTGGGTTCACCAGGCTGAAACAGAGGTGTCAAGATACCAGCTCGGAAAGCCAAGGACAGCTACACCTGGCTGAGATTTAAAAGAAAAAAAAAAGTGATCGCATGCCTCATACATAATAGATTTTGTTTTCTTTCATTGCTCCGCTGCTCCAACAGTGACGGAGCTGGCCGCGGGTCTGTCTGAACGCTCGCCTTTCTTTGAATTCCTTCTCAAACGCTGCCTCCGTCCTTTTTGAGTCAGTCGCCACAAACACCACATTCATCTGAGCTGATGCAAACACGAGCAAGATAACCGAGTTGGAATCGCTCCATTGTTGTCAGCTCAGTAAAAACAAAGTCTTCAAACATCAGCTTGAAGAAACAATGTTGAGAGCTCAGCATTAAAAGGCGGTGCGCTCTCACACGGAAAAGATCAGAGGTAAAAGCCTTTTTAATTTCAATCTGTCTGCACCTGCTGGACGTTGTTCCAACCCAGGGCAAAGTGAAGTTTGCTTTTATTATACATTTTGTGATGCAATGGCTTTTCCCAACCATGCTTTGAGTTAGCTTCATTGGTTCTGCTGTTCTCAGATAATGGCTTTCAGACATGGCTTTTATTCTCCTTTACCGTCTTTTTCAAACTGTGCATCTTCAGGTTTTGCACTGGTTTTCACATCGTTGTTAGATTATTGTGCAGAGTGATCAGATTCGATTCAGTTTAGTTATATGACACTAATTCACATGATGCAACCTCCACAGGGTTTGTTAGCAACTGACTAATCGGCGTTTGTGATCTGCAAAATGCCAACTACCCAGAGGTACTGAAGCTGCCTAACCTCCGACAAGGTGTTGGGGTAAAGACAAGAGAACTGTACAGAGCACCGAACCCTGTGGTACTCCAAAAGTAACGCTGGAGTGTGAAGAGCTGTCATTTACAAGTCAAACAAAACAGACTTAAACCAGCCCAGTGCTGGTCCTTTCATCCATAAAGACATTTTGACCAGCGCAAATGTAGACCTGTTTCAGCACTATGATGAACTCAGACTTGACTGAAACTCTAACTGATCATTTTTATGCAAATGCTCATACGTTATACATATCAAACTAGCATCCATAAGGACAGAAGAATCCAATGTTTCCCAGCATAACATTTCAAAACATCATTCACCAAAGTTCAGTTCTGACACTGGTGCCCATCGTTGGTGCTTTCAGCAGCGGACAGACCATATGAACCCGATGGATTGGTTGAGGCCCTGACAGATAAATTGTAATGGACAATGTGTCCAGACATGTTGCTATGGGAAGCAAAAGACACTTCTTCAGAAATTTAAACTACATGGAAAATTTAAGCTGGCTTTTAAAATGTCGCAGGAAAAGAAAAAGTGATTTAGCCGTGTTTACATCCACTGGTTTGCAGCGAATTAACCAGGCTGCACAAAGTGTAACTTAGTCAGATGTTGACCATAATAAACAGGAAGTACGGGCTGCAAACTAGCATGAGGCACACATATCAGAAAAAAACAGAGAGAGGTTTTCAAGAATGCAATGTAATTCTGTCATGTCAACTAGTATTGGCAATGTTGCATACTGTCCAGAGACAGCAAACTAAAACGGAGACCCTAAAAGCGGAAACAGCTGAAAACAGCTGGATGTTCGCTGCGTCAGAACTCATTCGGAAAATGCGCTCCCAAAGCCAAAAACCGCCTCAAGCTAGCATAAAAATGTTATTTCAAATTTTGCCATTCCCATCAAAGACACACATCAAATGAAGCCCAACCCGAGACACAAACATGTGAAGTATGTACGGTAGAAGTTGTTTTTTTCTCTCTCACCATGGCTGTACTCGTGTGTGCTGTGAGCTGCAGCCCAGCACGCCACGGCGCTCTGCCACTCATCCCCGAGTGTGACAGGAGCAGATGTTGAACTCGGCGCCAGCCGCAGGGCTTTGAACACAACTCCCATCAAACAAAACCGACTCCCCGCGCCTTGTGGACAGTGGCTCTGCAGGCCACTTCAGGTCTTCACCCACCATTCGCTCCTTTTTTTGTGTGTTCATCATCTGCTGATAATGCCTGAAGGAAAAAAATATATATATACATATACATATACATACACATATATACATATACATACATGTACATATACAAAAAGTGCCACTTAAATTAAAGCCCAGGCAAGCGTTTCGAAAAGCTGTTTTCATTTTCGTACCTTGTGGCACTGATGTCACTGCGCTTTGACTGATTGAGTTGTCAGAGTATTTAGGTCACCGTATGAGGTTTGATGGACGTGGAAGTGCAGTGGATGATGGGTAAATCGAGCAGCACGGCCTGTAAAAAGGTCAGACAGGTTTGCTACATGAGCAAATTAAAAGGACTAGGGCTTTTTTGAGTCTGTAGAGCATTTAGACTCAACAAAGGCCAATTGCTGGAAGAACAATATGCTAAGTAATTAAGCCAAAACTGTACAAAATAATATATAAACATTTTACATTTAAGATGAACAAAACCTCTGTCTGTAACCCAGAGTTCCTGAAGTGGCATAGTTTTAGTTTCACCTTGTTCAAATTTAGTAAAAATAAAAAAATAACTCATTAAGCACATTTTACAATCCAGTTATTAATAACTTTATTCAAACAATCAAAAGATCATCCCTACACTGAACTGATGTTTTGCAATTTTTGCTGTAGATTCATTATTTTTTGCAACAAATAATCAAGTGTCCAATAAAGAAATGTCAAGTTATTGCATGTTAGGCAATAAAATGTTTATTTTCTCATTTTAAAAAGGAACTGAATCGTTTTTAAGCATCTTTTAAAGATGGTTAAATGGAAAATCAGCAGAATGTGACTACGGTTTTTAACCAATTAATTGATTAATCGTCAATAGAATAATCTCTAGTAGGAGCCCTAAAAAGAACTAAAAGAGGAACAATGGGTGCTTTCACTCATTTGTCTCCTAGGTGTTTCCAGCTCCTTCTCTGTTACATCCTAACTTCTTCCTGACGTTGAGGCAGACAGCAGGTTGGGGTTCTGAACTAGGAACCTGGTGGCCACTATAAGAGGGAGCCGGTTCCCCTCAGAGGCGTGCCGGTTCAGAGCTCCTGGCAGAGCCTTCTGACAGGGAGCAAACACACGTGGGAGTCGGCCCATCTGTCTCGGCCTCACCTGCAGCGGTTCACGTCTGAACACACTCACGTACGCAACTCGGCCGGACAGCGAGACGTGAGAACGTGTTGGCAGTGACTAACGATGGGAGCGGTGAGGGAGAACCAGCCAGGAGATGAAGTGATCAGTGCATCAGGCAGACCAGACTTTTCCTATTTTCCCCCCAAAACTTGTTCTTCCGATTTTTCTTGTCTTGCTCACAAGATTCGGTTTGATGGATGTAATATTGTTGATTTCCTTTTGAAATGAAATGTGTGGCTTTACTAAATGCATTGTTTGAGGTAGGTAACACAAAGTTTGAACTTTAAATAATTAAAACCAGAAATTAGGTATGGGCTTTGACTGGCCCATTATAACATCACAATACATTCTGATCTAAACTGTTCCCTTGAGGCTTTTGTTGGGTTTTTAGGGTTGTTGTTTTGCTGGATGGTGACCTCAACCACAGCTTCAGACCTTTAGCAGCCTTTCTTCTAGAACTGCTCTATATTTACTGTAGCTCGGTTTCCTCTAAGTTGTCATGAGAATTTTGAGAGAACTTTTAAAATGTCACAAAAAAGAAAAAAGAAGATGCAAGTTTTTAGGCGTGTTTTCATCTACTGGCTTGGAGAGAATCAGATGTCGACGCAACACATGGATGTAATAAACACAATGTAGAGGTTACAAAACAATAGAAAAATGGGGCGTCCAAGATCAAAAACTGATTTTTTTCTGAGTTTTGTGGATGTGAGTGTTCGCTACTTCAGAACTTATTTGGCAAACGCGTTTCCATCTCATCTCAGCTTTGGCTCTTTTTGTGAAAGCCAAAAATCACTTAAACAAGCGTTAAAACATTTTCTTTTACAAAACTGACAAAGTTGTTTTGAATTTTGGCGTTTCCATCAACTGCCTCTAAATAACCCAAAAAACACAAGTTTATCACATAAAATCCCAATAAAACACATTAAATGTTGTGCTTGGACAAAACTGGGATTCATTTAAGGGATTTGAATACTTTTTCAAGGCACTATTATAATTTTTTATCCCTATATAATATCTGAAACATATTTATTGATTAAATGTACCGTATTTTCCAGATTAAAAGGTCACATTAGTCAAAAAATGCATCATAAAGAGATGGAAAACATACACGTCACATGATAAGGCAAACTATGAAAAAAGTGTGACTTATATACTAACAATATACAATACTAACAGACAGTTGATTAGCATCAATAGATAACACATCTAATAGAAATCTCATGAATGTCGCTGAACTCTGATCCAGAACAGCAAAGCACTCTGGGAGATGTAAATAGAGGAAAGGCTGTCGCTGCTCAATCCCTCACAGCCAGCTAAGCTGGGATGATGGCATCAACTAACATTCACTTTTTGGGTACCTTGAGTAACTTGCGCAGCAGCAGCTTCATGTTTCATCACCAGCGCCTCATAACTGCTTAATCATTCTTAGAAAAAAACAGCATGGAGTAAAAACTGTGGATGAAACATTCCAGGTCGTGTCACCAGTTTGTCAGAACTACAGATATTTAAAACAAATAAGAAAATCAATGATTATCAATATTGACCGATACGATACGCTTACATTGCATCAGCCCTATTCTCCAGCCGTAGCGATTTTATAGTTCAGAAAATGTAGCGCAATTTGTTGTGAAGAATAATTTTGAGTAAGCACTTGTTGTCACGGTAATGAGGAGCCGGAGGAATTACCAAAACATTTATCTGAATTTGAAATAAATAAGCTGTTTACAGCTGCTTTGCATTTTTTGCTGCTTAGTTTCTATTCGAACAACACAATTAGGACTTCATACATTTTTATTGTTCATTTCTTTCGCCATCCTGAATCCAGTTGAAGTAAGTGACTAATTTCTCAGAGAATGGTCTGGGCTCTTTAATTCCTGTGGCATTCGGCGGCGGGGATGGAGGGGTGGAAAGGTGTGTGACAAAGAGAGAGGAGGGGTGAAGAAAGCAAGATAAAAAGAGAGCAGGACAGATTGTGAACGTGCAAAGGAAAGGTGGTGGCGGGTTCCACCTAAAGCAGGGATTCATTACCATGCATCTGTCAAAGCGCCGACGGAGGTCTTGTTGCCAATGGCAATGTGGAAGGGAGTTAAAGAGCACAAGCAACCCCCTCCCACCTGTTTTCTTTCTTTCTTTCTTTCATTCCCTCCTTCCCCTCTCTCTGAATGTCTCGCCTGTCTCTCCGGCTCTCTCGCTCTGAGCTGGAGCAGTTAAACACATCAGCATGTCTGTCATTGCTCCGGCTTCGCCATCTGCAGAAGCCGACACTGTGCAGACAAGAAAAGTCCATTATCGCTTCCCTCACTGTGACTATTTATCTCTCTCACCATCTCTCCCTGTCACTTTCAAGCCCACCCACCTACCCCACCCTGCCTGCTCTGCTACCACCCACCCACACACACACACACACACACACACACGCATACAAACACGGCATCGACTGGGACTGTCACGGGCAAAACATTGCATCACTTGTCTTTCCATCTTTCCTCAGGAAAAGTGGCACTCAGCACACCTTTTCCTCCAAAAGGGAGGTGGATGTAAACAATGTGTTTGTTGGGGAGAATCTTTTACGATATGTGTGTGCTTGCGTGTGTGTGTGTGTGTGTGTGTGTGCGCGCGCGCGCGCGTGTAGACTAACTGAATAATACCCCAAACACCTATCGTCTATGTGTTCCCTCCACAAGACATTTAAACCCCAACTGCTCCAGCGGGGAGGCTCCAAGCCAACTCACTGGATCAGAAAGTTTGGTTTCTACAGGCGTCTGGGACCGAAGTCAAGGCTGGAAAAATTCACAGGAGGAAAACAAAGAATTTTAGAGAAGCTCCGATCTGATAATATCAGCATCAGTCCTGATATTGAAAAGAGTTCTAGATCGGGTATCGTGACAATGTGTCCAATCCATAAGGTCAGATCTATTCAGTCTAGTTCTATACTTCGTGCTCTGAGTGACATCAAGCTTTATTATTTACAGCTCTGGGAAAAAAAATACGAGACCACTTAAAATGATCAGTGTCTCTGATTTTACTCTTTATAGGCATATGTTTGAGTAAAATAAACATTGTTCTTTTATTCCATGAATTACTGACACCACGTCTCTGTAATTCCAAGCAGAAATTTTATTTGCAGAAAATGAGAAATGGTCAAATAAATAAATAAAATCCAGTGCTTTCAGACCTCAAATAACGCAAAGAAAAGAAGTTTATATTCATTTAGAAATAAGAGTCCATTCAGTGCAGTGGTCTCTTAATTTTTCCAGCGCTGTATTTTACAATATATATTCAATTCCTACATGCACTTTCTGAAACATTTGTTGCAGTTTACATTTACATGTTTGACCATGTAAATGTAAACTTACAAAAACAAGTTGTTATTGTAAGTTTCAGTTTCAGTTTCTTATTTATTTTTACATTGGCTGTTCTACTCCTAATTGCATTGACTGAACAAATAACAGTTGCTTTTCCATGTTTGACCAAACTTATGAAGCTATTGGGGTATTTAAGTGTGCTGTACTAATGCAGAGTTAGGAAATACATGTGTAATTCAGTACATTTATGTCTGTGTTTAAGTCAATTCAGCTGTTCTTCTTTATCAGATTGCATCGACTGATACTAAACCTCAGGTATCCGTATCAGTATCGGAAATGCTCTCAGTGCTTCTCTAACGGATTACTGCAACTGAATAAAGGAGATCTTTCTTTAATAACAAAACCGGCTGAACTGGGGTTAAGACATTTGTGGACATTTAGGTCATTCATGTAGTCCGCTATGATGCCCTTAGAAGCTGCGTATCAAACTCCCTTCTTTGAACTCTTAATACAGAACACCTTAGAAAAACCCAGCACCAATCCGTTTTGCTTTCCCTGGACAGTTTGGCATTTTGTGCTATCTGCGGAATTGCATTCAGGCAATGCGCTCCCCCACTGTGACCTTCATTTTAAACTACAAAAACCCCGATGAGTAACAAAGCGAGCCCTATTTCAGCTCGCTGAAATCCCTGCCCACACACCCTCTGAGCACTCGCTATCTGAGCTGGAGGCAGCCAGTGTCTAGGTGAGAGAGGGCCGGTCGGGAATGGAGAAGGGTCACGCGTGGCCTAACTGAATAGATAGGATCTCTATCAGCGCTACAGAGGCCTCATACCTTTCAAGCCTCCAACCATGCTAACAGAAAGCCAGGTGAGAGTCCTTCCATGTCCAGGATATCTTAACAGAGAGATCAGCACAAGCTCACAAGTTATAACTCTGATGTTTCCTGTGAGTTCTGGCAGAAGGTAAATGCTACTGATGTTCCGGTTCTTTTTATGTTCCAGACAAGGGACAAATGCTAAGGCTAACTAGCATATGCTGGCAAAGGAAAGGCTTCCCTCCTCTCTCCATTTTATCTGCGATTGTACAAAGAGGCTCTTCCCATCATGCATCTATATACATTTTTGACAACTTTGACATTTTTGACGCTCAGTATCAAGTGTTTGACTTCAAAGTTCACAAGCGTCGAACTTGAGGTATTGGTGTACAGTCTGAACACACGCTCTTTTAGCAAAACACCGACAGAAGACATAGAAGTCCTCAAGGTTTGACTACATTGAGTCATTGTAAATGACTCAGTGACTCAACATTTACATTCAGTCATCTTAAACTGAGGTTCGAGGCTGAAGTGAGAAAACCAGATTCGTCTAACTTCATGTTTTCTCTTTGTTTTTCTATACTCCACACAAGGCCCTGCTAAACCAACAGGATCCGATGAGTCTGAAAGCTCTCCTTCATCCCCAGTAAATACATCAGATTCCAGTATGCTGGAGGAAAAGCAGTGACGAAGTCTCCGCCAATCCAGGCAACCGGTGATCCCTCTGTTGTTCTCTTCAACCAGCATTTACTCCCGTGTTTATCTACATCGCCAGGCCCAGCTGCCGTCTGCTGATTGGTTTTGCCTGAGTAATGAGCGCGATCGACACAGAGTACAATTTAATTAGGAGCCTCAAACAGCAACGCAGAGATGGAAGATACTGGAACAGGACGGGCATGACGATTAATGAAACGACGCCTTCCCGGCGTTCCATCATTTCAATCTGATTTATTAATTATCCGTGGCGGTATTCTTTTTGGTTTTTATCTTGCTTGTCATGCAAATTGGCAAAAGAGATGCACTAAAACAGAGAACACACACAGACACATACAGAGACATCATGGGGAGGCCTTCGTTCGAGCCGCGTAATGCCGAGCTGTGCCTCGCAGCAGGTGGATGTGAAGTTGTACATAAAATTTGGTTTGACTGGCAGTTTAGTAAAGTCACTACATGCAAACATGGCAAAACTTGGCTGAGCTCTTATATGCACCCATTATTTGATTTTTTTTTTTTATATATATAGGCATTTTGATTAAATGCTGCATGTTTTCTGCTGCTGAGATGGTAGGTAGTGGAAAATAATAAAATAAAAAATTAAATCCCACTTTAATTTCCAGCTGCTGGCTGCCTCTGGCACGGATTAGGACCAGATTACGCTCGAGTGCGCTTTACGTCCTCTGTGGTGCCCTGTTGTTAACCAAACGCGATCAGACAGACGGTAATACAGAAAGTGCAGAATGGCAGATAGACGCAGTGTGAGTGTAAACAAGCAGGCTCTCGGCCTTTAAAAAAGCAAAGCTGTGCTGTGATAAAGAGATGGGAATCTCAAACAAGAGCGCTCCGATTTTAACTTCAGTTTATATAATTTTAAAATCAATCTTAGTTTAAGTTTATATGTTTTATCCTACATGCAAGCAAACTAGCTAAAAAATCCACAATTATTTTGAACGAAGGTCGGATGTTGTTTTCCTGACATTTCTGTGGGAAGGTATATCACAATTTATCATTCCTAAAGACATATTTCAGTCATTATTTCTAGGCTGGAATGATTCTACAACATACAACTTCAATGAATGAAGAACGTTTTTTCTCTGAAAGGTACTTCCAAATTTTTTGCACAGAATTCGTCTATTTGTGGATTTTTGTTGTTTGTTTGTTTTATAGACCAGAGCTAAAATATCCAGAAAAAAAAATGTAGTTTGGAAGCTGAAATACCTTGGCCAAATGCCACCTGTTGTGCTATTGATTGATGTTTACAAACCAGTCAGTCCAGGAGTGCCACTCTTTATCCATCCTTGGTGCTGATTGACTGTATGACCAAGAACGGAGACAAGGAAGACTGTAGATATTAGCTTCTGCAATAGCAGTGGTGGGAAGTAACGAAGTACAAGTACCTCGTTACTGTACTTAAGTACAATTTTCGTGTATCTGTACTTTACTTAAGTAGATTTAATAATGGATACTTTCTACTTTTACTCCACTACATTTTACAGTAAGTATCTGTACTTTCTACTTCACTACATTTCTACAAAGTGTCGCGTTACTCGTTACATCCAAGTCGCGTTGAGCTTTTTTTCCGTTAAAATGTGAAGTTCAGGGATTTAAGGTGGCGCCGTAAAATCCAAGCAATAACGTGTAGACAGCTTTGTCTCAATAACGGTGTCTGTTGTCACCCATCGGCTCCACCTTTACTCGCACTCGGAGCTCCAGACATGCGCAGTGGTTTCCTCTGAGCGTCAGTAATATAATAGCGCTTCATAAATCAAAAGATATGGCGACATGTAAAATCAGCAGCGCTTCGCTTTCACAGACGGTGGGAACTTCGTCCAATTTTTAACGTCACTTGGAAGGAAAGCTTAAAGAAAGGTAAGCTCCGTGGACGTGATGCTAGCAAAGCTAGCTGTATTGACTGAAACACATGTTGCATCTGCGATGAAAAACAGTTGTCACTCATGCGCTAAATTATTGTGTGGAGGTGTTGACTGAGGTGTTGCATATATGGGACAACGCTGTGACCAAAGTGCAATATAGTAATATGACATTCATGAACGATCCGATTCTTCTGGACGGATCTTGACTAAGTCCTATAGTGCTGAAACCTCACTGAGAGCCGTTCTTTGTTCTTGTAATGCTCTGCGTACACTGCAGTAGCTATTTTATTTCATTAAAATATCTTTATATTTAATTGGCGAATAAATAAAACAAGAACGTAAGAACACAGAACATGCTCATTGCTCTTTGTTTTCGTCACCCGTCATGGTGGCAGACGTTGCAGCAGGAGGGAGGATGAGAACAGTCGCGGTGCTCCTCCTGCTTGGTTACTTCTTGCTTATTGGGCCTTGGACAGTGTTCATAGTTGAGCGTTGTTAATTGCTATGTTTAATGGTGCAATTTCTGACATTGGCAATATGGGCAACCACCCAGGGTGTTATTTTTTTTAGGGATGGCAGGAGACCTCTGTGTATTGTGGCACAGAGATGAAAGCAAAACAGAATGAAGAAGAGTTTGAATTGTCACTGGATAATTTATTTCAGCTCTAAGTGTTTAATATCTAGGTGTTTTTATGGGAAAGTGAATCTTTCAGATCAATTTGAGAAGCAATTTTGATAGGTGCACTTAATTTTATTGTCATGTAGCATGGGGTGCTGGTTTTGATTTGGTCTTGGGTTCGGTGGTCTAGACTACAACTCTGCTACGTGGCTCCTTGGTTCCATGTCCTCCTCTGCCAGTTGGATTTCTTTCAAAATAAATGTGTGGCAAAAAAAGTGAAGTTCATGTTATGTTAGGACAGGAGACGAGATGTTTCCATCCGTGAAATTATAATGCATAGAATCACATATCTAAGTCTAAACTATGTTACAGAGTAAACTCAATAAAAACATGCTTTATCTGTGGCATTGTTCATTAAAATGGCACATTTCTGATGTATTAAAATTAAATACGATCGGCACACTTAATGATATTAGTGATTAGGCAATGCATTCAGCAAGTACTTTTACTTTTAATACTTAAGTATTTTTAAAAGCCAGTACTTTTTTACTTTTACTTAAGTAAAATGTTAATGTGGTACTTTGACTTTTACTTAAGTACATTTTTGACTGTGTATTTGTACTTTTACTTAAGTACATTTTTTGAGTACTTTCTCCACCACTGTGCAATAGTAGTAGGATGGTTTGTAGTAATGAATATTAAAATAGATTTGGTTTTTGAACTATTAAAATAGGCAGTTTTCTGAGTTTTTATAGGGGATCTCAAGTTGAGGGCATTTGTGGGTGCTAACCACTACAAATCCCCTGAAGGTTACCGTTTTGTGATTTTTCTCTAATTCACACAAGGTCATACTTCACATACAAGCACAAATATATACATACACTTTCACTCGCAGCTGGATAAATGTCCTGTAGCAACACCCTTTTATAACCACTCTTCTTATCAAAAAACGGTAGAGCTCATTAAAACTGATTGTCTTCCACAGATCTGACTTTTAGGCACAATGTTCTGACTTTCCACAACCGAATGACACTGGATTGGATTTTACTTTTTATATATATGTATATATATTGTAAACTGTGTTTTTATCGTCATTTTCCACAAATATTCAATCGAAGAGAATGTGTGCATCCTCTTTAGCAAAAGTTTTATGTTTTCCTTTAAGAAAACCTAGAAACTGCAATAAAAAATATGTTCTTTAAAAGAAATACATTTTCTGTAGTTATTTATCAAACTGTATACCTTGTCGTTTTTCAGAAGGTCATGTAACATTAGTGGTTCTATGAGTTTTATTCAGGTGGACTTGGGGCAAAAATGGCTTTGTGGATTGTAAAGGTCGCAGGTCCCTGAGCTAAATGGTGCAACGCTGTGAGCAATGAGAATGTTTACTTAAACTACGAAGTAATTTAGCAAGGGTTAATTCAAAATTTTTGCTCAAGTACATATATATATATATATATATATATATATATATATATATATATATATACATCTATATATATATATATATATATATATATATATATATATATATATATATATATATATATATATATATATATATATATATATATATATATATATATATATATATATATATATATATACAACAGATGCTTTTTGTGTTGAGGGACAAACATTTTATCAAGATATACATTTTTGATTAAAACGTTTGAGTTAGCACAGCAGTATTTCCACTGAGGGTGGATAAACCAGTATAATTATGCTCCTCCCTAATTATGCGCAGCATGCTTATGTATAGGGATAACATTTAAGTCCATGGCCTGTCCAATCAGGAGGAGACTCGGGGGGGAATCCAAAAAAAAGCTGTGGGGGATTGGAAATATAATCTTTCAGGTCTGGTAATACCAAGGAAAGTCTCATTGGGGATGACTGGGATATCGTATCTGGATTTGTAACTCTCATAACCCGATCTTCGATAGGCGGAAAATTCTAGATGAACAGAAGATAAAATCCACTGGATTCCAGTGAATGCTTCCTTGTGAAAATACTGACTGGGAGGCCTCTTGGGCGACTCCCATTGGAGGCTATTCTTGGCATGTCCCACCGGGAGGAAACTCTGGGGCAGATCCCAAAAAAGCAGGACGAACTACAGAATATAATTGTTTATGTCTTGGAAAGCGTCGTTGGCGATGTCTAGGATATTGTTCCCCCCCTAACCTGATCATTCATTCATTGATGGATTGATGGATGGTGAAATGGGTGGTAAAACTCACTGGATTCCAGTGGATGTTTTCTTGTGCAACCACTTCCACAAGAGTTGATCGAACGCACACCTTTTCTCTCTAAAAACAGCCTTCGGTCCCATTCCTCCTCCACATCTCAGCAAAAGACCTTGATATTTCTTTGAGTGTTTGCCACGGCACATTTCCACGGCAAATCTACCGTGATATGCTTGTGCCAGTGTTGCCAAGTCCTCATCACTCATTATGATGACTCACCAAGCAAGCCCATAACACAGATGTATCTCAGCCACGGAACCCCAGGGAATATTTTGAAAATCCTCGTGCATTTGCATCAAACAAGTGTCCCATTTAACTCACGTGCGAGGAGCAAACTAATTTCGATACCCTGGGAAATTAATTATCCTCCCTAGTTACTCATCATCCTCCCTGTGGGTCATCCTCCCTGCTAAATCAGGCAAAACAAATTGAATCCCAAGTCAAATCGCGCGGAAACATAATGTGATATGCGATACCCGCCAACTTTCTTGCAAACTATAATCCTCCAAATTTTTAAATTCCCCCCTCAAGGTTATTAGAATTAACACCCGGCTCATGCAAAATCAATGATCATTCGAGTTCACGGTACAAAAGGAGGTGGCTCTTGTGCTTGCAGTGATCAAACGGAACGGCAACAAGTCCTTGAGGCATGCCATCTTCCACCCACATGAAAAAGTGCTCTGTGGTCCCACATACGTATGCACGGGCACCCGAACCTTTGCAAAGCAGCTAACAAAAAAAAAACATCCAATAGGAGGGAATGGATATGGAGGAATGCAAAATTCTAATCCTTTGACAGCAACTCAGTGGGGTCCCAGTGGCGCTGCAGCATCTGCCTAAGGGCACTGGTAAACGAATCTGTCTGCCGTCACGAAGGCAAATGAACACAGGGAGCTAAGTAAGGGAGCAGGCGGATGCGGCAGTTAATTTGTGAAATATATTAGGATTTATGAGGCAATGAAGTGTAAAGGTGTTTTATTACTCTCCCACTGCCATCAGTCCACCAGGATGGCAGAAATGACACTCGGAATGTTTCGGCTCCTTTTTTATTCGCTCCTCTCTGCTGGCAGGAAATGGGCATAATGTAGGGAAAAAAAGGGTGAACCGATTTTAAAAACATCTCATTTTTGTCACATCCTAGATATTTTTCCTCCCCTTAAACTGGAAAGCGTCATATTTTCTGCTTCGAGACGAGGCTCTTCTCCGGGTCAAACCGTCAGCCAGCCTGACAAAATACACCTGACGCTGTATTTGCAGAAACTTATTTCCAATATATGCTCCACGAGCTGAAGCCACCATCAATATGCTACTCTGTGACCCCCGGCTGAACCAATCCATGGACCAAATGCCGCTGATCTCCACAAGCTATCTGGAACACAGCATAAAGGGGGGATCTGATGGGTGTGTGTGTTTGCCTGCGTGTTTGGGCACACGTGTGTGTGCCATGGGACTGGAATGCGAAGAGAGGTTTTACTGGTTCAGTGCATCCTGGTCGAGATCAAAATCATCTAGAAGTTGCGTGAATGAGGTCACCAAGGAGGGTAATGAAGAAAATAAGTCATCTTGGTGGTTTGAGGGGGAGTATGGGTATATGTCTCTGTGTGACTCCATCTTTATAAAGTGGTTATATTGCACTTAATAGCTGGATTTGATCATTAGTTTGGTCAGTAATGGCTGACATTGTCCCTCAGTGTGAATATTTTGGTGATGGATGAGTTGTTTTTTTATTTTTGTTTTTTGGCAAAATGCAGTAATGTTTGTCAAGAGAAGCCAATTTTGTGGAAACCAGTTAACAGGATGGACATAAAGTGCAGCAGAACATGCTTAATTGTCTCATTTATCTGTTGGTTAGCCATGGGATTTACTGATGGAGATAAGAAGGGTGTACGGCTATCCAGATGCTGTCTCTCAAGGCTGTACTCTGATGGCCATATGTTTTATACTCACTAAACATCGTTCATATGCTTGAGACTTTAACTAAGTTATTTAAACTTTTCTTTTTCAGGTTTTACACTCAAATATAAAAACTACATTACCAAAAATATTCACTTCCCATTTTTAAACTGTTAGGTTTATCAACATATTGGCCCCAAAGTTTACAGCTATAAGAGCTTCAGCTGTTCTGGAAAGGCTTTCCACAAGGTTTAGGAGTGTATTCATAGGAGTTTTATGTCTTCCTGTCCGGTGTGCACTTGAGAGGTCAGACACAGTTGTTGGACTAGTTGGATTTTCTCAAAGTCAACACTAAGTGTTTCCACATCTGATCGTCCGGTAGACTAGGTTTGCAACATTTGTTAAATTTTTAGTTGGTGCAGTTCACTTTCACACTACACTGTGTGAAACCAAACCAAACCCTTAGAAAAACCTGTTTACTCCCTCGCACATGGTAGCGCTGCACCAAGAACTACTGACTAGAACGATGCAAAAACCTCAGAATTACATACTGAACTCAACTGCCTTCTTTGCAAAAACGTAAACAAAACGCAGTAACATCAGATTTTAACGGTTGTAGTTATTATCTTGGACAAAAGATCACAAACCATTTCTCCCACTAGTGCTGGACTAGCACGTTTGTTTTGGTTGTATTAACCCAGAATAAATACAGAGCGATAGTCCCTGCTTTTGGACTGGTCGCTGGTCTGCATATGCATTCGAACCACACCAGAGTTACCTTCAGTTTTATCTTTCTTCCAGTTGTGCACTTGAGAGGTCAGATACCTCTCAAGTGTCTGACCTCTCAAGCGATCAGGCACTGGAGAGGTCTACCTTGAGAAATCTAGTTCCGCCTAAACCAGAGTTCTGGTCTAGGCAGACCAGAGTTCACTTTTTTTAGTCCGCATCAGAGTTTGATGCAAACGACATTCTAGGCAAACGAACTAGAGTTTGATTAAAACGGAATAAGCAGGGCTGGTGTGAACGCACCCTACAGGTATTCTACTGAAAATACTTTTGACTGTGAATCAATGGGTAGAGTAGTTGTTTTGCAATTGGAAGGTTATAGGTTCAATTCCACCTTCCCTGTCACATGTTTTCCTGACCAAAGCATTTAACCCACAGTTGCCTATTTATCAGTGTATTTGTGAATGTGAATGACTGTGGCTTTGAGTGGTTGGTAAGACAAGAAAAGTCTTATAGTCCTATTACTGAGGGCCTGAGTCTAAACAAACACCATAATCATCTCTGCACCAAACTTGACACTTGACACAGAGCAGTCAGGCTCCTAGCAACTGCCAAATTAAAACTCACTTGCACTTGATGATGTAAAATTAGTATTCAAGCCGTAGGGCCATGCTATGAGGTGTTCTTTAGCTAATCTGAAACCTGCTTTAAGCTAGGAGGCTATTGCAATTAACTGCACAGAAACTAGGTGACCTCTACCCGACCCCAATTGGGGATTTCAAGAGCCCTTCCAATCTGAGGCCAAGTTGTTGCCGTTCCCAATCGCTTCCACACAGTGAGCATTTTCTCTTTGTGTTGAGTGCAAGTCTAAACAATGCCTAAATGGCTCACAGGCGACCAGACTGTATTTGATACGCATTTGATTCAAAAGTGAATGTTTTTTTTATATCCAAGATGTTTATTGGAAGTCTAAATATAGACTTGTTTTTGTGAAGACTGACTAGCGTGCAAGAAGAAAGAGAGGAACAATTCCCAGCCTAGAACTCCTGACACCTTACTGATCCTGAGTTTTTCTAACAAAGCTATCCGACAAGCTACGCACCTCTGTGCAAATAATACGTTTTATAACAATTTTACTTTTGTTGTGATGCATTAGTATTCACATTATCAGTTGCAAACATTTTTACACAATGGTGGATATTTCTCTCAAGGCAAAAAAACTGAAGTTTGCCTCATGATATTGTTTAAGTGTCTGTCAGTGCACACTAATTAATTGTTTACCACACCTTTAGATTGAAGTGTATGTTTCTGGGCTAGTGTCTGGTCCAGCAGTCAAGAAGGCGCCCTACATAAAGATTGTTCTCGATGTCCATGAAATTTACAAAAAAAAGTTAAATATTGGTAACACTTTATTTGAAGGGGGGTGAATAAGACTGTCATGACACTTTCATAAACATGGCATGTGTCATTACTGTTTAAACTTTACCTTTAATAACAAAGTTACCTAATTTTTAAAGTGCAATCAGTAATACTTTTATAACAAATTTATATCAATAATGATTTCTTGGTTAATGTCAAGTTGTCATAAAAACATTGTGAATAATGTCAACTTTGTATTAAAAGTGTCATAATTTACCGAATGACGCTTTATGACAACAGTCATAAATATTCATGAAGGTTTATTCATGTTCATGACAGGTGTTATGTCATGTTTATGACAGTATCATGACAGTCTTATTCACCCCCTTCAAATGAAGTGTTACCTAAATATATTTTCATATTTGATGCTATTCATCAAATTTTTCACCCATAAATAAGAAAAACAATACAGAGTGTTAACATTACTACAGCAACATAACTGAAAAATGGCTGAATTTAGTTAGATATATTAAATGAAGCTGCTTACTTTTAACTTGGAATTAGAAATGCTAAAAAGCTAGCTAATGGAGGTAAGAAACGGATTGATTATATCTCAATGAAATCTCATATAAAAAAATAAAAATTTAATTAAAAAAATCTAAACTACATCTTTGAGGTGCTGCCAGAACATTTCACATTTAATTTGGTTCTTTTCTTTTGATGAACAACACTAATTTAATGTATGAAATGTTTTTTATTTACCTTATGTGTAGCTAATTAGCATAGGTAGGAAAAACTACCTATGATGACGTTTCTTCATATTCTCTTATGTAAAAGCCAACAATGCATCTTTTAACCTCAACTGCAGGTGTTTGAAAGAGCAACATCTCTTAACTTTAAACTGATGCACTTGAAGTACGGTAATAAACTTCTTGATATAAGCTATGGTGAACAGAAAACCTAAAGAAAAATCAGCTTTGTAAATATTTTATTAGGAAAAAAGTACATTCAGAGCCTTTACCAACCCCTGCAGCGCACATCTTTTTTCTTGGCAGAGCAACATTTAATATCAACCAAAAAAAGTTTGCTTACAAGAAAAGTTAATGTGTTACCTTTCCATTTCCTGACGTATGATACTGTTTATACAGCAAAACTGAGCAAAAACAAGGATTTATGTTCCTCCCCTGCTGTGGCTCTTACTTCCTCCTCCCAAGATAGTCAGGAAGTTCTTTTTCTGAATTCACAATCAAGCAAACTTTTAGCAGTTCCTCCACTGTCTCACTCTCGGGGCCCTCACTGATTCTAACTGGACCTAGAACTTAAAAATGTATCTATGTAAATGCACATAATAATCCAATATATATACTATTATGCTTATTTCATTTTTGGTTTAAAGACAAAAACAATTGGATACTTCTCTGTAGCAGGACGACTGTAACATGAGCTTAGTTTTGTGTTTTCTTGCTTAGTTTTGTGTTTCTTTCGACTGTTTGCCTTCAATCTGTTAGTCTACTGCAGAGGTTCCCAAACTGTGGGGCGCCCATTGCAGGGGTGCGCGGGATGGATGAATGAAAAAAAAAAAAAACCACACACACAAAAAAAAAAACCATTGCTTCAATGACAAGACCAAAGTCTAACTTTCCCAATTGTAATCCACTGGGGGGGCCCAGAAAGTTTTTGAAAACACCCTGTGGGGTGGGGGGCAGGAGAAAAAGTTGGGGAACCAGTGGTCTACTGGATGATGCTGCGGTTTGAGGTTTGGAGATTTGTGAAGAAATAGCTCAATCCTACTTTTCATTGACCATAAAACTCGTCTTGTGTGTGGTGTACATAATGAGGATAGTCTCTCAACAGGAATTCTGGTGTTTCAGCAGTTCCTAGTTCAAGGCATGGTCCTTGGTGATCCCTGGGGATCCTAACCAATTTTCTCTCACTTGAAAGGTATTCAGCAGGAAAAAAAGAGATCCCAGACTTGCGTCACAACCTGTTGGAATAATAAAAACAGACTATTATTGAGCTTCCTGGATGACCTTCCTGAGCTCTGACTTCCACCCTGCTTAAAAATTCGTGGATTCTGCTTAAAAGTCGGGTCGATCAGACGAGCGGATGAGTCAACTGTTAAATCAGTGGCCAGCGCGTAGACACGAGTGTCAGGAGTGATTCATGACAGCGGAAGGCAGCAGAAGCGAAAGTTTAACAAGATGCTAGCGAGACGTGCCGGTGCCAGGATCCACGATGTGAAGAAAGAGGCTCTGACTTGAGGTACAGCTGAAGGTGTCAGAGCCAAAGATTGGGGAGATTTTTATAGAACTGACCAAAATGGACAGAAATGAGCTTACTGGCTGGCAGCTCAGATTGACATGGAGTTAAAAAGACGAGGCTGGGATGGTTTGGACTTGCGCTACCAGAGACAGTGGATATTTAGGATAAAGGGTGATGAATATGGAGCTGACAGGAAATGGAGAACCACAGGGCACGTGGCCGCCTGCACTACATCACGAGGGTTCATGGAGGAAAATGTTTGGGGTGCGTAAAGAGGGAGCAAATTGTAGAAGTAAATAAAATGAACACCTCATTTGTTTGCTAATCTGGGCTCATTTCCAAATACCTCAAAATAAACCTGCTGGTTTCTCAACTTTCCCATCATTTTTATTGGTTATTGATTCTATTCTTATTTGTTGAATGTTACCCACTTTACTTTTTGGAAATTTACTACTTTCCATTACTTTTTCATTTTTCACTTAGGAATTTATTTGAGTGTTGGTAACTTAGTGAGTTTGTGGATTAAGGAATTTTTAGCTGGAAGGCTGAAATATTTTGTTGATAAGCTAATATTTTGAAGTGATAGTTGCGTTTGCTCCATATATCTGCAGAACTATGCTGTTTGAGAATAACAGTGGTGAATTTAATCGTTCATCTATTATGATCTAATATTTGAGACTTATTAGGCACATAATCATGAATAACAACTTACTGAAAACTATTTGGATTTTATTTCCTGATAATCCACAACTTGGCTAGTTTAATCTAAAAGTCATCCTCTTTGGCATGGATTATTATTCATACCAAACCCATTGTTACATCAAACTTCTTGAGTTTTACATCACATTATAATGTTATTCTCTCATAAAAAACGTATCTGTAGTGTTGCTTTGATTCTTTCATGCATGTTCGAGAAGTCCCTTAATCTCCTGTGGCAACCATTCAGCTGCGCAAAATGGCTGGACCTAGCCCCGCATTTGAGGTGCAGCTCCTCCTCAGAGCTCCTTCAGACTAGCCAGTAGCAATTAGCAAACACCTGCTGGAACTGCACATCTGTTGCGCTCATTATACGAGCTACTTCTCAGAGCAACGCCTATTGAAAACGTTGCTAAAGGGTTAATAGAGGAGTCATGTTGTGATGACTTCCTGAAGGTGGAGTGATGAGTTTCTTAAAGAGGCCGAGGTCCAATTTCAAGAAGTTAAATTACAAAACCAAATTTTTAGGTAGCAGGTTTTTAATTGTGCTATAAAGTGGCATTGTGTGGCTGGAAAACACATAATACTGCTTCTTTAAAGAAAAAAATTAATTGATTAATACTTGTTAATCATAAAATCTAACATAAATGGCTACCACATATGTACTATGCATACCTTTTCTGCTTGTGCAAGGAGTGCTTACCAGATGTGTGTGTATGTTTTCTACTGCCTTATACCTGCCAGCCCATCAGGCCTGCAAACTTCCCACCCAGTACGGAGTATTTCATTAGCAGCCAGCAGGAGACGAAGGAGGGAAGGAACAGTACCTGACCCGAGGAAACGTTGCGTCGAAGAACAACCTCACCAGTCGGCTGCGCTGCTGTTGTTGCTCTCGAACACACCAGCAGCTTCAAGGAAGACAGAGCTGGGATGATTGTTCTCTTCGTTTATTAGGCCGCCACTTAAAAGCCGCGCCTCTTCGACACGCTTGATCTTCTAATGACACCTAATTATGAGGCTGGCTAATGACGGGTTCTTGGAGGTCAAGGCGTTGGCTGGCCGCCGTGCTGAGAAGGATTTTTTAGAAATACAGAGGTAATTATTGGCAAGAGCTCCCCTCTCATTAGAAACGCTCTGTATCTGAGCAGTGCACAGAGAGTGAGAGGAGAATCTAATTATCGCCCTCTTCTCACCAACCCCTCCGCGACATCAATACTCCATTACAGCACCTTGTCCCTGGAGCGCAGACAAACTCCCGACTCCCACGCGTATGCGGCGGCCGTGTGCACGTGTAGCTAAAACGCATGAAAGTCATTAAAATGACACGCTTTGTGGTATTTGCCGCAATGTCGGCACTGAGCGTTAGAATCTGAAAGTTGAAGCGACGTCTTCGCGACTTCACATGACGACAAATTTTTGTGAGAAAAAAAAAAGATAAAAAATAAAAAAAAAACTTTGTTGAACTTGAAGACGTTCCCCAGAGACGAATTCCGTGGGAGTTTCCATTTGGATTTGGATTATAACGAGGTGTTCTGCTGAAAACAAACGAAAGAGTCCTGACAGGATTTCATGTGACTTCACTGGGCCAGATGGAGCTCGACATGGAACAGCAGCTCTTCGTAATTGTTGCCTTGGTGAAGATGACAAAAACAGACGTGCCTGATTTCAGGCCGAGTCTCCTGCAGAGTTCCAGGAGATCTACGTCATCGCAAACATCTTTTAGGAGGATTAAGCAAGATGTACTACACTGTATAAAGAAATAGTTTTCAACAATGTTCACAAATTTCTATCTGCAAAAGAATGACGTGCATTTGCACTCACACCACCTGACTCAGAGCTAGTTTCAGTCAGAGCTGGAAGATTTTTGGGGGAATATCTCAGATTTTGCACTTGTAGATAACCACTGCTGATCTCGATACAAAACACAACGCCCAACTCTTTGGAAATCGCATCCCAAAATCTTTTGATTTGTGTTGTCAAAAATAGTGGTGAGAATAGGTTCTAATCTCTCTTCCACATTTACTGCATAGGGAAGAGGACTGATGATCCATCTTACTCAAAATGAAAAAACGGTGTAATATTTTCTAATGTCTATTCACAAATCCAAGTAGTGAGAAGACTTTTTGCGAGGTACTATAATTCCCACCCAGCTGACCAAAGCACCTTTTCAACCCGCGGCCCGTCTCAACACGAAGAATTTGTTACGCTCCATCTCTTGCAACATAATAGCTAACAAGCATCCCTTAAAAGGCAGACATGCCTACAGAGGGTTGCATCAGTCTGTGTGAAGTTGACCTGCTGACTTGCAGCTGGCGGGCTTGAGTCTCTGCAACGGCTCTGCTTTGACGCAATTACTTGTGATCTAACTGAACGGTCTGGGAACAGCTAAAGCCAGGCTTAGTTGTGGACAAAAGTCAACTCTTAGACCAACGGTCCAAAACTGTTGAAATAAATGAAATATCTGTTGTTTCTGAGTCAGGATAGATAGTACATTTTATAGGACTCTATAAAATGTAAGGCTGAGAATACGTTAAGTTGTGATGATGTTAGTACCTCACCATTGCAACCAATCAGCCATAAACTCAAATCAAATGCAATACCATTTAGATATTCATATAAGTCTTTGACAAAGGTTTGGACCAAACCTTAACTGCCTCCTAAATTTCTGTGAACATTGTTAAAGTAGCATTTCTGTCACCCTGGCAGAAATAAAATTTACCAATGTTGGTAATTGTCCAGAAGTGGCCCTGGTACTTTGGAAATCAATATTTTGCTTAAAGGCGACAAAACATTTGGCCCATTTTAAACACATGAGGCAAAATGGTACAAGGAATGCCACAACCAATCAGCTGGTGGAATACTGTCCTATACCGGGTCGGTGGGCCTGCCGTCAAAAAAGGAGAAACCACAAAGAGAGGATGAGAATGCTGGAGGAAAAACACTGAAGGACTTCCAGATCTTAACTAATCCAGATGTAGCAAACAAATAAAATGTGAGGCTAACAAAATGTTGTATTGTCTTTTTAATTACAAGAGTAAAGTAATATTACAAGAAAAAAAAAGTTACATGAGAATGACATAATATGAAAAGTCACAATGGGAGAATAAAGTCATAAGACAACAAAGTCAAAATGATACGAGAATAGTCGTGATAATCCAGAAATAAAGTCATGTTACAAGAAAAAAGTCGTTCCATTACAAGAATCAAATCGTATGCCAAAAAAACGTCGTAATATTAGAAGAATAAAGTCATAGTAATATGAGAATAAAGTAATGTTATCGGAATAAAATCATTGTATTTGGTGAATGAAGTATTAACTTTATGGGAATATAACACAAAAAGTATTTTAAAATAAAATGAGTAATGTTGAGCATCTTATGAATTTAGCTTTGAAGCTTTTTGTCTTAGTAAAACAACTTTTTTCTTGTAAGTGCATAACTTTTTTTGTTCCTATTCTGCTAATACTATGACTTTATTTCCATAATACAATGACTTTACTCCTATATTTAAATAAGAATAATTCCAAAATTAAAACACTGGTGGAAATTATAAGTGATGAGCTATGTTGCTTTGACCGGTGGGTGGTTATTGTGCATGTGTAATTAAAGGCGTCGCCCTATTCCATCAGACAGCAGTGATAATTCCAATCACTAGATAAATCAGGCTGAAGGAAGACTTGAAGGCTGAAAAATACCAAGACCTGAATGAGGAGGATGCTGTGAAACTGAAAGGCCTCAGTGGAGCCTGCGGTCTCCTTCACCACATGAGCGGACTTGAGATTGTGAAAATACTGAAATATTGACTTCGGCAGATTCCAGGAACAATCTCAGATTTCTCTCTAGTGGGAATCAGTTCTAGGAACAGCGGAGGCACCGCAGAGGACCTTCAGTCGTAAGAAATGAATAATATGGTGAATTATATGTTGTTAGATTCAATTTTTAACCATCAAGAGCAGCATTATTGGGTCTAGTTTTTACAATTCTGTCCGCGCATTCCGTATTACGGACCCATAATACAACAAGCTTGACTAGACCGCAGAAATAGAACCAACTAAGGTTGAAAAAGAAAAAAGAGATAGCAAATAGCCATAATGTAAAATTCTTTACCTTTTTGTCTTTCTTTTGGTTTGTTGGTTTGTTTCCATTTCCTTCCAATTTATGTAAAGCACGTTGAACTGCCTTGTTGCTGAAAATGTGCTATATAAATAGCACATTTACATAGCACATACCCACAAACATCAGTATCAAAAAGCAGCATTAGAATCTTTACCCAAAATAATGACATTAATAGTAAGGAACCCAAGTCACAGGAGGGACAGAAAAACTAGATATCAGTCTACAGCTTTTTTTTTTTTAATTTTTATAACATTGGTTTTAATTGTGGAAGTAAAAGCAATGAACTATGTTGCTTTCACAAGCAGGTAATTATTGCCTAAGTGTAACTCATCAAACATTAGCAAAAACAAGTTTATTTTACAAAAGCTTAGCCTGGCATGAGTCAGTAAACGGTAAACGTTCACTGCAAGTTGCCTTGGGAACCTCCGGAGTCTGGATCTGGTCTCGTCTTTAAAGTTCCAAGCCCGCGGGTTAGAGTTCAGGAGGCCAAGGAGGAGCCGAGATGCGTCTGCGGATGCACTTTGAAACCCCGTGCTTATTGTTTCACCACGGGCGCTTTGCCGCCACTCTAATATCTAACGTTGAACTTGGACGTCTGTAGGCGAAGGGCAAAGGCTTTCGGGAGGAATTGAGATAAGTTGGAGCGGAGTTTGTTTGGACTCTCCCATTCAGCACTCAAGCAGAACTATAGTAAGTGGGTGGGTTTTTTTTCCCTTCTTCTCTCTGACAAAGAGATGGAAGGAGATGGAGCACAGGTAAATGAGAGGGAGGGGTGACTGTGTTCCAGACGGCATGTGGAGGGGAGAGAAAGGTTTGCGTAGGGAGGATATATCACATGCGGCTCCATCAGTGTGTGTAATGGGGCTGAAAGACTGCGCTCTATACCGCTGACCACTGTGATAGTAGAAGTTGAATTAAACGGTCCCTGCCGGGGAGCGCAGGTCTCATACTGAGCTATCAAAAAAATGAGAAAAAAAAACAAACAGTTCTTTTCATACTCCGCCTGCCGGCACACATCAAAACCGAGCCTTCTGGTTTGCTGCTCAGCGCGAGATGAACTCGGTAATGACGACTCTTCGTTAATTACCTTTTGTAGCGCGAATGAATCCGTGCTCGGCGCGGTGTGGGCCCAGGTAATTAGACGACACGCTACCAGTGGAAGGATAGTGGTAGTTTGATAACTGTGGGATAATTGTGGAGTAGCGAAAAGGGGTTAAAAAGACATGTGAAGTGCCTTTTAAGTGAAAGATTTTAGCTTTCAAAACTAATCAGGGGCTTGGGGGTTTTTTTTCCCACCAAACTAGTTCTAGTGACTATGTCTAATTAAAACCAATTTTTTTTTTCTTTTGATATTTTTTGGTCATGCACCGACTCTTGTCAGTCAGATATCCACTTTAGCTAGTGTTTGAGGCCAGCAGCCATGTTCAAACTCCCACCACTCAGTTGGAAGATTTCTTCCTGATTAAGTCTTTCACATGTTGTCACAAACTTCAAGATATTTATTGGGACTTCTTGTATCTGGCCACTCAAAAATAGCTTTCAAAATTTTTCACAAACAAAAATCTGGAAATTGTGGCATGCATTTGTATTCAACCCCTCTAATCGGATCCCTTTAAATAAAATGTTGTACTTCCAATACAAGCTGGCTGCACACGTTTAAAAAGCAAACTTTTTTAATTGTAAGAATGAAAATAATTTTACCATAAACCAGCCTCACTCGTCGGCTCCTTGTGAGATTTCTGGCAGAAGAATCAAAAGGATAATGAAGGAGTTGTCAAACCAAGGAGCACTTATAGAACGCTTCTGACTGACCTGGACATAACAGGGACAGCATTTTCCATGAAAACAATAAATAATGCACTAAATGGCAATGGCTTCTATAACAAGTTGATGCACAAGACTTCACTGCTGAAGAAAAATCACATTAAAACCTGCTTAAAATTCGCTGCAGAAGATTTGGACAGATGTAGAGTAGTCAGATAAGTTCAAAAGCTGAACTCTTTAGATGTCAGCACACATGTAATATTTGGAAAATATCATGCCAAAAGTGCAAAACATACAGTTGAGAACATGGTGGTGTGGGGTACCTTAGAGCACTTAGTGCTGGCAAACTTCAACTAATCAAAGAGAGGTAGCCAATCAGAAAACTCTACCGGGAATCCAAAGACGAAACAAGTGTGGATTTCCAAGTAAGACAATAATAAATAATAGAAAACTCTTAGCTGCTTCCAGAGAAAGAAAGTTAAAAAGAAAACTAGAAAGTCACAGTAAATTACCTCGTATAAAATCTACTGGATGTACTGGAAATAGTATAGTTATGGATTTCAAAGTGACTCCCTTACCATGGAAAACTAAAATTGGTATTTTGCGTTTTCCTTTTGGTGGAACTGTTTCAGCAGATGCCATTTAAAGTCATTAGCAGGGTGCCAAATCAAGAAGAGGCGTTTAGGTATTTAGAGTAAAATATTCCATGTTGCATGTCAGCACAAAACATTTTAAGTTTTCCACAAACAAAATTTGAAGTAAAAAAAAAAAATCCTTCATCTGGAGTCATGAGATATTGTGACAATACGATACCGCATCATTTCCTTTCCCTGCATGTCAAACCAAGGACATCCAAGTTGGGATAAAATATAGACAAACACTAAACCCATACTTTGTTTTCTTAGCTGTTAAATTTGTACCAAGTCCAGATTTTTTTTTTCTTGCCTTCGCTGTCCAAACCTTAGTTACTGCACAGACCCTACGGCTGTCCAGGGTCATAGTGAATTATGGAAGCCAAAAAGGCAAACGGATCAATACAAGTTTTAAGTGCTGTAAGTCCAACCTGCACAGCATATTGATTAAACAGCAGGCCTTGTTGGCGGTGCATGAAATTCACTGTGTTACAGCAGGCCCTTTTTTTCCAATAGCAGGGTCTTAAACTTTCCAGTTACTTCCCCTCTGTTTACCTTTAACCGAGGCAACTGAGGACACACAAGATCCATCAAGTTTCTATTGATCAGGTTAAGATTTAAGATTCTGGTAAAAGAACAAGAGAAGAAATCTGCTCCTACAGTTCACAGAGTGCAGGAGAATCTGAACAAGCATCAACATCGTGGTCGTCATGACCCAAATAAGTGACAGAAAACACCGAGGTGAGGGGTGTTAAGATGATTAGAATTTCATTTTAAAGGTGAATAACATAGATTTGCCATTAGTCTTACAAAAGATTAAAAGTCTTGGTCATAAATTGATTACAAAGTAAAGAAATGGGTTCTGTTGACGATAAATCCTTGGTTTATTGACTTCCGACCAAGCTTTGCACACAGCAGATAGTGATGCTTAGCTTTTCTGTTATTTTGTGCTGCAAACTTCACAAACTACTGCAGTTATTTGCCAAACTGTAAACAACATAAAAAATAAAAAGACAGACAACCCCAACAAGCTGAAAGAAATGCAATGGACCCCCTAGTCACGGTTCTGTAGTCACAGATTTTTCTGTACCTCTAAATTCTTTGCCGAAAATGTACCTACTGGTGGGAGCTTCTTTGGAACAGATATCTAAAATGAAGATTAGGAAGCTGAAAAAGCAAAGCCCAATGCCTCTTCGAAACTTACTGACTGGCATTTTCAAAGAGACCATTACACCACCAAATGTCAATACAAGGCATTATGGGTCCATTGGTTTACACCAGATTCTGACCCAACCACTCAGCAAACCATGATATATTTTTCCAATCTCATATCAATTTGATTAGGTCCAGACAACTGCATCTCAATAGTTTTTTATAATTTTATTGGACCATCCTCTGTAATTCTGAGAGATTGTTGTATGAAAGACTTAGCAGATCAATATCGTCTGAAATACTCTCACTCATCTGGCCCAAACAACTTTGCCATGCTCCACGTCACTTAAATCCCTTTTCTTTCCCATTCTGATGCCGTTTTAAATTTCAGAAAGTTGGCTTAGCTAATGTTGGAAATACCTAAGACAACATCGACAAGGTGGTGCTGCAGGGCATCGAGTTCTAGTCCAATGAATCAGCTGGCACAAGGTCAGCAGATCCATTACTTGTTCCATCAAACAATTGAGGATGTTTAAGCATTGCTTCACTTTACATGAAGATGATCAGACAGCACAAGTGAGTTGAGCCACAATAAGTCTTCTGACTTTTGAACTGTTCAAGGTATAACTCACCACTTACAGTAAATACTGACTGCTGAAGACGGGCACCAATCCTGTCTTCAGTAAGGATTGTGGAGGTACAGTATACAGATCATTGTTCTGATTTTTCACTTTCATTGCCCTAATAGTTTGTGATAGACTTGTGATCCATTAAGGTTGAATCTCACCTCTTACCTTGAGGTAGGCCAAGTCTCCCAAAGCCCTAGGGAGATTCTTTGGGAATTTGTCCCTTCTCCTTAACATAGGGGAAACTATTTTCTATAGACAAAGGCATTTTCTCTATGAGTTGGCCTTTAGTGCCTGTAGGCACGGGCCGGTTCCGGTATTCAAGGTACAGTGGTCCCTCGCTATAACGCGGTTCACCTTTCATGGTCTCGCTGCTTCGCGGATTTTTTTGTGCAGTTTTTTTCACAGTGCATTGTGTTCTGCGTCCTGATTGGCTAAACAGTCTCCAAGCTCCTTCTCTACCTGTGTGTCAATAATGTTACGGTATTTAAATACAAGTAATTCAGATTGGCCATTCAGGAGATGAAAGCTGAAAACTTTGAATGCCTGCTGGAAAAAACTGTGGCCCCCATCTAAAAGAATAAAGTCTGCTTTATGGGAATATGTTGGCTACCGTAAGGAGACAGGGCAACTTGTGACTTCCAGGGGAAGCGAAGATTATCGCATATCTAGCTAAATTCAAGGTAACGTTTATGCTGTCTTGAACTGAACGAGCTTCCTTTAGCATCTGGGATTGGTGACACAATTATCACCTTGTTACTGTGGCACATTATGCAGGTCACAACTTGTCTGTATCAGTGTTTAGGAGTTGTTGGATTGTGTATTTGATTGATGTTAAGTGAAGGGTAAAAGTACCAAGTGCCTCCATAGCTGTGACCGAGCAGCTCTTTAGCCTATGCCTAGCTTCCTTGTACACAGTAACATATTTCCTCAACTACATGTTATTATTAAATATTCTACTTAGAGAGCAAACAAATCCAGAAAGTTCCTGTGAAAAGCTTTTTAGCAAGTTCCATTTTCCTAACAGGCCCCTAATGTATTACAGCTCCAGATGGCTGCGTTGACATTACCTCCACAGGCTTTTACAGGAGTTGTAAACAATTGATTTTTCCACCGGCTTTCTTCCAGCCCGGCAGGAATCTCTGAATGCAAAGTTGAGCAGAGGTGCAAACTTCCAGGCACATTAATTATTAAGCATTTAATTAGCGTAAGCATCCCAAAACAATGCCCAATTATAATGACAAGCATAATGCAATGTTTGCTCCATTTCAGCAGTGGACAATAAGCTCAGACTCGTGAGAGTTTGGACAAACGTGCAGCCAAACGGAGGGAAAATACAGATGGAAGCGAGGAGGAAGATTTGGGGAGGAATGGGAGAAGATGGAGGTAAAAAAAGAAAGGTAAATAGCGTGCCATTAAGTTGTCTTTGGTCTTGGCTTTTAATTTCCTCTCTCAAAGTCTTCTCCCTTTCATACATCTGTCTTCTGAAGCCTGATTCCCCGCCTCTCTGCCCCCCCACTTCCAATCCCCCTCCTTCCTCGGTTCTCAATGTCTTCCTCTTGTACTTCTTAACGCTGCACTGCTTGGTGAAATGGGTATTATTTATTTATGGTCAGGCATTGTCTGTCTGCGTGGGCTTAAGTAATATTCTTCTAAGCTGTGCCACTATAATACAAAGCCTCGTTCCTTCTTATGTGCAAGGGATGAAAGACGGGCCTAGGAGCTCGCTACGGTCCCCAAGTCTGAATACCGCCGATTCCAAGGCGGGAAGAGAGCGAGGCGGAAGAGCAGTGGAGCTTTGCGGAGCTCAGCGTGCTTTCTTACAATCTACAAAGAGGACAAAGTCACACCTTCTCCCTTTTACATACATGGCTTTTTTTTATATATATATATATAGAGCAGCGGGGGAGGGGGGGGGGGTTTATCCCACCTCCTCATCTTTGCTTGTATGGCCCCGTTTTCTTTTCTAGTCCAGTACTGCAGGAAGGATTTGCTGCTGAGAAAGTTTTGGTGCAGCGAAGCAGAAATAATTCATTCAATACAAGGTGTCTTACCTTATTATATTTGGCTGGTGTTTCCACCTTTCAGAGAATAAATTCAGTTGTTTTTTTCTTCCATAGAAGGCGTTTTTCCACATAAAGTAGTTTTTGAAGCAAGTAACATTGTTTTGTACAAGAAGAAAAAGAGGAATTTTTAATTTTGCTAATTTGTTGTCATGCGAGTGCTTGTGTCAAATCAGAAGTTCAGTTTGAAAACGGAACCCATTTCAGCTCATTAGCTAGTTTTCCATTGGCCATATAATTGAGCATATCGGAGTTACAAAAAGAAAATTGCTTAATAAGAACACTAATTTTGGAAAAAAAAAAAAAAAAAAAAACCCACCCTCACCTTTTATGATGAAAGGTTGTGGTGCTAGGATGAGTTGCTTAATGCATGTATCAAAACTGGTGTATTTCGAAAACTGCGATGGAAATCCTTTGTTCGCATCACGAGTCACATGATCAGCAACCGGATGTTATAGATCCGGTCGTTGATCACGTTGTTGATCCAGTTGGTGGAAACGATGAAGAAGACGGTCGGAGGATGACGGGGCGGTGTGTTTTTAATGAATTATCACGAGAACTAACTTATTTGTGTGTGATCTTTACTGCATTTCTAATTTAATGGAAATACCGCAATTGCGAAATTGCGTTTTTCAACATTAGGGTAACATCCACAAAGTTTTGCATAGATTTGTAATAGAAACACTTTGACCTTGACTTGCAGTGGCTAGAAAAATTATTCATAGACCTCTGACGTCCTCTATATTTTGTTGCATTAAGAGAAAAACGTTTTCTTTAAATTTCCAGCAGAAACACCAAATTTTGGGGCCTCAAAGGTTTTTCTTTCAGGATTTCCCTCTTTGTAGTTCTGTCCTTCTTTCCATAATCTCAAACTGACTGACTCATCCTTGCTAATAAAACACGTCTCACCACATAATACGATACTTTTCTTCTGATCTGACCAGAGCACCTTCTTTCACGTTTGCTGCGACCCAATTCTTTGAGGTGTCTTTAAGATGTGTTGGTCTACCAAATAAAAATCCAACAGAAGACACTGCAGTTTGTAGTTGTGACGTGACAAAGAAGGAAAAAATGCTCAACTGGAATGAAAGCTTCTTCCAGGCTCTCTTTGACAGTAAAGTTGTAAATAATAGCTGACTTCAGACAGCTTCTACAGTATTGATCTGTAGTTCTGACAACGCTGACATGGACCGAGCACTTACTCAATCATCCCAAACTTGACAGTTGGGACATTTCTCATCAAACATCTGTCAACCATCACCTCTCCATCAACTGTTCGGACCAAGAACACACCATTTTTTGTGCTATTTTACAAAAAAAAAAAGCAGAAACCGATCTCTACTGACTCAGGAATAGAAAAAGAACGCAAGAAACAAATCAATTTGAAGGATTTACGTATATGAATTTAACCTCCATTGCTCATTTCACTGCACTGTCCATCAACTTCACCTGAAACAAGTAATAGGATGATGACGCACAGATCAACGCATCTTCAGGAAACAGAAAAACAACAGAGCAGTAGCCGTGTTGTGGTTTGGGGTTCAGCACCAATAGTAGTAAGGTTGGCAGTAGGAATGTCATCGGCGCAAAGACTTTATAGAATATTCATATTCTTCCCATACCTGAATGTGTTGTCTTAAGGTCTTCCACTAAATACATTCACTCTGGATAAACCGGTGATTATAGGTTGCTATAAGTGAAGGTGCATTGTCTCATCTGTCTGTCTGTCTGTCATGTGATGGAGCTGTCCAGGTTGTGCTCTGCCTTAGACAGAGAGAAGCAACTGTATGGAGAAGCAAAGTGTGAAAATGTCTGGATTTTAAAAATAGAGCTATTGTTCAGCTCCAACTTGGTTGCCACCAACATCTTTCAATGATATTTCTGGTGGCTATTTGATGACTTTTGTTGGCAGAACTGGTAGAGTTCTTCTAAAATGTCTGGTTTTCCGGTCTTATGATCTATTTTTTTTAAATGTGGTTGAGGTCAGGACTTTGGGAACACTTCAGAAAGGTCAACAAAAACCTCAAAAGACATTCCCAAATAGAATAAATTTACCATTGTCTTATTTAAACTTTATTAGAGTTGCACACACTTTTCCAATAGGTCTGAGTATCGATTAATCCGATGATTGCCAACCAACCAACCAGTCTTTGTCTCTTCTCAGTGAGACATGCCTAGAATAAACCTCCAGGTGTGTTGGAACGGTGACACATCTAAACGTTGCAGAATATCTGCTCTTGACGACTGGAGTTGCAGACTTGTGCTCAAGAGAAAATGAAGGAGTGCTGTATCCAGGATCTTATTTTTTTGGTTATGACACAAATAACCAAATAGACAGTTGGATCTATGATCCAACTGAGGCTTGGCTCATAGACAAACCAGTAACTCAACTGCTTCACTTTTTGACTTGTGGCTTTCTCTTACCATGATAGACATAAGCAGCACCTCAAGTACTCCAGACCAGGTCACCATCTGTCTAGCCACCTCCATCCTACTCTCCCCTCAAGAACTAGTTACAAAGCTACTTTAAATGCTCCAGTTGCAACTGAGACTGACCCTGTATCTACAAGGGTTATTCTATCCTTTTCCTATGGAGAACCATCACATCCCAGCCCTTTGCCACTTAGCTATGAACTCCTCACACCCTAAAGATCCCAACAGATCCCTTATTCACATCTGCAAGAAACAAAGTTAAGACCCTCAGGCAGGCATGTCCAAAGGCTCTGGAATCATTTGTGGCCCTTGGAGTAATTTCATGTGGCCCCTGACCGCAGTTAAAGACCGCAGGTAAAAAGCAAAGGGCTTTTTCAGTAACAATTCACAAAATGAAACATTTTAACAGACCATTAGACACAGATTGATGTTTTTAGAATTTTGCATTTATCTTTGTTAATTCCGTTTATGCTTTTCACTTACAGCTAAAATATGACATTTAAGATTAGAATGTCACATTTCATTTGTTATTTTTGTATTCTAAATTTCGGCATGAAGTTGTACCCAATTAAAATACCTGTTGGTGACCAGATGAATTTGAAGTTGGGGGGGTTATGATGAAACTTTCACATTCTATTCCAGTTTTTTCCCTACTTGTTATTGTTGCTCTATATAATTAGCAGGGGAACATTAAGTTCTTTAGGTGCAGCCAATTGGCCCAAACTGGCATTTTGCTCTGACAAAGATGTGAGCTGTGGAACGTAGTTAGGAGCCCACAATCTGTTGCTAGAGCAATAGCAAGGCTGTGTGGGTGTGAGAGCAGAACAGAGCAAGGGAAGGAAAACTAAACTACGTAAACTTCCACTCTCATAATCAACCCCTCACTCTGAAAGCACAAGCTTCTCCTCGGAATTGCCTGAAATTTCCGTCTCTCCCCAAGCTTCCATCTTCATCCCGGTTTCTGCCACGCTAGGCCTAATGACGTCCCATGTGACAAGCACCGGTTAACCATTTGCCATCAACACTCACAGGCACACAACACACACACACACACACACTAGACTACCGCTGCGTACAAACTGTACATACTCTTACATTTCTGGCCAGCAGCTGGCAGCTTTGCCAACTGTGTCCCCCTGAATTGAAGGAGATATGGGCGGAGGGGAGCAGATGTGACTATTCTGCCTGACAGGTCTGAAGGAAGAAAACAAAAGCCAGCAGGCTGTTCAGGGTTTATGAAAAAGATAGAAGTGGCAAAACAAGTGGCTGACACCAGCCTTTCCTCCAAGGAATCACACGGATTTATTTTTTGCCTGGCACGGCTATGGTCACATTTTTAGCGCATACTGAGCAGGTTGCATTCCATTACCCCAACAATGCCTCACCAATCCCCTCACTGCTACCTCTCCTCTTCTCTGCAGGCGTGGCCCCTGCCGTCAAGCCACAGGAGGAACTGCAGTGAGCTGCTTCTTTATACTCTTTGCAGAGGCTTTGTTGGAGAAAACAATGGAATTACCCTTTCTGAGAGCACATGCGATAGGATAACATAAAGTACTTCTTACTGTGAAGTAGAAGGAAAATTGATGGCTTGTTAAGCGCGGGGTGCTTTTGTTTTCTTTTGAGCCGCTGACACTTTGTGAAACTTAGAAGGATGCACAGTGATGCAATTGCTGGCAACGTTGCTTTGACGCAAGAAGGTCCTAGGTTAAAATCTCAGCCAGTCTTTCATCCCCCGTTTCATTCTTGTGTTTCCTTACGTCCAACAGTCCAAAAAGAGAGGATGTTACTTTGATTGGTCTCCTTTAATTGCCTATAAGAGTCTTGTTTATTCTGTGCTTTATGGAATGGTAACATGTACCATTCCAAAAAGGGCGTACCCTGCCTCTCTCCTGATGATCACTGGATAAGCACAACAGGCCCTAAAAGCTGCAGAGCTTATTCAAATTTGCAAAACTGCTTAAGCCCAGACAGATTTGATTGAAAGCATCTGTGAAAATTACATTTCAACTCTTGCCAATCTATAGTTAAGTCTTTGACTTGGCACCCAAATTCATGAATGTGCCCTGATCTATAAAGCATTCCATTGTATCTCTGAATGTATGTTTTTTACTGATGTCCTGTTGGATGGGGAACTTTCGTCCATTTTCAAGTTTCCTGTAGTGTGTTGTCTTCAAAAGCATTGACTTCTGTTATCTGACCATCACCTCTCACCAGTTTCCTTGTCCATCACAATGCGTCACAATGGGAACAATACGCCCCTTTCAACGTTGGCCAGAATAAAACTGAGCTTTGGATCTCTACAGCTCCCCCAGAACTACCATCCATTTATTGTCTTCTCTGAATACTTATTTTCATTTTTGAAAGGTAATTTTGTCTACAACGCAATTAGCTAAATTCAGCATATTTACAATATTGTACTTTCATTAATATGCACTGTCCCATTTAAATAAACTGAATTATTCCATTATCAAGATATTACTTGAAAATCGTCTCAAAAACAACATTATCATTTATCGCCGCAACTACTGGAAGAATTTATTGTCCAGCAAAATTTGCCAACTTGAAAGGCCTACAATTTCATACTACTTTGTGCTGAATCCTGTTATTAATATCAGAGGCCTATATGCTAAGCCTATGAAAATCCTGGATATTATTTAGCTTTAACAGAGCATTTTGCTGAAGTTAACGTTAATTTAAAGAATAAAACAAACCCGAGCTTGTGGGAACTATGCACCGCCTTGCAATACTCCCAGTTTGTCATGGAACTCATCCAATATATTACATTTTAATGGCATGTACCAGGAGGAAGAGAGTGCTGTAAAGTTTCATGATCCTTTGTCTTCCCCCGCCACTCAGTTACAGCATCGCTGATCACGGCTCATACTTTACGCCGATGATACGCGACTCGCGCATCTCCTCGACGACGAGGGCGTGCAGATAGAGTCCTGGGTTTAAATTAAAGATGCGACTGTTTGTGCATGCTCAGCTTGTGAATATTAAGCGTTCAAATCCAGCGCTGGGCGCAAGACATGGTGTGAGGGCACAAGTTTAGCTGAGCTACAGCGGTTTATAATGAATTCCCCCCATGAGGCATGACGGCCAATAAACACACTGTACATGTAAATGCTAAATGATCAAGTGAGGGTATCTCTTAGTCCTTGTCGTCATCCATCATATCCTGTCACTGCACTGCGTTTTGTGTGTGTGTATCTGTGTGTGTTTTTATAGCAGGGTAACACCAGAGTTTCCTAACCATTTCATTAATCTTTAGGTGATGGTCTTATCTGCAAGCAGGCTCATTTCCTTTATATGGAGATTAAGGCAGAGTCATTAATCTCTTATCTCATCAGATGCGCTGCTCCGACTGGAATCAGACGCTGCACTGAAGTTGCAGCTACAATTCACAATGCCATGCATGCACGAAGACGCTGACACACACGCGTATACTTGGCCGATTAATGGGTAATTTGCATTGTGTATGTGCTAATCTGCAACAAGGCTGTAATTACATCAAGTTGCAATGGCACAGCATAGTTATTAGACTACTCTTTACAAGAGAAAGCTTGAGGGGCTGTCAGTATCTGTAAGCGGAAGAAAAATACTGATTTCTGCAGCAGTTTAAAGGGCGTTTTTTCTCATTATAACACGGGCTAACAGCTTATATTGGACTCTATGAGCAGAATCTTACTGGAGAAGACACACATTACCCAACATCTACCAGCCCATTAATAGCACAGCTTTTACAGTCTTCAAGTTTAACTGTGTGTTGTACACCTAATACCTCCGAATTTTATGGTTTCCAGCTAAGCCATTAAAGTCACTACAAAGTGCTCTTATTTGCCCTCAAATTATTTGATTAAACATCATCACAAAAGTGTCAAAAATAAATTTTGATAACTTTATTTTCCTGACTCACTCATATGATATAACGATAGTGACCGGACAACAGAATGTTGATATGGACTCACGAGTCAGGGACAGATTATTCAATTGTGTGTAAAGTTTTTTGGCATTTATAGGTTGATTCATTTGCTGCTACAGTGTGCATGACATGTGACTACAGCAAGAAAAAAAAGATATATTAAAAAATGAAGTGGCAACTTTAAGTTATGATTAACATACAGTATTGTTTAAAAGTACTAACCCTCTGATATTTTACCCTTTTATTGACGCTCAAAATCAGTCAGGATGAACTAAATTTGACTTTTTATGACAATTTTTTTTGACAAAGACAACTAACTTCTAAAAAAGAATGAAAATTAAATACAAATTTAAAAAAAATAATTGATTGCATAAATATTCACCCCTATCTTATTATGCATTAATACACAGAGTGGAAAGCATCCTAGCTCTATCACAGAAGAAGCTTTTCTTGTTGCCTTCCTATGCAGTTTTGCTTGATACACAAACCTCTTTACTGCTCCTATACTGCTGCTATTGAATTAACATTAACAGCCGTCTGGTCTGGTTGTTTACAGCGCAGGCAATTTCCAGTAAGCTTCATAACATTGAACTGGCACACAACATACACCACGGCCAAACGTTAAAGACTGTGTGAAATTTAAAACTTCAACACAGTTCACGCTTCGAGGGAGCAATCGTTTCTCAATAGCCGAGAGACCAGACCCTGTGGGACAAAGCAAACACCAGGAGCTGGATTTTACCTCGCCACCACAGAAGCTCACATCTACAGTCTTCTTTATTCAATGCCAATGAAATGGATGTAGCTCCTATATTAGCTGCTTTGCAGATGCTAGCTAATACCAAGTCAACTGGCATTGCTCCAGGTGTTCCAGTTTCCTGAGCCGTTAGAGTACTTAGATATGAGGTTGATGATCATCTTCAGCAGTCAGTGAATGAAAGCTAGGGTATAGTACAAGCCGCCAGTTTATCGCAGAGCAACACAAGCTGCATTGCATAGTCCACAGACTACATAATTACACACAATTTGATATTTGCTTAATGGAAACACGGCAATTAAACAAAAAAAACCCTGTCTTGTTCTTTGATAGAAAATTCTGGACCAAGGATGATGTTTTCTTTTTTTTCTGACCGTATTGAAAGTTTCATTTTAAGTGGAAACAACTAAACAGAAATTGGACAAACAACCATTCACAAGGACAATTCAGACAGACCAGTTAACCAAACAATCATGTTTTTGGACTGCGCAAGGAAGCTGGAGTACCTCCCAACTCAGTCCTCTGGGCAGGATTCAAACCCAAGACTTTCTTGCTGCAAAGGAGCAACTACTCCACTGTGTAGCTGCCTGTAGCCTCAGTAAAAAAAATGCTGATAAATAGACAGCTTAATATGCAGAAAGCAAACATCTTAACCATGACAGCACTGGTTTTCACCTCCCCTTTATAAAACACAAAACTAAGATATCACTGACATTTATGCTCACATGTAATCCTCCACAGTGAGCCCTTAAGGTTTATCTCAGGTCACCCTGGTTTTCTGTTTTTGCACTATAACCATCTAAATGACAGTTAATGACAGCAGATCATTTGCGTCCTTGCATCTTAAAAGAAAAAAAGGCTTCCATTAAGATCCCATGGTTTTGCAGGAACAGGTTTTATAACACAGAGACTACATTTGAAGCAATACATCAGCTAATAGCTAAAGGGCCAAACACACACACACACACACGCACACAAACAAATGCACACACACCACCTTGTCACAAGCCTTTTTAGAGCTCTAATCTGAAATGAGAACATGCCCTGGGTCACACTGGGGGAATGGAAGTCAAAATACAGAATGAAAAAAAAAAGAGGAAAGATGGAGAGGGGAATGAAATGAAAGAGAAAAGCCAAAGGGGAGAACACGGAGAGATAAAAGGCTGAACCAGCAGAGAGGGGGAGATGGGGCAGAGGGGGAGTGGCAGCCACAGCAAAGCCGACAGGGACCGTGGATCACCCCGGAGGGTCAGAGGTGTGAAAGAGTTGTGGTTGGGTGTAATGCCTCACTCACCCTAACCGAAGCAACCCCCTCCACCCACCTTCCCTTTCCCTCCCGTCCCTCCCAGCAGCTATTTAACATAGAAATTGATTTAAACAGAGGGTGAGATATCCGCTGTGGGACCGGAGGACAGGTGCCTCCAGTCAGCAGAGGAGAAGCTAATGAGAGGTGAACGAACTGAGCGGCGCTAACGAGAACAGCAGAGGGAACAACAAGACGGGGCTGTGGGGGTGGAGGGGAAGAAGTAGGGCGCCAGAATTTTTAAGTTTGTAGTTTTTGGAGAGTATTTATCAAAGAGTTGTCGAGTGGTCGGTGGGAATGGATGTTGGGTAGCAATCAGCCTCTGACTAAAGACTGTTGCTGTATGACAATCATGACATGCTAACAGCTCAATATCCTGGCAGCAAAGAGAATATTTCACTATTGAAGACAATGTAAGTTGTTTGCAAGCGCTGCTAATTCGGCTCATTTGCTTTTGCTAAACCACTTTCTGGTCGAATGTCTAGAGGGCAAAGAAGTTGGAGTAGGGGATGCAATCATTGCCCATTAGGATTGATGGAAGAGATAGTGAGAACATTTCTCCTCCCTCTGCTCTTTGGTGTAGCCGTTCAACTGGGTTAGACGAGCATATGTCATGCTACATGTGATAAAACATATATAGCATGACATATGTTATATCATGCTATAACATATAGCATTATATGTTATAGCACTGCCAAACCGCTCGTTTGAGGAGGAGTGTGCGAATGACGTTCATTTTTTGTGCCATTTTAGAATTGTAGTCTGCCCAGATAGGGTTGAAGAAGTTGAGAAACGACAGCAGAGGAAGTGAACAAAGTCATTCAGTCGATGTTGGCCGCTCTTTCAAATATTGAGCAATTAAGGTCGGACCAAGAGGAAGTTTTAAGACATTCTATTGCTGTTGTCTTAAAGATGTCATTCGGCTCGGCACCTTTTTCTTCGCGGTGGGGGTCCGTCCCCCACCACGACCGTTTAAAGTGCACACAATTTCTGGTAAGCTTCATCAAGCTAGCATATTACATACAACACAGATAAATGTTAGCAATTGGGTAAAATCAGATTCAGTCGTTTACAACTTCAACGGAGTCCATGGGTCTAGGAAGCAATCGTTTCCCAACGGCCTCTGTACGAAGCAAAGATTAGAACAAAGAATTTGGTTTTTACCAGGCTATGATAAATTAAGAACAATAAACAATACATCTGTGACCAAAATCTCTCAATTCAGATTAAAACATCAAGAACCCCAAAATCACTAACTAGGTCTGCTTTCTCTCCTTATTTAGTAGTAGGAGGGTCCATAAAAAAACCCTGGTAAAATCTCAGGTGAGTATCAGTGTTAAAATCACTCTGAACTCTTTTCCTGAACCGTCGGTTCTTTGCCACCATGTATCTGCACACTCGGCGCCGCTGCGGCTGACATTAGAGTCAGCACCGTCAATATTTTTGACAGGTGAGACGCTGCAGAGGCGCGAGGACGACCAGCGGGGCCGGCCGGAACGCCTCTCCTTGTTACCATCGCTCTGAAGCCGAGCCGTCTGTTCATTAAGGAAAAGCTGGACTTCAGAAAAGGCGTGCGTCCTCATTGATCCCCTGCCTGTCACTCGAAGGACGGGAGAGTTCGACACGCCGAGTTGACTCCCGTACGTGCCCGTTTGTGAATATCAACAGGATTAGTGAAAGGTCTGGCTGTCAGGAGAAGTCAGACTGGAACCTGCGCCGAAGAACGGGCAGGGTTGCTCTTTAGGAGTAATCTCACATTTTGATAAATGTTACTTAGGAAACACGACAGGTGTGGCATTTTCTGGTTGGGTTTTCTAAGATCAAATATCCTCCCCAACCCTCTCTGAATCTGATGCGTTTATGTATTTAGACTGTTGAGTTGCATCTTTAAGCAACCCAAGATGGTCACACACATCACATACACGCTCCAAAGTGTCCAGTTTTGCACTGCAGCATCTTGTACATACTCCATGGCAACCATTTCAAAATGAAGATTCATCCACTTTATATAGTTGGCCTAGTTTGTGTACCGCAGCCCCCGCTGAGCACTGCCATCCAGGATGACGACAGGGCCCTTTGCAGACTACACTGAGAAGGTGTGTGTGTGTGTGTGTGTGTGTGTGTGTGTGTGTGTGTGTGTGTGTGTGTGTGTGTGTGTGTGTGTGTGTGTGTGTGTGTGTGCGTGTGTACGTCTGGTGGACTGAGGGGGAGCAGGGGGGGAGGGGAGTGGTGCAAAATCCCAACGCAAATGCCAACATTTAGTCTTAAAAGTTATGTGTTCTACTTTGCGAAGCTTTCAAGAGACCTACATAAGAATTCAAAGAGGCCTGATTTTAAGCTCTGGAGTGCTGGAGCTGCAGACTTCAACAGTAGCTGAGGAAACAACTGAAAATGCTACATTGCTCTAGTAAAACAGAATAATGGTGGTCCTTTTTTTTCCCAAAACCCCCATTTCTATACATAGAGATGCAGAGTAATAGTTCTACGGTTTAATTTCTTCTGAAAGTGACTCGGATAATAACAGTTGTCCAATATATACTTGTATCCCTTTAGTACAGAACAAACAGAGTTGTTCCATTATGGATGTCATTTTTAAAGGTGATATTTGTGGTAAATCTTTTTACGCCTAATTGATTTGGATCAAAGACATTTTTATGTTAGCCACGCCTCCAGCTTCATAGCTATAAACACATAAATGAGCCGGAAAATGGTAGAGTGCCTTCTCCCAGTCGGGTGGGATGTCCTGCCGCAAGTGGAGGAGTTGAAGTATCTGGGAATCTTGTTCACGAATGAGGGAAAAATGGAGCAGGAGATCAACAGGCGAATTGGCACAGAGTCTGCAGTGAAGCGGGCACTGTACCGGTCTGTTGTGATGAAGAGAGCGCTGAGTCACAAATTGAAGCTCTCGATTTACCGGTCAATATACCTACCCTCATCTATGGTCATAAACTTTGGGTCATGTCCAAAAGAAAGAAGTCATGGGTATAAGTGACCAAAATTAGTTTTCCCAGTAGGGTGTCTGGGCTCTCCCTTAGAAAGAGAAGGTCAGTCATCCAGGAGGGACTCAGAGTAGAGCCACTGCTCCTTCACATTGAGAGGAACCAGTTGAGGTGGCTCGGGCATCTGGTCAGGAGGCCCCGGGGAAGACTCAGGACACACTGGAGGGACTATGTTTCTCAGCTGGCCTGGGAATGCCATGGGGTTCCCCCCAGAAGAGCTGGCCCAACTGGCTGGGGAAGTCTGGGCCTCCCTACTTTGACTGCTACCCTCACGACCCGACCCCAGATAAACGGAAGATGGAAAACGGAAGATGGATGGATGGATGGATGGATGGATGGATGGATGGGCATACACGTATGTGTGATACACATAGCACAATAGAATACAGACAGTGATGCTAGCTAGCTAGCATGTTTCTTGCTAGATTAAAGAAACATGCTCTTTCCCCTCCCTCCTCCAGAAAGTAATACAAAACATTATTTTGAATCAAAATGACAAAAGTAGCATAAAAACACATCGATTCTAACACGGGCCAAAAAAGACGCACTCATGGAAGACTGTGTAGTCAGTCACTCACTTATCAACTTTTTAAAACTGTAAACAATAGTAACTTGCCAGCTTATTTTCCAAATGATAAATAGCTCCCAAAGTTTTTTGATGCAAAATCTGCAACAATATTGCTTTTATTTCAGCTTGTCAGAAGAGATGAAAAGTAAAGCGTCACAGTAAATAGGCGCCGTCTATTTCCTGGCCTTTTTCTGTGCGCTAGTTTCTTGCTCGCAGCAGGTCCAGACCAATAAGTTCGGTTTGTTTTTAATACGAGAATAAAGTCATAATTTTATAACAACTATACACCGAACTGCGTTACAATGGGAAATACTGAGCATCTTGTGAAGATGTGGTAGCTATCTTCCTTACAAATAAGGAAACGCTTAAAAACACATTAGCATCAAATATTGTCATAGTAAGATTTTGTCTAGTTCAAAGACATAATCACGGACTTGCTGAGCTGGTCATGTCAGCTCTTAATAACTGTATTGAAGCCTTCCCCCGCCCCCATTAAAACAACTTTTTTTCTCATAATTCTCATAACTCATGACTTTATATTTGTATTTAAGAAAAATAAATAAAAATTATCGTATCTGTGTGATACTTTCTTTACTAACCTCTGCTGCCATTTTTTCTTTTCACCGTCACAAACTTTTCCAGCTCTCTTCTCTGGAGGTGGCTAAGTTTCAAATCATCCGCGCTTGTGTCTTCCTTCGTCAGCTGTTTACGCCATTGTGTTGGTTCAGGCTACTCCTTCTGCTGGGTTCAACAGGTGGCAGGCTGTTCATTCATTCGAACACTGCTGCCACCTAGTGGCCGGAGTTTTGTTTTCCAGTCAAGACTAAATAAAGACAATAATAAAGTCCTCCTTCTCGTGCCCCCTTACATCTCACCTATTGACTGTCATAACCCAAGGGCGCTTGAGCTTATGCCTAAACATTCTAATTTTTAAGGATGTTTTTTTTTATAATGCTTGGTGATCTAGTCCTGGATGAGTCAACGATGCCTTCTTGGAGTAATTTTGATAGGCCAAGACTAAGGTTCACCACAGTTTCATGTTTTCTCCATTTGTAGGCTGATATATGATTGCCTGATAGCCAGTGACTTTGCTTCTCATTTGTTCTTGAATTTGGATGCCTTGTGAAGATGTGGTAGAGGAAATGCAATCACAGGTTGATTAGCAACCCGGAGACCAAGAGAGAGTTCCACTGTTCACAAACCCCCCAAAAAGGGAGCACTTCCTTTAAACTGATGAGAGAAAACTTTTTTCCCAGTCCACAAAATTTCAGATTGTTTTATTTACTATGTTATTGGGGAAAGCTACTATTTGTACTATTTAGTGCATATTTTCTTTGCAATTTGATGTTTGTTTTTGAGGTTTGTCCCAAATGTTTTATCAATATATTGTAGTACTGCTCTCAATTTCCTTGCATACAACAGCTCAAAAAGCTGGAATAGTTTGCAAGAGTCAGCTAGCATCAAACGTTAGCAGACGTAAAATATTACACTGCAAACAATGGGAATCAAGCCAATTTTTATTTTAGGCAAAGACACTTTTTAATACAAAATGAAAATCAGTCATCTATGTTACTGACGGGAAAGGCCATCTTAGTCAGATTTAGGTCTGGACTTTTACTAGGCCATTCTTATTGTGTGTTGCATAACTCACTGCAATCTTTACCTTAAAAAGGTCTTTGAGATAAAAGACCTCAGGATGGGATAATGTAAGGTTATTAATTTTAGAATATTGGGCATAATTTGGATTAGTAACTGAACTTTGACTTAGCCATTCTACCACATTAATAATCTTTATTGTCCACAGATATGGAAATTTGCCTTTGGCTTCGCATAGTTGTTAAAAATTCTCACAATACACTAAAAGAAATAGTCTTTCAAACCTACAGGTAAAACTTCACATCTGAGCAATGGTCAAGTTATTACACTTGGGATATTTAATTTCTTATGTTCTCAGATGTTCTTGCAGCTTTGTATCACTTTGTATAATTCTCCCAGCATCCTTCGCTTTGTGCTGACATTTTAGACTTAATCACTTTCTGACTTTTGTGTTGTGCTCCTTGGTCTTCATGAGTCAATTCTTGTTCTTGAACAAACCTCTGAAATCAAACTGAAAAATACTTCTGTAGTGGTCTGTATCACAACTAATCCGAAGAAGTCTCTGACTGAAGAAAACAGCTGAATTAATGATTCGACTCCTGAAAGTTAGTTCAGAGCACCTTTATTTAGGTACATCAGAGTAAACGGGGATCACCAAACACAAAGCACTTTTGAGAGTTTTATTTGTAAAAGTGTACAATTTTCATTCCTCTTCATAATTATACACTTTGTGTTAATTACAGAAAATACAGACGTTTGCAGCTGGAATGCAAGAAAAAAAAAGAGAGAATGCAATCACAAAATGCAGGTTTGGATCCTGGCAGCACATTATGACATGAAAATAAAATAACCTTCATTTTGTTTATTAGGATTCACAATTAATAAAGCCGCTGACCTCCACCTTGTATCTTTGAGACTAGCATTTATTTTCCCCATACCTGGTGTAAACAGTGCACACACACAGTATTTATTAATAGAATCCAGCCATATAAATCTTCAGAGGTTTTCCTGCAGTTCCCCTGGACCATCAAGGACACCAGGCATGAGGCGGGCATACATTAAGCCCCCCTCCTGCCCCCAGATTACCGCCCGTCCTGCTGCGTCTGGAAGAGTGTTTCACTGTCACCTTTCTTCCTTCTTTTTTCATTTTTTTAAAAGGCATCAGCATGCGATGTTCTTCTGATGGTGTGAATCCGTCAAGGCCAGGGGGAAGCGATCCAGCTGTCCGCTCTGCATTTTAACACATCCCACCCTCGGCGAGGCACCGCCGACCCGTCGGACGTGGGCAGAGAGGAAAAGCGACGGATCCACGGCCCGGCTCATATTCAAAAGTCTACCTTTCATCGATCGGCACCCCGGTAACGTTTACTTTCCTCTCCGCCCTTATGCTTCCTGACAGTTTGTCGATTCCCAAACGAGACTGCTTCCACACCATCACTTATCTGGCATTAGATTATAGGAGACGTGGGGATCATTACTCAAGACGTAATAGCGCATAAAGACTGAAAAATGGTGTGTTTTGGATATGGCTCCGTTGACGTTTCATCTCCAGTGATGTTTTTTTTTTTTCTCCCTTCTCTCCCAGTCCTGATGCCTAACGTTCAACAGAGGCTTTTTCCAATAAGCCGAAAGGAACTAATGCTGCCTCTGACCAGCAGATCAGCGCCAGGAAATTTGTTTTTAATACGGGAAAGTAGAGTTTTGACCTCTGAGTGTAACTCGGCACCACGGGCTGCTGTAATGTCATCAGTGATAATGGCTGAAAACGGCAGATCGAATCAACAGAAACATGATGGACAGATGGACGGATGAGAGGAGGATGCTGGTGATGACCGTCTTTGTTTCCCGCCCCCCATCCTCCCCTTCCCCTCCGGCTCGGCTGCTCAGTCGTCTCACTGAATTCTAACTATCTAGATGTGAAAGCGCTGAGAACAGGACGGCGTCTGGATGCAAAACGTGCTTCTGCGTTGGCGTCTGACATCTCCGGATTCACACGCTTCCCGTCTCAAACTGCTGAGTATCATTTCCTGCAACGATGAGGCATAAAATTTAAAAAATGATTCCCTAATAAAAAAAAAAAAATTATTTGGAGTGAGTATGACTATGTGCCTCAGTCAAAGAAAAAAAGGAAGCGTTTCAGGTCGAATACAGGGGGGTTAATGACAATTAAAAACAATTTCACGGCATTCTATATAAAGGAGTGCTCATTTTCTGCTACATTAGGCACCAGAGGAGAGGAAACGTGAACAGAAGCATTCGAAAGTCTTCGAAGATAAGAAAATAATTACACAAATTCACCAGTACGACTCAAAAGTTCACAGAAGGTTCTTGTTGTTTCTGAGGGACAGCTTCTGCCTTTGGCCCCGACTCGGCGGCCATCTTTGCGCTCTTTCCTCCCCGTCGGGATGCCCCAGAGTTTCATCCGACCACCTTCTTCACAGCGACCTGCTCCACTTTCTCTGCCGAACAGGGAAAAAAAATTTAATAAAAAAACAGGCGATTTAGAGATGGGAGGTACGAGATGCCAAGAAGAAGAAAAATAAAATAAAATCTTTTTTTATAAGCTGTATTAATTAGAGGCGTTATTCCTGCCAACCTGCATAGCTTTTCTACAGTAGCTAAGCAACATTTTTCTTAAGCAAGTTGTGATTATAAGCAGGTCTTGGAAACTTTGAATAAACTCCATTATTGTTTCAATTAACAGTGAATGTGTTCGTGATTCTTGGAATGGCGGAGAGACGGTGTGCAAAACGCCAGACGCTGTCTAGTAAATCAAGGCTATTGGACATACAGAATGCATGATGGCTAAACCACCTGATATATTAACAACAAATAGTTTTCTTATAACATTAACCTTGAAGTCTCATTGTTTTTCAAAGCTGTTGCTTTTTTGCCATAAAAACAGTATTTGGAGCTACATCTCTCAGACTCCATTTTTCTGCTAGCTTGCAACCTCTACTTCCTGTTATTAGTCATAAGTAGTGTCTACTCTGGGAAAAATCGCATTTTGCGTAACCTGTTGGCTCAAAATTCTTATGACAATTGGATGAAAACATAGTTACTGTAAAGGAAAAACTCCCCTTTAACAGGAAGAAATCTCCAGCAGAAGCAATGCCGGGCTCAGTATGAGTCGTCCTGCTAAGACTGAATGTGGGTTTGCAAATACAAAGTGTACACTCACACTAAAAATAGCCAGATGAACTGATCCAGCGGTACTTTCTATGTGTGAGGAAGATAATGGCAGCCTGGTTAATATCAATAACAGCAACTTGTTGATCCTCATAGACTGAGCCAAGTCATTGTCACACTGTAGGTCAACATTTTAACTTCTTTTCAAAGTGTAGCTGATGCTACACACTTAGCATCATCTTTAAGGGACCGTTCAACATGTTAGAAAAAATACAAACATTCATGTGCTTGACAGACTGCGTCCTCATATGAAGGTGCCAACAGCCTGTTGCTATGATGCAGTGATGAGTAGGACATTGAACAACTCCAAGAAGAAAAGTGTGACTTTAAGCTTCTTCCATTCACTTCCACTAGGATTTTATGTAAAATACAATATTCTGCTGAGATTGTTGTTGAAAGAAATGGAATTAATAAAGCCTGAATGGAGAATAGATAAAAAAATTCAAGTTTCCTCATCACACACAATGTGATGTTGTGACAGAGCCATCGGCTATAGTGGAATATAACTGGTAGTGTGCTGGGCTGGTGAAGGGTATTAATTTCTTTTTTTTTCTGCCATATTTCTCATGTCGGCCATTTTTGACAGAAATCATAACATTCCGGAGTTACAAGCCCAAATGCAACCAAAAGCAAACACTGTAAAAACGATTCCATATAGAAAACAAAAAAACAAAAAACAAAGGCATTGCGTCTGTTCTTTCATCTTTACGCTGCGTTCAAGGTCCAGTCTGGACATCAGGAGAAATCCTAATCCCTTTCTGGACTCCGAGTCCCACAGTTCCTCCGTTTTCCTTGTGTTGGCAAGCCTACAGCTCCCACTCCCCTCATTAGTCATTTCCCCTCATGCTGCCCCCGCCTCGCTCAGGCTGGCTGAGGGGAGGAGAGCGCCCCAGCCACACACCGATTCACAGCCACCGTCAGAAGCAAGGCCACTTCCAGAAAGCTGGGCAATCATCGGAATCAGTCGAGCTTTGAAATGCTGTGAATGTGGGAGATGTGGAGTAAAGTTACAGTGGCTGAAAAGCCCGCGGGCGTCGGGAGCACACTCTTTTACACGAGTCTTTAGGGGAAATGGAGACGTTAAAGGACTGCACTGGCGGGTCTGAATTATTTAAACTCTTAAATTGCAAATATTAAGATTTAGAGTTTTAGATGGCCGATGGAAATGGGGGGTGGAGGGTTGGATCCACCAGGCTACTTTAAAATGAATTTGCCATTTTAGTTGAGTGAGAGACATAATAGAAAGCCAATTCCTCCACGGGACGAATAGTAGATATGACTGATTTTGTCATGTCAACTAGGGGCGAAGCCTTTGCTGCATCGTTTATCATTTATTGTAAAAAATGTCTCGCTGTGTGAAGATGTTTGACTAATTGTTGCCATTAACTTTAGATATTGTTAAAAACGTTAGTCTTACCATTTTCTGCCATGAAAAAGTGGGGTATAATGTGACAAATGATTGAGTGAACACAAAACACTTTACTTAAAAAAAAAAAATCGTCATTTGACTTAATGTTTCACAACACTTTATTTTTCACTCATTGAAAAGCCACAAAAAAAAAAGAATAACTGAAATTTGTGGTTATTGTGACAAAGTGGTATAAATAAATCTGAAGGACTGTGAATATATTTGCATGGCAGTCAATTTCTTGAGTGGGACCAGCAGGAATGATGAGGCTAAACATGCTAGCATGTGCTAAAACATCAAACGGGCTTGTCTGAACAGTGGCCCATGGGACATTACACATACTCTGAATGATATTGGTGTTAATTTTATTAAAATGGAAAAGATAGGTTTCTAGTTTATCTACACTTACTTTAGATTTGCAGTACAAATAGCCACAGCTTTTCAGCTAGGTTTGCTCAAAAGTACCCTTTGGTACTCTTAACAGCAGGAGAACGTGACCTATGACCTATTCTTTTTTTCTGAATGATGCTAATAATATTGTTGTGAGCTTTTTTTTATAACTCAGTGTTTAACTGCATCATTCTCAGGACACTCTTGTACAACAAACATTTGATCTCAAGGAGTTTAATCCTGTCTCACAAAGGTTGAATGAATGAATGCAGAGCAAAATCTACAAAAAAAGAAAATCTACACCATAAAAATTTAAAATTGTAGGCCTGTGTCATAATAATGCAATAAACATTTGTTCCGTTATGATTTACATGTCCCTATACTTATAAACATCTGACTATTTTGCTCATTTCAATAAAAATTTCCATCTTTACGCTATTTATACATTTAAAAAAACATGCATATACAAATACTTTTTTTTTTTTAACAGACAGCATGCAGCAGCAGACTAACCTGAAGGCTCGGTCTCCAGCAGACCGTCTCTCTGGACGCTCAGTGACCAATAGTCGTCCCTGAAGGAAGGACAAAGCGCTAATCAGTACCTCGTCTAACAACGCTGGGAGAGAAATAAAAACTTGAAACATATCATGCAATGTCTGTAGGAAAAAAAATCATGCAACTCACTTTTTTTTTTGTTAAAGTTAACTCTACAGGTGAAACATTGTCAAAAAATCCTACAGTAAACAACCTTTACACAGCAAAGAAAAAGTAAACAGCAGAAGATCTGGACACAGATTTGGCTCTGTTCATTTTTAACACTACCCTGACATATTTTGATAGAACCAAAGAAAAAAAGAAACAAATTATTTTTGTCCATTAAAAAAAGTGTATGATGTTGGAAGTTACTTTTTTTCTCCCCTTTACTTTTGAACTGAATTTTTTTGTACTCATGATTGTAAGAATATTTTTTTATGTCAAAAGGTTTATGTCAAAGGATAAAACACACTAAGAAATTAATAATTAAACATTTAGGGTTAGGTTACCTTTACAGTGGAGTTGTCTAGGTTATAAGCATCCTCTCCATTGCACTGCCATTACTCTCTACTAAAGTAGCCATCGCGCCAGCATCGTTCATGACAACGAGGCCTAGACCTGAATGGTGGTTTGAATTCAGTTAATTTTCAAGCGGCTATGAAAGCAAATTCTCATTGACGATTACGACCACAGGTATAAGGATTGAAAAAGTCTTATACATACCCAGGCATTCAATGCTTTAGAACTCTATACACATTAGGAAGCTATCCAGGTTATTTTAGAGGTCTTACCTCTGGCTCCTTTTTAAAAAGTATAGAAAGAGAGAGAGAGAATAAGTTGTGCTCTTTTGATAATCAGTCAAGACATCATTTAGTACGGTTAAAGCCTCCAGACGTCAATACATTCATTTAGATTTAAAAAGCGCTTTTGAAGAAGGAAACAAAAGGGGAAAACCAGCTACATCTGACTGCTCGTTTAAAACCATGATGTTGTTTTTTTAACAGGACAGGAGACAAATAAAGCCAGTTAAGGTTTCATAAAAAACAAAAAACTAAGCTTTATTGACAAACTGCTGCAAAAAACATCTTTTGGACAGATTTAGTAACCTATTTAGCCAAGCTTACACATGGAGCATAATGCATTTTTAATGGAGAGGGTACAGATACTAGTGGCAGAGTAAGTACAATTAGGATATTTTTAAAATATGTACAAGAGTTCGGATTGAGCTGCAGGATCCCTTCTCTACAGGAAGAGAAGACCCATGTGGAGATTTTTGTCCCAATCCTTCTTTTTCTTTTCCTTTTGGACTTTGTGCATGCAGTTTGTATAGAATCAAATCACAATGAAGACCTGAACTGTGTTTAAATTACCATTTACCAGCCAGATTCTCATTAAAAACAATTATTTTATTTTTCTTTTTTAGATTTAAAAAAAATGAGGATATGAGGACAGTCCATCTCAACAGTGTCTATTAGGGCTATATTTCAAAACTCTACGCACAATAACAAATATTGCTGCCTAAGGCTAATTGGACAATTGTTTTAGAACTATTTAAAAACAAACCATTATAGAGAATGAATTGCACCGATTCCATTAACTTTGCTTTAGCCTTAAACTTAATTTAGGATTTTTGTTGTTGTTTTGGTTTAGATATTACAGGATTTAAAAGAAAGAAAGGGTTAAAAGGTCATTTAATAATAGGCTATATTAACAGAATTTTGAAATGTAGCCTAAGTGGGAATCTGCAACTGACCCTTAACAGGTGCTTTATATTTAAAACAATTAAAACTGATTCTTTAGACAATTAGTTCTTGAGCCACTAATTCTACGAGAACTAACTATTCCCAAACATTGAGAAACAGAAACAATGCAAAAAAGCCAAAGAGGGGGGATAAAAAAATATACAGCAGGAAAGAAAAAAAAAAAAAAAAAAAAAAAAGAAAATAATCAAAATGGAAGCTTGACAAGGTGCCCACGAATCCTCTCTGACCAATCGAAAAGCCACTTTGGTTGGCTGGACAGGAAGTATGACAAAAAGAGGGTGGAGAGTAGGGGATGGGTTTGTGGTCAAATCTGGAAAAAACAGTTCCAATTTCCAGTTCCCAATTGGCTCTGTCGGGTAGAAGTCCAGTGAAAGGGGGAAACCAAAAACAAAAAACAAAAATAAAAATAAAAAGACCAACCCAAAGACAAAACGGACAATTACTTTTGTCAGGCTTGTTAAAGCGAGAGCTGCCGTGGTAACGGGCGATTTATCGGGGCAACACTAAGGGTGGAGAGGGTCCGTTTCACTTCAGTACTGTCGGTAGGGGTGCTCCCGGTAAGCCGTGCTGCCGCCTCTAGAGGGGGGAGGCGCTTTCCCTGGAGCCGTCCGCTGGGTGCCGTTCCAGTCGTCCTGGGCTGGACAGGAAGTAGACGGAAAATAAAGTCAACATCAAATGGTTCAAACGCACAAATGGCCCTATAACACCGGCACGGCTCCACTCTACCTGGATATAGGGGGTTTCTACTAGCAACAGCTACATGGTAACAGTTACTTTTTGGGAATCCAAGAGTGCAGAGTTGGCCATAAAATGTAACATCAGAAGACTATTGGTCAGTGGTTGATAGTGGGTGGAGTCACTGTGGGTGATGCAACCAGTGAGTGATTCCCAAACAATTTCCAAAAACTAACAACTACTGAGCAGATCTGGAGTCTTTTAGCAGACTAAGCAGAACACCCGACATTCACAACCAGTGTGTGGTTCGTTATTGGGTTTTTCTATTTCAAAATAAATCGCAAAAAGGAAATAAGAGTTTTGTTTAGTTTGTTGTCCGTTTTTAAAACCTAAATGAAAAAATGTCCATCCATAGTTCAGCTATCTAAATCCAGCTGTGCTGCAAGTACCAGAAGAAGAGTTTGTTCATGGTAACATCATCAGATCTCAAAGACTCAATGACAAAGTCTCTAAATAAGACAGACGTATCCATGGTGAGACTTGGGCCGTTTCTAAAGTGCTAAGTGAAAACGTAACACGCCCAGAGTTTGTGCCATGATTTCCAGTTCCAAAAGGTGCTGGTCTTTGCTTGAACCATTTAAATATACATAAAGGGGAGTTTTTTTTTTTTTTTGTAATATGCGTTCCTAATTTAGCTTAAGAAAAAAAAAGAAGAAGAAGAAAAAAAAAAAAAGAAGTATCTAATTTGTTTTTGTCATGTTTTAGTTTGAAATGGGGGGGGGAGAATGAACCATACACAGATTCTCCATGTCAACCGTTGTGTTGCGTTTGTCATTGTGCTACTTTTCAGATTCTGGTGGTTGCCCACAACAACCTCGCTGACCAAAGCTGCTTGGTGGTCAACAGTAATGAAAAACCACCTGAACTGGGTGGAGTAGAACCAAGTTGAGAAGGGCCAGAACAGAAAATAAAAACAAAACACACCCACCACCAAGTCAAGATTCACAGCATCAAATTTGTCCCAAAAGAATTTTAGGTAAAGCTCAGAAGGAAGTTATTTAAGATTGTTGATATAATGGGCAAATTTTCAAAGTTAAATCTTCACACATTAACAGGAAGGAGAACAAGGAATCCAGGAAAAGACAAATGGATCGATGGACAGTTTCTTCTTTTATACTAATCCAGCCGAGAAAAAAAGACAAAATTTCAACCCAACACCAGATATTATTCACCATGATCCAAACAACAAGCTACCCACATATACAGCGTTTTGGTAAAGTTTTCATACCCCAGGGGCTTTGCCACATCTCCTCATGTTCTATCCAGATACAAAGTAAACTAGAGTTAGAACCTGCTGTGTTCACATGAGACCAACATTAAACTCTTTGTATGGCAGAAATCAAACATTAACATAATTTAGGATCTGCATTCCAGTATGCCACACTTCAGATTTACATTTCTTAAAAACAAAACAGACTTTCTTCCTACACTACTAGCACTACTTTTATGGTCTATTACATAAATCCTAAATAAAATACATTCAGGTTTATAGCAAGGCTCTGCACCAGCTTTGATTTTTCACTGGAACTAAACGACTAAAGCGATCTCAGCTCAGCGAGGTCGGCTCTTACCGTATGACTCGTACGACTCGGTCGTCTCTCCATGTCCGTAGTCGTAATATTCTGGTTCTCTGGTAGTTGCAAAAAGAGAAATGAAACAGTTGAGAAATGAATGTTTCATCTCTGCATAACATCACTAGCTGCTGACTGCAATAACCAGGGAGATTATATTTGTCTTTTACAAATGAGCTCTAATCTCAGTGCTCCATCAGACAACATCTGAGCTCAATCAAATCTTCCTAAATACCACATGAAGAACTGAAACTGTACTTCTGATGTTTCCCAGTGTGATGCAGAGCGAACGTGGCTGATGTGAGAAGCAGGTGAAAACCAGAGTCGTCTGATTCACTTACGCCTGCGGCTGGCTGTAATAGCTGTCGTAAGACTCGTAGGCTGTGTCTGTGTAGCTCTCGTCGTAACCCTGGAGACCAGAAGAATCAGAGAGAGATTTGAGGGGGGCTTGTTCTCCGATCCTGAGTGTCAAGATGTCCCCTGGAAAACATCCTGACAGTAAAGCTACCACGATCCTTATGCTCACATCTAGAACTGCTCACTAGCGCGCCGTCGACTTAAAGCTAGCTGTTGGAAAAAATTAGGAGTTGAAAGTTTAGAAACAACTTACGTATTCGTCGTAGTTCTCTGCGCCGGCGCCGGCTGTGTGCTGGTGAGCAGGGGGCGGCGCCATCCTCTGAGGCGGGCCGCCAGTCGGGGGTCTGGCGCGTGGTGCCACGGCCCCTCTGGCGGGGGCAGCGGGAGGTCCTCCTCTGCCTGCAGGGGCGCCCCTCACCGCTCCACCCCTGGCTGGGCCTCCTCGAGTCACACCTCCTCTGGCCGCAGCACCGTGAGGAGGCATCCCCCTCCCCCTAGAGGGAAACAAGGGCAGAGTGAACACACATGGTTTTCTGCATGAGGGGAGAGCAATGGTTCAATCCAGCCAACATGTCACTCGGTAATCTGTTTAAGACCTGTTAGACTACTTCATTCATTTTCTTCATAGAGAAAGCACATTATATTAAGTAGCATTATTGTACACATGGTTTTGATTTTTAAACATCAGGGTAGCAGGATACAGATTAAAATCACAAATTTTATAACTTCACATCAAATTTGCAATATTAAGCATTTTAAAGCATTGTATGTGGAGGAAGGAACTAGTAGCTAACTTGCTACTGTTAGCCACAGGTAAAATTAGATAAATTGGGACACCTGCAGATTTCAGAAACTTAGCATACAAGCTAACATTAGCACTTAAAATATTTCAGCTTTTATATTGGTGTATATTGCAATCACAATCATAATCTTAACTTTGCAATAGAATGCTGTTTAGAACACTGTACATGGAGCAAGTCATTATTAGCCAACTTGCTACTGTTAGCTACTATACCAAAAATGAGCATTTTAGCAAATTTATTATTGCATCATGAACAGAGTATATTGCAATCAAAATAATCAACATTTTTACCATGCCATCTTTGCAATATAGAGCTGCTTAAAGCATATATGGAGTAAGTCGTTGTTAGCCAATGTTAGATTAAATCTAAACCAACATTAGATTTAAAGCTTTTGTGCTGATTTTTTCATGGTGAGTGTATTACGGTATATACTGATTATATTACAATAACAATAATCAACTTTTTATGTTACCTTTACAATATAAAGCTGTTTAAAGCTTTATACAGAGAGCAAATCCCTTACTAGCTAACATGCTACTGTTAGCCACTATAGTAAAATTAGCATTTAAGCTAACATTATCATTTCAGTGGATTTTAGTTTTATGTTGGGTTTTTCATAGTGAATGGAATATATTACTGTATATGACATCCCCAATAATCATAACTTTATCATGATAACTTTGCAATATACAGCTACAGAGATTAGATGAATGCTGCAGTACATATGCCCTGAACCTTATAATGAGTGTGTAAACAGGGCTGCCCCTCTACCTGTGTGCTCCAGCAGGGGGGACACCACGGCCCCTGACAGGCATGCCCCCTCGGCCTCTGCCTCCGTGCTCCTGGCCTCCATTCAGGTAGCTCATCTCCATGAACTGGCCCTGGCAGATATCATCCATCATATCCTGCAAAAACACACACACAGCACAAAAACACAGAAAGAAACCGTTAAGACGCATCAGTACTGCACGTTGGAATGTGACCGTGCAAAATTCAGGAGGGGGGGAGGAAGGGGACTTAAAACAAGGGGGAAAAAAAGAGGATATACAAGAGCTTAGAGCAAGTGGGGGGAAAAAAGCCTCTGTGCCAGTGACTCAGACTGTTAAGGAGAGGAAGAACAGGGAGGTGGGGTGGGCTGGAAAGCTTCCATCCACACTCCATCCCTTCATTCCATCATGCAGAAAATGTAAATCTCATCTCTACACAGCCTTGACAAGTCTAGTGTGACTGCATCAGCAGCTACCTTATTTTATCTGCAAAACAATAAGTTGGGCTGAATTAGTGAAGCGGCGTGCCTGAGCAGCGCAAATCCAGAGATGCGAGCTGCTGGTTTTTTTTTTTTTATTTCTCTCTCTCTGTGACCCAATCAATTCTTGTTCATTCATCAACCCCAATGCAGCCTTGTTAAAGACGGCTCTGTAGACATGTAGTGCTGAGGACAGGAACACTGCGGCAGTGATCTGCTGTGGCATTTACAGCAGTAAAATATGAGGCTGCACAGACGCTAGAAGGATGTCAAATCCTCGGAATACCTGAGCACAAATACTGGAAGGACAAATTTTCTCCAACAACACAGCCTCGCATTTTCTATAACCGTTTCTCAAACTCCAGCTTTGTTCCACATGACAGCCCGACAGATTACAGGCTTTAATTGTTGTGACAGGTGCTGCAGGGGACAGCCCTTTACATGACAGCAATACTAACGCTGCAACTAGTTCTCTCGCTTATTCATCTTGGTTCTCGTCAGAATGAGTCTGTTGTGGCACCCTGAACAATAAGAACCGCCTTGTACAACGGCGGGGGCCCCGTCGGCCCGACTCGCCCTCGTTGGATTGTTGCGATCCAGAGCTGAGCCCGACACGCAGACCCTCCCTGGCTCAGCTGTGGCAGATAGAAACCAATAAAGCTGGCGTTGGACATTTCCAGGCAGGGACTTTGTTGAACGTGCAGTGATGGACAGACATGCGGGTACCGTGCTGACACGCCAAATGCAGCCCCACTTCCTCCTTTTGAAGCTGATTGCTTCACATTTCTGGACTGACGTGGATTGTGTTTGCTCAAGGTAAACACCCACTCCATTTTCCCCAGTCTGTCTTTGCTGGACTCCCACCTAGAGCTCTTTCCATCTATAATGCAGCAAGTCGCCCTGGTAAGGCGCTGAAGCCCTGTACGAATCAAGTTTGCATGCAAACAGCTTTCAGATTCCAGCGATCAGAAAAGATGAGGTGGAATCGGAATAAAAATACAGTTTGAAAAAATAAAAGAAACACCTCACCATATGTAGCTTTTAGAAAAAAATAAATAAGTCATTTAACACTAATGTACTGAGCAGCCATACTGGTATGAGGCAGGGACCAATATGGGATTCTCACTGTATGATTATGTTGAGTAAAAATAAAACAATTTGATATTATAAAAAGAAAATGTATATAATTCAATTGCTTTTATTTCTAATAGAGAATCAGCAATTATTCCTACTGCTGATTATGAAAAATAGGATGAACTTTGACATCTATAGCAACTGACAATATTCTCCATGGGCTGAAGAATTACACTCTTCTTCCAGCCTATTGAACAGGCAGTGCAGAAAGGCAGCAGGTGGGGGAGGGGCAGTATTCTGTAAAAATAGAAATAAAAACTTCCAGTCATTCTTCAACCTTCTCTGGCCTGTGATTAAATAGGACACCTGCAGATTTCAGAAACTCATATTTACAGGGTTTAAAGTAAAAAAAATCCTGAGCCTGAAACTTATAGTTATGATAGAAATGAACTATACCGTTGCTATTGCCACAGTTTAATAAAAAGCGTCTTTGAATAGTGCAAACAATGGCTTCCAACAATACAATTAACAAGCTAAACACTCAAACTTAAATAAGACTTCAGTACATTTCAACTTAAAACAAAATGTAAAATGTCTGTGCCCTAAAGGTTTGCCTTACAGGCAAAAATCCCTCAACATTAAATAAGAGTCCTTTCAGTCAATGTTTTAGCAAGTAATTTAGAACAGTGGTCCCCAACCTTTTTATTACTGTGGACTGGTCAAGACTTGGAAAATTTTGCTGCGGCCCGGGGAGGGGAGGGTATTGGTGTTCCCGCTAAATCCTGAATATACCCAATTTGGGTTGTCTTGGAGTTTTTATCGCAACCTGTGGGTTTTTTTCTTGTCTGGGAACGAGAATACGGCCTGCTGAATGTGACAGGTAGCCAATCTAAAAGCGCAGTGACGTAAGAACAGAGGGGAATTACGTCCTTTATCTCTAAAAATGACTCCACAAACTATCACTGTTGCTTCTACATCGTCATCAGTGTTTGCTTATTCTAAATTCCCGCTATGTTGGGGGTTTTACTGGATTATCCTCTGGAATCGGGATGTTCGTGACTGGAATCGGTTCGTGCAGCTCCTGCCTTGGACACACAAACCGATCGAAACTGTTGGACTTTTATCAGCTCTGTGGTCACAGAGGTTTGGAGAATCGGCCGACAATTCTTAAATCTTTCCGTCTAAACCAGACTTAAGACTCACAACCGCAGCCCAAACGCTCTGACTCTGGTCGCTATGGTAACGTTTATATATCCCTTCAAAATAAGATGCAGATGCGCCACAAAAACGAACATTTTACTTTCGTGAAAATTGTAACTCACGATACTGACTAACGGAGCCCTGAGCTTGTTTCTCTGCAACGAGACGGTTCCATCTGGGAGTGATGAGGGACAATTACACCCGAAGTGTTGCTTATATCCACAGCCTGCTTGGTCTCTACGTGGTGAAGCAGTTTGAAGCTTCATTGCCTGATTAGCAGCCAGTCGCCGCATGTCACGCAGAGCGGCTTGTAATGTGGGACTCACCTACCGGTCCGGGATAAAACCATTCTCCTGTCTCTTCTCTGGGCCTTTTCCCCTTTGCAAAGAAACTTTCCAAAGACATCTGATCAGTTTCTTACTCATTTTTCTGCTTGTGGCCTCAGTGTTGGCGCGCAAGTAACCGAGAGAATCCGGGTAAAGGATTTTCAAAATAAAAGATCCTCCAGACTCAAATAATACATAAAACGGAAACATTTCACCAGTTCTTGCGCAGCCCGGTACCAATTGGTCCACGGACCGGGGGTTGGGGACTACTGATTTAGAACATGCAACATTACCAACTAAAGCAGTGTTTCTCAACCTTTTTTGTGCCAGTACACCCCCCAGCCTTTATCCAGGTGCCTCACCGCCCCCCACCAAATAATTTGTAGGCTACTTTGCACTGACTATTATTTTATTATTAATGTTACTATAATTATTGTAGATGTTTTGATTTTTATGCTATCATCAAGATAATTTCCCAGAGAACAAAAAAGCCATGGGAATAGAAATTATTTTCACAGTTGTCTAAGAAAAATGCAATGAACATTGAAGTTAAAATTGGTCGGTCTAACAGCAGCCAATCAGAGTGGAAAAAATATTCTTATTCTTTGCCATTTTCTAGTTATTAAATATTCCACAAAATGACCAGATAAAAGATGTGCATCATGCCAGTTTAAACTTTGAACTATTTGCAAACGATTGAGCTCTGCAACATTAAAACATGGATAGAACTGTAACTACATTAATTATAGCTCTTCTTCTCTTCAGTGTTTGTTTCTGGTGGTGCAGCTCTGTGCTGCCTTCAGGAGAATGGGACATCAGAGTATCAACCATAAAATTTCACCCACATGGCATTTATTGTGCAAACCAGAGCTTTCAGTGGAAAAACAAAAGTTCCAGATCCTTTTAATGCCATACAAATATGAGACAAACATGGATTATATCTTTATATAGACCTGTCTATTGATTATAGATTAATAGTTTTACTGGACAGAAATTACAAAGAACAAATCTGGTTCTTAATCAAATCCTAATGAGTCAAATTGAAAGTGTCATGGAGTCATCAGCCTCATGACATTAACACTGACATGAAAAATAATATTGAAGAAATAAATATATCAAATCTAGTTAAAAACATAAATAAGTGATAAGTTATTTACTGTTATGGTCTGTAAGATATATTTATTCTCAGTACTAGATGTGGTCTCAACAAACCCATGGCACTTCAACAATATTATTTTACCTTTTATCTGGAAATAGTGTCTGTTAATTCTTGCCATACAGTCTCTGTATTAAGTATTGCTCTAAAGGTCTTGCCATACCAGTTTATTCCTCTGTATTTACTTTAGTTTCTTAGTTTATTCTTGCATTTTGTTCTTCATTCATTCCCATTTAGTTTCCTTTGATTAATATTATCCTCTCTTGGTTTATTGCTATGTCCACTTTAGTTTCTTTCCTGTTGCTAGACTTTATCGTTTATTGACCATCAGTGATCTTCACTCATCACCTGCTGCGCCGCCTAATCGTCATGTGTTTCACATCATGTGTTGATTTTTCACTGTTCAGTGTCGGATTCTCTGTTTTTATGCCATAATTCACATCTAGTTCGTCGCTCCATTTTATGTCCCGCTTCTCCTGTTTCAGAGTTTTGCGCAATGTGTGCATCTTTGTTTTTGTTTTTTTTACCCGTATGGTGCAGGGCGTTCGGGAAGCGTATCGATGGGGAAAAGGCAGACTGACATAAACCTTTTAAAACAACGGAAACAATTTCGGTATTCTGATTATTGAAATTTAAAAGTGCTGCGGTACTGTTGTTTTATCACACCCGTTTCATACCGGACCACTTACAGCACCGGTGTTAACGCTACAAAATGAACGCTACAAAACACAGTTTTAGCAAGTTACTCAAAGTCTAAACTGGTATTGTTGTGCATTTAAGGTGTAAAGTTTACCTTCGACCAAACGCCCCCCAAAGGAATCCCAGCGCCCCCTTTTGTAAAAATGTCCGCTAACTTCCCGTCTTGTCCCCTTTCCTCTAGCCATGCCCAGCCCCACTTGTTTTTCATTCCGTTCTCAAGTAAACACGTTTCTTTACCGGGTGAGACAAACTCCATCTTCTTTCATATCGCATTTGATTTAACCGCCGAACCGAACGCTGCGCTTCTTTTCTACAAACCGTTTTACAGTCATTGGTCAAGAACGCGGGAGCTAGAATTCTGATTGGCAGACATCTTTGTAGACGGAGCTCTTTAAGCCCGCAGACTACAGTTTGGTTGAGGCGGACAGTCAAGAGCCGGAAATCCGTCCCCCGGCCGGAGCTCTTTAAGCCCTGAATTTAAGACTTTTAAGACCTTTTTAATGCCACCTTGAATGAAATGGGTATGTTTGGTGGAGACTCTTGCTACATTATAATCAAGCATAGCAAAAACTAAGAACCCAGCTTTCTGCCCATGATGGCGTCAAAAAAACTTGCTAGCTAGCAAAGCTGTATTAACAGCTAGTTAGCTGTAGCCTCAACCGCCTCAAGTGACAGGATGCATTCAAGATGTTTGCATGAGAGTCGAACTTTTACCTGCCAGAAAAGCCCCATGAGAAAAACAAAAAACTACATAGAATATTCTAGATTAAATGGTCATGTAACAACAAAATTTAAGACCATCTCTTCACAGCCTTGACAAGTCTAGTGTAACTGCATCAGCAGCTACCTTATTTTATGTGCAAAACAATAAGTTGGGCTGAATTAGAGAATTAGAGAATTGGTCCCCACAAAACATCCCCTAAAGGTTTATTTCAGTCATAAATATTTAAGGCCAACTGGATTTTTAAAAAATATGAATTCAACATTTTTAAGGCCTTAATTTTAAGACAAGTTTAAGACTTTACAGATGTGCAGATTGAAAATACCTTACGCAGTAAAAGCGGTGTTAGAGCTGAGCAAATTATTGAACTGCAACACCATCGTGTCCAAAAACAAAAATTGCATATTAACAGTTAGGCCATTATTTATCAAGTGTGACACAGTTAAGTTCTGCAAGGCAATTCTATCTGCAGCCAGATGGATGAACCAACTTGGCTTGATGCCCATAACTTATACAAGACTTGTAGGCCAGGATGCTGGAGCTCGTTAAGAGTCTTAGGGACACTGAGATAGTGGCAAAGAGTGGGGGAAATGTGGGTTAATTACATCTTGTTATATTACAACCACAACATTTTTGCATGCATAAGTAATTCTTAATTTCTAAAACCTCAAAACTGTAATCACTTTGGTCACATTTCAATCTGGTCAGACATGTTGACTTCTTGATCTTTTTTGTAACCATTTTCTACTAAATAATTTTATATGCCGCAGTTTAAAAACAGTCCTGTTGTCCAGTCCTGTTGATTGATGAGCCCAGGCTGGTTACCAGTGCTAGCTTATTTAATACAGGTTAATTCTTTAATGTCAAAACCACACAAATAGCAAGAGTGGCTTTCCTCCGCTGAAGTAGTAACGCTACACCTCCAATATGTTTCTGAGCTACTACACTTTTCCTCTCCTTCCAAAAACAAATTCTGGGACTTTTGGACGCATCAACAAGGACCAGCAAGATACGACTGGAACCTTTTGCTACATTTACCTAGTGTTTAATCTAATGTTTTTGCTTTAGATGGAGCAGCAAGATAAAGATCATCAACCCAGACTTAAACTCCTTCCACTGGCTCCCTGTAGCTCAGAGAATAGACTCTAAAATACTCTTAGTTTATAAATCACTTAATAGCTTAGCACCACAATACATTAGAGATCTGCTGTTGCATCAACCTTCCAGACCCCTCAGGTCTTCTGGTTCTGCTTCTGCTGTGCAACCCCAGAACCAGAACCAAACATGGAAAAGCAGCATTCAGCTTCTATGCACCACAGATCTGGAACCAACTTCCAGAAAACTGCAAAATAATCAAAACACAGAGTTCCTTTAAATCAAAATCAACCTGTTTAGAGCTGCCTTTGAGTAGTACTAACACTAATCAACATGTTTGATGTAGTTTCTTGATTTTGATGATAGCATGTGACAAAATGTAACATTTATTGGTTATTTTGTTGCTGCATGATGTTTTTATGATGTAAAGCACTTTGAACAGCCTTGTTGATGAAATGTGTTACACAAATAAACTTGTTCAAAATAACAGAAGCAAAGATAAGATAGTTGGATTTAGTGATCAAAATGTTATTTTAAAAACAAGTAGGAATACTAACAGCTGTTTAAATAAAATGACAGTGCAGTTTTTATTCCAGGTCATCACAACCTGAGAAACGCCTCAGACCTCATTCAGACCTCATTCAGACCTCAGTGCTACAATCACTGAATGGAAACCTCAAAGGGCAGATGTGGCTACAATGTAGCTCAGCACCAACAGGGAATGTGTGTATTACTGTGGTGTAAAACACTTTGGAGTCCTTAGACCTTTACAAAGGTATAAAATACTTTTCAAATTTGAGGTTTAGTTGAAAAAAGACAAGAAAAAAATAAATACAAATAATAATATTAATAATGATAATCTCACAAGGAACAAAGATAAAAAGTCAGAGGTCAGAGGACCAGATAATGGAACGCTTGTAGTTTGGGAGGGAGAAACTTACAGGAAACAGGAACTTCTTGACCTCCTCCATGGCGTGCGCCATGCGCAGGTAAGCGTCCGGCACGGGGGCGAACACCTCGATGAAGACGTGCAGCTCCATGGACAGGTGGGCATACTTGGGCTCGCCGCCTTTCCTCAGTTCCTCCTCCTGAGACGAGCAACATCAGAGCCGTGTCAGCGAGCCAGAGGGGGCGCAGCCTTACTCAAATATTACATGAATTATGCAAGCCGTTATCACATTTCATCCACCTCGGGGGCGGGAGAGGGGGTGTGATATTGCTGCTTTTACAGGACCCAATAATCACACCGAAGTGGAAGGGTATCCTAAACCAGATGTGCAGCGTTCTCCTTTCCTCTGCCTTATGTTTAGACTTCCTGCAGGTTAGCAACATCTGGCCTCCTCCTCGTGGGAAATCCAGATGTGTTGCCGCGACGACGCAGTGTGTGACGCACCTTGGCTTTGTCTCTCATGGACCCCTTGCCCAGCACGGAGATCTTGGCGCCAGTCTCCTCCTGCAGACGCTTGATCGTGTTGCCCTGGGGTCCCAGGATCTTCCCCACGAAATTGAACTAAACAGCAACAAAGAGGAGCAAAATTAGCCCGACAATCAAATTTTAGCTTCACATGGTCTGAATTACATAAAAAAAAAAACAACACTCCCAATAAGCAAAATCTGCAGAACGCACCATTTCCCCCCCAACTAATCATCTGAAAAATCAAATAATCGCCAGAAAAACTATTGTTATAATAATTGATTACCGAAACAATTGCCCTAAATGTTTCCGCCGTCCTGTTTAAGGGTTCAGACTAATAACGATATTACTAACATTTCTGAAACAAAATCAGTACAGCCAACATTTTAAACCATCTTTAACATCTCATAATATATTACTGAATTAGCCCGTTTTCTCTAGAGAATATAGATACTGAGCTTATCTCAGATTTCCAAAGGCCTAACTCTGAAAAGCTCAAACAAATAAATAGAGAAGCTTTGCTGTAATATGTTCAGCCTTCCAGTTACTTCCTTTAATGGTCAGCTCTGGCTCAGTTGGATTTCTATTGAAAAATTGACATCTATTCATTCACTTTCTTAAAAAATTAAAAAAATTCTGAACTTATTTAACCACGTAATAAATACATTCATTCATCAGTACTTCTATTAACGTGAAGAGTTCTCATCCAATTCTGGCCAACAGTAAATTTCTTAGTGCATATACAAGAAATTAGTTCTACCCAATGTTAAAAATAAATAATTATTTTAGTGCCCAAAACTACATAAAAAAATAATTTAAAAAACCTTTCCATAAGTAGGACTTTTACGATAATTTTTGCTGGATGATAAATTGTCAAAGTAATTTTTGCAATAAACGATAATATTGTTGTATTGAGATTGTTTTCATGCAATATGTTGTTAATGGCATAATAATGAAAGTTTGCCCTCTCAAAGATGAACAAACTTTAATCGTGTAAAGAACTTAACACTGGAACCAGAAGACATTTAAAATAGTCAACACACAACTAAAAAAAGATAAAAAATAAAAATCCCACTTACAACCAAAACCATAATCATAATTATGGTGCCTGAACTAAACTGCCTTGAAAAAAAACTTTAAGGGCAACGATTAATTGCTTATTGAGACAAGCTTCTTCACAAGTAAAAATTTCACAACTGCTGAGGTGTTTCTGTACCTGTAGAGGGGAGGTGCTGCACTTATGAGCCTCTTATTCTGAATCACTGCTACACTTTAAACACAAACCCACTGAACTGATACAGACTAATCCACATGCAAGGCTCAACTTTAAAGGAACAGCAAGATCTGAACATGAAGGGAATCAAAATGAACCTTTTGGTCCATTTGTTGTTTGCCGTTATAGTCAGGAGTTTAGAAAGCAGAGGTCAGCACCAAACTAGGAAGCTACTGAGTAACACATGGCTTTGTGAAATTGAAACATACAAAGCCATTGTGGTCAGCTGGTAAACGATCATTTGGAGGCAGATCAAACGAGAGCAAAGCGTCTCACCTTTGGGTACTGTTTGACAGGTATGAGCACTCGCTCCTTGAGTTTGATGTTCTTTGTTGTGAAAAGGTCCAGGTAGGTCTCCGTCTCCTTCTTCGGCTCTCCTTTCTGCACTCTATCGATTTCTGGAGAGGGGAGGAAAACTTTTTTAATGCTTTTATGCAACCAAACCGTATCATTTGTATCTTGTGTCAAGAGAATTATGAACGCAGAAATAAAATAAAAGAGCAACAAATCAGTTTAAAGATCAAACTTGAACCAGATAGTTGATAGTTTTACAAACTTTGATCTAGTTTTAACATCTGGAAATGTGAAAAATGAAGGGTATATTTAAATAGCACTACTGGGGGATTTTGTTATATTCAGCCTTGTTTTAATACAGAAACAAAATCCTGGATTAATTTGCTGATGCTTATCAAATAAAAAACATTCAATCATTTTATTGTTTAACGTTGTCATGACAACCCACATTTTTCTCATTACAGCGAAGCCCTGGTATTCGCATGGTTCAGGGACCAAAACCGCTTGCAAATACCCAACATCAGCAAATACTTCAGACACCCTTTATAAACTAATAACTGACTATTTTAATAGTTCAAACGCTGAATAGAACTTAATATGCATTAATAAGCACAGTGGAAACTGTCTCAGCACGACAGAAGCCAACATCTATAGTCTTCCTCATCACCACTCTTAGGGCTACAGCCAATCAGCAAACAAGGAAGGGCAAATGGCGCTCCTGGATTGGCTGCTTCACAAACTCCAGCCAATAGCGTGCCAAGTAGCATTGAGGTCCCAAAAGCATTTTTTTTTTGGATGATGTAGAGAAAAATCCACAAATAGGGAAATTTTACACAAATAATTTGGAGTTCTACAACTAGGTGAACATCCACTCTGTCTTTTGATGTTGTCATGGTGCATTAGGATGTTGGCATGAAAGACAGTTAAAGTTCTTCCAAGTGATAAAAACACTTATTTCTACGCATTACTGACTTAAATTCCACCAACAAGATATTGCACCCAAGCAGTCCCTGCACAAATTCATATTGAAGATGTTATAATTTCATCATTTTAGCTGTTGGTAAGCAACATTTTACGAGCAGAGTATTTTTTACAGACTCTTCAATGTAGAGAAATTGTACTTTTCTCTGAAAATGACTTTTGGTCTGCTGCCGTGGTGAAATAATTAAAAATAAACACTTTAAAAAAATAGTTTATGGACCCCTCATACAAGTTTTAAAGCAAATAAAGTAAATTTTTTAAAAAGACTTGATAAAAAAAAAACTCTCAAAGTAAATCACAACTTGCTTACTTTCCTTTCTTGACCCTTTTTCCTGCAACTAGTCCTGTCACCAAAACAACTTTACCTGAAAAATAAACCAATGCATATGTCTATCTATACAAGGATAAAAAAAACTTACATTTTTGAAGATCTTATAATACTTTAACTAAATAATTTTAAAAATCCAACATTTTAACATAAATTAAAATGGATTATGAAGTTTCTGTAACCAAAATTGCATTTTAAAGAATAATACTTAGCTCAGACTAGCAAAACAGGCAAAAGTGGCAGGTAGTGCAAATTGTCAAAAGTATTTTCAACAATATTAGAGGAGAGCATCTCTCCAACAACTGTTGTTCAAATGGAAAGATTGCACTCATTCTAATTTATCATTCCCTTAACTGACTTCATGCTTATTGTGACAGACTTATTTGCAACACAGCAAGAACAAAAAGTACCTCAAAACCCCTTTTAATGCCCGGCACCCATTGGTGCCACTTTTCCCAGTACAGACAAGAACGCTGGATATTTTTCCTCCCCAATGTTGTTGGACAAAAGTGTCCCATCTAAATCATGTCCCATTCACAACTTTCAGACAAAAATCCGCCAAAATTGGAATCGGCAGTCCAGGCTGTTTTAAAGAATGTGATCGGACAGAAACATTAAAAGTTGAAAAGTAAAAAAAAAAAAAAGTTATGATGCACCAGTTAACTGGCTATTGATATCTAAAAGTGAAATCTGCCAAATACTGAAAAATATTGTATTTCCTGAAGAGACACCAATTATCAGTTGGAATCAGTCAACTGTTCCATCATTGGGTCAAATATTTAAAGACCACGTTAAATATTTAGGGTTCAAGATTTTACTTTTTCCCCAGACTTATCAAACATCAGAACCAGATTTCTGTCTCAAGACTCCTCAATTAACAGAATGTACTTTAATAAACGTCTTTGATTTATTTATATTGATCTCTTTGGGATATTTACTTGAATACAGTAAGGATAATCCCATTATTTCTTATATTTCTGACAGATTCAAAACTTCTTCCTTATCATTTTTCCTGTGTCCTACCACTTTTATGGTCACTTGTAAAACCATCAGTAATAAGCATATTTAAGTGATGTTTAGTAAAAATAAGTGAGGTACTGTAACAGGACCATTCACCCCTTCATTCCCACAAACCACCTTGTGCCTGTGTAGTGAAATAATTTCTTATTAGTTTACTTTGCAATAACTACTTTAACAAATCATATGAGATAAGTGCTTGTTTGTATGTTATCTAAAGACTTTCTTACAATCTATTCATTTAGTTCTGCTCCCTGTTTGGGCTGACTGGAACTTGGCTTGAAATCCTAACAACTGATTGACAGAAAACAGCCCTTAGCAAAACACCGCTCACATTTATATAAAACATAATCACATTTACTTAAATTTAACTACAAGTAAATTAAAGAAAATATGAACCAAATATTCCATCTGGCACAGATCAATTTGGCACCCAAAAAAGTAAGGTGGAAAACAAAAGTAGTAAAAAGAAACATAATGGAGAATGGATATGGATTTATGGAAGATATTTTTTATTTGATTCAAAGTGCCTCTATCAAAGAAGTTGCAAAAAAATAAATAAATAAAAAACATTCAGTGTCAAAGTTTGCGTGATCCAATTAATTGAAAATTTGACCAATGCATCTCTATTTAAATTATTTTTATTTTTAACAGTGTCACTGCTTTGACCCTGCAGAACTTCATCGTGTTATATAATAATTTCAATGTATTAAGAGTTGATTTTCTTCACTTGAACAAAAGTTCAAACATTAAAAAATAGATATATTTTTAAATAGCACAATAAAATGAAGTTACATAGAGACCAAAGTGAAGAACTAAAATGGGCAGAGAGGGTGTTTCCACAACGCAGGAACGAGAAGGGCAGCCCCAGATCCGCCATGGCTGCCGTCTCTGTACAGAACGGCGGCTCACACCGGGACCTCGAGCTCATTTACACCGTTAATAGAGGGCCGAATCTCGGCTTTCAAATGTTGGGGTTAGCAGTGTCCTGCTTACTTGACTTATATATGTACACTGCTGTTCAACAAAGCTGGCAGACACGTAGTGAAACCAACAGAAACACAATGACGAAGACAAAGGACGGTTTGTCCGGGAGCCATTAAAGTTTGCAAGTTTAAACTCAGCACGAGCCTCCACTGTGTGACCGACATCTGTGACATGTCGCAGCTGCACGAGGGGGAAACGGAAAACCTTCAGCTGACTACATGGAAGTGTGCGACGCTGCCCGAGGTTTAGGCTATTTTCTGTTTGAGTCATAAGTCATTAACCGCCATTTATCTTCGCCACAGAGCTACAGGAGCCCTCCGCGTTAGCGCTGCAGTTTTTGGGGGGCATTCTAGTAAAAGCACACTGCGCTACAAGAGTGCAACTGTGTTCCTCTGCTCCCTCGCGCTGCTAGTCAAAGCACACGATAAAACACAAAAAGCACAATTTAGTAGTTGTCTACCTGCGCTTAAAAGTTTCATAGCGTGCGTAAATGACGAGTCCAAGCTGTCCTTCTCCGCCAGCAGTTCGGGGAGATATTTATCGTCGTTCTCCATCTTGTTGAGTTCGCAGAGGCAGTCGGTATGGATGGTGGAAGATGAAAAAGCGTGGGAAAACTCCAACAAGAAGACAAAAAAGTAGTCCGTTTATGTTGCTATGGCGTGCCGAGTATCCCAAGAGTGGACGGGGCTTCGCATGTGGTTTACAGTCGGACGGCTCCGCGCTTTGCCTCGTATTGGTTCCCTTCGCAGGCTGACCAACCTCTTCTCGGAAGCGCGGACTCGTTGGAAATGGGAGAACAAAAGCAGTGAAGGGTATGCGACTCCAAAAAGCGGAAGTGAGCTCAGAGGGACGTGGTTCTCTGGTCTGACACCGCCTACCGCGCGTTCACTGGATTACAAGAAAGTTAAATATGAAAACTGTCCAGGGTGCTCTTAAGGTGGTAAAATCTACAAACACTTGATTCAGAGAGAAATGAATCATGAAAAGTTGTATAGTAATCCTTCATATAGAAGTGGCCAATAGGGGCGCCTCCATAAAGTTTTGTGCGGGTTGCCACATCATGGAGGTAGGGAAGATTATCTGTGTGACACTTTTCACTGGATTATTCAAAATGCTTTATAGAAAAATTAACAGACTCATTCACTGATTCACTGTTTAATAATATTGGCTGTAGTGATTGTAAAGACTACAGTCATTCTGTAGCATATAATGAAAAAGTTGTGTATCAGCATGGAGGGGTAAGGAATATTTTTAATATTCTACAGGGAAGCGCCTACCTTTTAAATAGATCGGCGCCTTCAGTAACTTCATATATGATTGATCTGACTTAAGGAAACAAATGTCACACCAAAAACCAAATTACAATTTTTGCTATTCTATTTAGGTATTTTGCTTTGGTAAAACTTCCAAACTTTGGCACAAAAAAATAAGTTAAACATTTCTTTGTTGTTGTTTTTCAAACAACCTAACAGCGTTTTAAGAATTATATTCCCAAAATCAGATGACTCGTTTGCATATGCGTTTCTAACTCCCACAAATGTTTACATTGTTTGCTTTATAATAATAATAATAATAATAATAATAATAATAATAATAATAATAATAATAATAATAATAATAAACTCTCTTAGTTTTTGACCTAGATTTTCATCCTGGTATCACTTCAAATCTGATACAAGCTCTTCCAGATAACAAAATGTGTTCTGACATAAAACTGTTATGCTTTAATGTACCTTTTATGTGAAATATGATACAACCATATACACAAAAAAGCTAACTTTTCAAAGCTTGCATTTTGTCATATGTGTTTTAAGTGTTGAACATATTTTTTGGAAATGAATCTTTAAAAGAAAGTGTATGTTTATTCATAATTTTTACCTTTGTCCTTTTTTGTTTTCACAATGAGCCGTTTTCAGTATATGTCCCATAGCACAATAAAACATTGTGAATCAACACATCAACGAAGTATAGTTCAAAAAGTTGTTTTTTTCTTAGTATCTTTATTGATATTTGTGTTCCATAAATAAAATTAGAAAATATCATTGCAAGAAAAATATGTTCTAGTCTGATTAGTCGAAATTGATATTCATATTCATTGAAGCTCATGTATTGTATGTGGCCTTTTTAGAATGAAAGAAGTGTGAAAAACATGTCATATGATGACAAACACTCTATCAATTACTGAGTTTAACTCCAGATAACAGGATATATGGATCGTGCAGCACTTTTGACTGAGGCTCTCTACTGCCCCTTAGTGGTCGTCAGTGAGCACGACAAACAAAAAGGATGCAACCGAAAGTTCTCCACATAAGCAGAGACAGTCCTTTTCTTAACCTAATCATCCATTTTCCTCTCCTCTCACTGTATTGATTAAAAAATGCTTACCTGTGAGCGAAGAGCTTTGTGAGAAGAATTACTTGGAGAAGCATTTCAAGGATTGATTTCTTCCACTCAGGCACCTGTAATGAACCTGCCTTCCTGTTCAGCGAAGCACACCGGGTCAGAGGTTGGAGCTGGCCTGTGCATACAAAGCAAGAGAAGGTCTTCCCTCCATGTTGGGCATCTGGTATAAACAGGGGCATGCATTAAGTGCAGATGGTTGCTCCTTGAACAAACAGCAGAGAGCCTGCAGGTCATTTGTCAGTCCGCTGCCAGAGTGAAAACTATTACAATCGACCGCAGGTGTACCAGGGCGTGCATCTGCTCGAAACAAATGAAGGCAAAAATTGTCTGCAATAAACACTTACAGGAGAGCGAAGACCTACTCTAACCATCAGTGCTCAGCTTGATCTATCTCTGACCATTACTGTGTTATTAGTGTTGGGGGGGGGGTTGCAAGGTTGTTCTAGCTCCTCTTGCCATTGACAGAACGAATTGCCTGTGAGCTGAATTTCAATTGGCTCATAAAACGAAGACTTACTTCTCTTGGCAGGTGCAAAGGTTCCGACCCAATAGCTTGCACTCTTGCCTTCTGCCTGTGTGGATCTTTGCTGTCCCCCAACATACAAGTTCACACTGGGGTAAACAGGGGCAGATGGAGGGAGCTAACCACTGGGGTTCCATTTGTAGGCAGCCGCCTCCACTCGAGATCTTTATTACCATTCCTCATGCCCCATAGATTCCAACAAAAAGGCAAGAACTCAACGTGCCTATAGAGCTCGCCCCTCATTAGAGCGGCATTTGGGGCATCAAGGGAGTACGAAACTCCCTCTGAAGTACAAATAATAAAATCTTAATGGCTTCATATGGCATTTGTGACTGCCAGTTTTCACAAACTGAAAAAGTAGAGGACTTAAAGTCAAGAAACAGGCTTGGGGGAGGGGGTCTGTTTTGCACTGGCAGGTGGATCCCCACTCACTGGGCAGGTTGTCAGTAATTCATATGGCAAAACAAACAAAAAACGCCATGCACACACACTGAGGGAAGTTCAAAAAGATCATGTAACCTAAAATAAATTTTTTTGGGGGGTGGTAGAATTAAGCCAGAGTACCTGGAGATGACCAACACATGAAAGTGCAAGGAGATCATGTAAAATATATTCAAGAAGGCCCTGGCAAAGATTCAAAGCAACACTGCTTAAAACTGTGCTACACAAAATATACAATATTCAAAGGATAAAGTAGTCTTGCTTAAGATGGAAAAACATCGAACAGTACTTTTCTTAATGTAACAGGTGGTGCGACAGAGGGAATAATCAGTATTCCGTACAATGTCTTGGTCAGCAATAATGTTGCTGACCAACTATACTACTCACTGTCTCCACAGACAGTGAGTAGTATAGTTGCTCATTTGTGTCTCAACATTTGGACATGTGGCAACCAAACCACCACTTTGTAATGTTGACGGAAGAATGTCAGCTGCCACTGCAGGTCGGTTCTAAGTCCTGAAGCTAACAAATCCAGCCTTCCTGTCCAAGCAAACTGTGATACATGTCAGTAAGGTCTGCCTATCAGCAGTACAACCAAGAACTTATTGGGGAAAAAAAGCTATAATTCTCTATGGACATTTGCTCTTCACTTAAAACTTCATTGTCAGTGTTGTGTGACAAGTGCAGTGCCAAATAAGTTGAGGCGGTTCTCTTGTTTTTTGACCACTCTAAGAGTAATGTGTATGTTTTTCCCCCCAATTATCTTACCCTTATAATAACAGTGCCAGTCTTAAATCTCAACACCCTCTATATGAAGTCCAGCTTGGTTTAAGAGGGAGCACAGAGATACTGAAAGAAGTTCGACTTTCTGTGTTCTAAATGGTGCGACAGTGGCCCATGGATAGAGCTCACAACCCATGTAAAGAGTCTTCAGTCCTCGATGCTGCGGTCACAGGTTTGAGTTCCAGTCTGTCCATCTTTCCCAAACGTCTTCCCTCTCTCTCACAACCTGCTTCCCTTTCAATTTGCTGTCAAATAAAGGCCATTGAAGCCAAATAAACAATAAAGCCAGTGAAGTCAGAATTCTGACTTGGAAAGTCGTAGCAGCTCAGAGTTTAGCATTCAATATTGCTATAAAGACTGTCCAGAAAGTTTGAAGCTTGCAAAGCTATTTATTAGCACTTGTATCTGTTTACATTTCAAATTCTCACCATTTTAATCTATAAAATGGCAAGAATTATATCTTTATCCAGTTGTATTGCCGCTTATAGTTTGCGTCAACAGATAGAAAACTTCCCTTTCTGTTGACTTGCATTTCCAGCTCCAAATTCTAAGAAAACACTAATGTAAATCTTTGAATCAATTAATTTCAATTCAATCAATAATTTATATGTTTTTCCACTGATGGTGAATATTTTGTGTCAAACTGTTTGATTTGTCTGATTTCATCTACAGCTAGCTGATCCAGTGAATATCTCCATGTTTGTTGTGCAAACCGTGTACAACGTCTTGCAGTGGCACTAGAGAAAAAGTCTGAATATCACCAAACTAAAAATTTTGTTTTAGTTTGACATTGAGATTGAGATGTTAAAGGTTGAAACGCTATAAGACAAGCGAAGGAACGTTTGCAAAATATTACAGTCTTTTCGATTTGACATCAACACGTTTGGGAAGCCGGCAGTCAATCGGTCAGCAGACAGGGACTTTGCTTGGCTCTCCGGAAAATATATTGGCGGAACGTAACCCAAGAGGAAACAATGACACCTTTCATGATAGTCAACTTTAAAGAGAAGGCTTTTATCTCCTGCAGTATATTTCCCTCGGTCAACGGCGGCTTGGAAATAGAGATAAAGTGGAACCAGTGGTGGGACAAATAGAAGGAAAACAGGAATTTGTAAGCTTAAATCTTCTTTTCTGCACTGTGTCAGCAGAGGCTTTTCCTTTGCCAGAGAGGTTTAGGCAAGAGGGCGAGAAAAAACGAGCAGGAGAGGGTGGCTGGGCTCTGTCTGAGGGTCACGCTCAGTTTAGCATCGCCACAAGACCTGGAAAACCTTTTATTCCCCTTGAAAGCTTTCAGAACTGTCACACCTGCTTAGGTCTTGACCAGCACTCCCCCCTCCTCCTTGGTCACCCACACCTCTCCTGTTCTCCCAACGCCTGCCTCAGCACCTCACAGACCTCTTCACTTCTTGTCCTTTTGGGTGATCATTATATTGACCGTCTGTGAGAAGACTTGGTTCCGCAAAAGTGGGAAGACACAAAAACTGACTCGGCAGTAAAAAAATAACTTTACCTCATTGCTAAATTAAAGGTCTAGAAAGAATGACAGGTAAGATTACAGTATTTTGTTTTCAATGCCTATTACCTTCAAAAAGTGCTCACCTTTTGCCATAATTTGTTACATTTATGTAAATGAGAAACATAAAAAGTGACAAATGGACAATATTGTACGTACAATCCCCTCTACTGAGACGTTGACTCAATTACAGCCCCAACCTGTGCAGATTCTGCTAAAATACAAAATAGAATATGAACGATCCAATATAAATATTCACTTGGAAGCAACAAATCCCTTGAGCCTGTGGGGAAAAAAATCCATCTCAAACCTTATTTATAATTGAGCAGCATTACATTAAAACTGCATATATTCTGGAGTCTTAAAAAAAAACTATCAACTTTATCTTCTGAAAGGAAGGGTAATAATATTTGACTTAAACTGTGTGTGAAGTTTTATTTTGTACCCTCTCTGTACCATCCATACATTTTTGATAAGCACTTTGGGAATGAAAAGCTCCAATGTTTAAAGCCTGACTGAACCAGATTGTAAACTACGGTTCAGAAGTCGGATTTGCCCTGAAATACTTTGACGTTTTTAGAAAGCAAGACTTCGTAATAACGCAAGTGAAAGCAGAAATTACAATCTAAACAAAACTAGGAAACTGTCGGTGCTTTCGTCCAACAGTTTCCGGTTTCACACTAGTCTAGTTTGGTTGCCTAAAAAGTCTAGTTGACTCGTCTAAACCGTCTGGTTTGTTTGCCAAGGTGTGAATGCGCAGCGGAACTCCTCCTTAAAAAATCTAGGTCTTGGTTCGGCTGATGTGAGTTCTGGTGCGGTTTGAACATATATGAGGATGCCTAGTGGACTGGAAACTGCTCCACAAGCAGGAAGCAAACTATTAGGCCTTCTGGGTAACAACCCAAACGAGAGACTAGCAGTAGCGGAAGAATTGGCTCGTGGTCTTTTGCCAAAGACAAAAGATAAATGAAACATCTGGTAAAATCTGACACCACTCCATTTTTGTTTACATTTCATGAAGAACGAAGTTGAGGTCAGTGTCTACTTTGGAGGTTTTTTGTGTTGCTTCCTTCAGTGGGTTTTTGGTACACTGCCCCCAACAGGTGAGGAGGTGAGCAGGTTTGTAAAAAAAAATTTAACAAACGTTGCAATTTTAGTCCGCATTCGAACAGAGTCTACTGGACAATCAGGTGTGAAAATATCCTATCTTGGAGAGTCGCAGCACCATTTCCATTTCTTTTCTTTCGTGCACGTTCAATCTCCAACCCTGACCAGTCCCACACTTCTAAATCAAGCAATCAAAGTTCTGGCTTCTCTTTTGTCTTTCTCTTCTGTCCTCTGCAACAGGTGGTCCATCACAGTCAGAGCTCATCTCCTCTGCTGCCTCTGTGATATGGCAACATCAAGCTCAGCTAACAGCCCTTTTCGTTTGTCCCTCCAGTCGCTTTCCAGCCGAACGGCGCGCAGATAGCACAAATACTCGAAATAATCTCCCAAACCAAAGCAGGATTTAGCGTTCGCCTTTTGCCTTCTAATAATCCGAAAAGCATTTAGACCTTCAAAGGCACTCTGCCGATTGAGACCCTTGGCCTTTCTTTGCTTTCAAAGCTTCAAGGGAGAGAAAAAAAATCGACAGCCGAGAAGGTTTTTTTTTTTTCTACCTAGTCCCGTTCACCTGATGCCTATCTTTAAGGCCACTTAGCTGAATAAAGTCATCGTTCATCCAAAATAAAATTTTTAATGATCGGAAATGATCTGCCTCTCTTCACAGTTTCTTCAAAGCCTCTGTTCTTTAAAGGTAAACTGGATGGGGGTAAAAGAGGGGAGGAGAAGAATACCCGCCTTTGAGCCGGTTTTCAGGGTCGCCTTTGATCGAGGGACGGGCGCGCCCACGTCCAAACACGCGCACGCGCTCATATGCACAATAAGCAAAAACAGCATGTTCTTCAGAGCCAAAGATTTGAGGTCAAAAGCAGACCTCGGGATTGTAAGTGTCTGTGTGAAAATGACAAACTTTAGCTTTTTACTTCATCGCACTGAACGTGAAAACAAACTTGGGGGTGGATGGGAGGAAACCCTACCTACACCCCCCTCCCCACCTGTCTCTTCCACTCCTGCTTCATTACCTTTCCCTCAGTTAACATACATTAAATGAAGACTGTTCCCGGAAACCGGTTCCTGGTAACCTGTTGGTTCCCGGTAACTGGTTCCCAGGATCTGGTACCCGGTCGGTTCCTGGTAACTGGTTTCCAGTCAGTTCATGGTAACATGTTCCCAGGAATCGGTTCTCAGTTGGTTCCCGGTAACTGGTTAATCATGATTAATCTGAAATAATCGTCAGCAAATTAAGTAATCAATAACTTGTTAACTGAAGTACACAGACTCAAAAAAAGTCATTTTCTGAAATAACAGCATACTTAAAGCAGTAATTAAAAGTTTTGCTCAAATTTAGTTAGAATTCTATGAAAAAAAATCTAATATTAACCACTTTTTTCTATCCAATTACTAATCAGTTAATCAAAACTGTTTTGACGAGCTTTTCACATGTTGATGTTAGAAATATTTATTAGCTGCAGATGCACATCTTGCTACATATCATCAAGCGTACGCCACAGGAATTCTACGGTATTGGATTTTGTTAAATAAAATCCTTGTTTTCTCATGTAAAAAGGAATCAAGTTGTTAATTTACATCTTTTAATGCATTTCATATTTGTATAAAGTAAACTTAAGTGGGCAAATGAAAAATCTGTGCCAAATTTTTCTATCCAATTAATCGATTACTGAAATAATGATTAGTTGCAGCCCTAAGTAGACCCAGCTAGTTCTGTGATTGGTGCAACATGCAGCTAATTCATAACAGGAAAACTTGAGGCAGAAATCTGAATGAATATCTATCTCTGCATTCGATGAGTACTTCTTAAAGTTAAATCATGTTGAACATCTTTTCACTTTGCTGTAATGTCACATGAAACTTTGAAAACCAGGTATTCTCTTTCTGTATCTTCATTTGCTGTTTATTAATTTCTATTTTATTTTTGCAGTTAAACCAACACAAACAACAACATCAAAACCTATCAGGGTGTTTTTCTATCATCTCCACTTCTCACGTACCACAAAGCTCTGCTCAGTTGGGTCAGGCTCGATCCCCTCACCCGCTCACGTCAAGGTCACCAGCTCCTTTTCGGCTGTCGGGTCACATTTGTCCAACGTGGGTTTTGTTGAAAGCCTCTACGCTCAAACATCCCAAACACTGCCCAAGAGAAGCCGAATTAAAAACACGCTCAAACCCGAGCTGTGGGCGAAGCGCAGGGCGGGGGAGCCACTCTCAACTCCAGCAACACCTGCATCCCGACAGCCGCCCTGATCAGCCGTGATGTGTGTCTGCGTCGTCCGTTCCATTGCTCAGCCACCTGAAGTGTAGCCCGCAGCACAGAGGTCAGGCTGCAACGTCCAACCTCTGGAAACAAGCTGGATTTTCAGTAAAAAAAAAAAAAAAGAAGAAAGAAAAAGAAAAGTGGTTTTTGCTACAATCATCTCCTAGGGTAATGAAAGAGTGATGAATTCAACTGCGTGTTGCTGGAAGTGACATAATGTGACCATGTCTCGTGTGGAGCGTTTCCATTGGCCAAATGGGCAAATTGAAATTAAGAAAATAAATTAGCTCAACGGAAACACGCCAAACTTGGAAAAACTCACGTTTTCCTAACAAAAAGACTTTGCACTAGGATCAGGATCAGGTGTTTATTTGGACGTATCAAAATACACGTTTCACAAAACCACGGATCTCACGAGTCATGTGATTAATAGCCAGTTGTTGCTACTCTAAAAACTGTCAAAAAAGATGATAGGAAGTGGTAGGGGGATGATGGTTTGATTTGTGTTTTTCAGACAATGTTCATAAAGAGACTGTGCATCATTCCAACATGTTGAATCCATTGGTCTTCTGCAAAATGGCTGACTACAATCTCCCCAATGATGAATGAATTTACTGATTCATTCATCATTAAATTAGAGCCATTTTGTAGCAGAATCAAGGAGGAGCTGGGTCTCCAAGGCGGAGCTAGGTCCACCTAGGCGTTTCGCACAGCTGAATGGTTGCCACGGGAGACTAAAGGATTTCTCAAACATTCATGAAAGAATCAAAGCAACACTCCAGGTATGTTTCTGATGAGGGAATAACATTATAACATTGCGTAAAGCGAAAAAAAAAAGAAGTGGATTTTACATAACACTGCCTCTTTAAATTCCGTAGTTATGCCAATTTTTGGCAACTTCTGCTCTCCTCTCTGTACGTCGCAGGTCATTTATAGGTTAACCTTCTAGCAACTACACACACTTTATTGCACCGATACTGCTTCAGTAACCCACCGCTGCCAGGAACACACCGGCACAAAGTACGTGAATTCAATCACCTTTAAACTTTTTTTTTTTTTTTTTCCCCTCCAGTTTCGACCATCAACCTTGTGAGCAAAAAAGACTCAAAGTCCATTAAGGTATTCCACCCCTGCCGTTCTTCTCTCCTTGCGGTTCTGAGCGCGATATGAGCTGAGGAGTTAATAAGCGTATTAATGACCTGTGTGGAAGGAAAAACCAGCTCCCAGAGAGAACCCGGAGCTGGTTCCCCCTCCCACGCATCCCCATCATCAATGTGCCGTTTTAAACGAGCCGCGATCCAACACCTCCCCCCTCCTCCCCCCACCCCACCAGCCACGTCCTCCAAGGTCAGCCGAGGTCTTTCTGTGAGCACACTCCCTCCTGCTGATAGTCTCTAAAGGCTCTCCATTATGAGAATAATTAGAATATCGCAATGTCAGATATAGGACGACTTAGGACGCGCAGAGTCAAATTTTCACAGGAAGTTCTGCTGCGTTCCTGGGGTTTTCAAGTGAGGAAGTGTAAAACATTTTTTTTTTTAAATCTTATTTTTTTTATTTTTGCCGGACCACATCTCAGGACACACATCTGTCAGTCACACCTCCATCCACACGCAGTGCAATAATGCGATATCTTGGACACGTCTGGACGGGCGTGCGGCCGGCGCTCCGAGCATGCCGGGGCAGAGGTGATTTTCAGCAGAGAGCTCTCCGGCTGAGTCGACCGATGCCAGAAGAGCGAGAGGCGGTGGCTCGGTGCACACGGTGTGAAGAAGAGGTCAACACAGGCCAGCTCACAGGAGCAGCCCAGAGCCAACAAACAAGTCAAGCAAACGGCAGATTTTCTTTTTCTGTACTACGGTCGTCTCCTACGGATGCAGCCGATGCTGCTGAAATCATTAAATTCTATAGGGTGTGCAACATTTAACCAATTATTTTTCCTTTTCTAAGTCATGTTCTGTAACTCAGGTTATCCAACACGCAGGTTGGGAAGGAACTACGAATGTTAGCTACATTAAGGAAGTGCTGGCCTCTCCTTTTGGAAAGTTTTGGTCATTTCGTACAAAGTATTTTCTTTCAATTAACAAGAATTATTTCATGGATGTTCCATTGTTTCCACTCTGCTGTTTGGGTCAGACTGACCGACTCTTTTTTCAGTTTCATTATTTCTTTTGCATCGACTGTTCTGCTCTTAATTGTACTGACCAGACAAATGAAAGTTGTGTTGTTTTTACATGTCTGACCAAGCTCATGAAGCTGTTGGTGTGTAAGTGAGCTGCACACCAACACTGGTGCAGAGTGATCAAATCAATTTGTAACTCAGTACATTTATGTCTGCGTTTAAAAAAAAAACAAAAGTTTTAAGTCAACTCAGCTGTTCTGTATCGGATCGGTATCGGTTGATACTAAACTTCAGATATCGGTATCGGAAGTGAGAAAAGTGGATCGATGCATCCCCAGTAGAAACCAGCCCCTTGTTCTACACTTTGCTTCCTACAGACGGTCTGGACTTCTGGCTATTGAGAAAAGGTTGCAAGCTGGAAGTAGTGAAGTTTTAAATTTTACCCAATCGCTAACTTTTGTCTGTGACGCAACGCGCGCCTGCTATGAAGCTTACCGGAAATCACTTGCGCTGTAAACAAGCACCCTCCACTGCAAAGAGAGGAAAAATACTGAGCCGAACGAGGTGGCTGTTGATGTTAATTCAATATTTGGAAGAGTGGCCAACACTCTCTAACTATAAAGGAGAGAATAATTTTTTTTAAATAATTTCTTTAGGATTTGAGGACAGGCACGTTAAGAGCTTCCTCAGCTGCAGAAACGTCTATTCCATAAAAGTTGTTTGCAAGAAGAGCCTTCCGGGTGGCTCTTTGTCGACACAATGTGTTCCAAGTTGACGTCTGGCTCGTAGTTTGTCCACCGGTTTATTTGATTTGGGATTGAGGCAACGCATGATTCCCCCCCCTCCCCTCTTCTGCTCGCTCTCTGCCTCCCATCGATCCGGTTTTGGCCTCTGGCGAGAAAAAGGAGGAATTTAGCGCTTTCAGAGGAACATCCTGCACAAACATCGAGCGTCCAAGCAAGCCGCGTCGATCCCCTTACGAAGCCGCAAAGCGCCTGAGCCGCTCCAACTTTATCAAGCAAACAATGCGGACACAGAGGAATTAGTAGCAGGAAGGAGAAGCACATGCCTGCCAGGCTTTTTGGATTTGAGAGTCTTTGCTCGGCCTTTTTTGGATCCTCCCGCTCTCATTTTCATTCATACGACTGAGCGGAGGTCATAAAATGAAATAACAAAAAAAGACAGAATGTAATGGGCTTTTTATACTAATAATGTACAGGGAGGGCGGGGGAAACGGGTGTATTTATGTGACTGTGGGAAAGCCTGTGATGGTAAAAGGCCAGGAGTTATGGCTGCGTCTGCATGCGTGACGGCTCTTTCTCACTTTCTCTGCACATCATCAGCGAACTGAGAGACAGAAATCTGGCATCTTTTACACACCAGTACACAGACTGAATAAATTCCCACAGTAGACCACCCTTTCTTATCCACACACACATGCAGACACACACACACTGCATTATAAAAGAAAGCACACAAACAGACATGTGGAAGTTTGCTGAGAAGTGAAAGTCGCCTAAGCTGTTGATCCTGTTTGCTGCTTTGAAATTTACTGAGAAATCTTCCGTTTCAATCTTTTACACCCAGAGCTGAGCTCACGTCGAAGGAAGCTTCAGGAAAGGGCAACTTATCTTTTTGTTGGCCAGAGAGGAACCCTCAAAGTGTCCTCATGCAGCTGATTTATTTTATGCATACCCTGCGAGGAAGTCTAAATCCATAAGAAACAAAAGCCAGGGCCGGTAATCTCTGCATGCTGACGACCTGTTTGAGGCTTTAAACTGTGATTAGTGAAGGTATGACGTCTATTGGTTTTGTCTTCTTTTTTTTCTTCTAAAACACAATTCTCGTTGAGCCTTTGATTAGGGTTCAGTTAGCATAATTGAACAGTGACACTAATTGTTTTCAGAGTTGATCAGTTTGTCTGCTGGAGTTCTTCTCCTGGCTTCTGTGGTTAATGTGCCTCCAGGCTAACAGAGCAAATTGGCAGCTGTGTGTAATAAACTGATGCAAATAAAAACAAAACAAACAAAAAACAGATTGACTCCAGTTTTCTTTCTCTCCTTTTACTCTTGAATAAAGCTCCAAATGAACAAAGTGAGCCAGATTAAAGTGGGGAACTGTTTGTTTTCAGTTGAATTTTAATTAGGCCTTCTGGTGTTTATTTGTCCTGTTGTCCATATATTTTATATTTCCAATATTTCTAATAATCCACCAATAAAAAAAAAAAGAAAATCTGCTTTAGACACCTTTGGAAGTTCCTTAGCATACAAACTAAACAACAGAGGACCGGACACACATCCTTGAGGTACTCCAAAATACTGATTTGTTAAGATTTTCACTCTAACTGAGAAATTGTTTCCCTAATAACCTGAGCAGCATCCAAATGCTTGATCTGTTAGATATTTCTTGACTTTCTGTTCTTTACAGAACAACTCTGGAAGTCAAACTAGCTGATAATAAGTTGGATCAGTCAGCTAGTCTGAAGTCTTCTGCTAACCTAGGCGCGCTAAGCGTAACCTCAGTGATGAGGAGTACTCTTTCAGTTTGCCCACAGTTTACCGTCTGCATTTTAAAAACAAGACAAACATGTAGTGACCAAAAGGAGCGCACTAAAAAACAAGAAAGGAAAGGTTCTCTTGCATCGCGTTAGAAGGATTTTGTATGTAGTGTTGAAACGAGAAATTTCAGCGGTTTCAAAGCTGTAACTGCTGGGAACCTTGGTGAACTTTAGCAGCATTGGTGTTTGATTCCTCATACAGTAAATAACAAACCGACATACTTTTACTTCAAATGCCAGGCGCAAAATTATAGAATAAAACTCCAAAAAGCTGAAGACCAGATGCTGAATAAAGGCTAGAAATATAAATATGTTTTTCATTCTGAAATTATCTTTCCATACTTGCCCAAAAGACCCTACAGTTCAACTGTGCGCAGAGTGACTGAGCTATAATAGTAGTAGAAGGCCATGTTTTTCTTTCATACACGGCAATGAAGACAAGCATGAAGGGAATCAAAACTTCCTCATTGAATTCGCAGAGCGTTACGAGAAGGAAAACTAACAAACCTGTTCTGGGTCATCAACTGACTCAAGGTCCAATTCTGACTCGTATTTCTACTTGCTTTACTCAAAAATGGTTATAGTTTTTGTGTGCAGCGGAGAATGAAATGAAATGTGCTCCATTTTGATTTATTTTTTATTTTTATCCTCGTCATTAATTTGGAAGTGTCACGACGAAGGTGGGAGAACGGAGAAGGTTGAAAAATAGTTTGGGCAACTTCCAAAGCCCAAAACTGCAAGCTCTACTCGAGAAGGAAAAGCAACGAATAAAAGCAGAAACGATCAATAAAACGGTACAGAAGGAGCTTATAATGGCCTGGTGCTGAACAGACGATGAGCAGCATAAAATCTTCACACCGCAAACTCTCAAAAATCTCAGGTCTCTGATTCTTCGCTCAGAATCGGGGAAATCTTCCCTGAAAACAGCGAGCTTCGCCTTCCGACATAAATGAGGACCTGGTGCAGTCGATGATAAATGAAGGGATTTGTGTTGCTTTTTTTTTTTCTTTCTGCACTACCAGTTCAATGAATCTGAATCATTCGTCAAAACTGGGATGAGGTTGGGGGGGGGGGGGGGGGGGGGGGGGGGGATGGGAAGGAGGGTAGAAGTGTTGGCACTTTCGAGAAATGGCTGTGCGTTTGATAGATGGCAGAGGGGATTCGGAAATTTTTTAGCTCATTTAGGCCCGGAAGAAACAGAATCCAAGCAATTGAGGGGGGGGAAACTTTGTTTTCAGACTTGACAAGGAGCTTCACAAATCTTTGGGTTTGATTACATAGAGAAGCGGTTTGGACCGTTACACAAACCTATCAGGAAAGGCTGTTTGTTTTACACATTAAATATTAAAAGGCGGGGGAAAAAAAGATGAGCTAGTATAATCAGAAGCCCTTAAGGAGAAACAAAAAAAAAAAATTGGGCAAAGCAGATGAATTATGGCAGCATGTATGACAGTCAGTATTTTTAGATCAGGAGGAATGTTTGATATGTGTAATGTGTCATTGTGAAGGAGGCTTGTTCTGATATTTGATTCCCCCTCCTCTCCTCCTGCTCTCTTTTTGGAGGAAAACCGTGTCAAATATTTCACCCAACTAAAACAGGAGCGGATCTGATCACGCTTTACGCAGATTTAAGAGTTGCACAGCGGAAGTGTTTTATATTTTCAGACTAGTTTGACTTTATTCAACATTTTCACTGCTTCGTTTAGGTTCTTTGTGTGTGAGAAACTCTTGATCACTTTTTTATTTTTATTTTGTTATTAAATTCTGCTTTTGGTGCCTATTCTGGGTTTATACATCCATTTTGTCACGATGTTTCATTATTTACTGTATTTACTTTAATTCATGTTTTTATTATTTTTTGTGTTTCTCTTTTGTTTTGTTTTGTTGGAGCACAGTGTTCCTACAAAACACTGTAGGAACAAAAGTAACATTTTATGTTTTGTATTGCAGATCCAAAGCCATTGAAACACAGACATCTCCCACAGAAAGAACAGAGCACTCAATCTGTTCAACAATTATTATTTCAGGCTTGATGTTTAATTTAAACAAATTTAAATACCTGCTGTTAGATGATCTGTCAGAGTTGGTGGGTGGATCATCAAATTTTTTTTTTAAACTGAACCAAAACACACCGAATTCCACAGCATATCTATATGTTAAGGTTGTCAAAGTCATGCTAGCATAGCTGCCTCGCTGTCCTTCGCTATTTTTTTTTAACTAAAACTGTTTACTAACTAGTAAATTAGCTAGTAAACACTGTTGTTTTCCAATTGTCGTAGAGTTGACAATTAGTAACAAAGCACTGCGTCCCTTTTTCTGTCATACATCAAGCATAAATTTAAGATTTGGAACTTTATGTTGACAACTGTAGCTAAACCAATGACATTCATCGTCTGTGTGACGTCAACTTTCAACCCGTCTATACATCCTATGTAAAAGTCTTGCTTTCTGAGACGTTTACTTTTGGAGTTTTCATTATGTGTAAGCCTAAAACAGCAACACACACACACTGAAAAGACCAGCAAGCCCCTTTCTACAGAACATCCATGCCTGCACAGAATGTGTGACGGTACAGTTTCGTGAACGGTGCCAAAAGACCGAATAAATAATAGACAACCAGCAGCAGATAAAGGTGGTGTTCTTCGGTCGAAATCTCCAAACTGAAAAAAGTTGAAGAATGTTAAACCCAGCAGAAAGCGTAAAAGGGTGCGCTGTAGAGTGAGGCCTCGCTGTTCCAGGGTTCCTTTTAATCTGTAGCGGCCGGCGTTGGAGAGGTGCAGCCATGGGAGGGCTAATCCTGCTGTGGAGTGTGCGGAGAAGTTTTCTTTTTAACGAAAAGAGGCCGTGGAAAAAAGAAAAAAAAAAAAGAAATCAGAATGACAGCTGCTGGTTCGGTAACATTGGGTTGGATGTCTTTCAACATGAAGGACTTTTTTCTATTACTCCTTTCCTCCACTCCTCTCCCTGCAGAGGAGCGGGACGATCCAAGCAGAAAGGAGCCATACAGGAGCCGGCGAGGGAAGCGAAATTGCCAAACGCTCACAGTGGCACATTAAATTATTCAACTACAACTGCGGATGAGATTTACTGGTAAAAACACGAAGCACCTGTTTACGATAAACAAATCACAATTTGTATAGATCATCACAACCAAACTTTTTTTGTTTTCAAATTCAACAAAAAATTAAATGTGTTTTCCAGGCACATTGTGCCATTTTATAGCACAATCAAGTAACTGTGTTACCTTCAGGTCCTATAACAATGCTGTAAATATCAAACATAACTTAAAAGAAATTTGACTTTGTAATTTAGCTACTTCAGATTGGGAGTCTGTCTCTTTAAGAAGCTTCTGCTCTTTTGGAAACTCCGCCTTTATCACAAAATGGCTCCTCTATTAACCCTTTAGCAACGTTTTTACCATTGTTTCACTAAGAAGTAGCTCATATAATGAGCTCAGCGGATCCATAGTTCAACCAGGTGTTTGCTAATTGCTGCTGGCTAGTCTGAAGGAGCTGAGAGGGAGAGTCACAGGACAGGACTGCTCTGTGAAGTAGAAGCTCGGAAGCTTGGAAACAGCAGCTCTGAGGAGGCGATGCTTGGGCCCACCAAGCATTTTGGTCAGCTGAATGGTTGCCATTCAGTTGATGCATCATTTCTCAAACATGCATGAAAGAATCAAAGCAACATTCCATATATGTTTTTGATGAGGGAATAACATTATAGCATGATTTAAAGCTAAAAAAGTTTATTTTTACATAATACTGTCCCTTTAAATTTCTGGGTTTTGTGCATTTATAAAATTCCACAAGTGATTTTCTAAACAGAGTTCAAGTCAGGTCACCATAGCCATGTTTTCATCCAGCGGTCAAGCAAATTTTAAGCTGACTTTTGAAATGACGCAAAAATAAAAGGTGAGGATGGAGACAAAATGCAAATTACTTTTGTTGTCATCTGCTGGATGGAGCGAATTAAGTTGGTAACTTAAGAACCAGAAGCATGTTTTATGCTTCACTTCGTACAGAGGGTCTGGACTCTGTTATTGAGGCTGGAGAGTTTTCTGGAAGTGTGAAATTTTTAGTTTTACCCAATCGCTAACATTTGATGGATTTAATGCGTCACTTCGATGCTAGGAATATTACTGTAACCTTACAGGAACCCTAGCCTAACCCAGTACTATAAGCCACCATCTTCCACTCTGAGGAGAGAAAAATACCGAGCCAAACAAGATGACTGTTAACTTCAATCCAATATTTAATGTTTGGAAGTGTGGCCAACATGGACTGAACGGCTTTGTTCACTTCCTCCTGCCATTGCTGAAACTACTGGCAGACTACGATTCAAAAACAGTGCAGAAAATCAACATTATTCACAACTTCTCCTGTTTGCCGATTGGCTCAGTACAAATTCTCTGGGAGGAATCAACGTCAATGGCAGAAAGCCCAGAACGAGCTGTGAAGGAAAATTAAAATTGCACGTATTTGCGTAGGAATGCAACGGTCAGGCTAGCAGCAAAACAACCAGGCTAAGCAAAAACATAATTTCATCAGACGCTGGCGTTGCAACAAGATACAAACTAGCTTGGTGCAGCTAGGAACTCTTCGGGTAGGCAGAGCTAGAAACCGTCGCTCAATCAGGAGTGGCTAACAACCAATTGAATGCAACAACCGCATTTTCAAAATGATTCACTACAGACAGATAGTACTTTCTTTAATGCCTTGCTTTGATGATAAAAATAGAAGTATACTGATGATGCCACTACTGCCACCACCTGTTTTGGAGGGGAACTGCATGTTCCAGACGTGACCTCTGCTGGTGAGTTATAACAACCAGTCACACTATTTGCAAAAGTATTCAAAGAAAATTATATTTAGTGGGTTGAAGTAATTAAAAGTTTAGCTTCACTGCTGAACATGGATACAGAAAAAAAAAATCCAGTGGTACCTCTGAACCCGCTTGTGTTTATTTGAGAAGAGCTCTAGACGGAAAAAGTCAGCATGGGGAAAGAAGAAGAAGAAAAAAAGCAGCTTGGTGCGACAAGACCTTTGAGGAATTCTTGTCTGACTTGTGGAAGGGAAACCAGAGCCATGACAGATTCAGGGCACAGCATGACATTGTTTTCCTTTCATTTGTCCTGTGAAATAGGACATGGTAAAAAAGAAGAAGAAGAAAACTGAAGATTTCTCTTCATCTGCTCTTGTCTCGTTCCATAAAAAGGCCAAATAATGTGTTGGGGGGGCTTTATTTGATCAGACACGCACCCGCAGCGTCGTGCTGCAGAAACAATCAGGAGTAACCGGGATTTTCCTCTCGGTCTGAAGGTAACCTTTCCCTTCGTCTCCTTTATCTTCATCTGTGTGGCTCCTCTCGTCTCTCTTCGTTCCTCTCACCTCCTTTCTTTTCGCCGAATAAAAGGACAGCTGGCTGAAAGGTGATGCCTGGCGACGAGATGAAATCTAATCAGACAAGACTGAGGGGGGCGGGGGGTGGGGGGCGTTTAATGGCTTCCCGAGGGGAAAGAAGTAAACACCTCGGTTCTGCTTTTCTGTCTTTTTTTTTTTTTTTTTGAGGAACAGGTCGGAGGCTCGACACAAAATGTCCACAATCAACACCTTTCTGGAAGCGTCTGCGTCGCACGGAAACGACCGCTGACAAATTGAGCCGCGTTGTCCTCGTGCCACTTGGTGTCAAGTGTTTTGTGAGGCAGCTAAAATAGTGGGGTGGGTAGTGAGGGGGGGGGGGGGGGTCCTCTGTGTGCAGTCAGCAAAAAAAAAAATAAAAATGGTGGCAGGTCATGAATTTTGTTTTGCAAGTGCCCGCTAAAAAAGACGAGGATGAAAAGCGCTTCTGATAGAAGAGCAATGATGGTGTTAAAGCCTGACGCTGCCGAAACACACCGCTGGATACCTGGTTTGTGTGTGTGTGTGTGTGTGTGTGTGTGTGTGTGTGTGTGTGTGTGTGTGTGTGTGTGTGTGTGTGTGTGTGTGTGTGTGTGTGTGTGTGAAAGATGGAGCGGCTCTCATCACTGTCTGCATTAGCGGCAGGGGCGTGTCTAGATTTTGTTTTCTTGGGGGCGGGGAGGGACAGACAGAGGCGCAAACTGTAGAAGTAGAACTGTACAAGAACTGTAGAACTAGAAAACTAAACTGGGAATTTCATCATAATGCACTGCAGGCTCAGATTACAACGGGTCAAAACAGGAACAACTATTTATTCACCCAAACAAAACACACCGATCTGTTCAGCATGTGAAAACTATGCAGCAGTTCTGTTTGGTGCAGCGTCTTATCCCTGCCAGCATAGGTGGGCCCCATGTGGGGGAAAGGAGGGCTGATATATGGGTCCCATATGGGTTTGTCCGCAGGTTCCACGATGGCCCCATATGGGTTGGCCTTACATGGGCCCTACATGGGCCCTAAATGGACAAACCCATGTGAGCCCACCACCATGCAGGGCCCATGTAGGGCCCATGTGGGCTGTGGCCCTATATGGGAAAACCCATGTGGGGCCATCGTGGAACCTGTGGACAAACCCATATGGGACCCATCTGGTCTGCCCTCCTTTTCCCCTCATGGGGCCCACCTAGGCATGCTGGCAGGGATGGCACATGCTAACTTTTCTAGTCACACAATTAGCCTGTTTAGCTTAGCGTAGCTTAACCATGTATATACATCTCTATTTTTACTGTTAACTCTATTCAACTTTTCACATTTAAATGGAAAATTATTGAACCATTACAAATGAACCACACATTACAAAAAATTACCCCATTTTCTCCATTATGAAGAGTGTCTTTTAGCCTCATGGCTCTTTCTTATCATTATTAAACATAATATGCATCGACCTGTCAATGGGGCGAGAGATGAAAAATAGCAGCTTGCCTGTAATATTGTGCCTTTACATTAATACGTGATGTAACATTTTATAAAGAAATAATTGTGAAACTATCAAGAACACGGTATTTTGTGAACAAAACGTTTATCTACGTAAGATAAGAAACGAACATCTGGGGTGTCCAATCAGATTTCAAGAACAACCGGCGCACCTCCCTCAGCCATCCCTGTGGCCACGCCCCTGGGAAATCAAATCCTGGCGTAGATCTACGATGGCGCGCTAGTTCAATTGTAGATAAAAATAAACAAATAAATAAATAAAACTTTGAGATTAATCTCAGAAAATTTCTATTAAAAAAGAAAACTTGGTCATTTTTTACTCAAAATGCTGAAATTTTGACCGTTTTCTGAGTTTTTTCTAGCAAATTTACAACTTTCGAAACTCATATTTCAACCTTTTTTACTGGAAAACTTCTGAGGTTAATCTCAAAAATTTTTTTTCTAGCACATTTTTGAGTTTTCAAACTTGCACATTTCCTTGTTTTTTCTAGAAACTCGGGTATTTTTGTGGAAATGTATAATGACCCCAATACACTGTCACGACAGTCATCTTAATGCAGCTTTTTAGTGGTTTTGATTAGATTTGTGTCATGAATCTGGTCTGTATAGTAGGCGGTTTTAAATCTTTTTATTGCACTAATTAGCCTAATGAAATGAAGAAAGGAACAATGCAGAGAAAGCTTCTCTCCGGTTTTCTCCAAGTTAATTGCACATAGACACATAGACGCAGAGGCTCCTCAGTCTGCTCTGGGTACCAGATGGCCGTGAGCCTGATGCGAGCCGATTATTCAGGAAATGCCAGAATACAGAGGAAAAAAATCCCAGAAGAACCTGCAAAAAGTTTACTTGCAAATACATCAGTGAGATTCATCATGTTTTATTCTGAAAAACACTTTGGATTATTTAATGACTCTGCTTCAAGTTACTAAAAATAATTATTCATTCCATGTCATCTGTCAGCATAGCACGTGGAATATTATTTTTTGCTGTTAATTTGCTTTAGATAAACATCACAGGACTTTTAAAAGCATCATTCAACACCTCGCGAATCAACAGCAGACAATGTCTCCCTCTTGTGGTCTTCAGCAGGAATGGCAATAGAAGGAAGCGCATCATAAGTTTCATTAGGTCTACACAGTTTGGCTTTTTTCCCATCACTAAAACTTTTTGAAACACTTAAATATGTGACTTTTAAAATAGAAAACATTCTGCTCCAACACCATGTGTTCTGAATGAAACAAAAATCTTTAAAATATGTTAAATCATAACATCACACTTAAATGTTTCAGATAAAACAAAGTTTTAAGATCGAATTTAAGCAGATACAAAATACCACCACCAAAAAAAAACAAAAAAAAAAAGCAGTCTCAAGAGTACATTAATAGACTGTGAGAACGCTTCACTGTTTTGCACATTCTACAGACCTGTTCCACAACACATCAGGAGACATTCATGACCACTGGACACACTGAGCAGCATGTTTGTCTTGGTTGCTTGAGACTTTAATACTAAAGTTGAACAAATCATAAAAATGTTTTTTTTTTTACACAAAGTCACTCTTAGATAATGAGATGTTAGTCTGGTCAGTTCTGCTGATGTTGAGTTTTTTTATGGCCTCTTGTCACTTTAAATCCATGTAAGCTGCTGGCCACGCCCCCCCAACTCAACGTTTACACTCACATGTGAAAATGGTTACAAACAGATGTGCAATTATATAACTGTACATCAATGAAAAGCAGAACAAACAAGAATGCAGCATGTGGTTTCTGGATGTTAAGTCGATAGTAAAACACTTGTACTTTCCAGCAGCCATTGTACAGCGCATACAGCAGCAAAACTAGCCAACCAAATGTGCTAGAACTCCACTTGGGTTGCTAGGTGGCGTTCTGGACATTGCTGGGGTTGCTAGGTAAGGGGTGGTTCCTGCTGATTTGTAACGTTATATTCACAAAGCTTTTGAAACGCGTCACTTTCCAGACACCAAGAAGCAGTAGAAACTCAAATGAAAGTACAAAAACGTGCAAAATGTCAATTTTGCATAATACGTCCCCTTTAACAGTAAAAACCTAATTAAATTGTCAACAGTTCAAATGAAAGGTTTTGTATGATCTGCCATTTATAGATTGTAATTCCTTACCTGAATCATACAGCGACTGACCGTCAAGGTTCTTCATCTTGGCCAAACCTTAAATTGCGCAAGAATGATCAAGAGAAACTCGACAAAGATTGTGTACACTTTTATTATCGTCTTCCCTCATTAGATAAAAGCTTATGCAGAGGAGCGCAGCAATAAGAAAACGCTGCAGCTTTGGGGGATTCCTGTCCAAAGCTGGACAGCAGAACTGTCTGAGGAGGTGACTGGACACTGAGAACACAGGACGAAGCCCAATGCCGTAAATGCTACATGACAACACCGTTCAGAAGAGAAACAGTCCCATTCACCGGCTGCTGTCAGCCAGGAAATCACTCCTAGAAACATTCATTCTGAGGTAAGCTTGAGGTGGCTAGTGTTGAACGGAGCAAATAAACCTACTCTCTGCTCTGGGCATCTGTAGATCAGCTCTATCTGGCATAGCTTTGGCATTAGGAGGCAACAATGGTGGCTTCCTTTGACAATGAAGTATTGGTGGTTCATTATATGAACAATTAGATTCGACTCCTGCAGCCTTGGGTATGGAAATATGAAAGTATAACTAAAAGAATACACACCCCCAGTGAGGTTTTGAGGGATTAGTTAGAGTGAGGTTCACTTTGAAGTGCAGCTTTGCACAAAACGTACAGGAGCTTAGAAGCTTTAGCTTATCCCAGTAAGAGAGGAAAAGGTGCCTGAAGCCTTCCTGGAGAAGCAACAAGCGAGTTTTAGCGTTTCTGAAACGATATACATATGATATACGATATACATTTGATGTTGATACATCAAAATAAGTACGATTACATATTATTATGTAACCAAGCTAGCCTCTTTGGCTAGACTCTGCAATGAGATTAAACAGCACAAATGAGTTTAACAAAAAAAAAAAACGACAAAAAAAACCATTCCGTTGTAGGCGAAGGTCTAGAGATGCACCGATCAGGATTCTGTGGCCCATTTCAAACCGGCTTTGAAGCCCATTAAATTACAGACATATGTATTCCGTCACTGTGTGAAGGTGGAATTATTCCAAAGTTTACCTTTCTAAACTACCTGTAGCATCTTATGTTAGCGGTAAGTTCGCTAGCATTACTGAAACAGCAGCCTGTGTTTTCCATGAAAATGTGTAAATTCTTACCTTAAAGGCTCTCCCACTCTCAACAAAGTTGGAAGTAAGAAGTTTAAAAGAGGTATTTTGAACAAACACACCGTTTTCTTTAAACACAATTTTGAAGAAAAAAAAAACAGAATAAAAGGAAAGGTGGTGCAATTTGTCACTTTGGGATTACCTGAGATGCCAGTTATCCCTCCGGGTTGTACAGATTTAGTGTCGACACCTCGTGCTGATTGATCAAGCAAAGACATCCCAGCAACAACAAGACGGCGTTTTTTTTTTTTTTTTTGTCTTTTCCGTTTCATCAAAAGACAGAAGCCGCATTCTCTACAACAGCCAATCAAAACCTGACCTGCAGGCTCAGCTTGTTCCACTCAGCAGCCGCACGCTGGAGTAAACCAAACATGTAGCAAAAGAAAAACAGGAATAACAGCTTATGTTGAAATGGTGAGGCGTCCTTTACATAATGCTCCCCTCACAGGATTTAGGCATTTTGATACCATCATGGAATGCACTATATATTGATATATATACCATAGACCTTATATACCTATAAGTAGACTGTATATTGCCATTATTATAAGCAGGATTACTGTTGATAAATGCAGTGGCCTCCTCTCCTGAGGCACCTCAGAGGGCTTCAACCAACCCCCACCCCCATCCTTCCGTTGGCCCAGAAGGTTCCACCCCCGGGTGGAGCAGGAGGCATTTTACTGTTCTATTTCAGACTGAATCAAATTCAGACATGGCGATTGAAAGTCTGGCTGGGTTTAGTCACTCCTCGTCCACCGACTCCCTTTTTGAATCCACGTCCTTCTGTTCCGCCTCCTGAGGGCCGGGGCTCAGCGGGGCCGCTGCCGCCGCCTCCCCGGTGATCAGCGAGGAGCCATCTTGTTGGTCAACAATTTTCTGGGAAGTGGCGTCCTCCTGTGAGAGGCAGAGGGGTAATGAGATGGCCGTTCTGCCTACACAGCAGCTCAGAAAGTTTCGGTCGGCTTGTTAAAGCCATCAAAGCGGCAGCTTTAAGATTTCCAGAGTGTGTTTGTGCGGCGCTGCCTGCTGTTAGCTAGTTTTGCTGCTGCTGCTGCACATCAACTCCTACAGAGCAGTTCAGTGCTAACACAAAGGGCAGAGCGGGAACCGCTGAGGTCCAACAGTGTTAGCATATGAGGGAGCTCTGGTGTAGTTCTAAAGATTTAAGCGCAACATCAGACAATTCAACAGGAATCAACTTTCTCTCATTTTATGTGTCAAACAAAAACTTCAGTGTATCCTTTTGGCCGATTTTAAGTGGCAAACTCAAAGACCAACATAACGGACATGTGGAAGGAGGTGGAAATTTTGTATTAAAACAATTTACAACCTAATTTAGCTCTGGATTTTGACTAGCCCATTCGGAAACATACATCTTAACTCTAGATGTACGGTCAGGGTCATTGGTCTACTGGAAGGGGAAACTCCAATCCACTTTCAAGTAGAACAGATTTGTAAAAAAGCTACAAGTACTGAATGCAAGAAATGATCAAATATTTTTCAGAATGGGGCATTTCTATTTGTAATATATATTATTAAAATAGATTGTTAAATTGAAGTTAGTATTTTACTTTTCTGAGACACTGAATGTTTTGGCTGATTTATCTGCGAGCCATGAGCAACAAAAGTACAAGAAAAAACCTTGAAATATTTCAATGCAAGAGCTTCATTTACTGAAATCACTGAAAAAATGTATTGAATCTGGTTAGAGCCTAACCCAAATAAAGAACAAGTCTGTGGTTGTAAAAATGTAGAGAGGAAATCAATAGTTTTGGATGACAGTGTAGGCAAAAGGCTCCACTGGTGATTCTGTGTTTGTGACCGTTCACCACACACCGAACACCAAGTGGCTCCACGTTCGTTCATGTACCTGCTCTGAGAACCGATGAGTCACCTGATCTACAAACTCTTGCAGCTCTCCCTCTTCGCCGTTTGAGTGGCAGCTCGGACTTGGCACCTCGATCCCATGGCTTTCCAAGATGGCGGCTTCTGATTGAGACAAAACAGGACGGAGCAGAGATTGAGCACTCATAACCCGTTTCCACTGGAGGTTTTTGAACTTTTTCTGCTGCCTTCAAACTTTGGTGCCTCGTTGAGAGCCGACGCCGTTTCCACCAGTTTGTGGAAGCGAGCATGTGTTGAAAACATCGGGCATTACACAACACGGTAGGAGAGAGTAGTAGCAAGATGTCGGGTTCAATGGTTTTCATGGACTACAACAAGCAACACGGTGAATAAAAACACAGAGCAAGTTGAAGTCGGCTTTCGATTGCAAGTTCAGATTCCATAAATCCCCCCAAAAAGTTTGAAAGACTTTGCTTGTAAAATAACGTAGTCCATATTTAGGAGTGTAGGTAATGTAGTTTTTAAGCTTGAGCAAGTTTTAGACACTTAGTTTAGGAAAAACAAGATTGATCAAATTGTCACCGTTTCCACAATAGAAAGTAGAGTTTAGATATAGAGCCCAACCCGAAATTTGGATTTTTTAGGTCCCATCTACACTCCAATTGAAAGCCACAAACGGAAGTCAGCTTCAGTTTCTTGAAAAATAGCTCATCTACAAAAAAGTCCAGCTTTTTGCTAATTTAACAATCCTTAGACCTTTCAATTGATCATCAGCACAGTGTTCACTCTTAACGCACATCACAGAGATGTGCCTGAGTTGAACCACAGTTTGTGCCGAGGAACCTTGTTATTTTCTGTGGAAACACGCGACAACGATTTGGAAACGCATTCAGGAACCTGAACGGTTGGTTGAAAAGGTCTTGTGTGTGTGTGCGTGTGTGTGTGTGAACTGTTGGCCGGCTCTTGTCAGGTCAGCCGCTCTCACCTATGTTTGCTCTTCTCTTCATCTCCTTCCGACGGTTGGCGAACCAGTTGTACACCTTCAACGCCGTCACCCGCTCAAACTCTGACAGTTTGCAGCCTGAAGCAGGAGAGCAAAGAGTAACACACTGGATCTGTTCATACAGTACTGAAGTAGGATCAGTTTTATTCTATTTAATGACAAAATTAACTTTTTATAATAATAAAGAAAGTCATTAAGTGTTGTAAAAAAAAAAAGAAGAAAAAAAACCAGGAGGTCTAATATTCGTTCCTCCAAGACTCTGCAGTCATCAAGTTGAGTTTTACTAATAATCTAAAAGCATAAAGAGACACCAGGGGAAGAAAATATAAAGAAAAAATCCGTATTTATGGAAAATACCACTAAAAGGTTGTTTAGTTTTTTTAGGATGAAGTGCCATCTAGTGGTCGACTCGACACTAACCTTCTCCTGTCAAACACACCCTTTTGTAGCTCCTGGGTTATTTAGAAATCAGGACATAATAAAATGATCTAGCCTTTTAGAGGTTGTAAAATTATTTCAATTTAAATGCATATTGTAAAAACAAAACAAAACAAAACAAATCCATCCAAACAAAATATTTCATCTCTTTGTTTACATAACAAAACGAAAGCCATAGCACGAAAGCCTTTTCTCACACGGGTTTTTGGTTTTTCATAAATTATGGATCTGAGGTGTCAGCTGTGGATACAAGCTTAAAAATGAGCTCACCAGTCAGGTCTCATGCTTTTCATATTCCCCATTAGCCACTTGAATTTCAGGATCGTGACTCACTGTCCAAGATGACGGTCAGCTAAAACAGTTCTTACCATAAAACGTTTCCCATTTTCATGACTTGGATTAACTTTATGTCACATGAAATGTGTTTGACTTTGGTTCTCTTATTCATACAACTTTCAAGTAATAACATGTAGCAAAATCAGAATCTGAGGATGCCGTCAACAGGAAGGAGATGATGTGTGACACAGACACTTAACGTTAGCTGCTGCCACTTTTTTAAATGCGTTTAATGGTCTTCTGTTAGCTTCAGATAATGTTTTTTTGTGTTTAGCGGTTTAGCGTTAGCAGCTGCTAATTTTTGTGTTTAAAAAACGTTAAAAGCTTCTGCTAATCTTTTTTGTGTTTAGCATTAGGTTCTGCTAATTTTTTATGTGTTTGGCAACTTAGCATTAGCTTCTGCAAAATTGTAAGTGTTTAGCAATTTAGCGTTAGCAGAGCTACAATTGATTTAACACCAAACACACTCATCTAATTGGTGATTTTAGTGCAAAAATTATTTTTCTATAACAACCATGGTGGCCATCTTTAAAAAAAAAATATCAAGAAAGCATAATTAAAATAATTTCTATGGTTTCAATTATGTATGATTTGACACTAAAAGTTTTCATCCATGATAAATATCGGCATATCTAGTGCAACAATACATTTTCCTTCATGACCATGGTGGTCATCTTGAATTTTTTCCGTGGCTAACAGAAGCAAACAAACAAAAAAAAGCCCCTGGGAACATCTGTACCAAGTTAGGTTCTTGTACCTGCATATGGAAGATTTTGCTGAAATATTATTATCTGCTGCACTATAAACAATCTGGTAAAGACCAGATGAATTTTGTGTCGTGATAAGCAAGTTATCACAAAAATGATGCTTGGAAAAGTACCTGAATCCCTTCCCGAGATTAAAGCAATTACAGACCAAAGTTATGAGGAGGAAGTGCATTTTCTATCCAATAAGAGGAAGCCAAAGTCTCCGTAGATAAAAGGGAAGAAAATCTAATCAAAGCAATGTTTGCGTTTATTCTCAGTAGCTCAATAATGTGGTTGGAGGTGTCTGGATCTCCCGGGCTGTCGGATAAAGACGGAAAAAAAAAAAAATCTAAATGAGAAAATAATCTGGGTGAAAAATGACGGCCTTCCAACCTGGTTTCTGGATGACAGAATTACAGGCGCTGGCGATCTCCTCCCGCTTCGCCTCATCTGGGTACTGATTCTCCATGAAGAAGCTGTAAGACAGCGTCACAATACTTCACCATCGTTCTGCATTTTGCAGACACGACTCCATTTCTGCCTGTTATGCGCCGCATCACTTTTTCAGTCTACTTCCTCCACAGTGTGAACATAAGGACGGCTACTTCCTGGAAGCCAATGCTTTTACAGCTGGATAACTTTTAAAACAAATCACGTTTCTGTGTTTATAAAAAGGCTGAACAGTAAAGCTCAAAGTGTTCCTCTCTGAAGTCGTTCTCCTTTTTCTGTCGCTGCATGGGCTAAATCATTATCTCACATTACAAAACACACAGGGATCAATTCCTATACATCCTCCCTCACACACTCACACGCACGCACGCACACACACACACACACACACACATCATCTTCACCTCTGCTGTGTTGTCCTTGGTTCTAAACCAGCTCGTAAGGAGCAGCACTGCAGCAGAGTTGCGTAATCTGGAGGCGCTGCTGGCTGCTGAGACTCGTCTGTGTTGCTCTTATTACCGAGAGCCCAGACTGCACTACACTTACAGCGACCGATGTAATAGAGAAATCAATTGAACACAGCGGGTGCTTTGCTCATTTCTGTCAGCATCTGTGAGAGTGCCTGTGTGCGTGAGTGTGTGTGTGTGTGAGAGTGCGTGTGTGTGTGTGTGTGTGAGTGGAGCAAAGCAGTGAATGGATGTGTAATGGGAAAGGGATGAAGGGAAGGAGCTGCTTTCCAGAGGGCAACAACATGCAGAAGTGAACAAAGAGGGAACAATGTTTCACTTTGTGGTGAAATTTATTATTATTATTATTAAATACCTCAAATTTGGTTTTAGACATTTTAACTTTACAATACAAAACTTAGAAACACAATTCTGTCTTAAAATAAGGTATATAAACTTTGCTCGACTTATTATCACAATGATTAATTTCAGGCAACTTATTATAATTTTGTGAGATGACAGTGATGTCAAAAACTGGAAAATTAAATTACATTAAAAATACAACAATCTGTATACATTGATTTTTTTTGTTTTGTTTTTGTTTTACCTCCTCAACAAAAAACATTTTTATTAAATCTGTATATCATTAATGATCCAAAGCATAAAAAGGACTTTGGTTGGATTTTAAATGTTCCTATTGTTGCGTTGTCTCACTTATTATGCTTCCAACTCCTTCATTCCTTCAAAGATCTATTTTTGACAGCCGCTCTGTGGCACCCAATTTCATTGCATATATTTTCTAGTGAACGACAGGAGGTTCACTATAACACTATGACAGATTTTCTACAGGTTTTAAAGATGGACACTGCAAAAAAAGAAAAAAACAGGCACTTGAAGCAAAGAAGTGAAGGACACTACAGAGGACAAAAAGAAATAAACGACTTGAACAGGGAAGGAAATCAAAGGACACAAGAATGGCAGGAAGTTAGGACAGAACAAACAATGAGAAGGAAAAATGTAGAAAGGAGGGAATATGGAATCTGAGATGTAAAGAGAGAGAAGGAAACATGAAAACATGTAAGGAAGAAAGAAACTAGGTAAGGAATGAATAACAAGAAAAGAAGACAGAGGGAAGAAGGGAAACAATGAGGGAGATGGAAACAGAAACAAAGGAAAAGGACAGAAGGACACAGGTTTGAACTGGAGATGAAGGAAGGATCTGAGACGGGGAAGAAGACTGACAACAAGGGAAGCAGAGCAGAAGGAAGGAAACATGGAAAGATTTGAGACAGGAAGGAAGAATAGAAGAAAGAAAGAACAGAATTATCTGAGATAGGAAGTATGGAAGACAGGACACAAGGAACAGAGGACAGAAGAATGGATGAAACCAAGGAAAGATCTGGGCCAGAAAACAGAAAGGAAGGAACAAATCAGGGAAGAATTTAATCTAGAAAGGAAGGAATGAAAGAATAGAGGGACACATAAAGAAGGGTAGAAGAATACGAGAGAGGAAGAAAAGACAGGGAGGACATTTTGCAAAATAGTTTGGAAAACACAAACTGACACAGGGTCGATTTCCAAAAACCACTGGAAGAATGGCCATTCAATCCCTAATGCACACACTGGAACCAAGTTATAATGAAAACCAAGCAAAATAAAATAAAAAATAGGTTCAAAAGTTCTCACTCTACTTACAGAATGGAAATTCTTTCCAAATGCGAATGAATGCGGACAGTTCTGTATTAAAACAAGCTGCTGTCTTTAAAAGATGCTCACCTCTCCATGATGGACTGGCACTCCTTCCTCCAGGTGAACCTGCTCCCTCTGCGCAGCCTCAGAGGACCGCCTACAATCCCCGCTCTGTCGCTGGCGATGATACCCGTTCTCCAGTCGGGTTCCTCCTTCACCAAAGAGCGCATCGACAAGGTCGCACCTGAGGAACATAGGATCAAATTGATCCGTGCAAAATGTAAGAGACCTGCTGGGTAAAGTCAGGTTTCGACTAGGTTTTAATTATTCTCCCAAAGGGCAGAAGTGAAACATCAACTTTAAATCAATCCATCGGCTTCATGTTAATAAAGTTTTACCTCGCTATATCTTCTGACATCCCATACATTTTTATGGGCCAAAAATCACAGACAAAAACTGGAATGTGGAAATGCTCCACTTCTCAATTGAACACAGCGGGTGCTTTGGGAAATTCCAGGTTGCAATTTCGATTTCTGATTTTGTCGAATCAGATCTGATACGACAAAAATCAGAGATTTTCTTTTCAGGTCATACTGCCCAGTCCTGTTTGAAATTTACGAAAGCTTCTCTACTGAAGTTTGTACATCACAGAAACAAAGATCCTAAAACTCGGAAGCAGTAAAGTATGTAAAAAAAAAAAAAATTATTTAATTCTCAACAACTCTATGGCCGCAATCTACTCATTAACAGAGAGAGTCAGAAGCACATGAACCCCGTTTTAGCCATTTCCTGTCACAAATAACGACGGTTCTTTTCAGGACTACAGCTGTCAAGGAGACGAAGGGCGTCCTCCGCAGCTCGCCGCCGAGGCCGCGGTTACCTGGCTGGGCGGCAGCCACGGCTGTGTACCACGGCAGCAGGTGCACCAGCAGCTGTCTCTGCCTGCTCCAGGACGGGTTGTGGTTGGGCATCAGGTTGGTGTTGGGGTTGGGGAAGATGTTGGGGGGGGTGCCGCTCGCCCCTGCTACCGTCCCATCTCTGTCCCCTGCCCTGGCCCTGGGACTCACGCTGTGCTGGCTTTCACTCCACCTCAGGCCTTCATTGGGACAAAACCAATAAGTCATTGAGGCAGGCCGCGAGGTTGGGTTACACACCAGACGGTGGAGGCGGATTGGATGTTTTCTTTGGCACACTCCTGTAGACCTGCCGTAAGAGTTTCTGTATTGACTCTTTGCACAGACAAATTATCTCGACTTGGACAAGCAGAAGGTATAAACGGCAAAAAGGATGGCAGCCGTTTGTGCAACCCTCCCATCCCTCACTTACGGAAGTGGCGCCTCAACGTGACGTAGTTGCAAAGGGTCAATTTATTTAAAATAAATACTCTTTAATCTGAAGATTGGAGGGTTTTTCTTAATGACGGGCAGGTCAAAAGGAGTTTATGTGAGAAGCAAAAGGACAGCAGCCATATTCGGCTAGGAAACGTGGCGGAATCATTCTTGTTAGTATTCCTGCTAAAGACCGTTAGCCATGTAGGGATGAAAACCAGCACCGGAGTACCTCCAGGATCAGGGCTGGGAACAGTGGAGGAGCTGAAGCAAAGCTTTGCTTGGGTGGTAAACGGAAAAAAAAAAAAAAAAAAAGCAGTAACATGAAGTCTGACAGCAGAAGCTGTGTCAGACAACTTGTTTCTTCTTTTTAGTACTCAAATAAAAAAAGTCACATGATTTACCGTGGTAACATGCTGTTAAACCCAACACAAAGAAGAGCCGGGAGCATCCTGAATGCAGATTTTTTTTCTGTGTGTGTGTTTAAGTAGCTGCTTTGTAGGACATGAGGAGGTCAGAACCGATTCAAGCTGTTACTGTAGCCGGCGGAGACAAAACCACCTTCACTTCCTAACCAGAGGGGGTGGGGGGGTTATCGATTAGAATCTCCTGTGACGGGACTACCTTTATCATTTTGTCTTCCCTCTGAAACCATAGATGTGTCCCGAGTCCTTCCTTGACCTCGCAGCCCTTGAGGAGCGGGTTGGGCGTTAGCAGAAAGGAATAGCCATGCAGGAGGAATGAGGAAAGGGAGCAATGTAAGGGTTTTGGGGGAAGGTGAGCAGGCGGAGGGTCAAAATTCACAAAAAACACAATCAGTATCATCACCCGTTTAATTTACCCCCGTTTAACCTCAGGTTTGCTAGTTGGTCTGCGGCTGGCAGTGACAGAACTCCCGTGTGGTTTTCCGTCTCCTCACCTGGGTTGTTCCTCTCCAGCAGGTACCAGCGGTAGAAGGCTCTGCGCTTGGAGTCGCTCATCTCCAGGCCTTGCTGCAGCAGCCACTGGGAGATGTAGCTCTGGCTGATGCCTGCGCAGCGGAGGTCAAACGAATGGTTTCAACAAATCATTTCCTTTGTCCGTCTTTATTACATCTGCGCGCAGATCAACGGTCTCCCTGTTAATTTAATGAAGGCGCGTCGACGCCGGTGTTTTATTAAAAGATGTGTGTGTGGCCTCATGAGGCATGCGGCGCTCCGTTTTAATACGCCACTTCGACACAAACAAGACCCGTCTTCTGCATTCTCACATCTATTATTAGGGTTCGTATTAATAGACTTTAAAAAGAAAAAACTGAGAAGTTGTTGTGTGGAACATTATCAAAGCGAAAACTGAGATAGACATCACGGGAATGTTTTCTCACTTTGTCTGCCAGCTTTTTTTCTGGATGTTTTTTCTGTTCTATTGAGTGTTACTTAACATCCTACCAAACTGCACTTAAAAGGAATTATAAATATGGGAAATACAGCATTTCTTTCTTTGTAAAACACTTCAAACTTCCTCAATCTTTTGCAAGTCTTGCTACAGAATCTCAACTTAAGTGGGCCACTCATTAATCTAAAGCCACATATTTAGGTTCATCATCAGGGTATCAAGTCAAATTTAAAGGGCCAGTACTAGGCGTTTTCAAGCCCAGGTGCCATTTTATAGCACAAACAAGCAGTTCAAACGTGTTCAGACTATGTTAACTTCAGTTAAAAAAATTCTATATATATCAAATATGACTTTGAAGAAATTTTACCTTTGTAATTTATTGCTTTGAAATTGGGTGTCTGTCTCTTTAAAATGTCCTACTCTTCCTGGTCTTAAAATTAAGACTTAAAAAACCTAAAAATATAGGGAATGCATATGGCCCTTAACATAGTGCTAAGCTTAAAAGGCTTTTTGAACAGAATGCCTCATATTGGTTGGCAACAGGAGTGAAAAAACCCCCAGATAAATTTGCCCTTAAAAGACTCTACACAAGGGAGGCGACTCTCTCTTCATTCATTTCCTATGGAACTAACATGATGAGGCAACAATCTCTTGCCCGATCATTGAAGCTTGTGAAATTTTGAGCTCGCACAAGTAGGCGTGCACACTCAGGGTGAAACCCGAAACACGGAGCAAGATAGCAACAGCAGGTGAATATTTTCAGACATCGTCTCGTATCGTTAGCCCGCGTCAGCACGCCTACTTCTACAAACTCCAAATGTCACGTGATGCACAAATTTTGCCGGTCGTTTGGCTGGAGGAGGGCAAGAGATTGTCACCTCGTCGCACAAGTTCCACAGGAAATGATTAGGGAGGAAGTGATGTCAGAAGTGACTTTTGTCCTTTGACGTGTGTTGAGCCCTTAAAGGATAACAGTCAAACAATGGATCTGTTAGCCTTTGACTTCACAATGAAGCAACGATTTCTGTTGGTTTATCATCCCGATTAAATAAGAAAACATGAAAAGATGTGTAAGAGTTTAAGTGGTATGAATATCTCTAAATACTATGAATAAGTAGGACAAATCTTATCTATGGAGAGCCTTAAGTTCCACATGCTAACAGCTGAAGGACAAGGAGAGAAACGTTGTTGGATCAGTCTGCAGACAGGCTTTATCTAATTGTACCTAGCTATGATTTAGGCACAATGACAGCAGAAGGACGGAGTCGACACAACGTTTGGTGACAGGAGGCGAAGGGTCAGATTGTTCTTTGCATCACCAACTTTGAACTCATGAGCCGTTTTTATTCAGATTTCATCAAGTTGGTCAGAATAAAGAAGAGTTCATGAGACCTGCTAGAAAACATAAAACCAGCTCTGACTGGAGATATTGAGCTGTTTCTCTGATGTGCCAGTTGCAGCATAAACAAAACGCCCTAATCTTTTTTCATCGGCATTAAAATAAGAGGCTTCCACCCAAAGTAGTTCCAGTGCAACATCAGTGCTGGTCCTAGAACTGGTTCTAAAAAAATAAAAAATTAAAAAATTAAAAAATTAAAAAAATTGTTTGTTTGGTTTTCAAAAGTCAGAAAAAAATTTGGTGTCATCCTGTTACATCACTAAATAAGTTATTTCAAGAGTTGATATTTGTTCCTCTGATTGTTTTGCAGACATTGTACTTTTTATTAGAGTCGTAAGCCCAAATCATGTGAATTGTAATAATGTTCTGTGATTTTTATGAATATGAACAATATGAACAACACTCATGTATTTGAAAATTATGAAGTTATAGTTATATTTGGGGGGAAAGAACATGGAGTTACTGGCAAGAGACATATTAAAACCTACCATCATCAATTGGTGAGAAGATGGCTGGAGGTGCAGGATAGCTTTTTCCCATAAATTAATATAATCAGTTTTTGAAAACTGCTTTTCGTGTTTATGCGAGTTATCCTTATCCAAAATTGGAATAAGTTTGATTATCTGAAACATTTAAGTGCGAGACAAAAGCAAAAAATGAGAAGAAATCTGTAAGGATTTATTTTTCACAGCACTGTACAGCGCAAGAAAATCAAAAAAGTTGCAAAAAACTGTGGATCCAAAACATCTGGAGCTGAAATAGACTGCTTTAGATCAAAGTGGCCCAGTCAAAGTCAGAATCCAGTCCAAAACATGTGGCACAGCTTAAAAACGTGTTCAGACTAGGAAAGCATCTGATTATTCTGACAACTAATTAATCTTATTGAAACCCCCCCCCGCCCCCCCACACACACACACATTCTGCAGATTTCTCGTTCACCTCTTAAATCTTTCTTTGACAATATTAGAAATACATTAAAAGCTGCAAAAGAAACCAAATAATTTATTCCTTTATTAAAAAATAACATAAATATTACATTGCCTAAAATGCAATAATATGGTATTCCTTTACTGGATTTGAACTGGGTGAAGCTAAAATAATGCCAACGAGGAGTTGTGGGTGAAACACGATTTACAGATACAAGTGTTTTTTTTATCTTAAAGGCAAAATGTGTTTGTATTTTATGGTAGCTTTGGCTTCATTGATGTTGTTTTTTTAATGTTGCTGCTGCAAGTAATGATTATTTTAGAAATTAGTTATCTTGACGATTAATTGATTAATCAGTTAAAAAACACGACACATTCTGTGGTTTTTCTTAAACTCTTAAAACTCTTATGTTATATTATATTTCTTTCGTATTAAAAAGGTGCAAAGGAAATCAAATAATTCAATTTCTTCTTTAAAAAAAGAACATAACCATAGTATTCCTTTAGAGAATTTTAACTGCCTGAAGCTAAAACATATTTATAGATAAAAACATATTTGTATTTTGTACAGTTGTTTCCTACAGAGCTGTTTTTTCCCACCAGAAGGTCGTTTTTCTATGCTCCAGTTAACGATTAATCAACGACTAAATTACTTGGCGATTATTTCAATAGTAGATTCATCGCGACTAACTGGATTAATGGTTTCACTGTGGGTGAAGGTACCTGTGACCTGGCCTACGATGGCCTGAGAGATCCGCCGGTTGTTCAGGAACGTCTTGATCTCCTCTTTCACCAGGTTGCTGTCTCTTCTGCAAAGAAAAAAAGAAGATAAAAACTCATCAAGTTAACAGAAAAAAAAAAAAATCAATTACCCAGTGGGTAACTAACTTTCCTCACTGAGGATTCGCTTTTCCCAGCCGTCCCTAAACACCTGACCCGAATTAACTCGGATACGGCTGGTGGATAATGAGCCTGCGGCGGCCTGTCGTCCTCTCACCTCATGTACTCTTCTACCTTCTCCTCCAGGTCCCACTCCTCCTCGCCCATCATGTCGTAGCTGAACGCCCGCTGCACCACCACGCTGGGGGGGAACAGGGGCGGCGGCGAAGCCTCGTAGCTGTTGCTGGGCGACAGCGCCGCGCCCTCGAGGCCCGAGGTTTGGGTGGTCGCCGAGGCCAGGGAGAGTGAGGACGACGACGAGGAGGACGACGAAGATGGGGCGGTGGCGGCGGCGGCGGCAGGCACGGCGTTGCTGGGCGGGGCCGGGTGTGAGTCGCACCGTGGCGGCAGAGGGAGCGGCGGCGGCGGGCGGTGCTCCGGGTCCAGCCTCTCCAGGGACTCCAGGGCGTGGAGGATTTGGGGTTTGGTCATGCCGGAGAGGCGCAGGCGCTGCAGGAGGTCGATCTGCTCGATGGTGTAGCGCGGCTCCACCTCGCACGCCTCCATCCTGGGGTCTGCAGGCACAACGTGAGGCGTTCTAAACCGTTACCATCAGCACGCCGCTATATTTATCCCCTCTACACTGATAATCGACCAAAGGATTATTAATAGATGAAACAGATAAGATAAGGCATGCTAATTTGAAATCAAACACCTCCCTGTCTTTGTGGGTGTCCAACTGTTAGCTTAAAAAGCAAAACAGGCATCAAAGTATTAAAATGGAATAGAATAGAATAGAATAGAATAGAATAGAATAGAATAGAATAGAATAGAATAGAATAGAATAGAATAGAATCAGACTTCATTGTTTATGTTAGGTGTAACAGCAACGTCGCATTGACACAAAAAAATTTCTTGAAAGTGTAAAAACAACAGATAAAATACCAGAGTAAAAATAACAGCAGTAATAATAATAATAATAACAACAATAATAAACTGTACAAGACTATAAGTGAAAACAGTGTGCCATTATTAAAAATAAAAATATCAGATTTGTGATAAAGGTTTATAATCAGCCTTTTATTCTCTTTATTTCAAATTACAAGCATAAAGTCCTAAATATTTTACTGGGATTTTATGTGAAAGAGAAAAATAGCGCAGAATTATGACACATTGTGAAATTGAAGAAAGAATGTCATGGTTTTTGACTTCTTTTCTATAAAAATCTGAAAACTTTGGGACGTATCTGCGTTGAGCCTTTTTATCCCAACTCGTCCAAATAAAACCCATTGTAACTAACTGCCTTCAGAGGGTCACTAATAGGTAAATAAAGTATATTTGTGTTGTTATTTAGAGCAGCCGTCTGCAACGTGCAACTCTTTAAAACGCAACGGCGCTTTAAAATTCATCCTTAAAATGATAAAGAATAAACTAACACTTTAGACATAAATTTAAGAACAAATGCTGTTTGAACAAATAGGTTTTTTTATGAGGAAAAAGTGCCAGTGATATTGTTTTAGATGGGGGTGTTTATTGTCAGTTGGAAACTATTTTTTTCCATTCTGCTTTTTCATCATCTATTAATTTCAACAGAAAGAAACATATCCAAACGTATGCAAAATTTTCTGTTAAAGATTTATGTTTTTCTTTATTTGAAAACCTAAAAACAGTTAGAAGACGGGGGCTCTTTAAAAATTACAACAAAATTTCTGAAGCAGATATTAATATAGAAAACAAAAAACAAAACAAAAAAAAAAGATAAAAAAGATAAGTTATGTAGCGAAAATCATAAGTGGTCTTGTTTGGAGTTTACCACAAGCCGTGCAGGGGACACAGCCAACGTGTCAGCCAAAACCAGCTCTGTGCAGCAGCGTGAACCTTGCTGTGGCAAAAACATGGTGATGGCAGCATCATGCTGGGGAGATATCGCTCCTCATTAGGCCAAACTTTCAAGCAGGATAATAACTCTAAACATACAGCTGGGGCTATAATTGAATGAGTTTGAATGACAGCAAATTTAAGAATCAAATTGGCCCAGTCAAAGTCCAATCCTAAATTTTTCATAACGCCGGAAAATAACACTGTCCAGATTAGTTTGACTGAACTTGTGATACTAATATATATATATATATATATATATATATATTAGAATCACTTCGCTAATGGTGGATTTTTCTTTATTTTTTTCTTACTGAGGCATTGGATGTTTGCAGCTGGATCCAATATAAATTGAGATTTGGCAAAGAAGAGTCGGCCAATATTTTGGCCTGCAGGTATAAAAGCATGTAGAGACGTACTCCACTTGCAGCTAAACAGTAGCTTTATCCCAGCAAACTTCAGTAAAAATGCATCCACATTTGAGGCTGTGACATGACTACCAATGAGGGGGAGAAAACAAGAAACAGTTCAAAGGGCTGGAATACTTTTCCAAGGCTCTGGAGGTTGCGTTAGAGAACACTGGTTTATAGAATTGCATAAAACACACTGCATTCACCTCTGTAGAACCAGTGGGTCACTCAAAGTTCTGGCAAGCTTTCAAACACTTGGCACAGACACTTGAGACTAACCTTGGTCAGTTTGCCCAGGGAAGATTTAAAGTAAAATCCTCCCAGCATGCATAAATTAACAAGCTTTCTTCAACATCATGGCCAGTCGTTTGTACTTCTGTCAGTCATTTGGAGTATAACAGGAAATTCGACACTGTCTCTTATTATTCATAACTAACTACATTTTTTTTTAAAACAAGTCCGCACTTTAGGATAAAAAAAATATACAAATAAACTTTGTGAATAAACAAGGCAGAATTGGCCGAAAGAGTGTACGCGACTGATTATTATCAACGCATTACTCTGTAAATATATTATTTCACTGGAAAACTGTAAGCGACTGTCTTGAGTTTTGGCTTAAAAAAAATAACAACAGCCCCTCTCATCCTTCCCGATGTTTCCCCCACTTACCCGATGGAGGGGGTGACACGGACAGGCACCCCGGGAGTGGCTCAGCGCGAGGGGTCGCAGTGGGGACAGACCACTGTCGCATGGCTCGGCGGACTTCAGCTCGGCTGGAACCTCTACGGACTCAAGACAGGAGAGACTCACTGCAGTGTGCTGCGGTTAAACTGTCCCCATTAGCATGCTGGCAAATCACTCGCTAGCAGGCTGGGATAGCTAAGCTAGCGACATGAACTCTGGTTGGTTCCCCTGAGCGACAAAAACAATCTTGCTGTCTTGTTAGAGATTTCCAGTTGTTCAAAAAAAAAAAAAAAAAAAGTGAAAATGATACACGTCGTATCTGGACTGGACCAGAAGATATAACCTTTAGATAAGCATACAATTTGCGTTGCGTTTACATAGTTCCCAGCTTTGCGTTAACGCTTTGAAGCATTTTGTGGTCAAAACAGGAATGGTTTGATATTATGCTTTTATTTTGTAGAGCAACGGAAATCTCAAATTGGTCTATGAACATCTTGACGCTGACTTATTTCAGCTATCTACCAAGACTTGCACCCTGTGGGTAAAGTGACTAAACAAACAATTTAGAAAATGTAATGGCAACAAATATATATATATTTATGCTTAGCTGTAAGCAACTATAGGTTGTGTTTTACGGAAGAACTTAAACGCAGTCAACTTATCGACTTAGTCTGCTAACTACTAGAAACGGGGACCGTAACTGCCCCACCAACACCACTCTCAAGACCCAACACCACTGTCAGACCCCACAGTCCGAAAACCCCTTCCGGTTCATACAAGACGATGTTGCAGATTGGTCATTACGCTCTGACGTATATGCGCTCTGACGTTGGCGATGCGCACAGGGAAGCTATTCACATCTGGGCATTGGATAATAAACTATAAAAATAAGTTATAACGAACATATAGAAATTTATGTTCGGTTTATTATGTTTATTATATCTTTGTTAAAACGGTGCTTTTATGCAACAAAACCTAAACTGCTAGGAAGACTGTTTATTTTGTATAGATAAGGCTGATATCGGTAATTAGAACTCTTACCTTGTCTCTAAAGTCATTGAAGACTAGATCTCCATGTATCCATGTAATTAATGTAGCATATATATATATATATATATATATATATATATATATATATATATATATATATATATATATATATATATATATATATATATATAAATATTACAGGTGGCCTGTGACTACAGGGAATGTCTACAGTAAGTAAGTTTTTCTAAAAACGTACAATACAAAACAAATGAATGTGTTAAGAAGTTTAGATAAAAACTTGCAGTGAAAATATGTGGATGAAATTTAATACTGCACCCATTCTGATCAATATATCAGTTGTTAATGAAATTCTTGATTTAATTTTTGAACTTGTATAAAAAAAGAACAAAAAAACATCTGTGACTTGGTTTGGAATTCACTGTTCTGCTTATTCTAGTAAATTAATGATAAATGTAAAAATGTGATACACACACACACACACACACGCACCCCCCCCCCCCCCCACACACACACACATACCTGAGGAGAATTTAGGGAAACCAATTAATTAACCTTTTTGGACTGTGGGAGGAATTCGGAGTACCCGGAGAGAACCCACGTATGCACAGGGAGAACATGTGCAAACTCCATGCAGAAAGGCCTGGAATTGAACCCAGGACCTTTTTGCTGCAAGGCAACAGTTCTACCCACTGCACCACTGTGCATCATGCCTTCTTTTTTAAAAATCTTTACACTTATATCTTTGTGGTGTGGTCTGTTCTAGTGAAATGAAGTTAATCCGTCCATCCATCCGTTTTCTGTACACCCTTGTCCATAGTGGGGCAGGGAGGGTCGCTGGTGCCTATTTCCAGCTAACGTTCCGGGCGAGAGGCGGGGTCACCCTGGACAGGTCGCCAGTCTGTCGTAAAATGAAGTCAATATGTTAAGTTTGGAAGCAGGGCCAAGTCCAGACCACACCTCTAATTATATATATTTATCTAATTTCATCCCTTTGTCCCATCCATCCATTTTCTTACCCTGATCCCATTGAGGTCTGTGCTGGTGTCCATCTCCAGTGGTCAACAGAATACTGCTACAGATGAAGCAGCTCTCTGATCTTTATAGGTCTCACTAGCGCTAGACTCCCTGTGCTGGTCGCATTGGCTACTACTTCTACTAAATAAAAATTACATTTAACTCAAACTGCTGAGAGACATATTATAAATGTAAACATTAATATTTAAGTTTGTAATGTATGCAATATGCAAATATGAGCAGAAAGAGTAAATGTACCTCCGACATATGATGAAGACATATCGACTGCCCCACCAAAATTATTATTATTCAGTTATTATTCAGTCCATCACATCAGGATTCTGCATCTATTCTTACAAATGTTGCAATCTTCATAAATAAAGGTTGAAGTCATTAATTGATAAATCTCTGAAAGATTCTTTCTCTCATTATTTTTGACATTTAGCAAAGAGAAATAATTTTGGTAACTAACCTAAAGCAAGACAAGTTTGGTCTAATTCACTTTCAGATAGAGACAAAAACTGTTGTGTCTATTTAAAAATGTATATAAATGTCTGGTTTCAACTGGAAGAGCCCGCTGTTTTATTTATTTATTTTTCTAGCTAATGCTAGTTAGCATTAGCTAGTTACCACTACCAACTAGCTAATGCAACAGTCGGTTACCATGGTGACTGAACACTTGCTGCTACCCCAAAGATGCTGCAGGAGTTTCTAACATCTAAAGTGTAGTTAACATTTTTCACCCTGGACAAACAAAATTTTGTTTGTGCTCCACATTTGCAGTTTGTAATTACATATTTTTATTTGTCAGCTTTCATGGTCGCAAATAAAAAATAGCTAATGTCTGGAACAACGGGTCAAGAAAATGAGTCATTTTTGATGGCTGCAAATCATCTTTTACATCAGAGCATAAACACCTTTAGGAGTTACAGAAGAAAAAGTGTCACTTGAACCTAACCAGCTGCATGATTTTGCAAGTTAAAGGTGCTTAAGACAATATATAAATGGAGAAAATCTTTTCTGATGCTAGTGATCTACTTCACTCTTTTTCTCATAGCATCATTTCTCCACTTGGTGGCAGAAATGTCATAAACATTTGATCCCTGAGAGGTATCAAACACAGTGTAAGATTCCTACACATAGTTCAAAGTATTTATTCCAGTTGCCCTGGATTCATAGTGTAAATTAGGTTTCAGGATCCTTTCAGGAAATTTTTATTTTCTTTTAGAAACTAGACTGCTGTTTACAGTAAGAGGACTCTACCCATGCTTTAACAGGTCTCAATTTGGAGGATATCCATGAGCACTAATTTTCATCAAATGTAGGTCGAAAGGTTTAATTATTACCTTGTTTAAGATTTTTCCTCATTCTCTGCCACTCAGCTCCTTCAGACTAGCCAGCGGCAATTAGCAGATGGTAAAACTGCACATCAGCTGAGCTCATTATAGGAGCCACTTCTCAGTGCAACGCTGGTAAAAATGTTGTTAAAAGGTTAATAGAGGAGCGATGTTGCGATCACTTCCTGAAGGCGGAGTTTCAGAAAGAGCAGGCCCCAAAACGTGTGAAATTACGAAATCAAATTTCTTTAAAGTCATATTTGAGTTATACAGTATTTTTATAACAACTAAAATTGTCATTGTTACTTGACTGTGCTATAAAATGAAACTATGTGCCTGGAAAACACATACTGCTGCCCCTTTAAATAAAATAATGTTCATTTTTAGTTAGATTAAACTAATTTTGTCGATCTAATGCATCTATTTAATACTGCTATTGAACCTGCAGAATTTCCTTTAATAAAAATCAACCATAATGAAATGTATGTAACTTGTTTAATTTTCTTCAACTCCAACAGTTATTATCTTAGCAGCTGCATAAAGTTCACTTCTGTGTACAAGAACAACTGTGATAAAAGCAACACTAAGCGATTGGAAAATTTCGACTTCATTTCACAACAAAAGCTGTCACAGACGACTGCTAATTAGCAGACGGACTTTCAAAATAAGAGAGAGGAGTTTCGCAAAACAGCTCACTCAACACTGAACGCGCCTGGAAGTGAAACGCCGTCCCTGCTTCCTCAATTTCCCACAACAACAACAACAACAACGCCACTCCGTCTCTCTTAGAGTGAGAAGACCTCAGCACTCCCACAGGTGTTTCTCTTATTTTGAAAAGCCAGAGAATTACAGGTGTCACAGCGGCTGTTTGACCGGACTGAGGAGGAGGAGGTGGTGGTGTCCGGGCCTGAGAAGAGCTGGAGCACGCGCTGAGGCCTGACCACACAGGACCCGCCGTCAGACACGCCGCATGGTGACCTAACAGAGAGGGGCATCGCAGGTAACTACAGCCTCACCTGTCCGCCTTCACCAAGCGTGGACCACTTTCACCGTGTTTGTTTAAGTGTTGTGCTAGGCACACAAGGTGTTTATATTTTGATAAACCTCTTTCAAAATACATTTTAAGGATAATATTGACGCTTCCCCCTCGCCCCCCTTTTTTTTTTTTTTTTTAAACAGCTGTTTTAACCATTTTCTTTGCCTCCGTGCTGTTAGCTTTTGTTTTAAACTCTGGCTTAGAGATGACAAGTCTGTTTGGAATCTGCAGCCTTATTAGTTTAATATCCTGTTGGACTGCTCTGCCAAACTCAGGTTGTTGCCTCAGGACATGAGATGTCTTAAGTCGTTAAGGAATGACAGTATGGAATTCCTCACATGTAAAGATTAGAAAAGTAGCCAGGATAAAAGATTAAATCAGACTCGGTTTGGTTTGGTTTGGTTACACAAATAAAAGAAATTTAACCAACCAATAAAATGGGGTTATCAATGTGCAAACACTTCATCTTAGCACATAAAAAATGTTAATCAATATATTAACATCAATATATTAACATATTAACAGCAATATTCAAACCCGCAATTTAGCAAGATATGTAAATCAGAGCTGGACCACCAGTAGAATTTAGATAATCCTAGCAGAAAAATACAGAAAGAAATTAAACTTCAAATAATGTGTATTTTTTTTAAACTTTATTTAGAAGTTCTCTTAAAAGTAGAGCAGCAGTTCTGAAAAATATATTTCATATCCAAGATCAGAGGATGTAACAGAAGAAAAAAACAAAACATAGAACCTAAAACTAAAAAAATGACTTAACGGAACTAAAAGAGAATAAAAAATTAAATGAGAGTTACAGAATTAAGTTGTATGCATTACAAATACTTGTTGTTTTTCTAACCTTTTTGTGTTTTGAATCTGAGATTGTATGAAGGCCATTTTTACATCCATTACTAACGGGGCAAAATATGTGGTTTGTTATACATTGTTTTACTTGTGTGAATATGAAACTTGGCAAGAAACAAATGATTGATAAGAAATGTGGCAGAAGAATCTTCTGTCTTGAAATCTGTGATACCAAACAAAACACTTTCAATATATAAAGTAGGAAATGATGTTTGGTGTTAGTAGAGAACTGAATCTTCAGCTTGCCAACAAGTTTGACTTTACTATTAGTGCTGCAACTAGATGAGTTTTAACTGAATATGAATTTAAATCTTTTTTTTTTTTTTTTTTAAATCTAAGCTCATATTCATTCATAAATCAACCCAAAGGACACCAGTCCTCACCAGTCTCTGCTTGACACCAAACGTTATGAAAGAGTCTAAAAATAGGCTGAACTTCAGTCAAACGCATATCAAAATATTTAGGTAGGATTTCTTGCCAAAACCATTAACCACAACTGAACATTAAATTTTCAAATTAATATCCTTGATTAGACGCTCTAAAGATCCTTTCTGAACCTGGTTTGCACCAGTTTTCCGTTTGGTTTGTACTTTTGGTACAAACCAAAGTGCATTCCTTTAGTAAAGCTCATTAGAGCGTTCTGTAGTCTGGTTTGGGTCTGTCTCTGTGTGCACACGCTGTACTGTAGTTATGTGCTCAGCAGCCAATCATTAACCCAGGTGACATCCGCGGTGCGTTTGACCCAGCTGCCGATCGATGCGACAAGGTCTACGCCTGACGTAACGTTGTCGGGGATTTCTGTCCCTCGGTGTGTAACCCCCGAACTCTCCACATCCAGGCATGTGTTGCGACAACCTGGAGGAGCCGCTGGAGCTGATGAGGATGGGTCTGAGCGTGATCCTCGTCGGTCACGTCAACTTCCTGATGGGGGCGCTGGTGCACGGCATCGTGCTCCGGCAAATCAACCTGCACGAGAAGGCGCGAGGCATGGTCTACGCCATCTCCAACGTGGTCACGCTCTTCTCCGGCATTTTGGTGAGTGCTGGGCGGACTCTGTGGAGAAGCAGTAAATTATTTTTTTTCCCCGTTTTTTTTTTCTTTTTGTTTGTTGGTTAATAAAAGCAGGGCCGTGCAGAGACCACTAAAGGGGCAGATGCTCCAAAAAAAAAAAAAGGGCACATCTAACCGCATTTTAGGATAGAATATTAACAAAGCCACTCGGCTTTCAGAGTTTAATAAACAATGATAAATAACAAAATTGTGACATATACAATCAAAGCTAAGGAGAACCTCTATATAGAACATAGAACTATGCATATGTAAGATATTTTATTAGTAATTTCTTTCTGCAGGTCTGTTTTGTTATAGGAAAATATTGCAATATTCAAACCGGCAATTTAGCAAGATTTGTAAATCAGAGCTGGACCACCAGACATATTTTGTCTGTACAGAATTATACTATTAAAAATATAAACAAGGCCACAATGCAAACTTTAACGTGGAACTGCAGAAAAACAAAAGAGAAAAAAACAAAAGCAAAAATGTAATTGTTAATGCATGTCACCATGAGAAAAGCCTACTGAGTTTTGCTTAAAAAACTTTTTTTTAAATTAAAATCACACATTTTTGCCTCATAAAGTGAATTTTTTTTGCAAAACAAACTTATTTGCGCTTGTCAGAAATCTTTTCTTGCTATTCTAAGTTTTTGTTTGTGACTCAAAGTTTTGCTTGTGATTCTTACATGACGTCGTGGGCAGGCCCAAAATCGCAACAAAAGATTTATGATGTGTGCAAATAAAAGTTTATGTTTGGCAAATAACTTTTTAAGTTCACGAGACAAAAATTAGTTAATTAAAAAAAAAAGTTTTTTAAACAAAACTTTTTGTTTTTTAAAAAAGGAATCATTACAATTCCAAAAGTTTTGATTACAAATTTAGTTTTTTTATTTTTTATTATTGAATAATTGGGGAAAACATTTAACTTCATACTCTACGAACCAGACCCTAAACTTAAAGTCTGGATTGAGTTTTTTCCCCTTCATTAATGACACACTTTTATTACATACATTATATCTATCTTGGTAATTCAGGGTGAGTTAGTTTTAATTCTAAATGAATATCCTTGTTGGACTTTTATTTAAGTCCTATTCTCCTTCAAGATACATTTACCTAATGCTGGAATAAATGCAATGTACATTATGCAGCAAAGGAAATTAGAAGATCGGACATATATCCATTATGGAGATGCTCAAGCACCCCCAGTGCCCCCCTTTGCACGTGCCTGAATAAAAGTAATTAGGCTCAAATTTTCCGAACCAGAATTTTTGCTTTCCTTATTTGCCTTTATGGTCTTCAACGCATGAACTTGTGCATTGGGAATTTTTTTTTTATTCCCCCCTACCCCAAAGTCTTTACTTTGAAATCCTAAAAAAGATGACTTGTTTTTTGTTTTTGTTTTTTGTTGCTGTTGTTTTTTTTGTGTTTTTTTTTTTTTTTATGACAATGTGGACAAATTTTTGTTTTTGTTCATTCTTAAAGACATGTCCTAATACACAGGTTGAAATTCTACAACTGAAGTGTGAAGAAAAACCATCTTAAACCTGTTCAGTGTCGGTTAGATCTGCTGTATGTAACTTTTACAAAAATCTGTTTTCCATATTTCTTAACTGTAACCATTTTCAGGTGACAGTTTGTTAAAACTGTCACCATGAGACAGATAGTCTGTGGAAAAAATCCAGCTCCTCCACCTCTTCCCTCAGTTTCTGTTGCCATCTTAAGAAATCCACCGCTTTAGGTCAAAAACAACCAATCAAAGCCAGGAGAAGGGTCTTAGCGCTGTCAGTCATCGTTGTGTACTTCTGCTAAATAGACTAATGGTGGCGTAACAACTTACCATTCCAGATAAATGTGTTTTCCGCCGTCATTGATGGCAGTGCTAACTAGTATTAGCATTCGTGGCAGACTATGTTGTGGTGAACCAGCTACAGCGTAGCAAAGAGCACGTGGAATATGTGAGCATCAAGTACAAGACCCCCCCCCTTCTAGCTCTGATTGGTTGGTTCTGGCTGAGTGGCATATTTTTAACTGTCTAATACCATCTTCTTGTATTTAACTCCAATGGCAATATCTACATGCTCCAAAGTTATCCTTCTGTGAATTTTGATGAAACTGAAGGAGAGCTGAAGCTTGTGAAATAAAATTTTGGGGTACATTAGCATCACTTTTGTTAAATGTGACTAATGCATCACTTGTCTTTGGCAGACACGTGCTCTTGGTAATTTTCTTTTAATCTCATCAGTCTGTTTCCTGCAGGGTGTCATCGTTGGGATCCTCGCTATTATCCTGTCGAAAAACAAGAAGAGCAAACGCCTGGTTAGTATTCCCTCAGCTTTTATTTGATCCTGCAGGTATGCATTCACCCTCCCTGATGTTTTCATATCTTCTCTCCTGCTTTCTGCTCTGATTTACCTTTTATGGAAAATCTAATCTCCAATAGGGTGCTCGTGTCCTGCTGTGTGCATGCACAATTTGATGTTTCACAGCACCGCTTTATTTTCTCAGCTTTCCTCCCTTTATGACTTATAACTTAAAACAAGTTGTCTCAGTGAGGCCCTGCGGAGCTGGAAGAGTCTGTTTTTGTTGTTTTTCCCATCTCTCTCTCTCTGTCGGCAGAGCTTTTTACTCCGTTTACTCAGTCAGCTGTCTGGCAGCTCAAACAAGACTGACGAGCCAACCAGCTGAGCAGAGTCGGCTTCAGCGTGATTAAACCACTCCCTGTTTCCTTTTGTTGGCGAGAGCCGGCGTGTTGAGAGTGGGGATAGGTTAGCATGCAGCCGTTTGGCTCCTCAACCGTCTTGTGTCAAGTAGTCATGAAGCGACTTGAGAGCTGAATGAAAGTGCTCCTCTTACGGCACTGTGGCTGCTTAAAAATATATGCTCCTCACTATAAATCATCTGATCTGTCGTTAACCTTTGATTTGACTGGTGAGTCATCTCAGTCATTTTTAAAGAGCGAATGGCTTATTTTTTTTCATTTTTATAAAGAGTATGAGCTCACCTAGGCAGTGTCATTTATTCTTACACATAGTCAATATTAAAACCCTCAGACTCTTAAATGTTGCCTCAAAAATATTTTTTATAAAGGTTGGGCAATCTTAAAATCTGTCACTCATATTTAAAAGGCAGTACAAACAAAAAGCCACAATGTTTCTTTTTTTTAAAAGTTTTTTTTAATTTTTTTATTTTTTGCTTTAGTGGCCTTTATTTGAAAGTGCTAAGACAAGAAGAGAGAGAAGGTGAAGAGAGAGAGAGGGAAGATATGGGGCAAAGGTTACCAGACCGGGAATTGAACCTGCAACAGCCGTGTCGAAGACTAAGGCCTCCATTTGTGGGTTGTGCTTTGCCAAAACAAATGCGATAAACAACTGTCACCAGACTAATATAATACTTTCTATTAGTAAAACATAGCAGAAGTGAATGGAAGCACACAGTCAGCATTCAACCACTCACTATTCAACATGTCAATGGACCCTAAAAGTCACTTTGAGTTAATGCTACACATGACGGTTAGAAAGGAAGTTAAAATATTCACCGTTTGGCTCAGACATTGAGAAAAATGCTGCTGTTTGCTTTTTCCACTGATTTTAATTTGCTTTATAACACAAGCCCAAAACGTGTTTAGAAACAACAACAAAAAACCACTTTGTTACTTTTAACCTAGTTATTTTCAAGAAAGCTCACCCACTTTTCCTGCATTGAGGATGTTTTGGGAAAGTAAAAGTGCTCATTCCAATCTTTCCTGTTTCTGATTTGGATCTTTTAAAATTAGTGCTTAACCTCTGGTCTTTCTGAAGCTCTGCTTCCTCACAGATTTTGTCTTTTTGTCAAATGGATCCCCTTGTCCCTTATTTAATCAGTGTTCTTTTTCTCTACAAGTAGAAATAGCTGATTGTTCTTTAATTCATTGTTTTCAAAATGTCTTCGCGAATAAATAAAAACTTGTCCAACCTTTCTAATTTAGAATTTTAAGTTGAAATTAGCTCGAAAACGTTTAGAAAACCAACATTCTGGTTACCAAAGACTACACATTTTTCGTTAGAAATTGGCAATATGACGGTGGTTACGTGCGTCTGTCTAGCTCTGCTTGTTTTCTAGCTGTTCTAAGAACTCTATTTAACAAAAGTTCAAACCATCTTTCAAAGCTCTGACTGGTGCCTTCCTATTCCACCTACTGTTTTAATCATACTGCATGCCTCGTTTATGCTGATTAGTGGTGACATGACACTATCTCTGGGAACAAAAGATGACGGATGATGATAGCACAGTTTCAGTTGGCCTTCAGAGAGCCACAACAGTGAGTCAGCTTTGACAAGCCATCAATAACTCACCCATTCTAATCTCCATGACGTATCGACAGGTTTCCTGTCACCCGATGCAGCTTGTTGTGAAAAATACTAGTACTTGAACTTTTCCACATTTTGTCCCTCTACACCCACACGTTCCCAGGTATTTTATTGGGATATTACGTTGCAGACCAACACAAGGTTGTGCATATGTGTGAAGTGGAAGGAGAAACAGACTCATTGGTTCAGATTTATTCGATTTAACTTGTTTTAATCAATAAAAACCTTCAAGATGTTTGACTCATTCAAGGGCTGAGATGATGTTTTATAACATAACCCTGCTTTCAATCTCTAGGCAACTTTCTCCCTGATCTGTCTGCTGTGTTCCTATGCTTCAAGTTGATGTTTGTTCTTGAATATTCTCTAAGAAACTTCTGTTGCGTTCACACAACATCTGGATTTATACTGAGATTGCATAACAAACCCAGACTCCATATACGCATTTAGGGGACCTTCAGTTGTCAGAATAAAGGGGTGTTCTGTCGTTTTGGCATTCCTTGTCAGAATTGCATACCAGAAGTCTGCAGACTATACTTTATCAAAACAGCATACCGATGTTTGTTGTGAAATTAATGTGAGATATAACACACAGAGGTATTCTGAAGGATAAACTGCTTTAAAACACCAACAGGAAGGTCGATCTAAAAAACAGCTAGTGAAGCTAGCTGTTTGCCTCAAGCTAGCAAACCTCTAGCAGGATGTGTAAAACAAAAATATTTTTGTTTTTGTCAATATAACGTACTTTCAAAGGTTTACTTCAAATCGGGGGTTTTATTTTGCATCTGTCAGTTATTGTTCAGTTGCTTTTGCTGTTGCCGCCTTTTCTCTGCGTACTCTTCATAGTAGCCCAAACTGGCTAGCCCTGGCAACCAACCATTCCGTAAACACAATAAATTCATAATTTGAAGTTTATCATTATTTTCTTTCAGTGAGATGCACTGAAATATTTTATAAAGGTGTATGCTGGTTCAGTGTAACACCCAACGCAAACGTCCGTATGTTTTGATAAATCAGCCTAGTAGATTTCTGGTACGCTACAACACCAGGCGGTTCTGATTATCCTTCATGACAACTGTGTCTTTAGCTTTATTTTACATAAACCCACTGAGTTCTAATGTTGGATGCTAGAGCTAAACCTCTGTTCTCCTTCTCTAGACGTGGTCCTTATTCTCCATCAGTCTGGTTTCGTCGCTCATGGCAGGAGGTTCCACCATTGGGCTCTTCGTGTCTCTAGTGAAGACCATCATCAACGGCAGGCGGGTTCTCCTGACTCACTGCCGCTTTCCCGTTGCCATAGGCTACTCCAGCGTTACCAATGAGTGTCCTTTTGACCCCACCCGTGTCTATGTGAGTGTGTTGCTCTGTCAGACTGAAGAGATTAAAGCAGCATCTGGGCCTTTGGTCAGCTGACCTTTGTCTATTGTATAAAGCAGTGTTTTTCAACCACTGTGCCGCGGCACACTAGTGTACCATGAGTGATCGTGAGGTGTGCCGTGGAAATTATCCAATTTCACCTACAGTATTTTCCGGACTATAAGCTGCTACTTTTTTCCTACACTTTGAACATGGGGCTTTTCTGTGGATTTTTCTTCCACCACCATGGAGCTCTATAGCAGGAAGTGAATCATTGGAAGTCAAAATTGGAAATCAAAGAAGAATGCGCTAATTTTAATTTAGAACAAGCACAGGCTAGCAGCCATGCTAGCAGCAGGCACGACAGAGAAATGTTTTCAAACTCGTATGATGCAGCTTCTAAGTTGAGGAGTATCGATCTGGCAGTACAGGAGGGAAATAAAGCCACTGCACGTAAACTCGGCGTGAACAAAACCAGATTTGGAGACGGAGAACTGCGTCCTTAATATATCCAGCAGTTATTAGGACGCAGCCCTCTGCTGGGTCCTTATGGGAAACCGAGAGCGGCAGAGATACCAGTGGTCTGTAGCCCGGTGCGGCTGATATATGTAAGTTTCCAGGGGGGAGTTCAAAAAATTTGAAAGTACGGTTTATAGTATGGTGCGCTCATAGTCCAGAAAATACGGTAATTGGTCTTAAAAGATTTTTTGAAAATTAATTATCTGCAAATAATGCCATCTTTGAGTGTCTCTGCTGTAGTAGAAATGTAAGATATGCTAAAAAAATGTTTTGTGTTTATTTGATTCCTATTCAAGACACTTTGATAAGAATGACTATATATTTAATATAGGCAGCTACAGAGTATCTTTGTTTACATTTTTGGTTGGTGGTGTGCCTCGTGATTTATTCAATTAAAACAGTGTACCTTGGCTCAAAAAAGGTTGAAAAACACTGGTATTAAGAGCCCATATTAAAATCAGTTATGTGGTCATTTTGGTTTTATAAAACAGTGTTTTCTTTATGTAAAGTGTGGAAATGTACAGTGTTTGGAATGAAAGAGGTATTTCAGTCTTTTCTGACACTTAAATGTTTCAGATTATCAAACCCATTTTAAAACCAAACCGGAGTATATAGGAGGCAGTTTTAAAATAATAACTTTATTCATTTTGGGGGGAAAAGGATCCAATCTTACCTTGCTTTTTCTAAAAAAGTAATTACCTTCCCAACTTAATAGATTCACACTTTGTCAATAACTATCAGAAGTTAACATAACTGATGGTCCTTTTTACATTGCTGTGGAAGAATTTATACCGACTATTCTCAGTAATTTAACCACTTTCTGAGACTTTCTGTGTATGAATGGCCTGTTTATGGTAATGCCACACCATCCAGAAATGATAAATGGATCTAATTGTGGTTTATCGGAGCCCCAAAGCCTTTCGAGACTGATAGATTAGATAGTTTCTCACCCATCTTTAATTTCTTAAAGTAATTGGGTTGAAAGGTTTTGCTTCTTAAGATTTCTTAGCCTACATCATGTTGTCAGACGAGTTTGGTTTAAGTGTTTTTCTTGATTTGGTGGGTATTCCGACATAGATTGATTTTTATCTCCCTTTGGTGTTCTGTCTTCTATTTCTGTCATTGAGCTCGATTCAATGGTAGAATTCCAGTCGGGCCCGTCAGTGAACGGAACAAGCTGTTGTGAACAATGATGCCAATTATTTGCGCTGGTTTTGATTTACCTATGTAGGGTTGTAGTTTGGCAAGGGCAGCGGAGGAAGTGAATGAAGTCATTCAGTCCGTGTTGGAGACACTTCCAAATGTTGAGCAATTAAACTTCAAGAGTCGCCTTTAGCAAACCACTGTTTCCCCAAAGCTGAGGGTCCAGACCCTCTGTACGGAGCAAAGCGTAGAACAAGAGTAGAGTTTCTACCTGCCTAGTAATACACTTTAGAGAAGTCATAATTTAATGGAGAGGCAACTACTCTTTTAGATTTATTTAGATAGTCCTGTTTTCTAGAAACCAGACCACCAGCAGGAACGTTAACACTGTTCTCTGAGTGCGAGTATACTGGCCATTGAGTAGGAGGTTTGACGTCTTTCCTCGTTGTCACGAAGTCGGTCACGCTTTGCAGCTGATGGACTGGTGGCAGAAACGCTGACCTGACCCGGTCAGTCCTCTCCAGGCTGCTTCCTGTTCCTGTGTGCTACTGATGGACTGTCAACCCTGTTTAGCCTCATAGCTGCTGACACACATCAAGATTACTGGTGTAGAGTTGTTTTTTTTTAGTATAGAACCTTTGTCTTAAGCTGGATTTGTTCTTGGTGCTAGTGGTTAATGGCAGAGCAGCTGTAGACGCGCGCAGGATTTTGTGGCTCAGTCGGATTTCGGCTGCTAATAGCTCAAAGCCAGAAACCAGACAGATGTACAATCCCTAAAGCCATTGTGTTTTTCTACTTTTGAGTTGCTTTACTCGCGTCAACACTGTATTTACTGTACAGCTGGCATTTATCGACCGGGTAGAGTAGCAATTTCAAGGTTGAGGTTAAGTGTAGTCTCTTCAGTAATAGTGTAGAAATATATTCCTGGTAGTTTAAAGGTGGGGTGGTGGTCAGATGTCTTCCACAGACCTAGTTTGCTATTTTTTAATGCTGAAACCTTTGAGCTTTAACTTCAAGTTACTATATAATGCTGTGAAAAAAGTATTTTCAATCTTACAGATTTCTTTCTCTCATACCCTTTTGTCACACGTAAATGTTTCACATCATCAAACAAGTGTAACCGGAGAACATGAAAAAATGAAGTGTTCAAAGTTTTATTTTCCTTTTAATAAGGGAAGAAGCTATGTAAACCAACTGGGTTGTGTCTTAAGTCTTATCCAGATTAATAGAAGCTGATCTGCAGTTTGTGCTGAAAAACAATTCAATTCTGACTGACTTTGGACCATCTAACTCTCCAGAGCATTAAATGAAAGCCTCGGCTAACAGCAGTTTGTTTTTCATAGATTGGAGAAAGAAACGTCAACCTTTTGGTTGATGTTCTGTAATAGTTACATTTCCTATGCATTCTTTTGTGTACCGTGCGATGTCGTTTGGTGTTTATTGGTGAGATACATGATTTTTAATAGTTGATTATGATACTCGGTGTTGCTTGTCTTTTTTTTTTTTTCTTGCCTTACGTCAGATTTATGTTTCAGATTTTTCACACTTTTTCAGAACATACGAGCAGTGATCAATTCACTGCATTTTTGGTTTGAACGGTATTTGGACTATATCACTACTATTCAAACTTAAGACATTTGAATATTGAAGGTCACTACCACATATACCTGGATCAGTCACTATTTGTATGGTTAAAGTTGGGATGCAGCTATATAAAAATACTGTCCAATGATCAATACTTACCAATATCAATACATGTATTTCACTGCCTCTAGACATTTTGAAGAGAACAGCCACACCGCCAACTTCACCACCGCTTCTCTGCTTCACTTAAATTCTCCACAATCCTTTGCTGCATCACTATCATTGTCACATGACCAAACCAATATTACATGACCAACGTCTTCCAGAAATAAATGGCAACAAGATGGAAATAAATGTTACTGTTGCCTTGATTTTTTTTGTCATTGGTCCAAAATCAATATGTCAAAAATGACTAATATCAACCGATGTAATGTTGTTGAAAATACATAGTGCATTCATAGTTATAAGTATTATAAGTTCTGACAGGAAAAATTAAGGTTTAGTGTTGGCACTATAGCTACTGCTATGTCCAACATAATTTCTTCATATATGGTGCATTTAGTCCATAACACATTAACACTTTTGGTCTTTTTTTGTACTAAATTCTTAGGTCACTAAGCACCGTCTAGCCCAATATTCAAAATAACCACACCGTCACTAAAACACAATAAAAGCTGAAACAGTCATCACCTATGACAGTTTATATCTCATTAAACCGTCTGCACAAACAGTGCAGTACAAATAGGAGTTAGCAACACGTTTCTTTAGTGTGAACAATACAATAGAGGGTTTGGCTTATGTTGCTGCCTGTAGTTGGCACCAAAGCGAAGAGGAAATCTCTGGTTTATCAACCTGTAATTATCAATTCTCTCATCATGGGTGTGGCATCATTCCCAAATCCAAGCCTGTTCCTGTGAGACTAATGGGACACGCCATTTGTTTGCTGACATGGTATTTTAATTAAAACTTAAGAGGATTAATGGCACACTAAGTCAACAAAGTATTAAAAACACAATGAGACATGTGCCGAGGCTTTTTGTATGGCTAAACTATACAGACTCGTCATACATCCTGTGTTTATTTGAGGTGTTTTTTTTGTACAAACCTGCTTAACCATGTACATTTATTTTCTATAAAGTATTATTTTTGCTTTCTTTTCTTAAACTTCCAGTGAGCTTTAGAAAATATTTCCACCTCCAAATCTATATTTTATTAAACTAGCTTAATTTTATTGTATTATTATTATTATTATTATTATTTTCTTAAAACCAACCAATACCTATGCTAATATTGGTTAGCTTCATCCGGTACATTCAGTTTGCTCTGACTTCCGCTTACAAACCAAATCAACAGACTCCTCCTTTTTATAGGTTTTCACAAACCCTGACCTCAAAACCCTGGTTGGCCTCGTTAGAGGTCTCATTAGATCTCATTAATGATCTCATTAAATTAGTTCCATGGATAATCAGTGGAAAACACTTTATTGGTTTGCGTTTCTAACTCTAGTTTAACTTAGTGGCGGAAATGTGCAAATCACAACTGGCAAACTTTCCAACTTGCTAATGAAATTCAGATAAGGTGCATTGTATTGGTAATCTAAAATCAAAATGAAGTGGGAAGCCCCCAGTAGCTGGGATTACAGTTTGGTAATATAGAGGCTTCTCATAAGAGAAATCATGTAAATCATAGCTCAGATCTATGATAGCCTTTACATCTTTGTATTTCAACATAAAACTAAGACTTTCCTGAAATAATGCCTTATTTGTACTATCTTAATTGATTCTTTATTTTATATCTCTGTATAAATTGTGACGTAAATTGCCTTAAAGGTGACTAACCTTTCCCGTTGTCTGCTGAGTCCGCAGATTGTTGCCATCCATTACCAAGGGATCCCCTATATGTCTTCCAGAGGGCATGTTCTGTCTCAGAAAGTGTGTGTTGGGCTTTTTGTTTTTCATTCAGTTTGCCGTGGGGTAGATGTGATAGTCATGTAAGGTTTTTCTCCAACTCCTATTATATTTCATTATGGATTTTCATAAAACCCTCCAGACTCACAGATATAAACTTCTTATGTTTTTTTTATCGTTTACAAAGTAAGCCTAATGATAAAAGGCTGCTTTTACTCTTTCAATTCCTTCGCTTTGCTTTTATGAAGATGCAATGTCTGGCACATTTTTTATTCACAATGCATACTTGCCTTTCCAAGCTCTTTATTCCCCTCGGCATCTAGCTCTGAATAATATGATAACATTGTTTCACGCCATTATCCAAGCAGCATCCTCATTTATGTCGGACAGCTTCGCTCGTTCTTGCCTTAGATTTGGTCCAGATTGTGTTTTTCCAACCAATGTGTTTCCATTTTCTTCCCAGAGTACCACTATTATCCTCTGGGTTGGTCTGATTGTATCGTGCAGCATTCAGATGGTATTTTCTGCTCGATGCCTTGCTGCCTGTGCTTCCTTCTTGGGACTGCCTGGTTGCCCCAAAAGCAGGAGACATAAAAAAACCTATACCAGACCCGTAAGTCTTTAGCCATACTCGTTTAAATATGTGAACATCAAAGGTAATGTCATCCTTCTGTCGGCAGTATTGAAAATTACTGTCCTACCATTTGTTTGTTTAGATCAATGTGGCAAAGTCGGCGAAGGAAACTTCTCAACCTCACCACACCGAGCCCCCAAGAAGGCAACACAACCCTTCACGAGTCTACACTGAACCTCCCAGAGTCCGCAATACGTCACCTAGACGTCACACAGAACAACCAAGATGCCACGAGGAACGTTCACAATTCTACTCCAACCCTCCTAGAGACCACAGTAAACCAACCAGGCATCATAAAGACCCCCCAAGAAGCAACCACAAACCATCAAGGCACCCCACTGCGCCTCCAAGACTGGAGCGCCACTCTCCTCACAGGCCTCTTCCTTCCCGCAATCAGAGTCTTCCCACGTTAGAGAGGCAGCCTCTTCGGGAATTTCACCGAGACTGGTCGGACGTAGAACGCCAAGAAATGAGGAGTTGCAGTCAACAAAGAGGGCGGAGGGAGCACCACAACCTGAGGAGGGGTTCATCTGACAGGTCCAGTGTTTGGATATAGTTCTTTGTGAGGCCAAATTGTCTTTAAGTACACTTTACTTGTTGCTGCAGTAGCAGTCAAGTGTCCAGCATCACACAGACTCCATTTATTCCATCTGTGTGGAATAAATCGGCTTTCAAAAGTCGTGTCCTTATTGAATGGAGACATTTTTTATTTTCATAGGGAATTTTCAGGATGTTTGGGAAGGACAGGAAGTTTGTACAAGATGCAGCATACGGGGCGTGTTATTGCTCATCTTTCTATTTGTAATGGTTGGATTATATTAGAGAAAACTGCACTTAATACTTTAAACTGAGAACCTGCCAATGTCCATAGAAAGGCTTGACGGCATGTTTTATTTTCAGCTATGAACTGAAAGATTAAACGCCTTGCTGAAAAATAAGGTTAGCCAAATGTGCCAGAGAGTACTTTCAGAGATAGCTTAGCCTCTATGCTAACTTTAGCTGCTAGCAAGCTGGTTCTTTCTTGAGGACCAGAACCAGCAATATTTTTGTTTTCATCATGAAAATCTTTTTCGATTTTTTTAATGATTTTTTTTTTGTTTGAAACAAAGTTGTACCAAATGCTGCTAAGAAATGATGGCTGAGCTGGACTCAACTATGCTTAGCTTGACTTGATGCACCAAAAGCCAGTCAGGCAAGGCCTGCACACCACAAAAACAGAGTATTTAGTTATTTTCCTTAAGGTGGTCCTGTCTGATGAGGACATTTAATACTTCAAAAGAACTCAAGTGGAAAACTCTTGGGGAATTTTCCTAAGGTCCCTCCCATTGCCACGTGTCGGTGTTGTGTTGTAACCCACTTCAGGTTTCTGAGCAATCCCACGATAGTGCTTAGAGACGACACAAAAATCAAGTTTAGAGCACATTGTATGTCAAGGACAAATTGCAAGAACACCCAAATCGTGCCTACAAGAACAGAATGTCATTTTGTTATTGTATCCTGGGGGAGATGGAACACATTTTCTGTCCAGACAGAACATGTACAGGCCGAAACATAAACTGTCCCAGCAAGTCATTAATGCACACTTATTGATAGTGTTATGTAACCCAAAGCATAAATGGCTAACTTAGTCATGTTTTGCTAAGTCTTCACAGACTAGATTTCTAATAAAAAGAGCTACATATTATTACAAATGTCAATCTTAACACAAATTTAAAGGGCAAAAGTTTTGCTACGTGTCCATGGTAAACAAACTAAGTGAATGGTTTGCTGCAGTTAAGTGAAAGGAGGCCTTATGAGATAATAAACACTCTGTGCTAGGTTTAGTTGTTAGCGTGGTTAGCAAGAAAGTTCTTTACAACGCTCCACAAAAACAAACTTGTTTGTTCACCCAGAGCCTCAAGAACTGTCCAACAATTACTGTGGTGATGTGAGAAGTGGGAGTGGATATTCTGTTGACAAATCATACTGTGGGAGGGACATGAGAGGAATTACCAAGAGTTATGTACTTGATTTCTTCTCAATGTCTTTACCAGAAAGAATTTAGTTTTTGTTCTTGAGTAAACTAACTTTGTTTTAACTCATGTGGAGTGTGTACATGTGTTACAACCAGCAAAGTTAAACGTTTTTTTTTCTTTTTTGTTGTTGCCACAGAAGCATTATCTAGTGACGTATTGTGTTTATTACTTTTTGATACTTGACATATGATAGCAGAGCTGGACTCAATTTGGTTTAGCTTGACTGGATACTTTTGAACATTTGAGAGCTTTCTACAATTTTACTATTGTTGCCACGAGGATAAATGTTTAAATTAGTGGCGTTCTCCTGTTGGGCTAACTCACCTGTTGTTTTACTGCCTCGTTGATTGTAATGTGAACAGTTTTTATTTTTTCAACAATATTCTCATCCCCAAAGTTATGAATTATTCTCACCCACCCTCCCAACATTTGATTTTACAAACAAGTACTGAAGCGCTACATTCCTAATCTGTGAGTTCATTCAACCTTTAAACCCTGGGAAAGTTTGTTTTTTACTGACTGCATGAGATTTAAGTAACTGAATATTTTTACGTTGAAAATTAAATTCTGTTACAGGCAATACGGAAAGTATTTGATGTGTGTATTTCTTATTTAAATAAATCTTTGTGTATTCAGGTACAGCTTGCATGTGTTTACAGTCTGAATAGTGTTTTCTTTCAGCGTGCCAGTGACCTGACAGGTACGACTGGTTGGACTCCAAACGGGTAAAAAACAGAAAGCTGGCAAGTTGCTACGTTCAATCCTGTCTGGTGTGTCTTAATAAAGCCCTTTTAATAATTTTTGAAACGTGGGATGACGACGACGTTCTTCGGCGCGGAAGTGAGGACGCGGTCGACACATGCTGCTTCGAAACACACGGGGTATATTTTAATATCTTTTTAATGTCAGGTTCAACAGAACAAACATTGCATCCTCGTACGAGGTTTTCATGCAACAGAAAAGTAGTGCAGGAATAGGGGAAGGATAAAAGAGGAGGAGGGGCTTATTTTATTTTCTTCAAGACAAGATACAAGTTCGTTGTAAGAGGCAGTGATAATAGAAACACAACAAAATAGGAATAAACTGTAGTGGGTCAGGAAATTCTGACTGTTTCTTATCCTACCAGCAGAAGGCAGTGATACTTAAGGATCCCCAAAGCAGAGATGCTGCTGGATAGGCAGTTCCTGTTCAAAACATTTGGTACAAGCTGACTTTTTTTAGATCCATGTCAGAGCAGTTGGACGCGGTGGCGATCAATTAAATATTGAATAAAACTAAAACGGTAAAGATAAATTGATTTGACAGAGTAAAATACATTCTTTGCATTGAGAGGGCAACTGTAATCTGGATGCACTGTGAGACGTTTCAGAGTGGTTCCGGCACCGATGTCTTGTTAAAACTTTCAACAACCCACATTTTGAGGTGTTTTTTCTTGCTGTCAATTAGGTGCCCTAAACATGAACCTTAAAGTACCAATGAAAACTGAATCGCCCTTGAAATCCCCAGACGAGAACAAGTGTACGGCATCCTTTGTTCTCCTGAAACGAGCCTTTTCGTGCGACTGCTCTGCAAGCAGACCAATCTGGGCGCTCGGAAAAGCGTTCAGCATAAGAGTGATGAACAAGCCCTTAGTGAGTTCTCTGTCTGTCAGAGGGAGAAAAACAGATTGGATGGAGGGAGCGGAGGGAAGTGGAGGCTGCTCCACAGCTCTGAGGAATACTCATTTTTGAGAGCTGCAGAGCTCCAAAAATGTATCGTCCTGCATAAACTGTGGTTGTGAAAGTAGCCCGTGTCTTGCTTGTGGGATCATGCATTATAGTAACAGGTTACAACTATCTTAAGTTTACTGCTCGATATTAAAGAATTCTAACATACTTACAGTAACTTGCAAAATTGTTCGTACCTCATTAACTTTTCTTTTTTTTTTTTGATTTTGACACATTACAACCACAAACTGCAATGTACTTTATTGGGATTGTACGCGACAGATCAAAACAAAAGTTGCGCATAATTGTGAAGTGGAAGAAAACCATAGGACGCCAACAATTTCCTTCCATCATCACCACCATGTTGTCTGTTTTAATCGAACTCTACGTCGTTTGCCTGTACAGTCCGGTTCGATTCAGGAGGAGCGAATGGGCAATCGAACTCTGCTCCGTCTAAAAACCTAGACATCGTTTTGGTTGAAGTGAACTCTGGTGCGGTTCGAATGGATTTGTGAACGACAAGCAAACCAGAGACCGCTACAAAAGTAGGAAGCAGATTATAGCGCATGGCATTCTGGGTAAATGCAACCAAAGCAAACGCAAGAGTCGAACACTAGCAGGAGAAATGGCCTGTAGTCTTTTACCAACAACCAAAGTGAAATTTTACAACCACTTAAATCAGACGCTACCCCATTTTTGTTTACGTTCTCTAAAGTTGCACACAGAGAATTTTGTTAAATGGGGGAATTTATTCAAAATAGTGATAATATTGATGCCTGTATCACATCAATACTAGCCTGGCAGGTACTTTAGATTAATATCCCCACTTGAAATTTCACATTTTTGTATTGTAGTTTCTCAACTCTACCTTAAAACAGATTTTGTTTCAATTTGCTCCCAAATGACAATTTTCTTTTGCCATTTCTTTAGTAAAAAAAAAAAAAAAAAAAAAAAAGACTTGCCCAAATCCTGCCCTAGCTTTTAAGAAACATAATTCACAGGAAAAACTACAAAAATGTTCTTACAGTCATAAGTTTGACAATGTTAGAAAAATGCAGCATCGCTCACCTCTAGTTTTTGAGTGTTTCCGCCAGTGATTCTTGTTGCAGCGCTACCACAGGCGAGGAGGTGAACAGGTTTTTCAAAGCGTTTGGTTCCTTTCCCAGCGCAGTATCAAAGCAAACGGAACCATCTGAAAATGGAACAAATGCTCCCCACTCAACTCGAGTACCAGACTGTTATTTTTCTAACGCCACCTAAACTGACGGTCAAAAGAGGAGCGTCGATCAAGAGAAGTAACTTTGGAGATGCTGGAGAAATCTAGCCAGCAAGATTAGAGAAGACAAAAAAAAAACACTTAAGTTTTTAGCTTATACTTAAGTATTACACTTATTTTTTTTTCCATTTTTTTTGGTTGTAACATGAGAAAATGTGAAAAGCTTCAAAGGGATGCGAATATTTTCGTTTTTGCAAGATACTGTATTATTAAGAAAACAACACAACAAGGTAATACTGTAAAAGTTAGCTTCAAGCACACAGTCAGAATTCACACATGCACACGCACACACACACACACACACACACACACATTCAGATTGAAAGCACAGCCGTACTCTGTAAATACATGGCGGTAAAACAACGATATGTGCTACTGGTGCTGTTGATCGGATGCATCATGAGATCCTCTTATTTCACTGGGAATTAATATCCTTCATTTTGAGCAAAATCCATTAAAAAAAATAAAATAAAATTACACGCCGTTCACTCTCTCAGCCGTTGTAAACTGGAATACAGTCATCTCAAACAAAATATCAAAGTAAAAGCACATTTAGAGTAAAAATTAATAAATAAAATCACATGAAAAAAGGAAAAAAATATGTACAAATGAAGGGGGGGAAGTAAAATGGTAATAAAAAAAAACACCAGTCGATATTCACAAAAACAAAAAATCAAAAGGGATCTTAGGCCTTCTTTTTCACAGCGAAAGATCATACAGCGATAAAATCCCAACAACTCCCACTGAGATCGGAACAGGAAGCTACATAATACTGCCTTTCGTAGTATGTGCCACACAGTGAGTGAAGACAAACTGAATCCATCTTATGATACACAGAAACATACAGTTATGTACATGATAATATACACGCGCGTCGGAGGTGAACTCCAGAGCCTCTCTCATCTCCGTTCTCATCCTGATCCGGATGCAGACAGTCTTGAACTCCGTCGGTCCCCTGCTGGACCCCGACACCGTTATGTGTGTAAGCATGTCCCTTCGTTTACCCCCCCCCCAAAAAAAAATCCCCTTAAAAAATACAAAAGTAAATTGATGAAATTCCTACTCTCTCCTCTGCCTCTCTGCTGGACAAGAACTAAGCAGATATGAGATGTGAATCGTCATGCATTGATTTCAGGGATGCTCTGAATAGCAACAGAAATAGAGAGGAGGGCGGTGGGGGGGGGGGGGGGTAAAAACAAGCTCGCAGCAGGATGTGGGGGAGGGGCTTTAGAACTGGGAGGCGGAGCTGGGGTCGCACTGGAGTAGCCGGACAATGGAGGGGTCGCTTTTGGCACCTTTGATAAACTCCTCCAGGGACAATTTTCCTGCAACAGAAGAGAAACAAAGAGACATTATTTTCCAGGATCTGGATACTGCTATTATGTATAATTTACAATAAAAGGGACCTAAAAAAAAAAAAAACAATTTGAATGAGTCACTATGGTGTTGGAACTGCTGCGTTTGTGCTCATTTTACATCTGAGATCCTGACTGGAAATCATTAGTCAAGTAAAAACCAGCCCCTTGTGAAGCGTACGGTCTGTACGCCTCACTTCGTTCAGAGGGTCTGGGTTCTTAGCTACTGAGAAGCGATTTCTTCCAGGAGGCACTGAGGTTTGAATTTTACCCAGTCCCTAACGTTTGTCCATGACGTATGTAAGGCGCCAGTTTAATGCTGAGAAGCTAACAGGAAGCGTGGCCAAAACGGACCGAACGGCTTCCGCTGCCTTTGCCAAAACCTCCAGGTGGACTACAATTTGCTCACAATGTCTCCTTCTGTTTGCCGACTGGCTGACCTCTACTGGAGGAATCCAAGTGAATGGGAGAAGGCCCAGACTGAGTGTTAATCAAGAGCCAAAACAAAGCAAGATTTTTTTTGTTACAATATATTGAAACTACCATGGAAATTAGACCCTGCTCATTGCTTCAGAAGTGAGGAAAGTTACAAAATCAGCAGAGGATTGACACTTTATCCGCCTACAGTACAGCAACAACTTTGTATAAAAGCAGAAAAAACTTCTCTAATTTTGCAGCAAGCATTCACTCCCAGAAAGAGTTGAGAGAGCTGCAGAGTGCCAGGGTCATGTAAGGTCAGATCATTAAATTATAAAGAAAGTCCTAGCTAAGTCCAATATTCGCATAACATTTAATTAGAGAAACTCACTGACTGAGTCGTTTAAATTTTCAGTTAGATTTTAGTGGAATTTGACTTTACTAAATTATCCAAACAGAAAGCTACTTGTCCTTATCTATGAAACAGAGTTTGAATTGGATCACGGACAGAAAATAATTACTAAACCAAGAAATTGTTTAGCAATTAAAAATAATAATAATAATAATAAAATCCTCTCCCCTTTGAACCCATAGTTTTAATTGCTTAAATATTTTTTATTTGCGTTTGTGAACGCAGCTCTTTTATACGAATTTATATTAGAGCCATTATAGATGGAAAAACTATTTTTCTAGAAAAAAAAAGTTTACATTTCTGAGTTTGGAAAGTCAAAAAATTTGCTAGAAAGAAAATCTGAAACTTTGAGATTAATCTCAGAAATATCTGACAAGAAAATGTGAACATTTCTGAATGTTAACAATTTCTAGTTTGGAAATTTCCAAGTTTTTTCTAGCAAAATTGCAACTTTTTAAACTCAGACATTTCTAAGTTTTTTATGAAAAATGTCAGATTTTTTGGGCAGTAATTTACTACTTTATCTACAATAACCCTAGTACCCCGTCATACTATCCACTGTTTATGATGGAAAAAGAAGCATGTAAAAGAAATATTTGGTCATAATAAATTCTTCTGCTTTTGTTTGATATGGTTTTTACCTTCTTTGAAATAAACTAGTCATTTTTTTAATAAAAAGCTGAAGAACAAAAATAATGTTTTTCACCTGTTCCCCCTAATTTGTTGTGCTTTTACCTAGTCTAATAATTAGCTTATTATTACCTCTGTTGGATAGTGGACCAAAATCTAAAATCTACGCCGCTGCACAAGCTCTTGCTCTAAATAAAATGAGCTAATTTCACAAACCAAATAAAAAATAAAAAAAAAGAAAAAAGCAAAACTCCCTCAGTCCTCATCATTCATCCCTCGCTCCAGCGGTGCCCCCCCCACCTCACCGTCATTATTGAGGTCCATTTGTCTGAAGATCTTATCCGTCCTCTTCTCTGGCGTGGACTCATCCTCTGGCATCTTCATCACGGATGACACCATCTTGTAGATGGCCTGAAAGCGGAGAAGGAGAGAGACGGAGGAGGCGGTGGCAGGAGAGGAGAAAACAGAGTGAATCTGAGCCAGCAGGGAGCCATTACGGAGACTTAGCCGAGGCACAGCAGAGATGAAAAACAGGGTCACTGCGGATCTCTGGGTGCTAATAAACCTCCTCTGACTGCTGCTCACTTGCGACAACATTTGTAACTCCCGGGATCTCGGCACCAATCAGGAGAATGCTTGTGCCATCCATGAATCACACGTGCAAGCATGAAGCGCGTACGTCTGCGTCGGTGAAAAGGCAGAGGGGGAACGGGGGGCGGGGAGGGGGAACGGGGGGGTTTGACCAGCAGAGCTTTTCTGGGGGGGTTTGACCAGCAGAGCTTTAGGGTATTGATCTGATACATCTTTATCTGTTGACCGATACGAGCGCCTTCCCGTCCCCCGTTGGCATTAAATTAACCTCTGTACCGAAGCATGAAAGCCCAGAGTATCAGCCGGGCTCGCAAAAGGATTTAGAATCAGTTTACGTCGCCATTAATTCTCCACCTCCGGGAGGGTGGGGCCGTGAAACCGACCGTAGATCACGTCTCGCAGCGATATCAGAGAGGAAGAAAACACATTTTAAAGTACGAGATTTCCAAAGAGAAAAATGAAAAAGTGAAAGATGTTGCCGCGCCTAGAATATTGTTTCCCAGCATTCGCCGCACTTTTGATACACCGTGCGATGTTACAACCACGGCCTTCAATGCGCTCGACGCTTTCCCTCCCGCTTTTGCTTGAAAGAGAGTGAGCGATAATTTGTCTGGGAGCGAGAGAAAATGTCTGTCACATCTACAGTATAATACAATTCAGCTAAATAAATTATAGAGAATATATTTGTAGATCAACATTGAGAAGAAATTCTGCAGTGTTTTATCGTAACTTAGAAACGAAGCACAAAGAAAGATAAGTTTTGTGTAAATGTTAGCAAAGCTAGCTAGCTAATATTAGTAATCTGACAAAATTATTTACTTGAGCATATTCTGAATGTTTTATGGAACTAGTTTTCATTTCTTGTCAGCTATTTGCCACCTAGCTTGAGGCGCAAGCTAACGTCACCTAATAAAGCATATGAGGGTTGTGAGCAAATGCAGTATTAACTTTGAGAGACAAGGAATGTGGTGACAACTTGGTCTTAAGTTTATTTTTTTCTCATGATATATGAGACTGGCCACATGAAGCATAACTTTGAGTTACATCGACATTAGCTAATGTTAGCTGTGCCCAGCTCCCAAAGTTAAAGCTACACACCGAGGTGGCTACGGCTATTTTGGCTCTGAGGTGTTTTTATGGGAATGTGGATCTTTCAGATGAATTTGAGAAGAATTTTGATCATGTTTCATATTTTATTGTGTCGTGTAATGTGAGTCTTGGTTTCGAATTGGTCTCAGCCCCTAACTGTCTTTCTTTTAGGCTGTCTCGACACACTCTGGTCTTGATTTTCACATGTTTTTGGGTTACGTAGTCTTGACTACAGTACTAATTAATCATGCCAAGTCTGCTCCCAAAATGTGACTGATAATTATCCTATTCTTTAGTTGACCACACTGTGTCAGGTTAGGATGTGTAAAGTTAGTCCGCTAATGAGCAGCCAAACAGGTTTATGGGAGCATTTTCTCCTTCTGCTGGCACACAATTACACAATGGCCCCTCTTCTCTCCTTTCTATATAACATAACCTCTATGAGCTCAGGGATAATCCCGCTATTCTGCACACTCGGGGATAAACGCTGGTTAAATTTAACTTGCTAATCCAAGAGAACTATAAAACAGCCACACAGACTTGCACACAACACACAGCAGTGATCCTCAGCGCATTGTCTCAATGCATATCACTGAGGAACCATGGTGCTTCATGGTCTATCTGAAGGTTTCTGTAACAAGTACTCTGTTTCTTCTTTGTAATAAAGAACTTTAGTATGTAGGTTTACATGAATTAAAGCTGCAGCTGCCAGTTAGAAAAAGGGATTTAATGCAAAGATTTGCAAAACTAAGACTACCACCCCAACTGTGAAGAATGGGGGTGGCAGCATCGTTTTATGTTAGTGTTTAGCTGCAGGAGAAACTGGTGCAAGTACGGAAATATTGAAGCAAGATCTCAAGACTTCAGCCTGTTAGTAAAAACTTCAGACTTCAGATTTCATTTTGTACCCAAGTAAAAACTTGGGTGCAAAATGAACAATACCTGAAAGCATAGTGTGAAATTATTTAGAGACTGGAATAATAGCAATCAAGTCAATGTTTTGGAGAGGGCATCACCAAGCCCAGATGTCAAATCTCATGTGCTAGCAGAACTGAAAAGGTGTTTGTGAGAGCAATGTTACCTGGAAACATGACACGATTTCACCAACTACGTCTGGAGGAGTATGCTATAATTCCAGCAAACAATTATGAGAAGCTAGTGGAAGGAGACCCAAAAGGTTTAAGCCTTTAACTATCACGACGACACCGGTGTCCTTGTGGACCCATTGACTTGGATTTAAGTGTTTTTGGATAACAGTTAAAGGATTTTGATCCAAGTTACAGAGTTTAAAAAGCAAATGCAGCAATTTATCATGTAAAAATGCTATCCTTTCATTTTGTGCTCTTCAACTCTTACACCTTGGGTCTCTTTCAAATTACATCTGCTATGACCAAACTTTTTTTTCTGAGATCAATCTGAACTGGTAGCGGTCATTGAGCCTCAAGCAAGATGCTCTTGTTTTTTATTCTGACAGATAGAAAAAAAATGGTAATCTGACCTAAAACAGGAAAAAAAAGGTTTTAAATCCACATAGAGAAAATCTTATGTCTTTTTGTAAATATCTGCTTTCAACTGCATTGTTTTCTCAAAATATATATATTGAGAAAACTGTATAAAATATACATTTTAAGAAAATGTATATTTTCTCAAAATTTTGAGAAAACAATACAGAAAATATCTATAAAAATAATCTGCGTTTGTGGTCAGGATCTCAGATATTGCAGGGGTCTTTGCTTGGAAGCTCATATTATTTACCAAAAGTGGACACTAAATGTAGAAAAGTTTTTAAAAAAGTCATTATTTAAGTCTGATAATGACTCAAGAAAGATGTCCCTTGAAACTTTCTGGTGGCACAACTGGGATAGTCCACAGCTGAGTGCATGAACCATGAATCCTCCTACTGCAAAACTTTACTCACCTGAACAATCTCCAGCATCTCCTCACGGCTAATGTATCCGTTTCCATCCAGGTCGTACATACTGAAAGCCCATTTCAGCTTCTGCTCCAGCTTCCCCCGTGACGTGACGCTCAAGGCGATGATGAACTCCCGGAAGTCTATCGTCCCATCGCCGTTGGTGTCGAAAGTCCGGAAGACGTGCTCGGCAAACTTGGAGGCATCTCCGTAGGGAAAGAAATTGGCATAGATCTTTTTGAACTCCTCCACATTCAATGTTCCACTGGGGCAATCCTTCAAGAAACCCTGGAATAAAGAGATTAACACTTCATTTTAACTTTAAGTTAAAATACTTTTGACAGATATTCTACTGGATGGATAGACTAACGGCTAATATTCTAAGTTTAAGCAAGAACTCAAAAATGCCTTTTGGTGTAAGTAGCCTTCGAGCAGTAAAAGTTTTATGAAATGTGAATGGATTTGCAGTAGATCTGTTGGAAGGGAGCTTGGTCTTATACAGCTGAGGGCAAAAGCTATATCTTTGTTCAAAGAAGTAGACACATTTAATAAAGCCTGATTGTGCTGTGGAAGCAAAGGGAAGTAAAAGTCCCATCAGTCTTAGGCTTTGTTAGAGATGTTCTTTTAACAGACCTTGAAGGTAGAACCAAAGAGGTGACAAACCCGTCTCAAATTTGAAACCAAGGAATTAGGTTCTGGAAATTATAAGAGAAATTCTTTCGCATGAAGGCTGAGAGTTCCTGTGGCAGTGGAGTTAATCCATCTTTTTTATTACCCCGTGTCTGGGAAATTTTCTGGGTCGTAAAAGTACACCGGTGTTTGCCCGGGCTTTCTAGCCCAAAGCTCCGATTTACAGCCCATGAGCTTCCCCTCCAAAAGAATACGACCTGGACACTTTTTCAGAAAAGTCAGAGTTCCTCAACATCCTGTTGAATAAGTAGTAGTCATGTGAAAAAAGCTGGTCTCTCTAACATCTTTTGACACAGTGGTATTTAGTAGCAAGGGTTTTTATTATTATTATTATTATTATTATTATTATTTTTATTTTTTTTTTAAGGTAGTGCTCAGACAGGAAAGTGGGTTGTGACAGAGAGGGAAGACATGCGGTAAAGGTCAACGGGCCAGGACTCAAACCCAAAGAGCTGCAGAAAGACGATTGTAGCAGCTCATGAGTCTTGTAAAGGATTTCAAGAGGTCTACAAGAATTTTAAAACACCTGCCAACATTCCTTGGTCTGACAAGTTCACTCTGAAAGCAGACCACTAAAAGTTGAAGAAATAACCCAAATGGCTGCTTTCACCTCTGGACCTTCTAGAGCTCACTGAAAACTATTCAAACCAGTACTATGATGCCATAGGAGCATGTTAGTTTTACTCAAGGTTACCATTACCAACCCATCGACACTAATGATTACTCCATTATACCCGCATTCCACAATACAAAACAGACAAACCAATCTAATGATCCTGCAGGTGTCTATAGCCCCTTTCTTACAGGCATCTCTTTAACCAGTTCTTCCTTAGTCAGCCTCTGCCAGGTTCATCTTCATTTGTGCATCTTGCACGGTTCCTTTCCGAATTGTTGGAACCACCTTGTTAAGCCGCGTATTGCGTGCGATCAATTTGATTGGGAACAGACTGCATTCATTAACTGGCGAAGGGTCAATCGATGAGCGAAGGCGATACTTGCAAACTTCTCGAACAACAACAGGTCAAGCACCATTTTCAATCTGCATCGAGACAATAGCAGTTAGTGATATGGGGAGCTAAAAACTGGTAATTCCACGGACAAACCTTGAGACCCAAACCCTTTTCATCAATTGCGATGAAAGAGTCCAAACAGCGTCAACTGGAATGGGCAAGATGCACCAAACAAATACTGACCGCCTTCATTGGACGGACCACAAATCCTGTGCGCTCACATTCCCACATTTCCACCCATGTACCTGAACATATTCATGCTCAAATAGTAAGATATACCTGAATGGTATTAGCCAACTTGGCTTAAACTGACCTGGCTAGACAGAGACTTGACACTGGAGAAGGGGCTTATAAGGACGTTTAACTGACTTTTACTTTGCTTTAACCTGACAATGATGTCCATCTAATTATATACAAATCTTGATATATTTTTGTATATAATATCATAAGACTCTGAAATAATGTTTCAAAGGAAACCTAATGTGTGGATAAAAGGAGATAACTGATGCGATCAACCTGGCTAGACTTGCACTTGGTCATTCCAAGGGTAAATCTAGAGGATGCTGCTCTGCCACTGACAGAGACAAATAAGTCAAGGCTGCTGCCAGATCGCTGATGAAACATGGCTCTTCAGAAAAAGCAAGGCCATCCAGGCACACGCCCTGTAGAATACTCACTGCCTCTTCAACCATATATAATTTGTTACCAGGTCCGTTCAGTTTCTGTACTTTCCATACAATTTACTTTTTAAAAGACCAAAATCACTAGGTTTCCTGCCGTGCCTTTATCATTTGTACTGTTTTCTCCTCTTCTCACTCTGAGTAGAGCTGACCTTGTGAGAGAAGAATAGTTGGTTTGGATTTTAGATGACAGAAATTAGAGTTTAATTCAAACTTGATTCATTCGTTTTGAGCAGCGCTCGCTCCTGCCCCGGAGATCCTGGGAAGAGAAAACGGAAACCAGACTCTGGAGGGTGGCTTTTGAACAGAGCAGAGTATTTATCATAAAATAATGCAGTTACTATACTGGGGTTTTCCATCAAATCAGTTCCAGTACTAGTGAAACCGGTTGTTTACTTTTTTCACCAGTAAAGACTTAGGTTGAGGGAATTAAAAAGACTCCAACTTTAAGAAAGAACAACTTTCATCAGGGGCTGGGTATGAGCATATGGGAACCAACAACCGTTTCCAATTTTGGGAGTGTCATTTTTAAACCTTGTAGGTTTACAAACTTTAGGCAATACAAAAAAAAAACCAATCATCTTTAGAGCTTTAGAGCTGGACTAATTTCAACAGTCTCTTATCCTGGTACATGGTAAATGTAGGTCAGAGCACTGCTTGAAGCTGCACTCACAATCATTATTTTAAGCTGAATCTATAAGCAGCATTTTGGGCCCTTGTTCATAAACACCAGCAGGTCTTCTGGTATCACCATAGCGCTGATAATAGCTCATGTTTAAAATTGTGTGTGGAGCTCCTGTTTGCTAAAGAAACCAGAATCTAAAGAGCCATCATCAAAAACACAGCTTTGCTTGAATAGTGCTATGAAAGAAGGTAAAGGTGATAGTAGGACATTTGCCTGTAAGAACAAAAAGGCAAATCCATTTAGGTAAACTGTTTCCCTCTGCAGAAATTCAAAATACAACAGAGCTAGACTCAAGCATTTAGTGAAAAAGAGTTTCAAGTATCCAAGACGACTATTATACTTCAAACATCACTATAATCCCTAATTTCATTGCGAGGATCTTTGCAATTACTATTATTTTAAGATATTGCGGCACTAGTGGCCTTTATTGACAATAGTCAAACAGGAAATGCTCAGAGACAGAAGGGGAGGAGACAAGCAGCAAAGGTCCCAAGATTGGGAATTGAACCCCCAACAACTACTCTGACTTAAAGGTTACATACATAGTGCACTCGCTCTATAACGACACAATTCACTACACCCATGTTACCATCATTAGTACAGGGCGTACAATACATCTCCACCATGATTTTAAACTCTCTTTCATGTACAAAATGGGAGGTTTGTACATGTCTACCACAGCTTAGATGGTAGACATGGTGGTGGCATCATCATCATACGGTGGGTGATGCTTTTCTTTAGCAGGGACATGAAAACTGCTCATGATCGATAAAAAAAACAAAAAAGGAAATTATCTAAATACAGAACAGTCCAAGAAGAAAACTAAACCAAAACTGTAGCAGCTACCTGCTGGTGACCCAGTGTCATGGCCATGCGTACCTTGTACCACTCCTGCAGCTCGTGGTCGGAGAACTCCGTGTTCTCCCGGAGGTCCTGCAGCATCTCGGGCCGCAGCTTGCTGTTCTGTTTCCCCATGGCAACGGGACAGTTTTTGTTGTCCTTTCACTTGACGACAACGCTGTCTTGTCGCAGAAGCCAGGCCGTGTTCCACACCTGCTGGGCAGAAGTAGCGAAACAGGAGGTCAGGAGTCGCAAACACGAGGAACAGACGAAAAGATTTGTGTGATAAATTAGTAAACAAGCACAGTCAGAGATGGTTTTAAACCTCTCGCGAACTTAACACAGTGGCAGGGGCAAAAGGGCATGTGGAGTCACTGCTACCCCGCTAGTGGGGTCAAATGAACACCATCACTTGAGACCGCAGGAGGGTTAAAAATAGACTCTTGCAGATTAAGGACGGCAGAAAATATGTATTTCTGCTCCATTCAAGCACAGTCACGAATCAAACAATGACGTTCTTTCTACTGTAATGAAATCAACGCGAGCCTTGTTACAGGAAAATGTCCCAATCCCCCATGACACAAGATATTATGCAAGTCAGCAAATGTTGAAGCGCTGCCTGGCCGGCACAAAACATTAAATAATCCCGCAGCCACTGACGTCAGGCACAAACCCGCTGATCACATTTGGACAGGGTCTATCCGGCCAGCTGAGTTTGGGAAATCAGCTGTCTGCCGCGAGCGCTGCTGTGTTCACGTCTCTTAATCCTTATCTCAGCACAACCTGTCGGACAAAATGCGATTTCAGTGATTTAATTATGCAACGACACCGCTAAAGATAATGTCCTTTTGTTTTTTGTTGTTTGTTTTTTTCTCTCATGATGACGGAGCGAAAATATCAGATGTATTTCATTGCGAATGCAGTTCTGGGTTTATTTTAGTCAGAGTGCAATGAGGGATGTCTTACAAACCCAAATCAACTTGTTTTGGTTGAATCTGTGCAAGAGAGTCAGAACAGAAAGTGTTTTTTATTTTTTAATGTAAACCTTTTACACTTTTAAGAGTGAGAATTTTTAGAAATGTCACCTACTTGAGAAAAATGGTGCAAATACTACATATTCTCTGTGAGTTTACTACAAGTCTGCTAACAGAGGACAGGACTCAAATGAGGAGCTAGAGTGCATGGATGGATGGATGGATGGATGGACGGACGGACGGACGGACGGACGGACAGACGGATGGATAGGGGATATATTGTAGTAAAAAAAGTCTGCTCTGATTTTCCTCCACACGTTTGAACCAATGGAAATGATTGGATTCCAGACTCCTCCAGACTGCTCAGGGTCCCTGGATGTTGGAAGAAGAGTCAAAGAGCATGTGTAACACATAAGGGCTGCAGCGTGGGCGGTAACAGTGTTTACTGATGCCTGGCGAGCGCTTCATGCGCACAAAGAAACAAAACCCACACGTCCCTCGCCTCTTTGCTCGGCTAATAAAATTAGACTCATATTAAATGGCTCATCCCGGAGGCATTACAGTTAAAGGCAGGTGCACTGACAGGACTGCCAGGAGCCCGTTTCTAGGCTGTTGCAGGCAGAACTGTCACCAACTGTTGGATCCAACCCTATAACTGCATTAGTTCTTAACAGCTTTTAAACAACAAGTAGGTGTTAGAAGCAACACTCAAGAGATTTTGGTCTAGTCTAATCACTGGTGGAACCTACAGATGAATAGAACATGATGTCAATTTACAGCCTGCTGCTCTCCAACTGGTAGAATGGGCGAAGGCAATTAAGTCAAACGCATGAATAACTGTCTTTCCTTTGACAATATAATTGGATAATTTGACATTTCAGAAATAAATTGGCTTAACAGAAACATGGCAACTTAAAATTAACTCCCTTTTTTTGACACAACGTTTTGGTGCTAGATTGAGGTATTTCTTTTGCTGTATCAAAATTGGTTTATTTCACAAAACCACAATGGAAAAACTTTTTTCACATCACGAGTCACATGACCAACAATAAAATGTTGCCACTGGTGCAAACCACGAAAAAGACAACAGGAAGTAGCAGCATCATGCTTCTTAATGGCTTATTGCGTGAACAAACGTATGCATGTGTGATTTTAATTGCGTTTCATAGTTAACGGGAAAAAAAACTTGGCTAGTGACAAGATTAAATGCAAACCAGATGCCTTGATTCACAAAATAACTTTATTAACCTATTCAACATTTTTGTTGCTAGCAGACAATCGAAAGGCTAGAGTGTTATCCTGTCACAAAAATCTTTAAAAGGTTAAGAAAGATGTGAAACAATTTTCCTCTAATGGTAAGTTTCTCCACCGTAGGCGCATTTAGCAGCACATACATAAGCGCAATTGACATCGCTCAGACCCTCCTTCTGGCTCTGATTAGTTGTTTCTGAACAAGATGTGTAATTCTGTAGATGGCAGCAGGACCACAGGAAGGAAGCAGAAGAAGTTGACTTTTTTCAGATTATGTCTCTCATATTATGAAGCCCTAGGCGTAAATTAAACCTGTAGGTCTCTTCACCTTAACCGGCATCACTTATCACCACGCCTTCGTCCCAGCCAACCAGGACGCCCCACCGTTCCACCTTGATCCAATCACCTGGCAAGAGCTCCTTTAAAAGGCGAAACTACCACAGATCCAGTTGCGCTTCAGGTACCATGAACTTCCCCTTTTCAAACCGCTAGCTCATTCAACACACTTCTTCAACCTTTACGTCTAAAATCTCCTTTTGTTTGCCTCCCTTGTCCATGTCATCCTTTTCCCACGTTAAATAGACTCGCTCTCCAAAAGCCCTGTAACAGATTTAACGGAGCTCAAAAGACAGATTTTCAGAAAGAAACAGAGTGTAAAGTGACGGGCAGACTGCCAGAAGTTCACAAGCTAAAACTACACAACAAAATCCTGTTCAAACACAGCGACCATTTATATATATATATATATATATATATATTTTTTTTTAAATCTTTCTTAAACTAGCTTTAACCTATGGAAGCTCCGAGTCTGGCAATCACAGCACGCCCTCAGCAGCATCCTGCAGCATAAAACATTAATCCATCTTTCCCCGTCTGAGTGCCCTGTTGTTGGTGTTCCGTCCTGCTGTAAGTCGACCCAAACGCAGACTCCGAGTACATCTGTCATGGCGTTCCACAGCTGCTGCTAAGCAGGTCGGCGACCTCTTGGCTGACTATTCTTGCGCAGAGGTGAAAAAAGGAGAAAGAGACGGAAAAGAGGGGAGAAACAGGACATACGGATGGATGACGCGAGAACAAAAGATCGTGAAATGGGTGAGGACGATAAAGGTGGGAGTAAATAATTTCCACCAGAGAGAAATGATACAAAGTTGTTGTTTAGTTTGGACATTTTAAAACCATCATGACACAGCTTTTCAAATATGGTAGCAAGTTTTCATTTCAGTTCTAAAACAGTCAGTATGTAATCAGCAGGAATTGCAGCATTCGTTCCCTTTGATTTTTCCAAAAAAATTTTTTATGTCACAACAAACTTGTAAGTATTTTAATCAGAATCTCATGTAAACCATGGAGAGCTATGTACAATAGTAAAGTTAGAGGATATTTCTCTTCAAAGGGCCAGGGTGCTAAGGGAGACTCAGAAATGTGGACAATTATACATTTTAAATTAGATTTTTTTTTTTTTTAAAGAAAATCCAATCTGTTTTCCAATTACAATTATACAACACAAGTTAAAATAACTTATTGAAATATTAGTCACCATGCTCATCTTTCTGGTTGGCTGCCTTTTGAATTTATGAAGCTACATCGCTTCTTAAGCTAGCAAGCTAGCATAGCAAGTGCAAAATGAACAAATTTCTTGCAAGAAAAACAATCATATGAACCATTGAGATAAGGTAATATATTATAGACATCAGATTAAGAAAATCATAATATTAATCTAATGTCTACTTTTTAAAATACATTTTATATTTCCAATTCTATGTATTTGTTAATATTTAACTAGCTTATTCAACAAATAAGCTATTTTCCCTTGGGGATCAATAAAGTAAATTCTATTCTACTCCATATATTATGTGATAGTCCAATTTTCTACCACAGAACTCATGGCCAATTTAACTCAGAAGATATGTGGCAGTATTTATGCTAAATAAATGTAATAATTATTAAAAAGTGAATAAAAGTAAGCAGAAAAAAACAACAAAAAAAAACATTCTAAAAGTCTTGCAACCCAAAAGTTGTGGGTTTGAGTCCAGCTTTCTTCTGTCACATGTCTACGTGCTCATGAGCAAGGCACTTGACCTCATACGTTAATTCCCAATCTGGGAATCGGCGTATAAATATGTGTGTGCCTGTGAGTGGAGCTGGGTGAATGTGGCAGTAGCGTAAAGTGCTTTGAGTGGCCAGTACGACCAGGAAAGAGCTACATAAACTCAGTCCATTTACCATTTCAGTCGTGGGCTACAAGTCTGGCTTTTATGCTAGAGTGGCAAGAAAAAAGCCATAAAAAGTTCTGTTTACATCTCTTCACAAGCCGTGCATGGGCCACTGCAAACGTGTGGAGGACGCCACTCTGAGTACATGAGGCATGTGCAACATTAACGATGGAAAATCTTGTAAGATGATTTGTAATGATCTCATTTTGTTGCATCACAGAAACCTCAGATTTTAAGGGTTGTAGTTTCAGCAATGCAGAGAAAGTTAACGCAGTTAGTCCATGTTAGACACTCTTCCAAATATTGAGCCGCTAAAGTCGGAGCAAGACGGATGTTTAAGACATTTTATAGCTGGCGAAAATGTCCTGACCCCTCTCATTAATATCCACCTCATTCGAACAGTTACAGCGTACAAAGTTTCTGCTAAGCTTCGTAGCGTAGCTCCTCAATCGAGCGGTCGTGTTACATACTGTATGCCACGGCCAAAGGTTAGCGTTTTGGTAAAACCAGATGTCATTGTATAAAACTTCAGTGCAGTCCAAGCCTACAACAAGCAATCGTTTCTCACTAGCAAAGGTTCCAGACCCTCTGTACGAAGCAAACGTAGAACAAGACGCTGGTTTTCACCAGCTACTGGAAAATGGAAGAGCTCACCATTTCGGACTTTGTTGGAGTACAGGTGGCATGAAATGCAAAACTTTCACTACTGGATCTCCACCTAAAGAACTTGTCTTCTTCAATTTGGAAAAGTTTTTAGTGTATTGAAGAAACTGACCTTTTCTTGAATCACAATAGCGCATAATCCAATGAAAGTTTACAGGCTGTACCTTTTTCTGTAATTGTCTCCATTTGTTTGCTTAGATAGGGGAAGCCAATTGAAAATGTGAAAAATATTTAGGTTAAATAATTAAACATAATTATTTAGCTTTGCATTTCACCAATTAAAGGTGATATTGAGGATAACTGACATGACAAGTAACAGTAAATCTTAATACATTTGACAAAAAACCTTTACCAGTTTACTTTTTTACTTTCGCCTCAAGTCGCCGTGGAACTTTTTCACCAATTTTATAATTAGACTTCATTTTATTTTTTTTGGGATGAAACCGCTTTATTGCCCAGGAAACCTCCAGAGATGCCTACAGCCCGACAGTGGACATGAGAAGTAATTTAGTTCCTGGAGTTGTATAAGCTGCTCCTTAAGGAGGACTGAGGCAGGTTTCATTGAAAGTCATTCAGGCCGCTGAGTGAAATCCTCCCACATTCAGCTGAAGTCATTTTTCTGGGCCGCGCTGTGAAATAGAATAACATTAAGCATATTGACTAACTGTGAAGAGAGAGGTACTGCCATTGTTGAAGAAGTGGATGACTGTTGCTGGGCCAATTTCAGATTTTTAATAAAAAAATTAAGAAAAAAAAAAGTCTGCTATGGAGCATCATTCCAGCTTAGGTTGTAATATATTGAAGAAAGAAAGCTTCATCGTGAAACAAAACATTCTTTTTAATAAAAGACTTCAAGTGAACATAGCTTTTCACCAACCTGTTGTTGGTGAAAAGCTAAAACACTCATCTAAAACAAGCAGTGTGAACTTTTGAATAAAAAAATATGCTTGATAAGTTAATTTATTTAATTTGAGGAACTGTTTAAATCAAGTAATTTTATTTTTATATTAGTAGTTTCGAGTTTTAAAAGTATTGCCTTGGGGTTTGTCTACATATACAAAGAAAATAAGCGTGGCTCTGTCTAAAATATTCATTTCAGACTAATGAGGCTAAATTATAAATGCTATTACTGGAGTTAGTAATTGTTCACGTCAATAAATATATTAAAGGCAAAAATAATTGCTGTAACTTGGGTTAAAAGCACAGTAAAATCTATTAGTTATTCAAAGTTTAAAAATTATTATTTAAGCCATCAAACGTTTTGTCATTTATTTTGGGTAAAAGTAGTTTATTTGCCGCACGTTTGTTTGAAACGTACATCTAAAAAAACTATTTTTTTTCACAACCTATGCTGTGGTGCTGTCAATCTTGTATATCATTTTATTTCACTTGTTGATGTAAACCGATTGTCCAATCATATGTGAGGGCGGGACCTAAGTGAGGCAGGTCAGTTTAGCCTGCGGGGTTCGGCTGCTAGTTTGCTGTGCTAGAAGGAGGCTGAAAGAGCTAAGCTAATGAGAAACGGTGATAATATACGTGCGGATGCAGAGTCTACTTTATTGCTTTGGACTGTTAAACCTCCGGGTGAGTGAGTACTTTCTGTAAATGGTTTCTGTGCGTAAATATATGACGCTAATCACGAGTTAGCATTTAGCATTTTCCCGCAGACTATTGGTATGAGAGTATATTATCCTTAGCCAGATATAAGAAACTAAACAAGAGACTTTTATCGCACAGTGGACCGAGAGGAATTCTCTGGACTCTTCTGACGTTGACTGAATGGTCGAGTTTTACCAGAGTTCTCCATGTAGCCGGCGCTGTGAAGCACCTTTCAACTCAGCTGTTCAGTGGTACCCGCTTGGTCACAGACAAGGCCTCATCTATGGAAGTAAATATGTGCCATCAGAATTTAAATTAAAAATGCATCTGAAACTTGAATGTTGTATATTTGTGCTTACTTTTTCAATAAAAACAATCAGTGTCATTATTTGTACATGTTTGCAATTTTCATTTGTTAAAAAAAATTCACATTCCTATTTCAAAGTGATGAAATTTTCAATATATATATTTTTTCAGTGTTAAAAAATTCAGCATATAAAAAAAATTCAACTTTTAAAAATTCAAATGCAATATTTTCAGTGTCCTAAAAATTCAACTTGCTCAAATTTGCTGTCTCAAATTCAGCGTCTTTTTAGACGCTGTACAAAAATGGCAAGGTTACTTCAGGTCACAGACATTAGCAATCGTTGTCAGATTTCAACACCCAGCCAATCACATGACCCAAGTGTCATATTGAAGAAATACCAGCATCACCGAAGCCAGCGACCATGGAGGCGAACGCAAACCCAACGGTGGATTTAATGCTTTCATATTTCTCTAGTATATTTTATTTTGCGCATGAAGTTTCATACATTATCTTAAAGCTTGATTTAAAATACAGGTTTCAGACAGAAAGGATCAGGAGAGGAACACTCTGCCGACCCGTTAGAACCTAAAGAATATCGAGAATTAATGTCGGAAGAGTTTACAGCCCCTCCCTGAAGCATACCAGGCAGTAATATTAGCTTACTACATTAGCGGTAGCATCTCCTGGAAAATTACAACTTTACTAAGACAACATACTAACAGCCCAGAAAGTCGCCACCGATCAGTAATCTTTAAAGATTCTAGACTTGGAGCAAGTGGTATTCCTTTTTGAAATAAAACATGGGAAAATTGGGTGTGGGACAACCAAGAGAAGGGGGGTGGGGGGTGGGGGTTTATACGCCAGCATTACATGGTGTAAGATTGTAAAGTTGAATTTTTTAACACTGAAAAAATATATATATTGAAAATTTCATCACTTTGAAATAGGAATGTGAATTTTTTTTAAATGAAAATTGCAAACGTACAAATAATGACACTGAATTTGTTTTTTAATTGAAAAAGTAAGCACAAATATACAACATTCAAGTTTCAGATGCATTTTTTATTCAAATTCTGACGGCACATATTTACTTCCATACTCATCCATCCCTCACACCTAAGCTAACTCAAAGGCCTCTGTGAGTAAACTATAGCAGGGGCGTTTATTTTAAAACTGATTAGCATTTGTTTCTCCTGTTTACCAGTAATTGTTTATTAGTGAGACGCTAACACAGTACTGCCATCGTCAGCTACATAAGCTTATGATGTGTGAAATAATTACAATGTCTTCAAATTTTTTAAGTTTACTGAAGTTATGCTCATTAAAATTACACATTTTAGTTTTAGTTTAACAAATTTAAACTTAAGTTTTTTCAATAAGGAGAACAAATTGGGTTGTACAGTAGGGTTCATTACGGCTGACTCAAAATGACCAAGCTTGTTGAGTTCTTTAAAGTTGAGATGTACAGCTTGCACTAACATTTAAAATTTTTGAAAAGTTTCCGTTTTTCCTTTTTTTTTTTTTTTTTTTTTTTTTTGAGGCAATGAGTTTGAATACATTCTTTTAGAACAAAATCCACTTATTGCGTCTTACAGCGTACAGAACTGGGGATTGAAGAGAGGAGGCAGGACTATAAAAAGTGGTAGAGGAGAAGTCAAAAGTCCAGTTTCAGACTTTGGAAAGCTGCTCCCTGTCAGCTGTTTAATGTCCTCATAGGAGGATAAAACGCTGCCTTCACTTCTCCTGCCAGCAGCTCAGGCATAACGGAGAAGCAGAGACGGAAAGAAAAAGCTGAAAAAGACCGGAGAAAAGACGGACAGCAGTGGGAGGGGGTCTGGAAGCGGTACGCATGGCTGGAGCAAAGCAGCAAGCACTCGTCCAAGCAAACTAGCGGGAGCCATCGATCCTTTTCTCTTTTTTTTTTGTGAGTATTTTCAACCTGTTGTCTCCCGTCGCTCTGTAAGGCCGGTGTTTTGAGAGCCCGCCTGAGACGAAGGGCAGCTCATGAGTTTCATCCCTTTTTATTTCCATTTCTTTCTTCCACCCACATCCCTTTCTCCCTCAGTTTCCTGTCTTTTTTTTTTTTTTTTTGGCCAAAGATTTGCTTTTGTTCCCTTCGTAGCTTCCTGGTGACCTGCTGATTGTCCCCGTCAAGTGAGAGAGAACGGATGGCCGCTGGTTGTCTGCCTTGTCTCACTCTGAGTGCACTCGGAGAGGATTTGTTGAAGATTTCGTGACCTTTTCAGGTCCTCTTCCACGTATCTGGCCCCGTTCTGCGGCTCGCTGATACGCTTGTTACGGCTACCTCTGCAGTTAGATTAAATCTTCCTCTGCTTTGTTCCGTTACACTCTCACCGACTGGGTCACACAAAGAAGCCTTCGTGAAAGAGAAAGCATTGGGGCTGGAGCAAACAGACTTAACAGTCCACACGGCGGGTCGCTTCATGGTGCCAGATGGCAATTTTTTTTTTTACATTTACCTTCAACAAAAAGTAGGTCATAAATTTAACATTTTGTAAGCAAATTTGCTTAATGGAAACCTCCCAATTACAAGATTTCAAGAGTTTGGGTGCTAGGATGAGGTGTTTGTTTTTTTTGCTAAACTTCTGTAGATACACATTTTTTTTTTGTATCACACAAGTCACGTGATCAACAACCGGATGTTGCCACTTGCGCAGACCGCGAAGAAGACAACAGGAAGTAGTTGAAAGATCATAGTGCTGCATGTTTTATAATGACTTGTAGGGCAGTGGCTTAAATATGTCAGCAGAAACCACCAACGTGTCATAATTGTTCTTTGGATTACAGCAGTTGGTGTATTTTGTCCTTTAATGAACACCATACTTTGGCTTCTGCTACCATGAGTTGGCAGGATTTCGATTGGTGTTACAGTAATCGCTAGCTCCTCACTATAGCCAGTTATTTAGCTTTTTTTATTTATGCAGTTAGTGAGATGTTGGTTCATCTCACCAAGACTGTCTTATAAATATCAGCTGTAAGCTTTGCTGGTACTTCCCGGGTTATATGAACGACTTAATAGCCTCAGTAATAATTTTTTATGTTTAATCACTGAGTATTTCATTTTGTATTGTTCTTTTTTAATATATACTGTATTTGGAAAACCGCTTTAATATGAGTTATGTTAACACACAGTGATTTCTTATAGTTCAGAAGGTGAAGCCGCTATCAAGCGTGCCGAATAAACGTAACAGTCTCAACCATGACCTCAAACACTGTGTCTGACTCCTGCCTCAGCCTTCAATCTGACAACAACCCTTCAAAGACAGCGCATAGCTTTCAGAAATAGTGAGGTCATCTCACACGGACAGGGCTACAGATTTATAACGTGAACAAGTTTATTCACCTGGGATTTTAATTGCCTGCGATAGACTGGCGACCTGTCCAGGGTGACTCCGCCTCTCACCCGTTAACAGCTGGATATAGGCACCAGCACCCCTGCTGACCCCAATGGAATAAGGATGTAAGAAAATGGATGGATGGATTTTAATTGCGTTTCTAATTGAATGGAAATTCTGCAATTGTGGAATTGTGTTATTTGTAATGGAAACGCAGCTCCTGTCCTGCTATGCTATCCAATTGTGTTTGAGCTTAAAGCCTTTTCCTTTTCCTAAAGGACTGTCACACAGACAGCAAAGTTTGTGATTCAGTCAATTATGACAAATTGTAAAGCAGCCCCAGACAACCGGCCGGCGGACATCTCCACCTTTGGGCAAGAGACGGGTCGCCAGGGGCAATACAGAAACACACAGGACAACAGGACAATCAACCAGGCACACACACACACACACACACTCATACTTAAGGGCATTTCAGAGAGGCTAATTAAGCCAGCAGTCATGTTTCTGGATAGTGGGAGGTAGACGGAGAACCCAGAGAGAATATGCTAACTCCATGCAGAAAAACCACAATCTGGAATTCAAACGCAGAATTTTCATCCTGAAATCATGATCTGGAAAATTGCATATATTGTTTTTTAAGTTTCTGCTGAATATTTTTGTCTAATGTAAAAATTAGATTGATGATCTAAAAATGTTTGGAGGGAAATACTTGTCCATCCCTAGTTACTTTCAGCTATTTAAGCCAAGGGCTCTGCTTTCTCAGGCAAATATCTAATCAAATCAAAATTTATTTATAAAGCAAAGCAATTTCATTTGACCATAGTCCTTCACAGCAATTACAACATTGTGATAAAAAGAGAAATAAATTAATTTGATTAATAAATTTGTAGTAAAATAATGAATAAAAACAGAAATGCATTTAATTTCAGCTGCAGCAATTTCCCAAAAACTAGAATCAATTACTTTTTTTTTTTTTACTCTTATCTGATTAAGAGCAGTAAGGCTGATCCAAAACAGTGTACTGTTGGTAGTAGATAAAATAATTTAAAAAAATACATGAAAAGTCTTTAACCTCATTCAGAAGCAGTTGCCACAAAAACTGACTAGAGACCATTCAGATAGTGTTCAGAATGTTTAAAATCTTGTGTTAGATTATAATCTTTTAAATATCAGTCTCTATACAAACAGTTAAAATCATTGGAAGTGCGTACCTTTATGATGCTTAATTAAAAATACCCATGTACTTTGTTGATGACACCGACTAGCTGAGGGAGTCTGAATGATCTCCTTTACAAAGAAACTGCACAAATAATTAAAGAAAAAAAGATGACAGTGCCATCTAAACTTTGCTTTCCCATCTAAATAGAATCTGCATTCACTGACACAATTAGGACTTTTTTTTTAGTTGGAGACTATTCTATAAACGGGACACAGCATGATGGAGAACAAATACCAGTTAGCTGTTGTTTTTTTTTTTACTTTAAAAGGAAAAAGGTAAAGTGTTTTACTACTAAAACACGTCAGCTTTCTCTTTCCTGTTTCTGGGATGTTAAAACTGTAAAACTGTCAGAACTGCTGGCTTTTTGTGGATTTTGCCATAAAAAATGGGAAAGGAATAAATGTGAAGGAATAAAAACTTTTGTAAAAAAAAAAAACTTAACTCCACAGAAGGCGTCTCTTGTCTGATTTGCTCTTTTCACACCCAATGAGCAATGAAACTGTTTGCTGTAGGCAATAAAAGGACAAATAGCATACTCAAAACCTCGTTAGTCTTGCTTGTCAAGTTCCAGTTTGGAGTTTGAGTGGCAGACCAGGTCCTATGCAGAAAGAGAAGTGACGTGAAAAACAACTGAAAGTTTCAAATCATCCAAAATAATTTAACATCAGGCAAAAATAATCTGAGTAAATACAAAGGGCAGGTGTGAGTTTGTTTATTGTTAAAGAAAAAATACCCCGACCACATGGCTTTTGTTCAGTTTTATTAGCAAGGCCTTGGCTAGAATAGAATCAGTCTGACCATATAAAATAAACTTAATTATGTCAATTGACCACAAATCTTGCCCCAGTATAAAGTAATTCAAGAAATGTAAAGACGCAGAGCACATATAGGATCAATGGGAGACAGGCTCCTATCTTTGGACCTAAAGAGGAATGATCTAGAGCACAGGTGTCAAAGTCCAGTACTCAAGGGCCGGTGTCCTGCAACTTTTAGATGTGCCTCTGCTGCACCACACCTGAATAGAATAATTAGGTCATTAGCAAGGCTCTGGAGAATTGATCTACACAAGGAGGAGGTAATTAAGCCATTTCATTGCAGTGTTTTGTACCTGTGGCACATCTAAAAACTGCAGGACAGCGGCCCTAGACGACTGGAGTTTGACACCATTGATCTAGAGTGAGTCATTACAGCGAGAAACTAGCAATTAGACCTGGAATCTGGGTATAGAGATGGACTGGACTCTGACCTGAACCATCAGTCACATAAAGACGGTTACAAAGTCGGCCTTCTATCACCTGAAGAATATTTCCAGGATTAAAGGACTAATGTTTCAACAAAATCTAGAGAAACTCATCCATGTGTTTATCTTTAGTCACACTGATTACTGCAACGTCTTTACAGGTCTGCCTTAAAAAAAAAAAAATCAAACCTCCAGCTGCAGCTGATCCAAAACGCTGCTGCTGGTGTTCTCACTAAAACCAGAAAGATTAAGAACATCACCCATTGCTTAAGTCCTTCTACTCACTCCCTGGAGCTCAGAGAATAGACTTTAAAATGCTGCTGTTAGTTTAAAAATCACAGCTTAGCACCACAGTACATTAAAGATCTGCTGCTGTTGTATCAACCTTCCAGTCCTCTGAGGTGTTCTGGTTCTGCTCTGCATCCCCAGAACCAGATGCAAACATGGAGAAGCAGCATTCAGCTTCTATCCACCACAAATCTGGAACAGACTTCTAGAAAACTGTAAAACTGTTGAAACACTGATTGCCTTTACATCAAGCAAAAAACCCAACTGCTTAGTGCTGCCTTTAATAGTAACTGGACAATTACTCAACATTATTGATGTGGTGATTGATGATTTTAACAGTGGCTTGTGACAAAATGTAATGTTTGTTATTGGTTTTCAGAACTGTTGACCATACGATGCTTTTGTTTTTTTATGTTTTAACAATGCAAATCACTTTTAACTGCCATGGCGTGAAATGTGGTAAACACATAAACTTGATTGACTGCCAAAGTAAAGAACACTGCCAGGCAGCCTTTTAATGGTGGTACTAATTAATTTTAGACCTGAAGTTTAAGCACATGTAGTTATGAAGCAGGATGATGATCCAAAGCACACCACCAAGGTCATATCTAAAGGACTTTAAAAAGACAAAAAAAAAAAGAAATTTTCAGAATGGTCACTGAACATACTCAAACACCCTACAATAAGGCCGAGAGAAAAAGAAGGGTGGACCAGAAAAGACTCACTGCCAGTTATTGCCAAAGGTTTATGGCTTATGCAATAACCCTCTGTGTTGATCAGCACAGCCATTCCAACAAGTTTCAGTTTAGGTGGTAATTACTTCTTCTCATGTAGCCAAATTTCTTTCTTTTTTTTTTTTTTTTTTAGTTTTTAAACAAATGATGTTAAATATTTTTTTAGATAGCAAACAATTTTTTTTCATACAAAAAATGTAGCCGTAGGACAAATTGTCATATTTTTCACATTCTCGATTCGTCCTTTCTGGTCAATAAGAGTCAAGTCACCATCGGAAAATTATGAAGAACCGTGACAGAAAACACAAGGAAATGAAGGACAGAGACAGGAGGGAAGGCGGATGAAAGCAAGAGAGTAAGCGAAAGAAAAGACATTAATGGCGGGGATAAAAATAAGAACGAGGGCGGGTCCTTAGTGTGGCGCTTTCCTCTGGTGCACAGAGGGTCTATGGAGCAAATCCAATCCTGATAGTAACTTAAATAGCTATTAAGTAAAAAGCCATTTATTACCCCTCGCATAAATCTGTGCAAGCACAGTTTGTTTGATGTGCGGTCTTCTTTCTTGCAGTCAAAGTAGTGAACATAAGAGGAAAGAGGAGAATATTAAGGGGGAACATTTAAGGTCACAGTAGAGGCATAAACAATCCGCGGAAGTCACTTATGGCACAGAAAGGAGAACATCTACACCCTGTTCATCAGGACATGAATGATAGGCAGGCTAAAAAAGTCATAAGGGTCATTTATCTCTTGAGGAAGGAATGCACCAGAAGAACCTGCAAACCAATTCTGCCAGAAACCTGCTTAGCAGTCAGGAAGAATACTAGTTTACGATGAACGATGTCTGCTTTGGTAGAAGTCTGATAAGTTTCCATGGCAAAGCCCAAGATGATTCCTTTATCATCATTTTTCTTGTCATTCCACTGCATGACTTTGCTAAAAAATGTATATATTTAGCCTGGAGAAAAACGTTTAACTATTACTTTTCTTTCAGTCTGTGAATGCATGGATCAGCATTCATAGCACCCACATTGCAGTTTGAACTGGCTTCTTCGTGACGACAGTTAATTAAAAAAGTGTGACTTATATCACTAAGCACCACAAAGGAAGAGCATTTAATCATATTTTTCAAATTTACTGAAACAATGGAGGAAATGGTAAAAATGACATTTAAAAAAAAAAAAATTGTCAGTTTTGTTTAATTTGTTTTAAAAATCATTAGAATTCATGAAGACAATAAGACAAAATTCTTACCAGGATAAGATTTTTTTTTCACAAGACCATAAATGCTCAAATCTAATTTCAGATAAGACAATAAAGTGATGGCTGGATGGTGACTGACAGGTCAATGCCCCAAAAATGACAATACAGAAACACTATTCGTTAAGATTTAGCTAACGTTGATTTGTGTGGCAGTCTGATGACAATAAAGGTACATTAAAATACACATCAAAACTCAGAATTACTATTTCCATTTCATTTATATGAAGCTAACAACACGCACTGACAGTTTTTATTGCACATTATGGACTAGTGTTTAAACTATTTAATTTTCTGTTGGATTTAAAACTGCTACTGCTTTGAAAGAAATAGCCAGAACATTGTGTTCTCTTATAGTACAAAGAATGAGAAATTGGAATTGGTCAAAACTGGAATTAGCAGGTCAGACCTCGAAGAAAATTGGAAATTGGTTCAGTATCTCTCTCTATAAACGTAAGTAGAGATGCTGCTTGATATTGGTTTATTTAGGTTTAAAAAACATCTCTTTTGGGGATGATGAGTGATGAGGACAGACTTTGCAAACAGCACATTCATTTTAGGACAATTCTGTTTCCATAAAGGACCCCGCAGCCAAAACATGAATGTCCTCCAGTGAGGAGTCTTGAACATTTCAAGCACCCCACTTTCATTCATTCTTTCTGATCCACAGCAACCCTCCGCTGATCAATGTTTTGCTTGGAACTCATCAGGATGCATGAGGACCTTTTGCTATGAGCAAAGAAAAACAAAACAAAAAAACACAAGGTTTCTTTGTTACATAAACACAGCAAAGCTTTCCAAGCTCTAAAGTCACGTTGTTTCCATCTCGTAGTGATGATATAGATTTGAGAAAAATCATAAAATAAACCAAATGTGCACAGGACTACATATTGTATTATTGTTCTGTGGAAAGGAAGCAGTTGTCTCACAGATGGCCGGACATGATCCTTCATAATTTTCTGATAAAGAGCAGAATTATTGAATTTATCAATTATTAAAAAAAAGTCACCATGAGGAAGCAAAGCAGCGTTAGATCAACTCATTAAAACAACCATGTTTAATGTTGGTGTAAGGTTGTTTTTCTCAAGTGCTGTAAATGTATATAGTTAAAAATGTAGGTTTATTTTAAATTCTAAGACAGCGAGGAAACGGGAAATAAAAACAGAGAGAAGGATAAAGAGCAGATAACACCTAGAAGCCTGCTTCTACACCTGCAGAAAGGGACAAATAAAACGGATGAGAGACCACAGCAACAACAACATATAATTTATAACAATTACAACTGCATTACTGAAATGTAGATGTTACTAGATACATTGAGTGACAACTGCAGCCCAATTATATATATAGTGTGTATCTGTAAACACCTGAATCCAACACCTGTGGGTGTATAGAAGGTTTCTTCCAGCCAACAGCCACCAGGAGTGAGCTGGCACATATGTGAGCACCAAACCCTGGAAGCTGAGAACCACCATTGCTTTAGCATGTGGGCAGAGGCACAAGCCACTGGGGGAAAAATAGACCCATATTTGGGGGGAGCCTTGAGATGATCCAGGAGGGGGGTGGAGCCCAAGACCTAACCTGATAGATAAATAGGCACACACAATCACATGTTCCTACACTCCTGCGCACATGGACACTCACACACATAAACCTGACAAAAATACACAAAAATGGACCGCTTACACACAATTACACTCTCTGTACACACTTTGCTGCCAGGTCCAAGTAGCCCAGCCCCTGGATCCAGTAGGTGCTCCCTGATGTGTCCTCGGCCCCCAAAGACCAATGACCCCGCACCTGGACTCCATCCAAAGATGGGGCCAAAAAAACGTCCACATAGTCCAAACAAGCCTCTCAATAAACTCCAATCCCAACTCCATGAACTTCCCACCCCACATGATTTCCCACAATCGGCAACCCCCAACCATAACACCAGCACATCCCGCTTCTCCACCACACAGTGGACCACTCCAAGCACCACACATAGAGATCATTGTTTGTTAGGAAACATGAGACAGCCCTTTGTGTTCTTCATGGTTTTTACCTTGGCACTCTTCCACATACGTCATTTTTTGCCCAGTCTCTTTTTTTATTGCTCGGACCATGATCTCTAATCATAAGTAAGGCAAGCCTTTAGATGAAGTTATGGACTATTTCCAGACCTCCTGCATGGGAAATTGATGTGCTGTTGGAGTCATTTTAGAAGGTCGGTCACTCCTGGAAGGATTCACCACTGTTTCCCGTGTTAATCATTTGTGATTAACGTGTCTTGCTGTAGTTTACTGGAGTCTTAAAGCTTTATAAATGGGTGGTAACCCTCTACAGACAAACAGGTCTCAATGTCACCTATCCATGAATTTCTTTACATCAGAGGATGGTGTGTATGAAAAATTGACCAACATATTCAACATGTATTGATTATCTTGATGATGGCACTCATCAAAATGCAGTGTTTGTCACTGATTTCTCAATTGTTGGCTGTATGTTTTTATGATATATAAAGCACTTGCACTTGCCTTGTTGCTGAAATGTGCTGTGCAAATAACATTGGTTTATTGCCTATTGATTAGTTAGCCTTCTTCCTGATTACATACAAGTTTTGTTTTATTGAGTAATTTATTCTACAGGTCTAGTAAATCAGTCATTCATGATTTAACAAGGGTACAAATATGTTTTCATATACGACCAGGATGGCTTGGATAGCCTTTTTTCCCCCTCCTAAATGAATGAAATCAATGCTTGAAAACTGCCCTTCTTGTTTACTGTTGCTGCTGTTGTCGGGCTTTAAAAGTTACTTAATGATTTAAGACAACAAAAGCAGAAGAAATGTGGGAAAAATATCTTTTTCCCACATAGCCCTGTCTTTGTCAGCATCCGAGAATGAACCATCACTCTTTCCTCGCATGCTAGATATGAGCACAGGGGGATATCTTGTATATAATATTCATCTAACATTTTTCAAGAGGCAGACTTGTGGAAAACCTTCTTTGAGCTGCACCTCATGAAATATTTACAGTGGGAAGCTCATCTCCCTGGTCGGTAACACCAAATTCAATGTGCAGTGGCAGGCGCGCATTCATTAACCGGTTGTAGCTGCTCCTCTATCTGTGTGCTGGAGACGCCGTATGCAAATGTTGAACTACACCGGACATTTGCATGTAGTATTGGAACAAGAATTCTAGATGTGATGGATATGAATCACAAAGGAAAAGTTATGTAGGACCAAGTCTGTAAAGTCTGTAAATGCTCTTCTGTTCCCACTTCCGACACCAAACAAGACCCAAAAAGTCCTCTAAATGCTGTTTACGCCAACAATTTGTGAAAGAGCGCCGTGATAGAGTACAATGAGTGCTCGCGAACAGGAAAGTGCGGGAAGCTTTAACAGCCTTAGGGCTTTTATTTATTTACTTATTTATTTATTTTGTATTTTTTTTGTATTGTTTTTGCTTTGCTTGACATAATGGCTTAGATTCAGCCGCATTATAACTCAAATTGTTCTTAATGAGTGCAGGGATCCAAGCATTTGGTTAAGTGCTGCAGGCTCTCTCTGAGCTCTTGGTTTCGGAAAGACCTGCGTTCGGCTCAAGTTCTGCTCGCTCACAGCAGGGAAGGAAGGGTGCTCCAGCGAGCTTCTTGACTGTAGCGCACCATGTGTCTGTGTGGGAAGAGACTCGAGGAGTCCTGGAACTGATTCCCTCCAAAGGGAATTAAAGCCTGATGCGGATTGCAATTCTTGCAGGGTTATAGTTTGGGCCATAAATGCAGAGGATTTGGGGAAAGAGGATATTAAACCAGAGATTAAGCAAAACTAGAGAAGCATTGATGGATAATTTATGCCACTTTTTCCTCTTCCTCCTCCCTCACCTTTTCCCCCTCCCTCTGTGTTTGTTTTGGTATCTGCTCTGTGCAGCTCTATGACCTTTAGCGAGTGTGTAATTCTAGCACATAGACAGAGGATAATGGTATATGAAAATCCATAGGGTTTGCTGCCTGCTGTGCAAATTGCAGACACGAGACTCAGCTGCTGCTGCTGCTGACGGGCTGAATCATGACCCCCCCCCACCCATCTTGCCCGACACACTATTATATTGGCATCAGCCATGCTCCCGTGAGAAGTCCATACAGCCACAGGTTTGCTCATCTTTCTGCTGGAGATGGATTGACCTCAGCAGCTAAGCCTAGCCCTGTGGAATATTTAAGACATTACTCTATAATAAGTGGGCTCATTGTCAAGAAGACTGGCCCTTATTAAAAATCCTTTCATGAGAAAAGCTTGCACATTCAGAATGGAAGGAGGCCTTGCGAAAGTATTTTCACATTTCTATAAACTTCTGTTTTTTATTGGGGTTTTATGTGACAGATATCCGCAACTTAACCACATTGAAATTACAGCAGTTCTGCAAATGCATCAGAGGTTTGTTGGGGAACTTCAGTGAACAACCATCAATGTGAAGGCCAAATAACAGAGCAGAAAGATCAAGAAGGAAGCAGAGTTGGGGTAACAACTCTGCTGTTTTTTCACAACCAGACTTTCAGATTTTCAGATCCCCAGACATCTGAAAATGGAAAGACTATGGCACAATGGGTAACCTACAAAATGTAGTTTTCAACCTAAACTAACAGTCCATGCATTGAGGACATTATTTAGAGAAGTACCTAAAAGGTTTATGGTAGCTCTGGAGGAGCTGGTGACCTCATTTATTCTTGCACTCCACAAATTTTAGATTATTAATTTGAGTTTTATATAAGCGGAGCATTAGTTCTCTGTAGCCACTGGTTCTTGCAGAGTCGTGGGCTTGCTGGTGCCTATCTGAAGCGGTCATTGGGCAAGAGGTGAAGTACACCCTGAGTAGGTCGCCTGTTGATCACAGTTTAACACAGGGATAGACGAGCATCCACACAAACCGATACCTTGGGGGAACTTGGAGAGACAAATTGCCCTAACAGTCATGGTTTTGGAATGTTGCAGGAAGTCGGAGAGACCCTACCAATGCATGAGGAGAACATGGCAAACTCCATGGAGAAAGACCCTGACCAGGATTTGAAACCGGGACGTACATGCTGCTACCAACCACGCCACTGTTCAGGCTTTGTCTCCTTCCTTAGAACCTAAACTACTGGACACCTTTGACAATTAAATTACAGAATGTGATTACCCCTGTGGCCGGGTGTTCATGTGGACTCATTAAGGATGCAGTAAGCCTAACACTGCTGGAAACTGCAGTTTTAAAAACGGCATTCTAAGATTTCTATAAAACACAATGGCTACTGCGTCAGTGACGCTGTCGTTCAAGCAAATCTATGGCATCCACTGATTCCCCATGGGGGCCTCAACAGCAGCTATTTCTGTGCTGAGGTGAAGGAGAATACTGATACAGTTTCTATACTTTGCAGCCATCGATCTGCTGACACACAACACCCGTTTTCCCAGTACTGTCATTAACCCTGCTTTTTTCCCCCTCTTCCTCCCGTCTCCATCCATCCGTCCACCGTCCTTCCTCCTTGAACCAGTCCCAATGTCGATTTGTCATTTCTAAAAGCCACTGATCTTTGCTAAACGCCTTGGGCCAAGCTCACTGCTGCCTGCGCTCCCTTGGTATCGCTGTTCTAGATCTTTTCGTCCTGCTCGCGTCAGCCGGACCCCCAGAACGCCGACGCATGGCCTTTCCAGGACCGTTTTTTACTCCACAGAAGTGGGTTTACTTGCTCTATGTTGTGTTGGGGAGAAGTTGCATATCCTTGTTTCTCTATTTACAAAAGAGAGCAAGGACATTTAAAACAGCTTTAAATTTCAATTCTAAAAACAAACTTTCTTGCATTGAGTCCAACGTCTATGACTCTCTCGGCAGAAAAGCTTGTAAGTGATATTCGAAGGGCAAGTTAAAGAGGACACTCAATCAAACCTCTCTCCTTTCAGCCCGCCGCCAGTGTCACATTGCACGGGAAGTGAATTATCCCACAGGCCTGGAGAACTTAAAGGGTTACTGCACTCCATTTCAGCTCTCCAAGGGCTCTCGAAAAGGGGGACATCCCTTTACTGAACGAGGCCTCCTGAGTGAAGGGCTTTCTAGGCACCAGAGCAAATTTTAGCTTGTGTCCCAGAACAGCAAACGGCACAAGGGGGGCAAGAACCCCAAAGACACGGTCGCAGCCATGTGCAGGACTCGCTACTCAAAATGAAGACTGTAATTATGCTCTCAGCATCAACTTCCTTCTCTTGTTGCTGGAGGCAATTAGTGGCTTATTTAGGTCAAGGATTGTTCAGTGATGAGAGCGGAGAAAAGAAAGACAGCGGCACATGTGGATGTCGCAGCATTCGGCAAGATGTGGCACTTCCCTTGTTGTACTTTGAAATAAATCTAATTTGGGCTGAACGATGATGCTATCCCAGATTCTGTAGTCACGGCTACCAACATTTGGACTCGACTTTGTCAGGAAGAATACACTTAACAAATCATAAACCTTTTTTCTTCTACTCTGCTTTCAGATTTTTAACAATAAGGATTTATCAACAATATCAGATGAAGAGATATGAGGAAATTAATCTGGATGAGAATTATGTTGCTAAAATTCAACACGTTGTAAAAATTGTTGCATATTATAGACCTTATGTCATTTTGTGTGGTGTACCTCGGTGGTCTGTGTTCGAACCACAACAATTTATTATTTACAGTACATTAATGTTAAATTGACTTCACATTTGGTTAATTTAAAGATAATACAAATATCTTTGACTTCAGTAAGAAATCTATTTCAGAAATAAGGCTAAAATGGAATTTAAAAAAAGGAAAAATAATTGTATTTGGTATGGTGACCCACCCAAATGGAAGCCATTAGGGGAAAAAAGTGCATGAAATTAACATGACAGTTTGGCAGTAACTGAAAACATTTGCTGTATATTTTATATTCTTCATCTTTAAGAGCTACATTAAGTTTAAATTTTGCAGACAACCAGAAGTTTTTTTTTCTCTTCACATTGTGAATGTTTTGGAAAAGGTGGAATTAAAACAAAACTCCAGGTCACTGACACTGACGTTAATCAGCCAGGAAGGAGGCACATATGTATGTTTATTTACTTATTTTTTATTTTAAATGTTTCCAGTGAGTTTGCAATAAAACAATTATCCACAAGTAAGACAAATGGTATAGAGCAGTCTTTGTGCCACCCAGTGTTTGAAACATGCAAAAAGTAATCCATAGTGGAAGTAGAAAGTGACTGACTGGGTGGTGCTGATGAGTGGGAGGCAGATGGGTGAGGCAGAAGCATCGTCGTTTTCCAGCTGCTTGCTGACACAAACACTAACACAAGGTTATGACTCCTCTTTCAGTTATTATCCTTGCCCTCGTGCTTTTCCACTTCATTTCCCCCATTCATTATTCGCATCTCTCCTTTATTTGCGTTTTTTTTTTTTGCTAATGATCCAGCAAAAGCAAACCAAGCACCCCTGGCTGTCAATCTCATTTTCCCTGCTGCCATGTACGTCTTGGCTGTATTCCACCCTGCACCCGACATATGGTGATCACACCTCCTTCTGAAATGTGTGACACATAAAAGAGAAGGCAATGACTGAATCAAATGGAGAAATCGCTCTGCTTCTGGCAGCTCTTAGACTCGCAGAGCGTGTGCCGTATTGCTTCGTTTCATCTAAAGATATAGCGCTTCGCAGACGTTAGCACGTAGCTTGAGCCTTATCGTGTTGAACACAGAAGTTTTTATGATTTTTATTCAGATTGTATGTCATAGACTAAAAGAAAAAAGTATGTTTCTGGAATAAGAAAAAGTTAGATGGTTTCGAAATCTTCTTAAAAATAGAGATCTGAAAAGGTAGCCTCATATTGTTGGTAAACTCCTTTTTTGTCTTGTCACTCTGAAGAGTTAAACTTATGTGATGAGGAGCTAACACACCATGATGTTGATTTTACATAATACTGCCCCTTTCGTGCTTTTAGTAGGCCAGTAGATTTGTAAATGTATGATTGTTTCTATTTTAAGTTGAGGGATGGAACAGTAGACAGTGTAACGATCAAACCTTGGAATACTGTTTTGAGCTGATTCCAACAAAGTTACTTAGGGGTACGAATCACTTTTCTAATTTTTATTTGTAAAGTATTTGATCAAAACAATGCTTTCTTTTCCCTCCACTTTACACTGAAGTGCTAGTTTGTTTTATTTTCTCACATGTAATCCTAATAAAATACCTTGAATTTCTTTAGTTGTAAGGTTAAAAAAACCAAAAAACAAATCTGTATGAATACTGTTGCACTGTGCGCACTACTCGCTGCATGTCTTTAGATCAAATCCTGTTATCGTTACAAAATGCAAAGCTGCCTCGAGCAGCAGATCCACAAATCCCTTCGGTGTGTCACACTTGGCGATTACGTCGATTTGGACTTTTGATCTGCATTCCCCTGTCGCAGAAATGCCTCGTGTTCAGCAGGGGCGGGGTGAGCAGAAAGCTGCCGTCAGAAAGTCATGATTTTAAAATAAAGCTAAGAACATTGCTTACATAAAGAGGATTTAGTCTCATCTTCATGTTCTCACAAGCCGGATCACCACTGCTTGTTCCGCAGAACCTCTCTGGACCAGTACATGTGCACATGTGTGCTTCCTCGGCTCAGACGAAGAAGCTTTGGAAACAAACGATGAACAGTGAAACTACCCCCTGGCTTTTGTCACGGAGACTCAGCCAACTCAGCCAGAATTTCCCCTTCGGCATCTCCCCGTGTTGAGCTGACGGTGGAGAGATGGAGATATCCCACAATGCAGCGCTGTGGCTTGCATCGTGGTGGAAGATTTTGCTCTAGGGCTCTGATGCTGAGATCACACACTCGAGCAGCTCTTTGTCTTTTGCTCTCAGGCTCTCTTGTTCTGCCACTTGACGTTATTTCTGTTCACACATCAGTCCGCTGTTACCGAGCATAACGTCACATCCTCACAGGTTAGCGCCTTCTCTTACTCTGGTTTTCACCGTGAGGGCCTTTCCATTGAGTGTTTGATAAAACTCTACTGTGTCTTAGTATGAAGTTCTTTATGACCAAAACCTCTCCTACATGAACCTAAAGCTTATTTGATCATAGTGTAACCCCCTTAAGCTTGGTTTATGCTTAAAGCATGTATATTCTACATAAGCATTTGCAGCATTTATACCCTGTGCAGCACCTTTTTGCTGTAGCCCATTTTCTGCTGGACTCTAGGGGGCAGTGTAGGGCGCCTATGGTAACAGTTGTTAGTAGCAACTTGGCGATAACGGTGAGTATGGAGGAGGTATTTATGTCTCTGTGGGCAACGTCATTAGGATGTCTGTTTGCGAACCTCCACCAGGAGGAGCTCTTGCTTGTCCGTCATGTTTTTCCAGACTGAACTGTGCAAAGCTCCAAAATTTCAGAGGCAAGTAGTGCGGATATTTGATCTGCATGGATGCCATGCAAATGGGGGTTGTTGCATAAATGATGCAATTTGATCGTGCGGCTCCACGCAGACTTTGTAAACTCGTCAAGCACAAGTCAAACCTCTCAGATCATTTACTTTGCACAACACACAGTTGCTTATACAATCAAGCTTGTTTGAAAGACTTGTGTGATTTGATTGCTGTGATTTGTTTTCTGATATTGAGAATAGAATGGAACAGCTACATCAATTAATTGAAGAAACTAACTAATACTACATAACTTGGGTGCAATCGGCTTGGGCCTGACATTATCTGGCTTTGGACCAGGCAGTTGTTTTATATTATTATTTGTAATATTGCAATGTACTTCCAATGGCATCCTCAGTCACCAGATCTGAATCCAATAAAATACATTTGGGATGAGGTGGAGCAGGAGAATTTGCATCATAGATATGCAGCAGAGAAATCTGCAGGAATTGTTACAATATTATATCCATATGCACCGACACATCTGAGGAATGTTTCTCTTGTTGCCGCAAATAATCCAGCTCTGAATGTAAACGAGGCTCAAACCATGTAATCACAAAGTGTACCTCATATAGACACGTTTCATGTTCTTGTTTACATCTGTAAACAAAGCTGGAGGGCAAAAAGACTATTCTTTTACTTGCCATCCATAGCAGCGCTGGCTGCCATGGTACAACAACTCTGTTAACAAAATTAAGCCTGGAGATCTAGGTATTAAACTCTCCCTAGGCTATACACAGAACCGTTGCCATAGCAACTGACTGACAACAGCTCCACCAGTGTATCAGGATTCAACACCAAAAAACAAGTAAACATTTCAAGCTAGCATAACCTAGCATAACTGACCAACTTCCCCCTGTCTCGCTATTCCTTTTTTTTTTTTTTTTACTCTTCACTGACTTGTGAAATGTGATACCCTTACTATCTAGATATTGTACTGTTGTCAGTATCAAAGCACTGGGTCATTTTATATGTCACATGTACATTTGAGATTTAGCATGCCATGTTGACAACTTGGCAGCTAAAACCAATGGTAGTCATCGTCAGCGAGACATTTTTTTGTGAACAAAACAATGTTCACAAATGTGAATTGTTAATATCACATTTAACAATTGTGATATTGTTAAATGTGATATTGTGATATTGTTAAATGACATTTAACAATATCACAATCAAAAGTTTCCTAAGACTATGCAGCCCTATTTATTGGTAAAAAAAAAAAAGTTTACCAAATTGACGGATGGATTTGTCTCCTGTTGCTCTAGCCATTAATTATAGTTGATAAACATTCATTGTATTTGGATATTTCTTGGTATTTATTGCATCTGCTCCACTGACTGTTTCTTATGCTTTACACTAACTATTGTAAAAGAATCACAGTTTTTCCGCACAGCCGTTATCTGTGGGTAGAATACAGCTGGAAACCAGAGGACTCCCTGACTTTAGTGTTTTTAGCAATTACCAAATGCATTCTACATGCAAAGAACAATCTCTTCCCTGGTTAAAAACACAGAATTGTTATATAAATACTAAACCACAAAAAGCTTTGTTGAATTGACGGAGTCGGTTAATTGCTTACATTTCTGTGTAGGTGATCATTCTATCAGCTCGTGACATTTTAAGCACAGTTGACGTGCTTTCCTGAATCTGCATTTGAAAGGTACAAAATGCCATTTCTGATCACAATTAAGGAAGCTGGCCCGGTGTTACCACTTCACTTGTCTTCTGCTACTTATAAATGAAGGCAAAACTTTACATGCAAACACTTTGGTTTGAAGAAATACTACTGCTTATTTAAGTCAGTTCAGCACTGTTTTTCTCTATTGACCAATACTAAAACTCTCATATCTGTTTCGGTGTCGTAATTGAAAGAAGTGGATCGGCGCCTCCATAGCTAGTTAGAGGGTTTGCAAGTTATGTCTGAATTTTCTCTGTCCACAAACCCCCTCCCCCCTTTTTTTCTTTTTTTTTTTATTGTGTAGGGCTTCCACAATAAGCAATAAATCAATTAATCCCATGATAAATAAAAATGAGCTCAATTTCCATTTGCATTCCCTTTTCTTTCTCCTTCTACCAACACATGGATGCCAAAAGTCTTCAGTCTGGTTCTTTGGTCTCAACTGGCCTTTTTTTTCTTTTTTGTAGGACATGTTTGTTTACAGAGACTTTATAATTCATTTTGATTGTTGTTTCTGTTGCTTTCTTTATCTATTTTGGATATTTAAAATGTCTTCCATTTCTGGAGTTAAATGCTCATTAGTATTTCAAGTTTATTGATATTTGAGAATGTGTTCTGGCATCATTAGGCCATTACCATTATACTACTTGAAAACGGTCTCAAAGCAACAATATTATCATTTATCACGATAACTTTTGGGACAATTTATCGTCAAATAAATCAATACAAATATACATTTTTTGTTGTTGTCTTTGTTAAAATCTCCCAATGAAGTTTTGAGTTGAGAGAAGCTGTAGCTTTCACATTCATGCAAATACATGCAGCGATTATGGAATCCTAAAAACTGTCTGGTCCAGTTACACTTCGCATGAAGGCTTCTAGAAATTAAATCCTGTCATTATCCTTTTGTTTTAATCGCAGTTGTTCAGCTCCGCCCACCACCAATCGATATGAACCTCCGAATCCAAAGCAAAAACATAACGCAGTCCCACTGATGAGGCTCTCAATCAGGATGCAAGAAAAAAGCTGGAGAGCCATATTTACAGTTTCACAGTTTCACTTTCAATAAGAGGAAGAAAGGAGGGGAGGAAAAAAAAATCTCTTTCACAAGCAAGGCCAAAGCGCAAAAGCATTGTTGAAAGAGTGTCACGCTGTGACCTGAGAGGCAGACGGCACATTCACTGCAATTGAGCAAACTCCGCTGCTCTTTTTGCTCGTGGCTCGCAGGGGAAAAAAAAAACAAAACAAAAAAAAAACGGTTGCGCCGTGTGATTGCAGCAGCGGCCCAGAGAAATGAGTCTGCAGTCATTACGGCTGCTTGTAAATGCATCCGAGCCAGCCGGCGCCAGATCGATTTTTCTATTTCTGATTGGCCCTCTGTTATTACCCTGAGAGGGTGACAGCGCAGGGAGTGGCTGGGAGGAGCGGGGAGTGGGCAGGGGAGGCAAAGCGGGCTCTAATTGATGCTGTCACTGGTTACATTTTTTTTCTTCCACCTGGAACATTCTGTCTGGTCCTTCTCAATCTTGAGGTGGATACAGACATAAAGAAATGGGAAATGTGAGAACATCGTCCATTTGGGATGTATATGTCACAGCTGGTGGATGTTATGGATATTTATTATGCACATTAGCAAAGTTGAAGGACAATGATTGATGGAGGAGGAATGTATAATGTGCAGTTTTACTTTTTTACCCCCCTTTACCTTTATACGTCTTAATAAAATCCAGCCTAACTACCCTTAGGCTGTCTGGTAGGCTCAGTTTGATTGAAGACCAAAACACAGCACTGTTTCAAATGATTCAAACTCTTTGAAAAACCTGTCCCCCTCCTCGCCTGTGGCGAAGGAAAAGACACAAAAACCTCAGAAAAAGCAACGAGCGCAACTTCCTCTTTCGCAAAAATGTAAACAAAAATGGAGTGGCATCGGATTTTAGCGGTTGTGGGATTTCTGTTTTGTCGTTGGCTAAAGACGACGAACCATTCCTCCCTCTAGTGCTAGACTAAATTTAAATTTCGAGTTAACTTTGAACGTGTTTGTGATTATATAATCAGTAAAATCCCCAAATTTCCAGGGATATATATATATATATATATATATATATATATATATATATATATATATATATATATATATGTAAGTGATGGGGTGTCAGTTGTTTTACCAGGAATTGGAGAATTTCTTGCATAGTCTTTAGGAGTGTGAGAGAGATCTGGACCAAGAGAAATCTTCCTGAGTAGAAAAGTGTCAGTGGGACAGGAGATGCTTTTATATCTAAATGAATAGAACTAATTGAGCCCCTTTTTTCTTTCTGAAACCACGACCAAGTGAGAGAAAAAAAAAAGAAAGCCATCATTTAGAGGTATGGGAAGACGTGAGGGTCAAGTGCTAGATGCACAGGAGAATTATGATCTCAGCAGAGGTGTTGGTCAAAGTGTGTTCTCAGCCACGCCCTTTGTAACAAATGCAGAGGTGTTGTATTCAGCAACAGAACACACACGTACACACACACACCCTCTCCCCCCCTCGGCATCATTAGCCGCGGAGCATGCAGAGCTCTGGGAGTAATTGGTTGCCCTCTCAGCCTCCTAATGGCTACGGGAGGAGAAGACCGGCTGCTAGCTAGCGCGATTACTGTTACTTATTAAAACCTCTGCTCTAAACTTCTCATTACCTCCTTTCTTTTTGATTTCCCCTCATTCCCTTCCATTTCAAACGTCCTTGGCCGCGCTTTCTTGTTCAATCTGTGTTTGGTTTTGTAAGTGGGGAAAAAAAAAAGAAAAACAAAGATTGGAGCCGCTACCAATTGCCCGGTCAGATTATTCTGTAGCCGCGTCTTTTCGTCTGAATTCACAGGAGACGAGGAAGCTGGACTTCCCTGTGATGAGGTCTGTGCTGCTCAACCTCCATGTCTCATTTGCTTCGTGGAACAGCAGACAGCTGCAGTCTGTTGGTGAACTGGGATCTGAATGATAATACCTGGTTTTTGTCAGGATGATTCACTCGAGCAAATTCTCTGTAGTAATGCATTTCCACCCACAGGTTTCTTCTGCTTTTCCTGTTTTTTTTTTCTTTTTTAACATTTAAATGTTTCAGATCATGAAAGAGAGTTGAATATCAAACCAAGGTAACTTGGCCACAAGTGGGAAAAAAATAATTAGCCTGTTTGTACCACACTTGGTATCAAAAACAACAATCGAGCGTCATTTATTCATCATTTAAATCTATTTCCTTTGGAAGAAATGTGGCCCCTTAATTTGTTGCAGAACAATTTAATTCAGCCGCACTGGAAGGAATTTAAGAATGAACTCCGATTAAGGACATTCCACTGCATCTCGGTTACTGTAGACTTTAACTAGGCCTTACAAGAGCCTCAGTTCTACGCACCAAAAACAAAAGAAACTTCCAGAAAACTTCAAACCTGCCAAAATACTGAGTTCCTTTAAATGAAGGCTAAAACCCGCCTGCTTAGAATTGCCTTTGATTCAGAACTGCAGTATTGATCAAATTGGTCAGTGTGTTATGTTTTTGGGATGTAAAGCACTTTGAACTGCCTTGTTGCTGAAATGTGCTTAACAAATAAACTTGCCTAACTCGACTCAATTTGTATTATTTTCAACCATCGCAACATTTTTTTTATTTCAATTCTTGAGGTTTATAGCAATATATTTATCCCAAACCTGAGATGGACAGACTTTTGATTCTCTTATAGTAGGGATGTCAAACTCCAGTCGTCTAGGGCCGCTGTCCTGCAGTTTTTAGATGTGCCACAGGTACAAAACACTGGAATGAAATGGCTTAATTACCTCCTCCTTGTGTAGATCAGTTCTCCAGAGCCTTGCTAACGACCTGATTATTCTATTCAGGTGTGGTGCAGCAGAGGCACATCTAAAAGTTGCAGGGCAGTGGCCCTCCAGGACTGGAGTTTGACACCTGTGTCTTATAGCTTTCCCCCTCTAATAAAAACTCTGTCTGATATAAAAGTTTGTCTCAAGATCTAAATTTTAATTTAAGCTTGATTAAGAAAAATAAGTAAAAAAGCAAATTCTGTGAAGGGTAAATGCTTTTTACAGCCCCGTAAACTCTGCTGGCTCCAAGATAATCCTAATCCAAGCGTCACCTCTGGCTGATTGGAAGAATTTGGGGTTGGGAGTGTTCTTTTCTGCTCTGAATCATCCACCCCCTGCAGAGCAGTCGCTCTCTCAGTCTACCGGGATAACCGGGCTGGGCGTCTGACAGGGCAGGAGTCGCCCCCTAACAGGGAGGGTCAGGCCAGATTATTGCGAAACACAGACCTCAGATGAACCCCTGACAGCCACACAGCACTCATTTCAACGTGTGTGAAAATACAATAGTTCTGATAACCAGACCTGTCACGATAACACATTTTGCTGGATGACAAATTGCTTGAGTATTTATTGTGATAAATGATAATATTGTCGTTTTTAAACCATTTTCAAGTGATGTATCGACAACGGCATAATACAAATTCGGCCTCTCACGGTCCAATAAACTTTAATTTTGTAAAGAGCACTGGAACTGGAAGACATTTTAAATATTGAAAATAAAACAAAGCAGCCAAAAGCAATGAACAAAACAGACAAAAAAAAAAAAAAAACTCAACTGAAACCGTATTAAAATACATTATTATTAAGTCTCGGTAAACAAAATTGACCTTTTTTAGTAAAAAAAGAAAAAAACATTTCAGACAAATTCCACCATATTCCATGTTTTACTCTTTATTTCTGCATCATGGAAATGAAAGGGCCTTCAGAATATGGAAAAGTAATTTTAAATCCTTTTTTAAAGATTTTGTGCCAAAAGTCAAACACAATTGGGAGTGACATCACAGTCCTACTCATCATATCACAACCTTCCCTGTTGTACTTTTACTCTTTTTTTAAAAGAACTGCAACATTAATCCAGATTACTTAAAGGATCAAGACAGAAGCACTATACAGTGGCCGGTGCTTCACTAGAGTACAAGAGCAGACAGTGCACACAAACCACCATACTGAGATTGATCATTTTGGTTGTAGAAATATGAAATATGAATTCTTTCCATTTTGAGCTTTAACCAACTGCGAATATAAACTTAAATTTAACTGCGTTTTATCATACAAGATCAAATTAGAATTTATGCAACTAAATTTGAATCAGCAAATTTGACTGGATTGATGTGATTATGTAAATCAAATGCTGCGCTAAGACCGAATGCAATTTGAGCGTCAAGGCATCTGGTTTAGTTTTTATGTGTTGGTGCGTCCAGGGCATATCAACGTCTTGTGGCGCATTTCGCGTTTTAAGCGTTTTAAGCATTCGATGCATGTCCAACCTGGCCGATGCGGGAGTCAGAAAATCTGAAGTTTTGCTTGCTACCAAACTCATCAGTTCCGAATTATCTGGTGAATTCAAACACGCTGCAGAGGCGCCTGATGACATTCTCTTGCTTTTAGTAATTAAAGCCAAGATACACTCTCAATATTTACATCGCCATTGTTCAAGAGCAAAATGTCAATCGTTTGACTTCAATGTGCACAATTAAAGTCTTTTACCAGTTTGGTTTTATTTGCAAGGATCCATAACAGGACAAACGGTGTCATCTGTCTCTTAGTTTTACAAACGTAGAAAGTGAAGTGAAGCGAAAGAGACAGAGGATGTGAAGGGGATTGGGAATACTGGCTATTGGCAGGAAATGGGAAGCAAACCACAGCATCACGATGATGAGAATGTGACTACTCGCTGTTTGCTAATTAACAAGTGATATAACTCGGCGGAAAAAGAAAAGCTTCCATTTCCCCTCTGTTCTGTGCTGCCATTGGTCCAAACATCTACTATTCTTTGCAGAGTCATTTGAACACCTTAAACATTTCTGCATTTTTCTTATAGTCTGTTTTACTGGGTGTTTATGCATAAAGACAAAATGGTGCATACTGATAAACTAAAAAGGAAAGTGTTCAAATGGACTGAGTTTATAGTCATACTGACCACTGAAAGGGCTGTTTGTGTGTACACATTCATAGACCATAACTTGGGACTAAGTGCCTTGCTCCAGGGCACATAAACAGAAGACTTGGAAGCTGGAATCGCACCCACAGTCTCCAAACCGACGTAGCGAGATGATCACCTGCAATCACCTGCAAGATGATCACTTTACTTGCTGAACCAGTTATAAATAAAATCAGAAACATATGGCATGCAAATGTTATATTCAACCCCCTTGACTTTGATACTCCCAACGATTAGTCACACTATTAGTTCACTCAAAAGTCTGACTTGTATGTTAAGAGTGTCAGGAATGCTTAATGTTAAAAGAAAGCCATAGAAAGTGATTTTACTATGTAATAACTATGTGGGACTACATACCCACATATGCCATACTTTTCACTTGTGTTGTAGAAAAACACTGAAAGCCATACGCCCTTTTCCTTCTACCATTGTGCGTTACTTTGTATTGGTCAATCGCAACAAATCCCAATAAAATTAATTTCAGGGTAGGATTTTATTCCTTTACACCATTGTTACAGTGTTTAATGTTTTTTTTCCAATTAAAACAACCTCAGAATTGTCACTGGAGAAGATTTGGCCCTTGTGTTGTTTCTGAACCCCTGAAAATATGGAAAAATGAAGATTTCCAGAAAAAAGACAGCAATGATCTTATCCCCTGTGTAAATCAACAGCAGTATAATGTACAGTAGGTTAGAAAAAGGAGCTCTGAGATGTTGTGCCTCGGTCTGTGGTCACGTGACAAGAATGAATCCTGGTTTCAAAGTCACTTTGGTACTTATGTATTCAACGCATGCTAGTAGAGGGGGCAGCGTGTCAAGATTTCTGGCAGCGTCATATGAAACCAAGGTCGCTTATATGAGAAGAGCTGCATTGGTCATGTTAATGTGACAGCGTAGAGAACGGGACACAGATAGAAAGACATTGTACACACGGCAGAAAAGCCAAAGCGGGTCCCTCGTTGACGCACCTTAACCACAACATCTGTTGTGTTTGTGGGATATGATGCCTCCTTGTTGAAACCTCCTCTGGTGGCATACAAGCAGAAGGAGGGCTTTGCGTGTGCGCGCGCTTATGAGTCTAAGTGACACAGAGAGTAGTGCTCCAGCGCACATTTATCCTCTTATGTAACAACTAGACGAGCATAAGCACATGCGGCCTAAACAACGCCTCGACCCAACGAAGCATAGGCGGCAAAGTCCTGCCTGATTCGAACACGTTTGAGCATCTCTCTGCAGCTCGCTACGTCGGTTTTGTGAGAGAAAGATCCCACACCTCGACGTTCCCATTAACCCGGAGTCAAACGCATTGGCTGCTCACTTCGCCATCACCCTGCTGTAGAGACTGATGGCAGTGACACGACGAGACTCTGACTCCTCTTTAAAACGACTAAACAGATGACTTTCAGTCCTAATTCCACTTGCCTGCGCATGACGCAAAGCCTGACAGAAACTTGTTCAAACCCAGAGGATTATACACGGAAGGCGTGCAACAGCTGGGTGGCATTTAGGAGAAGAAGATGTGCGGGGCAAATGTATCGTGCTATCAATGCAGCGTGGCAGAGGTAGAGTCAGGCTTGTTAAGTTGCAGGTTGTGAGCGCTTCCCTGGCAGCTGATAATCAAAAGATGCACCGTTGTATGTCTCAGATGAGGTGGGGGGTATGGGACTCCTGACTCTTATCTTGTTTGCCTAGCTCTTGAAACTGCTGTCAATCACTAGGAGAGTCTCATTTTTCTTATCTACGACAAGGATAAAATGACTCAGGAGAACATCTATGAGTATCGATGCATCAATATGAAAATTTGGGCCGATATCAGAAGCCTATATTACCATTGCTGAAATAACTGATACTTAACTGATATTGGCTATATATGTTCCTACTCTTGCAACACCATGAGAAAACCACACCACTGAAATTGGTTTTCTGCTCCAGTTAACCCTCCCAACCCAGTACTGTATCACTCTCACTGCATTATAGCAAAACAAATACCACAAAAAAACATCTTCCCTGCACATCCTGAAACACAACATAAACAACGGTTGTTGTTGTTTATGTGATTTTGGAATCTGGTGGAGAAACCGCCACTGTTTCTCCACTGTCTGACCGTGATATCTGCTGCGCTCCTTTTGAGTGTTGTGCTAAGGAGGGTTAAATAGGTTTTTTATGCACTAGTAACTATAGCAAAGATGAATTAAAAAGCTTTTCTTTTTTCTTTTGTGAAACAACTGAAAGTGCACTGGTGATACATTATGGTTTGTATGTGAACACAAAGGTACTCTGAGCTCAGGTGTCTTTTTTTTTTTTTTAATCACACAAACTCCAAAACCTCTCTATACCTGCCTACAAGTATAGAAACAACTAGAAACTGCATCAAATAAAACAAGTCACAAATAAATTATAAAAAATGTTGGACAGTTTCTGTTTAAGAATTCAGCCAATATTCATAAGCCTAGCCGTGGCTAGATGAGGCAGAATGCTAACTAGCATGAATAAGTTGTAAGAGCAACCTTCTGCATAAGACACTAATTTGTGTCGGCAACATGAGGGAGCAGTGACACTAACATAGCGCACATATCTGTGAATGAAGAATAATGTGTGGCTTGTGCGTTTACAACTTCACATATAAGGGAGCCACACCATCAGCCAATCACAGGCAGGCCTTTTTCATCCAATCAGAGTATTCCTTGCAAATACTGGCAAAATAACAGCCAATCAGAACCAAGACTGAACCAAATAGCAGCAGATCACTAAACAAATGGTAAGATTTAGGAAAACACAAGAACATTTAATACAATCTCTCTCTCTCTCTCTCTCTCTCTCTCTCTCTCTATATATATATATATATATATATATGTGTGTGTGTGTGTTATAGTGTGTGTTATAGTACACACACACACACATATAATATATATATATATATATATATATATATGTGTGTGCGTGTGTACTATAACACACACTATAACACACACACACACATATATATATATATATATATATATGTGTGTGCGTGTGTACTATAACACTATTTATGTACTATAATCTGAGTAAAACGCTTATTTTTATTTATTTATTTAAAGAACATGGCACCAAAACTGGCTAGCCCAGTAGCCCAGTGGCTCATCTTTTTCAATCCGACCCTGTATATAACCATATGGATATTTGAACTTATATATATATTTAATTTGCAACAAACTCATGCTATCTGTTTCTCTCTATTAAGAGTAAGTAGACTGCAGCTCTAGTGGAGAAAGGTGGCCGGTCCGCAGCATCCTGTCCCATGTTCAGATCATTCATAAAAACTGCAGGCCCACTCTGCTCCCGTGTTATTGGCTCTGCCAAATAAAGGAGTTGTCCGCATTTAACACTAAGCCAAACTGAAACACGAAGCATGTGTTTTAATATGGTGAGATGACCCAGAGAGGCAGTACGGGACTGTTTTTTTTTTCTACCCCCCCCCCTCCTCACCCCCATTTTTTTTTCTTTTCTTCTTTCTGTCCTTTCGCAGCCCGGGGACGCACGTTTCTGCCCCCCTCCGCGGGTAAACAAAAGCGTCTCCGTTACCACTCTCCGATCTCCTTCTATCCCGGTAACCGGTGTTATTACTACTGCAGAAACGGTACAGATTAATGTTGAGCGCTTTTCCTTACCGGTTGTAGCGGCGGCGCTCTGGAGCCGGGAGGGTCTCCCCTGCTGCGCGGAGGGATGCTCGGCTCGCACCGGACGCTTTCCTCCGGGACCGAATAATAAAAAAACCAGATCTCCTTATCGCTCACACACTCACACACGTACGGCAACACACGTCCCAGTAGCTATATATAGGGTGTGTATATATGTCTGTGGAGCTACAGCAGCCGAAGCCTGCAGAGCATGTTACCGTGCAGGCAGCCGTGATGGTGCAGCTGGAGCTGCTGGGGCGCTCGCTCTCCTCCAGAGGCAGAGACCGGGACAGCAGCGCGGAGGAGCGGGACGTGGAGGACAGCAGCACTGTTGGTTGGAGTGATGTGCGCCGTCGGAGTGGATTTAAACTGAGGGGGGGGGTTTGGGGGACGGTGTGGCCGGGATTACGTGGTAGGGGTTTAATTAGATAGCGCTGCGCCTATTGGCACCGACGATACGCAAAGCCCTCCTCTTCATCCTCCTCCTCCTCCTCCTCCTCCCACCCGGGTCTCATTTTCCAGATGGGTGCGTGGCACCGGCGCACAGTGATAGTAAGCCACGCTGTGTCTGTTATACTGTTATTTACTACGCCTGTCTCTCGGTGCTGATTGGAGATCACATGTTAAAATAGCGCCGCTGCTCTATGAAGTCTGTTTGCGTGTTGGGACACAGTGACGCGTTAGTCAGGTAGGATCAGTGGAGAAGAATTCATAGCTATTAAAAAGCTAATTTCGTTGAGTAATTGTAGATGGAGGATGAGAAGGGAGTGGGTTAAAATGTACATTTCTGCAAAAATAAAAAACAAAAACGAAAGAAAACTAATGAAAAAATGTGTTTTGGAATCCGAAAATTTGCTTAAAAAAACAAACAAAACAAAACTGGTATTTTGAAATTCATCTCAGAAATTTTCTAGAAATAAAAGGGAAATTTCTGAGACACAGAAATTCACTTTTGTTTTCCTCAAAATTTTCTGCAATTAATCTCAAAATACCAGTTTTGTTTTTTTTTATTTTTATGAAAATGTACTCCTGTCACAATGGCCCTAATATGCTGCTGTGAATTTCTTAGTATTTTATTAGGATTTTTATGACAGTCCAAGCAAAAATAATCCAAAATGGTGACCCTTTAACAGCGTTTTTACCAGCGTTGTACTAAAGAGGAGCAGCAGAAGAGGAGCTTTGTCCTGGAAGGCGGGGCTCCGTCCACCCAGGCATTTTGCACAGCTAAATGGTTGCCATAGGAGATTAAAGGATTTCTCAGACATGCATGAAAGAATCAAAGCAACACCCTGGGTATGTAATAGATGAGGAAATAACATAACGTTATGTAAAGCCCAACATAATACTGTCCCTTTAATAACTGTATCATGCATTTGTATTGGATCCAACCCGTCTCTCTTTTCAGTCTCTAAAATCCGTTCTTCCAGCATTGCCCTATATTACGCTTCATCTATCTTCCTATCAACTCTGACCTGCTTCCCCACTGCATGATGCTGCCACCACCATGTTAGCATTTAGACTCTGCATTTGCATTTTTGTCCTAAAAGTTAAGCTTGTACAGAATGTGTGTTCTTTAAGTTGCAGTCAACTCTAAAAGGACTTTGTGTTCCTGGTTTGTCTGAAAACAAAAATGTTTTCATAGGAGAGCAGATTGGTTCTCTTTTTAATGGTTTCTGGCAAAAGTAAAAAAAAACAAAAACAACCTGCAATATTTATTTAAGCTATAATGTATGAACAAAAAAAACTGTAGAAACCTATTGACGTAGGTTTTTTTTTGCCTCTATCCCCCCAGGAAACACATTTCATCATACTGTCAAGAAGTTTAAGGAACAAAAACTTTAATTTAAAAACACTGAGGCCTGATTCCATTTTCCCCTGAAGCACAACTTGCTGGTGTTTCCACCCCTGAGGAGGTTGTGAATCTTTTCACATTGAAAGTCTACTTTAAAAACACCCGTAACATTTCCCTGAATGATTGACCGCACTAATTGGCTGTCTCAGATCACCCTGGTACCCTTCCTCCTTGACGTGGCGTTGGCTCCATAGATGAATCCTCCAGACCTGTGAACTGTCTGCTTTTGTAGAAGTTCACACCTACTGAACACCAGGTAATTAAGTTCTTTTCATTAGCAGCACGGGGGTAACTTTAACATTTTCCTGTATTGTGTAGTGAATAAAAATGACAGGATGGAGTATTTCTGAGGTTGTGTTCTCACATCTCTAACTTGAAACTTTAGCCTTGAAAGGATTGTGAAGGTGCATAACACAGAAATGGGCTTTAGTGTGTAGTTCAGTTATATATTTCAGTTGTCCTGTTGCGATCCGGAGTTAATCCTTATGTGGTTCTAAACATATTAGAGTGAAGATCTCACTACAGACTTTTTCAATGTAGGTGCTCAGTACACAAAACACTGAAAGTACAGCATATGTCCAGTAATATAGTATGTAACATATTTTGAAATTCATTAAAATTATTTAGTTCACATTATTGCAAATTGTAAACTTCTCAGATTCATGGATAAAATATGTAGTTATATGTGTATAAAAAGTTTCCATAACATTAAATTAGCCTCATTAGTTAAATTAATGGAACACAAATAACATATTTGTGTTCTAGCTAGCTACAGCTTGTTGTTGGTTATTACAGCTGAAACTAGTTATTTACTTAGACTGTATGCAAACACACATTACCTACAGACTATGCACTTTATGTTATTTTAGATCAGCTAGAATTACCAAAATCTCTATTTACTAAATGTGAAAATAATTATTTGCGTCATTATGGCCAAACATTTCAATATTGGACGTAACTTAAAAAAAAAAAAGACAAAAGATAAATAAATAAAGTTGGCTTTCCTGACTGCATTTGCAGACTGTAGTCTATCATTTTAATGCTGATTTTGGAGTCATGGCTTCTTCCTTGCTAACTGGCCCATTTCAGTAGTTTCACAGTGGGACTCTGGCCAGTTTCAGTCAATATCTTCAAGACAGGAGTGGGAACAGCGCCATACTTAGGGATAATTGACAGCGCTAGGACCCTCCTCCTGACTCTGATTGACCATTTCTAGTTAGCACTGGGAGAAGGCAGAGGAACTCAATTTTTTCACAGATGATCAGTCTCATACTGTACTGTTGCCACAAAACGACAGTTTCAACAAAAGTAAAACATTTTTATGATAGTTGCATACTGCAGCTTCAAGAGCAGAGTAATTTAAATGTGTGAAATCTTATACATTTTGAGGACATTAATCAATAATTTTCTAAAACAGAAAATCAGGGCATCTCTTTTCTGTTTAGCAAACTGACCTACAATATTTAGTCTGCGCTAATGATGACCCAGCTATGGTGTAAAGCACTTTGGACTGCCTTGTTGCTGAAATGTGCTATCAAAGTAAACCGGACTTGATGTCAAACACGGCTGGTTTTGATCATTTCTAATCGTTTGTAGAATACGAAATGTATTCAGAAAAGCAAAAGAATGCATTTAGCAAGAGACGTGCATGTTGGCAAGCTTGTTTTATTTGCACCCCAAACATGGCATTTTTCTAGTTCCTTCTTAGAGTTGATGTTCTCTGCTGTCACTATTTTTATTGCTGCCAGCGAAAAGAAACATTTATCAGTACCGACTTCTGAAGGCATTTTATTACTTTTCTAATGTTTATGTTGAAAGTTGAAAACTCATGACAGATGGGCTGTAAACACATTGGCAGCTGTATAACTACTTTCTTTAATGGGTGCCACACAAACACATTCGCGTGATGCACATTCTGAGGTATGGCATCTGATCCAGACATCAGACGCACTTTGTCACACCTCACAGAGCATCAGAGAGCTGGAGGAAAGTTTTATGAACTCCTAAGGTTGGTGATGAGTCACAGTCGGCGGTATCGCCGGAAATATTTGGCTGCTCATTGAAGATACAGCTGCCTGGTATAATGAGCGCTACCTTTGCAGGGGGAAAGAAAGAAAAAAAACCCTCACATTCCTGAAATGAGCATATCACGAATTGGAGCAACAAAGATGGACTGAAAATGCATGAGGAGAGCTTTGAGAATGGAAAGGTTAATAAAGCAGTAATTAATATGATTATAAAGTCTTCACCTGGTTTCAGTTTGATCACTGATCATCAAAGATTGATCAATCAGATGTGAAAACATAAAAGCAAGGAACAGAAAATCCAAAAACAAGTCAGGTCATTTGCAGACGAATAGCTTTTGGTGATCTACGTGTGTTTATACTTTACACGAAAAGTAGAAGTGTAGTCGGTGGCAGTGAATGTTGTTTAGTCCACTTTAACCCTTGTTTACAAATGAAGTCCAATTGACCCCACACCCCTATCACTTGTATTATTTGCCTCAGTCCTCGTACGTTTGCCTCAGTCTTCGCACGCACAAGGATTAATCAAACTCTAGCTTGTTTGCCTAGAAAGTGTGAATGTGTAATTGAGCTCCGACAACAAGAAAAACTAAAAACTCTTGTCTGCCAAACACACGTAGGTGTGGTTCGAATGCATATACCAGGCCGCCCCAAAAACAGGAAGCAAACAACAGCGCTGGGCATTCTGGGTAGATACAACCAAAACAAATATGAAAAACAGCCTTTGGTCTTTTGACAATACAGAAATACTATAACCACTAAAATCTGATGCCACTCCATTGTTGTTTACATTCTGTGAAGAAGGATGTTGCGCCCATGTTTTCTTCATTGGTTTTCTTGTTGTTTGTTGGTGCAGAGGCACCACCTGCAAGGTGGGAAATAGTTTTTCTTTAAGGGTTGGGTTCATTTCACACAGTGCAGTGTGAAAGTGAGACAAATGTGGACATTTTGGTCCCTAATTGAACCGAGCCTACTGGACTATTGGGTGTGAAAACACCCTCAAAGAGGAGATATGGGAGCATCACAGGCTGCAGAATCTCATCTCCATATCTCTTGGTTTTGAGATCACCTCTTACCCCACAACTCCCAAAATACAGTTTCCTAACAAATCTTGCACCATCTGTGCTGAAATAAACTTTTCAATGGTATAAGATGCATTACTATGCAACCTTACAATAAAAAAAAAAACTATGCAAACAAACAGTTTAACCAATATTTTAGGCCACGTTCAGTTAAGCAATGATGGAGGCAGATCAGAACAAGAAATTCAATAATAAGAAATTCATTTTCTTATTTCCTCTTTTTTTCCCCTTATCGAGTGGCTGTTTGCAAAGCTAATACAAAACCCCTGCATCAGATTAACCAAGATACTTTATTCAGGCTATTTTTATCTTTTCATGGAAACTGAGGTGAATGATTTATTTTGCCCTGCCCCTGACCTCTTAACCTGGAAAAACCCAAAGAAGGTCTACAGAACGGTTCTCGGCGCTGGCCTGACCTCCGTCCCTCTCCCTACTGTTTCCCCTTGGTGGGAGAACAAGGCAAACATCTGACTCAGCTTTTTGCTTATTTCATTAGTTCTTCTTAACTCTGACACTCTGAGGACATGATGTGATTGAATTACCCCACCACCACCTCCTCTGCCTCCTCTTCTCCCCTTCTTCCCCCATATTTTACCATTTGCACTTTCCCTACCCTGAGCCAGGTTTCAGTGCTGTTGTTGCACTTTCTCCGGCCTTGCGTAACGGCGCAGCGGTCGTGTTGCATTGCATCCTCCATCTCCTCTTCCTTCCCCTGGTGGGATGGGCACTGAGGGAAACGGCGGCCCAGAAATCCGACCTTCATATTCCAGGATTGTAGAAAAACAGCTCAGCTCCCAACAGGAGAGCACCATCGGACCTGTTTGACCTTCAGCCGAAGTAGGATAAAGTGCCGGGTCCTCGCTTTTGACAAAGACCGGTGCTCTTGAATGACTCTGGCAACAATGAGTTTATTTCATCATTTATTGATGGGTGTTTCAGCTTTCTACTGTTCTCTCACTGTCTTTCGCCACAGAGAGCCATGCGGGTATTTAAATACAGCAACTGAAAGGATGAAAAGAAGGCTATTTTTTCCTCACAGCTAGATCCAATCAACAAACTCACGGGATGAGAAGTACAGCTTGTCTTCATCTGAAGACGTCTAAGAACGTATATTCATTTTTTAACATGCATAAATAATTCATAAGCGAATTATACCAGCATGAAACAAAATACCCACGGTCCTTATTCTATATATCCATGAACTGAATTATTAAAGTGGAACTAATTTTACACATCCAGGTTTGTTTACTGCGGCCCTGCTGCTTGTAATAAAGAAAACACAGAAAGATCTACTGAAATACCCTAGGATGTTACTGGAGGTTAGGCGTAATATCCCATGGTAAATAAAACTGACTCTTCATAATGCCACCTCAACACAAGTGAACAAACTTTTCAAACTTTTTATCCTCAGAGGTAATGTGTTAAAAGCAGAAAAAAAAGAAAGATAAAGGAATAAGCAAGCCTAAAAACATAACAAAAACAATTGTGAAGTCTCGACGACTGTGTCAGAGTCTCTCCAACACTGGAGCTCTTTGTGGGGCATTTAAAGTCAGCAGAGGTCCCAAAAGTGGTCCAAGGACAGAAAATGACAAGCAAAGACTTGTGGCTACGGGTCCTTGACGTGCATAGAAAATGTTGGAAAGTTTGATCTGATTTAATCAAAAAGTTGTTGCTCAGATTGCTGAATTTGTGAGAAAGGTTTTGGAATACCTTGTTGTGTACAGTGGACCCTGGACCAAAACCATCCATGAGTATTTAAAATCCATGAATAATTTCAACCCCCTTTAAAAAAAAAAGACTTATGTCTACCGATTTGTAGCTTTTATACCTTACTATGCACACGTGACTCACAGTCGAAACAGTCTTAGGCGTTAACATCTGCTGTTTCTCTTTTCTCTGTGTTGGTGGTGCAGCCAATCAGCACCACTGAAAATGAATTGAGTCCTTTGCAAACCCCAGCCAATAGCTTGTGAAGTAGCGTTGTGCTGAGGTACCTCATCTTCCTAAGCTGTGCTTTATTTTGAATATTTTAGATATTTAGATTCAATGAACAACTGAAGTTGAGATCCCACAGCAAAATTTTAAAATAGGTGAAAGTGCGAATACTCAACAGTGAATAAATGGGGGTCCACTGTATGGGGTAGCATAGCCTCAGACCAGTGAGATTGTCTATCCTTCCCATTTGTAAATCATGAAAAGCAGTCACTGAACATCAGAACCAGGTCAGGCGCAATGGAAGTGGGTGTGTTCTAATAAATCGTGTTTTCTTTTACATAGTACCATTGTCGTGATGTGCTTGGACAACCTTTGGCTGCCAACTTTGGGTCTTGGCATCATGTGGATGTTAACTTGGTACTTACCACCTATCTAAGTACTGCTGATGATTGTCACCAATTTTAGTAAGTTAATGCACCTTGCCACTAAGGAAAATAGTTCAAGCATGGTTTTAAAAAGCAACACTCCACATTTCCTTGATCTTGACCGGTCCGCGGTAATAAAAAAGTTGAGGACCACTGTTCTATAGCACCAAGATGTTAGCAGCCAGTCCTATAAGTCCTTTAAGTTGTAATGTAAGGCCTTCATTGGTCCGATTAATTTATCCAGCACGTCCCATAGATGCCCAAGGAATGCTCAATTCAAGGAATTGAGCATTCCTTGAATTGAGCATCTATGGGACGTGCTGGATAAATTAATCGGACCAATGACTTATAGGACTGGCTGCTAACATCTTGGTGCTATAGAACAGTGGTCCTCAACCTTTTTATTACCGCGGACCGGTCAAGACTTGGAAATTTTGCTGCTGGGTATTGGGGCCATCCTTACTGCCAGGAGCTAAATTAACAACGAAACCTTGACTTTTGTTTTAATTATGACATTTGTTTAAAGCGCTATACGCAACAGCAGGGCCAGTTAAAGACATGAAGGATTGTCCACACTGCTAGAATTTAAAAATGACAATTGAGGAAAATCTGTTCAGAAAAGTTGTGTGGAGAGTGACATTTTCACTTGCCCCACAAGGATAGGAAATGGTCTGCAGCCATAGCGACTGTAAACAAAGATAGTACAAACTGTAGCCTTAAAATATGCTACAATAAGAGCAAAATGTCAACTCTTAAAAAAGGGGGAAAAAAAAGTCAACTGTAAAAAGACCCAAAAGAGCCTGGCCATCGATCAGAGTACTGTCAGGCACAGGGTAATAACGCCTAAATCAATACTCTTCCTTTGTATTTCTTTCCTTCGGTCTAAAAAGGCTTTCTGCTAAGATAATGGCCTAAAAACCACAGGAGATTTCAAAAGTCACCAGCAAACCTTACGAACAGTCGTGCTTTGCTGATTTTCAGTCACATCTCAGAAAGGAAGGCAAATTAATCCAACATGCTTGTATTTGGAGTTGGCGAGAAAGCCACAGATCCAAAGGGAAAACATGCTGGAATTCAAATCATCGACCAATAAGAATACATTAATGAAACCCATTTTTTGTCTACTTTAAAGGTAGGCAGTATTATGTAAAATCAACTCTTTTTGAGGCTTAACCATTGCTATGTTTTTCCAACATCAAAAACATTCCTAGAGTGTTGCTTTGATCCTTTCATGCATATTTAAGAAATGCTGTAATCTCTTGTGACAACCATTCAACTGAGCAAAACACCTGGCTGGACCTAACCCAGCCTTTGAGGATGAAGCTCCTCCTATGAGCTGCAGTTTCCGAGCTTCCGCTTCACAAAGCAGCCATGCCCCACTACTCCCCACTCAGCTCCTTCAGACTAGCCAGCAGCAATTAGGAAACACCTGTTGGAACTACACATCTGCTGAGCTCAATAAAGGAGCTACTTCTCAGTGAACACTGGTAAAAACATGTTAAAGGGTTAATAGAAGAACCAGGTTGTGATGACTTCCTGAGAGCAGAGTTTCACAAAGAGCACGAGTTTTTAAAGAGACGGACTCCCAATTTCAAGGCGTTTGATTAAGAAGTCAAATTTCTTTTAAGTCATATTTGATATATTCAGCATCTCTATAACTGAAATTGACATAGTTATTTGGTTTTACTGTAACATGGCACTGTGTGTCTGGAAAACGCATAATACTGCCTTTTTAAAAGAAAACTCAGAATTTTCTAGTGTTTTAAAGTGAAATATGAATTATGCCATTTTGAATATAGAAAATGATTGGAACTGCACTGTAACAACTAAGACAAAAAATAGATGAAGATTATGCAAAAAAAAAAAAAAATTATTCTGTCAAAGTGAGCGTTAACAATAGCAGTACCTTCAAACACAACACACCAAGCAGTGTGGCAATTTAAACAAGATGGTAAACCAGCCAAAAATATATTGTTTTCTTCAATTTGAAGATGTGCATTTCTATTGTTAGCTGTTCCCTGGATAAAATCCCCACATCACACATCCTGCTGTGAAATTGTGTCAAGAAAAGTTATTAAAGTGTTGCAGATGAAATGTTTTTCTTTTTATTATTATTCTGTCTTGTCTTTAATTATTTGAATATTCAGCCCTGCAGGAATCAAACTTTTAGCACAGAGCTGCTGTTGTCTTCAGCAAACCCCTATGCCAAGCAAACCCAAACGACTCTGCATCCAGGTTACAGACCTAGGGTTACTGCAACCACGTTGCTAGGTAACAGCTTGGGGTTTACTGCTACGTGCTTTTATCACTGACAAAAAGGCAACAGGAGAAAAACAAAACACCATCAGGCAGTGACTGTTATTCTTCTACAAGTGGTGGGACCATTAAAAAGACATCAGTGTTACGTGTCAGAGCATTTTCCATGGTTTCGTTTGACCCAAGAGCCACGATGTGGAAAACTGAGCATCCAGCTGGACATGTAACGGGATATTTGTCTTTTCAAAAACCACAATAGCTGCGGCACTGTCCCGCATTCAGCTGCAACTCCAGTGTGGCTGCAGTTCCGCTTCGATCCCTGCCTTCCAACAGCAAGCCTTTAGTAACATACAGTTTAAAAAAAAAAAAAAAAAAATTGTTTTCGACAACTTTGACTGTGTGGCATAAGATTTAACCAGTTTTGTGTAAATTAAATTTTTCTCAATTTGTTTTTCGTCAAGTCCTTCCTCAAATTTTAAGCTAATGTATGTGTCAGTTTAGGATTTTTTGTGGCATTGACTGAAGACACTTCTTAAGTACATTGTTACTGCAATTGGAGAAGATATGATTTTATGTACTGAAAATATATAATAGCACACATATGGAATGGTTAAAAAAAACTGTTGATTTTCCATAAAAAGTACATCTTTATCAGAATATTGCAAAAAGATAAACTTCACAGCGTGAAACAATTTTTGGCCGAGTTCAAACGTGAAGAATGCTTTCCGAGTCCTGATGGTGGAAAAGTGAAGTTGGATCAGTCTTTTATTCAGTTCACTTGGTATGTCACTGGAGTGATGCAACAGAAGGAAACAGCTGCACCTGTAGGAGGTGTCTGTAGCAGCTGTGACTCTACAACAAGCTTATTAAAAACATAAATTCATTTGAGCTTTGAAAACTTCTTTCATTAGTCTCACTTTTATTTGAAGGTTTCTGTGAGTAATGAAAATGCTGTTAAACACAATTTAACACTTTCCTTTGTTTCTTTTATTTAATGATACATATTGATACATGTTACAGTAGAGACTATTTTTTTCTGGGGTCGACTCCACAAACATTATAGAATAAAATCATACTTTTACAAATATTACATAAAAAAGACATAATGAAATACATTAAGACACAAAACTAGGGGTGCACCAATTTTCGTTTTCTGGCCAATTACCGATAAAGCCTAACCTGCCGATTCTAATTTTGGCCGATACTAATTTCTTTTGTCTGAAATGTTGCTCAAAATAGCTAGAAAGTGGCTGAACTGGCAACAGAGGGGTAACTATTAACCCCTCTGTTCCGACATGACCTGGTGGTCTATTATGACTGATAGACCGGCCCAGGTCTATCAGTCAAACCTTTCTCACGGGACAGCAGAGGACAGTGTTTGATTTTTAGACCTTTTCCGAGGTATATAAGATCGGTGGATAAGATTGGCTTGACATGTAAAAATCGGTTGACCACCGATCTCCTGAAATGAAGGAAATTGGTACAGCTAAATCGTCTGATAAATCAGCGCACCAAACGAACACAAAACAAAATCAAAACCCAAAATTCGAATCAACCCCTTCAACATTACAAAAGGACATCACTAAATACCTTAAAACACACAAACTTAAAATAGAAAATGTCAGCAAATTAAAAACTAGATTAAAAAACTATAACAATCTCTAATCAGTGTAACAGTCTCGTACTATTATAGTTAACACAAGCAGGTACAAATAAAGCAACACCTGCAAGATATTTTCAGGCAGTCTGCATGTGCTACTGCGATCTGTTTGCTCTCCAGGTACAATATGAAACATATCCTTCCAGTCTGGTTGGTTTCCTGCCTTACTTTACCTTTCAACATCAATGGGAGCGCAGTTATGGTTAAGAAGCTAAGGTCAGAAATGGTCTCATCACTTCATGACAACGGGAATAAGAGTGTGGCTGCTGAACTGAACGCAGATCATCCATTAAAGGTGTACATTTACACATTTACACGGCTTTCTTGTGTGTTTTCCAGTCACACAAGAAAGATTTTGTCAGACCAATAGATCTGGATGTGGGGAAAAGCTTTAGCATCACCCAGCTGCTGTACATCTGTCATGAATCTCCTGTAGCGCCTCATCCCAGTGGTCCTCTACTGGATTAAGGTCTGGAGTTTGTGGACCTACTGACCTATGCATTGCTGTGTTCAAGACACAAGACCATTTCCTGTAAACCCCAAAGACACTTATGAGCAGTTACTAAAACACTCAGACTGCCATGTTTGACACCAGCAACCATGCCTCAAATTCCTTAAATCATGGTTCGAGCTTCTTCGAATCGTCTTCACGAGATCCCTAAATGCATTCACTTCCTTCCATATATATGATTGGCTGATTTACTGTCCATGCTAACAAGAAATTGGAGAGTCCCCAACCTAATGAAGTGGCCTGCAATTGTATTTCTTTAAAAGCAATCAGTAAGGGAGATTGGGGGTGGGAGGAACTAAAGTAGGAACACCAAGAAGAGGTTTAGTCAAAATGCAACAGCCATTTGGAAGTTGCAACGACTCCGTAATGTCTGATGGACTGACACGGGATTTAAAATGACTTAACCAGCCCTGGTTCAGCGATGCGTAATACTTCTGGCTTTGCTTTCACAGACTTAAACATTCAGAAAGAGCTAGAGGGAGAGGGCTAGTTTTAATGCATGCCTCTCTAATGCCTCGACGGCGCACTATAATGCCTCCACTTAATCTCCTCTGGGTGTGAGGAGAGGATGTTCTCAAGATCAGAGGACTTAATGAGTGCAGACAAGAGGGCAGGGAGCTGTGACTGAAATGACGATGATGAATGGCTGTCCTCAATAAGCTCTTCAGGTGCGCAGATATGCAGTTTGTACATTTAAATGTACAAGGAAGTTGCTCTTCCTGTTGAGGCACGCTATTTTCAGCCTAGTCCTGGTAGCTGCAGAGCTGTTGCAGAGATCGGATTCTGAAAAACAAAATTTGACTTCAAGCTGATCCTTATTCTTAATCACAACCAGCTCAGAAAACAGACAGCCAGTCCAAGATTTCCCATGTCAAGGTGTAGACCCGAAACATTTAGCTTTCTGCTGATGAAACGGAAAGGCTGAAGTGACAGGGTGGCATCTATCAGATGAAAGGCAGCGACTGTGTGTGAAGCTGTAAATAGGACTGAATTGGCACAGAAATCCCAACGGTTGCCCGTTGTAGCAAAGCATTCCCCCCCCCCTGTGGTACTCAGACATGAAAGGAAGTGACTTTCTGCTGAAGACGGCACATCTCTCTACGTTCGTGTTTTTACTGGTGTCTGTCAAGATCTATGTTTCAACTCCTACCAGAGCTGCAGGTAACAACCCAACAAATAGGATTGCATACATATACATATAAATTCTTTTTGCAACGCTTACTCAATTGTTCTCCATGGTGACTGCCAAACTAAAAAAAGAAAATATTTACATACAATGCAAGAGGGAAAAAAAAGACTTAGTCTGACAGAAAAGTAGACTGAAGTGGGCTAGTTAGAATAACTAAGTTCACTAGTTTATTGTCAGAACAAGACAATTTCAGGAGTTTAGTAAAACCTTAAGTGTTTGACGTTATTGTTTTTTTTTTTTTTTAGGTCATACATTAAGTCACAAATACATTACTTATAAGTGTAACACTAGTAAAAACATTGTTAAAGTGTTAATTAATAGAGAAGCCATGTTGTGATGACTTCCTGAAGGCGGAGTTTCAGAAGAGCAGGAGCTTCTTAAAGAGACAGATGCCCAATTTCAAGGAGTTAAGTTACCAAGTCCAATTTTGTTTAAGCTATATCTGATGTATATACCATTTTTAAAACAACTGAAGTTAACAGTTACTTGATTGCTATATAAAATGACACTATGTGCCAGGAAAATACTCAACACTGCCCCTTTAATTTTGGTAGGTCCACCCATTCTCCCTGCAGCTAAAATACTTCATATAAATATTGAAGCAAGAAGTGAAACAAATCCACAAATCAATGAGCTGAAGCAGTGAAGGGCAGATGGAAGGATACTATGAATATTACACCCTTCACAGTCGGAATTCATAATGCATGAGGTGGACTGTGATGTGAAGGAATGAACTTGATCCATCTGTTGCTTACCTCCCAGCTTTGACAACAGCACTCACCGTACGAAACGATGAGACCCGGCTAGAGGCCCGAGGCCAGCCGACAGCAGCCAGAGGAGAAACCGTCATGGCTACCCGTACAAACACGCCCGTCACATAACCAGCGCTCGACCTTAACTGCTCAAAAACTATTGCTCAATCCCTGTAATCAATACGCAGCAGCCCAAGTGATCAATTTTAATGTCTTGCTGCTGGATTGAAATGGCTTTTCAGAGAATCATCCCCACCCTGACGTTCAAGAAAAAATGATGCTGGATCAATGTCTGGTAACCACCCGACATGAAGCTGAAATCGACTTTGAATCCCCGAACAAGGATGTAAATAAAAACGTAAAGCAGCTAACACTAAAATCCCAAATAATTTATTTAATCACGGCAAGCAATATTGATCTGCGTTTTCATTTTTCATCACCGCTTTACGGAATATGTGCTATGTGAGGGTTTTGCCGCACTAAATGAATACGAAACATATTCGTCCAGGGAGGTCGGCCTCATCGCCAGCCTTCTGGACTCATCCGAACCGGGGCTGAGGTGAGGCAAGGCAGGCGGAGAAATCTGAAAAATAAAAAGTTAAATTAGTAATGCGGCCTGGGCCTGCTGGCGTGAAGATGGGGAGGTCTTGTAATATTGATGTGTAGAGAATGAGTCATCCAGAGCAGAGAGGGGGGAAAAAAGAGAGAGAGCATGCATAAAAAACCCCGTTAGAACAAGTTGAGTCTCATTTTTCAGTTCTGAACACCAGAACTTCAAATTATTACTCAACAATATTTACCGAACGCCTCGGGATTGCAGAGATACTCACTCTTTCTTGTCTTACCGGTCAGTAGCTGCGTTTCCATTACAAATGCGTGCAAATCCTTTCTCTATGTCCTGCTAACATCGAAAAAACAATTTCACAGTTGCAGTGTTTCCATTAAATAGGAGATTTAATTAAAATCACACGATAAATCAATAAAAAATCCTTAAACAAGCTTACCCCCATGATTTTTCAAATGTCATTTCTTATTTAATTGAAACACTTTAATGGCGAAATAGTTTTTTTTTGTTTTTTTTTTGGACATTTGCAGAAAATTGTCAAAGATCTGCGCACATTTGTAGCTTAAGCGCAGCCAGTGACTTCCTAAATCTCAAGAACGGATCTGCAGCATGTGCTCAAACACATTCTCAGACATTGTTTCATTGTCGTCCATAGTGACCACTGACCAATCCTGCTTGACCGAAAACACAAACCTACTGTATCGCTGAGCTAAACGAGGCAACCTATGAGTCATTGCTGCCGGGAGCATTTATTAGATTCCCTGGATCGGGGAAGAGGAGGGCTCAGGGAGAGAAAACACCATCCGGCCCAAACCGAGCATCCAGCATTAAAGTCTGTTTAAATAACGTTAGTTGTGATTGGTGACTCCCTGTCACGCATGTAGAATGATTTGGTTTTGTTCCCCACCGCGACTGAGAGAGAAGAACAGCTGGTCAGAGGACGGGCCTCAGCTTCTTGTCACATCTCCGCTTTGTTGTTTCTTTAAATTAATATGGAGACGAATGGCGCCAGCTGTTGCCAAGCTACGGAGAGTACCAACACAAAGTTCCAGAGGAAGTTGCTCCAAATTGTGAATAAAATCAATGATTGATAACGATTGCTGCTAATTTGTATCTCTTATCAGGGGACAATTGCCTTAGCCCACTGTAACAACATCACTGTTCCAATCCCATGAATAGCAATGTACTGGAATAACCCCAGTGACCCTCACTCGACCCCCCAACGTGCTCAGAAAAAGCTTCATGCGTATTTTATATGCTAAGTTATTTCTCTGCTGAAGAGATGGAGGAAAAGCCCAAACCATAAAATGGGAATTGCTTGGATGATTGTCATCAGCCGTCGAATTTGTCAACATCCATTTGTCTTCTGTCACTTCCTGTTGGTTTCTATGCTCCTCTGATGTCCCAGGGCGGGCCATAAAATGAAGCATGCTAATGAGTTGAGCATTCAATATTTCAAGATCCGCTGCCGAGGCCTCCAGAGGCTACAGCTCGTTAGCTTGGCAGCAGCAAAGTTGCACGTTTGAAATGATGGAATGTCAAACCACAACAGCAGAAAGACTCACAGTGAGGTTTCAGTTTTTGTTTTCCAATGTCATTCTGGACTATATTTATGTATAAGCTAGCTGTGTTCACACAGCAGATGTTGATGCTAAATTCCAATCTTTTTTTTTTGCTGAAATTGATTTTTTTGTGTGTGTGTCATTCCCAACGTAGAATCTTAAAAAAAAGAAGCCTGAACAACGAAAGATCAGAACCACTGGTGTATTTTATTCAGTGAGTAAATTGTCTCAAATTATTTTACAGCACTAAGAGTTCTTTTTACAAATCCCCAAAGTTTAATTTGAAGAAATCTTTTGTGAAAGAGATCTACACGGCGGTTTGTTTGCACAATAAAAGACACTTTGATGCTTCTCTTGCATCCATTTAGTTGGACCCATTGACCAAAGGCCCCAAAACTCTTAACTGAGACTAACTATATGACTGGCTGTGGCTGTGCTGCTGTGTCCCTATGCAATAATAACCTCTACTGCTTCTTTTAATAAAAATAAGCATGATGATGAACTCCGCATGTAATCCTAGAGGACCAGAAGGGCATGTTGGCTCATTTCATATGTTAACAAATCCCTTTTTTTGTTTGCTTCGTCTCAGTTAACCTAACTTTCTGGCAATTGGCTTCCACAAACTTGAGTTTTATCTCCTTCAAAAACAACTAATGCTTCTACTGTAAGGGAAGAATCTGTAAAATCCACATTTCTGCTGCATTATGGTACAGAAAGTAGTTCCACACACGTTTAATTCTAAACAAACCGTAGGAATGAAAATAAGTAATAACCATAGGCAATTTTTCATCTCCAAAGGATATTGGGGTCCTAAGTTACTTATACACACACACACACTTCCTCACACTAGAGGATCTATTCTGATAAGCCTCTTTTTATGACACAGCTACTATTTTCTGCTCTTCCTGCTTTTCTTCAACTTAATTTAATGTTTTGGTGAGAATCAATATCAGAACCAACAACATACATTTACTTTTAGTTCAGAAGAAAAAAAAACAAAAGTATTTCTCCAGTGTGTGAGGAGGAAACCTGAACTCAACACTAAAGTGACCCTTAAATATTATTTAGATATAAGTCAAGAGAAGTATGTGCTCAAAAATGAGGATAGTTACGTCACACTGGATTGTCATGTATGTTTAATTTTTTTTTTTTTTTAGAAATATGTCACCTATGAGTAGCCGTGAAGAAATTGAGTAGATATAGAGGAAGATCAGTCCAGTGACATCGTTCTTTACATACTCCTTTTCAGTATAGTGCATGCTAACTGGGAACAAGAGTGTGACGTTCACAGTGTTCTGCTGCCTTTTAGCCTTGTACATTAATTTTCCTTGACTCATGTCTCTTTTTGTTAAATTTATTTTAAATGACCCCATGGAAAGTACATTTCAAAGCTCTATAGCACCCCCACGTGGTGAGATAAGACAGAGACATGCAATTTAAGATTTTCTCCAAAAGAGTTCAGATTATCATAGTTTCCAGTTAAAGTTAGCCAAACCTCATCTTGGTTCTGCAGTGTGCTAACGTTTACAATTCTGGGTTTGTTTATATTTAGCATTTTTACATTTAATTTAGTGTAGCATCACCGCATATTGTGTACAAGTACAAGATTGGTTTGCTGCAGCTGTGCTAACAGCAGATAAACAAACTATTAATACAGGAAAGCTGTTTATCCACAGTCTTCAGTGGCTATGCTAACTAGCCTTAGCATTCACAGCAGGCTCTGCTGTGATGAGGAGCTGAAACATAGTAGAGAACAAGGGTAAACTTAACTTTTTCAGCCCACTTTCTTGTTTTCACTTTTATCTTTTAACAAATATCCTAGAACCACATAAATAAAAAACAGAAAAAAAAATCTAATTATGGTAATAATTTGAACAGATTTCAGGGGAAACTGTAAAACTGAAACATTGACGGGTTCTGACAAAACGCAATTCAAGGAGAGGGAGTGGAAACCGGGTGCAGTAAAACATCTTCCAAAGAAAGCACTACCGACTGCATACAATTTTTATTTTTATGAATTAAAACATGGTCACAGCAAACGGTGACGGAGGTGGATACAAAACGGATTGTTGAAAGGTAGAAAATGGAAAGTGGAAAGGGATGAAATGAGAAGAGGCGGGTAAGGAAATGGGGTCACAACTTGGTCAAGGTAAACGGACCGGGCCAGACCTTTAACGGAAAGGCCAACCTCAGATTTCACAAACAGGAGGAGAAAACATCCCTTATTTAGTTTATTGTAAATAAAATAAAATAAAAATGACTAAAGCTGGAGTGAAATCTGCAAAAATATTCCGACAGAAACGTATTCCTTCAGTGTACCTGTGTGCATTGTGTGTGTGTGTGTGTGTGTGTGTGTGTGTGTGTGTGTGTGTGTGTGTGTGTGTGTGGGGCCCTGCAGGAGGATGCATTCGTTTCAGTCGGAAGCATTCTGCGTATCCCTTTACACAGCCAGAGCTCTGTGTGGACGTGACACATTAATTATACACCGGCTGTAATGCACACTTTTCCTGAGTGTGTTGACCAATGGAGCCAATGAACGTGAAAATATTCCAGGCTCCGTTTTATTTTTGAAATTTCTTTTGTGCCATCAATTAATTACTGTGTCATTCTCATTACTTGTCAATCTCTCTTCCTTGAAGGTTGGCTTCACTGTGAGGCACATGAGGTGGACAATGCTCACAATGTGCAAATTCAGCCAGGAATAGAAATGATGGTGCATATTTTTATCTAACTACTGAAATCCTTTCCCACTTTTTAATGAGCAAAGGGAAGATCTGCTTGACCCGCAGCTGATCTGATCACTTTGAGTCTTTTATCTCCTCGTCTTTCATCTCTTCCCTGTGACACCATGTTGGGTCCACTGCGGACGCAAAAAGAAGAAAGAGTTCATTTCCACCCCCAAGAAATTGAAATTCATCTCAGGGATTTTCTAGAAAAAACAAAGATGTTTCTGAATTTGACAAGGAGAATATTTGCTAGAAAAATCTCAGAAATTTTGAGGTTAATCTCAGAAATTTTCAAGAAAAAAAACAAGGACGTTTTTGACTTTTGAATCTCAAATTGCTAGAAAATGTCTGCGATTGTCTTTCTTTTAAAGTGAAACATTCCTGTTCTCTCTTCTAATTCCTATTCCATTCTTTCCAGGGGTTCAGCTCTTCTTTGTCTGCTGTTCCACATTTTAATTTTCAAATCAACTCAGAGTGTTTTCATAACTAAGACCTTCAGTTGTTCTTGCTGATTGAAATTATAACACTTGAAAATGCAGATGTGTGGGGCTTGCAGCTGGATTCCTCCAGATCTGGTTCCATTGACTCTCCAGCTGTGATGTGGTCACAAAGTTGATTATGACTGAACTAAATAATGCGTCTGATTCACTTAGAAAAAAAAAAACCCTGATTTTGATGTAAAATGGAAGACGGACAGATGGGGAATCAGGCTCATTTGTATAGCAAAAAAAAAAAAAACTCCATATGATATGTGTATTAAAAAAAACAAACTACTTGCATAAAAAGTTATATATGAAACTGGAGGAAACTTTGTGTCAGATCAGCTCCAAAACTTTGTTAGTTGGGTGTGTGATGCAAAAGAGGGCCGTGAGCCTTGATAGCTGTTTCCATCCACTTGGCACGAATTATTAGATTAGATGAGATTTATTGTCATTGTACACTAATCAGTACAATGAAGTTAATAGTGCAGCTCTACTTAGGGCTTTTTATAAACAAACAGTGAAGTTTGAGTGCAGGTTTAAAATGTTGCAAAAAAGAAATGCGAATTTGTCATGTTTCTATCTATTGGTTTGGATGGAATCAACCAGGTAATGCGAGGCATAGTTCTGTCAGATGATGTTCCTGTGATATACAGGAAGTAGAAGTTGAAAATGGACTGTACATCTGAGAAAAATGTCAGAGTTGTGCCTGTGGTAAGGCACAGACACACCAGTGGATGGGAGCATTTGCTACATCAGAACTTGTTCCCGCATCCCCTTTAGTGCATAACCTTTATTTTTGTTTTGAAACGCTGAAAACCCCCTCAAGCTAATGTAAAAACTGTTACTTTGAACTTTGCTGTTTACATCAACCTTTCCTAAAAGGCAAAGTCCCAGAAAGAACTGATAGAAACACGTCTTATGAGAGCAAATAAATATACCCCCCCCCCACTTACACTCCAAAAAAATGCATGGAGTCTCTTCTATGCACTGTCCTAAGAGCCTTTAGGTGGCAGTAAAGACCTACCGGGTGTGTTGACATCCATCATTTCACACTGTAGAAGAAGACAGTATTTGTTTTCACGTGCTAATTGAGCAAGGCGCACCATAGGTCCGACATATCAAACTCTACTTTCCTGAGACAAAGAAATTACGACTGGATGTGCAAACCATTTGAAAACAACGTGCAAGGGCCATGTTGCCAAGCAACAAGGACAGTCAGATGGTGGGCTGTCATCAGACCACATGTTGTAAGAGATGAACCTGTCTCGGTCCTGGTGTTGTACTGTGATACACTCGGGCAGTGAGAAATACTTTGAAACCGTGAAATGTTTGCTTACATTCTTTCACAGTAGTAATACTTGATCTGAAAAAAATATCACCAACTAGATCATTGAACTTAATGAAACCCTTGAGGTTTGTTTACGAAGCCAGAATATTAAAGGAGCAGTGTCACTTGAAAAAAGTGAAATCCACTTTTATTTCTTTACATCATGGTATATTGTTATTCCCTCATCAAAAACGTACCTGGAGTGTTGCTTTGCTTCTTTCATGCTTGTTTGAGAAATCCTTTAATTTCCATGGCAACCATTCAGCTCTTCAAAACGCCTGGGTGGAGATAGCCCCGCCTTCAAGGCGCAGCTCCTTCTCAGAGTTGCAGTTTCCAGCTTTTGAGCTGTGACCTCACAGAGAAGCCCTCTTCCATGACTCCCTCACTTAGCTCCTTCAGACTAGCCAACGGAAATTAGCAAACACCTGGTGGAACTGAGCATCTGCTGAGCTCATTATAGGAGCTATTGCTCAGTGAAATGTTGGTAAAAACGTTGCTAAAGGCTAACGGGTTAGTAGAGGAGCCATGTTGTGACTTCCTGAAGGCAGAGCTTCAAAAACAGCCGAAGTTTTTAAAGAGACAAAGGCCCAATTTCAAGGCAGTAAATTACTATGTCAAATTTCTTTTTAGTCATATATCTCACAATTTTAAACACAAAATAATATAATTTCAATTTCTTCTGCTGTAAAGTAAATGAACACCCTCCAAGATTGGTGCTTCCACATTTTTACTTGCATAAAGCGATTGTGTTTCGAACAGCCGGGACATTAAGAAAAATGTCTGTTTCCTCTTTATAGAAGACACATAATTGAATATTTCTGATAATACGGGGTTGCTTTTTTGGTTTTTTGTTTTCCTTCCCCAGCTGAGGGACTAGGCGTGCTTTTCCTCTTCTGTTTTTTTTTTTTTTTTCCTTTTTCTGTTGCTGTTATTCAGTTTTTCCAACCTCCATTAACAACAATGCTCTGCTGGCTTTTTATTAATATTTTAAATTAAAGTCTTCTTGTTTTAAACACTAAAAAAGCAGTCATTTGATTTCTTCCACACTTCCACTATCTTTTTTTAAATTTTATTTACCTCCAGCTTCCATTTGGTGTTATTTAAGACGATAACCTTTGAGTGGATAAGCTGGTTTGATGCCTTCTGTAGCTAATTCACTCTCTATTATGCATTTGCACAGACCTGGCCCTAGCTGGAGCGCACACAGGGTGGCTCAGTGTGTCGCAGACCGCCTCTCCGGTGTCCAGTGCTGCTGAACAGAAGATTGTTTTGGCCTTTCGGTGATTACCATCTCCTCATTTGGCGAGGCTCTTATGAAACGAGACAGGCTTTCACAGATGATCAGCTTAGAAGATGCACACTCACATGCACAAAGGAGAGTAATTAAATACAAGACAGGATATCTGTCATTAGCTCATGTCAATACTAAGGAGTTTTACTATGGTTACCGTTTTGAAGCACTGCCCTGAAAGCGGCTGCGGTGTCTTGGGTTCAAGCATGTTGTGATTTAAACTGAAGTACATTTTTTATGGTAATTTAAGAAACCAGAAAGAAGTTTAGAGAGTTATTTAAGTTAAAATGATGAAATAACTCTTCGAAACACAGAGTGCGGCTTGGGTACCTGCCCAAGTCTCTGACAGACGTCTTGAGATCTCTCGATGTTACTCGAAAATAAGTCTTTTTGCGTCTCCCAGGAACCACCTGCAACAGATGAGGCCCAGATCTGAGGCAGGGTGCCAGCAGGGGAGACGTGTTAATGAATTAATATGCATTGTCCCAATTAGCCTCTGCACTGCAATAATTATGGCGCGCACAGGTTTCATGTGCTGGAAATCGGGGACATCCCATTGCGCAAAGCCTCGGCTACCCAGAAGGCTTGCGGTGACTTATTTTTACTCCAGATGAGGTCAAACGTTTCCGTCTTATTCTCGCCGCGCGTTAATTAGACAGAATTCGCTTGCAGAAAGAACGGGACGTGTGACAGATGAGTGGACCGATTCCTCCAAACTCATCTCTGCGGGGATTAGGGAGGTTTTTTAGAAAGTGGACCGTGTTTGTGTGCTACATGCAATTAGCATAATCAGCTTACGTTCGTGCTCACAGGGCGAGCTAACAAGATTTTTTTTTTTCTCTTTTGTTTTTATGGATTTTCTGATTATTTGAATAATATTGAGAACATCTGGTAAAGTGCTGCTGAAAAGAGAGGGACAGAACAAGCAAAGATGTCTGGGCAAGCTATCTTTCAATGAATCAAGTTTATTTGCACTGCAGTTCACAGTGCTTTACTGTATGAAAACATAAATACATCATACAGTCAAGAAATGTGAAAACCAGTACCAAACATTACATTTTGTCACAAGCCATTGTTAAAATGATCAATTATGTTGGCCAGTTTTCCATTTATTATCCAAAAGCAACTATGAACAAACACAGATAGGATTTTTTCTTTAAACCCTTTAAAGCAGTGGTGCCCAAAGTGGGTCCTGGAGGCCCGGCACCCTGCATGTTTTAGTTCTCTCCCTGGTTTAACGCACCTGGATCAAATGATGGCTCGTTAGAGGCCTAAGAACATCATTGACCTGCTGGAAAGATTGTTACAACCACCAGGGAGGGAACTAAGGCATGCAGGATGCCGGGCCTCCAGGACCCACTTTGGGCACCACTGCTTTAAAGGAAACAAGTAATCATATAAATTAATTAAAAGATAACATTTTGCTAAGCTTTTTTTTTTTTTTTTTTTAGAAGACCAGTTTTTATTATTTAAAAACTACCCAAAGTAACGCAAACCTACCAAAACGGGGCCGACCCACATAAACCAGCAGTTTCTTCAACGTTTTGTTTGAAGAAACAAAACACCTTCAAACACCAATTCAACAGAAAGTATCAGACAAACAAACAAACAAACAAACAAAAAAAGCTAGCGTCTGCCATGATGGCTCTCTAGAGTTTTGAGCGGTTAGAAACAGATATGTTGCCTTGGAGCTTTTCTAGATGAGAATAAAATCTAAGGCTGAGTAAAATGCCGGGCATGCATTCATCTTGTCTCCAAATGAGGCACGGCTCCAAATGATATCTAATTTTGCCTTTAGCCTGCCAACCGTGCAGCGGAGAGAGCAGAAAGCCACCGGCTCGGCTGCTTCACCCTCAGCCCTCGTTTTCATTTTCAGCCACAGATCACCGCGTGTAAGTGCCCCGAACACCACACATCATCTTTCTACCAGAGGACCGCTTTAAGTGCCGCGGCCATTTAAAGCCTCCTCTCATCTGCATTATTCAGCAGTGATATTGGTTCTGTATCATTACCTGAGGAGAAATATGACTCTTGTGAAGCGCCGTGTCAGATTTTTATATCGTGACTGTGATTTTATCTAGTCTTTGTCACAGAACAGCTCAAGCGCCATCGAACTGGAATGTGGTCATTTATCTAGTTGTATCACAGTCTGAATTGGATTTCAACCTAGACTTTAACTGGGCCATTCTGACATAAATATCAGTTTCAGTTCTGGCTGACAATTTCTTAAAGGGGCAGCATCACGTTCAATTGACTTCTTTTTTTTTTTTGGCTTTACATCATGTTATAATGTTATTCCCTCATCAAAAACATACCTGGAGTGTTGCTTTGATTCTTTCACACATGTTTGAGGAATCCTTTAATCTCCATGGCAACCATCCAGCTGAGCAAAACACCTGGGTGGACTTAGCCCCGCCTTCGAGGATGAAGCTCTTCCTCTGAGCTGCAGCTGCTGAGCTTCCACCTCACAGAGCAGCCCTCCTGCCTCCTGCTCAGCTCCTTCAGACTAGCCAGCAGCAATTAGCAAACACCTGGTGAGCTCATTATATGAGCTACTTGTCAGTGCAACACTGGTTAAAAAAAAAAAAAACGAAAGTAAAAAAAAGTTACTAAAGTGCAGGAGGTTCCTTAAAGAGACAGAGGCCAAATTTCAAGGTGTTAAATTACAAAGTAAAAATTCTTTTAAGTTATATTAGACATAAAAATTATATTTTTATAACAACTGAAGGTAGGTGGTGGTTACTTAATTGTGCTATAAAATGGCACTCTGTGCCTGGAAAACACATAACACTGCCCCTTAATAATTAAAAGAATCAAATAAATTGTCAATAAAACACCAAATGTCCTAGAATATCTGACGGGGTTGGAAATCAACATGTTAAAAAAGAAATCAGAACCGTAGTTATTTTGAGATGTGCTGTCAAAAGGGAGAGATGAAGGCCAGAATGCAGACTGTGGTAGGAGGAGAGGGAGCAGTGAGGGAACGGAGACTTCTCAGTGAGTCAAAGCAAACATGACAGGATGGAGTCTGAGGCTACAACCAGAACGGCTGACTGGCCTTTGACATCTCACACACTTTAATTAAAACAGATTGGTGATGGAGAAAGAAAGACTAAAGGAGGGGACAAGATGCAGCCAAACTAAGAGAAAAGGATTCCAAACTAGATTTCTACATTTTTTTATGACCTTAAGCTTTAGACTCTCAGGAAGGAGACGGTAGTACTGAAACACCCATTCATGTGCAAGTGTGTTTGTTTACATGTCTGAGATTGTTACTATCTCAGCTCCGCTCTTCTGTCGGGGAGAAATGTGCTTGTTGGTGTAATTTGGCAGCTGATGCAGATGAAGCTCGGTGTCTAGCTGAGGCTCCTCGCCCCCCGTGGAGCCTTGAAGTGAGGTTGAGACTAGTTCATCACTCTCACAGGATGGGGGTGATTACTCGGAGACTGTATTCTGGGTACTGGATCTAAATATAGCGGCGCGGTTCGGGAGGCGGGGCCCGGCTGCCGGGGCAGGATGGTAATGAAGGCATGCGGTCATTGATTTAGAAGGATTAACATTTATACAGAGGATAGATCGCAGTCAGAGTTAATACGAGGAACGCGCCACGGATGAGTAAATTACAGTTTTCCGTCAACGACTGAGATGTACGATTTAAACTTAACTAGTAAGAAGGCCTGTTTATGAACACCACAGTAATCGTACCAAATTAATTGCTGTGTGCACATCCAGGCAACTCCAGGCCTCGAGGGCCGGTCTCCTGCAACTTTTAGATGTGTCTCTACTTCAACACACCTGAGTCAAATAATGAGGTCATTAGCAGGACTCTGGAGAACCTGACTTCACTGAGGAGGTGATTCAAGTATTGCATTAAGGGTGTTGGACCAGGGAGGCATCTAAGAGATGCAGGACACCAGTCCTTGAGGACCAGGATTGCCCACCCCTGCTATAGTGCAACACTATTCTAGAAATAATTCGTAGCTTTTAGGGTTTCTAATGAGTTATCCAGCTCACAATATGAAACTATAAAAGATTTTGGGTTCATGAAAGAGAAAAATCTAAAGTAAAGGTTTCATTTGTCACACAGTGTGTTCTGTAAATGTAGAACATGGAAAAAAAACTGCAAACCACAAACTACTTCCTGTTGTCTTCTTTGTGGCTTTCGCCATAGTAACGTCCTGGTGTTGATCACGTGACTCGTGCGATGTGAAGACAGTGTCTCCATTACAGTTCTGCAAATTACATCGATTTGGACAGAGTTGAAAAACCACCTCATACCAGTGGGAGAACTTTTCATTGAAAAACATGTTTTTTGTTTTGTTTTTTCCAAAACCGCCGTGTTTCCATTAAGCAAATTTATTTTCGTCATTTCAATTTGCGCAGTTCTATGGTTAATGGAAGCGCAACTAGTGTGACATTTTTCCAGAACACCGCGGTCAGAATTGTGCTGTGTGAGCTACTTAACCTGTTCACATGTTCAAGTGTTACCTGAGCACTTGGTTTATCAGTCGGGTTACTGCATTCTAAATGAGGTGGAAGCTGAGGCTAAGATCACAGTGCCATCTAGTGGCCTGGCATGGCGACTACAGTCAGTATTCAAGGTGTCTTAAATACTGGAAGTTTCATATCATTTATTCATAAACTAAGAAAACATATTCCTAAGTATAGGTTGGTGAGTACCATGTGTTTTTTTAAAGGTGAGGGGAACTCGTCCCCTTCACACATAATTAACACACATAACTGGCTAACATGGCTAAGCTCAACTGATATTAGTTGTATTAAACCTATAATAGTTGAATTTGAAGCTTTTGTCAAATGTTACTTTTGGTTGGAATATTTATTTGCCGCAGCAACTTTTAGCGCATGATTTAACATGATCAGTAATTGTCAAATGCTGACGAAGGTATCGGTAAAGAGGCTGATAGAAACCGTACACTCATAAGCATAATCTGATAATGAGCTTTAAAGGGACAGAGCAGCTGCTTTTCCTTACAGCTTAATTTGCTGAGTTTCACTTCCGAGGGACACTTTCATTTTGTATTTTAAATCATCTTTCCAAAAAGTGGCTCACATCACCCATCAGTGTGTACTTCCTGTTCTGAGCCTGACAGTTTGTTCCGAGTGCTGATTCCTTGGTGCTGCTGTTTGAAAAACCGTCTCTGCTATGGGAAAAGCAAAAAGCCCTGAGCTGTTGAAATGTTGATGATTTGGCCTGCGCTGTGGTTCTGATCTGCATAATAAGATCGACAAAATAACTTGACAACACCTGCAGGGGTACGCTGGCCGGTTTGCCAAGCTGTTCTGCCAAACATTCTTCCACAAGGCTACAATTTGTAGGTCCACCGTTTCTGTGTCCTGGCATTTCATTGTGAATCGTGAGAAGAAAAAAAAAGCAATTCCCTTCATATAATTTGGATGTTAAGATGTCAAGCCAGACATTGTTTGGTGTTACAAAAATCATTTTTTTTCTGCAGGTTTAGAGGCAGACTACAGGGATGCTTCTTTCTCTCTTCTATTCCTGTCTTTGTCTTTCCCATTAAAGCTTTCTCCACTTTCTTTTCTTCTTTTGTTTTTGTCTCTGGTTCCATTACATTTGAAATAAACCCAAAGAAATTTATAACAAAGTTTCATATACGCATACATCAAGTGGAGGATGATGGCAAAAGCTGCAAGGCTCCATTTGTGAATTCATGTTTAAACATGTTTATAGTTGACAGGAAACTTGAAAATATCACTTGATATTTATGCATTATTGGAAGACTGGAAGGTCAATGCCTAAACACCAACTATAAAATCTTTTTAAAAAGCAATCATTAAAAAAAAAACTAAAATAAATGAACAATGCTAAACCTGATGGGGGCACAGATAAAGACTGGTGGCCCGCCAGGCTTATAATACACAGAGGGAAACTGTGATGGTAGGTTTTGACGCATCCCTGGGCCAGTAGCTCGATGTGGTTGCCAAAAAAGTACTATAACTTCATAATTTTCAAATATTTGAGTAGTTTATATTTATTAACATCACAAAGCTTTACTACAACTCACCTACATATGAGTCAATGACTCTTATGTGTAGTGTAATGTCTGCAAAACAAAACAAAATGACTTAAAAAATAAATAAATCAAAATGGAAACATTTGTGGAGCTCCTTGAAAAACGTAAGTGTTTAGTAGCCAGTAGCAATGGGTGCTGCCCCTGTAAGCCCTTTTAAAGTCTGGCCCAGGTGATAAGGTTATATAAGTATGAGTAGTTTTGCAAGGCAATGAGTTTGGTACATTTTAAAATCTTCTTTCAGTTTGTTGGGTAGTGCATTAAAAATACCACATGGTTTATGTCACCTTTACTCCAGGAGAATCTCTCAGCTCTGGCTAAAACAAAAACAACTAAATAAACAGCCAACAGCCGCGATGAAGCGTGTGGAGCAAACACAGTTTAACGCAGCGACAAGTGAGATGACATTTCACTGGCTGGAGACGCAGCCGACAGGACGGCTCCTTTAAAACAGCTCTGACGGCCAATCAGCGATTATCAGCAGGCAGCTGAGAGAAGCGCTCTGCTTTTTGAAGAGCGGTTGGGAGCGAGGTAAAAAAAAAAAAAAAATCTCAGCTGAGTGAGTTTTTCCCACCGAGCTTAATGTGGTGCGTTGCTACCGGGCTACCGCAGCTGAGGGCGGGGGAAGCTGGACGGTCCGGGTTGGTTGCCGGGTGGCCATGGAGCACCATGTCTGGTATGTTCTCCTCTGGGGCCGTCGGCGTGTCTTGTTGGAGTGAAGCTCTGCAGACCGCCTCTGTTGACAGCTCCGCACAACGCTCTGACTGTCGAAGGAGGGTTTTTTTGTCGTCGCCACAAGTTTGCTTTTTGTTTCACTGCATAGATTTTCAACCTATAGGAAGTATTTTTGACTTCCTATAGTCAAAAATACATAAAGGAAGTGTTTTCTGTTCTATTATTGTTTACATCGGGGAAATTGTACCCATGCGTACAACGCCACAAGGCCAAAAGATGATTCTTTTACCACTTTTCTATGAATCAAACTTGGATAATTTAGTGTAGTGTGACACAGCTGAGGTAAAAATAACAGAAACCCTGTTGAACAACTCAAAACAACAACTCTTCTCCTTTTTTGACGCCCTCTGTGTCGGCTGTGCTACATGCTGACCCGTTGCCATAGCAACTGACAACAGCTCCAGGAGTGTATCAGGATTAAACACCAATAAACATGCAGAGAACAAAACATTCAGTCTGTTACGGTATTATGTTTTCAAGCGTGGTGTTTATTTTGTAATTATTGATAATGGTCTGAGCAGAAAGGTGGTGGATTAGCTCAAATAAACAGCAGCTCTTCTGATAATCTGTCAGAGAGTTGGCGTGTGGGTCACCGTTTTGTTTTTAAACTGAGCCAAAACTCACCCAATTCTGCAGATCATCTGCATGTTAAGGTTGTCAAAGTCAAGCTAGCACAGCTACTTCTCTCTCCTTCACTATTTTTGTTTTTAAACTCAAACTTTTTCCTGACCTTATCTAGTTGTCATAGTGTTGACAATTAGTTGCAAAGCCCAGAGTTCCTCTTTCTTTTATATACCACATGTACGTTTGTGATTTAACGTTTTACGTTGACAACAATGGTGACTGGCAGGTTTTCGGGGGGGGTCAGGATCTTGCGGGTTTGATATCACATTACATGGTGTCTATAAACAGTCATTGGAATGTAATGTTTTGCTCACACTAACGCAAAAAACTGACAGAAAAGAGAACATTTCTGCAATATAAATGTAAAACACTGTTTTGATATGAAGCTCTTTGTTGTGTGTGTCCAGATAACATCTTTCCAGTCAGTCTGGCAAGATTTTGATTTCCTCTCCTTCGAATCTACATGGAGCAAAACAAGGAGAGATGTCAATAAAGAAAAGTCTTCAACACAAAGACATTAAGCAAAACAGACAGGGGAGCCAAAAAAATGTAAAGGATAGCTTTTGTTCTTGTTTTTAAGTGGGGATTCATTTTTTATCTATTCCAGTTCTTTTGCTCGTCTAATTCTGACTTGCTCCCATTTTATGTTCCCACAGTCAACAAATATATAATTGTGGCGACCACCACTGTTAGATTAATTTCTGTATTTGCAAAACTGAATTATTGAACAATGTGTGGACTCAGTCGCGTGTTTAGTTTTCCACCGTTGAACTGAAATTGTCGTGGTCTTTGGTTGCCGACGGCAACCTCTCGTTACCTCTTGTTTGCCTTCATTCTGTCAGCACAGTTTTGCTTTCAAAACCGGACTGACTCCGTTTCCTGTTGCCTTTCAGCTGCTCTCTGTTAGTCATTGTCTCCATGTGTACGACAACCGGCTGCTTGTCTGGCCACCTTGCCAGATTATTGTCTCACTTCGGCTCGCCGTGCTGCCAGCCTATTGGACTCATCGGTGTATTTCTTACACTGCCTGCCAGGTCCTGGCTGGAGCGCGTTAAGATTGTTTTGTAATTATGTTTTTCGGTTAAAGTCATTTTACTTTTCTTACCTGCCTGCCAGGTAAGGGCTGCCTGCGTTTGGGTGCTCTCCTACAGGCGATGCAAGAGAAATAATAATGACCAGGCACATTATATTTAATATGCTGGTGAAATTAATCTCCCCCTTTTAGACTTTTCCACATTTTGCCATGTTTCAAGCACAGACTGGGTATATATTTGATTTGGGTTTCACATGAAAGACCAACTCAGAGGTTTGCTGCAGAAACAGTGAAGACCAAGGAGAACATCAGAATCGTCACACATGAAGACGTTTGCGGTAGGTTGGCACTATAATCTTTCACAGCAGCAGAGAGAACAGACTTTCATCACTTTTACCGTCAGTCTTTGCTTGAAGGAGCAGTATTATGTAAAATCGACTATTTTTGACCCTTACACCATGTTGTAATGGTATCCCCTCCTCAAAAACAAACCTGGAGTGTTGCGTTGATTCTTTCGTGCAAGCTTGAGAAATCCTTTAATTTCCCATGGCAACCATTCAGCTGTCCAAAATGCCTGGGTGGACATAGCTCCGCCTTCAAGGACCAAGCTCCTCCTCTGAGCTGCAGCTTCCAAGCTTCCAAACTTGTGCCTCACAGAGCACTCAGCTCCTTCAGACTAGCCAGCAGCAATTAGCAAACACCTGGAGGAACTGCACATCTGCTGAGCTCTTTATGCTAGCTACTTCTCAGTTCAATGTTGGTGAAAACGTTAAGAGGGTTAATGTGTGATGACTTTCTGAATGCTTAGATTCAGAAACATCAGGAGCTTCTTAAAGAGACAGAAGCCCAATTTCAAGGCGTTAAATCAGGAAGTAAAATTTTCTTTTCAGTCATATTTGATATATGGAGCATTTTTATAGCAACTGAAGTTAACATCGTTACTTGATTGGGCTATAAAATGGCTCTATGTGTCCGGAAAACACAAAATACTAAATATTTAAACACACGTATAGGTAAAATCTACCTTCTGAGATTCATGTGCAAACGTCAAAGTTTCAAAGAAAACATGGCCCGCTCACTCAAAGCCCCAGTTATTAGACATGAACTGTCACACCACACGAGACCTCTCCTATATTGTGTTTTGGCGTTCACTTTCCAGAGTAGGTTTAACTAGAGAAAACCCCTGCAGATCAATGTGTTTACTGTATTGGCCCCTGAGTGTGTAGCAAGTGATTAGCAAAGTGTTCAGCCACCCGGATAGAGAGATCAAACATCAACATGGATTCCTTTTCTTGCCAGAAGAGGAGTTCGATACCAAAGGCTCAGAGAACGCGACACTTTAATAACGACGCTCAGTCAACTCTTGTTTGAGGTCTCTAACGGCAAAGTTAGAGAAGATGATCAGAAAGATTTGTTCACCTTAAAAAATTCCCCCTCCAATGTTAACTTATCCCATCTGATAGGTATTTTTCCAACACGCTTGTTTCCTTCCACATTCAGTCAGTGTAGGTTGGAGCTACCTCTAGAGTAAAAGTCCAGCTTGTTGTTTCTGTCTTTGTTGACCAGACTCTCGCTGAAACAGCACGACAATAATCTTCTGGCTGTAATTAACAGCCAACTAGCTGCTGAATGCTCCACTCTGCTTCCACTTTCTGCACCAGCTGATCTCTGTGGCCGCCTGCCTGTGTGCGGTCAGATGGTGGGCAGGTGGAGAGCAGAAAACAGCCGCCTTGCGGAGGGGCAACGCAATGCAATGATAGCCGTGAAAGTTTCAAAGGCTGCAGAAAACTTAATCGGCTTCCTTCAGAGGAGTAAACTGATGATGTAAAATCAATGTAGTTTTGTTGAACGCAATTCAATTCAGTCACTAGAATTTTCTGTTTTCTTTAGTACTAAATGACGAGGAATCTTCACTGTCATTTGTTGATGAAATAAAAAACCCAGACTGGACCAGAAGACATAATGTTAGCACTTATTAGCTTGTGTGGCTCTACTTGCTATGTGTGTTAGCCGTAGCTTTCAACAAACTGTGCGGACGCATTATTTATTGCTGATTTTTAACTATCACAGCTAATTTTTTTTATGCGTGTAAACTGCAAAGCTCTTCTTTTTTTCACTTTACAGTAACTTTAATAATAAAAGACTTTTATTAGCCTGTGGAGCTACCATCATGCCCTGTTTGGTTTACAGTGTACTCTCCATATAACTCTCTCCGTGGAGAGGTTAGCTGGAATGCTAGTTACTTTTTTTAGTACCGGTATTTATTTATTATTCTTTCATTATTTATTTATTATTTTATTATTGTAATTTTTAGGTGTTATTTGTTCCTCAAAACATTCACATTAAAATGTATGTTGCATAAATATTTTTATTCTCAACATAATTGCATCCTGGTACATGTAAACACTTTGTATGCAAAAACATCAATAAAAATATCAGAGACGTGACGCAGCACACAAAAGAAAATCCAGAAGACACACATTGTGGTAAAACCTGAGCCCGAGTTCAGTCATGCAGACCAAATTTCCACCTCAGCCCTCACACACACACACACCCACCCCATCTGACCTCAATAAGCCAAGAGGTGTGTGTGTGTGTGTGTGTGTGTGTGCGTGCGCTCACAGCGCGGACCCATGGCTCTGCTCGTTTGCGGCGTGTGTCGGCATGCGACCGCCAGACCATCAGTCATGATTGGATCCCTGCTCCGCTGCGGGCCAGAGCCTTCATTTCCAGGTGACCCTCTGGGAAGAATCATGGCAGTGATGGAGTGAGGGGTGCTCAACGATAGACGTGCGTGCGCGCGCGCGCACGTGTGTGTGCGCGTGCGTGTGTGTGTGCGTGTGTGTGTGTGTGTGTGTGTCTGTGTGTGTGCGTGTGCGTGTGTGTGCGTGTGTGTGTGTGTGTGTGTGTATGAAAAAATGAAAGACTGCTCATTGAAGTGGTCATTGTTGCTGGTGGAAACATCTACTCATCTGGAATAAAAACAGTCAACCCCATCAGATGGCATCGGTTTGATTCCAAATTGAGCTTTTTTAAAAAATATATATATATTTTTTTTGCATTACATTAATTTTACAGTGGCTCTCAAAATCTATAAACCGCTGTATTTCTCTACAAATTTTTGTGATGTAAAATATTTTTGATTATAATAGTTTAAAGATATATCCCTGTGGATTTCAACTGAAAAATACACACAAATATCAAAAAGCTGTTGTCAACAGGTTCTAAGCCCCACCCACCAAGTCCCTCCATTAGCCCCGCTGCGTTTCCATCATGAATGTTCACAAAACTTTGTAGATATTCCGCTAACATCTCAGTAACACATTTTTGCAATTGCAGTGTTTCAGTTAAATAAGAGACACAATTAAAATGACATGTGAACAAGTTTGTTTACAGGACAAGTCATTGGAAAATATGCCCGACCCTCATCCTGCTTCCTTGTGCCTCACAGAGCACTCAGCTCCTTCAGACTAGCCAGCAGCAATTGGCAAACACCTGGAGGAACTGCACATTTGCTGAGCTCTTTATGCTAGCTGCTTCTCAGTTCAGTGTTGGTGAAAACGTTGACAAAGATGTAGTCATCTTTGTCATTTCCGTCAGTAGCAACATCCTGTTGTTGATCATATGAATTGTGTGACGGGAAATTATAGTTTTGTGAAATGTATCAGTTTCTGTTCAGACGGAACATTTTTGTTTTGTTAGAATTGGTGTGTTTCCATTAAGTGAACTTATCCTCATAATTGTGCAGTTTTACAGTTAATTGAAATCAGCTACTTTGTCTCTTGGCATGTGGTCTGAGTTGGAGGTATCCAGGACAGTTCTTATTCCTTAAAGGTTGTTGTCATTAAAACAGAAACCCTGCGTAGCGTTTTTTGCAGTAGCCACTCTGTTAAGGCAGCCTTCAATTCAATTTAAACACTCAGTTCTTTGGCAGTTTATTTTCAGTAGGAGTCAATCAACACTCCACATCTTGACTTGGTAACATTTGCCTGCAAAAGATCTCCAAGTTGCTCAGACTGTTAGAACATTTCTTCTTCCTGAACCCCTTCAGGTGTTCTTCTGTCAAATTTAGATCTGGATTTTATCAACACTTTCTCTGGCATTAAGAAAGATTATTGCAGCTCAGTTTTTGTTGGACATTCCTGCGGCTCCATCAGTGTTGCTGTTGGACTCTTTGTAACTTATTTGGAAATCTCCCAAACATGTCACATTTTCCAGTTTAGTGGTGACATGCTATCGATATGAAACACTGTGTTTTTCTGTAACATTTTAATCAGATATGTCTTTGTACTTGAGATCATTTTTATCCCTTACAATATCAACAGAGACTCTGGCTTTAGCAAAAGGTTACCAATAAGAAAACGGTATTAAAATCTGCTGAACTGACTACTCTTGAGTTGCCTCAGCAAAGCATGTTAGTTGTTTTTCTTTTCAATATTTTCTCTATTGACTTCTTTTTGTATTTCACTTTAATTGCACTATGTAAAAAAAATACTTATCAAAGTGTTTTACATTACAAAATAAGGCATATATAAAATTGTGAAACCTTTTTTTTTTATTGCAGTATTACTGAAATTCCTTCTATTTACATCTCTGTAATCACCAGCTGCTCAGTGACTCATTCTACCGTGTGTGTGTGTGTGTGTGTGTGTGTGTGTGTGTGTGTGTGTGTGTGTGTGTGTGTGTGTGTGTGTGTGTGTGTGTGTGTGTGTGTGTGTGTGTGTGTGTGTGTGTGTGTGTGTGTGTGCGTGTGTGTGTCATCTTACAGTTTTAGAGAAACAAATGACTTTCACTGTAATTGTAAGATGAGAAGAGCATCCATTAGTGGGCCTGGTTAGAGATTACGTTTTGCTGTATGACTGAGAGTTTTATTGTGTTTACATCCAGAATTAAAGGCTAAGATTCCCTGCCACATTCTCACAATCCACTCATTCCAATCTCTACGTTTCTTTGCATGCCATATAGGAATTTCTTTTTTTTTTTTTCTTTTTGGTGTTACCTCAGGATCAGCACACACACACACACACAAAAAATGCAGCTACTTCCTCACATTTGAATTCTTGCACCCTTGACAACACGAACATCACCGAAACATGAAGTGTGAGTCAGAGACGGACGCATTCATGTCGGAATGGAACATCAAATCTGGAACCAAAGGAAAACCAGTTCCTCCATCGTGACAGGAACCCTTCATCCTGATGACTCTTTAATTGGCTTTGTAGCGATAACCAACCAAAAATTCAGACAAGTTCAACAACTAAACTTTTTGTTAATAAGTAAAGCAGGGGAAGTTGCTGAAAGCTTTCAGATAACAAGCGGCCATGTTTTGACTCTTGTCTTGCAGTGGGGAGATTTGTTTCAGCACACTCAGGCTGTAGTTCCTCCAAAAAGAAACAGTTTCAAACATCCAAAGAGATCTTCAGCATAAAAGGTAAAAGGCTATAACAAAGCAAATTTTCATGGAAAATTGAGATTTTGAAGTCTTACATTGTTATGTATATAAATTAACAAATTGGGAGATAAATATGACCCCAGTTTAAACCTGAGAAGACCCTACCAAGGGGTCGAACAACAGTGGGAGGGTGTGTGTGTGTGTGCGCGCGTGTGTGCGTGTGTGTGTGTGCGTGTGTGTGTGTGTGTGTGTGTGTGTGTGTGTGTGTGTGTGTGTGTGTGTGTGTGTGTGTGTGTGTGTGTGTGTGTGTGTGTGTGTGAGCTGACTGTGTGCATGTGACCGACTGTGCCTTGTTGGTCAAACAGGAAATCCATTATATCAGCCTGCACAGATCAAGTCGCACACATACACAGATTAATGTGGCTAATGTGTACACATTAGGGCCATTACTGGAAATGTTATCGTTTTCATCCGCGGCAGCTCCAGCTGCCTTGCGCCCGGGCTGCTGTGACGCCTTGTTTTGAAAAATCCAGAGTGCTTTAAATCATCCGAGCCTTTCCAGCAGAACCAGAGCAAAAAAAACCAACAAAAAAAAACAAAAACAATTTCAGCGACGGCAGTAACGGAGGAGAGAGAGAGATGACGCTACCCAAAACTCACTCCGATGGTGAAAAGCGAAAGCGTCTAATTGGCTTGAGTTGCACACCGACGTGAGAGTAGACAACACCAGATGGTATGTTTCTCTTTTCTTTTTTTTTCTCAGTTAAAAGGTGTTAATTGACTTCATGCTGATTGGAGTTGTCTATCACTTTTTTTTTTATTTAGAACCTCAAACATGCCATCAAAGTTACAACACAAAATACTAGATTGTTTTTTTAAATTTTTTATTATTATCTCAGGTTTTCAAGCCAACAGTCTTCACTTCACATGAAGCAGAAGCATCTGTTCCTTCTGCTGAGACGACTGTCACAAACGTGACCTATGATCAGTAGATTCAAAATGTTTTCAGAATCAAATTTCTGGTCATTGATTAATACATATAAAACGCAATGAATTCCATATTTGATGTCTGCTCTTCAAATATTTTCAAAACGTTGCACAGACATCGTCTTGGTTGATTCCTGAGGGGAAAAAAAGAATTAGGAACTGTGAAGGAAACAACAGATCTTGTATCGGCTTCCTAGCTCGTTTCTGTTGGTGCAGACTGCTCTCTCAAGTGATTGTAAAGAGCCTGTCTGTGGTCTGATGTCACAGACTTTACCGCAGAAACTAATGTTCAAATAATAACTAGTATAAAAACTCTGAGGTGCGTTCAGAAGCCAGTCCTCATCCGCTCAATAGAAGAACCAGAACTGAGAACAAAAATACTTTGACTTCAATCTGCAGCTCTCTGCTGAGGCTGAAAAGCACGTCACATGTTCTATTCCTTTTGATTTTCTTTTTATTATTGCTTGGACGGGCTGCGCAGACTGAGATGGAAAACAACAGACCGAGAGTGAGTTGGTTCCTACAGTCCACCTCTAAAGTATCAACCTACTGCACTGATTCTGCTTCCAGCGGCTGATTTGTGTGTTAAATGGTGAAGGGAAAGAAGCCAGGCAAGCGATCCGGTGTAAATTAACGTTTGGATATTCAAATGAATTCCTCTGACTGCACAACTTGTCAAATTCGACTGCAGTCTGTTTGTCAAATGAATGAAATGTCACAGTCATTTCCTGTTGTTAGACTGTGTCTTATAACCTACGTACTAAAGAGTGTTGAGTTAAAACTGATACAATTTGTGTTGGTTTGCTAATAATTCTTTGCTATTTTGACTCACTGAATCGTGTATGGTGTCCATCAGGGGTCAGTCCTCGGTCCCACTCGGTTTACCCTGTATGTTCTCTCTATTGAGATCATAATAAATCACCACAGGACTTCCTTTCACTGCTATGCAGATGACATTCAGCTTCACACTAGAGCAGACTCCATCTTGCCATTGACTCATTATCCTCACTCTTCACTCTCACCACTTGTCTTGAGGAGGTAAAAACCTGGATGAACGCCAATCTTCTCGAATTAAACACCTCAAAAATAGAATCTTCCACATCAGATCCACTCACCATTTTCCACCATGACGTTCTCTGACCACAGCATCCCCCTTTTCCTCCACAGTCATAAGTCTTGGTGTAAGATTTAATTCTCTAGGATTTGAAACTTACATTAAATACCTCTACCAGGCCTCCCTCTTCCATCTGAAGAACGTCTCTAAATTCTGTCCATCACGTTCCTTTTCAGATGTTGGTCAGTTTGGCCAGAATAGCTTTTTGTTCCCAATTTAATAAATAAAATCAGCATCTGAGAACAATTTTTTGGTGTTTTTTCAAGTTAACTTTGTTAGAAAATTTAAATCTGTTCGACTGTCTGAAATAAAATCAAAGCAAAAGTAAAAATAAAAAATCTGTAAAAGAGAAAATGCATTTTTATGGTACTGTTAGCATTAGCTAACAGTTAGCATTAGCTGTTAGCATTAGCTGAAAAACCACTTCCATCAGTACCAGTAGCCAACATTTATGGTACTGTTAGCATTAGATAACAGTACTATGTTAGCTACTGGTACTGATGGAAGTGGGTTTTCAGCAGGTGAAAAACCACTTCCATCTTAAGTGAGGACACTTGATTTCTACTTTAAACTGAATTCGTTAACACAACCTGTTGACTTTGTTGCACATGATTTTAGCATTTTCTCATTTCATCTGGTGAATGAGGCTCCGAACAGTTTTATCAAACCGCTGGATAAAAACATCCGTCTGTTCCATCTAGTCTCACCCATTGCTCTTGGTCATAGTTTTTTTTACCCATTGTTTGGTTAAAATGACCCAAATTCAGTTCCAACCACATAAACTAGAGGTGTGCCAATCGATCGGTCACCGATCATAATCGGGCCGATTTTCGTGAAAAAGTGCATGATCGGTGATCATTGGCTCTCTTTGCCGATACGGATCACATACATCTCATTTCACAGCCTGCCTGTGCAGCTGGTCTCCTCTTTCCTTCACACTGCGCAAACGCGCAGCAACAAATCCTAAGCGACGTAGAACTATAACGCACTGAGTGAATGGGGAAGTTTGTGTGTTGCGGCGGAAAATTGAAGCATATGGGGTGAAGCAGGTCAAAATGCATCAACACAACGAAGCTAATACGACATAAAAACAATGCCATACTTCACAGAGTTTGGCTACATCGAGGCTCACTGCAGTAAAGAAGACATATGGAGGATCAGACAGCAGATAAAGCAGCGCACAGCTACAAACACTCACCCAGATTAGCATGACGGTCAGAAAGCTAAACAAATAACCCGCAAAATTATTTAAGTCTTCGAGCTGCGATGTAAGACGCTGGTTCTGCTCTCACTGTTGAACCGCTGCTATGCGCTACAGGTAGTAATATTTGACAGACGGAGCGCCGCTTCTGCTCCACCTGGTAGTGACTCTCACACCGAACCTGTTTAAAGCTGCAGAATCTAACCTAAAAAAATAAATTTTACATACGTATTAAAACTTTCGCTGTCCTAACATGAGACAGATAATCTCTAAAAAAAATTATCGATCTCCTCCCTGCTCGGCATAATTACTCCGTTCAGTCAGAAACAGCCACTCACAACTAGCAGTAATCAGCTAGCCGCCATGCTATCAGGAAGTTTTCATTCAGTAACTGGATTGTTTATTGTAATGGAACCTGTATTTGCCTTTGAATGTTAAGTTTTATACTTGAATTTCTTTGGCAATGTTGAGAGGTTTTATTTTGGCTCTTTGCATTATTTAGCCTCTTCAGAGCCTTCATATGTTAAAGGTAGTATTACCGATAGCAGTACAATTTGCAGAATGCCTGTTTTGTTTAGTTTTTTTCTTGGAAAAAGTTATTAAAAACAAGTTTTTGTCTAAATTAAGGTGAATTCATGGTTCCTTTTTCCACATAATGTAACCGGTAGTGCTTATGATAAAATAATAATAATAATAATAATGTGATCGGTATCGGTGATCGGCCCTCATGGGTGATCGGCATCAGTATCGGCAGGAAAAAACCTGATCGCCACATCTCTAACATAAACCCAATAATAACCCATCACCTTCCCTTTGTGTGGGTACAGTAGCATCAATTATTGGTTTTTGCAGATACTTTCTGTACCTCTGTGATTCTATTGTGTTCAGCATGTAACAATTTGAGAAAATGAATTTAATTAAAAAGTTGGCAATACACAGTTGATGTGTAGCTGAAATTCAAGCAGTGATTGTTGAAACTGGTTATAATTCAGTTTCCTTTGTTCACGTCGGAAGAACAAAAGCTTTGCATCAAAATGCCAAATCTTAAGTGCCATTATGATGCTTTTTCTTTCCTTCCTTTTAATGTGGTGCTCTGCCCTTTGTTTTGTGGCCCGTTTTGAATTTTGAAAAATAGCTTGACATTTTCAGTAGATATACTTTTCTGCCTTTCTTTTTTCGCACAGAGTTATTTGGTTTGAACCCGGACCAGCGAGTCCATTTGCTTAGAGGGAGAATCAGAGAAAAACAGGGAATTAAGTGAATAATTGGGTTGACTGTTTAAATCAGAGGAGGAAAACTTCAGATTTCTACCAAGATGCACACCAGGAATCCTTTGTTAGTTTGACTTTATTTGCCATTTTTTAAACAATATAAAGTGCTTATCTGAAGTGATTGGTCCTTTGGGCATGTGAATGTGTGTTTGATTGATGGATGGTGTGCAGGGAATGTCTTGAAATGAAAACTATTTTAATTTCAAAATGGCTAATCCAAAGGTCCTCCACATTGCAGTTTCATTGACCAAAGATTTTTAGTTCAAAAACTTTGGATTTTAACTGTTTTTTCCAAAACAATGTTAAGAGTACAGCAAAACATTTAGAGCAGGTTCTTGGAACCGACGACGGTGTAACATAGAACAGACATGGATTCATATAAAGTTACTTAAGACATTAACATTTACATACATTTATTCAGCTTGATATGAGATTTCATCAACTTCTTGGAATAACAGCCCACAGAATGAGTCTTTATAGGAGGATATGAGATACAGAACCTGGTGGCAGCCTTTTGCAGTACTGCTGCCAACACTACGTGCCAACATTCAGCACATCTACCTCAACCACGACAGTGATTTTTTAGTCACATGCTGGTTATTTTGTCGAGTATAAGGCCAAAGGCATGACAGTGGCAGTCATATCAAACACGGCTCCATCCTGACTCTGCTGGTTCTGAAAGGTCAGCTCATAATTCCTGCCACGTCCGTTCTATTTTTGGAGCTAGGTGTCATTTGCCACCAAGTGGTTGGTGTTCCAGAAAGTTTTAGGGTGAGGGTGCTGAGCTTATATAAAAAAAAAAAAAAACGTTTTCAAGATTTCATACTCTTTAAATAAAAGCTACTGGCAGCGCTGACCTGTAGCTGTTCTGTTTTCACGTTACCTTCACTAGAGCAACTCTGGTCTAATGGAGTCTGGAGAGAAAGTAAAACATGATTCCAGTAGTCAGCAGCCCAGTGCCTTAATGGGAATGGAGTTTCCCCACAGTGGTAGTCGAGATAACCTAATCTGAGACTGAGTCCAAACCGGTGACAGGCCATTTTCAAAACCAGCGGTGCAATCACAATAATGTAGAGAACCAAAGTTTTTGAAGTTAAACATGTGATTGCGTTGAATGCAGGCAGGGATTTCACATTGTAGATGCTTTATATTCTTCCATAGTGTGTAGAGTTCACACTGGTTAAAGCAGATATTTCTGTTCACACACTTAACAACTGCATCCACTGCAAAAACACAAAATCTTACCACATACTTTTTTTTTGTTTAGTTTCTAGTGCAAAATTCTTATTACACTTGAAATGAGACTAAACTAACTGACAAAGACCTAGGGGCTGGTTTTCAGTCAATAATTCATAAAGAAAAAGTTTTTTGTGGATCCACTGAGGAATCGCTGACTACATCATGTTTATCCAAGTCAAAGCCCAGATTCGGCCCGCCGGGTCCGAACTGCAGCTCTGTAGACTATACAGAGACACAAAGACAACTGTAAGATAACAGTTGTGAGTTTAAACATTTTTTTATTAGTCACATCAAATTAGCTTTTATTTATATAGTGCAAAATTACATCAATGTGAAAAGATTTTAAAAATGACTTCACTTTAAGAGGTACTCATTGAGTGCAGAAAAGGCTGTAATTTGTTTTAACAGTTTGTTAATGTGTATTTTTATCAATACATTCTGCCACAGCTGGCCCTTTAAATGAAGGATTTCCCTACCAGTTATTAGGTTCAAGAGGAAATCACTTTTTCTCACAGGTTACAATTTAGGTTTGGATTTTTATTTCTACATTATTAACACCATTTCAAAAAGACTACATTTTGTGTTTACAAGTGTTGACTTTGACTAATATTTAAATTGGTTTGATATCTTGATATTCTGAGACACTGAAGAGTGACAAACATCCAAAGAATAGGAAATCAGAAACTTGCAAACCCTTTTACAACCCACTACAGTCAGTATAACTGTCAGTTAAGCTTAGACCTTTATATCACTGGTGTTAAATAACAAACTGACCTCTGGTATTGCTGCTGTTGGCTGGTGGGCCTCACAGGAAGTGGGACCCGATTTAAATACTGTTCGGAGCCCTGTGCAATCTTGCTCCGGCTCTGTTATTTATCAAATTGACTGAAATCCAAACCTCTAAACCAAAAACAGTGCTGATGGTCACACATTAGAGCTATGAATATTTGAGTGTTGGAAGAAAAATAAACTTCAGACCTGATGTGAGCCCCAGTTCCTTTAGACTGCAGTTCTACCTATTGGGAACTGAAAGGGCAGAAAAGCGAATTGGAACATGTCAGACATGCTGTCGGTCGTAAACTGGCCTCCTACCGCTTCGTCCTTGGGAGACTGACCCATCCTCCGCTAGGCCACTGTGAGTCACTCGTCTTTTCCCTCCATGGGTGGCGCTCTGCTTTGTTAGCCAGCAGAAGGAAAACAACACTCTTGGTATCTGCTTTCCTCTCCATCTGTCCCAACTGTTCTGTCTCTCATCTTTTTTTTCCACTTCTCTCTCGCTCTCTCAAAGTTATTCTTTATTGTTATTCATCCCCGATAGAGACTGACTGAACTCATGCTCCCCACTAGGTCACATCTGGCTGCAAGACAGCTTACATTTGGGCTTATGGTCCATTATGTTCCACATCTGGCCACCCAGTGCACTCAGTGGAACAACATAAAAAAAATAAAACAGCCTTCTGTACTCTGATCATTTCTCCCACTAACATATTGTTCCACATGCATTAAAGGGGCAGTGGTATGCATTTTCCAGGTACATAGTGCTATTTTGTAGCAAATTGAGGTGACGGTGTTGTCTTAAGTTGTTTCGAAAAAATTCTATACATATCAAATGTGACTTAAAATTTATTTAACACCTTGAATCTGTCTCTTTAAAAACTCCTGCTCTTTGTGAAACTCCGCCTTCAGAAAACAATCACATCATATTAACCTTTTAACATTTTTATAAGAGAAGTAGCTCTGCAGATGGGCAGTTCCTTCAGGTGTTTGCTAATTGCTGCTGGCTAGTTTGATGGAGCTGTTGGAGTTCTGCTCTGTGAGGTGGAAGCTCAGAAAATGCAGCTCCAAGGCGGAGCTTCATCCTCAAAGGCGGAGCTAGGTCCATCCAGGCGTTTTGCGCAGCTGGATAGTTGCTATGGGAGATTAAATGATTTCTCAAGAACGCAGGAAAGAATCAAAGCAACACTCCAAGTATGTTTTTGATGAGGGAATAGCATTTCAACATGACGTAAAGCAAAATAAAAAGGAGTCAATTTGAAACTGTACTGCCTCTTCAATATCCTTCCCATCATGACTTAAAGCTCTCCGTTTTCAGCACCGCTGAGCCGCTCCGATTGAAATCCACTCCCCAGCAGTTTCTCCTCCGTTTTCACACAGGCACCGTTCAGCAGCTCTCAACTAACTGAAGTATGGACGGATGTCAGGCTGTAATTTCTGTCCCCAGGCGTACTCAATCTGGCACGGCGGAGCACTTAAGCTATCCATTTTCCCACTTTTTCCCCAGTTCACGCCGGTAGCTATTGCCTGTTTGCTACCGGCAATAGCAAACAGGCAATATTGCCACACATGATCAGCCTGGCAGGCTGATCATGTGTGGCTCTGTGAACTCTGCATAGGCGCAGCAGAGCTGGCCGTATCTTATCTGTCTGCTGCTGCGGCAGGTTAGCGGCGACGTCATGAAGCTGCTATTTTAAGTCCATGAAAACATCCACATCAGTGTCAGTACATTAGCCCTCAGTGACCGGGGCCCGGGGCACCGCTGGCAGAATGGAGCCAGGAGTATTTATTATGTTTGTCATCATATTTATCATAGAAATGTGTGTATAAGAGGTGACGGTTCAAAGGAAGGGCATATTTAATAGAAATGAATCAATCAAGGATAGAGTAAATACACAGTAAACAGATAAAAGTGTCAAAATATGTCTCAACGCATGACGTTCTAACCTGTTTACTCAATGAAGCGTGGATTTTCTTCCACTCGTTTTTCTTGTCCAGTGAGTTTTAGTTGGTGTGGCATTCAGTTCTTTGTCGTTCCAATGCTGCCACTCTATGGCGAACTGAAGAACTGCAGGCGCTTTTCTAACTACTTCCTTTGCACATCTTTCCCAGTGGAAATCATTAAGTCTATTGAGTGAGACGGCTTGAAAAAATTAGACCAACACATACATTCTTGAGGTTTTTACAGTGCTTTGCATTCATAACACTTTTAACTTTTTCAGATTTTTATAAGTTGCAACCATAAAATTTAAGGGAGTTTTTATGTGATAGATCAAAATATATATATTTTTAAATATGTCTGCAAGTGAAAATCTGAAGGGTGTGATATGTGAATACTGTTAAAAACATTTATAAATACACAGAATTTTTTTCTTACTAGGTCATTATTAATAGTTTTAATTGCTACTTATGAGAATAATTATGAGATTTAGAATCTAGAGCATTTAGCCCCATTGCCTTAAACACAACTCTGTTCATCAACTCTTAGATCAACACAGTTGAAATGAACGACTCATTGCCAAGCCTCTGCTGTGCTGAATCAGTAAATGCTGATGACGGAATCCGGTCATTTGATTCAGGTGTGTTCACAGGTCAGTTCCACATGTGGTCATGTAAACGGTGATGTTGAAGGACAGAACAGTGCTTCTGCCAGTGGCAATGAAATGCATTTTTGAAATTTATTGAAATGCAACAAAATACAAGTAAGATCTTTTGCACATTTGGAAAAACAAACAACATTTAAGTGCTTCGATGCCCATTTAATGCTACAGGAAGTTTCATCGCTTTTATACCGAGCTACGTTCAGAGGGAAAGACTAGCGTGACGGTTCCCATTTACCATGGAAGTCAGAGGTCAGATCTCAGAATGCCGCTACACTCAGGTTAGCTGTGTTCTAGTTGGACGGTGGAAAACCAGCGGGACATGCTAGTTGTTTTGTTCTTACTTGGACAGTAACTAAGAAAGCTACAAATATGTAGCTAAACTTTAATTACAGACAGATTTTGAAGGTGAAAACCTTTGAATGTCCCAATTTCAAAGTTAGGGGTGAATCAAATTGATTTTCTTGATTATGAAACTCAAACTCTGACTTCCAGCAGCAAATGAAACCATTATCCTCTGTGTAGCGTGAGTATCAGAGCTGATTACACAAAGACAAACAGCTTTGATCAAGTAATTCAGCCTAATCATGATAACAGTGCTATTTATCTTCAGTTGTGTCTTAGCCCTAGCTTGGCTTTAGACATGAAAAGAGGATGCTAGCTTGGTAAGCGATACCATGCTAATGATTGGATTGTGTTTACGTTTGCCTAGAAGTGATACGACAGGACTTAAAGTCTGGGTGGGAAACTTTTGTGCATGTTTTGAAACTAAAGGCACTCAGAAAAAAAAAAACCCTTTTGGAAAATCTTGACATTCTTAAGGATGTTAGCGGTCTGTAGCGGAGGCTAAAGCTATACCAACAAATTACCATTTTTCTAAGTAAACTAGCTTAAAAAATCGGGAGCATTGTACGGCCCTTTTCCGCTAGCACCTAGCAACGCAGCTCAGCTTGGCTAAACTCTACACAGTTCACCTGCAGAGGGTGGTCGTTATTCAGTCCCACAGACTGAATGTGATCTGTGCAGAAGAAAAACTCAACAATGGAAACTGTTGAACATTTCTGCTAAGTCTGCCATTGTCCTTAAAACTCCAAATACACTCAGTTGATGTTTTGAGTTTTCACAAAACAGCGATGTTGGCAGGAATATTGTATTTGAGTCACAATCAGTGACTGTACCTCCTAGTCATTGTTAGAACAAGTGACATTGTTTTAACGTTGCGACTCCGCACTCTTCCAATCCCACGTAAACATTGGTCGTGGAAAATGTTGCAGAACCGAGTCGAGCCGTGCTGAGTGGATACTAGTGGAAAAGGGCCAATAATGTACATTTTTAGAGCAATACATTCCATCATATCAGTGCTTTCCCTCAGGATTCACAGCCTTCAAACGTCTTCACATTTTGTGACATCACAACCACAAACAACAAAGGGGGGAAAAAATCTGAGGTTTTAGCAAATAAAAACCTTAAAATTGAGTAAGATATATATCAAGCCCACATGTGTCAATACCTGTAGAACCTTCTTTCATTGAAAGCAGTATGTCTTCACCAGCTTCACACAGCTGGATACTGAAGTTTTTGCTCACTTATCAAATAACAATGAGATTTAATGGAGGGATTACTAACAACAGTTTTTAAGTCTTTGCCTACGATTCTCAGTCATATTTAGTCTCACCACCGTCCATCTTCTCTTCAACACTGACCCGCTGCCCCATTCCTGCTAAAAAAGCGGTCATCTCTACAGCATGATACTGCTTTAAACAACTTTAATCGTAGCTTTCTTTCATCATTTCGCCTCCCTTTCATTCGTCTATAAATGCCAAATGGGTGGAGTGAATGATGGAGCAGCGAATCTCTGCAGCTCCTCCATATTTGTCCTGGGTCTCTTGACTGGTTCTCTGATTAATGTGTTCCTTGAAATTATTGGTTGTAATGTGACAAAATGTGAAAGGGTTCAAGGATTAGGAGTACTGTAACATTAAACAATACATTAGACATTACATATTAAACAGGGTTGGTTACTAATAACTGCCATTGTTAAGGCACTGTCTGAAACATATGGCTTTCTATAGTTGTTTTGGACTCACACAAGAGAAGTTGCATTTAGTCTACTGCGACAGCATGTTAGAGGCATTGTAGACAGAACAAAAAACAAAAAAAACGAAAAAGTAAATTTTCACCAAAAAATCTCAAATTTTCTAGAAAATTTCTGAGGGAAATTTTTCTGGGGAAAAAAAGGAAATTCACTAGAAAAAAAATCTCTGAAATTTGAGGGGGAAAAAACTAGGAAATTTCACCGACTTGCTAGAAAAAACTTTTGAGATTGATCTCACAAATTTTCTAGAAAAATCTTGGAAAACTTTTGAGTTAGAAAAACTGAAAATTTTCTATTTTTAAAACACAAAAATTTCGATGTCTTTTTTTCTCAAAAATATCTGAGAAAATGTTGCCAGCAAATTTTTTTACTTTTCCCAGAATATTTCGGTGCATAACCTCAAAATTTATGAGCATTTTCTAGTGATTTTTTTGACTTTCAAGGAGATCATATTTTGAGATTGATCTCAATATTTCTGTTTTGTGGTGAAAATGTACTACTACTTGTTCTTTTTCTTTTCTATCTACAATGGCCCCAATATGTCATTGTAGTTTATATATATATATATATATATATATATATATATATATATATATATATATATATTTATTCATTTATTTTATTTTTTGTTTCTCTGAAATCAAAATTACAAAATGATTTCCAGCATTCTATATTACTACTAATTTGCTACAGTATATCTCTGTTATACATTTACCCTGTATGTAATCTAACAGTCTCTGCTTTGTGCTTATAGCTCAGTAACATTCGGTGTACGGGGTTTACTTACAGTGATGCGTTGCATCTTTGTACAAGCGGGTTGTTTTTCTTAGGAAGTCAAGGGGGAGAGTGAAAAGTAGTGCATTTATAGGTGCAGTGAAACACTTGCTGTCTTATGCAGGGCAACATTTCCTAAATCTCCAGCAGACGGCTCACTAAGGCGTTGGGTTGTACAGGGGACAGTCATGTTGGCCTCCAGGTCACCTCGGGTTCCAGACCTCTCCTTGACCTTAGTGCATTTTGCGAACATTTAACAGTATAAGTTAAGCTTCTCTTCCATTCCAAGATATTGCCCCCGTCTTTTGTTGCTGTCAAGTTTTTTGTTTTGTTTTTTTACTTCCCTGAGCTCATCTTCTGCTGGCTGCTATATTTCTGTGCAATCCCATAAGGAACATGCGCGGCAACGGTGCCCATCTCCGCCGCTCCCTCCACGTGAAACATCTGGTCGTCGAAGTAGATGTGTGGCCGGATCTTCTCCAGCATGGGACCCTTGGGGGCGCCGGCGAGGAACAGCGCCTCGTCGATCTCTAGGCCCCAGGCCCTGAGCGTCTTCAGCGCCCGGATCCCTGAGCTGGCCGCGCTGCGAGCCGTGACCAGGTACGTGCGGATGGGACAGTCCAGGCGTTGGCCTTTGGCATAGAATTTCTTCTGCAGCTTCCCCAGAGCCTCCAGGAAACCCTTCAGGGGACCCTGCAGAGCGGGAGAGAAGATGATAACTTGCTGCATCTTATGTATTCTTTTAGGGTGCATTCACACCAGCCCTGTTTACTCCACTTTAATCAAACTCTAGTTCGTTTTGCCTAGAATGTCCGGTTCACTTGGGGAGGTGGGATCACGCAAGCCAACATTAGATATTCTGCAAGTGTCGAAAAAAACTCAATTGTGCAATTGTGGCATTTCCAAAACATCCAAAATGCAATTAAAATTACACATGAATAAGCTCGTTTTCACGTTAAAGACATTAAAATTAAGGATGTAAACACTTGTGTGAGATATATCCACAGTTCAGCCACAGCGCCAACGCTCCTCATCTGTCAACCATCAGAGGAGACGTTGGCGTCTCATCCAGACGCTCCGACAAAAGGATTTGTCTACTTTGGAGCGGCTACGTATGCGGCGTTTTGGGGAAAATGGAGTCAGCCATTTTACAAAAGAGCTATTGACTCAACACATTCGAATCACAAACTCAACTTCTGATTAACTGATGTGGTACCTAGAAATAACCGTGTTGCTGCTGTTTACAAAGTGGCATAATGCAAAAAAAAAAAAAAGTGTTTCCATTGCAGTTTTGCGAAATACACACATTTTGATATGGCTGAAAAAACCACCTTTTCCTTCAAAACCACTCCAAAAGCAGGAAGCGGACGACAACAAAGGCATTCTGGGGAATTACGACTAAAACAAACATGCTTGTCTAGCGCTAGCACCGGAAATGGTTCATGGTCTTTTACCAAAGACAAAAGAAGAAATCCTACATCCACTGAAATCTGACATTATTAAATTTTTGTTTACAAGAAGGAAGCTGTGCTCAGTGTCTTCTTCAAAGGTTTTTGTGTCATTTCCTACTGTAGTTCTTGGTTCAGCGCCACCACAGGCCAGGAGGGGAACAGGTTTTTCAAACCATTTGGATAATTTGACACGGTGTGAAAGTGAACCCCAGCAGCTGAAAATGTAACAAATGTCGTAGCTTTGGTCCTCAATCGAACTGAGTCTACCAGACTATGTAGCTCAAGCACACTGTTTACACACAAGATAACCTGAATCTCAATATTTTTTTTATATTATTCTATGAAAATAATATAGCTGCAGAGGTTTGTCTACAGTTTGTTGGAAATACTTTTAAAAAAGCAACAATCTTTTCTTTATTTTAACATCAGGTTCCCTCTCTAGCAATGTCAGAGACAGAAACTGTAAGGAAAGTTTTACAAACGTGATCCAGGAGTCTGTCCTCGTTTTCCTTCTCGTGCTCGAAGAACTTGTCCAGGCCGTGAGTCTTGAAGATGCGCTCAGACTCGTCCGAGAACAGGACGGCGTCGCCATCGAACGCCACCCTCAGCTGAGACTCCGACACCTCGGTCAGCTTCTCCGGCATGAACATGGTTGCTGCTGCGATGCCTGAGCGCAGACACACAGAGAGACGGGATGGACGGGACACGCACTCAGCTGAAGGAAGTTCAATTCATTTGCAGTGCTTTAGGGAAATAGAACAGTATCCTTTAAGAATTGACCCCCCCAAAAAAGAGCATAACTATAGTAAACAAAAAGGTAATTTGCAAATGTTACTGAAAACCAAACTGAATACTACGGAAGCCCTGAAAGGTAATGGGCAAACATTTTATTGATCAGCCATGTTCTAAATCTGGCCAAATTTGTCTTTTTGTCAGGACTTTAAAGGTAATTTAAAAGTAAGAAAATAAAAAACAAGAATAATATATTGTCAGAATCACTTGACAATTTTTCACTTGTCTTTCAGAATTTAAGTGAGAAGAAAAACAAGACATAAAAACAAAAAATATATATTTTCCACTTTGTCAGTTGTTGGTTGTTGAAATGGAAGAAATATATTTGTGCTAGTCAGAAATACTTAATAGAAAAACTCAAATTTTTCAAATTTTGCACATCATAATTTTCTTTTTAATTTTGTATCCTGTCTTCTAGGAAAAAAGAAAGTTCCACAACGAGAGAAAAACTACTTTAAAAATATTTTAATCTTGATTTTTTTTCTTTTTTCTTGCACATTACTTTTAAAGTCAAGACAAACTGAAAATTTGGTCAGACTATATTCTGACCAAATTTTCTTTTTGTGTGTATATATATATATATATATATATATATATATATATATATATATATATATATATATATATATATATATATATATATATATATATACATATATATATTCGACGACCATTTGGCATTCTTCTCCTGATTTCAGAGCTCCCATATAGTACAGATATACACCAGATAAGTAAAGTAAAACGCAGCTTTCCTGTAATCGTTTACATAAAATGGAGAGCAGTTTGAATTATTACCTGGAAATCAAAGTTTCCCATGCCCCTTCTAAGCATCATACCGTCAACCTAACAGACCAAATGGCCGTCAGATCGTCGCTGTGTGTGCAGCAGTTTGTTCTTACCTTCAGCCAGCGCCTCCCTGACTTTCTCAGCGTCAGCAGACAGGTAGAGGTTGGTGTGCCAGGCCTTCAGGTAGCCAATCGGACTGCTTCCTCCGGTCATACAGAACCTCTCGATAAATAAGTCTGGGAACGAGACCAACAGACGGCAGCAAGGTTTTTTATTTCATTGCATACCGTGGAGTTGAATGTCAGCATTCCTTAAAGGGGCAGTATTATGTTTAAGTGTCATTTTATAGCATGGTTAAGTAACTATGTTACCTTACGTTTGAAAAATTCTATAAATATCTAATATAAGAGAAATTTTTTTTCCTGATTTAATGCCTTGAAATTGGACCTCTGTCTCTTTAAAAGCTCCTGCTCTTTCTGAAACTCTGCCTTCAGGAAGTCATCACAACATCTCTCCTCTATTAACCCTTTGAGAACCTTTTTCTTCTTTTTTTTTTACCAGCGTTTCACTGAGAAGTAGGTCATATAAGGAGCACAGCAGATACTCAGTTCCACCAATTAAGTGTTTGCTAATTGCTGCTAGTCTGAAGGAGCTGAGTGGGAGGTTGAAAGCTCAGAAGTTTGGAAACTGCAGCTCTGACAGCCAAGCGTTTTGCTCAGCTGAATGGTTGCCGTGGGAGATTAAATGATTTCTAAAACATTCATGAAAGAATCAAAGCAACACTCAACTTACATTTTAGATGAGGGAATAACATTTACATAATACCGCCCCTTTAAATAAGCATCTTATAAACTTAATTACATTTTAATAACAATAATAATTTTAGGATTATTGGTTGTTAATATGAAATGCTGCTGAATAACACGGCTGTAGGGACCGAGTTTGTGTTTAGGGCAGAAGCTGAAATGGAAATAAATCATCTCAGGAGACATGGATAAACTTACAAGCGCTTAAAAGATGGACACTGTCCAAAGTGTCTGTTTGCATTTTTTATTTTTATTTTTTGTCGTGCGAGGATCTTAACTCGCTGCTGTGGCTCGATGGAAAGAGCAGAGCAGACACGGCATGTGGAGAACAACGGGAGAACACTGACAGAGAGTAACTAGATCCATGATTCTAGATCCTATCCGCTCTCCCGGGTGGAATGAGAGGATATTCACAAGAGCAGAGCGGGAGAGACAGACAGGAAGGTCAGGAGGGATGTTTTAGAAGAAGTTAGGAGGAGCAGAAGGTTCAGAAAGGAGCACAGTGAACCCGAAAGCAGAGAAACATTACGGAAAGTAACAGAAGGTTAATGAGGGTGAGAGATGTGACGGGATATGGTCATAATCACAGTGGATTGATAAAGAATATCATTTCCAATAACATTAAGCTCTGTCAAAGTGGATAGCATTAGCCACAGATTCTCAATAAGATTTAGGTCTGAACTTTGACTGGGCCATGTGAACACAGTTCTGTTATTACCCCTCGGGTTGGAAAAGTCTATTTGTACTTTTTTATGATCAAAATCATAAACTGGCTTTGAAAAAATATGCAAAAGCACCATTAGAAATACAAAACATATGTTAAATATGCGATCCAAACTTAAGAAATAATAAATATACATGTATAAAGGTTGCTGAAGTGTGAAAAAGAAAAAGCAAATCTTACTTTCTCATGGAGTATTTTCTTTTTATTATATATATATATATATATTATTTTTTATTAGGAGCGAAGGAGACATTACAAGCAAAATTTTAACTATTAACGTGGAGTATTTTCAATAAAACACCAAATAAATAGTTTAATCTTATAATTCTCCCTAAATAAATGAAAGAAAAACATTCACACTTTTGTGACGTAACCACTTTGCAAATTAGATACTTGATAACTGCATCTATTGCTTTTACATTTATATTTAATTTAAATCTAAAAAAATACAGCGTCACCAGAAACCCCTTTATTTTGTTTTATTTTACCACCACATAATTTCTCATGTTTTTGAATCTCTAACACACGAGTCAAACGTTTTTCTGTCAGGCTGTAGAAACAAAACCTTCAAGATCACAGGCGTGTTCTTAAACATGATTTTATTAATCAAATCAGCTGTTTTATCTGTATTCAGCCAAATTACATCAATGTAAAGAAATATTTAAAAATATGTAACTTCAAGAGGTTTGACTGCAGCCATTGCTATTTATTCATATTTTAACAGTTTAATAGGTAAATTTATCATTACTTTTTGCCAACACTGAAAGTGTGCAACCTCTTTCACCTTGGCCCTGCATACAAGATAACTCTGGTTTTGTAGTTGTATAATAATAACATCAATGTTTAGAAACCTAAAAAATACATTCATAAAAAGAAGCATTACAAAAAAGGTTAAAAAAAAAAAAAATATCTAAGTCATCAAAGCCGGTGGCTGACGAGTAACGGAGCGGTGGACTCGAAGGAATTAAGTCCTCTTCATTATTTTTTTGTTTCCTGGCTGCATGAATGTTTTCAGATTATTCATCTTGGATTCATTTTCTGGCTCAGAGGATCTAAAACATTATCATATCAAAGCAGGAAATCAGCAGGACTACAAAGACGGACTGTTGCCTCAATAAAGTCCAGCTTTTAGATGTTTATGTTCATCTCTCACAGGATCTGTTCCGTGCTTCCACATGTAGGTTTTCTTGGGAAACGCTTACATAAGTCCCACATGTATGTTCTTTCAAACGACATAAAATCTTTATTGCAAGTAGATTATGCATCACATTCTCCTGGATGCTTCGATTCTTTTCAGGATTAGGAGAAGAAACTGTTTCTAAGGGAAGGTCAGAGGTCATTGCATTGATACATGCGCTTCATCACAAAGGAAGCCAAAAAAACGACATCAAACGTAAAAGCATCTGCGAAGCCGCGCGTTGCTGTACTTGGTGTCTTTGCTCGTTGCTGTTTGTCTTTCGGCCCTCTTGGATTATTCTTCCGTCCCGTGGGACTTAATCCTGAAGTCGACCCAGCCTGAAGGTCCGCGGATCTGAAAACATTAGAGGAACTGAACAGGAAGCGGTCTGTGCGGAGAGTGTCACCAGAAGGTCTGAGATTTTCCCTGGGAAGGATCCAGTCACTCAGCTGTCCATACACTCCGCTGTTTATCTCTGAGCACAACTTGCGTCAGCTTCAGTACACAACCTTTGGATCATCTGAAATGTACCCAACATAGTGTTTATACCCCTTGGAATTTGTCACAATATATAGTTAAATTGTACATTTCAGGGATGGTAAGTAACAGAACTCCTCCACATCTAGAATGGCGAAGATACGTGGTTTAAGATGTTTTTGACAAGTGGAAACAGAAACATGTGGTGGTCCATGTTCTCTTTAACAGGGACAGAGAAACCGGTCGAAGTTGATGGGAAGACGGACGGCTCTAAATTCAGGTTGCCACGGCGACTGCAGTGGTAAACATGGTTTCCTCAGGTCAAGAAAGGCTCGGCTGTAGCGTGTGGACTTTTCATGTTCTCCCTGTGGATTTGTTTCAAGTTCCTCTAGTTTTCTCCCACAGTCCAGAGACAAAAGTACGTTCGATTGATCGTCGTGTGTGCAATGTTCAGATCTGGTATTCGGATCCATCCCAGCAGAGTAGCACAGCTGGTTGCCCTGTTGCCTTGCAGCAAGAAGTTCCTGGGATAAAAACCTGACCTAGCATCTGTTTTGTACGGAGTTCATTCTCTGTCTGCATGCATGGGTTCTCACCAGGTATCGAGCTTTTTCACACGATCCAAACATATGCATGTGAGGTTTAATGAACCTCTAAGTGATTCTTAACACTTAATTGATTGGCCTGTCTGTCTATGAGTTGACCTGTGATGGACTGGGTCTATCCAAGGAATACCCCCCTCTGTGCCCAAAGAATCCTCAATCGGCTTCCCATGATCCTGTAAGGACAAGTGGGTAAAGACGATGGACGGACACAGTGGATACAAGACACATCCACTCCATGTTCATAGGCCTTCATCACTCACAGACCTTGATTTGATTTCCTTCCATGCTCCTCCACATCTAGAGGATTCAGTTGAGATGACCCGGGTGTCTGGTTCAGCATCTTCATCCAGGAAGAGACCCAAAGGAAAATCCGGGACCGGCTGGAAGGAATATGCTGCTCTGCTGGCCGGGATATTCCTTGGAATTCCCTCTGAGGAAGTGAGCCGAATGGCTGGGGAGAGAGAAGTCTGGGTCTGTCTGCCATGACCCGAATGGATAATGACCCCAAGACCCAAACCTAATCTTAACCCCTGACCCTGGGCTTAATCACAATCTACACTGAGAGAGTTGCACAGCAGAAGGGATTCACCAGAGACAGAAGTCATGCGATTCACTTTTACCTTCGTTCCTCCTTGGTGTTTTTGTTTTTCAGGTAATGTGTCCGTACTTCCTTTACTAGTGGTAACATTTCAAATTACCTACGACAGCAGGAAATGACAAACTGCGTATTACCGGGGAAAACATTTGTTTGTAAAATATAAATCACAGCATACCATAAGAAAACTCTTTGTGTCCGAGCATACCATCAGTAGCATCCTCCTACTCCTCATGAAGTTATTGCTCTGAAAGTTGCTTTTCCTACTCTCAGCTATGTATTTTTTTGGTTTCTGCCTCTTCTGCTTTTTTTTTGGTTTGTTTTTTGGCAAGGAGAAAGTGTTTTTTGTTCCTCATCTATGGCTTCCTTTGTCCTAACCTGCTTTTGGACCCTTTCCATATTCCCAAAGTAACAACATTTCCTGTTATCTACTATGTGTTTGAAATAGTAAGAAAGACACCCCCTTGTTCACAAGAAAGACAGTTCCTCCATTTTCAGCTGCAAGATTTCCAAACTCCACCTACCTTGGAAGTAAATGACACTTTGGACCAAAGCAGAAACAGATTGTAGCGTCTTATTCTCAATAAGAGAAATGTACATGGAAGATTTCATAGTTAACTCCTTCAAAAGCTCAGAAAATGTCATTATCTTTTCCTATATTTAAAAGGATGATGCAACATGTGCAGTGAGATGATTAGCTAACTGTTAGCACTAAAGAGTAAAAGCTACTATGTTGATTATGGTTTGTCAGATGAAAAAAATGCTCAAATTAATGTTCGTCTTTGTGGAACTTACTGTGGTGATTGATGGTGTTGATGAGCCGGATCCCAACATGGGCGTGGTTGTACGTCACCAGGACGATGTCGAACAGTTCTTCACTCTGGGGGTACAGCTCCCTCAGGCGAGTGTTGACCGCCTCCAGAGCCTGTCAGAGGGGCGTTAGAAACCGTCACCCTGGAAGAAGTTCAACTCAAACGCCATCACACCCCAGAAATCTGTGCAGATCTTTAACCTTGACGAAAGGAAAAGCGGGTCCCGGCGCGAAGGGCTCGTTCTCATGCTCGATTTGGTATCTCAGGTATTCCTCCACTCCTTTCTGCTCAAACACCTTCTGCTCCCGCTCGGTCCGAAACAAGACCCGGGAAGAGACGGCCACCGTCACGGCGTTCTCTGGCTTCGGCTGAAGGAAAACAGAGATCTGGGTTGAGAGTGGAGTGAATGTGAGAATCAACCTAAAAGGAGAAGAACAAAATCAGTCCATCAATTTTATAATACATGGCAGGAGAAATTAGGGGGTAAGCCCTGTTTTTATATCCTTATAAACCAAATAGATCAAATTTGGTTTACAAATAGATTGAACCCATTGTGCTGGTATAATTTGGTTTATGTTGAATACTTTTCCTAAATCCCTCTCCTTCCACAGACTCAGGAGGAAAGATCAGGACGCCGATCATGTTACCTGATGTGTATGTTTACGCTGCCGTTTGGAGGCTGAGGGCAACATTCCTGCCAGGGCAGCAGGAATTAGTGCCCACAGCTGCACCCACTGGGTGAACACTGGTGGCTGTGCTTGTTTGACTTTGCCTCACGGTGTGTGTGTGCGTGTGTGTGTGTATGCGTGTGTGTGTGTGTGTGTGCGTGTGTGTGTTTGTGTGTGTGTGTGTGTGGGGGGGGTGTGTGTGTGCGTGTGTGTGTGTGCGTGTGTGTGTGTGTAGGTGTGTGTGCGTGTGTGTGTGTATGCTGTCCACGGCTCACATGTACGATCTGTTACATAAGAGCAAAGGTGTAACATCTTTTCTTTCGCTTGGAAAAAGGTGCTAGACTTCAAGTGGACAGCCACTGGCGCTACCAATAAGTGTAAACATCCCTTATTGTAGGAGGAGGTACTATTATAAATAAAGTGCAGTGAAAAAGATAACTGCAGTAAATACAAGTTGTAGTTTTCAAATATAAGAATTTACCGGAGATTAGACAGACTTCACTGGACACTGAGCTAAAAGCTTTTAAGTGGCCTAGTCCAAGGCAGAACAAAAATTCAATTAAAATGTCGTGAGATTATTTTAAACAGGCTGTTCATGCTGGAAAACCTCCAAAGTGGCTGAATTAAACAAAATCTGCAATTGACACAAATACTTGATATCAGCTTGGTCTTATTACGGTTCAAAGGTTTTTACTTTTGCATATAGAGCCAGCTTGGTGTGAATACATTTTTTTCCCGTTAATAAATTAAATACTCAAAAACCCTACTGTTTTTATATTTTTTTCTGTTGATTTAAGATCAGCTAAAAAGCAAAACCAAAAGAAATCTATCAGAAGTTAACAAAAAACTTGAGGTAGTTGTTCTCATTTTAATATAGTTGTTAGCAACAATTTGTAAAGCTGAATTTCAGCCCTCTTTCTGTGACTGCGACTTGGGTTTCACCCAAACAAGAAACACAAAACAGCCCTGGTCTGATGTAATTGTCTGTAAACAGCAGAGTGTTCCTGTGGTGAGGAGAGGGACTCTGTGTTGAGGCGTCTGCATGCTTGTGTTTCAGCACGATTGTGAAAGACGGGCCGCAGCTGAGCGCTGAGCTGCTGCTGATGCATTTAGCTGTGATCCGTCACCGCGCGGCTGCCGCTGACATGTTACCCACTTACCTGGTAACACACAGTCAAGGCCATGACAGGACTCATCTGAGCAAAAACTAAACTTAAACTGTAAGGTGAAAAATGATCCACTTTAAGAAATAACAGGTGAATATGGAAAACAATTTATTTACCTGTTATAAGAGCCATTAGTCTTTGTAAAATGTCGCTAATTTCCCTTAATGCCAGCATAGCCTGGTGTCTGATGTAGTGAGTGAGCATAGAGAGCTTATGATTGTTTCTCTGTGTTTTGCAGAGCTGACCGGTTTGAGTCTCATCTGTCCGACAGATTACAGTTTGTTCATGTGAACGATACATCTTCACTCTCCAGGATTACTTGTGGAGTTCCACAGGGTTGTGTGTTTGGCCCAGTTGTTTTTACATCTGGTTCCAGGTTCTGCTGGAAGTTTGGAGTGATTTCCTGCTGTCGCTTCGTGTTGGTCCATAGGGAGTGGCTGCTGCTAGTCAATGACTTGATGCAACCTGCTGGGTTTCCTGAGATGGAAACTTTTTAAACTACTTTATTTGAATGACTATCTGAGCTCGCTGTACTGTTTTATCACTAGGGTCAATTGGAATGTATGTTTGAAAAAAAATTTATGATTTAAAAAAAAATAATTTATTTTTTGCAAAGTACTGCTTCGAGACATTTGTTGTGAATTGGAGCTACATAAATGAAACTAAATTGAACTGAACTTGATGCAAGAACTCTTTCCAAAGATGTCATCACTGGATTCATCAACACCAAATTAATGTAGCATTGATGGATGTGTTTTCTTCCACATAAAGCATTTTGTACCTCTGGTCTCAGATGGAGAATTCAGACAAAACTGCTACTTAACAAAGTGACACTCCAAAGTCATTCCATTTAAATAACTCAGCTACTCATGCTACACTCTTTGGTACAAGAACATGTGTCTGGTAAGTGACCGACGTAAAAGTTTGCTCCTCATTACACTAAGGAAACAGAAAGGGAGAAAGGGAGGGCTCAATCAAGACGGAGAAAACTTGTCATCCAGTCTTTGGTAGAAAGAAAGAGAGAGAGAAGGAAAACAAACATGCAAATGGAGATTATGAAGCCTACTGCTCTTCATCATGCAATAAACTGATTTATTACAGTGGTGTCCAAACTTTTTGTCAGCTGGGCCCAAAAAAGCTCAAACATACAAGAGTATGGGGGCAAAACATGACCAATTTTTAAAAACTACAGTAACCAAAAATGTTACCCTTTCTTTTGTATAGCAACTCAACAATAAAACAAGCTTGAACTATTATAATCAGATTTTTTTTTAGGAACTTCAAATGATTTTTGCACATTTTTCTTGTTAATTAAAGGCGTTGAGTTTATTATTTTGGGCTCAATTATAGAAAACTGAAAAAAATATTGTGTCTATTTTCAGCAATAAAAACAGGATCCTGGTGAGTCTTAATTTGAAAGCATTTGGTGTATTTAGTCAAGTTTTCCTACAGCAAATTAAAAACAGTTTTGGGTAAAACAAAGAGTTCTTTAGAGCACAAATCACTGAGTCGAAGTGATTCTGTTTACCATAAAAATAGAAAAAAAAACAGTTTGTGTTGAATCTAACATTTTGTAAGTAGATTTTATTGATTGTTATGACAGAATTATCCAGGGGCCATCACAGAACCGCTGTAATTTTACAAATAATTTTTAATTCTCAGAGACGGGTCATATTTACCGAGTCATTTTGAAGGCCCGCTTTATTAACAGGTGTCAGATGAATTCATGCCACATTGTTGTTTATCTATAAATGTACCTAAATAATTTAGGTTTTTCTTTCAAAAGCATAAAGTGTTTTTCCGCCCATGTGCTCCATTGGTGCCATTTTGACAGATTGCCCAGCCATAGTGACACATAGGTGCACACACATTACAGGCTTCATTAGCTCAGAGTGTGAAATCAGCACAACACATGTGACGATGAATCGGGTCAAGCGGTTGGTTAGTAGCACGGGTCCATGTGCGATCATGCAGCCATCACACAGAAGGTTAACACGCAGGGGTGAATGGTCGGCACGGATGCTCGCTCAGACACAACGTCATGACGGGACATACTTACGAAGAACACGGCTCCCTCCACCTTCCGGGCCCGTCTGCCTGTCACCTTAGCAGAATAACAGTTTGTTTTTATTCAGCAGAAGGAAGATTGCACATTTATTATTGTTATTATTATTATTATTATTATTATTATTATTAGAAGACGTTTACATTTTTGTTTTTTGTCATTTACTGCAGATAACTCCAGTTTTTAGAGTGCAAGGAGGTGAAATCACCCTCAGAGTTTCATGTTTGCAGACAACGATGTGGTTTGTGACAGATTAGCGGGACATACGAATCCTTTGGTGCAGTTTATCCGTTAGTCAGTTGACTCTATGAATAACATGTTATACAGTCTGGGAGTGACGACCGAGGCGGAGTCCAGTTCTTTGCTGTGATTTGATACTGGAAGTGTTAACTGCCTGCCCGCTCCCCCAGCGGGGCTCCTTTGCCCCAGAGGGAATTCGTCAGGCGCGGGACTCTTCTTCACAGAAACCCACTGTTAAAGGGCGACTATATGTGCAAATTAGGAACATTTTTTGCTTGTTTTTTAATGTTTTTCCAATAGTTAAACCCAACCCTGTTCTCATTATATGAAAACTCTCAGAACTTTTGTGACATCTGTGTTTAATCCTGGTCATTGACTCATCTTTTCTTTTTCTTTTCTTTTTACATACCAAAGACACAAATTTCCAGAAAGATTCTGGAGTACAGAAGGGGAGTGAAGAGGTGAGAGTGTGAGCAGAAAGTAGTTGGGTGAGTGCAGACCGCGACTATTTATAGATAAGGTAAAGGCCAGTGATGATGCAGCCTGTCCAAGTCTGGGCAGATATGGGAACGCTGGCGTGTGACTGTACACACGGCCAATAAACAACAGTTTAGTGGCCGAGTTGTGTTGTTCTTTGAAAAAAAACAAAACAAAAACATGTTGATAGCCAACGAATGACAGAAATCCTACAGTAAACAGTGTTAGACCACTGATAAATATCGGATCTAAACTGGGACACCTGGCACTGTGGTCCTTTTACTTATTATAGCGTACTTTGCTTTGGAAGTGTTTTATTCATAGTCCACCGTAACGTGACTCTGTTCCCAGAAGTAAAGTGGTTTATCATAAAGGAAAACTTTCCTCAGAGATAACAGCAAGCAGCATAGCTTCCACTGATATAGCTCATATGGAGACAATAATTTCCTAATTGCAGGGAACATTTAAAATCAAAGCCAAAAAGACTCAGAGGTAACAATAATCAACTGCGTACTCCAAAGCTAACACTGTGCTAGCAAGCCTCAAGTCACGTATCTGAATAAAGTAAAGTAACTGAAGGATTGTGGACAGCAATGGATCCAAATTTAGTGCTTTCTGTAAGCAAAAAGACATATGTGTCTTTAAAAGCTTAAGGCTGTTGCATATTGGTTTGACACACATATGAGGAATAACATTATGAGCTGCTGTTTCATAATAGAGTCTTTGGTTCCCTTTTTGCTGCCAAAGTCGATCTGGTTTTGGCTCTACTAGACCTCTTAGTTTTCATACCTGACCGTCCGGTAGACTCGGTTTGACTGGGGACCAAAACTGAAAAATTTGTTAGATTTTCAGTTGCTGTGGTTCGCTTTCACACAACAATTTGAAAAACCTGTTCACCCCATCACTAGTGGGGGCGCTGCACCAAGAACAGCTAAAGGACATGAAATGAAGATCCCAGAAGAAGAAATGAGCACAACTTCCTTCTTCACTAAATGGAGTAATGTCGGATTTAAGCAGTTGCACAATTTCTCCTTTGTTGCTTGAGACCACTAGCCATCTCTCCTGCTAGCACTAGAATCACGCGTTTGCTTGATTCTAGATGATTTAGATTCTAGAACTAGATGCCTTGTGCTATAGTTCACTACCTGCTTTGGGAGCGGTTTCTGGTCAGTTTGTCATTCACATATGTGCATTTGAACTGCGCCAGTGTTCACTTTAATCGAACAGACACCTGGATTTTTAGGTGGACAAGAGTTTGATTTTTTCTGGGGGTTTTTTTTTGCTCCCCATCAGATTTCGATTCGCATTTACACCTCCCCAAGTGAACCAGACTTCCTAGACAAATGAACCACAGTTGGATTAAAGTGTACTAAACAGACCTGGTGTCAATGCACCCTTAATGTGTGCTGTGACATCCGGAACCAAAATCTTAGCTCCAGATGTCTTAAAGTTCTGTAAACTACAAGATTGGACCTCCATGGACTTGTCTGTCCATCACATCCCACAGATACTCAGTTTGGTTAATATGTGGGGAATTTATAGACAAAAGTCTTCCTGAACCATTTTTGCTTGGAGGCACGGAGCTGAAAGAGACCAAAGCAGAACATTTCTCTGACAGCTTGTGTTCTTCCCATCTACGTTTGGCAGGAAAATTCTGACTGGGCTGTGGCTACACAACAAAACAAAACCCATACACAACAAAACATGGTGCACTTCTGACACCTTCCCATCAGAATCAACATTGAACCTTTCAGCAGTTACATGATTCTGGTCAAACTCGCTCAAATTCTTGAACTTGCCAATTTTTTCTCTTTTGTCAATATTACATATTGACAAATAGTTTCCATGCTGAAGAGATTTTTAATATTGTTTAGTTCAACTGTCTGTGGTCATTATATTGTGAATAGTTGATGTATAATGCTCATATAGTTTTGGTTAAAGGATGTTCTTCACCCTGATCTGCCACTGGAAACAGGAGTCTTTCAAGAATTAGCCAAACCAAAAGTTAGCTTTCGTTATTTTGCCTCCTAAACTGACCCCAAAGTGCAGAGGTTGTAGAGCTGTGTTTACTGGTGGTTCTTTATATTTTTAGCTTTAATAGTTACATAAATGATATTTCTCTGCTGTATTGCTCCCCCTTTTATCACTTACAAAGTGCTAGCCGTGCTTGCTAGCTCAGTAAGTTAAGCAAGTAGCTTTTTGAAGTCACAGAGAAAAACAAAATGGTTATTTGTCAACTTTTATTCAATTTATTAATGCTATTGATAAGAAGTAAATAAATGCTCATATTTTTTATTTCACATTTTAAAATATAATCTAATGAACTTCAAAATATTATATAACAAAGCAGTCATAGGGCTGCTTTTAAAGGCTAATTATCTTCAAGACGGCAGCACTTTGAGTTTATTCATCTATTATTCATCTATAGGACTGTTACATAAGAAAAGAGTTATTAACTTAGCTAAACTGAAGCTCAGTCTGTTGTTTCTGCTATCTGCTTGTTTACAAGCTAGCACTGGTGCTACAGTACATCTAGCTGTTGAACAAAATTAGAAAATTACCTTTTAAGAATTAACATTAGCTATTGCTTTAAAAGTTTTGCTGAATTTAAAGCTTTGGGTGTTCTGGGAAGTGAAAATACTAAACTTAGTACATATAAGAGCTTGTTGGTTTATAAATGTACAGTCTCACCCATAAAACTTATTTTACTGCTGTGCCTCTAAAGGAGCTCTTAAAAATATAATGAAACAAACTATTACCCTCTAAGCAGTGTACATTCAAACTGTTGAACTATTACTTTAATTATGTTGTCTTTTTGTTGTTGTTTTGATGTGCAAGTAGCAGATTATTTAGATGCAAAATAGGTTAAATGCGAGTAGCTATATAACACTTTTGGAAATTTAAGATATTTCATTCTGTTTATGTAACACAATCTGAAAATGAGCTTTTTGTTAGACGTCTAAATGCTGTTATGTATACACTGTATGACAGAGGGGCATTAATATCTCTGTGCTGCTGCTGCTGTGAATTTGAAAGTGATGTTATACAATAATATGTGGTTTTATATTTTAGCACAATCATCAGTGGGCCTACATGTTCATCTGAAAATACACTAATCCTCACCCAGCAGAGATTACTCAGCATTTAGCTACTTTTAGCTTCATACCACTTTGCATTTTATAGTCTACACTTATTTGTTATTCTCTTCTGCTTCATGCTTATGAAACTTCATGCTTCATGCTTATGAAACTAGCAATAGGACTACAGTGAATCCCTGTTAGAGTCGCCCAGAGACGACTTAAAGGCTTATTCAATTGGACTTGAAAAGTGCTACAGACAACAGTACATCCTGTTCAGTATGTTGATATCTTTCAAAGCCTAAAACAGCCCTAAGCCCTTGGCTGCGACACTTCAGCTCCCCGTGCTAACCTGTGGGTAGCAGCTTCACTTCCCTGAAGGTTCTCAGAACTGTGACTAAAACTTCAGCTTGTTCACAACTTCCACCAAAGAAAGTTTTTGAACAAATCATCTTTATACTTTCTCACTAAATGGCACTAAAAGTAAAATTACTGCTGCAAAATTGGGTGATAACCATTGTGAAAGTTAGCAAAGGCAGTAGCATAGTGACAGGCATGTGGGAGAGACCTGACCGCAGTCCACCTGCCTTACCTGGTCATAATAATTACACCAAATTGACAATAATGTGCTGAATATATAGAATAGGTCTTTCTGTAAGTTTTGTCTACAAACTAGAATTTACAAAGGAAACATTTTACAGGTTAAAGAATCAAGTGGTCAAAACAGAGAAACAAGCTAGTGTTAGCCTAGCATCTTAGCAAACATCTTTGTGTTTAAAGACCTTTAGCAGAGCAAGAAACATGCTTATTCAATATGTTTTGTAGATTTGTTTGCCATGTCAGAAATGAATGAAATAACTATTCTTCTTCTACTGTTGAATATTATTATAGCTTTGCAAAAACCCTGATTTGAAGCTAACTGTTGTTAGCTTGAAATACGCCTACTCTAAAGTCCCTGGGGGGATTATATATTCTGTGGAATCTGTAAAATGATTGTTGGTAAGTGACTTAGGTAGAATTCAATCACAGACCACTTAATACTGTCGAAATAAAGTTTGAATATGAAGTTTATATTCTGAGAAGGTTTTCTTTTAAAACTAAAAATAATTACTTTTTCACATTCATAAAAAAGAAAACAGACAACTGTCAGGTAGCTGTTTAGGAGATTTACAATAAATTCTAATTATTTTTTTTTCTTATTGAACAGTTAAAATTGCGTTGCATAAATTAACCATTATGTTTAAAACTAACTGGGGTTAGCATTGTGTTAACCTTTATTTTGTAAAACATAAAAGCCTACAAATGGGCAAAATATTTCAGAGAAAAATTAAACAATTATCGAACTCTAGCTTGAATCAGTTCATTGAAGGGAGACAGTGTGGTTTATCTATGTACAGTTAATATTTACATAGATTTATTCTATTCTTGAGAGAAGGAAATACATATTTTCTGAGGTTTGAAAAGTAATGAAGTCATCAAATTTACATTCAACTTTCTTAGTGGTCTTTACCAAAAATAAAAGTGTTATAAAGTGGAAAGAAAATGCAAGAAATTTGCCGATTGCAGACCTGAACCTGTAAACATGACGTTTGAGAAGCCCAACGACTGGTCACGCGTTAACGTAAGTCTCTGGATGTGCCCGTCTGAAATTCCACTGGCAGTGGGTTTGTAACGGAGTAAGAGGCCGTCACTGACACCTGCAGATTCACTGATACACAATGTCCCGAGTCCCGACCTTAACATCCAAACGCCGCTATTTAAGACAAACCAACACGTTTCAGGTGTACATCTACGTTTAAACCTGTACCTGCAGAAAGCGGCGCTTCAGAGCGTAGAGGGATGATTGTGTTAGAACAGAATCCAATCCGAACTGCGACCACGGTTTGTGACACTCACCGGCTTCGGTTTGGCGGTCAGCTCCAGCTGATTGGGGTCGAACTCCTCTTTCCCCTCCCAGGAGCCTCTGGCGTCTCCGTTGGACGAAGGGGAAACTTTGAGCTCCTTGACCTGTCCACTCATCACCTGTACAGCATCCAGACTCATCTTCACCATAGACAGTCCCTCTGTCTGAGCCTCCACAGCTGTCAACCCCTACACTCTTACTTTTGGGGAAAAAAAAGAACGGCACACCGTGTTCCTCTCAAACAAGAAGATGAAGAAGGAAAAAAAGGAAGAAGGTGAAACTAAATAAACGAAAATGTCTTTCTGTCACTCACATACGTCAGGACCAAAAGTTCATGTGCACACGAGAGGTCTGCTTGCACCTGCCCTTAAATCACACTGAAGAGTTCCCTCTTCTTTCTCGTGCTCTCTGCCCCGTACCAGCCTCTTTTTTTTCTCTCTTTTCCCCCTCCCAAGAGGATTACTGCTCTCAGCATCCAATCCAGAGGACATGAAAGACGCTTCACAGTTATTATCCCACACTCAGTCCCTCCTGGGTGATAGTTTGACCGCACGCAGACGCAGGCAGACGTACATTCTGCCTGTCCCTGGTCAAAGTGTTTCAGGCTGTGCGGCGCTCCATCTGCTGCCACCTCTCTCTCTTTCCCTGTCCCCCTCCACCCCTCCTCTACCCTTCACCCCCCCAACCACCAACCCATTCACTTCAACCCCTTCCCATCTTGTAACTCTCTGTCCCATTCAATCACTCTCTCTCTCCCTCTTTCTCTTCTCTCTGGTTTGATTTGTTCCCCTCTGCTGCTGACCAATCAGAGGCCCGCTTCCTTATTCAGCGTGACCCCGCCTCCGCTGACCTCATGTTGACGGTGCAGTTTAGCCTAAGAGGCTCATGGGAAGTTCAGGCGCAATAAAAATAGCCATGAGTCGCTCAAGAGGCAAGTGGATTATTTGTTTTGCTTTTATTATTTTAACACTTTATGTAATTTTTTCTTTTTTTCCAGTTTGTTTGTTTACTTGGATTCCCCCAATAGCCGTTGCCGTGACAATGGCTGCTCTTCCTGGGGTCCACATCATTAAAAAAATACCAATTTATTACAATAACATAGCATATTCAGTCATAAATATGCAATTATAACACTTCATACACTAACATTATTAAGCAAGGCTCTTTTAAAAGTTCCAGCATTTGTTATATTTATAACAGATGAAGTGAGTTCCATGTTTTTACACCTCTAAAAATAACACTCTTTAGTGCCTGATTCTTTTTGCAGAGTAAAAGGAATGAGGTCCATGATTTGTATTATTATTTTTGTGCAACGTTTGGCTAAATAAAAGTTGATTATATAAAACATTTGGTATCTTAGATACTACAATAAGTGTACATCCTGTTCTCTTCTATTGTACTGGTTTCATTTTGATAGGGCTTAATGCAAGTCTTGCCTACAGTTTTGTTTGTGCTGGTGAAAAGATGATATATTTCATCATGTATGATTATTTATTTAATAGACGTATACAATACTGTGTATTTTGCCCTGTATTTATGAACCAAGTAAAGATAAGGCAGGTATCGCTGATACTGATACCTATATCAATATCGATACAAATACTTTTTATTAATTGATTATGCCTCACTGAACTTCTGATCTTTTCTGTGTTTTTGTGGTTTTTCCTTTTAATTTGTTTTGCTAAAACCTGGGATAGAATTTGGACAAAGTTTGTAGGTGTCTCCAAAATACTTTAAATGGAATAAACAGGATAAAATAGAAAAACAAAACAGAGTTATGTGCATATTTTCCCTAAATAAATAGTGTAAAAAAATTATTACTTGAGAACAAATCAAAACAAAATCTTTTCTGAGGTAGACTTGAAAAACTACCAGCAAAAGTTACATTTCAAGAGGGATTTTGAAACTAGAGTATCAATCTTACCATGCTACTATCCATCCAATACTGGTATCAACTTCGATACTATCGATATTTTGTAACTCTAACAATTAAGCTCAATTGGAAGCTGCCTCGATATACACGTGAGATGTTTTCTGGAGAAATGCTCCTGGTATGTCCACATCTCTGAAGAATATTTGTGAATTATTCAATTCAATTTATAAAAAAAACTTTATTATTATGCTTCAAAGTCAAACCCCAAGTGACAGAAAGCAAAACTTGGTTATGGAAAAAGATGCTCTTCTGGTGAGTATGAAAGCCAGTAAGGGAGGGGCAGATCAGGGATTGGGAATAAATTAGCCTAAAGGTGGCAGATAATGGATGTACCCTTCATTAAAAAAAGGTTGTACTTAGAGCCATTAGCCATGCATGCTGAATGCTGCTACAGATTGGTGCCTCAGTGGTTTGCACTCATGTTTTTTTAACGTGACTTTGCATTTTCCCAGTGATTTAGTGAGGTCTTTCCACTCAGTTAGAGCTCATATCTGCTTTACATACAGAGGAAGATCAGCAGTAACCCAATCAGGTCCAAGTTTATGCTGAAATGATGCGGGATTGTTCTTTTTTTAACTGTTGTCATTATGTCTTATATACTGAGAAGAATTAACAAAAAAATTAATTGTGGAAAAGTCCTGTTGCCCGTGTGTTGCCCATGTGCTATTCATCAGATCAAGTCAATAAAAAGAAGACCGTGGATGTTAGCTTCTGCGCTAGCACCACAAAGGCTTCGCAGTCTGTCTTTGTTTTGTTTACAGATTTCAGCTCTTTATGAGAAACGCTGGACTCAAACTCTATTGAAAATCTTTTACATTTTTTTGCGTAAAAAATGTAATTTTACGCAAGATGTGAAATTACATTTTCACATAAACGCTCATCCAACCTGACTGAGACTGAACTATTTTGCAGAGAATACTGGACAAAAATGGTCTTTATACATATGCAATGCTGTAGAGACTTATGCCTCCAAAAAAGGTTTGCAGGTCCTGGCTGAATACAAATGCATTTCACTTTTCAGATGGTTTTGTAAAACAGAGTTATAAAACACACATCCACTTTACAGTTATGCTCTGCTTTGTGTCGCGCTATCACACAAAACCCCAAGAAAACACTGAAGTTTGTGAGTTAGTTGTTCCAGCATCTCTGAAGTTTTTGCATTTGTGTAAACAACAGTGGCTGCTGCACAAACTGTAGCTGCTTCAGGTCAGCTAGAGTTTGACCTGATATATATATATATATATATATATATATATATATATATATATTTATTTATTTTTTACTGTGACATTCACTTCCTGTGTGTTCAGCATCCTCATCTCTCATCTCTCTCTGTTCTCTTAGCTTGTTATGTGAATATGAAACTGCCATGAGAGAATTGAACACCTGACCTTTACATGGTCTCCTATTTTCAGCTTTTGTGTTAAAAATGTCACAGACAATTTGTTGTGCAGGTGGACAAGGAGGCAGGTACAGAGTGGAGGGGGCGCATTTAGCATGCAGCGCCCTCCTGTGGCCACTGCGCGCTTTGCACCCTTTTGCTGCTCTGGCGCTTCATGGATTCCGTCTGCTTGTGGCCACAGTGTGTGCTTTTGTGGTGTTTGGTTTTCCACTGAGCTGAAAAGCCCGATGCGGCGAGGCTCAGAATAGATTTTTATTGATCCGTGATGGAGGGCTTAGGGAATGTGCAATGGAAAAAGAGAGGGGAAAAAATGGCGGATTGGGAAGTTGTATAAAGGAGAAGCTCCAATAATTGAGCCCTGTGTTGGATTTCTTGAGGTATGCTCATTTTTACACCTTTATAAATCAAACTAAAGTAATTTATTAAGGCACTTCTGGTGAGTCATCTCTCCGTTTCGTTACTCCTCCGCTTCTGTCTAGTTAATGAGAGTCAACCATCACCGGAGGGATGATTACCTTCCACATTACATCTCATCGCTCCTTCTGCACGTAAATATGTGCAGCAAACACGGTTTGTGTGGCTCGTCTCTTTGCCTCGTGGCCCCATCACGGTTACCATGGGAACAGCGTTTAGGGGTGACATCACTGCAGCAGTGTGGCATCGTCACTGAGATGACTCATGCTTGGTTTTTTTTTTTTTTTGTTGTTTTTTTAAGCCGGCTAATAGCTTTTTAGAAAGAGTGTAGAGGGACGGGAGAAGACATGCTGTAAAGGTACCGAGGTCGGGAGTCGAACCCGTCCGGGACAGCCGCGATGGAGACTAAGGCCTCCGCAAACGGGGCGCTACGCCACGCTACGCCACGCGACGCAACGCCGCGGTGACTCGTGCTAGCTCTGGGTCGGTTTTTGTGCGCGTGCCTCGGAGCGGTTTCCGACGCACCGACACTCAACGAGAGGAAAACACACGTAACTCTTGACATTTATGTTTTATTCTATGTAACAAAAATAATTACAATGTTTTTTTTGTTGTTGTTGTTCTAGGACTCTAATAAGATTTCAAAATAAAAGTAAAAAGGACACACAGACAGATTTACATAAACATCATAGAGAGAAGTCGAAGAGTATAGTTATATTGAACAACAGAGCGGACATGATTCCCTGTTAAGAAGAAAAGTTTTTAAAAAAAACAACAACCTATGTTTGTATTCATGTCACAGAGGTTAAGGTGCCTGTTTAGAACCGCATAACATGTAACAAGTACATCAGCAATTCACAATGAGCTCCACACAGTCGGTCAATCCTATTCCCATCGTTGGCACATAAGAGAGATGGACTTTTCTCACCAACATTCTGAACTGGGTCATGAGTCAAATAAAAACTTCCATATGATCTGCAGCTGTGTGGGGGTGTGTGTACAGGAATCTTAATTAGAGTGGATGAAGTCTAATCAAAGTCTAATCAACACAACAGAGTGAAGACAGAAACATTGTGGATCTACTGTGTGAGCCGATCTGTTCCAATCAGAGCTTTTTACAGCAAACGGGCACATGTGAAATTGGATGACTAACCATGTCAGTGGCAATGATGTAGGGAGTCAAAACGGTACAAAGGGAGGCAGCAAGGCAGAGGGACGGGCAAATAATAACACCACCTGTCATTGAGTTCATCTTAGTTTGTCTGCCAGATCGATTTCCTATCATATTTAATGCAAATGTAAATTATATAAACGAATAATACAGGCAGGTGTTTATAACAGCAGACAAAAGCTAAAGCAGCAATTATTTCACGCTTCAAGTGATGCTCTGATTCTACTGTCATGCTCATGTGTTTAGTATTAACAGAACCTTTAAACTATCTTCATGTTTGACGCTTGACTACAGTAGCAATGATTATTTAATGGAAAATGGAGGAGGAAGAAAATGCGCCATCAGTTATCTTGCCATGTTTAATTCTTGCTAGCATTTTCGGACAGAATAACTTTCTGATATAAAAGTAAAGTAACAAAATGCTAAATATTACAACAGTAGCTGATGCTATTTTATTTATTTTTTATACTGACTGGAAATGAATAATATCTTCTGTTCTAAGTATATGTTTCACCCCGGAAAATTATTGGTGGCGCACTTCCTCCAACCTCCACTTTCTATACAAATGATCATACATTTTTTTGTGAATACCGGTTAAAGCAAACCTGTTGATAGTTTAAAGGTTCGTAAAAAGCATTCACATAAACATCCTTGATGTTTTTGATACTGGAGTTTTATCTAGAAGGTAAAAGTCAGCTTTGGTCTTGGCCCCTCTCAGATTAGCCCATTAACTTTAGGGCCAGCTAATCTGGACAAATAGAGTAATTTACTGCAGTCAAGACACTGACTGCTTCTAATAAATCCCTTCTAACTGTACTGTAAATTTGCATGGTTATGTTTGCATATGCTGTCTGTCACAGAGCTACAGTACTCAAAACTGTCTTAAAATTTGATTATGCGACTATTTTGGTTTGATCATCTCTGCCGTAATATATTCAACTGATCTAAACAGGGATTTGGAATTTTAGAGAGAGAAAACTAAGTAGGATAAGAAATCAAGCTGTAGGATTTTTAAAGAAATATTTATCTAAATACCTAATAACCATAAAAACTGCTTTTCTTTCCTAGAATGATTTCTGCTTATGTCGTTCTTAAGAAGTTTCTCGGAAACGCGGCATAATTTCTAGAAGTGTCTTTTTTTCCGATGTGTGAAATAATAATCCTAAATGTTGTAGTTCTATTGCCAGGCCTATATGTGGTGCTGCCACAAAAAATACACAAAGCAGAGAGGAATAAGATTTGATGGGAATGTGAGGTTATTGTTTTTAAAAAAAACTGCATACTGATCTACAAATGGTTCTAAAGTGGGAAAACTTTTGTATAAACAACTAACAGCATCCTGGTGTAAATTGCACGTAGCTAAATACCAGGAAATAAAATGTATCTTAAGTAAACTTTTAGCTCACCAAATAGGTAAATTTAAAACCCATCTGAAGATACTTAAGTCCAACCTCCTTAAACACTTTTAAATGCATTAAACCAACAATTTTATTCTGTTTGGATAGTTAGAAGCATTGCCTGCTGTTGACGGATGCTTTCTGTTACAGCTAAAACCACAATAAAGCCTTAAACAGTGCTAGCATTAAAAGGGGCTGTAGTTTAGTTGACAGATTTCTCTGAGTCGCTTTTTCTTAATTTGATTAGAAGGTAATGCTGAAAAATTGGCCAATAAGTCTGACTCTTTTTTTCAGTCTTTTTCATACAAAAATTTAAATTTTTTCCACATTGGGCTATATTTTACCAACATTAACCATGTAAATTGTTCATACCGTAATGTTGAAGGGAATAAATATGGCTGTTAGTTATATAAGACAATCTCTTGTAATGGAGGATGCTTTTCACTTTGATCTCCAAGGCAGTTTATCATGTACTGAAACAGGGAATATGCAGCATCTGAACTGCTTCCAGACGTGACCATTTTCTTCCGACCACTAGGTGGCACTGTGACACAGCATTGCTTCTTAATCACCTCCATCTCCTCAAAGCTAGATAACAAACTGTCAGCTTTGCTGTTTGGGGCAAGCTAACCATCGTATAGTCTTAGCACTTGTAGCATTGCGACAGTAGGCTGTTTCATGGGGCAGATTGTACATCATGTATACCAGCAGATCACAAAAGCAAACAAGTTAGGGTAATAATACTCAGTGCTTCAAAGTGGAGGTCACATTCACATTGTTACAAAGTGAAACTAGACTGAGGCATCTCTTGTTACACAAATGATACAAATACAAAACACTGAACACTCAAACAGTAACCCCCTACGTACGCACACACACACATGCATACACACACACACGCAGAGCTCTGATGTCAGTTCAGTATTACTCAGACACACACAGATGCACTCTTTCTCTCTCAATAGCAGTGTTGTAAAATGAAATCAGGTCTACACTATCGGTACATTTACATCTTATATTTGTTTATATTCATAAATACGATTACACTCGTATTATAATAATGTACATGTAGAAGCTCTTTCTGAACAACCAGGGAGGGAGCGTCTGCAGTGGAGGAGAAGATCAGCGTCTTTACTTTGGACACAAATGCAACATTTGCCACGGATATCTCTGGGACATTCTCGCTAGCATAATCAGGTTTTTACATTACTTATAGACAAGTGTAATTCCCAGTCTTCAAGACAAACCAATGAGGAAGAGTCAACTTGCTTGACTCTTTGTGGCATTTTAAAATAACTGGTATGGGAGTATGATGAAACTCAACTTCCCCATGTCTTTTATTGGTGCTATGTGTGTGATTGCGCCCCCAACTGTGTGGACAAGCTAAGTTTATGCTTTCATTTTATTATGATGTTGTAGAGCAAGAACTTTAAAGAATGCTATGCCTTCTCGCCTGGTTGTGTTATGTAGGGGGGACTGGCACTGCTCCAAACTGCTCCTTATTAGAACGCCTCCAATTAGAACAAGAGAACTGAAGCTGTATGAGACGAGTCAGATACATCTTCAGGAACAAAACTATGTCTTTCTGGGAGAACATATCAGTCGCAGTCCAGATGCTGCAGCATCCAGAATGTCATTGATGAGTGACATTTAGACACTTGGAGGGGTCTGGACACTCAGCTATTGGCAAACGATTCCTTTCTGCAGGTGTGGATTCAGATGATGTTTTAAATGATTGGATCTGATTTTACCCAGTTCGTTGAGGCGAACTGGTAGTTGCATGCTCTGTAAACAACCCCATGAGGAGTAGGACCAAGACATTGTTGCCAGCAATAAAATGTCTTAAACGTCCCTCTTGCTGTGACTTTAATTGTTCAATATGTGGAAGCGTGGCAAACACTGACTTAACGACTTTGTTTACTTCCTCTGATGCCATTGCTAAAACTATAATCCTGCAGAGGAAGGCTACCTTTAAAGTAGTCTCAGACTGGTATAACCATAAAACTCTGAGATTGCCTTTTCTAGGTTGATGTGAATCTTGGCTAAACGGTCACCAGTTGTTTCTGTGTATTTCTGGGTGTTTAATGCAAATATGTAGATACACCATCCATTTTTCTTCTTTCATCTAGCTTACCACAGGTGACACACAACGCCTGAGCTACCTCTTCAACCCTTTGCTCCGTTTCTCATCGATTGTAGATCTGAGCAAAGTTCCTCTCCCTTTACCTATTATCAAAGCGCTTCCTCTCTGACATTTAGGGAGGAAGAAAGAAAAAAAAACAGGGCAGCAGCAGGACGCAGGCAGAGGAAGGGGAGAGACGGCTATTTAATGTGAAACAACGGTGAATCATCGTAGCAGGTTTGGCCTTTCTCAGAAATACCATTCTGTCATAAGATCTATAATTACTGCTGTGATTATCCCCGTGCCGAGATGGTCAAGTGCCTCCTCTTGTTGCTCAAACAAGTGGTTTTACTGACGAAAGACTGTGGGGTTTGCAGGATTCGACATACATTTTGCAGATCAGAGAGATTGAAGAACAAAAGCACGAGTTGCGTCACAAGCAGAACAAGTCTCGGCATTAACCAGATTACAAAGTCCTTTAACAAAATATTGATTTTTGTTATCAAAGCTGTGGGGGGCAGCTAAGAAGTGACTGTGGAGCACATCAGAATGCCTGACCACGCCGCTGGGGGCAGCCGGGCAACACTTTTCATCAGCTGCCAGCCTAGTGTTTAGCTGGTGGACACTCAGCCATAATCTGCCACAAAAACGCTCCCTGGAAGCAGCTGGGAACTTGGCTAGGGAAGAATCTAAACCAGTGCAGCCATGGTCTGACCAAAACAGTGTGTTTACTGTACCTCCAGTCTCCAGTACTGAAGGCAATAATAAAATGAAATGTCTGGTCTTCCATGAATATAAAATAGCACTCTCCGTCAGATAGCTGATCTCAACACTGCTGTTACCCCGCAGCCTTGTGATCTCACGTCCAATACAGTGTGAAAGCACGAGTAACACCATGCTGCTCTGCTATGCACCAAATGCAGCAGGAGGGAATTCCACTTTTCACAGACCATCTGACTGAATTTGTCAAGCCTCCCGTCTAGAGTAAAGCAGAGTGGGGAATAAACGGAATGGCGTCAATCAATCGTCAATGCCTCTTCCTCCTCCTCCTGTAGGACTGCATCCCTCCCTGTCTTTTCTCAACCTAACTTCCCTAGCTTCAGTTCACCCCCTCATCCCTTCCCTCCCTTCTTTTCTTGCCCATCCCCTCCCCTTCTACTTCTGCATGTCACACTGCAGCAGTAAGACGATGGAAGGGTCGGACTTGGCCGCCTCTTTAAACTCTTCCAGGGTGATCTCGTCGTTGTGGTCCTTGTCCATCTTGGAGAAGATCTTGTCGACGCGCTGCTGAGGCGTCAGCCCGTCCTCGTTCATGCGCATCATGATCACCGTGCCGACCATCTTGTAGATGGCCTGCAGCACAGGGTAAAAGGGAAGAAGCTTTTTTTTTTAGAAGCAACCCTAAGCTTTCGTTTTAGGTTGCCCACATACAATCACACACCTCGATGATCTCCAGCATCTCCATGCGTGTGATCTTTCCGTCTCCGTCCAGGTCATACATGTTGAAGGCCCAGTTGAGTTTCTGCTCAAAACTCCCCCTGGAGGTAATGGACAGAGCGCAGATGAACTCCCTGAAGTCGATGGTCCCGTCGCCGTTCTTGTCAAAAGTGCGGAAGGCGTGCTGGGCGAATTTTGATGCGTCGCCGTACGGGAAAAACTGGAGAGTGGAAGCACAGGGAAAAGCAGAATGACAAACTATGACAATTGTACTGTGAAGAACCTTGATGCTGTCTTTGGCCCGGACATGTCTTGGTCAAAGATGTCTATAAATCTTTAATAGATGCCAAATTTTATCACACAGAAAACAACCCTTTATATGCAGGAATATATTGATTCAACATCAGAAAAATAAGTGCAAGTGTGTGACACATAGAAATAGAACATGAAGTTATTGGCAGAAATATCTCCGGCAAAAACCTCTTAAGCCACATTGTCATTGTTTTTGCTATGATTAACTGTAACACAAGAATCCCCCAACCATTCCCAATATTTATATTTATATATATATTTGGCCTTAAATTGAATTCAATGTGCCATGAAAATAGATATTGAAAAGTCTTCAATTTGACTTGCTGGAACCTGCAGATACCCTGACTTACATGACCACTTGGTTTTTCAGCGATCAAGACGAGTTACTGCTTTCTAAACGAGCTGAAAGCTACTGAGGTGGAAGCCAAGGGTCAAAAGTATATCAACATTTTGATGACAAGCTAAGATCACAGTGCCACATAGTGGCCTGTCATGAAAACTACAGCACATTAAAGGTGTCTTGGAACTTTTCCCCAAAGATCATCCCAAATACAGGCAGTTTCCAGTTTCTAGTGTAGAGTAATAGCAGTCCTGGTGTCTAGCTAGCTTAGTGGCTAGCTGATTCACTTAAGTTATATGAAAAACAGATCTGCAAATTGTTTAATTCCAGCATCAGAAGAGGTATACAATGAATACAATAAGTCAGTAGTCATAAATCTATTATAATCAACTAAGAGAACAAAAGTGATTAGCACTAAGAGTGCTATCGGTTAGAGTTCCAGTGAAACCCAGCCGTCCTTATTAAGGCAGAATCAATTAGCACGTCTTCTTCTCCTTCGCCTCATGTTTTCTCCCGGCTCTCACCTTAACATAGAGCTGCTGGAACTCCTCCAGGTTGAGAATGCCCGAGGGGCAGTCTTTGAGGAAGCCTTTGTACCACTGCTTGAGCTCTGCCTCGTTGAACTCCGTGCTCTTGGTCAGGTCGTCCAGGACCTCCGGGGCCAGCTTGCTGTTGTGTTTCCCCATGATGCCTCACCTCTCTGGGTGGGAAAGCAGAAACAGAGCGAGACCAGTTGAGCATGCAGGTGAGGGGCCGCTAGACAAAACAACAGCAGCAGCAACAGCAGCAGTGGCGGCCCTGTGTTGTTGAACTGCACAGGCCTCATGAGGATGACGAACATAATGAGGACATAATTACTTGCGAACAGATGCAGCCAGAGCAGGTCTGCAACATTTTCATCAGGCTGTGGGTGTCTGAATATTTGCCGACTTTCATCTTCCAAGAGGATTTTATTCTAATTATGACCTTAAAACAAGACATTTATTCTCTTTATTAATGACTAAAATGACTGAACATCTAAAAAAAATTGACAACGTGTTACTCTGATAACTCTGAGTAACATCAGATACATGCAAAAGTAAAGCAGAAGAAAGTAAGAGAGTTAAAGCTGGAAGACGGAGGGCTTCGAAATCTGCAGCAACTGTCCGTTCCTCAGAATGACGACTCTGACCTCTCGCTGTGTTTGCGAGGCCTGTGATGTCATCGCTTTAGCTTAGCCCATAAAACGGCCCATTAGCCGCCGACACCACACACATAACCCCACATGCTGATGGCCACTGCAGCACCTTCGTGACGCCATCCGTGACTCATGGAGCCGTTTTCGCACTCTGACACAGGACACATCCGACGGCGCAGAGCCGGGCGGCCACAAGTCCTGACGGTGTCAGGGCAGTTTTCTGGCGGAAGCATCATCCTGTCGCACTAAACGCGGAATGAGTAATGGAGAGGGAGGCAGCTGAGCCCTAAATCCCTGTGAACTGTGCTATTATTTTTGAAGAGTTGCATTCCCGAAACAAGTCAAAGACACTTGGGGGACGCATTAGCTTAGAAGCAGAGTCATAAAAGATATTGATAAAAGGAATATTAGCAGTAAAAGGGTAAGAGCTGTTGAAGAAAAGAAAAATGTGGCAAAGGTCAGTTCTGATTTCTTCAAGGTGTGTGTGTCTGGATTTCAAGTCAGAAGCTTAGCAAAGGTATTACATACACAAATTATTTCAAGAAACAAGCAGTAAAATAAATAAACTCAGGTCATAAACATCCACTGCTAAACTCCTAAATGAGTCTCTGAATTCAAAGTTTAACTAGTGCTCTCATAGATTTTCACATGTAAATGCATGTGCTGGGCAGAAGTCCACCATAAACATAGATGCACTGACTGGTTCCTTAGGTTAGTGTTGGCTGAGGAACTCGCTCACACACACATCATATCTGAGTGGCATCAGATTTTATAGCGGTTGTAGGATTTCTCTTTTGTCTTTTCTGAAAGACCACACAAACCGTCCTCCCACTAGCACTAGACTCGTGTTTGTTTTGGTTGTATTTACCCAGAATGCCCTGCGCCAGCTGACTTGGCCAGAGACAGAGTTTGTGTCAACTGCACCCAGTCTTGGCATGTCAGAGGTCGCTTTTATGGTCCGCAACAGAGACATTCTAGGCAAATGAATTACAGTTTGGTTAAATGGAGTGGCATCAGATTTCAGTGGTTGTAGGATTTCTGTTTTGTCTTTTGCAAAAGACCAAGACCAGGAAAATGAATTACAGTTGGGTTAAAGTTGGTGTGAATGCACTAAAGTTGGTGAAGTGTAAGCACAGTGGATTTAAGCCTATCCTTTTGTTACAAAATTGTTTGTCTCTATTTGTGGGGGGGAAAAAGGAAATATAACTTTTTGAGGAAGTAAAGCCCGTTATATCAGACCCATTATATCAGACATCAGAAAGTCATTCTGAAGGATTGTTCTCATTAGCAGAACCAGCAACCTTTTAATCCACTAAACCCCTTCCCCAGTAGAGTTGTCGGCTCTCTGACAGCTCGTCTTAGTGAGGCCTGACTCTCTGGTGTCAAGAGTTTATGCAGAGATAACCATCATGGTCTGATCTCATTGGGCCAGCTGAGGTGAAGCTTTGACAACCCAGATGAACAGCCTTCTTCAGCATATCGCTTCGGCTGCCCTGGAGGAGCTAGAGCTTATCAGAGTGCAAACAAAAAGGTGAAGGTGTGCGCATGGAGAGCATGCCAAGCAGTGAGGGGGAAGAAGAGGCACAGAAAAACTGAACACATGGATGTAGACCCTGACCTTAACTATTCAGATTCTTTCTTTCAATTAAACATCAGCTGCATTTTCTTCTGATGGATTCTGTCTTCTGGATCTTCAACACACACAACAGTCTGATTGCACCCTTTTATTCACTGATTTTAACATAATAAGCACTTATAAATAACATGAAAATCATGAAGCCTCATGATTCTTTATCCTTTATCTCTTATGTGAAATGTGGAGCTGTGAGAGCAAAACCATCGATTGAGTTGACAGCATGTTGTTGCTGCTGTGCGCAATGACGTCTTTGACATGCCGTTCATGTCAAACACACCTACACACACACACTAGTTATGATGCTTGCTGTCACTACTTCAGGAAACAACAAACTGTAAGGTACAGGTTTTGTGTTATGGAAACAGAAGATGCAAGCAGGATGCTTGCTCAGTCCGGTTTGGCACTGCCGAAGGAGAAGACAGACGAGTTTCTTATTGAGTGTGAAGGGAGCTTAATGCATGTTCATTCCAGCCGTCATGCTGATAGTAAAACCCTGGGTGAAAAGCTGGGCTGTAAATGCGTGGGGGAGACTTCATGTGTGTCACCGCGCATGTGTTTGTCAGGCCAGCTTGACGGAAACGAAGCTGACGGGGCGAGAGGCTGAAACATGTTGGAATGCCTGCACTGTGGATGACTTAAAGATGCGTTTAGCGGGAGACAAGTGGAAATCAAAATGTTGAATACCATGACAGCTGCTCTGCAATTGTCCAATACTTTTATGTCTGCATTGGACGGCTGCAACGGATCTGACAAGAAACTTGGCACTTGCAATGAGAATGAATGGTAAATAGAAAAGTTACTTTCTTAATCCTACATTTCTTAAGTTTGTAGAGACTAAAATGTTCACACCTCGTAAATAGGCAAAGTGCCAGATTTCTAGCCCACTGGTTAGTTAATTGTAGTTAATTGTAGACAGTATGTTGGTATTAACAATATACAAAACGAGTTCGGTTGGGGACCAAAATTGGAACATTTGTTACATTTTCAGCTGGTGAGGTTTTCTTTAGTACTGCATTGAGCAACTTCCTTACACTCTCACCTGTGGTGGTGTTGCTCCAAGAACCACTGAAGGAAAACACAAAAACCTCTGAAGAAGACACTGACCACAACTTAATTTTTTTACAAAATGTAAACAAAAATGGAGTAGCATCATGTTTTAGGATTTATCTTTTGTCTTTGGTAAAAGTCCACCAGTCATTTCTTCCGCTGGTGCTAGACTCACGCATTCGTTTTAGTTGTATTTACCCAAAATGCCTTACAAGTTGAGGAATGTTTCATTGTAGTTACAGGAGGCCTTCTGCAAGTGTTAAAAGTATAAAACAGCGCTACATATGTTTGGTACATGTACATCCCAAAGCAACAGATTTTTACTGGATATTTTCATATACGTCCACCGTTATGGTACATATATTTAGAAACACATGTTCTCTGAAAATGTTTGTGGGTTTTGTCAATTATTTTATTTATTGTACACGTCATTAAATAAAGTACTGACCTGGGACTTGGTTTCTGCAATTTCCCAAAACTCAGATTGGTATCAAACATATTTCTTGGCACACCTGGGTATGTTCAATCACTGTGCACTGTATGAAACAAATTATTATTCCAAACCCTCCATCTTAGTCAATATCACCTCCATCACATTCTCAAATACATTTACACCTCGGTAATAGATCTTTGTCTGGATGCCTGTTCACATTTCTCTTTCCAACTCCATTTTAATGCTGTTTATACAGAAGGCAGCATCATCTTTCCTGTCTTTTCAACAAACTTTTACTCAGACGGATGGTCTGGACAGAAGGCTGAGTTTGTTCTGTGACAGTGTCATAGTGCTCTGATCTAATGTGTGCTGATGTGTCTGTTCACACCGGAGTGTCTCCCTTGACGGAGAGACAGTGATCAGAAATGTTCAGTGCTTGACGAAGCAGATCATACCTTCTGTTGATTTCTAGACTGGAGACTCGCATTTTGATGCACGGTTATTTCATCTAAAGGAACCACACGCTGTACAAGTCAATGTCGCTTCTAGATAAAGCACACACAGTCTCAAATGGAAATGTGAAGACAGGAAATCCAGTTTTGCTCTCCGCTTAGGTTATGTAAGGAGAATATGTAAGGTCTTTTTTTCTAACTGTCCAGGAAAATCTATTGAAAATAACTTTGACTTGATCAAGTAGCCTGTTAAATCCAGTTTTTATAAAATGAAAAGTTCACAGTCTGTAAGGCGTTGACAGGAACTCCCTAAGAAGATGCTAAATTTGTTCAGAATTATTCACATTTCCCTTTTCCAAGTTTTGAAACTATAGCTGTCATCAGCAGTGCATAAGAAAAACTGCTCTTCCTCTGAAATATCTCATTTAATTTGCTAGTACTGTGTGGACATCTCTGCAAATTGGCAAAATAACCTGACACAAGACGACCCAACTGATTAAAATGTTCATTGATTATGCCATGGTTCACCTAGTTTCTCACAGCTAACCATTGTAAGCAGTAGTGACTGTGGAGTATTGTTCTTGACACTCAATTTTGTGGTTGGCTAAACTGTTAGTAGTCCCCCTTTTGAGGTTTACCTGGAATTTCCTCAAAAAATCATGTATATTGTTTTATTTTTCTGTAATACAGGATGTGTAAAGTAGCAGTCTAAGAGTGAGGATGAAACGGGTTTGAGCACTAACTCCTAAAAATCTCCCTGTTACTTCTTACATGACACGATGAGCCTGTAAATTTTTAAAAAGGCAGCGCTGAAGCTTCTGTGTGGGCTGAAATTATGATAACTGATAATGACATCCATTTGTCTGTTTCTTTCTATAGATTTTACACTTCATGCTCCAAACATTGATATGGTCTACTGGTTTTACAGTCAGAGATAGAAGGGATATTAGTGTTCCTTAACCTTCTACCAAACTAAGTGTCCTTTCACATTATACCACCGGAATAAAGTCACTCAATTGTCTACTTGACTTTTAAGACTGCTCAATCCTTTGACGACAAACATTTTTGGAGAACCTACTATGTTGCTACTTATCAAAAGGCGTATCCAAGGTTTCTTTTTCATCCATCTAAATGAAAGTTTGGAAGTTTTCTCATAACTAATGAAACTTTTCTTCATGTTCTTTCTGCACCTCCTTCAGTTTCAGTATTGCTGTGAAGAACCAAACACCATCAGGAGCTTTTTCAGGTGATGATGATATGATGGGATGCAATCAGAGGACCCCGTCGAACCCAAAATCAATGTTTTTCACTGGTCACACCAGTTAACCATGCACGTTTCAAGTTAAACGCTTCTACTGATTCAAAGCAAGATGAACAAATTCTAGGTTTGAGAATGTACTAATGTAGCAGAAAAAGACGACATGGAAATAATAAAACATGGTATTAATAATTCAAATGCATGTACTTTAATTATTCAGCATTAAAAATCATTCTCCTTTTTATACAAGTACAAAATTATTCATTACCTATATAGTCTTATTTTACTTTCCCGTATGTTTTGTCTGAATCAAAGTAATGTTACAGTTTGGAAGGAGACCAGCCAGTCCCAACTTGAAATTGCTAGAAAATCTGTGAAGTGAGCTAAACAGTAAGGTATTAGTAAGGAGGCTTCCCAATCCCAAAAAGTTACAGCGCACCACTAGAGATAAACTATTATCAGTGGAAACTTAAGGGGAGAAAAAAGCTGGGCAGCAATTATAAGAAACCAACAAGGTTTTATTGCCACTGGTTTTTAAGAAAGTTTGGCTCCTTTCTATGTAATTTTGTTATGATCTTTTTTTCAGACAGAAAAAATCTAAATGAGTGAAAAAATCAATTAATACAAAACATTTCAGGTTAGAAACCTGTAATGTTTTACAAAGGTCCTCTCAAGGCGTCGTCTCCCAGCTTCCAGTCGTTCTAATTCCTCTACATCGCTTCAGTCAGAGGTAGCCAACATTTTTAAAAATCCTTTTTGAGAATCACAAAATGGTTGAAATGCTTTAAATAAACATTCAACTGTAATCTCACACAGTCCACAGTGTGGACGTGCTAATTTCCACTATATGGAGGAACGAAATGTTGAGCACACTATCACTACGATGGGAGCTCACGCTCAGAGGCTTTGGCTGAATGTGTCCCAGAGGGAGAAACATGTTGCTGTCTCTGCGAGGGAAAATGATTAGCTGGCAAAAGCTGTAATTGAGTTGGAAAGAGCGCAAAAATGGGAAGCGGGGCGTCCCGTAGAGCTGGTGACTGAGCAGGGCGGAGTTTGTCGTCTCTTCAGAGTGGAAAAAGGACAACAGACGTGATATGGGGACAATCGATAACACACTAGTCCAATACCAGCTCTGCTATCTACTACCCCATGCAGTGTGTGTGCGTGTGTGTGTGCGTGCGTGTGTGCTTGTGTGTGCGCGTGTGTGTGTGTGTGTGGAGGTTTGTGAAACAGAGGGTAAAAGAAGCAATGAAAACCTAAAAAGGGCCTGCTTATTGTTATGTGGATAAGCAGTAAGCTGAAACATTTTTGGGGCAGCTCAGTGATCTGACAGAAACAAACCAGTGCTTGCCTTGATGAAGCAAATCGCCATCCGGCAGAGACCGAGGCTCACGGCCAACAACGAGCCGCCTGATTTATGGATGTGATACGAGTTCAATCCAAAATACTGATGACTAAAGGGAAAGTAAGTTTAAACGGCTCTGCCGCTTCACGCCAAGAGCTCTGTACTTGTGATTTAAAAGGCATAAACCTTGAATCAAACTGAAAACTGTTTACAACATGAAGCATATCTGAAAATGTTTAGGAAACTAGACATATTACAAAAATATTGACTAAAGAATTGGTTTTTTCCAGATATTGTGTTGCCTTTTATCTCTTTGTACCAAACTTGGTCATTTATTAAAATACCTACCAAAACTTAATGAAGTCTTATATAAATAAGGTCGTATGAATGGCTTGCATCTACTGTACACGTTTGAGAAATGATGTAGAACAGTGGTCCCCAAACCCCGGTCCGTGGACCGGTGCCGGTCCGTGGACCAATTGGTACCGGGCCGCGCAAGAAATAATTAAATATTTCCGTTTGATGTAATATTTGAGTCTGGAGGATCTTTTATTTTGAAAATCCTTTAACCGGATTCTCTCGGTTATGTCTTGCGCGCCAACGCTGAGCCCACAAGCAGCAAAATGAGTAAGAAACAGATCAGATGTCTTTGGAAAGTTTCTTTGCAAAGGGGAAAAGGCCCAGAGAAGAGACAGGAGAATGATTTTATCCCGGACCGGTAGGTGAGTCCCACATTACAAGCTCTCTCTGCCGTAACATGTGGCGACCGGCTACTAATGAGGCAACGAAGCTTCAAGCTGCTTCGCCACGTAGAGACCAACAGGCTGTGGATATAAGCAACACTTCAGGTGTCATTTTCTCCCATCACTCCCAGGTGGGACCGTCTCGTTGCAGAGAAACAAGCTCAGGGCTCCCGTTAGTCATTATCGTGAATTAAAATTTTCATGAAAGTAAAATGTTCGTTTTTGTGGCGCTTCTGTATCATATTTTGAAGGGATATGTAAACGTTACCATAGCGACCAGAGTCAGAGCGTTTGGGCAGTGGTTGAGAGGAGATGAGTAGAGCTTGTGAGTCTTAAGTCTGGTTTAGACGGCAAGATTTAAGAATTATCGGCCGATTCTCCAAACCTCTGTGACCACAGAGCTGATAAAAGTCCAACAGGTTCGATCGGTTCGTGTGTCCAAGGCAGGAGCAGCACGAACCGATTCCAGTCACGAACATCGCGATTCCAGAAGAAAATCCACAAAACTTCCAACATAGCATACGGGAATTTAGAATAACCAAACACGGATGACTATTTAGAAGCAATAGTGATAGTTTGTGGAGTCATTTTAAGAGATAAAAGACGTAACAAAAAGAAAAGGAGGTGGATAAAAGACGACGGGAGCAGCTGGTCTATTTGCTGCACTATGATTTTTAGGTGACTGTTTTTTCATAGTTAACATTTTTAAATGAATAAACATAATAATGACCTTTACATATAATAATAAACATTTCCACATATCTCCAATATTCACCGGACTCACAGTTGCGCGATATGTCAGCTGTTTGGGATTCCCCTCTGTTCTTATGTCACCACGCTTTCTGATTGGCTACCTGTCACATTCAACAAGTTGTATTCTCGTTCCATCAGGGAAAACTCCACATCCTGCGATAAAAGGGCCAAGACTACCCAAATTGGGTATATTCAGAATTTAGGGGGAACACCAACATGCAGAAGCCTTATCTGACTGTCCATCCCCCTCTCCCCCCCGGGCCGCAGCAAAATTTCCAAGTCTTGACCGGTCCGCGGTAATAAAAAGGTTGGAGACCACTGATGTAGAGAGTAAGAAACTACAGTGGAAAGCAGGGGGGGATTAGTACATGACCTTAAGAAGATCAGGCAGCCCAGCATGAGAACCTGTCATGTCCTGTGATTAATACGGGCTCATGGGCTCAGGAGGAGCTTGGAGAACAATACAGAGGAATTTACAATCCCAAACAAGACACTTTACGTCTCGTTGTCTGACATTGATTCCAGGGTTTCCTTGAATGGATTTTGCTTGACAAACCTTCTTGCTGGCTCATCTTTTCAACTCAACTTTCTATGATTATGCTTGAACACAGCACTTTGTGAACAATCAATGTCTACATTCACACAGCAGGAATTGATGCTTAATATCAATGTTTTTTGCTGGAATTAGATTTTTTTTTGTGGTCATTCCAGTTACCAGTTAAACCGACTGCAGTGAGACTTCTGTGTGAACAGTGTTCGATGACGTCACACAGCAGCACACTGTTCGCAGAGGTAATAATGGACGCCATGTATGACAAATGTGCGCAAAACTTTATAGATAATGTCGAAAAACCACAATTTCACTTTTGCGGTGTTAATAAAAACAATCACATAAGTTTGATCACGCGATAAGTTAAAAATCATGTCGCGCCATCATCCTCCTACCACTTCCTGTCGTCGTCTTATTTGGAGTTTGCGCCAGTGGCAACATCCGGTTGATGTTTTTAAATTGCTTATTTCACTCATTTAACTGAATGATTTTTCTAAGATATTACAAGACGGTTTATAATTTAAATGCTAATATCTATGGACAGTTTTGATTCAGATGTAAAGGGTGAGCAAGTACTAAACCAATGTCCTCAATTTTAATAATCAGAATGAAGGAAGGATTTTTTTAAATGGGTCTTAGTGTGTGACTAGCTCTAGAGTGTGACAATACTCCTGTGTTGGGCTGACAGTGAGAGAGCAGCGGCCTGCTGGTCTGAAGTCAAGCTGTGCCAAGTTGTGTAACAACTGGAGTGGATGGCACTGCGGGCATCGGCCTCGACTCAAATGAATATCTAAATAGATCGAAAGGTTTTGTGTCGATTATTATGTGACTATTGATTCTTTTTGACAAACCCAGTTGCCAGGGGAGTGACGATGCATCCAGCTCACAAAAAAGAACGATACTTAATGTCAGGGTTCATTAGAATGAGGTGAGACCATAAGAGAATTTCATACTACTTAGATATTGTTTTAGTATTCAATTTATTTTATACAGAGTAAGGATCAGCGCAGAACAATCTAGACCACATATTGTGTTTTTTGTGCCTGTTTTTAATCTATGGTGGTCTTAATGCCATAAAAGCAACACAGTGTTTCTTTTTTGTAATTCCACAACTAGAACAGATACTTCAAAAATGAAAAAGTGTGTTTTAACAAATCTCTGTTCAGGAAAGAATTACAATTTGTACAATTCAATGCAGCCCACATTCCTTAAAAAAGGGCTGTGAAACAACCATTGAGTATAGCGCAGAGAGGTAACAACGAACAGGATGTAAACATTAACCTTCTCCATAGAGAAACTCACACTTATGACCCTAACAACTGCTTGCTCAAAAATTACTTTCAGAAATGGTTGTCTTTCAGAGCATTTTGCATTTTGATGTAGTTTTTTGCATTTTGATGTAGATATTAGCTATCTTTATCTGTAAAGATAGCTAATATCATTTACTAAGAGTAAAGTTGCCTGTTTTGGGGACTCTGCTGCCAACTGGTGTTTAAATATGTAATTTCATAAAAGAAAAAAAAATCAACGCAAAGGCTTTGTATTTCCTAAAAACTAGTAATACACTGGGATCCTGTATGTACAGCTGTAAATGTGTGATCATAAGTACGGAGGCAGTTTTTAATTTTGATCCAAGCAATTAAATTTTGGAAAATATTATCTCATTAGCATTAACACAGGCAAAATTTTTTACTATATAGCTTAAAAAGTGGTTAAAAGGACTCAACAAGCTAGCTACTAGCTACCATGACTAGCCTATCATTAGCCATTTATAATAGGTTTGTATCTTAACTGTTCCTCTGTCACAGTTTGGTTTTTCTTCTGAAAAGCCAAAATGGTGCCACACTGGAATACTGAACCACAAATAAGTGACGGGTTCACTGCAGTATTCGTTAGCGTGTATCTTTTTTTCTTCTTATCCAACTTTTTTGTTATGCAATGAGAAAAAACTAAAACTCCCTTTATGATTTGAAACTATTCTGAATGTAATCCTGTGATGAACAAAATCTTTTTGAAACCAACATATAAGAGATGAGACAAAGTTTTGAGTCAAAATGTAAAAAAGATCATTTGAAGAATAACAACACAAATGGGCGGTGAGGTATCATCATTTTCTTGAATCACATGTTTCATTGGCTTTTCTGTAAAAGCTGTGATGTCAACCAGTTAAAGTCACAGCCTGGTTTTAGTACATAAAGTAATCCTACCATCTAGACAAATAAGACCTCTTTGTGTTTATGCCAACCATAATTTAGTATAGAGAAACAGCAGAGAAGCTGCACTGGAATGAGTGGAAATCAGTAGAAAATAAGGGATGAGTTGTTAGCATGGTTCTTGTTAGTTTTTATATCACCTTAATCTGCATACACCTCCCAGCAGACTCATTCAGGACAAATGCATCGCTATAGAAACACTGCTCCCCCCGGTGCAGTTCGAATGCTCACTTAAGATGAAGCGGCATGTTGAGCCAGGGGAGAAACAAGGGGCACAAAACGGCAATGTGTCCTCATGAGTCAGTCTCCTGGAGACTCTACGTCTAAAATATCACTGATTCTCCTCAAGGTTTTATTCACTGCTATTACTGTAGCAGATTCCCTTTCTGCCTGAGCCCTAACACATCTGCAGAGCCTGTTAAAATCTGCAAATATCTGTTCCTAAAACACACTGAAGTTCACTGGAGCAAAAATTGTCTCCTAGATTACCTACGCTCAAGAAAATGTATTAACTCTAAGTACCGTTTTGGGAGAACAGGGTATCTGCAAGTCGAATTTAATACTTTTTAAGACAATTTTAATGTCACCTTGAATTAAATCGAAGAGCAAAAACATGTATACCTGTCCACACATGTAGTCTGTGTGGACAAGTCTCAGTCCGGCTGCACACATAGAATTTTATTCCATTCTTCTCTAAAAAGATTGAGGTCTAGGCTTCAACTGGTCCATTCTTGCACATCCATCTTTTTGTCTACAAACCATTCCTGTGTAGCTTTGTGGTTGTAAACATTTAGGCTTTCAAAAAATAATTGGTTTTAAAGTTAAAATAGACTGGAAGACTTTTATACTGTGTAACCAGGCAGAAAGTTTGCAAACTAAATTCAGTCATTTGTCTGGAGGTCTCGACAAAGCAACATGTGGGACATCTTCTGGCATTCTGTCAGAACATTAGTCACTTTAACTACTTTGAGGGCTGAAAACTTAACCCTTCAGCCCAAATAACCCAAATTAGGTTATTTTGGTATTAACTCAGCGGATTTTAGAGCATACATAACAGCTGTTATGAACTTGCTTTTACCTTGGACTGGATAAGTGATGGTATGTTTTGAACAAAAAGGTTATGTGCTATAGACAGATATTTTGTTAATGTTTGTTTTCACACCTAATAATCCAGTAGACTCGGTTCAATCGGGACCAAAACTGCAACATTTGTTGCATTTTCAGCTAGTGTGGTGCTTTAACACTGCGCTGCACTTTGAAAAACTTGTTCACCTCCTCACCTGTGGTGGCGCTGCACCAAGAACTACTGAAGGAAACAACACGAAAACTTCAGAAGACAACATGCACCTACACAAAATGCAACAAACCATGAGCCATTCCTCTCTCTAGCATGAGACTCTGATTTATTTTGGTTGTATGTACCCAGAATGCCCTGCATTTAGTTCGCTTCCTGCTTTTGGAGCGCTCTTTGCTTGGCATTCACATATGCATTTGAATGGCACCTTGAGTTCACTTCAATCTAACCGAGACCTAGGTTTTTTGGTGGACCAGAGTTCACATTTTTGATCTGCATTAGAGTTTGATTGCACATTTACACTTCCACAATCGAACCAAACTTTCTAGGCAGAAAAGATAAATTTCAGTTAAAGAGAACTAAACAGGGCTGGTGTATGTGCAGCCAAAAGAGTGTTAAAAGTAGAGGTACAACAATTGAAGTTCTCTGGCTTGTCACCAATCTCTAAGAAGCCTGACCTTGCAATACCAGTCTTGGTCAATACCAATTTTATTGGTCTGAAAAGTTGCTACATATTACGATAAAGTCGCAAACTTGACAACATTGACTATCATTGAGCACACAGATGTTACCTGGTTGGCGGTCAATCAATCAACTCTATTTAACAGCAGAACAAAAGGAGACAGTGGTTGGTTTCCAGACCTTGATGGAGGTAGATAATATTGGTTGATAAGATCAAGCAACATAAGTATCGGCCAATCGCTGACCTCCTAAAATGAAATAAATCGTGTCCCATTTCTCTTACTTTTGGAATATCACCACTTTTGGAATATCACCGATAGCTGCACCTGTAGGGAGAGGAAACTAATCATTTAGAAAGATATGCCACATCATTGAGCCACAGATATTTCCACATACACTGTATGATTGAGGAAAAAGCTAGTTTAACCATCCTTCTATCACAGTTTCTGATTGGTGGGAATCTTCAGCTGAATGAAGGACCTTGAGTTTTAACATCTGTAAGCGTTCATTAGTTACCCACCACTGATCCAACAAAACTCCCTCACTCTGGATTCTTTTATTGGTGCTCAACCACAATCAGCCAGTTTGCAAACACACACAACACACACCCAACAACCACACATCTCTATATTCAATCATCTCTCTTCCTGGGTAATAAAGCATGTGACAAGAATGGATGAATCAATCAGTCAAGAGGTGTGTGTGCATCATGAAGGCCGCCCTGCTTCAAACACAAAGACGTACAGCGGACAATGTGCGCACACACCAAGCCAGTGATGCATGAGACAGATGAGCAGTACACCTGGCCACATGGCTTGTTACCAAAATGGAAATGATGCATGGGGAGAGGAAAAAAGAAACAAAACGCTGCGTATGAGTGTGTCATAGTAGCACAGCATCCTTCCTGTGAGGCTGTAAAACACTTGAAAAACACACACGTACACGCACACACACGCAGGAATTACAGTAGCAGTTAACATGTTGCTTTACACTGGTATTATCGCACTGTGCGTGGATCAATAAGTCTTTTCAGCTTCCCAGAGCACAGAATGTGGACACAGTAACATTCACTGACCTGCTGCTCGGTCAGCTGCAGCTTCTTTCCACACGCTGTTGGACATAGCAATGGAGCTATGAGAACATCTCTGAACACCGGAGTGGTAAGGTGATTAAAGTCTTTCTTGTTTGATCATTAATTCAGTGAAGACCTTGGGTGTTTTCACACCTGATAGTCCAGTAGACTTGGTTTTATTGGGGACCAAAATTGCAACATCTGGTCGCCATACTGCACCGTGTCAAATGATCCAAACTAATATAAAAACCTGTTCAACCCCTCGGCTGTGGTGGCGCTGCACCAAGAGCTACTGCAGGAAATGACACAAAAACCTCCAAAGACATGAAAGCAACCTCTTCCTTCGCAAAATATAATCAAAATTGAAGTAGTGCTGGATATTAGCGGTTGTAGGATTTCTCTTTTGTCTTTGGTAAAAGATCACAAGCCGTTTCTCAAGCCTAGACTCTTGCGTTTGTTTTGGTTCTATTTACCCAGAATACTCTACACAATAGTTCACTTCCTGCATTTGGAGCGGTCCCCAGTCTGCTTGCATCCACATATGAAATTTGAACCACACCAGAGTTCACTTCATTCAAACTCAAGTTTTTAAGCGGACTAGTGTTAATTTTATTGGTCTGCATCAGAATTCGACTGCGCTTTCACATCTCCCCAAACGAACTGGGCTTTCTATTCAAACAAAGTAGAGTTTAATTAAAGCGGATTAAACAGTGCTGGTATGAATGCGCCAATAGGTAATATGCTACAGACAACAAATAAAGGTTGGTCTTTGACTATTCCAATCACTTTTACTGGTCAAGAGTCTTAATCTTCTTCTCAACACACTCTTCATGTAGTTTTAATATAGGATTTAATGTAAATCTGTGGACTGTGATGGTCTAAGAAGAAGGTTAATTTTGCCTCAAATAATTTTTGTGTTATTTCTTATTCAGTATCCTGCTGAAATACCCAGTTAGAACCTACTTTCAGTTTTCTGACAAAGCTCATCAGGTTGTCATGTAAAATGTCCTGCTATTTTTTAATCATGTACTCTGACACGGTTCACCAGACCTTCGAATGTGGCCGTCCACACCATCACAGAAGTTTACATTGAATGAACTCACACCGCTGAGTGTTCGTTTAAACATGCCAAACCCATAGGAGGCAGCGAAGCACAAAACAACCTATGCCAGCCAATCAGATTGCTTCAAAACAACCACAACTTCCTGTTAGGAATTAGCCTTGGCGCCAGGAGGTTCATTTGCAGTGTATTTATTTATTACATTTGTTTTTTTATTTTCAAAAAATTTATTTTAATATTTCACTAGCAAAATATATTCCCCCGTTGAACAAATGTACTGAAATTAAAGGTTGTGGTTTTTTTTATTGTTCTGTTTATTATGTCAAAGCTCACTGCAATATGAAATAAATTTATTTATGCAGGTCACAAAAGAGACTGTGCAGACTTTTGCATGTGGTAAAAAAAAAAAATTGGTCATGATTACAGTGCTAGCCCTCTTAGCACAAAGCTGTGAGAAGTTTTAAATTCTTGGAGGTACTATGACAAAAAAAAAATTTTATAAAAAAAAATATATATACATATATATATATATATGTGTGTGTGTGTGTGTGTTTGTTAAATACTTAATGAAACATATTTACCATGTGTTGTAAATGACTATACTCACAAAGAACGAGGTATAGTCCAAGTTTGTCGTTTATTGAACGTTCAGAAACTACAGCGGCTGTGATGAGCCACAGCAAAGATAAATAAAGTTAAAACAACCAGAGCAGGTGATCAACTCTAAACCACTCGCACCTTTTTTACTCTCCGTCTCTCTGTAATTTAAGCACACCCGTTGCCATGGGCTCCACAGGCCGACCAGAGATTACGTTAAACACATAACATTCAGTCCGTTACGATATCATGTTTTCAGGCTTGATATTTATTTTGTGATCATTAATAAGCCTCTCATGAACACAGAGGTGGTTGATTAGTTAATTTTAAACTTCTGCTCTGCTAGTTATTTTGGTAATGGAACCGAAACACACAGAATTACGCAACACCTTGTTGAAACAATAATCAGAGATTATTATTGTTGTTGGGTCATTAATTTGAACATTTTTTGTTGTTGTTCTTTCATAAAGTTACAAACGTTTTAAGCGAGTCAGAGGAGGAAGTGCTGGTCTCATCGTCCTGGCGGCGTTTAGTTTGTCACCTGATGCCGAGATCGACTCAAAACCTTCCGTGATCAACGTGTTGCACTGCTGCTCTAGCAAAGCAAGAACAGTTTAGAAACAACATGAAACGGGGAAAAAAGTTATTTATTAACTGATTAAGTCGTGTTTTAGATTGTTCTTGAAAAACGAATCAGTCACGGGTAATTAGTGGGTGAACTCGCGGCTGCACAGTGAACCCACTGATTTTTTACAGCAGACAGCCGCTCCCCTCTCCCCTCTCTCCCTCCCCCGCTAAATCTTTTAGTACCCTGCCGTACCCCCTTACTTTCACCCCTTTAAGCCTCTCATGAACACAGATGTGGTTGATTAGTTAATTTTAAACTCCTGATCTGCTAGTTACTTTGCCATGAAACCGAAACGCACATAATTGCGCAACACCTTGTTGAAACAATAATTGTTGCGCAGATCTGCTCATTAGTTCAGATGTGGGTGCATGAATAGACATTTGTGTGTGCACGTACGCACACACACACACATCAGTGTGCCACTCTGCAGCACTTCTCAGCAGGTGAAAGAAATCTGACCCAATCAGCAGCACCCTCAACTCAGGTAATATAAGGAATTCACCAACCACTTTACTGGTTTTGCAACAGAGCTGAGGAAGGCAAACACAGCCTCCAAAGCAGCATTTCATGGGAAAGGACTTATAAGGACTACCGGTAAGCCACTATCTGGGCTCAATTGAATGTAATTTGACTGTAGTTTCACATTTGAGAAAAGGAATGCATAATTTATTGAAGTAAAAGTTTGCACTGCTAGCTTTTACAGTTTGGTTCCACTAAATGTATGTTAAGATATCTAATGTAAAAAACTTATGTCCTAAGAAACAGAAAAAAAAAGGTAATTCTAAAATGTTTGGATTTGTTTGATTCAAATTCAACCAGGCATGGAATTTAATGATTTAATACTTGAATTTATGGTTAAAATTGTAAAATAAATGCATGTTCAAGGTTAAAAAATGGAATTAGTTGAGATAAATTATTAACTTTGAACCAAATGTCTAAAATGTATGTTAAAATATTTTGTATGTGTGTTGTAGGTTTTTCACCTGTTCATTGATTCTCACTCATTGGTGAAAATAAAAAAGATTGAGTGAATTCCTGAAGTCTCCAAGTCCTCCTTTTCAAGTGTAGGAAGCCATGAAATTATAGGACACTTGACAGTGAAAAACCGCTCCAACCAGAGGAGATTCCATTCTGCAACCAGAGACTGAAATCTGCTATCTGTCTTCCAAAGGAGGAAAATGGCTGAATTAAAGTGCCTTGATGACCTTAAAGCAGAGAGGACAACAGTTAAAAGACTTTTCTCCCGTTTTGCAAATAACATTACGAGGACCTACATGGAAATGTCTAAGGAGGAACTGGAGGAGAACTACAAGAAGCTTACACTGGAGAGCTCCAAAGTTATGGAAGCAAATGAGGATGTGGAGGCTGCTTATATGGCTGAGTGCAAAGCAACTGCAGCAGAGGAGCTGAGTAATCTTCAGAAAGCCGACATAGAGAAGACGGAGAAGGAATGTGAACTAAAGCTTAAAGAAGCCAAACTCCTTATCCGAGAGACAATGTGGACCACATATGGAGAGAAGGAACTGTCCCTGGCTCTACTAGTTGCAGAGGATGAGTGCAAGAATGTTTCCTCCATCGGGCCAGACACAACTCTGGAGGCATACGAGTTTATGCTCACCCATTTGGAGAAATTGATCCAGAAGGCAAAGGAAGCACACCAAAATTGGAACCGTTGGGCCCCATCTGCCGAGGAAAAGGATTTTAACTACCGTTTAAGGGAGCTAGAGGTGTGCCTCCCTAGGCTGGTATCCCAGAAAGCTGTCTTTATTGACGCAGCAAGTAAGAAGGACACAGCAGAGGCAAAAGCCTTGGTCCACAGTCTACCTCCAGTAGCTGCAATAAAGCTGAAAGCCACAGCTTTACCAAAGTTTGGTGGAAGTAAACGAGACTATTACAGATGGAGAAAAGAATGGGAGGCTCTCCAGAAGCAAGGTGAACCATCTGGTTCGAAAGAGGTAAAGAAATTTCAATTGCTTGATAGTCTCGATGAAAAAGTGGCTAGAGATTTACGCCTGTCAACATACAATTCATCAGATGAGATCTTCAGAGTCCTGGACAATCGTTTTGGGAACAAAGCTACCATTGCTCTTGAGATTATTGAAGAATTACAAGCAATTCCACCAGTGAGAAATGGTCAACCTAGACGAATAATAGAACTTATCCAAGCTTTGGAGAAGGCTCTTAGTGACTTAAATGAGCTAGGAAATGTAGATGCCATAAAGAACCCACTGGTGACTAAATCCATAGAGAGTAAGCTTCCAGAAACTTTAAAGAAAGACTGGCTCACCCATAACGCAACTGAGAAAGACACTAGTCACCAGAATTACTTTGACAAGCTTATGGTGTTCCTTAGATCACAAGAATTCATATATGAACAACTAGATCAACTGAAAGATCTCGTTGAACCCATCAGAGAGAAATCCAAGTTCTTAAAATGTGCCAGAACCAAAACAACCAAGCACAGCAGTGACATATCAGGCTGCATTGTTTGTGGTGATCCAAAGCACAGGAAGAAACTGTATTTCTGCAGAAGGTTTAGGATCAATTTAAAGCCATCAGAGAAGAGAGATATAGTTCAGCAACTCGGTGCCTGCAAGAGATGCCTTGAAATCCATAATGGTGATTACTGTAAGAAAACTGATTACCTGTGCAAGAACCCAGAGTGTAAAGACCAACATCACTTTCTTCTCTGCTTACTCGCTAGACCACACTCCCAAAGAACACCTAAATCTAGTTCAGAGAAAGCAGAGAGCAAAAGACATACTGAAGCCCAAGAAGAGTTTCTTTCCAAACTCCCACCTGAGCTGGCTCAGCAATGTAAAGATGCCTTTTGCAATGTTGTGTCAAGAGCGCACAACTCCACTTTTACCAACACAGGCCTTCTAGACGAGAATGGCTTAAATGAGTTTCCAGTTATCCTGATGATTCTTAACGTCACAGCCAATGATGGACAAAGAATTGGAACCCTCATTGACCTGGCATCAGACACAAACTACATTACACATAAAGCTGCAAGTAAGTTGAATCTTAGAAGTGAAGATGTAACGCTTGTGGTCCATGGTGTTGGAGGGATGCAGGTGTCTGTTGAAACGAAGCGCTATCTCCTTAAGATACGTGTCAATACTCCAAGAGGGACCCTCAAATCGCATCAACTGATCTGCTATGGGCTTGACAGGATCGCAGAAGTTCATAGACATGTCCCTGCCACAAAGCTTCAGAGGATTTTCCCAGATGTCTCCTTGAAAGACCTTACAAGACCTAAAGAGATACAGCTCCTGATTAGCCATAAAGAAGGTCAACTTGTACCTCAAAAAGTTCGCTCTGTCGGGGACCTGGTGTTATGGAATGGACCACTTGGCAAAGCGATTGGAGGCACACATCCGGACCTCTTTGAAGAAGTTACCTTAATGGCCCATACATCAGAGACGCACTTTGCAAGATCAATGAGGACTGCAGCAGTTAAATACAGTGAACTCACCTGCAAATCTTCAGCTTCCTATCAGTCTCCCAAGCATCCTTTCATCCAATCCAATGCAGCCATTACCAGCAAAGACTTTCTGAAGTGGTGGGAATGGGAAAGCATCGGAGCAGCCTGCGTGCCAAAATGTGGAGGATGTCGCTGCGGGAATTGCCAACCTGGAGGGAAGGAGATGTCTTTGGCTGAGGAGAAAGAGATGGAAACGGTGAGAAATGGCTTGACATATGTCAATGGTGACCACCACACTCCTGAGCCACACTGGCACGCCAAATATCCATGGACAGAAGATTTGGCTTCTCTCCCTAACAATAGGAAAGCAGTAGAAGCTACATTCCTCAGGACGGAAAAACAGTTGGCAAAGGATCCAGAGTGGAGATTGGCCTATGCTTCACAAGTCCATGAAATGGTCGATCGCAAAGCTGCAGTGAAACTGTCCAAAGAAGTACTACAAAGCTGGACTGGGCCAGTGTGGTATATAAGTCATCTGATTGCACTAAATCCACATTCTATATCTACTCCAGTGAGGCTAGTGTGGAACAGCAGCCAGAAGTACAGAGGTCTGAGTTTGAATGACATGTTGATTAAAGGTCCTGATGTCTTAAATCCGATCAGAGCTGTCCTCCTGAGGTTCCGAGCTGGTGTCTTTGCTGCCCTTGGTGACATCCAAAAAATGTACAACTCTGTGTGGTTAGAAGAGAGAGAGGTTCATCTGCACAGGTTTCTGTGGCGTGACGGTGAGGATGCTGAAATAGAAGATTTTGCCATAACAAGGGTCAATATTGGAGATAAACCTGCTGGCTGTATAGCACAAGTTGCCATGCGGGAGACTGCCAGCTTACCCTCATTCACACAATTCAAAGAGGAGAAACGTGTGCTGGAAGAAGACGTCTACGTCGATGACATCTTGACATCTCACAACAACCTTGACCACCTGAAACTCCTCACATCCAACATCGAGCAGATCCTTAAAGCTGGAGGATTTTTCATGAAGCCCTGGGTCTACTCTAGTCAAGGTGGGAGGGAAGAGTCAAGAGAAGTTAACATGGAGTTAAAGACCATGATCTTGCCTAACCAGCTCGCTGAAAACGATAACAAAGCCCTCGGTCTGGGTTACTCTGTTGAAGATGACAAGCTGCATGTCATGGTTGCAGTGAACTTTTCCAAGAGGAAGAAGAAAATGCGCCTTGGTCAGGACCTGCTAAGAGAAGAAGTAAAAGGACAAACTCCAAATCCTCTTACCAGAAGAGAACTGTTGAGTCAAGTCTCTGCTCTCTATGATCCACTTGGTCTTGTGACTCCTGCAAAGCAGAAGGGAGCCATTCTGGTTCGAAGGGCTTTTCAAGAAGCAAAGCTAATGTATTGCACAAAAGACACCTGGGATGCAGCTCTGTCCAAAGAACTCCGAGAGGATGCCATAAAGCTGCTAGAAGAATATGCTGACCTGAGCCAACTCAGATTCATCAGATCCCTGACACCACCAAACCCATATGCAGGTCCAATTGGCATCACATTTTCTGATGGCAGTGAGCATGCATATGGTGCTGTGTTGTACCTACGTTGGGAATGCACTGATGGTGTAAGTGTGAGGTTGGTTGAGTCTAAGGCCAAGCTGACTCCTCTCAACCGCAGTGGTGACCCCGTGAAAGCGGAGATATGTGGAGCAGTCTTTGCAGCCCGGCTAAAGACCCATTTCCAGAAACATTGCCGAATCAAAGTTGAGAAGTGGCTCCATCTCGTTGACAGCCAAACTGTCTTGGGCGCAATACAGCGAGAGAGTTATGGATATCAGACCTTCTTCGCCAACCGGGTTGGAGAGATCCAGAGCAGCACTAATGTCCAAGACTGGTGGTGGATTCCAGGATCAGCAAATATTGCAGATATTATCACTAGAGGGGCAAGTCCTGCTTGCTTAACCGAAGACTCAGAGTGGCAGTTGGGTCCAAGTTTCCTTCAACTTCCTGAACGTGAGTGGCCAAAGAAATCTGCAAATGATGTTGCTGTGCAAGCAAGAGACAATGTTATAAAATACAGAAGAAAACATTTGTTGCTGTACTTACCCGAAGTCAACTGAAAGAACAAAATTCAATCAGAGTCCAGAATAAACTGATCATCTCTAGGAGGCCGCCTACAGCAGCAGTAGTCCAGCAACTAGTGGACGTGAGGCACTTCAACAGTTTGAGAAAACTGATAGGGGTAGTTGCATGGATTTGGAGAGCAGCAAAAAAGTTCCTGCATGTCAAGGTCACAGATAAAGAAAAGTGGGAGGTGGTCCCTTCATCTGGTGTCATAACAGTTGGCGAAAGAGAAGATGTGTTCAGAGACCTATGCCTGGCAGCACAAGAAGGTGTACAATTTCCAACTACAACGACTGATAGACTGGTTGTCTACAAAGATGGAACAAGTGGGCTCTTGATGTGTGGCGGCAGAGTTCAGACTTTTAAGGAGGACCACAGAGCCGTTCCTCTGTTGCCCTTCCAATCTTGGGTCTCCACCCTTCTAGGCCGAGCAGCTCACAGTGAAGGACATGATGGAGTGGCAGGAACTTTGCTGCGTATGTGGAAGAAAGCATGGGTCATCAGAGGACGAGTCATTGCCAGAAAAGTTGTTGACGAGTGTGTAGTGTGCAAAAAGGTGAGAGCGAAAACCTGTCAGCAAATAATGGGGGATCTGCCTGAAGAAAGGTCTAGTCCAAGTGCACCATTTCAGTTCATATCTGTTGATTTGTTTGGCCCTTACCAAGTGAAAGATGACGTCAAGAAAAGAGTGAGCATGAAGGTTTGGGGTGTGTTGTTCTGCTGTATGTCAAGTAGAGCCATTCATGTTGAATTGGCAAACACACTATCTACAGAGAGCTTCATACTTGCCTACCAGAGGTTTACATCCATCAGAGGTCATCCCCAGAAGGTGTGGTCTGACCCAGGTACGAACTTTATTGGGGCAAAACCCATTCTGCAAGAAATGTATGCTTACCTGAGACAGCAAGACAAATTCTCACTTGAAGAGTATGCTGCAAAAAATGGGACTCACTGGACATGGAAAATTCTTCCAGCCGATTCACCACATCGCAACGGCGCAGCTGAAGCTGCTGTCAAGGTCATTAAAAGAGCGTTCCAAAGTCTTGGCAGAGTGGAAGGCCTTACCTTCAGTGAGTTTCTTACGACGATTAAGCTAGCTGCCAATCTAGCCAACGAAAGACCTATTGATGCTAGAGTACAGAGCCATGAAGATCGAATCCAGTACATCACTCCAAACACCTTGTTGCTCGGTCGAGCTACAAAAAGTGGAGATTTCAAGACATTTGACTATACCACTTATCCCTTTAAAAGGCTGCAAGAAATACAAACTCAAGTTGACTACTTTTGGAGGTCCTGGAGTCAACTTGCAGGTCCCAACTTGTTTGTCCGTGGCAAGTGGCATACTGCTGAAAGAAATGTTGCTATTGGCGATGTGGTTTGGCTCTGCGACCAAAACGCACTAAGGGGGCAATTCAAGATGGGTAGAGTTGTTGCTGTGAATCCTGATTGCAAAGGCATAGTCCGGGATGTTTATGTGAAAGTTTCTACAAGTGGGTATAGTTGGGAAAATACACCCAAACCTCCTGTGAAATGTTCTGAATTGGTGAAGGAGGTTCAGGGCACCATACTCCATCGGGATGTCCGGCGCCTTGTAGTGCTCATCCCAGCAGAAGACCAAGCAGAGGGAACCAGCTCACTTAAAAAATGCGATCTTCCCAGGTAAAACCTTGCAAGATCGAGTGGGAGGTGTTGCGCAGATCTGCTCATTAGTTCAGATGTGGGTGCATGAATAGACATTTGTGTGTGCACGTACGCACACACACACACATCAGTGTGCCACTCTGCAGCACTTCTCAGCAGGTGAAAGAAATCTGACCCAATCAGCAGCACCCTCAACTCAGGTAATATAAGGAATTCACCAACCACTTTACTGGTTTTGCAACAGAGCTGAGGAAGGCAAACACAGCCTCCAAAGCAGCATTTCATGGGAAAGGACTTATAAGGACTACCGGTAAGCCACTATCTGGGCTCAATTGAATGTAATTTGACTGTAGTTTCACATTTGAGAAAAGGAATGCATAATTTATTGAAGTAAAAGTTTGCACTGCTAGCTTTTACAGTTTGGTTCCACTAAATGTATGTTAAGATATCTAATGTAAAAAACTTATGTCCTAAGAAACAGAAAAAAAAAGGTAATTCTAAAATGTTTGGATTTGTTTGATTCAAATTCAACCAGGCATGGAATTTAATGATTTAATACTTGAATTTATGGTTAAAATTGTAAAATAAATGCATGTTCAAGGTTAAAAATGGAATTAGTTGAGATAAATTATTAACTTTGAACCAAATGTCTAAAATGTATGTTAAAATATTTTGTATGTGTGTTGTAGGTTTTTCACCTGTTCATTGATTCTCACTCATTGGTGAAAATAAAAAAGATTGAGTGAATTCCTGAAGTCTCCAAGTCCTCCTTTTCAAGTGTAGGAAGCCATGAAATTATAGGACACTTGACAATAATCTCTGAGATTATTATTGTTTTTGGGTCATTAATTTGAACACGTTTTGTTGATTTTTTTGTTGTTGTTCTTTAATAAAGTTACGAACGTTTTGATAAGGAGTCAGAGGAGGACGAGCTGGTCTCATCGTTCTGGCGGCGTTTAGTTTGTCACCTAATGCCGAGATCGACTCAAAACCTTCCGTGATCAACGTGTTGCACCGCTGCTCTAGCAAAGCACGAACAGTTCAGAAACAACATGAAACGGGGAAAAAAGTTATTTATTAACTGATTAAGTCGTGTTTAATTCTTGAAAAACGAATCAGTCACGGCTAATTAGTGGGCGCAGTCACGGCTGCACAGTGAACACTGATTTTTTTACAGCAGTCAGCCGCTCCCCTCTCTTGCAGGTACTGTGTACCCCCTCTAAATCTTTTAGGGGTACGCAGTACCCTGCCGTACCCCCTTACTTTCACCCCTGCTGTGACCCCAAAATGACTCAGCGGTAGCTGGGCGTCCGTCGGTTCCAAAATGCAGGACTGTAATTGCTCAGCAGCACTTGAGAAAAGGCTTGAGTAGAAAGCAGAGAATAACAATCATAAAGCTGCTGCAGTGCTGTCCTACATACCGTATCAGACAAAAGTTAGAACAAACCTACTTCCACGTTACGGATGCTAAGAGAATGTGTGATTTAAGGCAAGTAAAACACACACACACAAAAACAGAGGAAGCCACTGAGGTCCCACATTAATACATCACTATCATTTCCTGCTCTGCTTTGTTACATAAAATCCCAATAAAAACACAGTCAAGCTTTTAGTTGTAGCGTGACATTGCTGCCAAAAAGAAACAAAGGAATTTAAAAGGCACAATCGTCAGGATTTACAACCACAGACTGCAGGACGTGCACCGATTCCTGCTACAGCTATTATGTTAAGATAACCAGCTACTTATGCATCCATTTACATCCTCATATCATATTTATCTTCTGCACGAGCAGATTAGATTCAGACGTGTTTCTGTTCTGTTGATTATTTTATTCCTCCCACAGCATGAAGGACATCTTGCATTTAGCACCATGCAAAACAAACGCTTCTTAAATGAAACACAAATAATTCTATATATATATATATATATATATATATGAGTCACCAGGTGTCCAGAATGCCATTTTTTTATATGAAAGCTGATGTGCTCACCAAAATGTCAGTTCAAAGTGCCCTCCAGGAAAACACTGAGCTCACCTGCTCAACAAGTACAGCTGAGAGACACCAACTGACTCATATGCAGTGCTACATAATATAACTGAAGACTATTCTTTTTTTAGGAAAACTATTCCCCTTTTATCACTTATTCTGTCAGCTAACAAATAAAAGCTAATTTGGCTGATTTTTTTTTTTTTTTTCCCCTCCCCGCATCCAGTGGCTTCACAAAAACGGTGCAATGAAAGCAGACCATGAGAACAGAGGATGGAGGGGAGGGAAATGACCTCCACTTACCCTGTTATATTTGAAGGAAAATTCAGCTCCTTCTGACGAGGAAAGTGCTTCCCGGCTTGATGTCACGGCAGTATTTTCCTCCCAAACGGCTCGTCCCTCATGTAAAGCAGACTCCCGAGTTCACTCACCTCTCTCTTTTTCTCTCTCTCTCTCTGTGGTGGAAGAAGATGAATGAACCGCTGGGTCTCCCTTGCCAACACATTTGCATAAGCCTCGCCTCCCGCGCGCGCTGGTTAGCCGGCGCGTCGCTGAAAGGAGGCTCCCTTTCACTTGATTGGACGAAGCGGCTTGTCAATCAGGAAGCAAGCTGTGCGCGCGGCTGTATCGTTGACCGTGAGCTAGTGCGACCGAAAAGAGAGGGAGAAGCAGCAAGCTTCAACTGCGGAAACAAGCAGAAGACGTACTATGCAGTCATACGACTATGTTGCGACTTTTATTTTGCTTCTTATTTGAGTCTGTCACACGTGAATGTTCAAATAATTAAGGAAGTTGTAAAATCAGACAAATATAACCTGAGGAAAAAAAAATTTTTAAACATGTTTTCAAATAATTATATTTATTAAATTGGGGAGGAAAACTGTTTACATCAACCTGACTCCCTGTGAAAGAGTAAATACACCTCAAAACATATAATTGTTTGTGCAAAGAATGGCTGCAAACCAATAACTGCTTATCATGGTCTAACATCACTGTGGAGAGATTTATGTCCACTATTCTTGTAGAATTGATCAAATTAGCAACCATGGCTGGTTTTTTAGCACTAACACATGTTCACTAGGGAATGAAGGTCAACTTCAACAAAATGACTGGCGGCTCAATGAGATTTAAGTTTTGACATGGAAGACAAGACCACTGGAAAGAGGTGGACTTGTATGGGGTTCCATTTGTGCCAAAAATATGCTCATTTGTCTATGCTAGCGGTGTATGCAGCATTCTTATGTAATGTAACATGCTTATGTGCAGATGTAAGCTACGTATGTCGTGGGCTTATCTCAATGTGTACGCTGAAAAAAAAAATGGAGCTCCAACTTTAAAAAAAAAGTTAATTTGCTATATGCAATCAAATTAAGTTTGTCAACTCAATTTATTTACATTTGTTTAACATTACAACTTAACAAGCTTGATATATTTACTTGGAAAAATTTAATTTGATTACTTGTAGCAAATTAACTAACCTTTTGATTGATAAATGAAACCATTGTACTTTTTCAGGCTATTTTGTCTTTTATTAAAATTGATTTGATGACCTGAGACATTTAAATGTAACTACAACACAAAATCAGAAGAAATCCAGGAAGGAAAAATATTTCACTCATCTCTGATCATGATGCGCAATTTGCTACATCCACACTGTTTTCGCCAACTTTTCCTGCTGCATTTTTTTTTTATATTTCAAAAGCAAAATCTGATTTACGAAACGTTGACCTGTCATATTTTTCATAGAATGCTCTCATTCTTTATTCTTATACAGTAATATTTTTTTACTAGAGAATATTCCTGATCTTAAAGTGTCATGCACATAGATTTTTTATGAGAAGGCAACTTTTTTCCATGCCATCATTCATATACAATCTCATTCAAACGGCAGAAAGAAGGATATTGAAGACGAGACGTCTAAAAGTGATTTACATCTGTACATGCATACATACAAAAAGACAAAGTAATAAAAAGCATTTTTAAAACACATTAACAGCTAATAGCATTTAATAGAAGTCTGCTTACATGAGGATTACCCAATGTGGTTCATATCTGACAAGACTTTCCATGAAGGAGTTTCAGTTTCTCAGATGTCGAATGGTTGTTTGTTGTAGTTCGAACTGTAGTTCGATCGTTAGCATTTCTGACTTTAAAAAGCTTTCTTCTTGTATTTGCAACTGGAAATTCCGACAATAGCAAGAACATTTTGGATTTCCTGAAGTCTTGTTGACCCAACCAAACCTAAAGCGCAATAACAAAAACACAAAGGTGTTTCGTTTTCATGAAGGGTTATAAAATATCCGACATCTTTTGCTAGACAGTTGCCCGTATTTTCCATTTTTGAATTCAAACATCCATATCAGATTTGATTCGAAATATATATTGGCGCTAAGGTCAACAGGAAATGCACAAGAGGAAATCTACAAGTCTTGGTGCTTGACATAATAAGAAATGTACAGAGAAAAACTGGGCCACAGGCTGGCACCAGGCCAAGATTAGTAAAAGCTTCTCGTTGGGAATGGTGCAACCTTCAGCACAAGGTTAATGTCCATCACGCTTCAGCAGCACTCCGGTAGTGTGTGTGTCCTTCGATCCAAGGTAAGCAACAAATCCCTCTGCAACAGAGTCTGATGATCAGCCACATCAAACAGTCCCACCCAGCTCTCACTAATATGAAATATCAGATGGTAGAAATTAAAAGGACGGTAAACAATATAAATATGTGACTTTCTTTGTTTGCATGTGTGTGCAGTTATATGAATAAGAGGGGCGATGTCATTTTTCAGCGTATCTTTGTATGCAGGGATGAGTTACAACTGAGTGTGTAAATATTGAATACTGTAAAGCAAAGAAAGTCCAGCTCATCTTTACTTTATTTAAGTATTGATTTCTTACATTTTTCTCTTCATTTGTTTTTTTCAGGACAGGATACACATTTCTTTAAAGTGTAACTAGCACAGTAGTCCCCACAGTAGCACTCTTGTTGGTTGAGCAGGAGGCTCCACTTCTGCTTTTCAAAGACATATAATTGTGCCTCCATTTGCAACCAATTTGACGTGCGAGTGTCAATTTTGAATTATCTAAAAATGTAACAAACGTGTTTGGCATCAGAGGTCACTTTTAAACAAATATGAGAATTCAATCGCTCTAGCACAATTTGAGCTGCACTGAGATGGATTTAGGCAAAATAATGCGTAATTAAGCAAATTTGCACAAAAATGTCAAAATTCACACAGAAATGTGTGAGAAGCTCGGTCATCCGGGAGGGACTCAGAGTAGAGCCGCTGCTCCTCCACGTCGAGAGGAGCCAGTTGAGGTGGCTCGGGCATCTGGTAAGGATGCCTCCTGGACGCCTCCCTGGTGAGGTGTTCCGGGCACGTCCCACCGGGAGGAGGCCTCGGGGAAGACCCAGGACACGCTGGAGGGATTACGTCTCTCGGCTGGCCTGGGAACGCCTTGGGATTCCCCCGGAGGAGCTGGAAGAAGTGGCTGGGGAGGGAAGTCTGGGCCTCCCTTCTGAAGCTGCTGCCCCCGCGACCCGACCCCGGATAAGCGGAAGAAAATGGATGGATGGATGGACGTAAGGAAGGATCCCAAAATGACCCATTGATTCAGTTTATCAGAAAAAAAAAGTTTATTTTGGGGGTTGGTTGCACTTTTAACAACAAGGTGTGCTCCTTTATCCGTTGCTGTACCTTTATATTTAGTACATCAACACTGAAACAAATAGTAACATTTTATTCACTAACTGTAACGAAAGTAGAATAATTCTGGGGTTTTAGACATAAAATCGACCAAATCCATCTGCATATCCACCAGTCAGCTCTAGCCTTACAAACTCTGGCAAGAAACTTTTTTTTTCTTTTTTTTTGCAAATATTCCAAACCTTCCTGTTCAATTAGTCTCCGTCTGTCTGCCTTTCCCTCCCTTTAATTCAGATATCTATTATTGAAACCCCAGTAATTGATAAAAAACTATCCCCCTTCTCTCTCTCTCTCTCTTCGCCTAATTAAAATATGCTTCATTGGAAATGGCATGAATATGGCATAGGCCGCTCCCTCTTTTCCTTGTATGAATATTTATGATATTCAGCAACAGACGGTTGCCATGGGAGACAACCCCACTGAGCATGTGCTTGTCCTCTCATCCCTCTGTTCTCTCTTTCATCTCCGCTGTCCTCGGTCACCATCCCGCCATTGATCTCTTCGCTTTGGCAGAACCCAGCGTTGGTCAGAGTCCCGTTTTTTTTGTTAGTTTTTTTTTTCCCTCTCTCCTGTTGCCGCATGAAAAGTAGAATACTTGTATTTTTCAGTTGTTGCTTTTTTTGTGTGAACAAAATGAGGCTGATATCATCTCAATCGTGCAAACCGACAGGCAGGTTGGCAGCCGAATAATGAAATCCAAGCCTCCGTTTGCGTACCATGCTGTGTGTGTGTGTGTGTGTGTGTGTGTGTGTGTGTGTGTGTGTGTGTGTGTGTGTGTGTGTGTGTGTGTGTGTGTGCATGTGTGTGTGTGTGTGTGTGTGTGTGTGTGTGTGTGTGTGTGTGTGGGTGGGGGTCGGGGGGGGGTGGAGTGTGTGATTGTGTTCGGCGGCAGCAGCGGCCTGTAAACTGTCTAATTGACCTTTCCGCACTCCACAAAGGACGGCTACGCCGCCCGTCTCCGTCCCTCCGCCCGCCATTCCCTCCCATCTCTCCTTTCCTCCGTCATTCTCCCCCCGTTCCTCCCTGACACTTCTAATCTTGTCCTCCCGTTCTTCTCACCAGTTGTTGTCATTCCTCGTTAGTCATTTATTTGCACTTCTGAAGGTTGGGTGTGTGGCGTTGCATTTTAAACCCGATGTTAAGTCTTCACAGTGCTTCTCCTTTACCACATTTTGCTGTGGAAACATTTTTTATTTTGTCTCATTTCGACACTTTTAATTCATCGTGCGTTCAAAAGTCTAAACACAACACCTTGTAATATCAGAGGGAATATTTTTCTGCGTCCCCAGAACCAAAAGTTGAGAAGCAAAATTCTGTTTTTATGCTCTACAAATCTGGAATAAACTTCCATAAAACTGAAAAACTGCTGAAACACTGACTTCCTTTAAACCAAGGTTAAAATCCCGAATGCCTTTGATTTTGATCAATGCATCTCCTTGTTGATTTTTAATGACAGCATTTGACAACGTTTGATTTATATTGCTTGTTTCATAATTGTTGACTGTATTATGATTGCAAAAACACAAAATCCTACCAAGTATTTTTGTCTAGTTTGTAGTATAAATACCTTAATGCACCTGAATGAGACAAAACTGACTCATATGTAACTTTTCAGCAAGATGTAGGAGCTTATTCTTATTTTAAGTAAACAATTCCTTAATATAATTTTTTTATAAAAGCATTAGTTCCACTGGCAGATTATTTAAATAACAAAATATTTTTCCCATATTACAAGTGAAATAATCTGCCAGTGGAACTAGTACTTTTCAAAATCAATATTAAGGAACTAATTACTTAAACCAAGCACCAATATCTTGCTGAAAAGTTACTTGTAACTTAGTTTTGTCTAGTCCAAAATTACTTGGTAAGATTTTGTGTTTTTGCAGTATTTTTATGGTGTGTAGCACATTTTAAATCTTCTGAGACATTTAATTGAATCAAAATTACAAGAAATTAAGGCTTAAAAAACATTTCACTCTATGGGTAATGAATCAATACAAGTTTCACTTTATGAAAAAAGAGACAGAAATGTTTACTTTTTCACAAAATTCATACTTTATGAGCCCTATTTGTAGGTGTAATGACATGAAAGTGGGTTTTTCCAACAGAACCTCTATAGAGCAGGTCAACATCTGGCATCTGGTTTGAAACTGTGAACGCAGACGGGCCATTAGTGTCTTCAGAGCGTGAGACCAGCTGATAAACCTAAACTCATTATGTGTAAAAGGAACGCTTAATGGATAGAGAATGTTAGAGCTGAGTGGGAAAACTGTTATTCATGCCAGAAGATCCCATTATTCTGATTGAGTTCAGCCACCTTGTTCTGAACTCAATCAGAACAAGAACGGGAAGGAGAAGAAGGAGCCATTTTTAATTAGCTGACTGTATGAAGAGGTAATCATCCTTCTGATGGGACAAACTCAGTCTGTGTGAAATTTGAAAGCGTTTATGATATCTAGCTCGTCTTTATGTTCCCCCTGTGATGTCCGGAGTGGTCTTGGAGAAACCATGGAAATGCTAAATCGGCGTTACAAAGAAGCCAGTCACCAGTGATGCATTTGATGACAAAATGACACACCAGGACATACAGTTGGGATGAGTTTTTATGGGGCAGCTTTTATGTTGACATTTAAAGGGGCAGTTTTATATGAAATTGACTTGACATCATGTTATAATAATGATATTCCCGCAACATAAACATACCTGGAATGTTGATTTGATTCTTTCCTCCATGTTTGAGAAATCATTTAATCTTCTGCGTAGCAACCATCCAGCTGTGCAAAATGCCTGGATGGACATAGCTCCGCCTTTGAGCATGAAGCTCCTCCTCAGAGCTGCAGTTTCCCAGCTTCCTATTCACAGAGCAGACCTCCCCCAACTTAACCTTCTGCTTCTACACTTGGCCCTGTCTTCCACTCTTTAACCATGCCTCTCTTCTAGACAAAACTATTGGCTGAGCTTTTGCTGGAACTAAATGTGCTCTCTTTCATCCTTTAAACTTGAAAACTGGCCCAGAGCTTGTTTGTTAAAGGGACATCAAAAGACATTTGACTTTGTAATTTAACACCTTGGGCCTTTGTCTCTTTAAGAAACTCCTGCTCTTTGGAAACTCCACCTTCAGGACATCTTCACGTCACCCCTCCATTAAGCCTTTAACTTTTTTTTTTTTTTACCTGTGTAGCACTGACAAGTAGCTCCTGTAATGAGCTCAGCAGACTCTCAGTTCCACCAGGTGTTTGCTAATTGTTGCTGGCTAGTCTGAAGGAGCTGAGTGGGGGAGGACTGCTCTGTGAACCTTGGAAGCTTGGAAACTGCAGCTCCAAGAGGATTTGTCCTCAAAGGCGGAGCTAGATCCAACCAGGTGTTTTGCACAGTTGAATGGTTGCCACGGGAGATTAAAGAATTTCTCAAACATGCATGAAAAAGAAATCTAAGCAACACCCCAGGTATGTTTTTGATGAGGGAATAACATTATAGCGTGACGTAGAGCTCAAAACAAGTTGATTTTACATAATGCTGCTATTTTAAGACATCTTACGCCTATAGAGGAAGTGGCTAAAGCAGCAACCACTGCTATTACTTCTTACTTTTCTCCAACTTGGAAAGTACTCCTGGGTCAGTACTTCTGTTTGTTTTTTGTGTGAACACTGTATTCTCACACCCCCAGCCAGTCGTGACAGATGGACACTCACACTGAGCCAGGTTGCGGTTCTGCTGGTTTCCTGCTGAAGGGAGTTTTTCCTACTTACAAAAAAAGGCTTTTGAAATGTTATTGGATTTGATTCTGTTGCTTGTGGACTTGAACGTAAACACTGTGGACCCCCGAGGTTCCCCAACCAACCTGAACACACATGTTTCTGAGCATAGCACCCATTTCGGATGTAAACACGCACGCACACACACCTGTCGCAGGTGAACATTAGTGTTTCACTGTCATGGCTAGCGTTAAGCCGGCCCAGTTTCCATAGTGACAGAGACCAGGCCTGTTGCCGTCTGCCAATCCCCAGGGCGCGCTAGAGTCTCCCCTGACGGGCAGAGAGGAGAGGGCGCATGCAGCGAGTAGGAGGAGGTGAGGAGAGCAGGAGGAATGAGGGAAAACACTACAAAACACCGACAGGCATTATTATACAGAGGCAGAAAGAACGAAGAGAATGGAAATAACTCACTGATATTACAGGGTTCTTACTTTTTCATCCAAAAGTTTGAAATGACCTCTCTTCACCACAGAACTCATTTCTCTGGTATATCTGTTCCCACTATTTCCAATCTTTGCCCCATGTTGCCTGCCTCCAGTGTGTCCCCCCCTCCTTTCCTGTAATCTGCTTTGACCTAGATGTTGGTTCACCTGTGTCTCCCAGTCCCCGTCTGCAGGGAAAAAAACAACAACAAAAAACAATTTCAGACTCCATTTCCTTCACTTATTTCACCCACAGACCTGGCACCTTGTTGTGTTCTGCATCTATGTAACGATATCTACATCTTGCTAAATAGCAACACTCCAAACTGACGAGGGCACACAAACACACTTTGACCCAAACCGACCGTCCCGTCATAGTTCTGGCTGTGGGTCAAGGTAGCAGTTGTGCAGGTAGGTGAGCGTTCTCGAGAATCTTATATCTTTTTCAGTATCTACCTGTCAAGTTTTAAATTTGGGAAATGTTGCCATCCGGTGCGGGCGGGATTTGGGCTGGAAGCGCAAATCCAGCCCAACTGCAGTTTCGGCAGTCCTTCAGACTGCCGAAACTGCCGAGACCGCAGTTGGGCATATCAAAAATAAATTCACTTAACAGAAGCATGTCAATTTAAAAATACTCGTTTTCCAATAAAATCTTTATGACAAAAAAGAGGTTTTGGCGCCAGAACGAAGAGTGTTTTTTTTTTTTTTTTTCACATCACACAAGTCACATGATCAACAACTTGATGTTGCTACTGGCCCAAACCATGAAGAAGACGACAGGAAGTAGTTTGAGGATGATGGCACAGCATGTCTCTTAATTATTGCGTTTGTTCACTTATTGCGTGAACAAACTTATTCCCGTGTGATTTTGACTGTGACACGGAGCAGTGTGAAAGCAAACCCCACCAGCTGAAAACGCAACAAATATTGTAACTCTGGTATCCAATCAAACCAAGACCACCACCATCAGTTCATCTGGCACCTTGTGCAGTCATCCTAAAAGATCCATGGAGAAATGTCTGAATGTGAAGATTTCAGCCCAAACAGTAGCGTCTTCAGTCTTCGCAGATCCGAAACTGCTCTTGCAGCTGCCCAAAGTTGGACGACTGTTTCTATTTCTGTAGATATAAATGTTTCAGAGCAGACAGAGGGTGATATATGTTCCAACGGCTCCAGTTGGGCTGCTGGGATAAATTTAGGCCCCGGCTTGCCTCTGGCACTGTAAAGTAGAACGGAGTTTATGGATGAGTTTGGCTCTGAGGGGAGCTGGAATTACTACTGTAAAGCTAACAGGTGGTCAGTGGTGTTTTGTGGTTTGTGTTGATGTGTGTGCGTGTGTGTTTGCAAGGTGAGTTATTGAGGTGGAGAGGCGAAGGTGACACGGATTTTCACTTCAAAGGTGGGCCGGAGCATAGCTCAGATTAAAGCCCACCAGGAATCAAAGAGCTGCAGGCCGTAGGCAGCACACAGGTGTCTCCTGTATGCGCGTGTTTGCGTGAGTGTGTGTGAGTGTGTGTGCCCACTCTCATTTCTTCTTGTTTTGTTGTGTAACAGAGGCCTCACGTCTATTTTTAACCACCAGCTCTCATGGGACCTCTCTAGTCCAGGGTTTTTCTTTATTTTTTATTGCTTTGCAGTCTTCGGTTCGTCTGTGGAGCTCAGGTCTTGCGGTAGGATAAGGACTCTCCACGCTGAGATGTGGGGAGTCTGCTGTGATGTTTGACAGAATCCTACTTTTTGCTCAAAGCCTCCCCTCGCCCCTCACGGTCTCATTCAGACGATAAGAGGCGTTGTCTAACGCTGACGTCAGCTCACCCACCTCCTCCTTGATGAAATCCGGAGGACAGGCCAGGAAAGGAAAGCTGTAAACAAAATCTCTGACAGAGCCGACACGAACGTCACAGCCAATGAAACAGACTCACGTCCATTGTTTTGTCTGGACTTGGAGAGCGGGGCCATAAAGATGCGGCGTGGCAGCGTACAATCACCGGATCACACTCATAGTCAGAGGTATAATTGGGAGCCTGCGTTCAGAGCTCTGAGAAAGTTTAGCCTTTGCTCGTCAAATACTTGTCAGACTTAAATGTTTCAGATAATTGGCCAAATTTTAATGTCAGACAAATGTAACCTATCCAAACCAAATCCCACTTCAGTACAATTCAGCTTGAAAAATACTTTTTTTTTTTCCCAATGGAAAATTAAAAGTTGTAACTAATGCCAAGTGTCTTAAAAGAGTCATTGTTGTTGCCCTAAAAGTGTCTATCAAATCAACCACCTATGCTTACGCTCCAGATTTGCTCCCGATTCCCCCACTGAGCTCCTTCAGACTAGCCAGAAACAATTAGCAAACACCTGGCGGAACTGTACATCTGCTGAGCTCATTATAGGAGCTGCTTCTCTGTGTTATGCTGGTAAAAATTATGTTAAAGGGTTAAAAGAGGAGCCATGTTGTGATAACTAAGGTCCACTGGCTCCCTGTAGCTCAGAGGATAGAGTTTAAGATACTATTGTTAGTTTATAAATCACAGCTTAGCACCACAATTCATTAAAGATGTACCAACATTCCAGACCTCTCAGGTCTTCTGGTTCTGCTCTGCATCCCCAGAACCAGAAGCAGCATTCAGCTTCTATGCACCACAAATCTGGAACAAAGTTCCAGAAAACTGCAAAACAGCTGAAACACTGAGTTCCTTTATATCTAGACTGTTTAGAGTTGCTTTTGAACCACAATCGTCACAATAAATTAAACACTAACCAACATTTTGATGTGTAATGACGGCACTTGGAAAAATGTAATGTTTCAATTATTTATTTTTTTTCGTGTTTTAATGACGTTGAACTGCCTTGTTGCTGATATGTGCTATACAAATAAACTTGATTGACTAATAAAGGTACCTTTTCAGGAAGAGCGTGAGCTTCTTAAAGAAACAGAGGCCAAATCTCAAGGTGTTAAATTACAAAGTACAATTGCTTTTAAGACATATTTGATATATACAGCATTTAATTAAAAAGTGACGTGACTTGACTGTGCTATAAAATGGCCCCATGTGCCTGGAAAACACAACACTGAACCTTCAAAAGCAAATGCGACACATGTATAGGCGTCTACCACTGAGTTGGAGAAGCCACTTTACAGTGTTGACATTTTGCTTGTGTTTCACCATTAAAGTTGAAGTGTGTCAAAGCATTAGGATGGAGAAGGGGGGCGGGTAGAGGACACACTGCTTGAAGTATTCCTCCTCACCGCCACCCCCGAGCCAGTGCAGAGTCCCTATGGATGCAGACAAGCCACTAAAGCACCCAGCTTCCATCCCAACGTGGGCCGCAGAGCTGAACCTCTCTGGCTCACCTCGCCACCGGCCACGGCTCTCCACACGCCCACTCACCACTCCACGGTGAGGGGAAGGAGAGAGAGAGAGAGTGTGTGTGTGGGGGGGGGGGGGGGGGGGGGTGAAGGGGGAAGTGCGTGGGGTGTGTGTGTGTGTGCGTGTGTGTGTGTGAACTCTCTCATTTACCGCCCTGACTCCTAACGAAGCATCACGTAACGCTGGAACGGCGCCTCGCGCGCAGATCATCATCATCATCATCCTCTCTCAGCCCACCCGCGCGTCTGCTTTCTGCCAACCCGGCGAAGACACACGTGGCGGTCGGTGCACATACATACAAAAACACGGTACGCCGGTACTCTGTTGCTGGTTGCCATAGCAACACGGTCAGCGGCGTTCATGCTCTTTTGGCTTGGCCCGAGCATCACAGTGGGGCCAGGTGGTATTTGAAGTGCGCCGAAGCACACAGAGCTCAGCTCACGCGGTGCGGCCACACAGACTGAAGCAAACACGGAGCCATCGCTGCTGTGTGTGTGTGTGTGTGTGTGTGTGTGTGTGTGTGTGTGTGTGTGTGTGTGTGTGTGTGTGTGTGTGTGTGTGTGTGTGTGTGTGTGTGTTACTCTGCCACGTTAGAATATTCCTTACAGGTGATAGAAAGCCAGTCAGAGAGCAGAGGTGACGAGGAGAATAAAAGTTTGATAAACAGTGCCATCTAAAGGACAAATGACGCTAGTGCACCAACGAAGAAACTCACTACTTTTTTCCCCACATCACATGGAAAATAGAAAAGTATTGAAAACACTCATTTTCTAACACAACATAAGTTATAGCTATATTCATTTTTTCCAACATAAAACTTTAATTGGCACCTGCCATAGCAATGCACAAGAGAGCATTGAAATGCCTTGCAGAGCAACTTCTGGTAACCAAGTGACTCTCCACGTGCTACATTTTGAGTACATTGTAGCTTACTTTAGCATTGATGCTAATTTTTAGCATCAGAACGCTGGATTCCAACCGACGGGCACACTTTGGCAGGTCCCATTTAAAATTCCTCCAAAATGTTTTAGTTATAATTTAAAGACTTCAGCACCATGGTCAGAGTCAAACCTGTAGCGACAGGATGCGACCACTAGAGGGAGGTGTTCTCTAAGAAGCAATCTATTAACTTGGGCATTTTTTTTGCCACATAGAATGGTTCCGGTGCGCAGGCAACAGTATGTTAACAATGGCTCTTCGGTCGCTGCAGGACTATTAATGATGCTTATATAATTATTCAGACGTCCTGAAACGCTCCAACAACAACAAAGGATTTAAGATGGATGTGTCAAAACTTCACAATAACTTCGAAGGTAAGTTAATAAATCGTTTGTATTCACCATAATGCCTCATATGTCTGATGTAGCTAACAGGGACACGCTTACAAAGGTGCTATGTAAACGTTAAGTGTTTTGATTATTTGTGCAGTGTTCAATCTGCATATCTATGCTTTATAGGTAGATTTAGATATATATCTATATAAACATATATAGATCTGTCTATATTGTGCTCAAGCTCAGTCGAAGCTGAAGTTAGCTTCCGAGTGTAGCATCTAATTCGGAAAATAGCTAAAGGGTGATTACACTTAATTTTCACTAGTTTGAGCTTTTTTAATGTGTTGTACTTTAAAAACAACACCCAGACATTTCAAACTTAACTAGATTATTCTGTACTAACAGCAGAATAAATAAAACATTTGTAAAACCTAATTGATTTGTGAAATTTGTAAAATGTCATTAATAGATTCCAGAACGCATTAGATCTGAATTATTAAATTGGCATTATTTGTTATTTTAACTTTCAGTTTTCTTTCTTTTATCTTTATTATAGCTGGAGTTGGACAGGAGTTCTGTTTGATGGCTTCCTGGAGGGAGAGATTGGCTGAGCTAATGTTGCCAACAACTTTTCTCCTGCTATTAACTTTTTTGCTTTTCTTTATATAGAAAGTATTTCTATCAGTTGCTCTTTTTCCATTTTGTATACACTATTTGCTCTATTTTTTTTTTTATTTTTTACCTTAATGCTTACCTGGTCAGTTGAGGTGGAAATGTACTTGATTACTGACAAAATGTCAGAACCACATGGACAGAGCTGGTTACATCAGATCAATCTGAATCTTTATTTCTCATTAAAAGGACTTCTTGTAATAAAATTCTTGTTATAAAATTGTTATAAAATTGCATCTTTATTCTGCTGTAATGACTGCATTCTTGCAATTAAAATTTCTTGTATCCTGACCGTAATGCTCCCTTATACAACTCACAGAACAGATGATTGAAATAAAGGCACTTTTTGAAAATATTTTCTGTGATTTTGTTATAGAAATTGAGGACGAGAGGAATCGATTAAAATCAAATCTGATATGAAAAAAAATGTGGCAAGTCATATCCAGCCTTATTCAGTGTATTAAATTATATGACTAACTACATATTACTTAATATTCACATTTCTTTGCTGGTATTACTTAAAAGAGTTGCATTTTAATATCTCACTTGAATTCCTGATACATGCAAATACTTGATATAACATAAACACTGAGAAAAGGGAAAAAGGTTTGTGAAATGTAGAGATTCAATTTTATTGTGGGTACAAACAGGATAGCAAAATGAACAGTGAATATATAATATACTTCCTAGCAGCTAATCAGACATCAGACTTGTTTTGCCTTTACTGGTGATGAAAACTCGTCACTCTGGAGGAGAGGAAGACCGGCTCAGCCCCGTCCAGGATGACTGCAGTGTCAGGGTAGCCAACAAAGTCTGCAGGTAGATTTTTGCATATCCGGTGCTCCGGTTTCCAGATCATAGTTTAACCAAGTACTGTAAATAAAAAGTTAGTCCACTTTGTGATGATCCGGCAGACCGTGGACTGATGGACGCTGTCAGCTGGTCAGCAGGACCAGGTGCTTGGATCCAATGGAAAGGTAATCATGGCTCAGAAACGCATCACGAGATGTTGCGATGCAAACCTGTAAAATTAAAAACAAAAAAACTAATAAGTGTTCATATTTTGCTGCACAACGTAATCAAAACTAATAAATCCTCAGCTCTTTTTGAGAGTTTTGCTTGAAAATAAATTGACAATATCACAGGAAATTAAATGTTTGAGTGAAATAGTTCTGGCATCACAAAGAAACTGCAAACAATGTTTCAGAGGTGTAACATCAATGAAGTTACTGAGTAAAGAGTGAACTGAAATATTTACTACTTAGAAAATGCATGTTAAAATCTGAATACTCTTTTGAAAGTGTGCAGCTGAAATTAATTGAAACTACTAGCAGACACAGCACAGTGTTCGCCTAATATCTGTACCAACAGTAGCTTAATACAAAAAAAATTATGCATATTAGAGGTATTAGTTTATAAAAGTCCAAGCAAACCTAAATTTACAAAAAGCAGCGGGAGGATGTAACTCCATAACCTCATTTTCTAAGCAGAATCTCAGAGAAAAAAGAGAAATTACGTTGTGCAACACAAGAACAGATTATAGCAGCCAAGTGGAAAAATTCACTAACGTGGATTATAATTATGAAACAGCAAAGGTAGATGTAATATTCTTGGGATTTGGGCAGTGGTGGAGAAAGTACTCAAAAAATTTACTTAAGTAAAAGTACAAATACACAGACAAAAATGTACTCAAGTAAAAGTAAAACTACCACATTAGCATTTGTACTTAAGTAAAAGTAAAAAAGTACTGGCTTTTAAAAATACTTAAGTATTAAAAGTAAAAGTGCTTGCTGAATGGATTACCTAATTGCTAATATCATTAAGTGTCCCGATCATATTTAATTTTAATACATTAGAAAACAACCTGCTGAATACTATTAATCAATCATTAATCATTTTGTCTAGATTAATGTCAAGTTGTCAAAACAAAGACATTTTCAATAATGTCAACTTTGTATTAAAAGTGTCATGATTTACTGAATGACGCTTTATGACAACAGTCATAAATATTTATGAAGACTTATTCATGTCCATGACAGATGTTTATGATGGTGTCATGTCAGTCTTATTCACCCCCCTTCAGTAAAGTGTTACCGGCTGGGTTTATGTAGCATTTGATTTTTAACAAAATATTTATACCTGTATTTCATAAAAATAATGGTTGACTTTCGGCATTTATTTTGAAGTATGTTGATCCTGTTTACAACTATAATTTTCATGTTCAAAAGCAATTTTTTTATGTTCCATCTTATAGTAATAACTTAACAAAACTGTTTATTTGACTTCAAAGACTAGAGTCGAGATTGCTTTACATTTAATTTATACATTGAAAATTTGTATAGTAAAATGCAATAAATTAGTTGTGATGTACAGAAGATAAACAATAGCAAGCTCAAGAATATGTTTAGCTCTTAATATATAATAGTAAATGTTAGTTATAAAGACTAGATGACGTCAATTTATGGTCTTAAATTGCAAAATAAAGTCTGCAAATTGATTGTAGAATGGTTTCATTTTTACATCACTTTGCATGAGATACTTTCAAACTAAGTGTTTTGTGTTCTACAACTACATTTCCTGTGGACTTAGAATTTAATTTTGTTTCAAAATTATGTTAATAATATATTAAATACATTAACTGTAATATATTTTACACTATAATTAACATATGGTATAGAATACAGACTTCAATGGTATTTGGAAATGTCCAAGGTTTTTTAAAAAGTTTGTGAATGCATCACAAAAAACAGAGTAAAAAGAGAGAATTTCAGTTTTGGGTTAACAAAATATTGGTAAATTTGACATAAAAAAAACTGTTAAAATAAGGAAAATATTTTGATGGAAATTCTGAAAAAAAAAAATACAGAAAATGTCCTGTTAATTCTCTGCCATGATATTTTCAGTGTTTTTTACAGAATTTCCATCAGAAGTTTCCCGTAATTTAACAGTATTTTATTTCAAAGTTTTCCATGAAAAAATAGGGAAATATCCTGGTAATTTCTGCCAGTACACTTTCTTGTTTTTTATGGAATTTCAGCAGAATTTTTCCATAATTTAACAGTTTTTTCCCCAATAATTTAACATGAACAAACTGTTAAATTATGGCCCACCACCACTTCAGGTGACATTTCCCATATTCTCAAACTCAAAGCTTGACATGTATGGGGCAACGTGATAGTTCATCTACTGACTGACTACATAAACTAAAAGCTGAATCATAGATATTTTTAATAAGCGTATTTGTGAGCCTGCCTCTTTTTATTAAATTGAAATTAATTTTAGATTTTTGTATGACTTTTTCTCAGATTAACTTAGAAAACGAGTTGTTATTATTACAGGTTAGTTTTCTAAACAACAAAAAAGTATCTGTTAGGGAAGCTCAAAAATGAAAAATTGGACTGATATTGATATCCGATAGTAACACTGCTGTTATGCCAGATTAACCAAAACTTTATTTTGTCAATTTTTTTTTATATCATTACTCGATTAATCGTAAGAATAATCGATAGATTACGTGATTACTAAAATATTTGTTTACAATAGCCCTAATTATATAAATAAAATAGGATTTATAGGTTGATCGGGGGGATTAATTCTCTCCTTCGCCCCCCCCTTCTACAGCCAGACCTCCTCCCCCTTCTTGCAATTTGCTGTCCGGCCGCCCCCCACCCAGCACTCAACGGTACACTTGACCGGCCCCACCCTCTTTGACCCCTCACATCTACCTCTACATTGAAGGGGGCTAGTGCACCTCTCATGGTACACTAGCCCCCCCAATGTCTCTCCTTCACCCCCCCTTCTACAGCCAGACCTCCTCCCCCTTCTTGCAATTCGCCGTCCGGCCTCCCCCCACCCCCCTCGCCCCCCAGCACTAGATGGTATGCTTGACGGGCCCCACCCTCTTCGACTCCTCACATCTACCTCTGCATTGAGGGGGGGCTAGTGCACCTCTCATGGTACACTAGCCCCCCAATGTCTCTCCTTCGCCCCCTCCTTCTGCAGCCAAACCTCCTCCCCCTTCTTGCAATTCTCCGTCCGGCCGCCGCCCCCAGCACTCAATGGTATGATAGACTGGCCCCACCCTCTACGACCCCTCACATCTACCTGTACATTGAAGGGGGCTAGTGCACCTCTCATGGTACACTAGCCCCCAATGTCTCTCCTTCGCCCCCTCCTTCTGCAGCCAAACCTCCTCCCCCTTCTTGCAATTCGCCGTCCATCCGCCCCCCAGCACTCAACGGTACGCTAGACCGGCACCACCCCCTTCGACCCCTCACACCTACCTCTACATTGAGGGGGGGCTAGTGTACCTCTCATCGTACACTAGCCCCCCACAATGTCTCTCCTTCGTTCAATCCTTCGCTTCCCCCTCCTCTCTAACGATACGTCAGCCCCCCACCTTCTCTCCTTCTTCTTCGAACCCCTTCTAGCCTCCCAGTGGGCCATCGTTCCCTCGGCCTCCAGTTCTGATTCTTCGGGTTAATCTACCCGTCTTTCTCTCACTGTAACAACAGATGACTAATGGTTTCCGGTATTCTCAGGTTGAAAACTTGTAAGCAATCTTTAAGGCCATAATCATCCGCTCTGGTAAGATGCGAAGTTCTTCTGAGGAACAGTTTTGATACTTCTGACAAGGTGTCACTAGGTTGGTGAGATTAGGCATGAGGACTCAGAGGTCTGTCGTGAGTCGGAGACAGGTCCTGACTCAGAGACAGGTCATAACTCTGTGACAGGTCCCGTCTCAGAGGCAGGTCCCGTCTCAGAGGCAGGTCCCGTCTCAGAGGCAGGTCCCGTCTCAGAGGTCGGTCCCGTCTCAGAGGTCGGTCCTGTCTCAGAGGCAGGTCCCGTCTCAGAGGTCTGTCCCGTCTCAGAGGTCTGTCCAGACGCTGAGGCGGGTCCTGACTCTGAGGCGGATCCTGACTCGGAGACGGGTCCAGGGACGGGTCCTGACTCGGAGACGGGTCCCATCTCAGAGGCAGGTCCCATCTCAGAGGCAGGTCCTGTCTCAGAGGTCGGTCCCGTCTCAGAGGTCGGTCCCGTCTCAGAGGTCGGTCCTGTCTCAGAGGTCGGTCCCGTCTCAGAGTTCTGTCCTGACTCGGTGACAGGCCACGACTCTGAGGCGGGTCCAGACTCTGAGGCGGGTCCAGACGCTGAGGCGGGTCCAGACTCTGAGGCGGGTCCAGACGCTGAGGCGGGTCCAGACTCTGAGGCGGGTCCAGACTCTGGGGCTGGTCCTGACTCTGGGGCGGGTCCAGACTCTGGGGCGGGTCCTGACTCTGGGGCGGGTCCTGACTCTGAGGCAGGTCCTGACGCTGAGGCGGGTCCAGACGCTGAGGCGGGTCCAGACTCTGAGACAGATCCTAACTCGGAGATGGGGACGGGTCCTGACTCGGGGATGGGTCCTGACTCTGAGACGGGTCCCGTCTCAGACGTCTGTCCTGACTCGGTGACGGGATCTGACTCTGAGGCGGGTCCTGACTCTGAGTTCGGCCCTGACTCCTCCAAGTCAGTACCAACCTCTGAGTTGACCAAATTTAGAGGCCCAGCTAAGTGTGGACTAAACACAACATTTGATCCATTCTTGGTGGGCTCTTGCCTCTCTTCTTCATCTGGATTGTCTCCACAACCCGCAGCCTTTTGATGAGGTCCCATGCCTTTTGGAGAAAGGTGTCTTTGAGATTGATTTTTCTCGGTCGTGCAAGGGTTCTTTTAAAGCATTCCACAACCTTGTGAATCACTATTGGGTTGTTGCTTTTAATCATTTGAAGAGCAGTTCTCTAACTGCGTCTTCATTGCCCCACAGAAGTTGCAGGATGTCTCGGCAGGCTTTTTTTTCCATTTTGTCATAAAAGACAAAATCTATGTCCTTGACTTCTTTCCATATTTTTGGAGCAAGCTTTCTCTGGACCGGTTCGGTGTCCTTCCGTTTGTAATGCCCATAGGTAGATCTGTAACTGGACTTATAAATCAATCTCCATAGAATATTTTGAACCATAATTCTCCTTTCATCTTCTGTTCCACGTCTGAATCCCATCCTGTTTGCGTCCCTCAAAAATTGTTCAGGGTCCATGGTTGCCTGAGTATAATCTTCACTCAGGCAGTTTTCATCTGCGTACAAGTCTTCAGTTGGAAAAAAAGTCTTTCGGATCTTTCTTTTGGTAGACGTGAACATTTTCTCTTTAGGAACAGGATTCTCCAGATGCTTTTGAATTTTTCCACGATGACTTGGTGTCCTTCTGGGTGTTCCACTAGTGCGATTAAATGCAGTCCACTGGCAAAGTGGAATGCATCTCTCGCAAGACTCTGGAAAATCCTTTCACCAAGTTCTTCTGAAATCTCCGAGAGTACGTTCACATTTATATCTCCAGTTTTTCTCAAAAGCAATTTCAAAATTTTGCTATGTTGTTCCTCAAAGACTTGTCGGACAAGATGCAGAGTTGGTCCATCTGCAGCCTTTTCTATCACTTCCCACAGAAGTTCACTGAGAAAGTTTCTCTTCTTGTAATCTGGGCTTCTTTGACCAGGATGAACTTTGCTGGACAATGTCTTTTTCACTTTCGTCCAAAAAGAAACCTTAGGTTTCACATCCATTTCTCTCTCTGGGCTTTCGTCGTTCATCTTTATTGTGCTGAGATAAAACGTCCAAATGAATCTAGAGTTGACTGACTTGTTAACCGATTTGTGGTAACTGATCAGAGAATTAACTGATCAGTTGGTGATGTCATGGACTCTATGACATCATAAAGTCATCCTCAGAAGGGCCTCATGACACAGACATCATTTGAAGTCATGCTGATGACGTCATTGTAAGCAGCATGGCAACTGTTGCTAAGGGTAAAAATAGCACGCAGTGAGCATGCGCTGTGAAAAAAAAACTTAATCTGTGGGCACTAGATGCATTATTCCCGCAAGTCTGAACTGGCAGTGATTTGTGCAGCTTAACAGGAGGGGCCAGGGAACCATTGGCCCCTCCACTTACCGCCCACCCATTTTTATTTGTTATTTGGGTTCCATCTCCTAACAGGCAGAGCAAATGTCAGGGGAACCACAACATGACCTTGGCCGGTCTATGAGTCAAACAAACCTCTTGTGATGCCCACTGGTGTGTGAAAAAAAAGTGAAAAAGGAGCATTTAAATGTCTATGGGATAATAATAATAATAATAATAATAATAATAATAATAATAATAATAATAATAATAATAATAATAATAATTTACTTGTTACGATGGGTGCAGTAACGGTGTTTCACCGGTATGTGGTGCATGGGAACTCTGAGCTGCCAGTTGCTCTTAATACATTAGAAATGTGCCATTTTAATGAACAATGCCACAGAAAAAGCATATTTTTATTATGTTTACTCTCTGTAACATGGTTTAGACTTAGATATGTGATTCTATGCATCATAATTTCAGGGACGGAAACATCTTGTCTCCTGTCCTAACATAACATGAACTTCACTTTTTTTTTTGCTACTAGTGGCTTTTATTTTTAAAGAAATCCAACAGAAAGGGGATGGAAAGAAGGTGGGTGGGAGAGGACAGGCAACCAAGGAGCCAGTAGCAGAGTTGTAGTCAAGGTCACCGACCCAATTTGGGAAATATGTGATTTGTACCATTTGTACCACTTGTTCTGTGGGGTTTTTATGTGGTTCGGTGCCACTTAAACGGCTGTAAAGCGAAAGTTTTGGACCTTAATCTGACTGACTACTTGTGTGGTTTGGATCGGGCTAAAGCGTTGCTGCTCTCGGCTGTTCTTAAATTTTTGTTCTCGGTATCGGAGGGGTTCGTCGCTCCGACTGCATGTTAAATGTATTTTATCTAATTGTCATATAAACAAAAACTGAGGAGTTGCCCAAAAATAATTTCATACTCCGTATAACACAAATGCATCAACACACGTATTGACTTACCTTGTGCCGAATTGCTGCCTCTGTTCTCAGCCTGTTCCCGTAGCAGTGGATTTCCTCCGGCATTATTTTACTCCAACAAATTATTCCAGTGAACGAAGCTCGTACAGCTCCCTTTTAACCTCCGTCTTCCCATTTCTGACGCTGGATCTTCAATATCCTCAAGCTTTGAAATAGCAGGCAGCTACAAACCGGGTGTTAGCTGTAGTGGCTAAGTCTTGGCTACAGTCCGCTGTCGCCTTGATATCAGCAGGAAAATGAGAAAACTAAGCACTGAATCGTACCGGCTAATTACTGGACACAATGCCACACCATAAAACTCGATTGTTGCACCAGTAGCTCGCAGATATTTTAAGTTTTGCGTCTTGTTCATGGTAGAGATCTTGCAGCTTTGGCTAAAAACAATAGGAGCAAGCAGGACCCGGAACCAATCTATGTGGCATAAATTTAAACGGAAATACATCACCACCTCTTGTGGCATATACCCCATTGTTTTGACTTTCATGTCTTTCCATTGATCTCAGACCAAACTTCATGTGCTGAATATTTGATTTAATCCCACCAGGAATCGGTTCTTCACCGGTCAACCTGTAACTTGTCTCATACTTTGTTGCATTTATTTTTTGTTTTGCTTTATCCCTTTACATTAAACTAGCATCACGTTTTCATGAAGATAAACAGGCCGTAGCAGACAACACATGTATTTTTAATAAACATAACTGAAATTAGCCCCATAAAAAAATTGTTTCACAAAGCACAGTTGCTTAAGCAATGTGGAGGTAATTGTGGAGGTAATCTAAAGAAAAAAGGAAGTAGGTAGGTTGGGGTATTAAATGATGTTTGGATGCAAATGGATTTGTTTTTGTGGGGTTTTTTGTGACAATACATTCACAAACCAAGGAAAACATTTCAATAACTCAGGCTGTGTGAGTGGAAACACTGGCAACAGAAAAAATACCTTAATAGACTAAACAGAACAGAGTAGATTAAATGATGGATCCACATTGTTAGGTTCTCTGCACATTCAACTAACATTTTAGACTCCAAAAAAGTGTCATATAAACTTTATTTAATTTAGTAAAGAAAATAATATACAAAAAAATGCATTCAACATATCTTGAAAAGTATCCAAATAAAGTGGAAGCAATGAAAACAAAAGCCCTTTTAGTGAAAGTCCATTCAAAGCAGGATTGATAGAAAGCACCAATGTTACAGAAGGTTGGATTAAAATGACTGAAGCTGATGGAACCTCTTAACTTCATCTAGACAGAGGAAGTTGGAACAGTAACAATACCCTGCTGGTACATAAACAGATACCGAACAATATATACTTCTGGTTTGTCCAACACATATAGATTTGATGCCATATCAGCTAACCAAGGTTCAGTATGAAAGTGATTCTGATAAATCTCCACAATGTTCTTTGGTTTCTCATTTAGCTGCAATCTGATTGGACTGGCTTTGAAAACAGGAGATCACAGTGTGGAAGCAACTCAAAAAAACGATGGTATATCTGGTTCAACTTCAAAGGAGGCTTGAAACAGGTCAAGTCACATGAGGTGGTCTAAGAGGCTGATCCAGGATCTTGAACATCACCAGTAAAATGTTGTTAGAAGATTGTAAAATGTCATGTAGGGAAACACAGCAAACATGAGGAACAAGGTGCTCTGGTCAGATGAGAACAACCTACAGGGTGAAAAACGAACGTCATCCCCGCTGTGACACATTGGGGATGTGTCACCCCGAAGAAGATGCTTTTCTTCTTCGGGGATATGGAAGTTGGCAGAGTTCAATTGGAATCATTGGAAGATGGTTGAAAATCAACCTGGAAGAAAACCTAGGAGCAGAGGTTCACCTTCCAGCACAGCAATGACTTTAAATATCCAGCCTGTCCAGAGTCACTTTGGACTGGCCTTGTCCTCCATGCCAGCTTGTGTCATCAGCTCAGTTACGTTCTTCTCCAGGTCGTCGATGCGAGTTCCCATCTGATTCAGTGCAAGAGTTAAATCAATCAGTCAAATTTTATTTGTATAGCACATTTCAGCAGCAAGGCATTTCAAAGTGCTTTACATAATTAAAATAAAAACAGCATGCGACAGTAAAGAGAAAGATTTTGGAAAAGATAAAGAGAAATAAAAAAAAAATAAATAGAAAAACAAAGACATCGAAAATGAAAAAACCCACTCTAATCCTAATTTAGCCATAAGCAACTCTAAACAGGTGGGTTTTAAGTTGAGATTTAAAGGCACCCAGTGGTTCAGCTGTTTTAGTTTTCTGGAAGTTTGTTCCAAATTTGTGGTGCATAGAAACTGAATGCTGCTTCTCCTCGTTTGGTTCTGGGGATGCAGAGCAGAACCAGAAGATCTGTGGGGTCTAGACGGTCGGTACAGCAATAACAGATCTTTAATGTATTGTGGTGCTAAACCGTTCAGTGATTTATAAAATAACAGTATTTTAAAGTCTATTCTTTGAGCTATAGGGAGCCAGTGTAGGGACTTTAAAACTGGTGTTATGTGCTCCATCTTCCTGGTTTTAGTGAGAACCCGAGCAGCAGCTTCTGGATCAGCTGCAGCTGTTTGATTTATTAGTCAGACCTGTGAAGACGCTGTTGCAGTAATCAATGCGGCTAAAGATAAACTCATGGATGAGTTTCTCTAGATCGTGCTGAGACACCAGTCCTCTAATCCTGGAGATGTTCTTCAGGTGATAGAAGGCCGACTTTGTGACTGTCTTAATGTGGCTCTGAAGGTTCAGGTCAGAGTCCATCACTACTCCCAGGTTTTGGAGGTTGGAGATCGGCCTGTAATTCTGCAGTGGTGATTTGTCCAGATTGTTCTTTTTTATCAGTGGTTTGATAACTGCTGTTTTCAAAGCCTTCAAAGACATCTGCAAACCTTTTTCAGCTGAATGTTACAACAAATCAGTTCTCAAGAGAATTCAATCAGAAAGACTTGAATGACAATCTGATAATTACCCATAATAAAGGTTTGTACCTACATTAGTTAAAAACAGTAGTTTACAAAACATTGTCTCAGTTCATCTTCAATTCATAGGAAACAGATTGAAGCTGATCCACAATTGCTTTAACAACCCCCGTTTTGCTTTTGGTGTATGTTCCACACACCCTTGTTAAAGAGCAGAGTTCTGTCTGGTTTATGCTCGACTCGTCCGCGAGGTCTCTGCGGCACCATGAGGTCAAGTTTCGGCATTTCAGCAACCACGTCACTCTGTGCGACAAAATTTTCCAAGCTGCGCACCTCTAAAATGTCATAACGACAAGGAGAGTTCAGTGAAAAAAAACATGGCAGACGAGCCAGAGCTTTTCTTGGTGCATTTTTGCAAAGAGATATTTTCCCCCCTTAGAGTCTTGCAGAATATCCGCTTCAGGGCGGATGAACCGCAGAGACTATAAATGTTGCAAAAGTTCTGTCAGCCTGGTTCCTCACATCTCTATTTTCCACTTCAATTGTTTTCACCACGAAGTGCATCTATATTTATGAATCCTTTGTAAAATGGGTATCATATTTAAAAGGGAAAAAAGCTAATGCACCATCCTTATTAGATTGTATAAATCATCTTAGTTCAAAAAGCTAAACTCTTTCATTGAAACCACACTTCTTGGCATTACAACTTACACCACTGGAAATTCTGTTTATTTCCTCTATGCTGGTCAAACACTGCTGTGGGATGGCATCCCATTCAAATCAGTCAAGGAGGTTGTGTTGGCACAAACAGCAAGCCCCACATCAACTCACTGCCACATTTAGCAAGCTTATTACATCCAGCACAAAATTGCATCTTCCTTACCGATGCAGGTTTAGGTGCTAATTATTTAAAACAATGAATGCTTTTGAATAATATTTTCTGGTCACAATGGCATAAAGAATGTCTTTTTTTTAAAGTGTCACTGCCCTCTGGTGGTCATCAAACTTCCTTGACTAAACACGTCATTATTAGTAAATGATTTCAAGTGTTTCAGCTGGGTGAAAACAAAAAGCTGTGTCACCAAAACCTTAAAGAATGAAAACAAAAGGGGGGAGAAAAGAGGATATTTCTTGACTCCAGCTGTTCAGATATAGCCAGAAATCTCTCCTGAAGTCGCTGCATCGTAGTTTCCATCTGAAGACACAGAAGAAGAAGAAAAAAAAAACTACCCTTGAAATGTAAAGTTAAACATGTTTAACTGAAACTGAAGTTAAGAAAGGTTTTCATAAGATCTGTGAGTTCCGAAGAGCAAACTTACCGCCTCTGTCATCTCTTGTGCAGCTTTACAGTCTGTTTTGGACATTTTCTCCAAGCCGCACAGTCGCGTTTTTATTCAAATGAAATATATCCCAAACGAGTCAATGTATAAGTATTTAGCTAAACGGAAAGGTTAGCACGACGTTAGAAATGGGTTCCCCTCTGTAACGTTGGCAGTGACTCCCCTTAACTTTGCGGCATATCAGCTGGAGCGACGAAAACTCCGACTTCCGTTTTTTGCCATCACTACTTCAAAGTAAAAGTTGCTCCCTTATTTAAAGCATTTGTTTAACCGAAAGCGGGTTACATTTTATGGTTCGAGCAAAACGGACGGATATTATATAAGACAACAGGAAGGAAAGCTAACTATACTATTTACTACAGCAGGGGTGTCCAAAGTCGGTCCTGGAGGCCCGGCATCCTGCATGTTTTAGTTCTCACCCTGGTTTAACGCACCTGCATCAAATGATGGGTCGTTAGAAGGCCTAATTGACAAGCTGAAAAGGTTGCGACTACCACCGACTTTGGACACCCCCTGTACTAAAGAGCTAGTACTGAAGACTGCTAGCTGACTACTAGCTCTTTAGTAGCTAGTAGTCTTTCTCCAGTCTTTCGTGCTCATTTTTACGACGTCGTTGTAGGGCCAATTAAAAGCACCCATTTGTGAGGACGAAAATCCCTCGTTGAAATCTGAAGGTCAATAAGATGATAAAGAAAACAATATAAGACAAATCTCTGTGTTTGTACTTTTGTAATGTCTGGAAAGTTGTATGGGGTTCTAAAAAGTTTTAGACTACAGTGTTTTTTGTTTTTTATATATATAATTTCCAAACGACCCAAAAATGTAAAAAAAAAAAAAAATTTTATTTGATGTGTACACTCTGCAAAGTTTAAAATATTAATTTGAACAAATAATATTTTTTTACCTTTATTTTGAAGTTAGACATTCTCTCATTTCCTGTTTCATAAAGCTTGAGTTTTCCTGGTTTGACTTTGACATCCACAGTGATTTGTGTACATGGGGGACAAAAAAAAGGCATTCTATTAACTGTTTGTGAACCGATCCAGTGAGATAGGTCAGGTCATGGTGGCTTTTTAAATAATTTATTTATGTCTTGATTCGTCAGAGCTGTAAAAACTGCTCCTGTCCTTCACTTTGGTTTTTATATAAGACTTTGCCCTTCTTGCTCTCACAGATCAAATGTAGTGAACAGACTGCAAACAGGGTTATGTAATTTTTGCTAAACCCTATAAAGCTTCATAATCCAGACTTTGCGTGTCTTTCATTTCCGTTGCTCAACGGAATGAAATTATAATGAGAACCCAAAATAGAAAGAGCAGTGGAAGTGTAGTGAGCACAGAACATAAATCAAGACGACATGATATGATGTGGAACTACAAGGGTACTAAAATAAACCCCGAAAGATGAATTATTGACGTTACCTCTGAATGCTCTTCAATAAAATACTTCTGGTTCTACTGCAGGGCTGCATAAAACGTTTCAGGAGACCCAGGGTGAAATCAGGGGTCCTACCTAAATATTTGGTTTCCTTGCCATCAAAATTTGTGCCTATAAGTAACACCACCAATATTTAACAACGTTGTGTTATTACTACTATTAATTAAAATAAACAGAAATCTGTTTTTCAGAAATGTAAGTTTTCAGGACCTTTGAAAAATGACCTGTTTTAAGAGACACTGTCTGCTGTTGTTTTAAAAAACCATACGGGCAACAAATCAAAGCAGCGTGTTATGGATTTCAGAGTTTCTAATTGGCAGCAAATCTTGAAGTGTCTTAATTTTTTCCTCACCAGAAAGCTTATTCTTTTTACTACATTTGACTCGGTGGTGGCATCAGACATCTTTTATGATGTTGTCTGTTGGAGCATCTGAGGTGCAAAAAGGAGCGTTACCATAGATTCTTGATTTTTCCTTCCAGCAGCTGTTGTTTCTTCCTTTGTTGTGATAAATTTGTCCTTGCTGTACACTTGAATTTCCCCAATGTTTGACAAATCTATTCTAAGAAAGGCACATCATTATTATAAGAATTTTTTTCACATGTTTTTTTTTTAATTTATTTATTGAAGGACTTGTACAAACAACAAGGCAGCAATACAAATAAGTATTCAAATACAGATAAGAAATTAGAGGCATGGGTGCAAAACCACAAGGAAAATAATGAAAACAACAAATAAAAAACTAAAAACACGCTTTCGGGGCACAAAACTAAATTATGTTCTACAACAATGTTGAGAAACTTCTAGGCTTTAAGACTCACTATTACTTTAAGGACTTTTACATAGCATAGAAACACACTGAAGAAAAACACAAAACATAGGCGACATTTTCTTCGGTGGTAATGCTTACCTAAGGTTTTTTTCGCCAATCGCCAGTAAAAATAAAGAAGAAGACCTTTTCCAGCATTTTTATAATGAGATAGAAGTTATTTTCTTATCGCAGCGAGAAAAGCGCACCATCAACTTGGCGGGTGAAGCATCTTGACTGAGTTCACCATCTTCGTTGGAGTTTGTGACGTTTCAGGAAGTGCAGAAGGAAGGAATAAACTGAATAACCGGCTGTGCTGCACAGCGAAGGAATGCTCGCTATGTCAATGCTGTACTTTTCTTTTTTTTGCAGTCAATTTTTAATATTATTTCACTGAGTTTTAAAAACCTAGGTTTATCATCTTAATTATGTAAATGCCGTAGCTCTGACTGACCTCTTGCTAGCATCAACACGACAACAAATCACCCCGCTAATCAGATCCTCGCTGATTTCCAATGTTGTAACACAACCTTCCGGTTTATCGTATCGATGTCGTGGCAGTAGGTTCCATTGTTTGTACATCCTGTGCGAAAGAGCAACCACAACACGGATGTTACTCCTCGCGCACACTCCGAGGCATCATCATCATCATCATCATCATCTGTCAATCCCTAGGAGCTCTGCCAGCCGGCTGGCTTCACTTTAGAACCGCAGCTGAACATGGAGGATGAGGTGTTCCAGCATGCTGTGTCCGTGTTCAGCTCGCTGGTGTCGTGGGTCGCCGCGGGTGCCATCATGTTCGGCGGTGTGGTGCCGTACATCCCGCAGTACAGAGACATCCACCGGAGCCAGAACGCGGAGGGCTTCTCCACCTACGTGTGCCTGGTGCTGCTGGTGGCCAACATTCTGAGAATCCTGTTCAGGTACGGCTGAGTCCTCCTCAGATCTCTGGGCATGTTTTGTGCCTGTTGAACCTTTTTTACTCTCAGAACTTCAGTATCAAATAGAAGGGATTTTATTATTATTATTTTTTTTATAAATTCGTTTCCATTTGTGTTTTTCTATTTTCTAAAAACAAAGTTTTAATGTTTTTTATTTTTCAATTATTTAAATTCATGCATTTAAGTTTAGCCCGAAATCTGAAAAGTGTGGTGTGCATTTATGTTTATCCCAAAATCTTAAAAGTGTGTCGTGCATTTATGTTTTCCCCAAAATCTGAAGTGTGGTGTTTATTTACATATCAGCCCAAAATCTGAAAAGTGTGGTCTGCATTAATGCTTAATTCGAAATCTGAAAAGTGTGGAATGCTTTTATGTTTAGTCCAAAATCTGAAAAGAGCAGACAGAACACCAGGCGTCCCCTACAAGGGGAACGGTTTAGATTAAAGCATACACGTACGTGTACTAGAATGGCCCAGTCAAAGTCTAGACCTAAATCTAGTTGATCATACAGTACCCTAAAACAATACACAGAAATCCGGGGGTGTAATGTGGCGAAATGTAAGAGACAAATTTAGGTCACTGTATGCTTCATCTTCTCTTCTCCATTTTTCCTTTCCAGATTCGGCCGATATTACGAGATGCCGCTGCTGTGGCAGAGCATCATCATGATCTGCACCATGCTGGTCATGCTCAACCTGTGCACCAACGTCCGCATGGCTGCCGAACTCGGCACCAAGAGGCGCTCCTTCTTAGGTCAGAGGCATTTAGATAACTCAAATACTGTGTGTGTGTGTGTGTGTGTGTGTGTGTGTGTGTGTGTGTGTGTGTGTGTGTGTGTGTGTGTGTGTGAGAGAGAGAGAGAGAGAAACTGGAACCCAAAGAGAAGAAGAAAACAAATAGAAAACAGAACTTCATATTTTGCTCCGTTTCAACCACAAACTTGTGTTGAATTTTTTCTAACAATAATCCCTAAATTCCCTTCATCAGTGATCAACTTCACTATTTCTGGTCAAGAAAAGCGTCACCACACTGCACTGTGATGCTGTCACCACCATGGTTCGCCTTGGGTGAAGTTTTCAGGCCGATGTTCGGTGTTGGGTTTCCACCATACGTACCATAATTTTGACCATTTTAGGGATTAAAAAACGTTAACCTTTCTTCGTTGTGTTTGCTATCCCTCGCTGGCTAACTGCTAGCAACACCTCACATGGCTTTCTTCTTCACACTCTACCATTAAGGCCGTAGAAACGTTCCCTTAAAAATATGTGGTTTTAAGGCAACAAAATGTGGAAAAGTTCAAAGAGAATTAAAAACTTTTGCTAGACATCCTGAAGTAAGAAATGACTTGGTGACAAAATAACTATAGTTGCTCCGTCTTTGTCCTTGTAATTAAAGATAAAAGGCTATAAATCTCCCAGTTGTAACAGGAGATCCTAGGAGCCGCCTTGGGTTTGATAAGGCCTGCCGCTTATTTACATTCAGCCTCTCATGTGATTATGTGTCTTATAGTAACTTTACCTTACTTTTAACTTGCCTTCAAAGGGCCTTTGGGTGACACACAACACTTAAAGGTTTTGGACGTACACCATTAGAAAATCCTTAAAGTGACGGCGTTATTCTGCTCTTCTAGAACCACAAACACTTCAGATCAGTTATAAATGGGCAGCTTATCAGAACAGCTTCACAGCGATATGCATTGCATCTGGAAATGATTTAAAATTGCAGGATGAAAGAGTATTACAGCTGAATGCCATGATGAAGGCATTTTTAACGGTCTTGCTCATAGTGTGATAAAAAGGTAACATTTCTGAGCCTTTTTGTTGCTACAGAAGTTCAGATAAACAGTTTATGACTGCAGCTAACCGTGTATTTTACACATCTGACAGCCTTATTGGTTTTTGCTGAGAAACTTCTAGTTTTTTCTTATTGATTCCTCCAACTTCATAGTGTGTTCCAGTTGGTTTCTTCAAGTTGGGTCCATTACATCAACATACAAATGGTGCCCTCTACTCAGTGTGGGTCAGATGAACCTGAAATACCATACGTAATAACAAAAATCCTAGCTTTTCTATGTTCAGATAAATATATTTTCACAAATGGCCAGTGCATAAAATGAAAAATATTTTATTTCTTGAAGACTTTCCTTATGGTCCAGACCATCAAACTGCCAAAGCACTTGCCTCCATGCAGATGGTCACGCTTGCTCAATAAATCAAGTGTTATAATTAGTAGCACCTAGTTGGCAACTGAAGTCACCCTGGAGGAATGGGAATTTTCTTTTTTACCTGTAATCCTTTAGTTTTAGTTTTCTACAGACACAGATCTTTGTTTGTTCTTCACGAGTGTGTGTTCCAGTTGATTTCTCCAATGTCTGGTCCTCTCCTATGGGCACCTAGCCGTGTGGCTGGACTCGGCTCAGCTCTACTCTACATAGTTTGGCCGGTTTTCCATTACAGTTGAGTAAAGGCTCCAGTGGGTGTCGTCGTCCTTTAGTCGGCGGCAAAAAGTAGCTCAGCGTGGTCCATACGCAACAAAAACACGATAAAACAACGCCGGAAGCTACGTCGAACCTTCTGCTCAGTCTGAGAGTTTTTGTCAGACTTGGTCGCTTTTGGAAGTTGACAGATTATTGAATCGTTTACAACATTTCTAAAATATGTTTAGTGTTTAGGTTCATTTCTGAACCTGAAGGCCCCAGACCTGATCTAGACTGATTCAATGATTACTTTGTATAATTGGAAAAAGAAATTGGACATAAATTAGGAATTCTAATCTTCACCCTGTGTGGACAAAGAGTTCACATGGTCACATACTTGGAGAACCAGTTCAGAACAAATGTTGCAGGCATTGAATGGCTTCTGTCTTTCTTAAATCCTCTAAAGGCAACAAGGGTGTCCTTTACTTTCGCTCTGCTTTTCTGTTGGTCCTGCATCTTTGCTTTAAAAGTAGTAAAAATGTGTGTTTGACAGCTTTATACTTGTAAGGTTGTGTTTAAATAGTTTTAGAATGTGGAAAAGACATGATTATTTTATTACGTTCTGAAACACAAAATACAAAAATGTAAGTAAGGCGTACTTTTTTTCTCTTCTTTTTTTTTACATGTGAGTTTCTGATTTAAAGGAAAATTATTTTTGCCTTTTTTTTTTAAACACCTAATCACTACAATTAATGCTACTTGCTTTCTTTTTTTTCCAGGAAGTTACAGTTAACAAAAAACACTGATAAAATCTCAAGTCAAATTTGCGTAGCAGACCGACTGCATTGAGTTCATAGCACTGACATAATGTCTTAAAAACAAAAAGTCACATAAGCAGGAAAGGCTGGCCCGATTGGTTAGGCTGCAAATAATAACGGGCTGTCGCGATTTCATTTTAATGAAACAAAACGAAACCAAATACTTTTTAATGTTTTTTTTTTGTGTGTGTGAAATTTAGTGTCAAGGCCCAAAATTGCTTCAACATCGTATCCGGATCGGACTCCCCTCGCTAATGGCTGAAACGTAGTCGAGCAGCCGGGAGCTCCGCTTTTCATCTGTTAGTGTTGATGAGAAGGCACACAGAAAACCAAGCTGTTTCTTCTTGTCCCTCTCTTTCCGTTTTGCCCGTAGCGACAGACAGTAAGGACGAGGAGGTCAGAATCCCTAAGAGGCTCTTTCTGGGTACGTACCTTGAAACGTCCGTTGTAGTTCATCCATCCCCGCTCTGTCTCCAGCCCCCCACTCCTCCACCTCCATGTTTCTCATGCATGACGCCAACCCAGCTAACACTCACTGCTCCCCTTCCCCTCAACTAACAGCAACTCTCTCACCTGCTTGGAGTTGCATCTGTTTCCTACAACGGCGTATTATGGCCATTGTAGATGGAAAAAAAAAAAAAAAAGAATAAATTTTCGCCAAAATTCACAAATTTTGAGGTTAACCTCTGACGTTTTCCAGAAAAGACGTTAAAAAAAAAAAACTCAGAGATTTTCAGATTAATCTCACAAATGTTCTAGGAAAAAAACTTAGAACATTTTTGACTTTTTGGGAACTTTCAGAGTTTCAAAAGTTGAAAATTTGTGACTGTTCAAACATAGAAAGTTCCAAGTTTTTTTTTGTTGAAAACTTGGGAGATTTCTTGCTGGAAATTTACTCTTTACTTTTGTTTTTCTTCCTATCTACATCGGCCCTAACATGCTGTTATAGTTTTGAACGGTGGAAGTTTCTTGCACATGTCCACCACAGCTGCTGCGTCACTGCATGTTAGTGTGTACGCCTTCGTTGCAGTGAAGTTATTCTTGAACAAGCTGCGTGGGATTTGCATGTTCTGTTCATGCCAGTATTTCACATGGATTCACAATAGAATTTGATGCAGAAACGCAAAAGTAAACGGTAGACTTCGCTGCATGTTTATTTTGTCATGATCCACTCTGTGAATGTGACATACGTTCTTTCTAAAAACTGTTGTGTTTTTTTTTTGTAAGCTTAACTTCTGACATGCTTTGAACTACACAAAGTTTCAGCGTAAGGAGTCTGTGGGACGGGATTCAAAACATTTACCCTGCCCTGAAAGAAATGCATCTATAGATCTATGAGATTACAGGTTGATTTTGTGAATAAAGTACAGATACGTCTCTACAGTGGCTTAGGACATATTTGTACCTCTACCTTTTTCCACATTAAGTTTTTTACAATTGGCAGAAATTGACAATTTGTTTCATTCTAATGCATAATTGTGAGTTTATTGCAAATTTTCCACAAAAATGGTCAAAAACATTGGGGTTAAGTGACCGCTACCTCCCAGCATGTAGATTTAGTAATCGGTCAATCCAAAAAAATATAAAAATCAACAGGTCGGCTTTACGCAGAAACAGCTGAGCTTTTACAAACAACGAAGCGTATACTAACGGAATGCTGTTATTGAATATTTTCTTATTATACTTAGTTTATTTGTGACTTCTACTATACTTCTGATATTGTACAAAAGTTAGGTGGTGAAATACAAAGATTGCAGGATGTGCCCATTTTTAAGATCAGGTTAATCAATAGAATAATCAACTATCAAAATAATAGGTCAATAATAGTTGTAGCCCTGTTATTAACCTAATTGCCATCACTACTGGGAAAGCAAAGTCTGATCATGCAGAATATTACATCCCCAAAAACACATAAAATTCATAAAACTGATCTCTAAGGAAGGAATAGTTTAAGATTTCGTGTGTTTGGCTTCGTGTGTTTGGCTGTGACTCTCCAACTTTTGATCTGCTGTATAGCAATTTCTTCTTTGTTTTTTATTTATTTATTTATTTAGGAAGATTAAGCATTTTAAAAGATGAGACTGTTGTGCAGCTTCTGAGCTGTGCTCCCAGATATGAACACTAGATGGCGGTAGGAAACAGTAGATCCCATACCCAGAAAAGTCCCAGCGCTCGGTGAACCCTGCTGTAAAAACAAGCAGATTTGTTGTCAGATGTTTTATACTTATTCAATTGGATATATATATATATATATATATATATATATATATATATATATATATATATATATATATATATATATGTATATGTGTGTATATATATATTTGTTTGTTTGTTTTGTTTTTGTTTAATGTGAATCAGAAATGACAGGTCAGTTTTTTCATCTCTGCTGTAATTCACTGCTTTCAGGGCCCTGGTGTTGTCCTGCTTGCTTAGTCTGCCTTCACATCAGGCGTAGCGTCGCTTGGCCGGTGGTTTCAGCCATCGATTAGCTCGCTCTGCCGAATATCGGTAGACCTGCTGGACATCGTGTACTTGGAGTACAGCGTTGCGCCTGTCCATTGATCTATTCTCACGCAGAGAAATCAAGCTTTAGAGACCAAGAATTGATGGCATAAAGTTCAAAAGGAAGGTCTGCGCTCGTACGTCTTCTAAACGAGCCAGCTCTGGTTTCCCGCAGTCTTGTTGATGATGTTGCCATCTTTGATCTCCAGACCTCACTTGTTTGTTCTCACAACAGTGTCATTGTCACACCAGGCTGCTCCATCTAACAGCTGGACATTACTTTGAGAGAAAAACACAATCACTAACAATTTGACTTCTTTAGACGGCCAAAAAAAAAAACAAAAAAACAAAAACTTTTAAGAGATACGACTTCCTCAAGAGAGCCAGCGGTATTTCAGTTTTTAATCAAACGATTCGCAATTCTGCTGCTGCGGTGTCGGACGAGAGGAAATGGTCCGACAACGGCTCGGTTCGGTTGGATTTATGTGGAAAACCGTCTGCCGCAATCCTTTATAAGGAGATTAAACGATCTGATCGTCCAGCGGTGTCGGAAACGGCAGCGTTGGTGATCAGTCACGTGCAGGTAAAGGGATTTGGGGGGGAATAGATGAGATGAAATATCTCTTTGGGGAAAAAAAGTTATAAAATTGTCACAGGCAAACTCTCCAATTGTTTGAGTGGTGAAAAGTTAGGACCTTAAGGCAAAAAGTGATTGGATTTTTTTTTTTTTTTTTTTTTTTTTCAGGATCTCCAGCTGTATAAAAAATGAATTAGTGTCAGCAAGCAAACCATAAAGCAAGGCGGCACTGTGGAAACTATAGTGGCTCTGCATTGTTTGCCCATACTGTCCCACTGAGCTGCCACTCAAATATTTCTAAACCTCTTTCTTATTGGGGGGTTTCTGAGGTTTTTGTCACTACAAATCCGTCTGAAGAGAAACTATATTTCATTAAGTCACCTCAAATGGTGAAACTCATATTTAGATTCATTATATGCTACACAGACTCATACTTTGGTTGTTTATATCCATTATTGTTAATAAAAATCCAAACTTCAAATTAAACTTAAATTCAAAAATTCTGTATTTATCCCAAGAGGAAATTAAATTAAATATTCTACTCATCCAAAATTGGGTCGTGGGTCTGACTCTGGCCGAACTACACGAACAAGTCTTATTTTGGGGCTGCTTGTCTCTGGGATCTCATTTTTTCGGCCATGAAATGAAATCACATTTAAATGGCGTTCAAAGTGTGGTTTGCTGCTGGATTGTAGCCACAGTCGATTTTTAGTTAAATATTTTTTGTTGCGATGCAGCTGCGCCTTTAAGCTGGTTTTATAGTTGACGCGTTGAAACGGGCGCAAGAGAGCGCGTGCCAAACGTGACGTCATCGCCCGGGCGTGTTGGCCTCGGATGGTGTTCTTGCAGAGCAGGTTCACCTGCACTGCCATTTATATAAGCCCTCTACTAGTCTATTGCTAACCTTGATCAAAACTTAATTCACGCTGTACCTCTACACTCTAACTAGTAGAGCACAGTGGACTTTCATTTAAAAAAAAGGTGAGGATTGGGAATAGGTCCATAAATGACCTCCCTTTATTGGGAAACACTGTGAAAGTGTTTGTAGTTTACACAAGTACACACACACACACACACACACAAATTAGAGCAAAAATAGTCCGCGCTGTGTTTCTGTCAACATAGACTCACCTGGAACAATGTACTATAACTTTAAGACATGACATGCCAGCTGAGGCATGTAGAGTCTACAATGTATCTCAGGTTTTGGTCTGATCTTTTCCAATTGCCAGTGTGTTAACACACACCTGTGATGAAGTCTCAGAAGTAGACATAGTCACATTTGCTGAATATTTTTCTTTCACACTCTGGATTTGGTGTTTTTGCTTTACCATTTACCTTTTTTTTTTTTTGTTTGGTCTGCCATTGAACCTTTCCTGATTGTGTCCTCACAAGTATGACATAAACCTTCACCGAATCCTATCGAATAAAGATGTAAAGACGCAGCTCTAAGATTTTTACATAGATTCACCACAAAAAGCATCAACCTAATGACATCACAACAGCGCAGGACATGGGGAGACTTTCATTACCTTTAGTCTGGGGAAAAAAATGTCTGGGCTCATTTTTCCCCCACGTGGTTCTGCTACAGCCACACCAGCCTTAGTTGCTGAGAATAGGTCACCTCTCCCTATAGGTGTAGTTATTCTCTCATTAAAGGGCTGGTGGGGATCTTACTCTGCCACAGAGCTGAGGATTATAATACATCAGAGTTGCACTTATTTGAGCTGTTCCAACAGTCTCTCATAATAATCGTCTGGCTCTTACGTTTCCTCTTGAGTGACGGGAAGCTATTATTTCAACCCACCAGAGGCTTTCTGAGAACCGCTCAGAAACGAGTAACTGAAATCCCGAACTTGGACCTAGCTGACACAACTCTCACAGCCGCGTGGGACTTTAAACCCCGGAAGCTGACCAACCGCAGGGAGGCGATTCACTGTTCCACTTCGTTGCCTTCGGTACGGTAACGGCAGCCATAGATACCGTTACCGTGCAGCGCGAGGACAAAAGAGGAGTGTCGATCTGGACACCCCGGTGCACAGCAAGAGAGGGTTTTACAGCGAGGTGAACCACTGTGATAAACATCACGCAGTCAGTGAGAAATATTGACGCACTGTTTTAGTCAAAAAGCTTTAGTTTAGCTTGTGCCCAGTTCCCAAAACTGATATGTTGCCGTATAGCCCAAGGATTTCCAATGTCGTCTTCTTTTTTTTTCCAGTAGTGTTTTTTAGAATTGTCAGATAAAGTTGCGGCATGAAAGAAAAACATTCTATTTAGCAGCTATGCTCTTTTTATTAGTTATATGTGGGGGAGTACAAAGGAAAGCCCTACAGATAAAACGTTTGTGTTCTGCAATTAGTTCTCACATAAAGAGAAGCTAGAAATATAATTAAAAAGTTGAGCGAATGATTTCCCAAAAAACTCTGGTGAAGGTAATTGGAAAACTTCTCGATGTGTTCTGTTTAGGTGATGATACACAGTACTGAGTTCATTTCAACAAGATGGGACAAGATTTTACAAATTACAAACCGTCTTTTACAAAAATCTGTATTCAGTATAAAATATTCTAGTCCATATTTTTTGGGTGTCTTTGGTGTCTAGTTCTTAGATTGTCCTAGTGCCAAAACAGTATTCTCCCTTTTTGTGTTTTCACAAATGGAATTAAAGTTTCATAAATTTCATAAAGATGTGTTCTGGGTTTGTACAACAATCCAGTTCAGGTTTTACCTGCTAATTTAGCTATCTTAGCACTGTTGGCAGCTTCTCTAAATTGTTCGTATCTTGTCTTGTGTGTCTGGTTGCGAAAAATGCAATCTGTCTTGTTGGGGAAACAAAAACTGTTTTGATGCACCTTCTGTTGTACCTAGCTGACTTGCTAACATTGCCAATTAGTTAAGTTAGTTAAAAGTTAGCAAAGCCAATTGAAGTCAGTGTTTTGACACTTTCTGGCTAAGTAAATATAATACTACACATTCCAAGTATGTGGCTGAATATCGCATGGCATACCTCTGCTACTTTTTAGCAGAGTTGCTAGCTTTAACTCACCAATTTATTTTTAATACATCAAGCTAGTTTTATGGCTAGTTTGTTGGTGATGTATAAGATGTTTTTTTTTTACAGTATTACTCAATTCTTCCGCAACTTCTGCAAGCTTACTTGCCAAGAGGCTAGCAAAGCAAAACAATACAAACATCTCAGTGGGGTTTTTTCACCACTGCAGCTATAAAGTCAATTAGGTGCCACAGTATGATCTGACTTGAAGGTCCTAGATGATGTATTATCTTTTGTCAGTAGGATTTTTCAGAATGCCTTTAGCACCCAGATTGGCTCTAAACACAACTCGATGATGGCCCCCCACTGTGCTGGACTGTTATCAGGCTGCACCAGCATAGTGATAAGCTGGCTTACGCTGCCGTTCTCTGGCTCTGCCGCAGACATGGCTCCACGACCACGTCAAGCATCTGTACCTGCAGGATAAACAGCGGTTAGCATACTTTACACAGCCCACAGAGGATTTTTGACGGCGTTTCAAACAGTTACTGTCCCCAGTTGCCCCTCGTTCAACTGCCTGTTGTTCTCTGTGTTTGCCTTATGTTGCATATTTCATTTGCTTATAAGATTTTGCTTTGTGAATAGCATATGGCAGCTTGACAGAAGGATGTGACCTGGTTTGGATGGCTCCTTGAGATTCATTCGATTAAATTTGTGGGATTTGTTTAGCCTGTCTTTCATAGAGGAACAATAGGATTGGAAGGCCACTTTAGCTTCTGCACATGCACGGCTGCCATGCGTATTCATTTAGAAATGCCACCTAAATGTCAAAATAACTCAGCAATAATTCTTGAGAGAAAAAAAGATTTCACTCCTCATGTCCTCAAGTGTTATAAATAATTGTTAGGTGGGGTTTATTTGATTTTATTAGGTTTTGATTGATAGGTTTATTCCGTCGAAGCGTTTTATTTTAGTGGATACGCTAAGACAAACAGCAGCTGCTGTTCTGTTGTTTTCATTGTGTTTTTATTGGCTGGATGCCCCTGGAGATTTGTACAGTGAGCCTGTATGGCACACTTTCTGCAGAGGTTCTTTTTACTGGATAAGATAAACTTCATTTAAACTTTTATTAGGCGCTTCTTCTCTATTATGTTTGTGGCCTAAACAAATTCTTTAAAATACATTCGGTGCAGCAGTGCTCTTTTGTTTACAGCCATCACTTCATTTTTAGCCTTAACCTTATTGACTCTCGGTAACGTAAAGCCAGCCTTTACAGTCTTCCAGCATAAGCCGCTTCCGCTTTCATGTGAAGACAACGCACACAAGAAACAATGAGTCAGATAAGAGACAATGTGCTCCCACAAATGTTTTTACAACATTTCATCTTTCTTAAAACCATTGTAAAACAAACATTGCAGTCCCAAAAGAACATTAAAGGGAACAACAAAGATTTGCGGCGGTGACATATTGTTTGTGGGGTGAGGGTGGTCTGAGTATAAAAAGAGGTTTGTGGGAGTTGTGTGAAAATTCTCATCTCGGTTGTGAATATTGGGTAACAACCTAACGGGGAAATTGGAGCATTAATCTGATTAAATGACTTGCTTTTACAACTATTCCTGTGTCAGTGTTAACCTACCACCCTGACAGGTAACACCACACTAATGAGTGAGGCTGACTACTAGTTCAACTGCAATAGTTTACTGCTATATTTCCTTAAAACCAAGGTACACTTGTCAAAATATTTGGAGCACATACCTACAATTAATTAATCTCACATTTTGCAACATTAACGGAATAATGTCTTTTCTAGTGTGACGTCTAGTGGCTTCATTCGAGATAGCAGTTGTCTTAATTAAAAAAATAAAGTCGCCATGTTGTGACAGTAAAGTATGCAATAGATAGATTAGGACCTTCCACAATGGCTCTTAATAACTTTGGCTGATTCTAAGATGTTAAAATAAACAACAACTACTGGTACTTTCAATTATACACATAAAAAAAGTGCAGGTTTTAGCAGTTTTACAGTTTTTGCTTTGAATAATTTAATTGAATTTCCACGACAGAATGACACTACAAGTACCAATAACATTTTGAAAAAAACTGTCCTTTTCTTTTGCCAATATCAACATCCCATGTAAGAATTATATCCATCTGGTTTTGCTAACATCTTTTGTTTTTCTGTGTATTAAAACTTTAAAATAGAAATAAAATGGTGATTCTTTAGAAATAACACATTTCCTATAGTAGATGTATATAACAAATAAAAAAATGTGTCTTTTGTCTGAATGAGTTTTATTTATCTGGAATGGAGGCAAATATGGTTCTTCAAATTGTAAAGATTGCAGATGCCTGGACAAAAACAACCAATCAGAGCCCAGATGAGCATCTTAGTGATGTTCTTCAACCTTATGTCTGCTGCTCAATGTACTAATGGTGGGGAATAAAAAAAACATTTATCCAACGTTTTCAGTGGTTATGCTAACTAGCGTTAGCACTGGTGACTGGCTATGTTGTGGTGAACTAGCTGCAGCTTAACAAAGAGCAAGTGGGAGAGGGTGAGTGATTGACGGCGCTAAAACCCTCCTCCTCCATCTGATTGGTTGTTTCTGACTGAATGTTGTATTTCTGCAGTTAGCACTGGTAGAAGGCAAAGGAGCTTGATTTTTATTTTTGTTTTTTTTTTCACAGATTATACTCTCAGGACATAATTTTAACAGATATGTAAAAACATTTGTTTAAATAAAAGTTAAATTCTGCAGCTTTAATAAGGCAATAAAACCATAATAGCTAATTGGTCAAAGAGTTTTAACCTTCACCTTGCTTAACACACCATCAATATCAAGTTTATCTTTTTTTTTTCTTTTGATCCTCCCTCTTGATTTTCTGACTGTCTGTGTGCGCATAGACTTTGACTGGATCTACTTCTGGTCCTGGAGTCGCTTCGTGGACTACCTTCAGTGCGTGCTGGCCTTCACGCTGGTGGCGGCCTACATCACTTACCTCCTCCTGGACTCGGTGCTGTTCGTGGAGACCCTCGGCTTCCTGGCGGTGTTCACCGAGGCAATGCTGGGAACGCCACAGCTCTACTGCAACTACCAGAACAAATCCACAGAAGGCATGAGGTAGGGACTCAAAAAAAAAAAATCAATACACAGCTCAGTTTTGAAACGTAGAATAGGAAATAAAAGCTTTGTGTCGTGGAGAAAAATGGAAAGCATTTCCAAGTCACGTGGCTTATTACATTTTTACAATGCTTTCTTAGACTAAACTAAACTAAATGTAAATCCTTTTTCCCTTTTATCTGTTATACTTTTTTTTATAATGAGCTGAAACTGTGGGTTTCAGTATAAAAAGAAAATATCCTGGAAGAAGAAAAATAGCGTATTGTGAGGGATAGCCGTCTTCCTGTGGCGATACAAAGAGTTCATTCACAGTTAAGGGAAACACAAACATTTCCTGGTGAATAAATTTGGATCCGGGTTTGAGGCGTCTCAGATTGTCGGACTCTGAGTTCTTCTTCCTATTTGAAAGATTTACTTCATCAAAATCCCAAAACCTCACACGGGGAAGTCAAAGCACCAAAAGTGAACAGTGAGGTTCAAACCTTTCATTTTTCTTCCTAGGATTTGGCAGATATTTGTTGTTGTGTGAACTAAATCCTCCTCAGCATTGCTTCTAACCAGTTTTTTGCTAATCCGTGGAGAGATGGAAGTATGGACGAAGAGATGCTTCTTTTTTCTGCTGGAGGTGTTCTGCTGATCCACAGTTCTTTTTAAAGCATCCCTAAGGTGGTTATTAGATTTCAGTGAGGCAATATGCAGGCAGCTTTTACTCCTCTTCTTTGGGAAAAAAATAAAATAAAATTTTTCAAACTTGTAGGATAGGAATTTTTATGATCAGACAAACTTGTTTATACAAGCGCTTTAACGTCTTTCTCAATTCTTTAATTCTCAATTCAAGCTTTGTGACAGAATTATCAAAACAGGCAAAAAATAAACTTAAATTATAAAAAGAAAAACGACAATTTGTTACCTCTTCAACAATAAACCAAATATGTAATGCTTTAATTTAACAAATGCAAATATTATTTACACCTGTTTTTTGAGGTGCTTTTGACATCTCAAAAAACAAACACACCGCTGACTTCACCACTGCTTCTGTACTTCGGTTAAAAACTCCATAATTCATCACGATCAGAGGTAAGACCAACCTCTTACACATCAAGCCACATCACGCATACGAATATGCTTGGATATGCATGATGTGGCTTCAAAATGAGCTGAGGATCAAAAATAGCACCAAGACGTGTGATTAGTAGACAGAGGAATGCATACATTTTTGCTGCTTCCATGCCTTTATCTCCTGTAAACTGTAACAGATGAGAATGATGAGGTCTCAGATACATTGCTACCCCAACAGACGAGTATCATCAACCCATCAATGAAGTTAGGTCCCATAGCTGCTTGCAAAGGTGCCACATATAAATGAAAAAGGAGTACCAGAACTGATCCTTGGGGCACTTCGTAGGAGACAAAATGGGTCAGTGATCTGGCATGTCCAATGGAGACAAGTTCACATATGTTCATCAGGTATGACTGGAACCAAATAGGGAAGTGACACTTTTGAATTATATTTTGGAGAAGGTAAAATTTTCTCCAACTTACTTGTTTTGCCCTATTAAACTGTGCCAAATTGCAACTAATCATTTTTTGCTTTTAACTACAAATAACCCCATTGCCTTCAAAAAACACATGGTATTAAGTATTTTTCTTAGTATCAAGTTAGAATTTCTAGCTTTGTGACAACCCTGGTAGAAAATAATTTACGATGATCGCAGGTCTTGATTTCTTGACAGGCACGGGGCGGAAGACTATTTGACTGTCATTGGGTCTTTCTTCTAATATTCAGAGTTGCAGGCCAATCTGAGGCAAAACTAAACAACATCAGCTCCGTCTGTGATTACTGATGAAGTCATCCTGCTGATGAGAAAATGTTTTATTTATGAGTACAGCTTCCAGTCCCGGCAGCTCTTTGGGGTTTTGTGCTGTCACTCCCACTGAGCAGTGCCTTGCTAATGAGTATATTGCCTTTCAATTGATCATTAACACTGACGTCTGTTTTTGAGCTTAGTGGAGCCCGGTGATCTAGAAGTAAGACAGGGAACCCTTACGGTTTGGCAGGTTTGTGTAAATTGCACCTGTTAATGGAATTCCCCAAGACTAATGCCTCATTTAGAAATAACATATCAAGTTTCAAGCTGTAATTAGCTGCTTTGATGTACCGTTGATTTTATTTATTATTTTTAAAAGCATGTGGGTATATTTGTACAATCTGCAGTAATAACCCCTGGAGACGTTTGGAACTTTGAATGTAGCGCACTTTCAAATCATCGGTGAAAACTCATCATCATTATCGGATTCAAAGACTGTTATTAAACCCAATCTAATTTAAATGTTGAATTTGTTCAATTGAAATTGACTTGATCAAAGAGACGATGTTTGAACTTGACTATGAGCTCACGGCCCTCATGAAAAGCTTTTTTTTAAATAATATTTTTGCGCTACATGAATGCCTCGCGCCCTTTTCCCGCCTCTCTGCTGGTTGGCTTTCAGGATCAGACGGATTACTGGGCTCCTGCCGGGCTGCCTGTCCACTTAACGGGCCGCGGCGGCTCCCATGCTGGGCCTGTCCAACCTCTCTCTGTCCTCAGCCTTATTTTTCGTGTTCGTCTTGCATCTACGACGCCCAGCAAAGCCCTCTGAAATCTGCTCATCCTTGGTTTTTTGAACTCTGAAAACTGTAGCTGTTTATATACAATCTGAAATGAAACTATTCGTCTCTTGGCTCATTTATGGCTCACAGTACAGCTGCAGACCTAGATCTGGGTGCCGGTGGCATCATAATAGTGTTCTAAAAACAAAGGCTCTGCAACTCACCCTGAGAAACTGAAAACTATTCCTGCAGACATGAATTCATCCGATCATGTAAGTAATCCTGGCGTTGTGTTCTTTCCATCGGTATCTTCAGCTTTTCTTTTGAGTGAAAATGGGGGACTAATGTAGGTTTAACCTTTTTGCCTTTTTTGGTTTGTTGTTTTGCTTGTATTTCTTTCTAATTCATGTAAACTGCCTTGTTGTTGAAAATGTGTCGCATAAATAAAATTACCTTACCTACCTTACCTTTGAACGATTTGCAAATAGAGACTATTTAAAAATTTTAAGTGAGAGATTTTCACTACATGCGTCTCCGTTACAAATGTGTTGATGTTCTGCTAATTTAAAAAAAACTACACACTTACACACACACACACACACACACACACAATTTTACAATTACAGTAAATAAGAAATACAGTTAAAATCATGTCGATAAGTCGTTAAGAAACATTCCACACCATGATTCACCTACCACTTCCTGTCGTTTTCGTCTTTGTTGCCGGTAGTAACATCTGGTTGTTGATCACTTGAGTCGTGTGATTGCTCTGAAAATCTAAGTGCATGCAGCATTTTTCTTCTCATATTTTCTTAGTTACAAAATTGACTTTGTAATGTAATTTTTTTTTTTTTAAATAAACGCATCACAATTTACTATTTCAAAAAATTGTTAAGCCTTCCAGCCATGAAAAGCCCATCTTAAAAAAAAACATCAATGAGATGATCCAAATCTCACACAAAAGCCTCAAACATTACTTAGGTTAATTAAAAGACCTTTTTTATATCGAACAAATGGTTGAAATGAAAGGAATCAAACAAAACAAATAATCTCTGGTACATTGTATTACTTTAAAACCATTGTTGTGTTGAAAGGGTAAACATAAAATCATTTGTACAATTCATCATTTCAACTGTTTATGTGAAAGTTATATTGATTTGAGAAGTCTTTTAAGTTTTATTCTTTTTAAAAGAAGGATTTAGTAATGGGAAAATAAATATGTAGAAAGTTTCTGAATTATGTTGTCTGAACACTGAACACTGAATCCAGGAAACTTTGTGAGCCAAAAGAAAAAAATGTTAGCAATTCATTCTGATTTTATGAGGTGAATAATTTTAATGATTTGTTCAGAAAGGAGGAGGAAGTCAGGAGAAACATGAATGGAGAACTAAAAGACTGACATTATCAAAGTATGTAAAAACGGTGTGTTGTCGTCCTTCAATTAGCCGGAGGGGTGCCTGACTATTTGGGACAAAAATTGGCATTCAAAAATCAAGACTGTTGTTCAGAAAGAGCAGGAGATTCTTAAAGAGACAGCGGCCCAAATCAAAGGCGTTAAATTATGAAGTGAAATTTCTTTTTGGTCACATTTTATATACATACAACATTTTTAAAAATGCTTAATACGTATGTCAGCATCCATATATGACAGTAGCTTTAAGTTTTAAAGAGACTTCAAGGTTTCCCCCAGAAAACCTGCTAAGCCTGATGGTTGGGTGCTAGGGCAGTCATTCATTCACCGTGGTTTTGATTCAAAAAATGTTTAAGATTGACAGGAAATTTTTAAGTATCACTTGACAATGATGCATTATTGAAAGATTGGAAGATTAATAACTGAACATATAAAGTCTTAAAAAATGGAAACATTTTAAAAAGACTTAATTAAGCAAGACTTAGCCTGGTGGGGGCACAAGTCAAGCCTGGTGGCCCGCCAGGCTTATAACACACTGGGTGCTTATAACACACTGGGGGAATCGCTGGACTTAAACTTTTTCAATCAGAAAACTTCCTTTGGAAATTACTTGAAAGGCAGGTTGTGATTTATCGGTTTCAAATCTCAAATATTTTTAGTGTTTCTTGTTTTTAAAGTAGGATAATATTTACTCTTTAAGCATTATTATATTTGCATGGGCTTTTATTATTATGTCGTCGTTATGTTCTGCATGGCCCTTTTCAACACGACTTAAAATAATCCTGTGAAAGCCGCCCAGTTAGAGGCCTGAAGTTGAGTGCTTGTTATGCTGTGTTCCCCGCTGTTCTCTCCTTTCAGTCATCAGCTGCTGCAGCCGCACAAGGCGTACTGTAGGACACTGTCATTTCCACTTCTGTTTATTGTTTGTGTCCTCTCCTCCCCGTGCGCGCAACCTGTTGAGTCTGACAGGCTGTTGCTAGGTTACTTTACCTCGCCGCTATGTTCCAGGCGTCTGAGAAAGAATGTGAAAAACCTACAAAGCGAGGATGGTTTTACCTTCATATTACATATTCGTTTTATTATTTAAAGGTTAGAGCATTAGTTGGGCGTTAAGACTAGGCTTGTTTTGCGTTCCAGCTACAATGAAAGTAGATTAGTTCAAAGCAAGAGGTGAATTTCAAAGAAATAATAAGCAGGTTGAGTTTTTGAGCAAAAGTGCAGATGGATTTGTGCAGAAGCAAAGCAGAAATGTGAGGAAAGCAAAAAAAAAAGAAAAAAAAGATGAGATTAAATAATTTTTGTCTTTATTGAGAAAAATGTGCATATGTTGGAAAGCTAATTTTAAATATGTCACAAATTAATGCCAACAAAAACGGATGGACAGTTCTAAAAATAAGATTGGTTTCACATGTAAGTTTTGGACAATCACCCAAAATTAAGAAGATAGGGGCCGGTTTACCTCCTATGACTTAGGAAATTATTCCTAAGTCATAAGATCAGACCGATGTCATGGTTTAATCTGTGAAATAAGAGATTCTTTTGGGTCAACCTGTTGTAATGATGAAGGCTTTTTTAAAGGATCTTTTTAGAACAGTGACACATGAGCAAAAGTCAGATTTGGGAGGTTTGATGTCACTATCCTGGAGAGATTTCACGTGTTCAACATCGTTACAGTGTTTGTATCTATTTGGAAGCTTTTCCACCTTCCTGGTGGCAGGGAATGAAGTCCAGGGAGGACAGAAGTAAGAATGACTTATGCTGGACGTCGGCAGTGTGTACACGCTTCGGTGCTTTGCCATAACACCTTGTCAGACAGCCGACAAGCAGAGCCGTTTTTAATCATGAAATATGAGTTGGTTTCAGGTGGGAGGGTGATGGGTCCTGCTCTGTCCCTGGAGCTCGGCACCGGAGGCATTTGGTATTTATCTGAAATTAATTCACAAGCCACAGGTTCTCTGTTCTTCTCAATGATGCCGGTTGATAACGGCGACTTCTCTGTTAGCGTAATGGATCCTTAGAGGTCTGCAGTAATGCCACTCATGCATTGTGTATGTGGGGACAGCATCAATACTCTGGTAACCCCCAGGGTCGTTACCCCGGTCTTCTTTCATTGTTTGGATGGTACAGTTTGTCTCAGTTCAGCTGAATAAGACTGAGGTAGACTTCAACTACAGTCTGGATCTTTCTACCTGTGCAGTCTGTGCTTAGTGCTATGTGTTTCTAATTTGGTCAAAACTAACCTTTCTTAGCTAAAGCTAACTTTCAACTGATCACAGTTTGACATGCATATAGAATTGAAACATATGTCTTGTTTGCTGAGTTCACTGAATAACCTCAATCCTTCACTACGATAATGATGCAGAACACATCTAAGCAGAATGGTGTTTAGCTAGTTAGCTAATCTCTACATATTTGTTAAAACTGTCACCGCATCATGACAGCATGTTATGAGACAGATAAACATTGATCTCCTCCAGCTCCTCCCTGAGCTGCTATTGAAGTCTGGAGAAATGCATCAACCAGAATCAACCAATCAGAGCCAGGAGGAGGGTCTTAGCGCTGTCAGTCAATCTCGTGTACCTGCTGCTAAATGTACTAATGGCGGAGAAACAACTCACTCTTTATCTGTCGTCATCAGTGGCCATGCTAACTAGTCAACAGGATCTGCTAGCTGCAGGGGAGGTGGAGTGGGGATGAGCACCATCACATGAGATTGTGAGTGACAGCGCTAAGACCCGCCTCCTGGCTCTGATTGGTTGTTTCTATTTAGCAGAAACAGAAATGAAAAAGGTCAGCCACAACCATAATTAGTGTGTAACCCTTGTGACACACCCCAAACTTTTTGCAGTTAAAGCTGCATTATGTAACTTTTCTGACTATTTTTTTTTTTTTACATATTGGTTAACATTATCTTTATGTTGTGACAGTATAATGTAAGACTGATAATCAGCGCATGCATTAGGCGATTGACAGTGATAAGCCCCGCTTCCTGGCTCTGATTGGCTGTTTTTGACTGGGAGCGGTGTGCTTCTTCATGTAATAGAAGCTCAAGGAGATCACATTTTTTTCATAGACCGTCTGTCTCCTAAAATCACTACATGGTGGTAGTTTTAATAAATAAGGAATTTAAAAAAAAAAATGCATTTGTGTAAAAGTCACATCCTAAAGCTTTAATCAGTTTTCAGAGTACTTAATGCATGAACTACTCTCCCCATGCCTGGCTCTTTATCCCTTGTTACTCAATTAAAAGAAATCCTTTCTGACCGAGTTGGAGAACTTAATGATCATACATTATTCAACAAAGTAAAATACAATATAGGAGCTCAGTGGTGCCACTGGGTTTCTTTGCAACATGCTCCTCTGCTTACAACAATTAGCAAAATCTTAATTGGCAATTAATTTTGAGCTCCCTAATAAGTTCCCTTAAGGCCGCGCCCGAACACTGGCTTTTTTTTGTCATGACGGATTAGCAGCATTCAGGAGTTTGTCATCAGTCTCTTGACGCTCAGGAGTGCACATAAAACCAAAGCGAGACTATCTGAGCCAGCGCTCCAGTAAATATTTGTGAAGGCTGATGTTTTACGGGCGACATTAGGTCAGGGGGACGGTTGTTGGTACGACTTTGCTGGGATGTGGTCATGTTTTCAAGCTGCTGCTATAATTACCTGGTCCCAACACACCGAGACGGGCCATAATGAAACACGACCCACACTCGCACACGAACGCAACACGGAGAGCCGACCGGGACGTCCGGCCAGCCAGCCGCAGCCTTATAAGGACGGCGGTGTTGAGCCGCATCCCGGTTTACCAGATAGCAGAGCCAGAGCCTTATTTAGGCCCGCAGGCTGCTCTCCTCCACACACAGCAATGTGCTGCAATAGATGTGAATTGACTGCCGTTGCTGTCGGCCAGCAGCTCCCACTCCCTGCTTTCCAACCAAATGACCTGGTCCGCGGCAAAGCCCTCCAGTTCTCTGCTGAGAAACTCTTCAGATCATCTGTCCAACCCATCATCTCTCCATCTGCTCTGATCACTCACGGCTCTGACGGATGAAAGGGAAAGTTGCTTCTGTTCCTTCAGGGGTGAAAGTCCAGCTGGGCGAAGCAGCAACAAAGTCCAAAGTCATTTGCGAAGGAATGTCTCGGGCTGTTATGTGGCGCGCAGTTCTTCCTCTAAACGGAGAGAAGAACACAAAGCCATGTGATACAAAGTCGCTGCTGTGATTGTTTCATATTTCAGAACAAAGCATATGGTTGAATAATTCTTTTTGTACACAATTACATATTTGAATGTTAAATTCATTCATAGAAAAAATAAAATCCGTTTTAGTTACCTGTGTAAAATGTATTTAAAGAATAACTTCAGCGTATAATTGTGTGAGATCCCAGCGTCTCATTGGTTGGTCTGTGGAGCTACGGACCAATCAGATTGCTGCGGCACATCAATATAAAAGAAATACAGAGTTGAATGGCTTCAATAATTACTCATTTAATATATCCCAATTCATATTATTATTACTACTTATTGTCTACTTCACTCTTACTTATATTTTATTTTTGATTCCACAGTCATATTTAGTTTTTCTTAGAGTCAGGACTCATGTTTCAGAAATGGAGTTTACTGTATGGTATGAAAAACAATTATGTAAATATTTTTATCTGAAAAATGTCATTTTTTGAATGTGAGGTAAAACATTCATTCATTCACATTCATCCAGTCATGGACTTTCACTGGCGACATTCTGTAAAGTTCTCTCAACAGCCCGGCTCGACTCGGCTCTATTTCGGAGTGACCGCGTTTCCACCGGCCCAACTTGGCTCTGCAGCAGGGTGCCGCCTCCTGGTGGCGGGGGGTGTAGCGCCATGTGCTGTGCTTCGTTACATGCGACCCAGAGGTCGCGTTAACGGAATATTTTACGTATTTAACCAGTTATTTTTTTAAATGACAGGAAAATTTAAACCACTGTCTTTACACACTTTACACAAAGAGTTCATCGCAGAGGCAACTAAAATCAATCAATAAAAGAATCCTTTCTGAATATCATCTCATGGGCACTCAACTAAATGCGTCTTTCTGACCGGAAACTGGCGGCGTGTTGAAGAGTTATGGACCGGACGCTTTGGTAGAAAACGTTCAACAACTTTTGTAGAAATAGCGCGTTTAATTTCAGTCTCCATTACATACAGAACAGATAAAACTAAAGAGAATGCAATGTTGAATCCATTTATAGTCTAAACAGAGGAGCCAGCAGTTTATCTTGAGGAAATAAATGAAGGTGCACAAGTTAATTAGATCGTAACATGCGCAGTGCGCTGCGGCTGCACAACCAACGCGGACGCGGCTCTGCCGCTGCAAAGACTTAAACTTAACTCACCCTGCGGCTTTAACAAATGGAGCTGAAGACGTGACCCTCCCGCGCCCACAAGGAGAGCGGCGCTCAGAAGCGCGGCAGACATAACATCTGTCTGTTAAGGGGAAGTGAAACCTCGCAAAAAAAATGAATAAATAAATACATAAATAAAAGTCCTCGCACAGGGTGTAAAAGAAGGGTTTAATGAATCGGTTTGGTTCAGACTGATCCAACTGCCCGATGAACCAGCGCAGATTTCTCTGCAGATGCAACCAGGAGGAATTTGTGAAGCTGGTCGTTCAGACCCCAGCAGGTGAAGTGCTGGTAATTTAAGTGGAGTCGTTTAATTTAATTTATTGTAAGTTATTGGGGCCACAGTCAGTGGTTTTTGTCACTATGGAGAAAAAGTTAGTTGTTTATCTGCTTTATGTGTGATGGGATCTGGATTCACGGTTCAACTGGGTGAATATTAACTAAATGGCATAAAAATGCGGCTAAGTAACCGATGTTAACGTGATTATAATTTGGCGGGTAAAAATAGAACATGATCGATTATTTTAAATCCTGTCGGTCAAAATGACGAAGAACAAAAAAGTCTAGTGCGACCTTACACCCCCGGGCCGCAGCAAAATTTCCAAGTCGTGACCGGTCCGCGGTAATAAAAAGGTTGGGGACCACTGACTTAATCTATACAACTTTAAATGATTACAATTAAGAAATGGGATTCGTCAGCAGTTTGCTACTTCTTCAGCCAACATATTTTGCTTACTGGGTCAGTATGATGTATTTTCTTGGCATATTGTGCCATTTTATCAAATAATCAAGTAACTATGTTAACATCAGTTGTTGTAAAAATGCTGTATGCATAAAATATGACTTAAAAGAAATTTCACTTTCTAACAAATGCCTTGAAATTGGGCCTCTATCTCTTTAAGAAATTCCTGCTCTTTCTGAAACTCCGCCTTAAGGAAGTCAACACAACATGGCTCCTCTATTAACCCTTTAACAATGTTTATACTAGCATTACACTGAGAAATAGCTAGTATAATGATCTCTGCAGATGCACTTTCACCAATTTTTGCTAATTGTTCCTGGCTAGTCTGAAGGAGCTGAGTGGGTAAATCGTGGATGAGGGCTGCTCTGAGAAACTGCAGCTCTGAGCAGGAGCCACGCCTGTTGGTTTGTCTTCTGAATTTTGGATTCCATCCCTATTACCGTCTCCTCCCTTTCTGACTGGCTACAAGTCACATTCAATGGGCTGCCTTCTCGTCTGTCTTTCAGAAAGACCACACACACTGCAATATTGGGCCAAGACAACTCACCAAATATTAGATCAGACCAGCCCAATGTGCTTCTGAGAAGACTATATCACTCTTAGCACACCACACACAGAAGATCTCATAAGATTATCTTTAGAGCCACCACAATAATCGGAGGGAGAAGGAAAAATTGTTTCAAAAATCGACATCAATATCTTGATGTGTGAATTAGACATAAGTCAGCCTCTGCTGGAAGGTCTTATCCAGAGCATAATGTGACAAATAAGTAGCCAGACATGAATTGATCAAATGCCAAACCAAACAGCAGGTACACGACGCCATATCTGAGAGAGCAGGCGCTAGGGAGCAGTGGGTGAGGGGATGTAGGTGCTGTTTCCACGGAGCTAATAAGCTCCATACCGAGAGACGGGAGCATGAGGGAGGTAGGTTAGGTAGGCAGAGGGAAAGAAAGAAGAAAAAGCAAGCAGGAATGAAGAGGCGTGGTGAATGGATGGAAGGAAAGGGAGACATGCTGTGGAGAGTAGGCTCATGATGAAAGGCCAGGCAAAAAAAACTTCAGGATAGATTGCCAGTGGGAAAAGAGTTGGAGAGAAATGAGTGAGTCTGAAAAAAGTGGCAAGATTGGCAGAGGCAGACGGTTGGGGTTACAGTCAGTCCAACTGTGAGGAGAGACGCTAGATTACTTCTTACCCCTCCTCCAGATATGCTAAGAAGCTTATAGGAAGGCAGGGAATTTCCTGACACAAAGCTTACCTTTTTTGTTATTATTATTTTCAGCGGCTGTTGATAATAATAATAATAAGAAGAAGAAGAAGAAGAATTTCTCCCCTGAATTATTTATTTCGGGCCTTTCTATTAGACAATTAAAGGAAATCAGGGCAACACAGAAATTTACTGACTGTGTACAATTCAATCAAAGGTTTTGACCTTAGTACAGGATTTTAGTGTTCATCTGCAACATTCAGAAAACAGCTGAAGAAAAACCACTGCTGCTGATCACATGAGTTTTCACAGGACTTAGGCAAACGTACTAAATTTTGAATAAAATGGACGAAACAGCAGTGCAATGAATGCATCCCAAAATTGATCATTTAGGGTGGATTCACACCAGCCCTGTTTAGTCTGCTTTAATCAAATTAGTTTGTTTGTCTACAACAGCGGTGGGCATTCCCAGTCCTGCACCTCTTAGATGTCTCCCTGGTCCAACACACTTCAACCAAAGCTGAATCACCTCCTAAGTGAAGTCAAGTTCTCCAAAGTCCTGCTAATGACCTCATTATTTGAGTCAGGTCTGTTGAAGTAGAGACTTCAACTCAGTGGCTCTCGAGGCCTGGAGTTTCCCAACCCTGTTTGTTTGGGGATGTGTGAATGCGTAATCGAACTCTGATCCGGACCAAAAAAGTCAAACTCTGGTTTGCCTACAAACTTCGGTCTTGTTTTGGTTAAGAGAACTCTGGAGTGATTTGAAGGCCAAGCAGATTAGAGACTGTTCCAAAAGCAGGAAGCTGACTACATTGCAGGGTATTCTGGATAAACAGAACCAAAACAAACACGTGAGTATAGCTCCAGCAAGAGAATGGCTTGTGGTGAGTCCATTGTTGAAGAGCATTTGGCAGAAGATAAATTTTACAACCACTAAATTCCGATTCTACTCCATTTTTGTTTGGATTTTGTGAAGAAGGAAGTTGTTGTTCAGAGGGTTTTGTGTCGTTTCCTTCGGTGTTTCTTGGCGCAGCGCCACCATAGGCTTTGGAGTGAACAGGTTTTTCAAATGGTTCAAGTCATTTGACACAGTGCAGTGTAAAAGCAAACCGCACCAGCTGAAAATGTAGCGCATGTTGCAATCTTGGTCTCCGGTCTAACCGAGTCTACCCGACTCAGGTGTGAAAACAGACATAAAAAAATTGACCCTCCCTGGATTTTAACCTGACCCAGAAATCCACCGGACTTGACTGGCTTTCTGGAAATGTGAATCTTAAGGGTCTACCAATAGATGAAGTTTGCAGGACAAGAGAATACACAATGTTGGGTTCAAAATAAAAGTTACGGCATTTTAAAAATATTTTTGCAAAACTTTGCCAAGTAATCAGAAAATAATCTAGTCCAGGTTCTTCTAAAAAAAAAAAGAAAAGTGAAATAACTCTTTATTGCAGCTCAAAATGAAACTGTAAAACAAATACGAACAAGATGCCTCTACCAACAGTCTCTCTCTGACTCAAAACAGGGTACCTCAGGAACTTCTTCCTTTTTGTACAGCCTTATCTGAGCTCAACCCCAGCAGGATCTATTGACGTTTTCTTTGGATTCGGTCAACATAATCTCCATTTATCTGCCTGACGATTCTTTAAGTAAGTTTGCACAGGTTGGAAAGCGACAGGAGCTTAGGAATTGTGGAGTCAGGTAATTGTTTAAACCTTTAGTCGGTGCTGGTACTGGGAGGGGATCCGTCTGATTCAACTCAGTAGGGGACATTGATTGAACGACCACGCTGTGTGCTCGCTCTGCAGTAATCACCCGCCGCAATTTGTAACCTCAAGAAAGTGAGAGATGCTACAAGCAGGTAAGAGAGGAGACAAACGACACAATCAGCCGCGGGGAGGTGCTGAGCTGGAGGGCCGATAGCACGGCTAAATTAGGTTTCTAATCACCGGACACGAGTTTTAGCCAAGAGCGTACGTCAAGTTGTGGTTTAATCACAGCTCTCTCTACCGGGCTACCCAGGCTCTCCGGAGACTCAGGACTCTGAGGCAGATACCTTTATGTCTGAGCAAATAAAGCTGGATCACGGGGCATAAACCAAGCCATTAAATTCTGACTCTGTGACACAAAGAAATGTCCCTGCAAAGCTCATTCAAATAGCGCTGACCAAGCAGAGCGCCGGGGCGAAGAGCTTTGAAATGCCTCGGCATGCGTTCATATTGTCGCAGGCAGGTTGCTTTAGGAAACACATCTGAGGACCGCAGACAATGATGACTTAGTCCTGCCTTTGTCAGCATGCAGCCGTGACTCAAACTGAAGTGTCTGTTCAAAGTACTTTAGCCAAACAGCGGAACACGAGTGAGTTCAGCAGAACTTTCAAATTGGTTCTGCAATATCTAGAGCTCACTTCTACAGAAGGTCCATTAAATGTGTCCTTCTGTCGGCACAATGTGGTGAAGTTTAGATTAAATGTACAATATACTTTGTTCAAATGCAGTAGCATTGCAGTACCAGAGCTCTTATGTACTCTGTCTTCAAAGCTGTTTTAAGGAGAATTATAAGTGACTGCATTCACCCAATCATCAGTGTCCAGTTTATCTCTCAAGTCCTGCAGTTCAAACATGTTTTGTTTTACAAAACATGTTTGAACTGCACTACTTTTATAGTTTCTGCAGTATGTAGGAGAACCACTAAACCAGGGCATGCTGAAGAATAAAAATGTAACATCACAGTGGAGTCTGGTTGCTGCTTATGCTGTTGTTGATGTAGACACCAGCATTTCTACTCTTCTTCACTGGTTCATTTCTCTTTCCGCACTGCATTTCTGATGGGGAATGGAAGATGCTTGGATGAACTCTGCCCCACCAAATTACACGACTGTTCTGTTCTTCTGTGACAGTAAAAGTTAGTATTTTACCTACAAACGTGTCCTCCAGTTGCTTACATGGCTGTCAGTGTGCACTGAAAGCTCCTTTTATGAGATTTATAGTCACAAATGTGCCACAGGATGTGGAGCTAATGGCCAACCAGAGCTCTGAGTATTACAATCATTATTTCAATTTCCTATTGCTTTTACTCTGTTCCAGTTGCTATTTCCTTCACAGCTGAACTAATAACATTCCTCTGACCCTCCGTTCCCACTGTGATGAGGATTCAATCTCTGTTACTAAACTGAACTTGGACAAAACCGATCGAACATCGTAGAAAACCAGAACAGGAAAATAAACTGAGCTAGGGTTTCATTACAGAGAAAAATGGAAAACATATGTTTTGTGGGTGAAATTAAAACTGTTTCACCAAACATTTTTGTTCTCAAGTCAAAGACAAATATTTGCAAGTGAACAACTTTGTGTGATTTAAAAAAAATTCGCCATGCATGGCTAAAAAAATGTTCACAGTTTATAGTTGTAAACTGTGCATGATTATGAAGTGGAAGGAGGAAAATTGAACATTTTAGCTAATGAGAGTTTCTGCTTTAATAATTAATTTTTTCACCCCAGCATTTAAGTTCTTTCACATTTTAAACAGGAAGTGCAGAGGGAAACAACTTTTAGCACCTCCTGCAGGCTAATCATAGTCAGTAGATTCAAATCTTGCTTTTAAAGGGGCAGTATTGTGTAAAACTACTTTTTTGAGCTTTCCATCATGTTATAATGTTATTCCCTCTTGAAAAACATACCTGGAGAGTTGCTTTGATTCTTTTATGCATGTTTGAGGAATCCTTTCATCTCCATGGCAACCATTCAGTAGTGGAAATGCTGATTATATGCTGCTTCTCAGTGTAACGCTGGTAAAAACGTTGCTAAACGTAGAGGAGCAATATTGTGATGACTTCCTGAAGGCGGAGTTTCAGAAAGAGCAGGAGATTCTTAAAGAGACGGAGGCCCAATTTCAAGGCATTAGATTAAAAAGTCAAACTTTTTTCAAGTAATATTTGATACATACAGCAACTGACGGTACAAAACACATAACACCGCCCATTTAAGATCTTTTAAATGAGGGATTTCTACTACAGTACTTGCCACATTTGATCACACCTTCTCTTTGTCTTCCCTTTAAGCATCAAGATGGTGCTGATGTGGACCAGCGGCGACACCTTCAAAACGGGCTACTTCCTGCTCACAGAGGCCCCCGTGCAGTTCTGGACGTGCGGCCTGCTGCAGGTGTTTGTGGACGTCGCCATCCTGTTCCAGGTCTACTACTACAGCCGCTACCCGCAGAAACCCGTGTCCCACACCGTCTCCCACACCACCAGTGCCAAAGCTCTCTGAGGTGCCGCCACGCGTCCCGAGGAGACTCCAAAAGACGAGCGGTGAGGAACGGGTGGGGAGGGGCGGGATGCCCAAACACGCGCACCGAAGGAGTTGCTGCTTCTGCACCTCGGCGGTCGCAGCAATACCTTGAGGAACGCTCAACGATCATGAAGACGTCTTTCTTTCCCGGCACTGAAAATACACGCATCATGCAATCGCACCCCACTCAACAAATCAGCATGTGCATGTGGAGGATTTTTAATTTTCTATACTTTTTTTTTTTTTTTGCAAAAGCAAAAAACGCAACATATGAAAACTATAGATATATTCTGAGCTCAGAGGAATGTGGATGAGTTTTTGATGCTGATGAATGTTGCACAGAACCTCTGCCTTAAGACTCAAACACGGCTCAACGCATTACCAGCAATCCAAGAGTTGTGTTCAAAACCCGTAGGAATCCACGTTACTGAATGTACAAACGGGCATGTCTGGTCTAGTTGGACAGAAGTTCAAAATCATTGGTTTGTTTTCTTTATTTTCTTGTATTTTTTTTCAACATAAAGCCAAATCAAGAAGGAATTCTGAGAATGTTTTCTCTGACTCTTGATGACGTTACACTGGGCTGAAAATGCATCGCATAGAAAATAAAGTAAAAACATTAGTGGCCTTGAGACAGAGATAAGAAACTGAAGCTCCCTATGGCAGCAATATATGTTTTCTATCAGCCATTGATTACATTTTTTATATTGTTATTATTATTGTTACTCTGATGCCACAGATTTCAGCCTCAGCTTTGCTTTTCCCAGAAAGTTTTTGATTCCACTCGACTGCTGGGTTGTGACATCAGAAGCTGGGCTGATTCATGGAAGCACATGGGTTTTATCATTTGGGTTACTGACATTGTGTTCATTGTTGATGCTAAAAAGTGTCTCGTATATGTAACATAAAAAATACAGTGCAGTTTTCCGACGCCCTCCTAATGGAGCCAGTCAGATTTTCTGTACATTCAGACTTGGTTCCTGATTCGTTGCTGTGGACAGATTACAAAAATGTTACCAAATTAATGTATTATTTAATAATCCACATATGACCTCGTCCATATTTTCTGAGTGAGACATGATGTTTCTCTGTTTCTTCTATTTCTTTCCCTCAAATTTAAGTCTTTCAAATCGTCAAACACATTTTAATACAAAACGTAAAGATTTCATTTATGAAAAGGAGGAAAAGTGACCAGACCAGGCTGGTTCTATGTGAAAATGACATGGACACCAGCCAGACCCAGGTCCGATTGGTCCTTATCCAGAACCTTCTTGACAACATGAAGTCGGCTAAAAGATCTCAAAAAGCTACTCATGATATTTGAAGTCAAATTGGAATAAATGTGATTATGTTCAACAGTTTTAAACAAACCTCTTTAGAAGTTTGTTTTTAGATTCTATACTAGACTACAGAGATGCAGAAAACACACAAAGACCACCTCTGAAAGCTTTTAGGGTGGTCTAGTCAAAGCCTTGATTTTAAGATGCCATTATATGAACCTTGTTAGTCATTTCATGCTCATAAACCCTCCTAAGTGACTGTAGTGACTGTACAGAGTGGGTCAAAAATGTTCTGCAGTAAAATACTTATTTCCAGTTACTGATTGTTTAGATTTTCACATGGGGTCAGTTTGGTTTGGATATTATTTTCTTGTTTGTGTTGCCTTTTGCATTCATTTAGATTTGGTTGTGTTTTGTTTGCGTGTTTGATAAACAAAGAAAAGCCAAAAACAGAAGAAATCTGCAAATAGACAAATTCTTAATGCCACAGACTTTTTTGCAAAATTTCAGTCGCACTGAATACTTTGATCCACTCCAGGACTTTCTCAGCCTTCAGTCACGTTTTTTTAGATCAACAAAACTTTAATGGACAAAACCACTTTTGTCTATTTAAGAACTCTTTGTTCTTTTCTTTCGTGGATTCATTTGTAATTTCACTTTTACAAACTTTGCGTTCTGTATGACTCTGTCCTAAAAGCCATGTAACAGACTGAAAGCGCTTTGTTTTGTTGGTGATTGAAAACGGTGTTATGCAAGTCTAAATGTGAGAAAACCAATCACCCATTTGATGCTGCCGTGTTGTGAACGAAGCGGGTCGGATCCAATGAAAGGTGTCAAATTCAAACTGTGCTACTGTGTCAGAATGGGGTTTGTTACTCCAGCCATTGTGTCACTGTCTTATTTGTTTTACTTTTTTCCACAATATTATTATTTTGTCAGCTAAGTATTTTGTCTTGACAGTTTAATGCTGACATCCCTACGAGTTCAAACTGTGTTTTCTGCCAGATTAATTAGAAAAGTTGGGCTGCTGTCAGTTGAGTCGCTCCATGTATTTTGCATTAAAAAATGAGGGATTCTTCATCGGCGCAGACAGAGAATTTGCATAAAGTCTCATGAGATTAGAGTTAAAAAAACAAAAAACATTTTGTTACCAAAGCTGTAGCTATGTTTTGTTTATGCTGCAGTGATATTACATTTTGAATTTGGGGCCTGTTAGAAAACTTTGACTCTCTACACTCATAGCTTGAAGAGACATTCCAATTGATATTCTACAACTTGGAACTTGGAAATTCAAAATCTATTGACTTGTTGGACGGGTTTGACATACTGAAGCTAATAGATCCAAGATTAAAAGTACCACTATCTCAGCAATATCACAAATCTAAAGCAACAATGTGTAGTATGATTTCACTGCTGTTAAAAAAGCAGTCTGCCAACAAGCTCAGAGTTTGCCAACTGTAGTTTTAAAATGCCATCGTCTTACCAAAGTATGTTTTTCTTTGTAACTTGAAATACTTCCCAGCGGGTACGTTTTTTTGTTTAGTTTGTAGATGAACAAAGTTCAGCGTAGAAAACCATTTTGTCAGTTGGCTGGCCAACAATGCTTAGCAACAGATCAGTACTACGTCACTACTGTATGTTCCACGTTTTTGTGGCATTTCATGGACAATAAAGAGCAGAAATTACAAGAATAAGAAAAATGTGGTTGATTTCAACATCATTTTTACTGGACCAAGTCTGTTTACACAGCATTCTTCTACTAAAGAGATCATGTCGCTGTTTCTCTAACTAGCTAGCAACACATTGGCTACTTTCTGACTTACAGTTCTCTCTTTGTGCTCTGAAGTTGGATTGTCTTTTTGATTGAGGTACAAGGCAGAAATACAACTAGTATTTCTGCTAGTCAAACTGAAAAAACCTTGACTAACAGCTTTAAGTTTGCTTAAACTGTTTTAATGCTCAAATAAAGAGACAAACATTATTCATCAGCGTATAGCTAGTAGTAGTTTTCAGTACAACAATCCCTTGTTTTCATACTAGCTAGAAGCTAATTAGTAAACTAGCTTTTCTAGTTAGAAAAACTAGTTTTCTAATAGAAGCTAGCTTCTAGCTTTTGTAGTAGCTAGGAGCTAGTAAGAAAACGGAATACTCCTAACCTGGGAGACATATCCAACACAGCATCAAGCTAAAAGTCTTAGCTAGAAAATTAGCATTAGCTCTGTAGCTCTGTTAGCATAACTATGCTTTAGTGAGCTTGATGGCTTTGTCCTTTTTTTATGTTGATACACATTACAACATAACAGATGTTGTAGAAGATGACTTTATTCATAGCATAAATTGTACAGGAATAAAAAAATTATTGAAAAGCGAAGTGGCTAAAATCATAATTATGAAAAAAACAAACTATTTTTGATTAAAAAGCTTTATAGTGACATATTAATGATTATAAGAGCACAATGATTACTGTAACACTGCTTAGCAATGATAATGTCATATTGGTAATGTAATGCTAGAGATTCAGCTTCCATGTTTTTAAAATTATTTATGATAAATGACTACCAAATGTTATAAAATGTAACTATTTTTGTATTATATCAGCCTTCAATATGTTCAGCAAAAACTACACGTTTTCCTCTGTCAGTGCAGCATATTGATCTAGGCAGGCTGTGTGCTCACTGTTGGCCAAATGAAAATAATTTCCTTTTTCAGGACCGACTGGTTTTAGAGCACTGGTTTTAAGTTTCTTCTCTGTTTGTATTTTGGAGGAGGAGCACAGACTGTCAGCCCTTCAGTGAGACCTGATTCTGTCCTCTTCTGCAGCAGAAACGTCTCTTTGTTTCCACACGGACTGGCAAAACGCTGCTCTGAATATTTTTAGGAGGTAGGAAAAGAAAAATGTCCTCCTTGAGTGACTCTGTGGCAGGAGCTGAAGTGTACATTTTATTTACAACTATTTTATTACATGCCCTTTGTACTATCTTCTAATGCCAATGTAAAGCGGTGAACAGCTGTTATTTAAAGTCTGTCGTTTGTCTGGATCAGATCAAGTTGAGCTCAGAGTGGGACGATTTTTGACTGTTTTCTGTTTTCTCTCTAAACCTAGAAACCATTGGCTTTTTTCTTCTTTTTTTTGTATGTACCAAAAATATCAGTACCAACTGTTTGTTTTTATTGATCCTCCTACTGTTGCTTCTTTCTTCTATGAAACTCTCGGTCCAGTTCGACGGCTCTCGGACTCTCTGGCCTGTTTACACAGTGTTATCAAATGTACTGTGGCATTACCACCCAATAAAGACACTGCTGAACCTTGACGTTATTTTTTCCCCTCATCATGACGGAGATGCTTTTTTTGTTTTGTTTGTTTTTTCCTACCAGACATGCAGAGTTACTCTGGGAACCATCAGCTGTCAAAGGTGGAAGGAGCCCAAAGCTGTGGTCCTTCTCTGGGCATCTGAACGGTGAGCAGCACAGAAATGAAAATGAACAGAGCAGAGACAATAACAGGAAAATAACACAGTGGAGTCCCCAGACATAAAAGGGGTTTGAAAGGACGTTTTCCAAATAGAGAAACAATTTTTGAATATAATGAATTCTTTTCAAAACTTTCAGGGCTCCATTTACCGAGATGCATTGGCTCTTTATGCGAGCTTCTCAGTCTGACTGCATTATTCTGTCAGTTATTCAATGTAAAAAAAAAAAAAAAGTGTCAGTCAAAAACTATGACTGACATAAAACTAAATTACAGGCTGAGGGGAAAATTCATTAAAAAAATCAAATTCATGAAATTGTTCTGAACAATCTGCTCTTCAGTGCCATGTTAGTGATGAAACCAGGTCAGCGTGCCTCTTCTGTCTCGTTACTAATTTGTAGAGCTGAAACGATTAATCCAGTTCATTTGATTAATTGCGATAATTCGATTAATTGTCAACTAATATAATCGATCAATCGTTTGTAGCGAAGTGTTTGTTTCTTTCATTTTTTTGCCCCGTTTCTTAAAAGGATGTTTTGTTTTTTGGAATCTGTTTTTTTTTTATCAGTTTTCTCTCAGGTCGTCTCCTGCTGGCAGCTTTTATTTACTGAAGTCATAAAATCATTATTCCTTACAGTGGAGGGCGAGTAGGAAAAGGAAATTACTTTAAATGTCCGTCTGTCAGAGCAGCAGGTATAAAGTGGAGCTGCACACGGTGGGCAGAAACCATCTCCTGACGTTTGGCTCTTTCTTTCTCAATCAGTTACAAAATGACCTGAACCTCTTTGTGAGGGGACAGATGGTTCTGATGTTATCTTTGACTTGGCTTGCTTCAAATATTTAAGGCTCAGCCTGGGTCAGCCATGTGGTTGAATTATTTAGAAGCTGCATGTGAGGGTTTGCCCCGATGTTCACATGCCACCAACATCATGTCAGGAGAAAACGAACATCGCCCAAGAAGGAACCCAATCCTGAGCGATCCTGGAAGAACACCAGATTTTCTTATTTGCTATTTTAATAAGCACAATTCATTATTCTCCTTCCACTTCAACCACTTTGTGTCGGTCTGTCACATAAAATCCTGATTACATTTATTTACTGTTGTATGAAGTAAGGGTGAACTGATCGCACTTTTCTGGAAAACTGCTGATTACCAATCTTTAAAAAAAACCTGACCTGCTGGCAGCACGTTTTGTCTGAGATGTTGCTAAATATTTAAAGAAAGTCGTTGAGATGGAGTGATTATTGTTAACTGCTAATGTCCAGACATGACCTGGTGGACTGGTCTGTCATCAAACCTCTTACTGGAGAGTAGAAGAAGACAGTGGTTGATGTTTAGACCTTTGCTGAGGCAGAAAAGATCGATGTATCGGTCGATCACCGATATCCCAAAGTGAAGACATAGACATAGAGTTTATTGTCATTCAATTGCACATATAAAAATGTACAAATTGAAAGAAATTTAGTTGCAAGGCTCCAATAATAATAAATAAGTGATAATAAAAGTGTTAAGGAAATCGGCCCCGATAAATCAGCTGGCCGATAAATCGGTGCACCCCTCATATGAAGACCTTCATGGGACAGGATGAGCAAGAAAATGTATTTAATAACCTGCATGCTCTGAAATCGTCTTCAAACAACTCGGCTCACGTAGCCACGTGTTTATGTAGCTTAATAAAATGAAAACTTTATATCTGCTACATCTGTGATGCTGGATGATCAAATTTAGTCCCAGCAACTTTTCACACGAAACGCTTGTGAAAAGCAGAGACGCTTTTTGCTGGTAGCAAATGGGAGGAAATCATTGCAGCCTGTTCTGTGCCCTGGTGAACTCCTCATCCTCCTCTTCTCATCCTCCTCATCCTCCTCTTCTCATCCTCCTCTTCCTCTGAACAGTTGAGACGTTTGACAGAAACACACACCACCCGACAGCACAGAGGTCTCACTCTGGCTGGAAAGTCATGCAATAATCCCGTCACCGTTATCTTTATGACTTATAAAAATCCAGGAGACAGAATTGATTCATTATTGATGACGTTCGCTTTAAAAGAAGCATGAAGCTTGTGCCGATTTCAGAAGCTCATAATGGAGAAGTAATCTCCTGACAGTTTGAGTGCATCCTTGTGTATAATACATTGTTAAATCAGAGCCCCATTCACACAGCAATGTGTTTATTATAGTCTTTATTACATTTTCCAATAGAAAAAAAAAATGCACACAACTGTTCCTCAGGCTGTGGATTTATGATGCAAACTGCAAATTCATTTCAGTTTAATGTTCGTTCCAACACCTCCTCATCCCAGCTTAAAACGGTTCATGTTGTACAGAACAGTTTCTGCAGGGTAATAATGTGTTCAAGCTATTTTCTTTTTGGTCCTGCGTTTAATCCAGAGATTCAGTCTGCAAGTGAAACATGGTTTTTTTTTTTCACAGCCTACAAAGTGGTGCTTTGGACAGTTTCACCATCAACAGTTTTTGGAGGTTTTGTTTCTTTTATGCATTCGATCAAAGTTGAAGACGTTTGTTTACACTGGAGATTTATGTGAAGAAATCATGATTCTGGGAATTACTGTGAATCTTTGAGACGGTTTTAGAGAGCAGAACATTTTGATTCACAGGCTGCAATATAAACTGTCAGCAGCTTGCAAAGCAAAACATTTACAAGTCAGTTTGTTTGACTGATATGAACCTATATAGATAAAACCTCACCTATAAACGGGTTAAAAACATAAATAAAGAAAAGTTACCATAATAGAAAAGCTATATTATTATTATTATTATTATTATTATTATTATTGTCGGGGGAGGAAAGAATCGATTGAGTTTTCTGGTTTCAACTAGGAGAGAGCTCCCCTGGTGGGCAGGACAGTTACTGCAAGATAAGAGGTCAAGTTTGTATTTTTTAAGTGGGGTTCTGTCAGGAGATCATCAGTAGTCAGTACATTACTCTTTTACCATAATCACTTTGATGGTTTTTCTATGTGAATGTCAAAGTTCGTCACTGATGTCACTGTTGGATTAAATTGTTATTTTCTTGTAATCTGTTGTCTCACAGCAAGTAAGTCTGAATTATGTCTGGTGTCCCAAGTTGAGTTTGCATCGTCCACCTGTTCAGGTGTGGGTTCAAGAATCAATTGTCAAGAAAAATCCAAACTATCCCTTAAAGGGAATCAATAAAAATATTTCTTATAAACAGGTCTGTAAGTAAGTCATTGCTGTTCAAATTCAAGTAAACATTTAAGATGATTTATACTTATTTTGGTGAACTTTAAAGTTTTCTATGTTGCCCATCTGATGCAGAACTGGACAAAGGATCAAAGAAAGTCGTAACTGATAATATCATGTTTACTTAGTCTAAAAACAAATCACCAGGAAGAATCTGTTGAGAACATTATAAAAATGTTTCCATTGTAACAGGTTGTCTAGTCCGCCGCTCTGTTCTTATTTACAAATAGCAAAATGAGTAAAAATTGTATAACACAAAAACCTATTGGTGAGCATTAACAAAATGCTGCAAAATTAGCAGTCTATATTATATGTTAGCATGTTGTTAAAGGGTATTGCATTCTTAAAATATTTATGCTGCTGCTTTTTTAAAAAGGGGTAATACCTCTGTTTCTAATTTTTAATTGCTATTCTGTAATTTCTAGTGCTCTGCCTGCCATCTGCTGCACCGCTAAACCATGCGATAAAATGGTGGCTGTGTGCCAGGAGGGACAATGTTACTCCACGTCAACAGGTGGCGCCAAACAAACAGCAGATATAACAAAAAAAAGGGTCAGATCAAAACATCAATCAACTTTGTTACATTTTCGCCCCAAAAAAGCCATGTTGAAAACATAACATTTATGAGCAGAACGGAGTCACTCAGCAGTAAAAACAGCAGCCATGCCAGTCGAATGTGAAGCCCTTTAAATTCTCTGGTTCATGTTTGAGATCTGATGATACTAAATTAAAAATTAGCAGGTGGGTTTATATGAATGTCTTTAGAGAATGTCCGTGCTCTTAGAGCAAACAGAATATCTAAACTTTTATTATATTATATTTGATCTTCCTTCAGCCATACTCAAATATGTTTAGAGGTCATACTTTACTCCCATTCCTGAAGACGCTAACAGCTCCTCTGATATTTAGCGAGGTGCTAACATGCTATGAAATATTTTGTTGTGAATTTTGTATTAGTAGAGGAAACTAGTTAGTTGTTAGGTCAGAGCTCAGTGACGTTTCTCCACGTGAAAACAATATCGTACCAAGAAAGTTTGACATGCCATAGAGAAGTGGCTACGTGGCTAATCAATGTTAGCATAAATACTTTCAGTGGCGTAACAGGATTTGGTGAAACATGAAATAGGCACAAGTTGATTTAGAGGAAATGTGCTGGATATATTATACATCATGGAGCTGGAGAGGTAAAAACAAACAAGTGGGGGAATAATTAGCTTAGCTTTGAGTTTTTTAAGGGCCACCACTCAACTGAAAGGCCAGCGTTATTTTAACTCTAAAACTGAACAATGTTTGATTAAAATTAGGCACACAGAAAAATAACTTCAGGCTGACTTCTACAGTCTGACAGTAAAAGTAAGAATGTTTTTTGCGATTTCAGCAAATCCGAACAGTTTTCAAAAAAAAAAAATGTTGACTACCTGTAATATGCAGATGTTTAAAGCAAACATAAAATGACTTTAGTTTACAAAGTAGATGATTTCTAAAAGCATCTAAAAGCTGTATTTTATTCATGAGCGTCAAAATGAAGAGGGCTGAATAAAAACGCGATAGGATTTCCACTTATTTATGAAGAATTTTCCTTCCGCTTATTAATAATGCTCTACGTTTTGTGTGTCAATCAAATAAAATCCCCCAAAATTGCATCACAGTTTGCATTTTGCAACAAGGTTAAAGGTTCAAGGGGTGTAAATATATTTGGAAACTAACTGTATTTTTAAAAATGATTATTTTAATAAACACCCTCAAGCACTTATAAACCGCACTGATTAATGCAATAAAATATAATTTGGTTTATCTATAGAGACTCAATTTTGAAAATGTCACGTTGCAGATTTGTCTGCTTGGTGGTTGGGATGTAATTAACTCAGTCAGAAGTTTATGAGAACGCTGCAGTGGATGTGACCTGATTCCTGTACCTAATAAACAACACCTGTCTTAGCTACGATGTGTTTAAGGGAACAGGAAAAGTGGCATCTTTAAAAATATCAGCATGAGGTTCAGTTCTATATAATAAATTTTTTTTTTTTTTAACACCACTTTTTAGATGTAAATTGTGTTTCTTTGTTTTACGTGCACATGATTTATTCCAACCTCGCCTCTAACAAGTGATTTAGTCAAAGACCAAAATGAAAATGAAGATGTGAAGTCGAAGCCAGATATTTACATACACTCTATGTATGACAGCAAATCAAACAAAAAAAAAAGTTTTTGTTTTCTCTATGCCAGAATTATGAGAGGATTGTTTTAGACAATCATTTTCTTTAAATATGTCTCTCCATACTTCATATTTTGTATAATTTTAAAAAACACTCCTCCAACTGACATAAAACTGCAAACGTTTGTCTAAAAACCTGGTTTCTGCTGTATGTATCTTCACATAATGCACGGCTGACAACTGAGCAACACCTTCATTTCAGAATAAAAACACCGTGTGCGTTTCAGTCCAGGCTCTGAAGAACAGAATGTGATGCTGTGATGTTAGATTTCCTCTTCACAAGCTTCCCGGCCATCAGTCTTATGTTGCTAAAGGTGTTTCATCTAGGATATTGTGCTGTTTCTGAAATGTTGAAGTAAGATTTGGACAAAGAAAAGAAAAAAATTCTGCTGCTCCTTTGTAAACCTGGCGACCCGCAGATATGCACAGGGACGCCTGCAGTCAAAGCAGGGAAATCTCCCCCTTCTCTTCAGCTTGTCGTCTTTGAATTCTCATGACGGATGTCACAGCTTCTCCAGAAAAGTCACTCGACCGTCGGCGTCTAAGTGTTCATGGACGCTCTAATCTCGGCCGCCCTCTGAGCAGCCATGGACTTCCTCCTCTGCGCCGCCGCCGCAGTGGCCTCCGCCATGCCGCGGTAGCTGTCTGTCTCCTGTGAGTCCTCGCTGTTCTGCGACTTGGTGCTGTCCTGCGAGTCAGCCTTCTGCCTCAGCGCCCGGTTCTGCTCCTCCTTCAGCTCCACGTAGGAGCGGGAGAAGGTGTGAAAGATGGAGGTGACGGGGAAGGCCATGAGCAGGATGCCGCTCAGGATGCTGCTGAGCGCCACCACCTGGCCCGGGATGCTCCTGGGAACCATGTCGCCATAGCCGACCGTAGTCATGGAGATGACGGCCCACCAGTAGCTGCCGGGGATGCTGGTGAACTCCTGCTTGGCGCCCATCTCGCTCTCGGCGAGGAACACCAGCGGCGAGAAGAGCGCCATGGCCACGCAGAGGAAGAGCAGCAGCAGGCCGAACTCACGCGTGCACCTCTTCACCGTCAGGCCCAGCGTCTGCAGGCCCAGTGAGTGGCGGGCCAGCCTCATCACGTAGAAGATCCGCAGGGCCCGCAAGACCCGGAGGACCAAGCCCACCTTCTCCAAGTAGTTGTTCCCCGAGCCCGCGGGTTTGCCCCCCACAGACAGAGAGTCCACGATCAGGGTGATGTAGTAGGGGAGGATGGCCACCACGTCGATGACGTTGAGCGGCGTGCGCAGGAACGTGCACTTGCTCTGAGTCTGAATGAAGCGCAGCAGGAACTCCAGGGAGAACCAGGCGACGCAGACCGTTTCCAGAACGAAGATGTTGTAGCATCTCTGGGAGCACTCACCCTGCAGACGGAGAGAGCAAAGGAAGGCCCATGTTAGGGTTCAACGTAAGGCCATACACCGCTTTGCTAAAGTAGGTGGTAAGCAGAAGAAAACAGGCTGGTTCAAGAACAGGTTAATGGTAAATGGGCTGTACTTGAATGGGCACTTTATCAAATCCAGAGGACTCCAAAGCACTTCACTCATTCACGCACACATTCACATGCAGATGGTTGTTAGCTACCATAAATAACATTTCCTAAAGCAAACATTAATCAAAAATGAGAACTTGTCTTTTTCAAAAGATTACCTCTAAAAGAGTTTTTTTTTAGTTGAAATGAAGGGAAAATGTCTCTTTGGACTGTAACAGTTCCAGACCCTTGACATAACATGACTTAATGTTTTACTATATTATTTGCTTCTAAACTCACCAACAAGTGGTACAACAATAAATTCTTTCCATTACCATCTGTAAAGGACAAATTTAGAGAACGCAACATATTTCATGTCAGAAGCCAGATTTAAACGCCTCCACAGTTTTCTGCTGATGTTCATGATGCTGTTTGTTCACTAATGTCCTCTAACAACCTAGGAGGCTTTCACAGTACAGATGGAATTGTACAGACAGCTGTTCTTTACTTATTAAGAAAGTGACTTCTAAAAACAAGCTGATAAACTGGATTTTATTTAAGGGCAGTGTAGTAAAGAAAATGCCACATTTTTGTTATTTTCCTTTAGGAAAACCTGACCATATATATTCCTTTGTGGTCTGTCACATAATCCACATCAGATACACTTTACGGTTTCAACATGACAAATGGTGGGGAAAGAACCACAAGGCGTCTCCAAGCTTTTGATCCGATTCTTGAATTCATTCGTAGACAAAGAAGATTAAATGTCGCAACAAAGACGGGGAGCCGGTTCTCTTGCACAACAAAACGCAACGCAGAAGGTGCTGAAAGATTCATGAAATGTAAAGCAAAAGGCTTTGATTGCCAAGTCTTGAAACCCGGCCTGACTCACACATCAAAACCCGGGTGATCAAGAGGTGAGAGCTGGGAAAGGTGTAAGATGTGCAGATGTTGGAAATTAACTGTCAAAGCAGCGCTTCCCTTTTCCCCCCGCTTAACGCTCTCTCCTCTTTGCGGCGACCGACTCAGCGTTCATGAATATTTGAGTTTATGATCATAAGGGATTTATTGTGCGTTATGTAAAAGTCGCATTGCAGATTGAAAGTGAGCATATTTCTTTTGTCTCAATCATTAATCATATTAAAGGCTAAACTCATTTATTTCCCCGTTAATATTAATGGACTGGACTAAGATTTGTGGAACCCGATGAGCCGATGAAACTTCCTGTGATTTTGGAACGTTGTTAATCTTGAAAACAGAGGCAGTTGTGATTCATACAGCTGCTTCTACAACAATTTTAAGCGAATTTGATTAATCCAAGAAGAATTCAAACACAAAACATTTGTACAAATTCATTGAGGCACCAGCGTGAAATTTGGGCCAATGTTGTTTCCCAATGACCTCTATTGTTTTGATGCCTTAGGGGGGAAACGACCGGAAACAGATGGCAACAAGACGGAAACAAAGTTCAGTTGTTGATTTCTGTCCAGTTTTATTTCTCGGGCTGATACCGATACATATCGGCCGATAGCGATGTTAGTGCCAATATATCGTGCATCCATAGAGCCTACGATGTGGTGTTAGGGCTATGCTAAGAAAAATAACACACACAAAAAATTAGAAGAATAAAGTCTACTACTTAATTTTCTAAATATTACGACTTTATTCACATATTAGTTTGACTTTATTCTTGTATGACTTTATTTTCGTAATTTTATGACTTCTCATAATTTTGTTTTCTTATATTTTTAAGTAGAAGTATGGCACCTATGAAGGAGTAGGTGCCACACTTTTTGTTTAAACGACCAATTTTTCAGGAAACAAGTGATTTTGTTTCTTTTCTTTTTTAAAAAACTTGAATCGACCTCCTGTTTTTTCTGAGGTCAGTTCCTCTTAGCCACACCAACTACTCTGTGCCCACCACCAGCAACAACCACAGCCGATTTAAGTGCAAACACTTATTCTCCATAAAATAAAATGGTGGCCATTTTAAAAAAGCAAAGCACAAGATCAAGAAACTCTATGATTTCTATGGCTCATGATACGTAGCAAACAAAACCAGTTCATCTACCTGGCGATTTTAGCTATAAAAAAAAAGGTTCATGATAACCACAGTCGCCATCTTGAACAATCAAAAACTTATTAGTAAATATGATTTCTATGGTTGCAATTATGTATGATGTGACACTAGGAGTCAGCTGTGATAAATATTTGCAACTTTAGTGCAAAAGTACACTTTCCTGGACGACCATCTTAAATTTGTCAGTGGATAATGTTTTTTGTTTTTTTTTTTCCCCAAAAAAAGTAAGTCCCTGGAAGCATCTGTTCCCATTTAGGTTCTTTCACTGAAATATTTAATTATCTGCTACACTATATTGGTTTAAACCAACACATCAACACAATTGGTTTGCACAAAACAGCGTACCAACATCAGTTCTTGCAAATAAACCATTTTCTCATGAACTTGCCCAGTCAGCCTCCTGCACTTTTCAAAAGCACACACTCAGCTCAGCGCATGGCATGTGTTTCTTTTTTCTTTTTTTGCCCCCGGAGACCTGAAACTTGCAAAACCCATTAAGGAGCATGTAAATGACTGATTGGCAGAGCCAGAGCTGCAGTTTTCTCCTGCAGTCACGGCAGCAGCAATAAACTACTTAAGTGACAGTTCACACCAAAAGTAAGACGAGGCAGTAATTGAGTTGAATTTAGAGAAATGAGGGAGTAGCAGCTCTAATAAAACGTGGCACAGGCTAATTTATCAAACGGCGGATATTCCACCTCAACCGAACACGACCAGGTTTCAATATTTGGATGATATTAGCTGCAATCGCTCCGTCCGACTGGAGGAGGTAATTTCACGCCTTCACTTCAGGGAGCGCCTGTAGTCTTAGGAAGACTGCCTAATGTTGCTTCTGACACAAGATGGAGGAAAACACAATAAAATGTGGCACTTTTTATTCGGGCCGGATACATTAGCATCACAGTCCCATTTTTCTTTGAAAACTTAATGGCCTTCCAAAGCCAAAACTGTCGACTGGAGGCGCAGAAATAACATTTAATTGAGATCTGCATCGCATTAAGTTTTGGAAATTGAATCGTGGCTGTCACACGTCGAGCTGAGTGCAGAACAGGGGCACTGAAAGCCGGCGACTTTCTGAACGTTTCCTTCTGCTTTTCCTGTCGACATTGTTCAGGTGTCAAACGAAGCAGCCCTGATTACATGGAGCATCCATCTTTGTGTTTTCTACACCCTTTAATGGTCTGAAGTGTGTCCCAGCAGGTGATGTACGTCCTGGACAGGCCGTCAGTCCATCACAAAGCTAACACAAAACACAAACCCTTCACTGGAAGGGCAATCGGGAGGAAGCAACAGGCCAACAGGCAACAAGAATCCCTGGAAGAAAGTCACTAATGTAGAGATCAGGCAGAGAGGCCCTGGCAGAGATCTGAACCCTCGGCCCACAGCAGACTTTACAGAGAAAGATACAATGCCAAGATGTCAGTAGCTGGTAAAACGAAGAAATGTTAGAAACCTCAAAGGCCGTCCACCATGTCAGCCACGTGGTTCTGTGGGCGGCAGAAAAATCTCAATAGAGGGTGAGTCCTTCAAATCTACAATTATATAAAAATACTTATTTTCTCTCACTGACTGACAAATTTGATCTTTTAAGTGCCAGGAAGATAAAAGAGAGAAAGATAAGATTTTTTTTTTTTACTTTCCTTTCATCATTTGTTTGTTTTCAGATCCTCTCCATTTAAAAAAAAAATAACAAAAAATAAATATTTCTAAACACCATTAATCCAAGATGGCTGGCAGCTTCTCCTCTTTCAACCGTCACCAATTTCAATCAATTGTTCAACCTGCTGTCTCCACAGATCCAGTCACATCACATGCAGCTCCAGCCTGTAGCAGCAGAATTAGCACCAGCTATTTAAGTCTGATGCTAATTCTGGCGCTTACAGGAGTGTGGTCAATGAAATTCCTCTCCTAACAATATTTACTTTTGTTTTGCCGCTGTACAAATCGGATCAAATGTCACATGATAGGATATGTGCTATGGAAGTGGCACTGATCTGATATTTTCTTTAGGTGAAAATATAAGAATCTGGTCATTCAGACGGCTGTGAAAAAATTGGATTCGGCTCGCATCTCTGAAAGCACATGGAAATTTCAGAGTTTCTAAAGTCAAAAAATTTTAGACTTTTGAAACTCAGAAATGTTGTAGTTCTTTTCTCGAAAAGTTTTGAGTTTAATTTCAAATTGTCAGATTTTTTTCTTGTAAATCTTTGACTTTTCATACTTTAAAATGTCCCTTTTCTCCGTTTTTTGGTGGAAATTCACTTTTTTTTTTCTAATTACAATGACCCTGATACGTCATTGTATGTCAGAGCTGATGTATGGAAGAATAGAAGTAAATAAAGTGCAGTCCAACACATACAGACAATGAATCAAGGAATATTCATATGTAGAATTCATTTTAGGATGTTTTGAAAGCTACATATCCCTTTTTTCACCCACTTCACAATTTTTCATACAATGCATTTGTCTCCAATCCCAATAAAACATAGAAACTTTTTTTTTTCTTTTTGTAATGTGGTAAAAAGAGGAAAAGCCAGACTTTCTACCTTGCGAAAGTGTGAATACTTTCATCAGTCACTGTATGCCATCAGAGTTTTCTTCCTTTCGCTGCACAGCGCAGACAAAAGAATCGGCGACTTCTGCTGCACATGGATGTCCCTGAATAAATGCACACTGTTGAGTCATAAACACGGGTTGCACAGAGGAGTCAAGGTGCAGGCTTTTAAACGTCTGAGCTGGTGATGAAACATCCCCACTGTGGCTGTAAAGGTTGCATGAAAGCTGAAAAACAACTTTAGCAAAACATGGAAATAGTTCTCTCCAGATGTAGACCTTACATTAGAGCTAAAACATGTGCAAACCCTGAACCTGGGAAACAGATTTGATGGGAATTCAAGCGACAAACTCTCATGGGGAAAAGTCAACAGATGGCGTTGCCTCCGAGGCCAAAGAGACTGTATTTGGATGCTTGACTGTAAATCAGAAAGGTCCTGCTGTGATCCGTCTCCCGGGCACCATGACACCACATCACAAACAGTAGAGCTTTTTATCACCCATTAGTCAGCTTTACCACAAACCGTCTACTGGCCTAAATCCACACTTAAGTTAAAATAACCAGTCCTGTGCAGCTGGTGGCAGACTGCAGGCTCGGCTCTCTGGTGTACCAATGTGGGGAAGCTTTGTTACTACGAGGTTAAAAGCAAACGATCTGCTTTATTCGGAGGGAATGTTCTGCCAAATAGGATCAGAAATTTCAAAACAAAAGCAATCTTTGTTCACGTTCCCGCTACTGAGCAACATTTGGACACGTTACAAACTCCAAAAACTCAAGCAATATAAATACACTCTCAAAAAATAAAAAGTTTAACGCACAGAAGGAAGAGCCTTATTTTAAATGTTATGCAAGAGGAGACACAACCAAGCAATCCCAATCAGAATCAACCTCACACAGAAGCACAACGACTTTGGTTTCAGTGCAGCCCATCCTCAGAAAACGGGAACAATCAACATCAGACATGTCGACAGGTGTCTCTCTTCATCTCACAGGTTTACTATTGAATTTCGGTCTGGTGGTTGAATGTTTGTTTGCTGAATAATTTCCATGTTTCATGAAATATACAGTCAGGCTTTTCAAAAGCAACACTTTTGAAGGGTGCTTTTACATTTTAGACTTTGTGAGCCCCCAGCAGCATAGATCCACCACCATCCTCAGAGTCCTTTTTCTTTGGTTCATCCTTTGTGTCACACCAAATCAGAGAAATCTCAGTATTGGTCCAACATAAAACCCACAGGGTCTGATCTGCTGTTCACTGATTGAAATTAAACTGAAGGGTAATGAGGGTTGAGCAAAATTATGCAAAGAAAGATTTTGCAGTGCCCTAGTTAAAGTCCGAACCCAAATTGCATTGAGATGTTGTTGGGTGACCTTAATCAAACGATTTTTGCTTGAAAACCCTTCAGGGTGGCTGAGTACAAGTGACGGATTTAAATTAGTTTGATTATCTGAGACATTTCACTGACAAACAAGGAAATGCATAAGAAGTCACAACATATCAGGTTTCATTAGTGTGATGTAAATATCACAAAGAAGTGCTCAGATTTTTTTTTATCATTTATTGTGATACATTTTTTATGATAAGAGTTTTGATTTATTGTTGTCACAAAAAAAATCCAACGAATGATGTAAAAAAAGCTGTAAAACTGTGTATATTATCAGGATTTCACTATTTCCTACACTGTTTGTTCAATGAAAGTATGAATGGTTACCAATAAGATTGAAAATACGGTTACCATGGGCAGGTTAGTGACACCAGTCGCACTCTGTTACGTGACTGGTGTCCTAAAAAAACCACATTACAAATAGGAATGTTTTTTCAAAGGCATTATTTGTGTCTGTGGGGCTATAATTTCTGTGGCACAGAGTCACAGCGATAAAGTCACCTAAAAATATATCGTCACATGTATCGTTATCATAACAGTATTGCCAAATATCGTGATACAACTTGAAGTCCATATCACTCACCACTACTGTTTTCCTATTCATTTCAAGTCATGTTGTCAATAAGAAACATTCATTAACGACATCACACACTGGCATATTCTCCAAGTATAGGCAAACATTTGCACCTTTTCTCAACACCGCCTGCAAATGTCGACTAATAAGTCATTTAAATAACATTTCAATAGCTTCATGTGGCGTTTACAGCTAAATAATTCAAATTTGAGATCCACCCTCTAACCACATGCTGCCATTTCAGATCCAAAATAATACGAGTCTGGCGCCGAAACAAGTCCAAGTTCTGAACGAATTCCCTGGTCTTCACACGCCGAGCAGTATGCTTCACACTTCCTCCGTTACCGGCCGTCCTCCAGGGAATCTGTCTGTTTGTAACACAAACGCAACTCGTAGTGTTCCCGCTTTTCATCCACTCTGACCACAGTATTTGTTTTTTGTTTGTTTTTTTGTTTTTTTTCTGGCTGAGTGCTTTTTTTCCCCCCCGCTCACTCCTGCTGCCTCTGTAGTACGCACATGTACCACAGAGGATCAAATTAAAAACGTGCAATTATCCATCTGAGCAATGGAGGGACTCTGACCCCGTCACGACGGAAGACAAGCGTGCAAAACAAACAGTCCAGGAAGGGAAACGCCCCTTTCTCCGATTCAACGAGCAGCGAGATATTTGTGGCTTTGGCACACCCATGCTTTTAATGGATCTTTATTCAGCCCATTGAGCTTCGCTGATTTTGTGTGTGTGTGCGTGCGTGGGTGTGTGTGCGTGCGTGCGTGCGTGTGTGTGCGTGGGTGTGTGTGCGTGGGTGTGTGTGTGTATTTGCTCAGGCCCTCAGATTGAGTTTTCACTTTCTGCTGCTCTTCCAGGAACTGTCTTAATAAGCTTTTTCATGAATCAAATCTCAGGCCAGAGGGATTTTATGACTGCGCCACCCAAAAAACAAACAAAAAAACAACCAAAACATTTTTGGCTGCTTGTTTTGTCTCCTTTCATGACAAACAACCAAAGCTCAGAACAACAATGGAGGATTTTGAATTCATGGTCTATGCAACATATACTTGGAGGATGAAAAGTATAAATAAGCTTGTTCGTTATTGATCACTGCTTCAAGCATAGAAGCAAAGAAATGTCTGGTTAAAGTAAAGTAGGGCTATGACTAACGATTATTTCAGTAATCGATTAATCATGATTGATCACAGTTAAACGTTCAAGCCCTGCTTTCTGTCCTGTCCTGAGGTATCCAGTTTCTTTATGACTTTGTCTGATGAAGTAACTTAACCCTTGAAAATGGCCAACTGGACCACTGTGCAGAACCCTGTTCTGAACCAGCTGGATGTTTATTGGGCATCAAAGCCAAACATTCAGCATTCAACTTCTATGCACCACAAATCTGGAACAAACTTCCAGAAAACTGCAAACAGCAGAAACACAGTGTCTTTAAAACTTTAAAACCTGCCTGTTTAAAGCGTCTTTTGAAACATAATCATCAGTCTGATGTCTTTGTATTTTTGTGGTTTTATGATGAAAAGCATCTTGAAATGCCTTGTTGCTGAAAGTTGCTATACAAATAAACTTTGATTTTGAACCATAGAACTCAAACCCATACATCACAAATATGGTATATGAAGTTTCTTCCACAAAAACCTTCTACAGAAACCGTCCGGTCTTTTTTCCCCCTCTGCCCATTTTAGCTAAGCAGAAGTCCATCCAGCCATGTGGTGTCAGGAGGTTGAGCCTCAGCAGTTTGTAAAATTGTGTCAAAATGTTTTTAATTTCTTTTTAGTTCATTCTTTTTGCCCCCTTGATTCAAATGTGTCACTAAATTAAGAAAATACTATAATCTAACTGGTACTATTGTGGTTTACAGCAAAAACCAAGAGAAGAACCTTCTAGTTTCTGTTTTCTCTTTCCGACATCTAACTCTGAAACCGGTTTTAATTCAGATTTCCCAGTTTAAAGTCTGATCACAAACTCATTCCTGCTGCCAGCGCATCAGGGAACAAACACTGCATATTTATTCCCTTCATAAGCTGAGCTGTGGATGCTCACGGACCATTTCCAGTCCGGGTGGGATGTGAACAACATGACACAAAGAGTGGAATATTTTCATTTGTCTATTTTTAGTTTTGACTGACAACCTGACCAACTGCACTTTCAGTGTGTTCTGGTGAAAGGCCCTGCCGCGCTGCACTTGGAAAATGTGTCACCGTGTAACAAGCAACAGCGCTCATTTAATCTGCTACATCTCCCCGACACAGAAGCCATCTGTACACTGTGACAGTCGGTTGTGAGGATACTTCTTTTTTTAATCTCATCTCTATTTCTCCACAACCTATAAACAACCTTCATGTCGCTGAGTGCACAGTTTGAGATTATTGCTGGTAACCAGGTTGGCTGAAGAGCTGCAGGCAGAAAATGAGAAGCTGGATGATACGAAAGCACCTGCTCATACTGCAGAAACACTACGTCTTACCAAGAGGTTTTGGTTTTTAGTTTCTAGTGGAAATATCTTGAATAGACTTGAAATCAGACAAAATATTGTTTATAGCAATAATTCCTTTAAGGGGCAGTATTATGTGTTTTCCAGGCATGTCATTTTGTAGCACAATCAAGTAACGGTTACCTTCAGTTGTTAAATAAAAAATTAAAAAATTAAAAAAAAAAAATATATATATATATAAAAAAAATAATATATATATAAATAATATATATAAATAAATAATAATATATAAATATATATATATATATATATATATATATATATATATATATATATATATATATATATATAGTCTGTACAGGAACATCTGTGCAGAATATGGCCTGGAAGCCCCGAGATCAAAGTGGGGAACACCCCCAAAGGTGGTGGAGAATGACCGAGCTAAGATCCTGTGGGACTTCCAGATCCAGACAGACAAGATGGTAATGGCGAACCAACCGGACATTGTGGTGGTGGATAAAGAACAGAGGAAAGCCGTTGTGGTGGATGTAGCAATACCAAGTGACTACAACATCAGAAAAAAGGAGCATGAGAAATTGGAGAAATACCAGGGCCTCAGGGAGGAACTGGAAAAGACCTGGAAGGTGAAGACCACAGTGGTGCCTGTGGTCATCGGGGCCCTCGGGGCAGTCACCCCCAAACTGGAGCAGTGGCTCAAACAGATCCCAGGAACAACATCAGACATCTCAGTCCAGAAATGTGCAGTGCTAGGCACAGCCAAGATACTGTGCAGAACCCTCAAGCTCCCAGGCCTCTGGTAGAGGACCTGAGCTCAGAGGATGAAACAGACCACCCGCGGAGGGTGAGAAGGGAATTTTTTGTTTTATATATACACGAGGGGTAACCAACAAAAGTTTCCAGAATGACGCTGCTGCACGCACAGTTTTCATAGTACACGATTCTGCCGCTACTTATTTGTTCAACCACGCCTTCTCAATCAGTGTGCCAAGCGTCGTTGATGTGGAAGGTTTCGCCTACCAGCAGTGAATTTTCTTGGAAGAGCTGTTTTGTCCAGGCGTCATTTTTCTTCATGGAGAAGTTTTATGAGCAGCGCACGGCTGAAGTTTTGCTTCCTGCTCGGGAAAAAAGCATCGGAAACCGTTCAAATGTTGAAGACCGCTTACAAGGATGATACTAGGTGAAGCAGGTCAAAATGCATCAACACGACGAATCTAATATGGCATCAAAACATGCCATACATAATGGAGTTTGGCTACATCGAGGCTCACTGCAGTAAAAAAGACATATGGAGGATCAGACAGCAGATAAAGCAGCGCACAGCTACAAACACTCACCCGGATTAGCATGACTGTCGGAAAGCTAAACAAATAACCCGCAAAATTATTTAAGTCTTCAAGCTGCGATGTAAGACGCTGGTTCTGTTCTCGCTGTTGAACCGCTGCTACGCGCTACAGGTAGTAATATTTCACAGACGGAGCGCCGCTTCTGCTCCACCTGGTAGTGACTCTCACACCGAACCTCTGCTTAAAGCTGCAGCATCTAACCTAAAAAATAAAATTTTATATACATATTAAAACTTTCGCTGTCCTAACATGAGACAGATAATCTCTGAAAAAATAATCGATCTCCTCTGCCTCTTTCCTGTTCTGCATAATTACTCTGCTCAGTCAGAAACAGCCAATCAGAACTAGCAGTAATCAGCTAGCCGCAGTGCTATCAGGAAGCTTTCATTCAGTAACTCAGGTGGCTTAAGGTGGGTCTTTATTGCCTTTGAATGTTAAGTTTTATACTTGAATTTCTTTGGCAATTTTGAGAGGTTTTATTTTGGCTCTTTGCATTATTTAGCCTCTTCAGAGCCTTCATATGTTTTCAGTCTGTTAAAGATAGTATTACCGATAGCAGTACAATTTGCACAATGCCTGTTTTGTTTTTTTCTTGGAAAAAGTTATTAAAAACAAGTTTTTGTCTAAATTAAGGTGAATTCATGGTTCCTTTTTCCACATAATGTAACTGGTAGTGCTTATGATTAAAAAAATAATTATTATGTGATCGGTATCGGTGATCGGCCCTCATGGGTGATCGGAATTGGCAGGAAAAAACCTGATCGCCACATCTCTAATATTGATGGAAAAGTATTCGTCATTAGTGAATTAATCTGTCCATGGAACAAGATGTTTTAACTTATATGGGGAAAAAGTCTTGTTACTTGGACAGATTATTGTACTTATAAGTACCAAGTAATTATTTAGTTAAAGAAGCTCCTATATTTTGCTGAAAAGTTGCTTGTAAGTTAGTTTTGTCTTATTTCAAGTGTATTCATGATATCTGCACTGGAAACTAGACCAAAAATACTTGGTAAAATTGTGTGTTTTTGCAATGCTCTCATTGTAATAAGTACATTTACATCTACCATGTTTCCCCAAGCTGTTAACCTACTGTATGTTTAATATTATCTCACACTGACTAAATATTAATGTGTCGTCTGTCATTTCCGCTCTCCCATCCCCCACCCCACCCCACAGGGCACCATCTAATACGTTTTGGTTTGGCTCAGTTCCTCAATTGCTTTGATTTTCAATTTATAAAGTAATTACTCAGACTGAACTCATATCCAATAATAACAGAATTTGGATTACATTGGCGTAATCTTTTTCAACGTTTTTAAATGTGTGGAACCAAGCCCAGCGACAACACAAGTGAAGTAGTTTTTCATCGCCTGAAACACTGAAAATCATGTCTTAGCTCTGCATCGCAAAGCAAACACTGCCACTTTACTAATAGGATGTAAATCTTACTTGATATTTATGAGGGTTGATTCTGTCCTAGAACAACAAATAAAAACTTGATTGAAATTATATTCATTTTCTCTTTACACCCTCAATAATGGCCCACTTTATGTTAGTTTTAAGCTAATTACATCCCCTGTAATATCACCTACTTGGACCTACAGGGTGAATGATATGCACTTCAAGTTTTATCATAATATTTATTATGATAAGGAGAGAAGTGATGATAGCCGCTATTTATTACTTCTTTTTTAAGTAACTGTTTTGTTGTGACTGAATGACAACATAAATCCTGCTCTTGAAAAACATATTTGTAACACGGTTCTTTAGCTCTACAGTTACATAAAGAAGTGCACACAGTACCTGTATTTAATCATATTTTCAAATTCAATGACATGCATTCATACTTTTATTGAATAAACTGTGAATAAAAAGGGTAAAGCCAACAATACCAACAATACGGACAGTTTTAAGGGATTTTAAACATCATTAGTTGGAATTTATTGTGACAATAGTAAATGAAAACTCTTATAATAAATTTATCACGATAAGATAAATTCCCAACTGTGCAGTAAACACTTTATACATTTAAACCAACTTTGTCCCTATTGGGTATTCTGTTCTGTTAAAGAAAAGCTAATTAAGCCCATTAAAGAATAAAATTGGAACATAACAAAATGTAAATGGTGTATTTACTCTGTGCAGCTAATGCTAGCAGCTAGCAGTACGTCTTTGCACTTGCACACATCAAGCCACTCGTTTTTATTTACATCAGCTTAGGGGTTAGCTAAATGGCTGTCCATCTGCTTCAGACTGCAGCAATAAGAGGACAGTGTCTGCACACTGCATGCACTTGGACTGTTATTTATATGTTCCTCTGCTGCTGGAACAAACCTAATTCCCTATGAGGGTCATTATGGTTACATTTAATTTACCCTAACCTGATGGAGGTTGCCAATCAAACGCTTCGCCATCACTGACGGGCTAAAAACAGAAAATCAAGCAATAAAAAAGGTGTCCATGATTTACTTTACTGTATTTTGAAAGTTGTGCACCTCTTTTTTTTTACATACTTTACTTAGATTTAGTAATTAATTACATCTACATAAAATTGAAATATAAGAAAACACCAATTTCAGCAGCATTAAACACCGATGGTGTTTGGCTGTATTTTCTTATGCTGCCTACAGTGATCTCAAACTGCATTCCTCAAGATCCAGAGTCCTACAACTTTTAGATGTGTCCCTTGTCCTACAGGATTGATCAGATAGCAAAACTACCTCACCAGCAAACAGTCAAGCTCTACCAAGCTCTGCTAATAAGCTAATAAAAGGGGCAGGTGTGACAAAGCAGACACGCATCTAAAACCCCCAAGGGCTGGATTTGGAGATCACTGGCCTACACTGTGCAATGGAAATGGGATTCAACTCTGTTCTGACCAGACTTAAGAATAAATAAAGAGATAAAAATATTGTTTGGGTTACAGCTGAACATTTTGCTTTCCACACTTGTACCAAACCTTGGAAGTATGAAGTCCTGGGCAAAGAGCCATGTAACATTGTCCACCACATCCAGTTGGTTTACACTATAATGAAAACACCTTACAGTTAAATTAAGATTATTAAAAAAGTCTTGTTTCATATACAAATTGTATTCAAGTTGTATTTTAATTGAGACAATCATGTGAACATCCAGTGAATCTGGGACACAGCCTGGATATCACACTCTGGAATAATCAGTCAATGGCCAGGCAGCAAAGTGTTTCCTTCATGGGGAACAGCAGATAAGACAGCTTTACCTGAAAGTGTTTACAAAAGCAAAAGCTTCTATGGTAACAGCAGAAGCATTTTGACAACACTTAACAAAGTCAATGGCTTTTCTGGCACAAGCATAGAGAGAGACTGTTCAGCTGGGCATGCTTGAAGCTCCGCAGGGAACAGCAATTAAAGAAACGCGCAGCTGGAGCATCTGCATCGCAAAAAGTAACCAAAGGAGAAGATAACTATATTTTTTGCCTTCCTTCTGTTGGTTCCTGTTGCTTCCCGAATTCAAATGACGAATGCCCGGTTGGATGAAGGTATGGACTGTTTTTAGGCTACAAATAATAAAAGATGCTTCCTTACCCAGTTAAGACAGTCTGCCAAAGCTCCTTGGTGGTGACAGAGTGAGACTCACCAGGAGCAGTGGGTGAAAAGAGAGGAGCGCCTTCTTGATTAAAATGTTAATTTTAATTAACACAGTCAATAAAACCCATCATGAAAAATACAGGGAGTTTACCTGATCCTAGCATGATTCCTGAACTCAAAGATGCATGCAATGATCCTGCATAACATTATGACCACCAGTCTGTGTTGGTCCCCCTTCTGCAGCCAAACTAGCAATGACACATCGAGGCATAAACTTCCACCACACCACTGAAGATATGCAGAGGTACCAGATACCAAGACGTTACAGATCCTCTAAGTTGGTGGCACCAAGGGCCAAAATCCCAAAGTTTTGCCCATAAGGCCAAAATGTGCTTTTCTTCCCCAATTAAAAATGCAAAAATATAGTTATTGTGATTTCTTCCTCTTTTACCTGCACCGCAAAACGGATAATATTATGACGTTTGCCTCTATTTTTAGTTATTTAACTTTTTGTGCCAATTCTTTTCTAGTTTGTTGACCTACAAAATGTTTTTAGTTCATTTCCAGCCCCGAAAACTGAAAAAAATTATTCTAAAACCTTCTCTATGTTTGGCCAAATATAATGGATAGGTGTGGCCAAGTGTGCTTCTGAGTAAATATATCTGTGGCATGACTTACTTCGAAATGAAAAATATTAGCAAAAAACAAAAAAAGTCAGAAAAAAGACAAATTTGTTTGTTTTATAATATTTACGGTTTAAGCAGACATTAACTTGCCATGGAAATCAACTTGAAACTACAAAAAATATATTTTAGTGTCATGTGATACACAAGTAAAAGATGGACATCCACCTGACCTTCACCTCATGTCAAAGAAAATGTGAGTACTAGTGTTGTTGCTTTTGCTGTCAAGACAGGGGTCAGCATCTGAACTGTCCTCAGTTACGTAGCAGGTTCAGATCCCGTCTTAGTGGTCATAATATTTTGCCTGATTTGTGTATAATAATAATAGAGCTGCATCTGAACACAACATTCTGCAGCTCACTGTGCCATGATTTGCTGAAGAAAGTTATAAAAAAAAAACTTTTCAGTTATAAGTAAAAATTATTTGCCATCCCGTCTATGATGGATCGTACGTTTCTCCAAGCTGGAACAGCAGTATGTCTAACTCACAGTCAGCAGGAATGAGTAATGCCCTCCTCCGTTATCCAGCTTTGACAAAAGCAAAAAAAGAAATCTGTTTTCCTGCAGCAGTTCCACACATTCCTACTCCATGCAGTCCAACCGTGAGCTGCCCGCTCCCCAGTAATATGTGGCCCTGGTAAGGGTGCGCTTTAAAGTGCCACAGATTTACATCACAATGAGCACATGAGGACTGAGGGGCAGGAGCATAGTAACTGAAAGGTAAGATTCACAGCCAGGACTCTCACTGGAGAAACAGGTTCTTTTAAAGATGCTTTGTGAGAATAGAGTCAGCGGTTCTGAATGACTGAGAAGAAAAATTGAAAAAAAAATCTTTTAGTGTGACAGTTCAAACACAATCTATTGGCTACTGATGTCCTAATTCAATCCCAGCCATCTACAGTGGTCATTCTCTAATTAATTTTCAAAAATGTGCTCAATTTGTAGGTGAAAGAAAGATTATATTGTATTTTGCATGGGTGAATTTGGCTCATTTTGTGCAAAAATAGCTGCAACAATTTTCTATTAAGTGTGTGTGTGTGTGTGTGTGTGTGTGTGTGTGTGTGTGTGTGTGTGTGTGTGTGTGTGTGTGTGCGTGCGCGCGTGTGTGTGTGTGTGTATTTGGCTCCGCTGTGACAAACACACACACTTTACCAGCTTTTTGGGGACCTGATGTTCATTCCTATTCCCTCACTTTAAACAAAATAAATCTTAAACTTTGCTTTTAAACATCCATCCATCCATCTTCTTCCGCTTATTCGGGGTCGGGTCGCGGGGGCAGCAGCTTCAGAAAGGAGGCCCAGACTTCCCTCTCCCCAGCCACTTCTTCCAGCTCCTCCGGGGGAATCCCAAGGCGTTCCCAGGCCAGCCGAGAGACATAGTCCCTCCAGCGTGTCTTGGGTCTTCCCCGAGGCCTCCTCCCGGAGGGACGTGCCTGGAACACCTCACCAGGGAGGCGTCCAGGAGGCATCCTGACCAGATGCCCGAGCCACCTCAACTGGCTCCTCTCGACGTGGAGGAGCAGCGGCTCCTCCCGAATGACCGAGCTTCTCATCTTATTTCTAAGGGAGAGCCCAGCCACCCTGCGGAGGAAACCCATTTCGGCCGCTTGTATCCGTGATCTCGTTCTTTCGGTCATGACCCGAAGCTCATGACCATAGATGAGGGTGGAAACGTAGATCGACCGGTAAATCGAGAGCTTCGCTTTTTGACTCAGCTCTCTTTTCACCACGACGGACCGGTACAGCGCCCACTTCACGCAGACGCTGCCCCAATCCGCCTGTCGATCTCCCGCTCTCTTTTTCCCTCATTTGTGAACAAGATCCCCAGATACTTAAACTCCTCCACTTGAGGCAGGACGACCCCCCTGATCCAGAGAAGGCACTCTACCCTTTTCCGGTTCAAGACCATGGCCTCGGATTTGGAGGCACTGAGCCTCATCCCGGCCGCTTCACACTCGGCCGTGAACCGGTCCAGTGAGAGCTGCAGATCACAATCTGATGAAGCCAACAGGACCACATCATTCACAAAAACCAGAGATGCGATCCTAAGGCCACCAAAACGGATCCCCTCAACACCTCGGCTGCGCCTAGAAATTCTGTCCATGAAGGTAATGAACACAATCGGTGACAAAGGGCAGCCTTGGCGGAGTCCAACTCTCACCGGAAAGGAGCCCGACTTACTGCGGGGAATGCGGACCAGACTTTGACACCGGTCATACAGGGACGTGACAACCCGTATCAAAGGGCCCGGTACCCCATACTCCCGGAGAACCCCCAGAGGGCCCCCGAGGGACACGGTCGAACGCCTTCTCCAAGTCCACAAAACACATGTAGACTGGTTGGGCAAACTCCCATGCACCCTCCAGGACCCTGCTAAGGGTGTAGAGCTGGTCCAGTGTTCCACGACCAGGACAAAAACCACACTGCTTTTACTGAATCCGAGGTTCGACTATCCGACGGACCCTCCTCTCCAGGACCCCTGAATAGACCTTACCAGGGAGGCTTAAGAGTGTGACCCCCTGTAATTGGAGCACACCCTCCGGTCCCCCTTTTTAAACAGGGGGACCACCACCCCAGTCTGCCAATCCAGGGGAACTCCCCCCGATGTCCATGCGATATTGCAGAGTCACGTGAGCCAACACAATCCTACAACATCCAAAGCCTTAAGGAACTCCGGGCGGATCTCATCCACCCCTAGGGCCCTGCCACCGAGGAGCTCTTTGACCACTTCGGCGACCTCATCCCCAGAGACTGGAGAGCCCAGACGTTCCCTGCAGACCCTCACTACACGTTTGGGCCTGCCAGGTCTGACCGGCTTCCTCCCCCACCACCAGAGCCAACTCACCACCAGGTATTGGTCAGTGGACAGCTCCGCACCTCTCTTCACCCGAGTGTCCAAGACATATGGCCGCAGATCCGATGAAACAATGACAAAATCGATCATCGAATTGCGGCCTAGGGTGTTCTGGTGCCAACTGCGAATATGGACAACCTTATGCTTGAACATGGTGTTCGTGATGGACAATCTGTGACGAGCACAGAAGTCCAACAACAGAACACCACTCAAGTTCAGATTGGGGGGGCCGTTCCTCCCAACCACGCCCCTCCAGGTCTCACTGTCATTGCCCACGTGAGCGTTGAAGTCCCCCAGTAGAACAAGGGAGTCCCCAGGAGGGGCACTCTCCAGTACCCCATCTAAGGACTCCAAAAAGGGTGGGTAATCTGAACTGTTGTTCGGCCCGTAAGCACAGACAACAGTCAGAACCCGTCCCCCCACCCATAGGCGGAGGGAGGCTACCCTCTCGTTCACCGGGGTAAACCCCAACGTACAGGCGCCGAGATGGGGGGCAACAAGTATGCCCACTCCTGCCCGGCGCCTCTCACCGTGGGCAACTCCATAGTGGAAGTACGTCCAGCCCCTCTCAAAGAGACTGGTTCCAGAACCAGAGCCATGGTCGAGGTGAGGCCGACTATTTCCACCAGAGAGGTGACGTTCCACGTCCCAAGAGCCAGCTTCTGCAGCCGAGGATCAGACCGCCAGGGTCCCCTTCCTTGGCTGCCGCCCATAGCACAATGCACCCAACCCCTTTGGCCCCTCCGACAGGTGGTGAGCCCATTGGAAGGGGGACCCACGTCTCCTCTTCGGGCTGAGCCCGGCCAGGCTCCATGGGTAAAAGCCCGGCCACTAGGCGCTCGCCATCGTGCCCCACCTCCAGGCCTGCCTCCAGAGTGGGGCCCCAGGGACCCGCGTCCGGGCGAGGGAATGCTAGATCCAAGGTTGTTGTGCATCATAAGGGGTCTTCACGCTGCGCTTTGTCTGGTTCCTCACCTAGGACCTGTCTGCTTTGGGTGACCCTACCAGGGGCATAAAGCCCCAGACAGAATAGCTCCTAGGATCATTGGGACACTCAAACCCCTCCACCACGATAAGGTGGCAGCCCGAGGCTTTGAAACACTTACGACTAATGTCCTAACCATCAAAACTAAAGGATAATGTTTTTGTTAATGAGTAGGAGATACAGCAGAGATGAGCTGAAAAAGGTCCAGCTTAAAACTTCAGTTATGTTTTCTCAGCCCATCATCTAACAATGAAGTAGCCAAAATAACAGCAAATATATTGTGCTGGAAATTTACATGATGGAAAGTTTTGTCACAGTATGACTGGAATTAGAAACATAGTGTAAATGGACAACTTTTAGGAAATGTAGTTTTGCTAATAAAGTACAATACATGAATGAGTTTATTTTGTTTTTTGATGAATGTAGCAACATAATGTGATAATTGTTGATATTTTAAACTTAACGTTTTAGATGGAAAAAATGGTAGAGGAACAAGAACTAGCTTAGATCTTTAAAATTATGGTGCGTTCCATTTGTAGTTGAAACTTGATCTGCCCCCAAAGACAGAATGCAAAATGAAATTTAGCTTCATTTCAAAAGAAAAGTGTGCAGAAGTCGTACAAAGTGGCTCTCTCTTCTTTCAGCTGAGACGCTACTTCTTAATGCTGCAGGTCTATTTGTCTGGCTGTGCTCTGGAGGATTTTTGAGGATGAAGTTAAATCTAGAGCTACTGAAATTCATCTCAAAGCTTTAGTGAGGATTATTTTTTAATGGTTCCAGCAGGTGGAAGTTGCCTTCAAACATGCACCAATAAGGGTGTTCCAGTTGATTTCTCTGATCCCAATTCCGACTACAAAAAACATTGTTTGTAAAATGGACTGTTTTGAGCTTTGCATCATGTTATAATTTCACTACTCACCCACCCAGTTCCTTCAGACTAGTCAGGAGCAATCAGCAAACACCTGGTGGAACTGAGAAACAGCTGAGCTCATCATAGGAGCTACCTCTCAGTGAAACGCTGGTAAAAATTTTGCAAAAGGGTTGATAGAGGAGCCATGTTATGATGACTTCCTGAAGGCGGAGCTTCATTAAGAGCGGGAGCTTTTAAAGAAACAAAGGCCCAATTTCAAGTCAAATTTCTTTTAAGACATATTTGATATTTATAGCTATGAAGTTAACATAGTTACTTGATTGTAATATAAAATGGCACAATGTGCCTGGAACACACATAACGTTTCCCCTTTAAGGAGCTGGGAAACGCACTGCAGCAAAAAAGTCTCTCAGAGAGGCAATTGTGTTCATGCTCACAGCTTCCACATATAAAAAGAAAATGTTGACCTAAACACATTTTGGTGGCGGAAGGAGTGGGGAAGGAGTAAATGTGACTTTTGAAGCTAACAAATACAGGGAGTCTGTGCCACAGATTAAATTAGCAGATGAAAGAGAGCTGATGGTTAGAAAAAACAATGGTGTGAGTTATTAGAACTCGTTGAAAAATACTTAGTGAGTGAATACTTCTCTGATTGTTGCTGTGAATAAAAATGAAGCGGGAACAAACACACTGAATAATGACGGACACACATGTGAGTTAGAAACTTTTACAAACAACAAAGGTCTGTTTGATGTCCTCATTTCTGGGTTATAGGTCATTTATTTAATATTGTGGTGACCATTAGATGTATGTAAAGATAATTGGATATCAGCTCAATTCAAATCACCGTCGTTACTTATCACTGCCATAAAGTAGCAGGCGGTTCTGAATGTTTTCAATGTTTGCCTGGTTCAATAACCCTAAATCAAATTAAAGTTTAATTACCAGACCTGTGCAGAATGTGTTGTGATGTTGACAGAGTCATTCAACCATTAATTCAGCTTTAATTTGTTCTACAACTCTGGTGTAGATAACTCATCCATATTTTTAAAGCCAAGACTGTAGAAGTTTGAGTTAGGCACCAAGGCTACATAGCCGTTCTCCCCAACATTTCATGAAATCATGAGCTCATCTCTAACCCTCAGCATGTCTTCTACATGTCAGGAACTGAGAAGGAGAGGGTCTCTGACCTGGGAGTCCACGGGGGAGGACGGGGTGGCAGAGGGGCAGAAGAGAACCAAACTGAAGCTGGAAGCAGCGGCAGGAGGCTGACTGCTCACATCACTACAGGCCACGCTTGAAATATTCAGTAGAGTGTGAGAACAATCACATGGAAATAAGTTTGAACAAGTTTGTTTTTGTGCACTTAATACATGCTCAATTCCTCTTTTGCTGTCATTTCTATTGTTAAGTATGATTGCTCACATTCTTAAGTTTAATTAAGTGACTGTACTAACTATGGGAGCATTCAAACCAGCCCTGTTTAATCCACTTTAATTTAGTTAATTTGTCTAGAAAGTCCGGTTTGTTTGGGGAGGTGTGAACGCACAATCAAACTCTAATTTGAATTTTTTTTAAAAACTCTGGTCCACCTAAAAACGTAGAATTGGGTTTGATTGAAGTGAACTCTGGTGCGGTTTAAATCCATATGCAAACCCAGAGAGGACTGGAGACCGCTCCTAAAGCAGAAAGTGGACTACAGCATAGGGCATTCTGGGTAAATACAACCAAAACAAACATCCATGTCTCGCGCTAGTGGGAGAAATGCCTCATTGTGTTTTATCAAAGACAAAAGAGAAGCTTGGTGTCTTTGTGTTGTTTCCTTTAACGGTTCTTGAATAACCTGGTTACCCCCTCTCAGACAAAGGGGGTAACCAGGTTATTCAAAAGGTTTGCTTCGTTTGAAACAGAGCAATGTGAAAGCAAAATGCAGTGGATGAAATGTAACAAATGTTAGAATTTTGATCCCAAATTGAACTGAGTCTACTGGACTATTTCCCAGCAACTCTTCTTCTATGTTGACGCTATAATTTGCCACTGCTCTAAAGCTCAACAGTGTTCTAACAATTACCTGCATATGTTTTGGTGAAAGTGAAAGAAAGTTGATTTAATTGACAAGTATATGTTGTTGGATTTACAGACCTTGCAAAGTGAAGAGCAGAAGGAAACGTCTCTACATAGAAACACAGCGAACATAAACAGGAAGCAGCTGGCAGGTGAATACTTTAATGGCAGCAGGACAAAGAACAAGAATGACTAGATGTTGATGAGTGTAAGTGTACTATCACTGTATGACTTTCTTTTTTTCAGTGCTTATCTATGTAGCTATTGTTCTTTATTTGCTAAAAAAAAAACAGTTACTAATTTCGTTTTTAGTCTAAGAGAGTATTATAAAACATTCATCAAAAGCCTTAAAACACTATACAACATCACAGCCTTTTCTAGGAAGAATGTAACAGAAAGCCTTAAGGATGTTAAAACAAACGTGGCATAACCCGATTAATGAGTTGAAGGTTTGCGATTTCAATATTTTCTAGTGTATTTAGCAGGTACAAATACGTGAAAAGAAAGCCACCTCATTATTCTACTAACACTTTCCTTTTTGGTTTGATTTCCACCTCTGGTTTTCAGTCCTAATGACCTGCTGCCATAAATCACACAGCAGAAGATCCGGAGCTCTCACCAATCTTTGGGCGGCTAATTGGCACTTCAGTGAAACAAGTCTAGCTATCTTTGCACTTGAAATATGGATTTTCCAAATTAAATATTGCTATCTTTGGATGGATTGTTGCTGCCATATTGGGAGAGGTAATGTTTAGCTGTAGGTAAAACAGAAAACATCTTCATCACTGTATTTTTATTTCCTCCCTCGTTTTCATTGATTTCTCATTTTTTGAAGCTAACACTATTCAAGCTCGCTGATGAAAACCATAACTTTGACAGAGGGAGGAACTGCAGGGCTCTGCTGTGATAATACTCCAGTCCACTGATGCCAATCAAAAGATGAATTAGCACGACACATGTACACCCTGTAGCCCGATCTCCGAGGCTTGCTGAAGCCTCCTGGGTCGAGGCGGAACATGAAAAGTCTCAGGAATGAGACATTCCAAGCTTTAATGTGCCTTTTTGCTCTTCTTGTCATGGGCAATCGCAACACGAGTAGTGAGTCGGAACAAAAACTCGAGGTTGCAATGCTTCTCTTTCTGCGAGATGAAAGCCAAACTCGGCAACAAGTGGATGTGGCTCTGCTTTGACTTTCAGGCCTAATTAAAGAGCCGAGTCTGATAGATGTGAGGGTCATGAAACCTGAGCCCAGCAGAATCCGACCTTTGATTAATATCAGCTGAGGATTGTTTTAAAAAATTTCCCTAATGTGATGTGATGCCTTTTAGGCTTCACAGAGGAACCAACAGATTATGAAATCACTCTTTCTACAGCGAGTAGACCTTTCTGCAATTGGAATTGTTAAAACCTTTGTCGTACAATAAATAAGAAATGAAGGAATGGGCTGTGGTTGTTTTGTGTACAATACAAATATATTACAATACAATATAGCTGAATGGTTCATTAGAAAACTAATTCAGGTTGTGGTTTAGCACTGCGTACAAAAACAAGTTACACTTAATAAATAAAGCGGTTGGAATTCTTTTTTTGTGTTGCTTAAAAACAACTAATTTTCAAGTACTCTATGTTTGCATATTCTTAAGATACAAAATTAATTTATTTTTAAGTTTTCTTGTGTTTTACTGTTTTGTTTAGTAATGTCTGCCGCTTAGTGCAACATTTTGATTTGCTAGTTATGATTGGCTGTCTAGTTATCTGATTGGATGTAAAAGAGCTGTCTGTGATTGGTTGGTGGTGCAGCTCACTGACCAAGAGTCTGGGAGAGACGCAGAACCAAAAGCTTGCCTGAACACACACCAAGCGAGTGTGTGTGAAATGGAAATGGACACGCTATATATTATTCTTTGTTCACAAAGATATATGCGCTCACATCAGTCTCACTGAACGCCAACCTTCTGCGTATATAACGTCATACACAGAAGGTTGCTTTTACGACGTGCTAATATCTTTGCAAGCTAGCTTTATCTTTATACATGACTCGTCACTTTATTCAATGAAGGCGTTAGCTTGTAGATGGTACAGACTTCAAAATCTTTATCAACCTTTCCACCAAATACGTTCTTTTTTGTTTGCCATCACTTTCACTGGCGAATAGAAAAACCTACTTATAATAAATGAACAAATGAAGCTTAACCTAACAGGGGGGCATGTAAAGCCTGGCAGTCTGCCAGGATAATAATGCACTGAGGGAAACCCTGCTGGTGTCTTAATAATCCCTTCAAGGGTTATTAAGAGGAACATTAACCTCATTGCGTTGTCAAAGTGATCCTGATTACAAACATGACCTTAATAAACTGCTTTTTAGTCTAAGAGCAAATTCTATGTCTCCCTGTGCCTGCAATGAAAGTATCTTTTTTGGGGGTTGATAGCCGCACAACATACAGTTTATGTGAGCAAAGAGAAAAGAAGAGAATTAAAGATGACACAGCACAATGACATCCTTGATATGTTAATTGATGAGCGACATCAAGACCCATAATGATGAATTAATGAGACCTACTGCATGTCGAGGCTCAGAACTTCGTTTTGAATGTGTGGGTAGTGAACTATGATCATAAATTATTTCCACTAAAGATGGATGGACTGAATTTAAAAGAAGTGAACTGGCACAGCAACGGCCAAATATGGACGATATATAGACATACAAATTTGGGTCCTCTGGCGTCTCTGGAGATTAGGTTATTCATGATAAAGGTTAAAGTCCACAACATAACAGTGGTGGCTTATTGTTCATCCAAGCAGTGCACCTTTTTACATGATTGACATGAAGTAATAGCTTGATGGGGGCATTACTGTGGAAGTCCCAAAGCAATTAATTAAGAAGTATTTACTCATAGCTTCATTTTTAGTGGTCATCTGCTTTTGGGAGGATTTGTAAAAACAAGCTTTTACATGGTTATAATGTTCATAATCACACAGTTACATAATTATAATGAGCTCACTCTGTATTTCATCCCAGTTTCTATTATTTTTATTTGTGAAAGCAGGTCAAGTAAAATGTACAGCATGTGGAACGTATCTGAGGCTTTTTTTTTGCAAAGACAGCATACAAAACCAATTCCACCTCCCGTTTAAAGCTGCGGGGAAAACATAGCTGGTGTTTGCTGTCCTCAATCTCATGTATGGAGGAAAAAGCAAAATCAAAAAAAGTTGGAATTTTCGTTGCTGCAGAAGACAGACTGCAGAAACAGGAGGAAGTGCAGCACAATAATATGGCACTCAAGTGAAGGGTGAGTAGGCCTGTTGTTCCTGAGCCGTCGCCTTGGTTTATTTCACAGTGATTTACAATAAAGCCCGGAAAGTCTCTGTATGTGGGCCGCTGCATCAACATATTCTGAATGCCTGCTGTAGCTGCTCTACTGCACACACAGCCCAAAGGCGATGAGAAAAAAACAAAAAAAAACAGAAGGAGTCCTGAGAACGGATTCCCTCTCCCCTCTGTGAGCTGTTTAAAGGCCATCATGGTGTTCCCTCTGAAAGTCTGTTTTGTATTTAAATCTTCAAATACACAAATGAGGCCATTTATAAGACGCAAAATAGTATGAGTATCCACAAAATGGGACTACAGTCTGCTTTCATACTTCACTGAAATTAGAAAATCAATGTGCTCTAATCTAATTTCTATTTGAGAAATCTCAGATTGTGTTTGAACGCCAGGGGCTCGGGGAAGAAGAAGGTTATTTTAAATAACTGCATGCCTGGGAAGCGTAAAAGAAGCTTAAATCTTCTGAGGAAAACTTCAGTGACATAGAGCGCCTCATAAAAGTAATCATACTTTGAAGTTTTGCTTATTTTGTTACACCACGACCAGTCTTAAAAGTATTCAAATTGGATTTGATGTAATAGGCTGACACAAAATGGAGAATGTTGGTGAAGTGAAATGAAGAGAAATGGTTTTCAAAACAGTTATGAAAATATGAAAAGTATGATTATTAGTTGTTTCTATATGAGTCAACTTTTGTTGCAATTCCAGAAGCAAATCTTTTTTATGTCTCAGCTGCTACGATTCACTTTCACACTGAACTGTGTCAAACAAAGGCAGCGTTTTAAAAGACCTGTTCCCCTTCACGCCTGTGGTGGCGCCACAAACCACTGAAGGAAATGAAACATCTGAAGAAGACGCTTCAGATGTTTCTACAGGAAAAATGTTAACAAAATGGAGTAGAATCAGATTTTAGCTGTTGTAGGATTTCCTCTTTTGTCTTTGGTATAAGATCACGAGCCATTTCTCCTTCTAGAATTAGATAAGCCTTTGGTTGGGTTGGATTTACCCAGAATGCCCTTCGCTATAGTCCCTTTTTCCTGCAGATCAACTTTGCGTTCACATATTCAATCAAAGTGCATCAGAGTTTGCGTTAACCAAACTAAGACCTATGTTTGTAGGTGGACCAGAGTTCACTTTTTTTGTTCCACCCCCACTCAAACAAACCGGACTTTCAAGGCAGGTAGCATCTCTGAACATCAATTTTCAACAGGTTCTCAGTTGGATTCAGGTCTGAACTTTGGTTGGGTCACCACTTAAATAATGGTTCTATAGGTTTATGGCTGAACCTCTACCCTAGTCTCTAATCATTTTCAGCCTCTAACATATTTCTTCCAGGAGTTGCTCTGTGTTTAATGTCATCGATCCAAGTCTGAATAAATCTATAGAGAACCTGTTCTTTTCTTTTCTTGTTGTGTCTCACAGGTGCTAAATTAATTTAGAACTAGAATCTGTGGTAAAACTAGGTGTGGAAGAGAACTCACCCTCTCCTCCTCCTCTCTGAGGTCCGGCATGGTGCTGACGCACAGCGTCACCGCGGTGATGGCTACAAACAGCACAGACAGGCAAGCGAAGATCTTGCCGGGCAGGCCCGAGTGCGGGTTCTCCACCATGTCCCTGAGCCTTCGCATGCAGCCCCCCGAGAGGGTCTCCTCCGGCCCTCCCGGAGGCTGCTGGCTCTCCTCACAGGACTGCGGGGCGGTGAGTTCGGCCTCCTCCTCCTCCAGTCTTTGCAGCTCCTTGTACTCCTCCTGCCTGAGGCGCAGCTTGCGGAGGCAGCACCACTCCAGGTTGTCATCCTCCAGACCCCAGTAGAGCAGCTCCTCCTGGAAGGAAAGGGCACACATCTCCCTCAGCAGCCTCAGCTTCCCCGCCGCCAGGAAGGTCACTATGATGCGGAAGGCCGACGGGTTGCGGTCGAAAAAGTACTCGTTGCGGCTGACGTCGTAGTCGTCACACACGTCCATGATCTCGGCCTCGTTGCTGCAGCTGCGCAGCTTGCCCAGTCGGGTCAGCGGGAACTCATCCAGCGTGGACCAGGGGATGTGATACTTGATCCCCCCCACGTTGATAATGGCCGCCCTGTCGGCCAGGCCCGCCTCGTCTCCGTCCTGCTGATTCGGCTGAGACTGTAGCAGAACCTGGGCTCTCTTGTAGAACAAGCCCTTCTTGGATGTGACTTCCTGTGGATTTTCCACGCGGTTAAAACGGAAAGGGGTAAACTGGTGGTCAGTGTTGCCTGCCAAGAAGGCCACCTCCTGGTACATCCCTGCGACCCGGCTGGGGGACCCTGTCCTGCACAATGCGTCGAGTGTATGAAGCGACTGGAGGCTCGTCACCCATTCAGCAACAAAGATCGCGTCTGTGGAATAATAATAATAATAATAATAATAATAATAATAATAATAATAATAATAATAATAATAATAATAATAATAATAATAATAATAATAATAATAATAATAAAAAAACAAAGCAAATATTTTTCTTTAAACAAACTCATTTAAAAAAAAAAAAATAAAAATCCCTTAAAATGTTTGCTATTGCTAATCTCTAAACCCAAAACCTAAGGAACAAATATTTAAATAAAAAGCATCACTGGTCCAAGAACGGATCCTTGGGGAACTCCACCAGAGATGAGGGCAAAACAGGATACAGAAGTAAAGAAAGCAACAAAGCAGTAACCCTCTCACGGTCTCAACCAAAGGGGTCACATTGACCCAGCATGTGCTTTTACAATGAATGATGTTCTGATGGGACATTCCCCGCTGTCCGACCGTGACATCTGATGCGCTCCTCCTGAGCGTTGTGCTAAGGCCATGAGAGGGTTAAAGCTTCTCTTAAACCGTTAAGATCTAAATTGCCCCATTGACGAGCTTAGAATGTCCATATTGCCTCAGATGGGCAATCAGAATATTGTGGTCTACAGTATAAAAAGCAACCATGAGGTCAAAAATCCTGCAGAATGGCAGAATATGGAGCTAAAACCATATCATTCAACTTCTTTGTGTTTTTTGTGAGACAAAGAACTTTACAACCAGACTGAAAGCTGACATGTTTACCCACAATCCACAGAAAATTAAAACCCAGAATGTCAGTGCAAACATCCTTTACTAATCGCCAAACACGATCATCCGATGATAGAGTGATGATTTGTGCTTTTGTTGTTGCCGCCATTCCATAAGTTTCTGATTTATGGGTTGTACGTAGTTTTTTTACTTTTTTTTTTGTGATTTGTGTTCATTCAACAATGACGCATTGTCTCTTATTATGTTTCTTAATGTGAGACCATAAAAAGTTTTTTTTTTTAAGTTGGACCAACCTCAGAAGGACGAGGAGATGCCTTTAACTTATGTGCTATTTTGAAAAACCATTTGATCTTAACTTATGTAAGACTTAGTAGTCTGACTCATCAGCTGACATGTATATTTCAGACTCTGAATGTCTGACTTCCCCCCAATGCTGTGACAGGAAAGTGAGTAATCAGACTACGTTTCTTTCTCGACAGAAAAAAGAAGAGCAAAGTTTTGTTTTAAGAAGACGCTGAGGCATGATGAGTTTTCTTTTTACATCCAAAAAGCATGTTTTCTGCGCTTTAATTGCAACAATGCCTCAAAGCGCAGCATGCAGACGCCGTGCTGCGCTTTGAACTCACTTGGCTTTAATTAAATGTGTTGCTTTTCCCTTTTACTGCATTGACGGCCTGTTCTGTTGAACATACCGCAGGAAATGCACTTCATCGCTTCGACCTCGCTGTCGCACACCGAGACAAATGTGAAAACAAAAGAGCCTCAGCTGCTGCGTTTAACAAATATCGCTTGCACACTGGATGCTCAATGTTTAATCTTGTGCAGCAGGGGTTTATGCATATTTTAGAATTACACTGACGCACAATCTATTATTTGATGCAGACTTTTTTCTGTGATTAACAATAACTTGTGTACATGCAGTTTTTCTGAAATGACGTAGGCATTTCACAAGGATAAGGCAAGCAATGTAAGTTTATAATGACATGTAGATCTGGGAACCATATCCTTATCTGATCCCTGGAGGAAAAAAAAGGATGGGAATTTTGTTTCAAGTTGTAAAAAAAGCTTTAGGCAAGGCACAAAAGAAACTTGGGGAAAAAAATACGAAATAGAAGAATTAACTGCACAAAATCCCAAACCAGCTCTTTAAAACTGATTTTCCCCCAATATATATTTAAAGGGAGTGCCAGGAGTATTTTTTTCATGGACACACAAATTGAGTTCTTTGTCAGGAAATCATTGCAACATAGCTCCTCTATTAACAACATTTTTACCAGTGTTGCAGTGAGAAATAAATTGTATAATGAGCTCAGCAGATGCTCAGCTCCACCAGGTGTTTGCTAGTTGCTGGTGGCTAGTTTGAAGGAGCTGAGTGGGGGAATCGCAGGAGATTGTCCGATTGCCTCGTTGAGACAGAAGCTTGGAAGCTGCAGCTCAGAGGAGGAGCTAGGTCCTCGAAGGCGGGGCTAGGTCCACCCAGGCATTGTACACAGCTGAATGGTTGCCATGCATGAACATGCATGAAAGAATCAAAGCAACACTCCAAATATGTCTTTGATGAGGGAATAACTTCATAGTATATTGTTAAGCTAAAAGAAAAGGTCGATTAAAGCTTTAAGTTTCAGGCCCAAAAGCAATATTAAAAAAAGAAAAAGTAAGAAGTAAAAGAATAAATGGCACAAAATCACAGTAACAACACAAACCAGAACCAGCCTCTTTTTAAAAATGGTTTTCCCTCATATATATCTGATATATATTTAAAGGCAGAGCCAGGGCTATTTTGTTCATGAATAACAAAATGAGTTATTTGTCTTTCTGAGTGGAAATATTACCTGTGATCTTCCAAAACATTTGTAAAAAAAGGTGAATTTTCTCTCAAAGTTTGATTGTCTGCCTCTGCAAGGTTTTAAAAGAGAAATGTTAATCCCTAACTTCCTCTTCCTCAAATGCTCTCGCTGAATCTCACTGCTGGCATCTATCGCTGATTACATGCTCAAAAAGGATCCCTTAGAATCTAATTAAACGTTTCGGAGGACTTCTTTTCTATGAAAGCCAACCGCTATAATCTTTATAAGTCATACCACAATCCAGATTAGATCAGCAAAAGGGCTGAGGAACTGAGTGTTAACCTGAGGCAGCGGAGGGCTGGGCGAGCAGATTTAATGAGGCTCCACACATCATCACAACAAATGAAGACAGAAACCTGCTCCTCCGGACCCAGAGCCACCAGACCCAGAGCCATCCTCAGAGTTTGCTCCTCTGTCATGAGGCCAATCGTTTGGAAACGGCTTGTTTTGCTCCGGGGTAGAGGTTCAGGGAGCGCCAGTTTTACAGCAAGTCTGCAAAGTGCTTCTGACAGGAGCGGCTTATTGAGCATGATGGGCAGCCCTGAGGTGGGAATAAACTGAATCGAACCCAAAATAGAGAAATGAAGAGTCAGGTTGGCTTGTTAGGTCATGGGAATATATCTGTGTTTTCAAATGTGTCAGAGTGTTTATAGAAAGATTATGTTTTATCTACAGTTAGATTCAAAATGAATCACGGATTTTGATTTTTGGTTTTCAATCTACCACAAAACTTGTTTCTTCAAACGAGAGTTTTGTTGTGAAAAATGAGTAATGATTTTTTTTTGTCTATTTACTCACCTTTTTTTCATTCACCAATTAGTGCATTCAAAACAAACAATGCAGACAGGTATTGATCTACAAAATAACCAATTTGACAGGCAAAGAGGACAAACAACAGAGTATAAAATTTTTTTAAACAAGTTTTTTTTAGTAAATAATTCCTTAATATGGATTTTTAAAAAGTACTACTTCTATTGGTAGATTATTTCACTTATAACATGGGGAAAGGGTCACTGACATATAAGGATTTCAAGCAGGCTAAATTAAAAAAAAATTAAAATATGTATATCCATTAAAACATTTGAAATGTTGTGCAAACAAACATCATAATTTAAAATTAAAATGAGACCTTTTCAGGGGTAAAAAATGTAATGTAGTGTGACTGTGATTTATCTTAAAATAAGGTATTTCCCATGATGTACTAATTATTTTATAAGTTTCCATTTATTAAATTTTTAGAAACAAAGTTTTAAATTTGTTTGTATTCATCAGGCAATTATGATTCCCCCCACTCGTTGCTTTTCGCGTTTCCAGTTGACTTGTGTGTTTGGTTTATGTGGAACTACGTGACGACAGAGTCAGATAGAATATAAAACCCAAAGTTTTCCTCTTTTTCTTTTTCTCTACTTTATTATACACGGTCCTGCACCTGCAGCTCAGGGGACACTTTAGATGCAGCATTGTTCTGTTGCCACCAGTTGCTCATGCAAACCAAATTTGCATGACTCTTTGCATAAATCAGCAATCTGCAAACCACTGATGCCCTCCCACATCCACTCCATCTTCATCTCCGCAAGAGGCCTGAAGGACTCATACAACGAGAACCTAAATGACACTGAACCATTACCTTTCTGACTGGTCTCTTCAGGCCGTTCCTTTCTATTCATACTCCACTCCACATATATTAGGGCATTTAAGTCTTTTGCCTCCAAAACCATAGCAGGAAATGAGGCAATAGAAATGTGTCTTGTAATCTAGAAAGATTGAAAATGTCATAGTATGAATTAACAGAGTATGTTTCACAGAATAATGGTGCTTAATATGTACGGCTTATCAGCATTGGGAAATGACAGAGGCTCGCTGTTTCATAATGAGTCACAGTGGTTGATGGTTATGTTCAGAAAGTAGCTCGATTATTGATTCAACATCCGATGTTCATAGTTGGAAATGGAAAAGCAGCACAGCCAGCTTCTCTTGTATGAATTATAAATGTGCCGAATGGGTTGACGGTTAACCCAAAGCTCGTTATTAATGTACTCTGAAAGCCCAACAATGCAGCACCACCTCTGTGCAGAGTGGAGCCGCTGAACAGAACGCAGACTTGGAACGCGTCCAGCCATGTGTCTGACCGGGACGGCTTTCTGCAGGAACAAAGAGAAGCTGAGGAGTTTCAGTAATACGTGTGGCTACTTCCACAGAGGAGCTGTCAGGCAAGGGAAGTTTCATGGGAAGGGGTTCCAAGGCTGATGTGCAGTTTCTCTTCTCTTACGGTGTCTTCACACATGATTGTCCAGTGGACTCGGCTTGATTGGGGACCAAAATTGCAACATCCATTATATTTTCAGCTTTCACACTGCGCTGTCAAACAAACTGAAACCTTTGACTAAGCTGTTTAGCTCCTCGCCTGTGGGGGCGCTGCGCCAAGAACCACTAAAGGAAACGACACAAAAACCTCTGAAGAAGACACGAATGCAACGGAATGTAAGCAAAACCGGGTGTACCGTCAGATTTTAGCGGTTATAGGATTTCTCTTTTGTCCTTGGTAAAAGACCACAAGATATTTCTACTGCTAGCGGTAGACTCTCACATTTGTTTTGGTTGTATACCCAAAATCCCCTGCGCTACAGTTCACAGAGTGGTCTCTAGTCCGCGTGGCATTCACATATGCATTCACACCACTCTACTTCAACAGAACCAAGAGTGATGTTTTCAAGCATACCAGATTTCACTTTTTTGGTCCGCATCAAAGTTCGATTACATATGAACTCCTCCAAAAACAAACCGAACTTTCTAGGCAAACAAACTAGAGAAGTGTGGACTCGAGTTACATCACTTAGAATAGAGATTAAACGACTTTACACTCAATCCGATTCATGACCTCACTTGGACTTGAGCCGTTTGACTTCTATCTTATACCAAAAATAAAGTGTGTGACAGCAGAACCGTGCCTGCTGAACAATCCAGTCCACTGTGTGCCTCTGTTTATTTGCCAATGTTTCCTCCTCCTGTTGCTGCAACAAGCACAATGACTCTCCCATGTTGTTTACCTGCTTTTTCTTCTGCTTCTTCCAATGAAAACAAAAAAAAGCCGACAGAGGGGGAGAGGAGCTGTCATCTGCTGCCATTAGAAAGGAGCACAAAGTTGAGAAAAGAAGGAAGAAAGCCATGCCTGGTATCACCCAGGATCCTATGCAACATCAGTCTGAACAACTGTAACGGTAAGACACTGTTAGGAACATTTTCAATCCAGACACAAGTGAGTGTCTCCAGATGGATTCTTAATTGCAAGACTGGAGACAGTGGGGGCTGCCAGTGGTTGTATCGACATGTCGGCTGAACTGAGATCTACCAGACTTTAAACTCAGATGGCAACATTGACAGTATTTCAAGTATCCAGACTGAAATATATCCTCTTCTTATGTATTCACAGCAGATCTCTTGGTGTTTTCTGAACCACAAGCCAAGTCATTTCATCCAAGCTGGCCGATAGCAGAACCATGTTCAACAAGCAACTTCATTAGAAAGTTCACTTTTATACAGTTGGTTATTCTTTTATAATACTATTTAAAAAAGTTACTTAGAATGGAAATAACAAGGATTGGCGTAAATTCAAATGGAAGACTCTTCATCTCGCCTGCACCGTCTATCACCTCAATGCACGCCTCCTTCTATCTGACAGGGTTCGACCACCAGAGAGTTTTACTTGTTAAATTCAAATAAACTTTTTAATACCTACTTTCTCTCTGTGTCAGTCTTTTCAAGTTGAAATGCAGTTATTTTATGGTTATTTTTGTATCCTGGATTAGTTTGTTCATTCTTGTCATTCTTGTTTGTAGACGCTGGCGGCGTTTTGGTCGTTTCTGAGTAAAGATGATGACATTTTCTAGGGAATACAAATCGAGGCTACTGTTTCAGCAATGCTAGCTCCACTAAAGTAAATGCAGCCCATTTATTTCTGTTGATCCAGCGTCAAAATGCCTAAAGTTTGAGTCCTGTACGGTTGTTCCACCCGTTCTAATAGAGAGAAAGACTAACATTATTTTCATGTTTCGAAGGTAGTTGGTCACAAGGAAGTTAATTTTTTTTTAAATTACCAAAAAAGAGGAGAAAAGTGGATCAACAATCGATGGGTAAAAACAGGCGGTGCGGAAACTAACAATGCCAGAGTTTGCAGCACCACTTTATAACAGGTAACGTTCATATTGTTTAAATTGACAGTTAAGTGGATCATCTCAACACCGGGTAAATCCTCAAGAATATAAGACAAGTCTTTTTTACAGAGATAAAGCGGATCATATCCTAAATATACACATATTTTTTCGAGATGCCTCATCTGTTCTAACCTGCTTAGGGCATTAGCTACTCATTGTGATCCATTTTGCTTTGTTTTGAACCGAAGAAATCCACTTCCAGACCTCCATCAGTCAGTTTATCTGCACTGGAATCGCCAACTTGCACATTCACTCAGCTAGTCGGAACATTGACACAACTTTACCGTAAGTATTTTTTTATATTTTGTTTGTTGCTAACTGCTTTTATCTTTTCACTTCATGCTACTACATGTGTGAGCAGTGATATTATTTATTCTCCATCATTCTGGTTACATAAATTAGATGACTGGAAACCTCTAATGTTCCCTCTAACGGGTTTGCAAAGTTTCAAGCAGCACTAAATCCACTCGATCTGATTTCAGAGTTTTCCGGTTTATGCTGACATAAAGGATAAAACTGTCCTGATAATGTCACAAATGAACTGGCTTAGTAAAAAAAATAATGCATAGGCAGGTTTCTGCATATAACCTGCACACTCAGGTTTTTAATAACAGCATCATGTTGCTGAGTCATGCATAAAGGTGATATTTTATGTTTTGAGCAGCTTTAGAGGCATTTTGCACTCTATGCTCTATTATTCTTGTGTTGTATGCATCTCCAGCCCTCTTTCTGTTTTGACTTCTTCTAATCTGAGACAAAATGTACAACGTTAAACTTTTCCTTCAGGCCAAGGCTCCTGGGAAACAACTCTGCTTGAACTGAGCCATTTGCTTCTATCTTTTTTCTTTCCAGTGCATTTATGCCACTATATGTGTCCTTCACTTTATGCCAGCTCCCTTGTGATCTCTGTGTCTGACTCTCTGCAGGCGTGTTTGCATCCAAGGCTGTCTGTCTCAGTTCTGCTGCTGCTGATCATCTCAGATTCCCTTCTTGTTTTTAGAGAGGCTCCGATCAGAATGTTTTTGTTTTTATCAATTTCAGATTTACGATTGTTGTAACCCCCTGCTCTGCCAATATTGATTGTAGCCAATTCTCTTTAAGATTTGTCAATAAAAGAATTCAAAAGGAATTGTAGCTTTGCTGCGTTTGGGGTCAGCAGGAGCAGAGGCAACGTCACACTGTGTGTGTGACAGAACAGAAAAGCTGAGAATTGAAAGACTACATTTTACTGTTCTGAATAAAAAGAAACAAACTGTTACAGAGTGACACTTTAAACATTAGCATAGATAGCATTCCTAACTGTATACAGAAGTGTCTATGTATAATCAGTAGAGAATGTAGATCCTGACCTAAAGTCCCATATTTCTCTGCATGTTATATTAATTACAAGTGAAAATATTATTTTAACAGTTCAACCTGCCTGTTATCTCCTGCAGCATCAAGCATTTAAATAGCATTTTACACATTTTATGTGTATGAATTGTTTTCAGTAACACTGAAAACAGCCAATCTGGGGTCATCTTTCCTGAGTAACCGCAACCACACTGAAGAGTGTTGCTGTTAGCGCTCTCTGATGGCACTGAAGATGGGGAATGGGTCTGATGTTTGAGTTTCTAACCCAGTAAGGGCTGGTCAAATTAAAAGTTTCAGATTCTAAATTGACCGCTGCATTTCTACTTTCTTTAAGGATGGCAAGTTATCCGATTAATCGATTAATCCATCAGTCGGATGAAAAAAATCTCCCACATAATGCAGATTCTTTTCATTTAATCACTTAAGATTCTTTATTTAATATTAGAAATACATTAAAAGATTGAAATCAGTGATTCAATTCCTTTCTAAAATAAGAAAATAAACATTTTGTTGCTTAAAATGCAGTAACACAGCATCCCTTTAGTGAGGGCTTGGTCATTTGTACTGCAGGATGAATCTGGAGTTTTAAAAAAATCCTTCTGACATCAACATGTGAAAACCTCAGACCTTTTTGCTTAACTGAGCATCAGTGTGGGGTAGGGAAGATTTGCTGACTATTAATAACTGAACAGCAAAAGGTGCTTAATAGGAGCTTTTTTTTTCAACAGAATTTGAACCTGGTAGAGCTAAAATAAGGAAACTTGACGAGTTTTGAGTTACATATTTAAATAAAAAGAAGGTTTTCTATTATGCAAAATGTGTAAATCATTTGCACAGTTCTAGCTTAATGACTGTATCCTCCAGTTAATTAATATGCGACTAAATTAATTGCTGATTAATTCACTAATCGATTCATCACGATCAATCGTTTCAGTCCCACTTTCTTCACGCTGTAATGCAACACTGTGGAAAAATACATTTAGAAATAAACTCACTCGACTTCCCTTACTTCACATTTTAGCAGTTCCACCATAAACTCATCATGAACTTTTTAGAGAACAGCTTCCACACAAAGTCAGCCTACTCCCCGGGGAAAAGACTTTCTTAACTTCACCCTCTGTCTCTCTCAACGCCTCGCATCATTAGGGCTCTTCTGAAGTTTCCTGAGCTCTGACAATCCGTAATTGAAAATTAAACCTGCGCTCCGACTCTGACGCTACGTGTCAATCAGACGGCAGAGAGGGAGCCAGGGAGGAGGTGGAAATGGACCGAATAAAATGCCTGTTTAGTGTCAGAAATGGGGGAGGTTGGACTTAATTGTGCAGTAACGTAGGAGTGATAGATAGCGTTACAGAGGAGAGTTTTAAAAAGCACTTTATGTTTAAAACCGCATCCGAATGTTTTTCAGAACATTTGTTCACGCTTTGGTTCTTTGTTAGGATTTCTGAAGCCTCCTTTAGATTTTTTTAAACCCTCCAGAACTCACAATATGTAAAACTAAATAAACTCTTAACAGATCAAGACTACAGAGACGCATTATGTGTCTCCAAAAATGCAGGAAAACGAACCAGATTTGTTCCTTGCCCCTTCCGCTAAATGCTTCCAAATACTCACTAAACGAGCAACAAAGTTGCTAAGCAGGCAGCACTGTGCAATATTCACACTCTGCCCAGCAACTGCTCCAAAAGACAATATTTATATGTCATTTTTTGAAACGTTTCCTTGCAAATTCACTTACAGTATCTGTTCATCAAACTTTAGGTTCTGTGATTCATTTGCATTTCTAACACTTTTAATATTTGTCATTTTCTCCATCGAGTTGCTGTCTGTATTTTTGATGAATGGACAAGAAGTCCATGTTTCATCTTTGGGTATTTGACTGATGTTCACAGTGATTTTATTGGCTCAGAATGTCAGCTTTTTAATGTCTTTATGCTGTTCATATCTGTCTGTGCTGTTTCTTCACTTAATTCCACATCTTTTATGTTTTATTCTGGATATTAATCTAAGCATTTGGCCTCATATTCGTGCAACTTTTTTTGTCAGTTCACTGCCTGGCTGTTGCTGAAACTTCTATAAAGCATAAAAGAATAAAGAATAAAACTTTGTGTTGAATTTGAAAGCATGGAAAATGATCTATTAATAGAATCATTCTATTTCAGATAGATATAGACACCAGTGTTGTGAATTAAATCTGATTGAGGTTTGTTGTATTTTTAAATCATTTTTGATGTAGAATTAAACCCAAAATGAACATTTTTCACTTGATATTTTTTCTCAAATATTCATTATTTAGTTCTTTCTTCCCTCTTTGGTTTAACCGTTTTTTTAGGGGAGAGTAAAAACCTAAGACTCAAAACTCAACTCTGCCCATTTCTGCCCGTAGTTCAGCTAAATAAAACTCACGTAGAGCTGAAAATGTTACCTTTTGAACAAAAGACAACTTATAATTTTTGATTATAATTTTTGAAATGGGAAATTTATTGTCTTTTTTTTTTTTTTTTTTTAAAGAAGCACAATTTTATTTCTTTCTCAATTTAGATTTGAAAATAAAGCAAAATAGAAAACTTGTACATATTTCAGAAAATTTGTGAAACACACGCAGTTTCCAACCTAATGACGAGAAAACTCGACCAAAATTTTTTATTCTTATTCTATAATGGAATTTATAGTCATTAAAAAAAACTGTTGTTTATTATTTTAGCCTAACAAGAGCCGCGGGTTGCAGACCTCTGCTCTAGTGGAATATATACGGCAAACCAAAAAGAAGAGAAACAATGTAATAATTTTTGACGAAGCACTAAATGGAGAGACGGACACAACAGAGAGGAAGATGGCTGTTACAAAGAGCGGCACCTCTGGGAACTTTTTGTCATATTGTGAACAATGACTATATATTCAAATATAGACTATCTTATGATTCCAAACTCTTCCGACAGTTCTGCTGGGTCTAAGCCAACAAGACTCACCAGGTGTGCTGCGGGGCGGGAGTCCATCTGCTCCGGCTTGCTCGCACGAACGCGCCCTTCGCCACGCAGCATGCCTTTAAGTTTTCCACGCAGACGGTGCGGGACATCGTAGCGAAGATTTCACGCGGAGCTCTCCGGACTTCCTGTTCTTCCTGAAACTCCCGCTTTCAGCAGAAGGCGCGTGAGGAAAAGAATGATCATCTGGAAGTCCGCATCAGCGACGACCCGTCGGGGGAGGAGGGGTTCGGCCCCTCTCTCCATCGGACGCGACGTGGCAGATGTTCCACGAGAGTGTGTGTGTGTGAGAGAGAGAGAGAGAGAGAGAGAGAGAGAGAGAGAGAGAGAGAGAGAGTGAGAGACCGTCGTGGTGGTCACACTGCTCCGCGCGGACCGCTCAGGTGCGTCCGGAGCTGCGCGCGCTCCGCTGCGCTCTGACAAACAGGCTGATCTCAGAGCAGTTTGAGCTCGTCAGAGGGAGGGTCTGTCATCCGCTGCTGCACGCCGGGCTGCTACTTGCCTCTGACTGAGAGGAACGTTGATGGGAGAGGATTAGGACCACTGAGAGAGAAAAAGAGAAAGAATTCTGACTTTTTTTTTCCTCCGAATTTTGTCTTTAAACTTAAAAGTCAGAATTTTGTCAAAAAGTCAAAATTCTGACAAAAACTATAGAATTCTGAAAAAAGACGAAATTCTCAGAAAAAAAGTCGAAATTCTGAGGATAAAGTCAGAATTCTGAAAATTTGTTAATTTTTCAATGGTACTAATCCTATCATCTTGCCAAAAATATTTACACCAATTTAACTTTTCTGCCTTTTATCACCTCACATACACAAACTTAAGTGAATTTTATTTGCATCTTTTACTACAGATGCAAATCTACTTGGGATATGTTTCCAGCAGTTAAACTGGGGGAAAAAAAGATTCCGACTTTTATGTCAGAATTATGACTTGATGCTTGCAGTCCACAGTCAGGCTCCCGCCTCACAGAGCACCACTTTCCCATGGCTTTCCCACTCAGCTCCTGCAGACTAGTGGCAGCAGCAATTAGTAAACCCCTGGTAGTATGCTCAAGTCATCTTCTCAGCCCATTGCTCATAAGAATGATTGTAAACGGCTTCATGAAGAAGCATTGTTGTGATGATGAGAGTGTCTGAAAGGAGAGGAGTTTCTTAAAGAGACAGAGACCAATGACAAAGCATCAGATGCAAAGTTCTATTTCTCTTAAGGCATGTTTGATAAGTGTAGCATTTTCATAACAACTGAAAGTAACAGAGTTACTTGACTGTATGTAACGACACTGTGTGCCTAGTAAATACACTATATCAAACCATTCCTGGGTACATAAGGACTGGATAGGCAACAAATTCATTTCGGGACATTCATTTATCTCGTCCTATTTGAAATCATTCCTCTTAAAACCTTGGAAACCCTTTATAGAGTGACCAGCAGTGTGTGCTCCATCATATTTGCATTGCGGTTGAACTTCTCATTAGGCAACAGACACACCCACAGAAAGCAGCCATCCGCCAGCTCAGACTCACAGCTAGTCGGGGGTTTATCATCTGAGACAACAGCCTGCAAATGCTGATGGATGCTAAGGAGAAACCAGTGATGATGGCAGCAGAAGCATCCATCATGCCTTGTTAAACGCCCGCTAACAGCGCAAGGACAAAACTACTGATGTGCCAAGAACCACTGAAGGAAAAGACACAAAAACCTCCTAATGAGACACCGAGCGCAACTTCCTCCTTCACAAAATGTAAACAAATTTAACAGCATCAGCTTTTAGCGGTTGTTGTAGAAATCCTACAAAGACCGTGAGCCATTTCGACTGCTAGTGCCAGACACAAGGGTTTGTTTTGGTTGTATTCACCCAGAATGCACTGCGCTGTAGTCCGCTTCCTGCTGTTGGAGCGGTCTCTGGTCCACTTGGCGTTCACATAGGCATTAGAAACGCACCAGAGTTCACTTCAGCCAAACCAAACAGAGGCAGACCAGAGATTAATTCAAACCTCGCCAAAGTCTGAACCGTTCCTGCATTACACCAAGGTGCTTCTGAGGTTTAATGAGGTCAGAGTCAACTGATTGTGTGTTTCGTCTTGTACAGCCACATATTACCTACAGTGGAGTAAGAACAGATGACATGACAAAGATCTGACAGCAGCCAGCCTGCTGACCCTCACTGATGCCACGAGTCTATTATTGATCCCTCTTGTGCCTCATCTGTTTGCTTCCTCGGTTGTCACTCTCAATACATCTCTCAGCGTCATCCTTAAATACTCTGCCTCAGGTATTTTTATTTATTCAATCTGACGGTTTCAGGTTGTACATTTCATTCAGTGGTTGCTGTATTCTGTTAATGACTCTAAACGATTTCTCTTGGTAGGGCTGGGAGATGTGGAAATGAAAAATACGAAATTTTAGCCTCCCCGGAAAAAAGAGATAACCAAACAGTTGAGAATAAATTGAGAGATAAAATAACAACAGCAGCAACAAAATTGTCTGGAATAGTCTGTCATTAATCTGTCAGATAGGCAATGCATTCAATTTTACAGTTTTAGCAACTATTATTTGAGCTGTCCATCACAACCAATGTTTCAGCTTTGATTCCTTTGGGACCATTTCAATTTCTTTTATGACAAAAAGAGAAATCTTGGTTTCAGCTCATTTTTATTAGCTTATTTATTTAAGAGTCCAATTTTCTTATTATTTGTTTTGTTACTGTGTTTATAATTTTATTATTATTATTTGGGTTTTTTTAAACGGGTCACTTCTGTAAATGACATCCTAAACTGCACTTTCTTGTGGAGTACCTCAGAGCTCTATCCTTGGTTTTACTCTGGTTTTGTGGTAAAAATGCTGCGACTTGGTCAAATCGTCATATTCCAATAACATTTTTTCATTTGCATGATTACCTTCCCGTATAATTTTATGAAAAATAAATATCAGATAACCAAAGTAAACTAGGAACCTTGTTGTCATTGGTCCTGGACTCACAGATGCAATAGACTAACATTTTGGATTGGTTGCTCCGATGTCCCTGACTTTTTTTTTTTTGTAGGTGGCCACGTTAGAGAAATTCTGTAAAGCACATTTGATTCTGCCGTTCAGCTGTTTGAAATTTTTTCTTTGTTTTAGTTGTTTTTGGGTGATTCTGTCAATAGAACCTCAAAATCTGGATTTTCAAAATCAGACTTCAAAGAAAAGTTGGTAACACTTTATTTGAAGGGGTGTGCGTAAGACTGACATGACACTGTCTTAAACATGACATAACACCTGTCATGTTTCATAAAGAAGTCTTTATGAATGTTTATGACTGTTGTCATGAAGTGTCATTAATAATGACTCTTTTAATGCAAAGTTGCTCTAAAAGTTGCATTAAAAGTCCATTAAAAGTGCCAACTTTGCATGATTTTGTAAATAATGATAATGCAATAATGCAAAGTTGGCGCTTTTAATGGACTTTCACTGCAACCTTTAGAGCAACTTTGCATTAAAAGTGTCATTATTTACTGAATGACACTTCATGACAACTGTCATAAACATTCATAAAGACTTCTTTATGTTCATGACAGGTGTTATGTCATGTTTATGACAGTGTCATGTCAGTCTTATGCACACCCCTTCAAATAAAGTGTTACCAAAAAGTTTAGTTGTTGCAACGGAGTTGCTTGTGGAAAACAATTCACTGGGTCTCAGGCAACTTCTACCATGTCTTTGCACAAATACCCAACAGCTAAACTAGAACCATCTGCTAAGCTTGAACTTTTACGATGTGAAGTGAAAATATATACTCAGAAATAATGAGATCAAACAATTTTATAGTCACATAATTGTGTGACAAACGTAACATTGGCCTTTAAAAAGCTTCCTACCTTTTCTGTGTTCTGCGACATGCAATGAAATGCAACATCATGCAACAGCTTCCACCCTGCACCTTCCCTGCTGAATAATTCACTGCCCAGCAAATCCAACATCTTTAAGTCGTGTTTTGAGAAGCAGCATTCCGATTTTCATATGCAGTCAAAACTTGTAGTGGGCTGACACCAAACTATTAAAATTCATGAGGAGTTCCACCGATTTTACAGCCTGGCCTCCATGTTTTCGCAGCTGCTTAATTCAATTCAAAAAGGCTTTATTTATCCCACAGAAACAGCTAATGTTGTTGTAAGTCATATTATAAAAGTTTGTTCACAGAGTTGCTCTATTTGCTGATGTGTATGGGCTATTTTAGTGGTTTGTAAAACTTATACTTTTGTTATATGAGGATGCTGAGGGTTACTAATTATGTTCTTTGTTTTATTGATCTCCAGGTGTTCCAGAAGAGATCCCAGATCAGAACCAGCCTTCTTTATCAGGTTGTTTAGCTTTTTAATGAAAGTTAGAGAAGATATGCCACATCTTGCTTCAAACACCAAAAGACCTGCAGTTCGTCAGGAAGGTGTTTAAACTCCTCAATCACCCCATTTCCCATAACGACAAGGGTTTAATCTGTTTCTGTTTCTCTTTAAATTTACAACCATCTCCACTGATGAAGATCAAGAAGATCTTGAACATAAACAATCTTCCTACACTTTGATGTAAAGTGGTCCACCAGCTCTCTGTACTCACTCAGCCTGTTGTCAGTCTCTGATTCGCCCAATGACTGCAGAGTATTTCTGTAGATGCAGACGTCTGTATTGGGCCGGAAGTTAGAGGAATACAGACTGAAATAAAATGGTGCGAATACAGTACCCTGTGGTTCTCCTGTGCAACTAACACATTGATTAGACACACAGTCCTTCAGTCACTAACAACAAGAGTCTGTTTGACAGGTAGTCATAGATTCAGGTGACTGTTGACTGTCTTCTGGCATTTCTGACATTAATAAATCAAACTGAATTGTGTAAAATGTACTGGACAAATCAAAGAACATGATCCTCACAGAGTTTCAATTACAAGGGATTATGGGCTAAAAAAATGTATGATGAGACATGATGTTACATGGATTAAATCAGGTTAACAGCAACAGAATCAACACTTATGCAACACTCTGCCTTTTTGACATTTCCTCTCAATCTCAGATTAGAAAGATCTTTCAACTCTTTCTCTCTGGAATATCGACCTGATTTGGGAATTTTTAAGGTTGTGATCCCTCTGGAAGACAAAGTTCTAGCATCTAGCATTTTTGTCCTCCATATTTACTTAGATGCAGGTTTCAATTTTGGCCTTATCTGACCTGAATGTCTCATTTTTTGTTTAGCTTGTTTTTCTGTTGGTTTTTTTAACGCTTGTATTTAATCTGATATTTAAAATTTTGTACCTTGTAGCTGACTCTATGTGAACACCTTGATGTTCAAACACATTATTAATTGCTGTGTGTTCATGTTTAGACAGGAAAACCTTCTGATTTGCTTTGCTCTTACGAAAAATAACAAGGTTTACTTTAAAATAAACTCATTAAAGCAACCACGTTAACCTTTGAGGTCAAGAGCTTTTCTCTAATCTTCTGTTGTTTTGCCACTTTTCTAAGCTCATGCTACTTGTAAGCTAGCTTGAGGGTAAAATAATTTACAGTGTAGTAATAAAAAAAACTCAGCTCTGCAAACAGAATGCTAACTTAGAAAGTGATTTTAGATGTGATGGACATTCATATCTGCAGATTTAGCCAGATTATGTCTTTGAACGGGACACATACAGGTGGATTTGGTTCTTCACCTGCAGAACTTAAGCAGCAACCGACAGCAAAGTAAAATATAATTGTCAGGATGAGTTGAATCTACAGTGGGCCCTAATAATACCAAAATGAATCTCTAATCTCTTCCTGCTCCCACAATGGGAGGATGAAGTGACTTTGCTATATATGGCAAGCTGTTAAACCTGTAATTATGGTCCCAATATGTTTCCTGAGGTTGTATCCTCAACATGAAAGGAGCAGAGAAAATACAAAGCCTTATTTACTCCTGATACAGTGAGAAAATATGTATACTTGCACTGAGTTGATGGGAATTTGTTGCATTTGTTGAACAGCCAAAGCTGTACCAGAATGTACTCCCACTGGAAATGCTGCTGAAGCTGGTAGGACTTTGTCATCTTCCCCATGGGAAGTGTCCTGAACCGACACGGTGCTGAAACGTTGCTCAACAAGGAGGAAGCCGTTACTCCAGAAGAAACAAACCCACACCGGGACAAAGAATCTCATTTTTGGTGATGAAACCAAAGCGGAACTGTTTGGCCATAATGACCATCGTTACAGGAGGAATGGACCAGAATTCCAGCAAACTGTTGTTGGAAACCTGTGGAATGATTCCCAAAATGTTTGGTCCAAGTCATAAAGTTCAAAGGTACAAAGTTACAAAGTACTGAGGAAACGTATGTAAACTTTTGATTGTGAAGACATTAATCAATCATCTCTGACAGACTCTTTATTTTTTTGCTTTTAGCAAATAGAAATACATTTAGTCATTCTAACTGAGCTAAAACAGGAGAAGTTTGTTCTGATTTAACGTCAGACAGTGAGAGAAAAATGTATCTTTTTATTTGATGTAAGTAAACTTCTGTGTTCACCTGTATCTAATGACAACATCTAATGATGTTTTTTGTTTTTTCAATTTAGAATTTATTCATTAAATCACGGTCATCCTGGAGACGTTGATTCATTTCTTCACAGTGAGCATATGCAGCCTCCTCCAACAATGTAAATTATGAATCAGATAACACCAGTTTGGCCTTGAGATTATGCCTTGCTCACCTTCTGCAAGACGCCGCCGTGATGCAAGACCTGCACAGGGTTTCAATATTAATGACACACACAAGCTGATGTGTTTCATCCCATCGGCCCACTGGGGCTCAGCATGCAGCTGCTGTTCACATGTGATCAAACCCCCTATCAGATGTTACTTCTGGTTCAATGGAAACACTTTGAAGTAATGCTACTCTTACTTTAGTGCAGTTTTTTTTCTTTTTTGAGGGTGGGGGCTGTTCTAGACAATTTGAGTGAAGAACAAGCACATTTTTATGGGGTAATTTTTCTGCCATAATTCAAGAGCACACATTTTCAGTCTGAAAGCAGGATTTCATGTTTTTTGTTCTCAAAACGTTTGATACTTATGCTTCCATTTTGAGTTTGGAAGCAGGACTCAAAACTTCAGCTCTCTTTCAAAAATCGTCCAAATGTGGCTCAGAGGTTGCCAGGCGACGGCACTTTTTTGTTCCGAGCACAAAATGATTCGCAAGCGGAGATTTGATCCAGTCAGGGACAGTTTTGAGTGCGAGGAGAAAGGTTTGAAAAAGCACAGTGAATATTTGAAAGAGATCCTTGGGCGTTTACCTTCACTCCAACTTCTGGACACCAAACAATGTCCTCTCAGCCTCCAGTCACAGTAAGCTGCTACTCACAGAAAATGTTCACATCAAATCAACTCACCTGAACACCAAGCAACTTACCTTACCTTTCTTTTTCCAGACAATATGATTCTGCATGTGAGTCAGGAAATGAAACACCAACATGAATCCTCTGAGGTTCTGTCGCCATGTTGTCTTTTTCACTCCTAGTTCTGATTGTTGATGCTCCTCCGGCCCTCCTCTCTGCCTTCTGGTCCTCGGCGACATGACAAAAGATTAGATTTGTGAATTTCATGCTTCACAGTTGTCCTGGCAACAAGCTCTCCTACCCGATCTGAAGATCACCGCAGCTCCTCCAGAGTGACTGAAGCTCTCTTGAGTGCTTTTCTGATTGCCATCATATTATGTGGACAGTCATGTCTTAGTGTAGGTTCCCATTTTTAGATGATCTACTGGCCTGGGTTTGCGACTACTTAGCTCCCATGATCATGAGACATTCAAACCCTCTGTCAGCCTGTGGAGATGGAAATGATGACGAATAGATTGATGATGCATCTGCAGTGATGTAAGTGCTGCACTGGTCCATCATGATGAAGAGAGAACTGAGCAGAAAAACAAAGTTCTCGATTTACCAGTCGAGCTTTGGGTCTTGACCAAAAGACGTGGTTATGGATACTAGAGACCAAAGTGAGTCTCGTCCGTAGGATGTCTGGGCTCTCCCTTAACGTTTCCCACATTCTCAGGTGTACTGTGCCTATTCTGTGAGCCGCAAGGACTCAGCACACATTATCCTCAGATGGTTGAGAGTACAAAGTTGAGTGTACATTTCTTAGATGCTAGTTGGGCACCTAACCCTGTTATCTCGCCATTAGTGCAGCCACCGCACACCTGTTGGAGCGGCACAGAGTGGTAGTCTATCTGCTGCATGTCTTTGCCACTATTTGCAACAACTCCACACATTATCACCTCAGAGTCACATACAAAACAGTTCTACGTAAACACTGTTTCCTGTTGAGCAGTTTGCTGTGTGACACCAAGAACTCACACGGCGTAAAAATGTACCTTTGCTCGGACGTGTTTGATGGACGGTGAGTCGGAGGTGAACAGGCTGACTTCTGAAGGCAATTCGTTCAACCATTCTGCACTTCTGATAATTAACAATTACAAATGGAAAGCTTGCCATGAGCCATACTGTAACACCCCCTTTTACCTTCATCCAAGATTAACAAAATATTTGACTGTACCCTATCTTCACACTTTTTACCCTTTTTTAGCACTTATATTAATGCAATCTTGAATAAATTTCAGAGCTACCTCCAGTAGGTCTGTTGATCATGGCCTCTGGAAAAAAAAACCCTCTTTGTACTTAGTTTCTCAGACTCAATCAGCAACTGAGTCATTTAGATCGGTACAATGCAGCACAGCAGGAAACAAACACTTGTGTAGTCATGCAGATATTATATTTCAGACATAATAAAACTGTTTTGTTCTGACATGTTTTCTTTTAGAAAGCTGTGATGAGGCACTGAGGTGATATTTAAGGGGGGGATAAAGATGTAAGTGAACTCTCAGCGGAGCTCATTTTCAGTCGTCTTCCAGCCTACATTCCACGTAATGTGGACCGATCGGCCCCTCAGACGTCCACCTCGCCGACATCCTGTCATCGTTCCGAGCTAATGAGGCCTAATGGTCAAATCAGCAGAAGAAGGAAAAGCACTTTAGAGCTGGAACGGTTGCATAAATGCATTTCATTTTGATCGCTTCCTTTTTTCTTTTCTTTTTTACCAGCTTTTTATTTTAAATCTTAAATGTCACTTGGCCGTCACAGCAGGTAGGAGCGAGAAGTACTAATCAACAGCAGACGTAATGGCAGAGAGAACTCTGAAAGTCTGCAGCCGCACATTTCATGTTGGTTGTTACCAGCGTTTATATTCAAACTATTTAAAGCTGCAACAATCAATATTCTGATTTCAGGTCAAACTGTTTGGTGGAACAATAAAAAAATAATCAAATACACGCAATTTTGGATGATCAGAGGATTTCATACACCAGTTTAGGATGACCTTTTTATTTCCGCAGTCTCAGTGCTGCTACAGGCCAGAAGCTCGTTTTCTACCTGTGGTTGTTGGTGTGTGTTTCTCTCAGCAGCGATACCGGCCACAGCTGTCTCCACTTTGCTTTGCCTCTCAGGTGCAGAGAGCATGAGCTGAGCGATTAGCTAAAAGCAGCATCATCTGGCAGCAAAGATGCAACCGATTCCCCCCGTCCCTCAATGTTACCTTCTGTTCTAACCGTACAGATTTACAGACGATGTTTACCACTGACTGATGATGTCGTCTAGGACACGGTGCTGACAAATATCATCTCTGCTGGCGGTTGATGCAGATCTTTGTGTTGTGTTATTGACAAATTGAAATCTTCTTTAAAAGAAAAATGTTAGTTATAACACTAAATATTCAGCCTTTAACAACATTGAGTGCTACTTTCTTCTGTCTTTTAACTCATAAGTAGACAGGACTGCAAACATCCAGAGACTTTTTCTCACAAACAGACATGGGTGCACACAAATCTGTAGGCTGGTCCCCATCTCCACCTGTCATTGGGTGAGAGGTGGGGGCTCACACCCTGGATGGGTTGCTAGCAAACCTGTCAAGTTTTGGACTTGAGAATACGAGAAATGACACAATCCAGTGCTACTATACTGTACTGATACTAGGTATATGCTACCATAAGAACGGGGAGAGAGAGAAATAAGGGGAGGAGCAGGGGAGCAATACTGGATATTTACGGGAAAAATAATAATACGGGAGCATGGCGGGAAAGGGGGGTGAAAACCGGGAGTTTTCACCCCCCACTTGGAATATGTTCCACTTGGAATAAGTGGAACATGGAGACACACAGAACAAACAAGCATTCTCACACACTCAAATCAACCTAAATGTTATTTTTTCAAACTGTGGGAGGAATTTGCTGTACCGGGAAGGGCAGCAAGAAAATCCTCAGCTTTTATTTTTCAGCTATGATAAAATAATTAAACTTTTTTTTTTTTTAACATGTCGTCACCTTTGGTTGTTGTTACTTAAACTGTAACTGTTTCAATATGAGATTCGTTTATTGAAAGTGGAAAAAGTTTGGATTTACTTGGAAGGTTAAGTTTTTTGGGGGGGATTGTTTCACTTCAGAGCTGCCAGAACATCTGTTCTCAGTCTCCTCCTCGCTGGCACACCAGCAGCAGCAGCAGCAGCAGGCCGGACAGATTCATGGGATGGCACTGCCTGCCACATTTGTTACTCCTGTCACCAGCAGCAGGAGACATTCCCATGATAGGAGTGGGCTGTGGTTGTCAGAGGACGTGTGTCTTGTCAAACAGTGATATTCAGGAGGGCAGAGGGGGGGAAGAGGGTCTGCTGGTGCCAACACCCACCTGGATTCCTTCTATCTACACTGATTCTTTCACTACTTAGCACTAAGCAGCAATAAGTCCAACTAAATCATTTAGAAATTGTTTTTTGGCTCTAGTGGCCTTTATTTGAAAGTGCTAAGACAGGAAGGTAGGTAAAGAGAGAGAGAGGGAAGACATGTGGCAAAGGTCACCAGGCCAGGAATCGAACCTACAACAGCAGCATCAAAGACTTGAGGCCTGCTTATGTACAGTAGGTTGTGCTAAACTCCTGCACCACCACAGAACCCCAGATACTCTGATGGGTAAACAAAATTATTCACACTCCTTCTGCTTTTCCATAAACTTCAGTGTACTTTAGAGGATTTTGTGTGACAGAGCAACACGAAATACCGCATAATGGTGAAGCTGAAGGAAAAAAGAAAACATTCAAAAGTTAACACAAATAAATGTCCAGAAAGGCCTAAATAAGTAAGTTTCTAAGTAAGTTTTCAGCATGATATAGGAGTTTGTTTTAATGTTGATTAAAAAATAAAGTTCCACTGACAGATTATTTCACTTATAACACAAGAAAATATCTTGAAATAAGTGGAACTAGAACTTTTTAAAATTATTAATGAATTTTTACTTAAAACAAGGTCCTATATCTTGTCTTGTTTCAAATGCACTGAGATTTGAACTATAAACAAGATTTATAAAATACTTGGTAAGATTTTGTGTTTTTGCAGTGCACCAAGTCTTTCTAAAGGAGAGACAGAGATCCGCTGCTCAGGTAGGAGAGTCCATTAGTTTTACTCTTCCCAAATCACGTCCAAATAAATGAAAACACAATGTTTCTCAAACGAGTAACTCAATACAATCATATGTTTGCATCCGGCATTGTACTGTTCAGCCGATCAGAGGAAAAACATGCTGATTTGACATCTGTCTGTGGCTCAGCAGACAGATGTCGTCGTTAATGACGATGACGGCGATGATCACCGACTTCCTCTGGACTCTTCAGAATCCACACAAGGCAGGTTCCAACTCCAGCCGACACTCCTCCTCTACTTTTATACGTCAGTGGATCTTCCGTCCTGTCGGCTCGTTTCCGGAAGCCGTTCGTAACCTTTTGGGGGGGAAACCGCGACCTTTGAACCGCAGCCACCTCACACCTGCGTGGCTCCCGGTGGCGATGTCACGAATCAGACTGAATACCTTCCGAGCTCACAGTGGCTAAATGGGTTTTCAGAAAGAGAAACGGAATAAGACAAAGAGCTCATCGAGATGACTTATGTGTGATGAGTCCGTGTTTTCGTCTGGACGGTCTGTTGCCGCTGCTTTAACAAGACGTAAAATGCTCTTTCACAGCAAACCAGTAACCCCTACCGGCGCTGAAGCAGCCGGGTTTAAGCACCGGGCATGACTTGAATTGATGAAGCAATCATAACCTTGTAAAGATCTGCTTCGACTCCGATAAACACACTTCCAAATTCATTAATCCCAGCCTCTGTAGCTTTCTATATTTGGCTGCAACGCAGGGTGGCCTCTGCGTGGCTCCCTCCGAAGCCTGGGGCCGACGCTTTTTATTAGCTCTGTAAATCAAAGCGACGCATCCGAGAGATCCAAGAATTACACGTTTCCATTAATGTAGCAGAAGAAAAGAACGAATCCCTACTGCAAGAGAGCAATTAATACAATTCACTAATGGTAATGATGCAAATAATACAATTAGCCCCGTAATCAAGGTTGGCACCCCAGCTGCGGTCTGAAATCACGATTCGCATTTTCTATACTCCCTCCAATATAATTATCTCATTAAGTACAAGCTAAATAATCAAGTCATAATGCTTGTGTTATCATGGGAAGAATGGTTAACTAGTAACCATAAAAATAAAAAAGTTCTTATGTAAATCTAAGTTCTGTTGTCCTTATTGTGAGTCTTTCGGTTGTAGCTTTCGCTTATGTTCTTTATTTGAGAGAGAAATCGTTGTGGACTTTTGGTTTATTGGAGTGGATATCACCCAGAAGACTGCTGATAGCTCTAATGAAAGTTTTGGACCTAAAGGTCACAAGGAAACATTGTGTAGAGGGCTGAGAATGATGCGGGATGAGTCTCATATCCGGTTGACAACAAGATCACGGGAGATAAACATCGAGCTCGTCATAAAGCTGCTAACAAAGCGACGGACACGATGGCATTTCACCGCCAGACACACATCCCAGAAAACATCCTGCACCCAGCGCTTCCGTTCGACTGGATGGGTTTAGCAGCATCGTGCTCTGCTTCGTCTGCTGCAGGAAAAATCAAGATGGGGACGATGTGGAATGCATTCAGTTTGTCACTGTAAAATTGCCGGGTCACTTCTTCAAACCAACAGTCGTATTCAAGCTTTTGGTACAGAAGCTGACCAATCATTTTGCCGCAAAATCGTGCTTGTTTGGGTAGAAAAAGCGGCACCGTGATTCTTCACAGATAATCAGATTAAAACACGTAACACCCTGATCAGACTTCACAGAACTTCCTCCAAATGGTGAGATGGTGAAATGATGCTGAATTCATATTAGACATGTTTCTTCACTTTCACTGACCTCTGACTTTTATGTCTTAAGTAGTTTGTACAAGCTAATGTCAGCTGTGTTCATTAGTTACAACTGTTCAACTGATTATAAGGTAAATACATATCACTGATTCTCAAGAACTAACTTGAGTTAGAGTTTCATGCCAACTGCACCTTTAGAAACATATTTACTCAGAATCCTCCTCCTCACACTCTCAAGGACAAGAGAGAGACATCTTTTGAGTAAAATAAATAACTGGTTAATCTCAGGATAAATAGTTGAGCTGATGTGGATGTTTTTGCTCTGTAAGAGGTTTATTTCAGGTTTGGGATAAACTCTGGTAATCTCTCATAAACCCTACTTATAGAGAAAAAAAGATGGAAAAGGGATTAGCTAAAGGTTCTGCTGTTCTGAAGTGAGCGGTTGTTAAAAACATCTTTAAAGACAAACTGTGTCATAAAGAAGCATTGATTTAGGAAGAATTCACCCAAAAAGGTGTCCAAATCAGCATATTACAGACGATGTTGGAAAACTTGAGAGAGCACAGCAGAACCTTGGCCCAAAAAAAAGCAGTACCCCACTGAGAGCTACGAGGGCATTTCAGGAACAATGAGTTAGTTTCCTCACACCAAAGTAGAAACAATCAAAAGGGGAAAAAAAGCCTGAAACAAAGAACAAACCACGGCAACAAAAAGAACTACAAAGCAAAAAAGCTCCTGAAAATTCCCTCCAGTTCTTTAACAAAATGAAGCTCGCTACTGTTTTCATGAACATGAATGTTTGAACGTCTCGGTTGTGTTGGGAGACAAATCTGAGCGTTCCACCTGAAGGTCTCCTTCAGTTTGGTGCAGGACCAGTCAGGCAGGTTTTTTTCTTATCCAGACAAATGTCCCACAACAGCAGCGCCGTATTGTTTTTACAGTAATGATTTCCAAGAAGATCAATAAACTGTCAAGGAGAAAATGTGAAGCTGGTACATCCAGTCAAGCATGAATATTTGTAATCTGGCATATTGATTAGCTTCCCTTATGCCCATTTTTTAAAATATAGAAATCTCAGATTTATGTCATTTTTGATTAATACTTCTTATGTTTGTCAGTGATGATAAATAAATCATTTTCTGTGGAGATGTGGAGTTTTTTTTTTGCCGTTTCTACATTTTCCCTATCTTTCCTATATTATTATTATTACAACCTGACCCTGTAGAGGTCATCTCTGACCCATGACTAATGCTGTTCACCTCTCACATATGAATAATACATTACAGATGTGAACCTAAATTAACCTCTTTGCATTTTAGACTTATGCATTTCATCTAATAATGTGTCATTTAAGTGTCTGACCCCTTAACACCGAGACCTGTCAAGAAAGCTCATAACATCCATTAGCCAAGATTTCACTTCCTGTCTTGTGAGGTAAAATGTACAATCCAGTTAGGATTTGGATAGGAGCCTCTTTTTTTTTTTTTTTGTACTTTTATGGCATTAATTTTGGAGTTGGAACCTCCATGTTGCTGAAAATAGAGAGCACAGCACTAAATGATGTAAAAGCTAACCAGATAGCCTGGAGATCCTCACACAGGCCACCGATTCCATACAGACCTTTTGTTCTGTTCTGTACTTTAACTGCTGTCTGTATCTAAAGGGGCTGAAGCTCTGAACAGCCTCTGATGTAAACCTTGCTGTTTGTCTTCACCCCGTTTCACCTCTGGAGGTTCACTTACACGACTCGGGATGGAGAAACCCACAAATAGCGACATCAGGGGGTTCACCGACGGATGAAAGGAAATGGAGCTCTTGAACCCTTCAGTAAGAGACATTTTAATGTAGGAAAACCTGCATCTTCAGATGCATTTTAGATCGGCCATAAAAAGAGGTGCGAGCTAGGATTATAATCCATATAAATATAAAATTAACGTTTTTTTTTTGTTTTTTTTTTACATTTCCTCGCTGTTCTTTGGGATTTTGTCTGACTGTCCGTTAAATCCATGTGAGGAGTGTATTAGTCGATTTTAAATTGAAATGTATTAAACTGTATAACAGCTGCTGTGTGAACATGAAGACAAACGTTGAGCTGTAAGAGACCGACCTATCACTGTCTTAGTTCATGTCTGTTTGCTGAGGCTTTTCAGAAAACCGATCACGAGACGTTCAAGAGAGAAAAAACCCCATGGCAGTCCATCAGGAACCATGTGCTTTGACTAGATTTTACGTCATTTTTTCTGCCACGTCCTGTGTAACCACCTGTGGACTCGTTACCTCGGCTGGATGACAAGACGACAGAGTAATGTCACCGATGGCTCTGTGGCCCTGAGTAGAGCCGGGCTCTGACGTTTTCACACCACAATGAAGACGTTTCGGGAACGGTTTGCTTTCACGCACCAGCGGCTCCATCGCTCCTCTCCGCATGTCCAATTGCAAATTGACGAGGGTAAAAAGGGTAATGTTAGGGAAATGTGTAGAGGACAGAAGCCAACCGAACATGGATGAAGCCAAAGGGAAGGTGGCCTCATACGCATCGGGATTTTACTGCCTGAGGCTGAAATGTCTTTTGTCAGTGATTTTGTAGGTTTTGCAGCCATACCAAACCGTTTCCCAATTCTAATATTGTATTGAAATGAGCTGTTGGTGTAGCAACTAATAACCTAAACTCCTCTGATTCGTCTGCAGTGTTCTTTGATCGTCGTGATGGAAATCTGTCCCAGTCCGTTTTATTTATAAGTGTCGGAGTAAAGGGGGTTGAGTAAAAGTGCACACTAAAACTTTTCAGGCACTACTTTGTGTTAGTCTGTTTTGTCCATAAAATCCCAATAAAACCTTGTACAGGGTCTACAGTCAGGAGGAGATGCTATAGCCCATTTGGCAGATCCCACACATCCTGGACACAGATAGTTCAAATCCTTACCTGTGGATCGGCGCTCCAGAGACAGTTTCTTCCTCCAGGTTGTCTCTCTGATGGACACAATGGACACTTTACAGCCAAAATAGTCAACTACTTCATTGTAAAACATAAGCATATGTGCAAAGTCAAAATTTTTCTTTTCTTTTTAAAAGACATTTTAGTCCATAAGTGAAATAATCTGCCAAAAGGAGCTGGTGCTTTTTCATAAATATTAAAAGTATTGACTTAAAACAAGCTCCTATATCTGGCTGAATATTTACTTGTGTACTAAGACATTGGTACAAGAAACTCCACAAAAAAGTGCTTCATAAGATTTAGTGTTTTTACAGTGTAAGCTTGAAAACTAAATTCCTTGGTGGTGCTCAGAATAAAGTGGATTCTGATCCTGAGAATACATTGAAGTTTATGCACGTGTTTAAAACAAAGGCAAATACATTCCTTCAGAAATATCTTTATTTAATAAAAGTATCTCTTTCAAGTAGGAAATAGACTTTACAAGTATCTCACATATCTGCTTGATGTGGTGAAAACCTATTGATAAAAACCACAAGCAGAGCACAGAAACACGGTGAAAAGGGAAATAAAAGGAGAACGTGTGGGTGTTAGCAGGGGAGGAAAAAAAAAGAATCTGATGGCAAAACAGTCACTGAACACAAATCACGCTGAGACATCAGCCTTCAGACAATAATTACAGTGATTTAGCTCCGCAGCTCAAACAGAAAAGATGCCGAGTTCAAGACGAGAATTAAAAGGAACAGAGGAGGAATAGCAGAGCTGTAGGTTTCAGTTTGAGCAGACGGAACCAGAGGTAAACATTAGCCACCGTTAGCACTTTGCGTCAGCCATGAAATCCGCAGCAGCAAAGCTGGGTGACGCCACTAAAGGTGAAGTAGTGCTGGTGAAATCCTCTGCTCGGTTCTGGGAGCTCACGTTTAAAGCTTCCCGTGAGAATAGCAGGAGCAAAACTGAAAAAATTGATTTGATATGCAAAAATCTGTTTTCTGAAGAAATATCGCAACGATGCAAATTCAAGTATTCCACCAAGAGCTCTGAGGTTAGTTTTTTTCCCCCTCTCGCCGAGAGGACACGGCGCAGACTTGGGATCTAAAAGCCCACGTTCTGCGGGGTGTGGATGTTTCAGGTGAACTATTCCAGCTCTCTGTTAATCGTCTTCCGACGGCTTCTCTTTTCATCAAGAAAATTCAGAGCAAATCCACATTTTGTACATGTTTTTTATCCCCGAGAAATGCTGTGCTAATCCCGAGCATAGCGGCTAGCTAGTTAGCGTAGCACGAAAACGGTAAACAGGGCCAGACTTGCTCTGGTGAACATTAGTGGAAGAAATCCCTTAAAGCAGCAACTCTATCATTTAGAATCACGTCATTTTACATGCAGAAAGAGGATCCACAGAGAGCACTCTGAAATAGGGACACATGGTTTATCGGCACCTGTATCGGCTGATGTTAATCTTTTTTTAACATATTAGTATTGACCCAATCAATAAAACTGGGCAGATATTAACAACCGATATACATTTCCATATTCCATCCTAAAATCTCGGCAAAATGAAATCTGATTTCACTTGAAATAATAATAGTAATAAAACATTGAAAAAAAATATAATCTGCAAAACATCAAAATATTAAAAAAAATGCTATAAAAATAAATATTTTTGATTTTGTGTCTAGAAATCGGAAATTTTAATCCAATGCAAAGTTATGTTTGTGTTGGGCATGGTACAGTTTTTTTGGTAATCAAAGCAGTAGAGAAACATAATATTGGCAAATATTGGTTATCGACCAAAACGGCAATATCTGACATCAATATCTTAGATTTCATATCGTTGCATCCCTACTCTGGCAAAAAAAAAAAGTCCAAGTTAATTTCACAGATAGTTCATTTGTTAAAACAAGTTAAACAGTTGGTGAAAGGCCTGCTTCGATTGGTCATCATTCGCTACAAGTCAGTTGGAATGAAATTTGGCAATTTTACTTCAAATTGACATTTTCTTTTTATGCCCCTCTAGTTTTATTCCTAGACAAGAAAGCAACATACATAGAATAGTGAAATATAAAATATTAAGCTGCTCTGAAATCTGAAGGGTACAGAACAGGCAAGAGTTTGACTTTTAGATGAAAACTGCTCATTTAAAACACAAAAATGAAAGAAATTTTGCCTAAACACTCACCAGTCAGGCAGATTGAAATCAGCCAATATTCCTTTTGATCAGCTCTGATTGATCTGTGGGACAAATTCTGAAAATCTTTTTTCCCCTGCAGTCATCAAAACTTAAAATTCCCACCAGTTTTGATTTATAAAAGCATCAACAAACATCCATTTTTCTGAAATGTTTTCATCAATTTGATGTGGCACATTTTTATCTTCTGTGTGGTGCAGTTCTTGGCAAAAAAGAAAAAAAGAAGAATCAGTCAAAATGGAGATCAGTATTGTCCAGAAATTGTGCAGTTGTAGCTAAAAACAAAGAAATTACTTGTGAAAAATGTCTGCACCTTGCTTTGACTCATCATAGTTCCCCGATCAGTTCCAGATAATAAGAGAAATTGGTGAGTTGGTTTGTACAAAAAAACAAACAAAAAATTTTTTTGGTTCAAGTTGCACTAATCTAAAGAATGGTTCAGGAATGTGTAAACTGCAGCACAGGCAAAACAAAGTTCAACAACTAAAACGACCAACTTTCTTGTTAGTTCATATCAGATAGCGGTTTTAGACAATCTTATAATCCCTTTATTTTCAGTTGGACTCAAAATGTCTGCCCCTATAAAATTTGTTTCCTGTGTTCTGATTCCCACCAACAGGAAGTCATCATTGGCAGAGTCGGATCCGCTTCCTGTTACTGGGATGTTATCTTTTATTCATTAACAAAAGATCTTCTACTAGCACACAAAATGTTTACAAAATGTACAAACAACAACAACAACAAAAAAAAACTAATGGATGAAACACATTCAAATGTCTGGATGAACTAGTTGACCCTAAAAACCTGCTGAGACCAAAAATGTAATTATAACAATAATAATAATAATAAAAAAATCTTAAAAAGTGGAAGATTAAAATTTTTTTAGCTGCACAACTTGGCAAACCTATTTCAAAACTCTTTGGCAAGAACCATCAGCAAAATACACACTTATGTTGTTTTTTTATTTATCTTTTCAACAATATAAAAATCCAAATGGAAAAACAACACAAAAAGTATCAAATTTCTTCAGTCCTAGAGCTTACCTCACAATAAAATGTTAACGTCAAAGGATTTATGCCACAAAAAGGCGATTTATATTTATATCTATTTATATTCATATATATATATTTTTATATATATATATATAGCAGTGCTACAAAAGTCCAAGCCTTCATTTCCGCAGAAAGGCGCTGGTTCTGTACAGGACATTCAGGTTTTTATTACAACACATTCATCGCTCCCCACGCCGTAACCACGGCGACTCCGGGGGAAAAAGCGATGTGTGGGTACCGTGGGTGACGTTGGTATGGGCTGGCTTTCAGTCGTTTTTTTTCCCTCATCACATAAAGTCGTTTAGCTCCGCCTCCAGGGCGGCAGCCATCTCGTCCGCCTCCGAGCTGCTGCCCTCCTCTTCCTCATTGGAGTCCTTAGATGACTCGTCGGCGGAGTCCCGCCTTTTCTGCTTGCTCTCCATGTCCGCATCCTCCTCATCGTCTCCGGCGTCATGCTTCCGTTTTTGACCCCTGGACAAAAAAACAAAAAAAAAACAGAACTTGAAGAGTTAAATCAGAAGAGTCTTAAGGTTTTAAGGCTTGCTGATTGGACAGCAAACTGCAGTCAAGCAGGTTTTCTGTTTTTAGCTCCACCCATCTTCCTTTGTCCTCGTTTCCCCAAGAAGTGGACGTATAAGTCGAGTCTATTCAAGCATTTTCAATATATATATTTTTGATTAAGGTTTTATTGGCTCTAGTGGCCTTTATTTGATAGTTTTGAATGAGAGAAAGGGAAGACATACAGCAAGGGTCGCCAGGCCGGGTATCGAACCTGCGACAGCCGCGTCAAGGACTAAGGCCTCCAATGTGGGTTGTGCTTAACCCCTGCGCCACCACAGCACACCTATTTTCAAGGTACGTTTTCAAACTTTTCCATTGTCATACTTTGGAGATTAAAAACAAGCTTCAATTCAGTTTTATTTAATTTATTGCTGTTATTTCAAATAAAAAACTGTTTTCCAAATTCCCTCTTCACTTATCTCCTGTACTCATCAATAATCCACAAGACAAAATAAGTCAAATGACAACTTCTGTTTTCATTAAACATAACTGGAGATAAAAAACTTTTGATAAAGTGTAAGTTGGCTAAACAGAGAATGAATCATGAGGTTAGCTTCATGTCGAGTTGGCAGCCAGAGAGACACCTACACTGTAATGATTGGAGACAAATATTTAACATTTGATGTCCATAAAAGATTTTAACTCCTGAGATTTGAACTTTTACATATTTTTCAGATATCATCAACTCCATGGTTGAGCAGAAATAGGCTAATAATTTGATAAAGTTAACATACAATTGGGAAGAGTTGCTCTTATGCTAACTACACTGATAAAACCAACAAAAATGATTTTATGCCACTGAGAAACATTTAAAAGAAGCCATGTAGGATGATTTCCTCTAAGAACTCCAACCAATTTCTACAGCAGTGAGATTTGAGTTGTAGCTACAATCTCTGGGCATTCAGATACTGAAGGTCTGAAATAAAACTTCCACAAGCTTTAGAAACCCTGAAAACAAAACCATGTCTTCAAAATGCTTTTGTGAGCATGGATTCGACAATGTAGCAAAGCTGTCCAAAATATGTACATTATTTAAAAACGTACATACGGCGAACATATTGTACAACAAAAACATGCAATGCCAGCTGTGTTGCTGCAAACCAGCCACTTATGGATAATGATGAAGCTGGAAGAGAGGAGGAAACAAAACCAAAAAAAAAGGAAAACACATTTGTAGGTGGCTGGAGAATCCTTTGATGTGTTCTGTGAGCCAACATGCCATCTCTCGCTCCACTCCAGCTTTCTCCGTGACATCCTCTGCCGAGCGGCTTGTTAGCGTCATGCTAATGAGGGTCTTCGTGGTTATTGTGGAGGTCTGACACAGAGCCCACCCCCCCATCCCCTCTCTCTCTCATTAGGCCTCGCTAACTTCCAGCGGCGGGTGCTAGGCTCCGGCTCTCCGTTCGTTAAAGGTCAGATGTCGACTAATATGAGCGAAAAGGGCAGGTGACGTGCCAGTTACAGGTTACTGTGGGAGGAAAAGCTCAGCAGAAGAGCTACGCTGATCTTTCAAGCTAAAGAGTTTTAGCTTGAAGGATCAGCAGAAATGAAAACTTGGCCTCAGAGTTTTCATTTCTGAGGCCGAGTGGCTGCTGTGAGTCACGTTTCTAGTTTCGCTGCGACTTCCAAACAAATTTTTTTTTTTGTGCTACCTGAGCCGGTTGGAGAGGCTGCTTGAGTGTGCATGCACATAACTCCATTCTTCTTCTTCTGTTTGCAAATATTAATAGTGGAGACAGCGGGGGTCTAGGGGTTAGTCCCCCTCCTGCTGCTTTTTGCTTTGGATCATTACATCCAATTTCTGTCCTCTGCTATTAATCCGACCCCCCACCGATACACACACACCCACACACACTCCAGACGCTTCCCCCATGTTCATTCATGTCAACTGCTAACCAAGTTTCAGATGTAATCTACTTTTATGTGATTTCTGCTCTCTGTTTCAGCTGTTAAACTACATTGTAATAAAGGTGGAATATTGCTGTTTACAAAATTATTCAAATTTTAGGCATTTTACAAATATGAGACTCCCAGAGTGAGCTGCAAGTGATGGGCTAATATCACAATTTGCAGCATTAAACGTTTTTTTTGTTGCCAGGTGAAAATAAATAATGTTGAGAGAAATCAATCTTAAGTTGGTTTTTTTTATACAAAGCTTTACACAAAACATTTAGTAAGGGAGTTAATAAATCCATCTGTTCTGGTGAGACTTTTTTTTTTTTTAAATTAATGGTGATATTTTAGCAACAGGTTCCTGCTCCTGACATACACTAACGATTCAGTAGCAGTAATTACACTTTATGACTTATAAATTGTCACTACAAAACACTCACATTTTACAGTTATTAAGCTAACTTAAAAAAAAGAAGCTCCAAGCCATAGTTATTTTTTCACATGGTTACCTTTAAACCAGAATGTAAGTTGCATATTAACCAAACTAATATTCTAAAGCAGTTGGAACTAATTAAAGGCATCACTCTCTGGTCACCTAGCATTCAACAGAAAACACTTGGCAAAATGTTGGGAGTCAACATGAAGCGAAAGCATACTGGATGCTGCTACTTCTTTTCTTGCTTGACTGAATTCTGCAACCATTTCAGCTTCTATGCATCTCAAATCTGGAACAAACTTCCAGAAAACGGCAAATCAGTTTTTAGTCTCGAGTTCCGTTAGAAAAACGTACTAAAGAGAAATCTTGTCTTAAACTGTTTGTAACATATATGCCACAAAAAACGTTGACACTCAGTCTTCAGATGGAAATACCAGAGTCTGGTATTAAATCAAAAGTTTTGAGACAGTGAGATGAACCAGAAAGGCTCTGTCAGCCTGAGAGACGTAATGACAAGAGTTGTGGAAGGAGGTGCGCTTGGTGATGGAAAGGTAGCTCATTATTAGGCGTTAGATCTTGAAAAGTTAGCAAGAGTTCAGACGGCTTCATCTTTGGATGTGACCTCCTAAATTTCCTCATTACTGGATCCGTTAGCCGCCGACCAGTGGAGTGAAAGGCCGACAACTTCTTAAAACTCTTGTCGGCAATTAACTGAAGAAATCTGAGTACTTGGTGTATGTGTGTTTCTAATAACCTCTGTAGAAATGAAGGAGTTTTGTGATTCGTACCACTTAATTTAATCTGCCATTCAAAGCAATTTTAAACGGTGTTTGAGCTACATTCTGACTGAATAACCCTATTTTGATGATCTATGCATCAAAAATATGTTTCTGAATATGAGAAATCCAATTCTCTATTCAAAAAAATCAAAATGACTTAATATTATGATACAATGGTGATTACACTTAGTCGATATATAGGGTTGTGTTAAATTTGATTTCGTTTTTTTAAAATGTAACAATTTTGAGTATATTCTGAACAATACCCTAAAAATCAATCGGCAAATGCAAAAGGGGAAAAGACAATGTAAAAAAAAACAAAAAAACCAATCCATACAAACATAAAATCACAAGATAGGAATGTAGCAAAAAGATAATTTGCCCAAGTAATCAAATGTAGAAACTACAAAATTTAAAAAGGAAAGGAAAAATGCCCATTTACGCCCATGTAACGGCCGCCATCTTGAAAACAGGTGGCCATATTGGAATTCAACAAACATTTAATTTTTCCAGTCAGAATACACTCAATTTAACATGAATTTACACATTTATGTTCATTAAGGTTCTACTACTAAAACCATTTCCTTGGATTTGATGTGGCAGCCATCTTGAAACTTGCATCCATCTTGGATTTTTGACCAGATAATGTACTTTTCTTAAAAGGTACGTCGTATAAATCATGCAGGCCCAATTTGTTGTTTGCATCACCACGTGAAAATGTCTTTTTCTCCTCAAAAGTCAATAATCATTAGACATAATTACAAATTCTTTGCCAGAAAAAATGGGAGTAACACAGGATAGTAAATTGTTTTTTTAAAGTCTGTTATTTGTTAACATTTTCCCCTTTTGCCTAAATGTACTTCTACGGAAGTTAGAATCTCACCAAAATTTGTGGGGGCAAAATTAAGCCATAAACAATTACATTTAAGAAATTTCACACATCTTTACGAAAGGAATTCAATTAATGTGGAGGTTGATGTAAATATGAAAAAAAGAAGAGTTCTGATCTTAATGCCATAATTTGGATCATAATTTGAAAGTGTGCAAAGAAATCTTCCAACATAAAAGACATTTTTTACAAACCTGACCTATGAATGGAACAAAAAAAGTTGTGCATTCTCTTCAGATATGTCAGACTTTACAGCTAGGAGGGTCAACAAGTAACTCGGTGCAGTGTGTTGCTCCTCAGACAGATGTTGAAGTCATTACTCGGCAATATCATCATGTGTACATATTGTGGGAGTCTGATTGCATTAGGGGTGTCAGGAGAACGTACTACAGAATGTCTGCTGGTAAACAAACAGCCTGCAGCTTCATAAGCCTCAGCACATCATTAGAGCTGCATTAGGGAGCCACAATGACTGTTATAGGACAGGAAAAAAAGCATCTACTCCAAACTCAGACAGCAGGAATGTCGCCTAGGGGGAGCGTTGAGAGGGGCATGGACTGGGAACGACTTCATAGACGGGGTACAAAAACTAATCCTCCTCATATCTGGGTCCAAGACAACCAAGGCATCCGTTTGTAAAACTCCCTTCAAATGGTTTTCACAGCTCTGATCTATGGAAGTAGAACCGATGAGGGGTTGGCCCTGCCTGGCCAACCCAACAAGAGCGGTCAGTTTGTTCATATCATACCATACAGAGATGAACTGCCATTAATAACTTTTTGTTTTATTATAACCAAATGGTTAATTTCAATCTGTAGACCCATTGTCAAGTTGATCAGGGTTTCCCCCAGTGTATTACAAGCCTGGAGGGCTACCAGGCTTTACTTGTGCCCCACCAGGCAAAGCTTTGCCTATTTATTTAAGTATGTTTAAAATGTTTGCATTTTTAAGACTTTATAGTTGCTGTTCAGGTATTCATCTTCCAATAACACATAAATATCAAGTGATATTTTATAATTTTCTGTCAACTTTAAAGATTTTTTAACTAAAAATACAACGGACCGCTGGATGAATGACTGCCCTAGCACTCAATCACCAGGCTTAGCAAGTTTTCTGGGGAAAACCTTGTATATGATGCTTAATAATAATAATAATAATAATAATAATAACAATAATAAGAAAAAGTGGCCTCAGATTAATGCAAAAAAAAAAAAAAAAAACTTCATGAAGGCGAGGAGGGGAATAATTAAAAATGGTTTGTAATTTCTACTCTGCAATGGTTTAATAATTTCCAGTTTAAGATGATAAGTTTAACAGCGTTAGCATAGTGCAAGTTATATAACAGAGTTATATACAGTTGAGTTAGCATTGTTTTTCCATGCTCAACAGATCCATGCGTTTTGTTCGGTTAAATAAAAATCCTAGACACACCCCTGAGCGGTGGAAGAGGCAAACAGATAAAAAAACCCAAAAAAAACGAAGGACAGGAGACTGATGGCAAAAGCAGGATAAAGTAATTAACTTTAATATTCATGCAACATCTGTGACTGAAAGCAATCCTGACAAGTTTCTTTAAGCAAAGAGTTCGATAAGACTCCCAACAAACTTCAACAAAGACAGGGAGAACTAAAGATCAAGATACCATCTTTCCTTGAACTCCAATCGCTTTGCTTTTTTCTTTTACTCAAACGGGCCGTTTGCGGGAGCTACAAAGGCTTCTTTAGCCTTCATTTAGTTACCATGACGCACACAACACAACAGACCTTCAACATTAACAAGTCCCCGAAGGAGTCTAACGAGGGCAGGAGGGATAGAAGTCAGTCGTTTTGCTTTCCCTTCCTCCATTAATCCCCATATCATCTACTGCATCCATGTTAACAACAGAGGCACTTACAGTTTCCCCTCCTGCCTCACATGCTGAGAACTGATAGGCTGGAGGTAGACCCCTGTTTTCAGTTCGGAGGCAATGTGTCAGCTTTGTTTGGGTTTAATTGAAGAACAATGGCGCATGAAGGCAGTGGTGCGATGAAAAGAGAAATCCACTGGAAGAATAATGGCCCAACAAGCACTCAGAGAGTGACTGAGTCATCTCTGAAACCACAAGCTTCTAAGCAACCCACTTGTGAAATATACATGGTGACAAGGATCGAGGGCAGGGAGCTCACGGTAGAGGAGTTCAGTATGCTTGGAGGCAGTTGTCAATCAACAAAACAGAAATCTTAGTTCTCCTCTTTCTCAAGGGGTGTCAGGAAGGTTCATACAACAGGATGGCAGATCTGCCTTTCAGTGCATGTTGTAGCTGTTTTTTTCTGGCATTGGTAGAACTGTATGAAAGAGGTGGCTTGATGTTTTGATTTATCTAGAAGAATCTGCTTTTAGAAGTCAAATTACTTTTTTATACTAAGATTATTGGCTGTCAGGAAAGTCTGACATCTCTAACTGTTTTAACTCTTAAAAGCCAGCTCCAAGTAAATTCATCCATTCATTACCTGTGAAATTTGTTTTCTACTCATATACAAATCATTTCCAACTCATGTAGCTACCGATTGTTTGTAATTCTCAGAAAAAAAAGAATCTTTTTTATGAAGTATGAAGACAAGTCGTCAAAATGTTCAAACAGGCAAAACACATTATTGAAATGGGAAGTGTGAATAGCATTTAAGCTTCTCTTAGAGGTTGCAATTTAATATGTTGCGCGGTTTTAGCAGGAAATGAAGCATGGCACACCGGAAATGTCCCAAAGTGGGCTATGAATTATGCACAGTTGGTATGAAACGTTCCCAAGAAATGTATGAAATGTCGACAAAAGGAGGAGGAATTAAGCAACGGTTGGTTTGAAATATCCACAAAGAGCATAAGAATTAACACAAGGTCAGTACAAACAATCTTAAAGTGGGGAACAAATTGGGTATAAATTGAGAAATGTTCGGTACACACATGTCCTCAAGGGGTTTACAAATTGACGTAAAGTTGGTATGAAGAGTCCTGAAGGAGAGATTGCATTAAGTCGTCGTAGATACAGAAAGTAGTGCAGTTTGAATTGAGGCATGGTTGGTATAGAAAGTCCCTGGAAGGGTTGACCTGCGATGTGGACAGCAGTAAAGGTCTCTATGGAGGTAGAAATTGAGGAATGGTTGGTACGAGAAGACCCTGAGGGAGTACAAATTCATTTTAGTTAGTATGAAATATTCCCTAAGGCAGTATGGATTGTCCCACAGTCTGTATGAAATGTTCCCAAGGTGAGTTATATTTGGTCAGCACAACAAGTGTAAATTTAGGTTCCTTTAAGACAGGGTGTGCTACATGTCAGCACTGACATTGGGATGTAAGTTTTGACAAATATTTAAGTGAGATGTTTTTTTTTTCCATCTTTTGTTTTCATGAGATTCTGACAGTGGTAACTTATAGTCACAATAATTTGTACCCAGTTTTCATTCTGAATTTGGGTTTCTTCCCAACAGCAAACCAGAGATGAAGACAATAACCACAAACTGCTTTTTCGCTCTGTGAGAACATATCTGAGGTTTAAATTAACTTTTATCACTTGGAGTTACACACAAAATAGGTTTATAACTACCCCCCCCCCTCTCCTTCTTCAAACCATCCTGGTTTGTGTTGTCATCCCTCTGGTGTTGCTCGAAGCAACAACACCATCTGTCTGGACACAAACGAGGAATTTTTTCAGGCAAGGATGACTTACTTCAACAGAGTACAACAAATGTAATTTGCCAAGCAGACAGACTTTTTCAAATTTGGCTAAGCAAATTCGAAGAAAAAAACCCAAACCAAAACAAAACAAAAAAAAAACCCATCAAATTGTGTACATGTTTTACAACATTAATCAGAAAAGCCACTGGGTTTTTATTTTTGTCAAACTTGTGGTACTTCTTTTTATTTCAGCTGCATGGCGTGGCTCAAAAACAAGCAACAGGGGAGTCTATCTCATGCAACTTTAATCACCACAGCTATTTTTCTATGTAGGCTTCACGCTTCTAGACTTTTATTGAAGGTAATCAGTGGAACCTCACTACCTTTGGCCTTCTGTTTCTTGGTACAGAGTGTGCTTTCAAACAACCCTTTCAAGCACTCTTAATACACGACTCCCTTGACTTGCGTTTCTCTGCACTTTGTGACCTTGATAAATTAATACTGAAAATGAAAAGTGGAGAATTTATAGTTTTGTGCTCACGGTAAAAACCTGTTGAAATATTATTAATGATCATGTACTTTCTTAAAATTGTACAGCTCCCTGTGGGTTGGTGGTTAGATTTTGCTTCAGGTAAAAAGGAGTTTAAGTATGTTTATGCCTCGTTTACAAGAGATGGTAAAGAGGGAGATATCTGGGCCCATGGAGGCACTGCTCTATTCTATCATGATAGGGAAAAGGGCTAAAAATCCCCATTGGCAAGGGAAGTACTTGGGATCCTTCAGAAACAAGATCTATGATAATAGGGTCTAAGTATCTTACCAATAATCCAGAGTGAAATCTAGTTAAGTTACTAGGCTTTGTGTTGGAAAGTGATTGGTCATGAAAAGTGCATATTGATAAATTGGTGAACCAAATGGGTAGAGGTTTGGCTGTGATAAAAGAGATGCTTGAAAGTTTTGACAGAAAACAGTTTAAATTTAATTAAATCTCTTGCTTTGTCTCGGATTATTGTTCGTTGGCACAAAAACTACAAACAGTTTAAAATTTAAATTAAAGCAGCTCGGTTTGCACTTGGCTGTGTTTTCAATGTCAAACAACTTTAATATAATGAAATGATTGTTCTTTTGTAGAATGTTTTTCATAAATAAAATCCTTTGTTTTGATCTTTGGCCTTTGCATTTTGATATCTTTAAGGCCTTTTTGGGCCTCCAAATAAAAGAAAAGAATTAAGTTGTATGTTGCTGTAGACACGGATGACTGCATCGCTCATGAACCAGTTATCACAAAAACCATATCTCAGACAGACTGAAATATAGATCCACTTTCTGACGACATTAAACAAAACCGCCGGCATCCTCCCTCAGAAAAACGTCTCTAGACCCGACCAAAGGAAGTCTGACTGTAATGTCCAACTGTAACAAGTTTGACGGAGGTATGACTCCAGGAGTCAACTGTGCAATTCACTGACACTTATTTCACTGTCATTTATATCTCCCCAGTCACCGATGTCTGCATCACATCATCTTTCTCTCTGGCACAGCTACAGGCAGTGGAATCAGATTTAAGCCCTCAGGCATCTTTTCAGAAGTATTACTCCCCCCCCCTCTCAGCCTGCACTGCTGCTGCTAAAGCTTTTGACAAGGCTGCAAAGATCTTTTCACAGGAGCCTGAGATGGATTATCCTGCCCCTCGTTGGGCGGCGGATAGGGGCAAGCAGCTAAACATATCTGGGAATGAAATAGAAGCTTTGGGTTCAACGCTGTTCTTAATACATTTGTTTTTCTAGCAGCGACTGTGTTTCACTTCAGTATGTTTAAAAGCGTTTGACTGTATAAGAAGTAAACATTCAGACTTATTATTATGCTTACATATCTGACTTTTCTCAAAAGTCCGAGTTCTTCCACTAGATTTGACTTTATGAAAAGTAGAATGTGTTTTAAAGGAGCAGTGTTGCCTAAAATCATTTTGTGATATTTGGATTACGTTATAAAGTTATTCCCTCATCAAAACCATACCTGGAGTGTTGCTTTGATTCTTTCATGCATGTTTGAGAGCCACAATGTGGCTGAGTGTGTGGTCAAATTCAGCTGAATGTGGCAACCATTCAGCTGAATAAAACACCTGGTTGGACATAGCTCCGCCTTCAAGGACGAAGCTCCTCGTCTAAGCTGCAGTTTCCGAGCTTCTGTCTCACAGAGCAGCTTTCCCCTGCGACTCTCCCACTCAGCTCCTTCGGACTAGCCAGCAGTAATTAGCAAACCCCTGGTGGAACTGCATATCTGCTGAACTCATTAGCTCATTCAATGAAAAACTGGTAGAAAAGTTGATAAAGGGTTACTAGAAGAGCAATGTTGTGATGACTTCCTGAAGATGACTTCATCTCCACCTTTGAAATGTTACTGTTAATTTAGTAAGTACATTTTTTTAAGTGGTACTTGATACACATACAGAATTGTTATAACAAATGAAGTTAATAGTTACTTGATTGTGCTATAAATTGGCACCATGTGCCAGAAGAACACTCAATACTGCCCCTTTAAGGCGAATCATGATAGTTTTCTGGACGAGATCAAGACAAAAACACAGCATATCATGAGTGCATATTCAATATAGGAGCTTAGTTTTTTTCTTTTAAATATAGCCTGAGTTTACAAACAAACCTTCAGAACCCTTTGCAGGTTTCAGTTCAAGCTGAAGATGACAACAACTAGGCTACAAAAACTCTAGACTTCTTCAAAAGGCGTCAGAACTGCGCCGATCTGTTGGGTGTTTTGATCGTTCTGTAAAAAAGTTGTTTATTTTCCGCCCCCCAAGTCGTGCATAAGCTTTTCTTTAACTTCCTTGTAGAATGTCATCAAAAGGTTACATTAGTATTCTAAGAAGAGCATCGTGACTCAATTTGAGAGAATTGTTTACTTGATCCATGTTCTGTTTTGGGGAGAACATATGACCTGGGACACAAATATCACATGCTGCTTTTATTTTTTTCTTTAATTATGTAAAGCACCTTGAAATGCCTTGCTGCTGAAATGTGCTATACAAATAAAATTTGATTGATTGATTGGTTGATTGAAATGTGGAAACAACCAAGGGAAAACCTCGAGTTTGTGCAAAATATGAAAACCCCCCAATAATTAAAAAAAAGTATTTTAGACAAAACTACAAACTGCAAGAATTTGGTTGCAGGTTTCAGTCAGCATTAGACAAACAGTTGTATTATTAGGAATAATATATTTAGAGTTACAATCTAAACGTGAAGTTGATCTAAATGAGATTAAAAAGGAAATGAGGCAGAATCACCTGAATGATCTCAGCCACAAGAACCAAACATTACCAAACAAAACATTTTTCTCCAAACAGACAAACTAATAATTTAATCTATACAAGCAGAATAAATGAAAAACAAAAGTATCTATCTATTTTTGACAGATTCTGTTGCATAATTTGTTTACAAAAATATAGTAGATGAAAAAATAATGGAGGCTTCCTATGAAGCTCTGGTCCATGAAATAGTTAAAATGAGATGAAAACATTTTTATTTTCAACACAGAGCTTCAATGAAAACTGTAGCACGAAAACAGAGATGTAAGACGTTATAGAGGTTTACATCTTCCTGAGCATTCTGCACTCACCTGTTGTTTACAGAGATGAGATGCTTAGATGAAATTATTTTAATGCCATAATGAGTAGAGTTAATAACTCCACAGCTGTAAAAAAATATTCTTTTTATCCATAAGATTTAAAATCAAACTTGCTGCAAAAAGATGCAGTTTGATCACTTGCTCTGTTTTTTAATTGTTTACATACAAAAAAAGTTTTTGGATAGGCATGCAAGTGTTACTAGAGCAGTTCTCGATGTTATAAAAAATATTCTGTGTATAGCAATTTTTTTTACCATTAGCATGTTAACATATTGCACATTAGGATTGTTACAACTCTGACAGATGAGTTTACGCACAGCAAAGCTTGACTTTCTGCTGAAAGTCTTTATTTTATGAAAAGAGACAAAATTACGTTACCAACAGTAATTTATAATGAAATCCTATAAACTCCAGGTACATCAGTCAACTCTGTCTTCTGTGTGTCCTTAGTGAAACCATCTTTAACTTTAACATCATAACTGAAGTGAACAAAATCCACAGCAGTCCTCTCCACAAAGTTATCAAACTGTGCAGCAAAGCCAGTGATTTGTCCTGGATCCACTCGCTGGTATCGACAACAAATGAGCCAGCAGAGAGAAAGGACTTCAGGCAGCGTCTGAGCCCACATAGATAAACTCAACACTACAAGTTTCTCCCCTCTGGCTGCTACTGATCATCAGCATTCAGGATGATTGAAGCTTTGTTTGCACCTCCATTAGCCTTCCTAACACCAGAGTAAATTACTGATGGCTCAGTCATAAATTTGTATTTTAATTTACCAGTTTTATCTCAGGATATTCATAATAGTTTTAACCTTCAGGGCCGACTTTCCTTTGCTACTTTTTGCACCAGTTTCAATCTCGTCTACTTGTTTGAATCTTTCCGATATAAAATGAGGCTCTTAATTTTAAGATTTTTTTCCCTCTCAGCACCTGCTTTCACATTTTTACCGTCTTCCCTACATGGCTTGTGGCAAACTGCAAGCAGAGCTTATTTTTAGGGCTGCACCGATGATAGTTTTCTGGCCGATTACTGATCTTTAAAAATACGATTTTCGCCAGTGCAGATTTTTTTTTGTCTGAAAAGTCGCAACAGTCGGGTGACTATCGTTAACCGGGCATGTGCAGTTGATGAAAAAGGGCACAGTGGCTGATTTTCAAACCTTTGCTGAGGTTTATAAGAACGGTTTCTCATGTAAGTATTGGCCATCACCGATCTCCCAAAATTAAGGAAATCGGGGCCGATTTATCAGTGCATCCCTACTTCTTATGGCTTTCTTTCAACAATAGCTTCCTACGCCAGCCAGATTATGTGGATGCACCGATCCGCATTTTTCACTTCTGATGCCGATATCTGAGGATTAATATAGACTGATACCGATCTGATACAGAAAAACAGCTAAACTGACTGAAAATATTCCTTCTTTTTTTAAACAGACATAAATGTACTGAATTACATATTCATCTGATAACTCTGCACCAGTACAGCACACTTGAATACAACAACAGCTTCTCCAGGTTGGTCAAACATGTAAAAACAACTTTAATTTGTTAAGTCAGTTCAGTTAGGAGTAAAACAGCCAATGTAAAATAAATAAGAATCTAAAACTGTCCACCTGTACTGTAAATTCAATGAATAATTGATTTATGAATGTGTGGGTTATGATAAACAAAGGATATCGCAACATAAGCCGCTACCTCAGAAACAGATCTTTGCTGAGTAGTGAAACCATTCTATAGCAAAAGCACACACACACCAAAAAATACTTCCTGCCCCATCAGCACCAATAAAGAAACTGGGTCAGATTATATTCTCCTTTTTCCCCCCTCCGCCTTCCTCTCCTCATATATGTGAAAAGCCTGAGTCAGCACTCGTATTCCTCGCGGTCTGCCGCCTCCTCTCACCCAGATGAACATGAGGATCACGGCGCCGTTTCTCATTGCCGCTGCGCTAACAGCACACACACTGACGAGTTAGTCGGGCTCCAGAGGGGTGGGACTCTTTAAATCTGCATCAGAATAGTAATCCTAATGTGGAAAATGCAAACATAAATCTGAAACATAACGTTAAACATGTAAAAGAGGCAAGATTTTAGGATTGGAGCATCCACCGCCATAACAGACGTTGTCGTCTACCGTTTCTGGAATCAGGAAAATAAATCTCAAGCAGGCCTGTCGCGATAAACGATAAATCAATTAATCGCACGATAAATAAAACCTATCAACGTCATTTTAATTATCGGTTTTATCGTCTCTTCCTGTCTTTTTTTCTTTCTATTGATGACACTGAATGAAAAAAGGCTCAGCTCCGGTGCTCTCCACTGACCCTCCCTTCCTCATTTCCTTAGTGTAATGTCCAGCTCACACTACACAAGTTGTCGGCCGATTTTCTAAACCTGAGAGACACATTAGCTGACAGAAATCCTACGTATAACGGTTCGATCGGGTTCGATCGTGCCGTGTGGTGTCCAGCCACATGGGCACAAAATAATGGCTACAAGTCCAGTTAACTAATTTTAAAATCAGGCATTAATCAATGCTTTGCAATGCATGTGGCTATAGAGTCAGCGTAAAGTCCTGACTGAATGAAAATCATTATAACCTATTTATGTTACATTAACGAAGAACAGCTGAAAAGTTGCCGGGTTTATCAATTGCGGTAGCAATTTGGCTCCAACTCATCTCCTCATCATTTCTATATTCTTTGCACGAAATGTTGAATAAACATTAATGTTGTTTCCACAAATCATCTCTGATGTTTGGGATTTTCCTGTGTTATTTCCCCTCAGAAAGCACGGAGGAGAATCCGTGCTTTCTGATTGGCTACCTGTCACATTCAGCGTCAACGCTCCCAGTCGGGGAATACCCCTGATTTAGATCGGAGCGGCCACGATGATCTACCGTAACACACCACACACTGCAGGATGATCGGTTACGAAACCACAAGCGACAATCTTAGATCAGCCAACAATCTAAGATTATCTTAAGGGGAAAATAGGGGCAAAAGAATCGTGTAGTGTGAACTATTGCATTAGGTAGTGGGATGTGCTCATCTTCTCTATTTAAATCTAGTGATTACTGAAGGCCAATATAGCATTCAGACTTCATAATCTGCTCTCTTTTGGTTGAATGCAGTATTTATTTCCACTTTGGCTTTATGTTGTCTAGTTTTTATTCAAGTACGCTTTTTGTTAATGGAGACCGAGAATCATTTTTGTTTTTGGTTGTTTTGTTTATCAGTCCCAGTGTTATGTGTTCTTTTGAAAATAAAGTGTATCTATCTATGGCAGGAAATCGCGTGCATTTATTAGTCATTTCCATTAAATCAGTGTCAAAAGGTATTGAAACAATATTATAGTTTATCGCAATAATTTTTTAGACAATTAATCGTCCAGCAAAATTTGTTATCGTGACAGGCCTAATGTCAAGGATGACGGGGGTTTGCTCAGTAGGTTATTGAGATGTAGTTTGTGGGAAATTACTCGATCCCTCGAGACATCCGTCTTTCTCCTCCTGCAAATCCCGATTAAACGGAAGCGAAATGTCAATGTTTAATCAACATCTCAGCAGAAGGCGCCGCTGGAGCACATCGCGTTTGTGAGTCTCAGTGGGAACGTTTGGAGAACACAAGCAGCGCTTTCTATCCGTCCCAAACCACGTCTGTTGCTTTTTTTCTGATGGTTCATCATCAAAACAATAACATTTTTACCTGAATTCAATTACAGACCAGGATAGCGGTTGTATCCTGCCCCCTCAATATTAATACATTTATACACCATCATTCATTCTGTCATCATAATTAAATTCAAGACAGCAGAGGCATTTTAGGCGGGCTTAGAGGGGCAAGTAAAATGTTAAAAAGTTATAAAAAGAGGGGGATATGTCACTTGTAGGGTTTCTGTAAGTTGCACCAACTCAAACCTAAGACTTTTTAAGTCCAATACGAATGGAATTGAAGAACTGTAACATGACAGAATTATACCCAGAAAATTTTAATGGGTTGACAACAGCAATGAGCCAATGGTGAGAACAAACATTGGAAATGGAGCAAGTTTTATCTGATAAAAGTTCATCATATTTGTTAATACCAAAGGGAGAATATGTAATGTTTTCTGTTGGATAAAATAAATAAATAAATAAATAAAAAAGTAAACTGCCTGCAGCCCATATTTGCTTCTATGATTTATGTTTATGGCATTTAAATTTTCAATGTAAATTTTCACACATATGAGTTTGCATTACAGTGCATGGGCTGATAGATGTTTTCTAAATGAAAAAGGAGAACGTTTTTAAAAACACTAACATACTGGTGCATTATGCAGTCAAACCTAATCAAAATGTATGATGTTTCACCTTTCATTTCATATAGCAAATGCATTAGAGCACTACCTTTAGAATCGACCTTTTCCTGGAGATATGAGGCATACATTTAGAGAAAAAATTCTGCCTGAAAAATAGCTTTTAAGAGGTCATACAGTCTGTCTGGCTGTCTTCTTAGAAGTAAGCAATTCGGCTGAGGAAAAGTCAGCCTCTAAGAATGCAGAAAGGAGACCATCACATTATTAGCTTTTCTTGCTTACTGCTCTTAAATATAAAAGGGAATTTTGGAGTAGTAGAGTGGCTTAAAAAAAAGTATTGATGCCCCTTGGAGAACGATGTACAATTGAAACCTAAAGTTTACACACACTGAACAATTTTTCCTCCCTGTCTGAAGTTAAATTAGATCAAACTTTTCATTACAAATGACCAGATTACAAATCTGGTCATTACAGACATTACAAATGACAAATCTGGTCATTTGTAATCTGGTGAATGACCAGATTCACTTTGTAATCTGGTCATTCACTTTGTAATGACCAGATTTGGTCATTACAAAACATGTTTGTATTTCACAGAATACAAAATATAGGTCACTCTTTTCAGATTTATAGGCCTGCATCTATTTCCTTGCGCTTCACAATTATTGACGCACCGATCAGAAAATTTGGGCCGATATCTGATATTAATATTGCCGTTATTGGCAGATAGCCGATATTATATACCTTATCGACACCTTGAAAAAAAAAAAAAACAGTTAGTATCGGCTCAGTTTACAGTTTTATCTATCACACTATGGACATTGAATTTTATTGCAATGTTGTGAGGTAACATTGTGATAATAGAAATTAAGATTAGAAAAAACTATGAATTACTTCTTTTTTAGATAACTATGGCAATGAATGCATGGTACATCATTCATAGCATCACAAACACTGTTCTTGAAGAAATATTACCATTTGAAATAGGCTTCTTCAAGACACCACTTACTTAAAGAAGGGAGATTTATATCACTACAGTGCCCACAGTAATTCTGATAATATTGTAATTTTTTTTATTTCATGTAATTCATTGGAGTTTATAAAAAACAATAAAACGAGATTCTTAGTGGAGATTTCCCATAAATGATAAACGATACAATAAATGCTTATGTGTATATCAGACCAATACAACCTTAAAAATGACTATACTGATGTTAGTCCTTATTTACAATAATGCAATTCCAATAAAATGCATTGAGGTTTGTAGTTTTAACATTGAAGTTTTGCACTTTTTGCTACAGATCTGTAATGCGTCAGGCAAACAGAGACACTAAATCTCTCAGCTGCCCTCATGGGAACTGCAGCAAACTCCTTCACCTTTCTAACAGTGGCAGGAAAATAAAGCATTGTTCACTCAAACAAAGAGTGCTTGGATTCGTTTGTACCTGACAGATCATATTACCAGGGTCTCATCAAACGGAAGGGACTCCGACTGCGCGCAAAAGCAAAAAAAATAGTCCGCTTTGTGGAGCTGTGAAAAGAGCGAGACGGTTTGACGGAGACAGGCTGACTTCCGTAAGGCCGTTTATTCTTTTGCTACACACGTGTTGCAGAGGTTTAATTAATCTGCAGCCGCGGACAGCGCCGAGACCTGCGCATCTTCATCGGAGGAAAAGAGCGGGGTGAGTACAACAACAAAGCTGGGTCTATCATCTCAGAGGAAACGTTCAATAAGAACCGACAGTAATCTGAGCCTCGCGCTGGAGAAATACAGCGCCATTACTGCAGTCTTTGGGGTATCGGCAGATCCTTGAAAACAATTATCCTCAGTGGGACCCCTGGGGCTCAGACTTTCTAATTGGAAAGCACTTTGAGCCAAACTTTCTATAAACGCAAGCAGATAACAGCCTTATCTTTCCTGTAACTTTCCCAATCTCCTTCTTCATTAGGAAATCGGGACTGAGCTGTTGAAACAGCAGCCAGTCGGACCTAAAGGAGATGACTTCACTCCCCCTCTGGTTTCACAGCAGCACCTGAACGTTTACTCATGCTAACGGGGTGGATGTGCTGTAACAGTCAGCAGTTCTGCTAGATTAAAGAGTGAACTGCTGACTTAAAGTAAACAATAAAAACAGGACTGTTCTACCTGCAGCCGGTCTTAGTTTTATGGGCTGTTAAACGGTAATTTGGGCAACTAAGAAAAAAAAGAAGAATTTGAAATGTATTTATTTTAACTGTGAAGATTAAATACTTTAATTGAAGTAAAATTCATTTCTTGAACCTTTTTCTTTATTTTCTTAGTAAGATTTTGGTTAAAAAGTGATCCAAAATGATTGTGGATTCAAAAACACAAAAAGGGCTTAGCACGGTTGAGTTATTAGAAAGTCTGAGGAAAAGAGCGGGACGAGTACAACAATGAAAAATCGAGATTCTCGATGGATAGACTAGAGTTAGAATTCAATTTGTTGACGTTAGTCTCAGATATGCTGAACACTTATTAGTCGCCTATCACTTTCTTTAAGAAAAACGGTTTGTCATACAATATCTGTAAGCTACATACATTAGAAGCATTAGCGTGTTCTTTTGTCTTCTTCACCTGCATGGACAGGCCAGTGACACCATTGGATTTGCTAGCGTTAGCCTTGGAGATAGTAAAACCTAGCATGCATAAGACGGTCACCTACTGGATTGCCTTTTTCCTCTGGTGGCCATTAGCATAGATAAGCTAGTTTAGCTGGCATTAACCTTGGATAGGCTGGCAACTAACTGGTCACCTCGCACTTTCTTCAACATTATTGTCAAAGAAAGTGCATTATTGTTGGCATACAATATCTGTAAGCTACATAAGTTACAGAAACATGTTCTTTTGACAGAGTTTATTGTAATCCAACTTCACACCATGTATAAACATTATACAGAGCTGAAGTTGGCTTCCGATTGAGGTTTCCAAATCGGCAGATGGCTAAATATTGTAATTACCGTAACTTTATGTTCCCCTATTATTGCTTTTAAAAAGAAATAAATCGCCTCGTATCTATTTATGGCAGTTCACAGCTTTACAAATACTGTGGGTTGAAATATCCCGACTCTTCTGATAGGTGCATCTGAAAAGCATCATATCCGAACTTCAAAAAGTAGTTGCTGCTACATGTCTTTCGTTATTATGTTCGCCAAATTAAGCCGTGTAAGACAGCGGTAAACAAGAGGAGCTGTAATTGCATAATGACTCAAAAGGGATAAAGATTCACACTGAATTACCATTCAGAAACATGGGAAAACCGACCGCTGCTTAGGATCTGCGGCTCTCATTCAGTCAGGCGGAACAAACAGACCCAAATCACACAGAACTACAGCCTGGAGAAGCGATGCAAAAAAAAGTAGAGAGGTGGGAGAGGAGGCAAGGCAAGACGGAGAGTTAGAGGAAGAAAGAGCACAGTTAGGCCAATGCACCGGATGCCAAGATATTCACTTTCATCTCCACTGAAGCAAACGGTGAACAAAAAGGCAGCAAAAACACATGAGACCCACCAGCCTGACTGGGCTGTTTGTGGTTTTCTCCTGTTTGAAGAGGAGGAAGATGACAGAATCAGCTTTGTCTGCAACGCAACATATTTATTCTAGACGAACACAACAGGAGGGCCTTTTAAGGACAAGGATAACTTCCTGTTAAATATGTGATGTGACCAGGCGGAGATGTATAACCTGCCGCTCAGCTGTAATTATGAACGTCTGAGTGCGTACAGGAAGGGAAAATATGCCTTTCTGAGATGAATTCTCAAATAATGAGTCTTGGCCTCCGAGTGTGGATTGCTCATTTAATCTTATGTACAAGTAGCACTTATGTACAGCCCACAACCAGAATCAGCCCCAGCAGTGGGCTCTGAGCTGTGAGGGGGCAGCTGCTCTGCAATTTGATAAGGTGATGAATGTCAAGCATGGTAATTTGGTCTGGCTGCACAATCCGTTTATTGAAGGAAAAGGAGCGCTGGTGAGCGACGGCACCGGTTAAAGCAGCTATTATTTATTTAGGGAGGTTTGCCTTCTGGTGGGTGGTCAGGGTCCGCGGCCAACGACAAACCCGCTGTTGTTGACAGACAGTTGGTGGGAACAACAACGTGGTTTGGAAACGCTGACATCGGATCACTGACCCGACACAGCGGACGGTTTACCTACCCAGCCTGATGGGCAGACGGCCAGGATCCTTTAAATATGAGGCACCATCATCTGTCCAGGAGGTCCATTTGACTAATTCTGACAAAAACCTTACAGAGAGGGACAGAGCAGTGCTAATGAGTGCTAACCTACTCTAATGTAATATAAATCACTGCTTAATGTTGCTTATTACAGCAGGTTCCTACATAATTCAGATGTGGACATTTTTAGAGTTTCTAAAGATGTAAATTTGCAGTTATTTCATATTCAGTTTTACAATGTAAAAAATCAACATGAATTTATGACATTTCTAGAGTGGATTGGTGTCAAATATCCTGGAAACAATATGAAGTGGAAGAATGGGGGGAGAGAGAGAGACAAATGAAGAGAGAAAGCAAGATAGAGAAAGAGACAAAAAAAAGAGAAAGAAATAAAACTGAAAGAGGGAAGAGAGAGCAAGAAAGAACACAAACCAGAACCAATCAGCGCCAAGGAAAATGAACGACACTCCTGTATTTATGGATTCCAATAAGGTTCTTTGTCAGATTCAAAGTACCTTCTTAAAATAACCTCAAAGCAGGTATTTAACACACTGTTGATTAAGTGTTCATTTCTGTATTAAAATGTTATTTTTAATTAATCTGATATAATATTCTAATCTTAAATGTGGTGTTTCCATCATAATTAACAGAAATGAAGGCCTGACGTTATGTTTTTCCCCTTAGTGCACAAAGTTACTGAAATATCAGTAAATTCTCCATAATCTGATATGTTTTTTTGTCATATAGATATATTCTTTTTTTCATACTCAAATCAAATCCAGTACTTTTCCAGAATGCGTAGGATCCCTTTTAAAGGGGCAGTTCAGGACTTTTCAAGTGAGACTCTGTTAATGAACAAAATAGAACTCACTTTTCTTTATAATGAGAGAGAGAGTTACTCAGACGTTTCAGACGTGAACTCTTCAGGAAACAGTTTGGACTTCATATTTCTAATTGTGACAAATTGTCCAACATTAGCAGCGATTTTAGCCTAATGAATTCTACCTGTGAAGAAATGAAGACCGCACTGAACGTTGCTGGAATGATGGTGGAGGGGGAGGGGGGGATGACAAATGCATCTTGGGAAGAGGAAGAGAGCGGTTATTCTGGTTAAAGTCAGAGCAGAAATATTACTTCCACTGTGTGCCGTTCATCAAGGTGAGCTGCGTTCCTCACCATCATCTCCGTTTTCTCACCTTCGCTGTAGTTTATTTATATAACCCAACATAGTGCAAGCGTTGCACTTCTACCCGGAGTCCTGTTACATTATAGAGCTTGCTGTGCGGGTTTTATATAGGCCACAGGGCAGCGTTTATGACACTTTTCATACATCACAACCTAAATGATTCATGCCATCGAGGAGCTACAGACTAATGATTTAGCACAATTAGCAGTTTAATAAAGGGATTTCTAAAACAAAGCTGACGACACCTGGACAATAAGAAGTAGCACTTAGTTGTTACTTTTTGCTTCTAAAACACTAAATACTAAAAGAACAGAAAATTTATGAGTTCCAGAAATGACACTATTAATCTGTTATGCTATTTATTATCCCAAATAAAAAAATGTCGGGGAAACATTGGCCACTGTTTTCTTGCTTTCATTTTCTATCATTGTAAGAAGAAAATCAAACATTAAGTGGATAAAGCGGAGAAAGGCTTTAATAGACCAACACTTTCTGGACCAACAAAATCTAAAACATTCCAGCCTAAATGTTACGAATGTGTTTGTAAAGCAGCAGTATGGAACTTTCATTTACAAAACATCTTTTTTAGACATTTCTAAAACTAGCGATGAAAAGCTAATGCCTGTAGCATTAGCCCTTAGGATCTGCTTTCTAAAGATATTTATTCAAAGATACAGTGGCAACCTAATTATATATAGCAGAATAAAAATAATAATGACCATCAAATAAATTCTTAACTAAAATCCAAACAAGATATAAGTCTGTAGCATTAGCTTTACATTAGCATTGCTTGAAACAGCTGCAACAGTCAAAATTATGTTGTACAAATGTTGCAACTGCGCTAATTCACCGTTCACACTATATCTTGTACATAGAAACTGGTTTAAAAAAAGATTTTAAAAAGTTTTTAAATCTTAAGAAGTTTTCCTTTGAAAATCTGAATCTTCCACCAGGTTATTTTACAGAGCCGAACTGAAGGAGTGACGTGTTTGAGTGGAGAAGGAAACCAGAAACAAATAACAAATGGGTCAGTGCACTTGAGAAAATGAAAAGCCACAACGCAGAGTATAATCATCTATGTGGGAAACATTATGCAGAGGCCTTAAAAATGCATCTAGACACAACTTATCCAGAAACGCAAGTGTGTTCCCACAAATATTGACTTTACTGTATTTGCAACACTGCTTCCAGAACACCACATTTAGATCAACTCGTGTTAATGTAGCCTCTCAGATCAATGGTCGTTAAAGTCTTCCGCAAGGAAAAACGGGCTTCCATAACGTGAAACTTCCAACTTCCAGAGTGGCTCTCACTGACGCAGTACTTAGGATCTACTTCCTAAAGAAATTTACTCAAAGATACAGTAGCAACCCAAATTTACAGAGCAGAATTAAATATTAATAATGGCCTTTACTGGGAAATAACTTCTCCATACAAGTTGGAAAGGAGGATGTAAAAGCTACATGAAGGACTTCATGCTGAAACTCTTTGTTACGTAAGGGACAGTGAATGGCTGACAGGTTGAAATGTATTACAAATGTCTCCTCTCATCTTCCATCACAGGTGACATACTATGTCAGCCCAAAATATACAATAAATACAACTTTGTCAATATTTTGCGAATGTCAAAGAAGCCCCACAATTTTGCAATTGCTCTATTAAAGAAAGATTGAACAAGTTTGTCTACGCAATAAATCATTTTAAAAAAAACTATCGTCGTACCATTTCCTGTCGTCTTCTTTGTCGTTTCTGCCAGTAGTAGCAAGAAACGACACTTTTGTGCGATGCGACAAAAGTGTTTCCGTCACAGTTTTGTGGAACACACTAATTTCTACACGGCCAAAAATAATCCCCCACATCATCCCAACGCCAAAACTTTTTTATTGAAAATACTACGTTTCCATTAAGCTAATTTATATTCATATTTCCTATTTGCGCAATTATATGGTCAGCTAGTGAGATCAGCAGCAGAAGCCAGCAAACCGCAGAGTCATTGTGCTTTTCTAAAGCAGGGAATGTATGTTTAATTATAGGAGGCCTTCAAAGAGGCTTATCAAACGCCCGTGCGTTTGTAATGAGCTGCAGCTGAAATTATTCACTATAACAGAATCTTAACGTCAGATTTACTAACAGATAAGTGCTGCAATGCTGATTCCAATACCTTCAAGCTAACATGAGAGCAAACAGAGGTCAGGAAGTGTTAAATAACTTTAAAATGTAAGAAAAGTAAGCTCCTTTGAGCTTCTTATCACTCAAAGGAGTCAAAACTCATTTCAGAAGATTTATCATCCACTTACACGCAGCGAGATGAAATGTTTGATGAGAGAGAAAGCACACAGATAGGAGGGCAACGCACCAAGAGGGAAAACCAACTTCATTCTTTGGTCTGAGGTGTTTTTTTTTTTTTTAACTTCTGTGTTTCATTCATGTTTAATCAGCTTCCTGACTGCAGCGGCCCTTTGAAATCAGACAATGTGTGTAGCCAGAGGGAAGACATGACTTAATGCTCTGCTGCACCTCTGCAGATCTGAGCTGTGATTAACGACGCAGGACGCCGTTTAACCACTAAATTATCAATTTAAGGATGACTGAACTTCATCTGAGGCTTACGCCAGGGTCGCACCTTCAGATTAAGAGGATTAAATGTGCTAATTATGAGGATTCACATTAACACCTAAAGCGTTAGCATAAATTCTAGCATTGGTTTATTGATTTCAGCACAAAGAGTTCAAGTAAAACTAAGAGAGATTTACCTTATTGGTCTGTGTGCAAGCAAAACGTAATGCTGGGGCTGAAATGTTCATACCAGAGCAACATTAGCATTAGCAGGACTCTAGAGAACGTGACTGTAAACTAAAAGAGATAATTCAGCCATTTACAGTTGACACCAGAAGTTTACTTACAGCAAATGAAAATCCAGACATTCCAGACATTACTAGTCATTTATTTATTTTAATGTGCAAAATGTACATTAAAATAAATACTAAATTCCATTACTGACAAAAATGTCATTAATGGAAATAAAATTAGAACATTTCAATTATTTAAAATTGAGGATCATTTCCCTTTTCACTCACTGTTCAGATCATCTTTTTTATCAGAGATTTTATTCATGGCAAAAATAATGTTTCGCTGGAGGTGAGGGAGTTATATCACTAAGAGGACAGAGAACAATGTGATAAAAAAAAAAGAGGCTGGAACAAGATGTGCAACCCTTCAAAAACCTGATAGAGCAACAACAAACGGAGCCAGCAGAACCAGAACTGAGGTCTGGAAGATTTTCCAAATATTAGCTCCTCCGAAGACAAAACGAATTTCAAATTTCACACTTTGCTGTCTGACAACCTTAATGGAAAACTTTACAACCCGCTTGCCTCCGTCCGTCTCCTCCGTCCTGACGACGTTGTAATAACATGCTCACTTGAGCCGGCAAGTTTCACACTTTCATTTTCACGCGGAGAAAAAAAAAAGCTCTCTGGAGGAACACGGTACGGGGAGAGGCTGGGCGCATGAGTGATTCTACGACACCTAAAGAGACAGGAAATTAAAAGCGAGGAGGACTGATGGCACACGTGTGGAAGTGCAACAAACTGATCTGAGTGTTGCCAACGTTGGGACTAAAAAAAAGAAAGATGACGGAAAACATTCAGCAGTCAACGGAGGAAGCTCTTAATGAAAAATACAAAACAAACATATTTTACCATCTTACACATCTGGTTCAAATCCCATCTTGTGAACACAATCTTACCTTGTTATTGGAAAACATTCATACTTCCTCATGGGGCCACATACTCGACTAATATGAAAGATTGCTGCAAAGCAAACGGCCTAATCCAATCGACTGTCCAATCAGGCTGTCTGCTCGTTAGGAGCAGGGATCGCTTGATTAAACTGAACAAATAACTGCGCTGTCAAAAACAAACCCACTTAATGGAAACACGCCAAAGAAAAAAAAAGGAAAAAAATCTGTAATATTTTACATTTACACAAAAATCAGTGAAAATATAATTTATCATTTATTCCCTCCATTCCTCAAAAAAAAAAGAAAAGAAAACAAAATTCATCTGGCTCCTTATTCCTTATTTTTAAGCGGGCATATATAATGGCGTTGTCTCCGGTCTCACGCTGATGCCAATTTTCACACTGAGCTGCTAAAAATCAGCAGAGAGAGAAAAAAAAACCCCAATATCTTCTGAGATTGTGTGCCTGAATCTGAGGATGGGCTTTAAATTATGGAGGCAGCAGCAGCTTTGGTGAAAAACAGGATGTAATTTCAGCTGTGATAAGCAGTCAGGAGTGTTTGAAAAATGATTCACCCATAACGCCGGACGGCTGGCCTAAAAAAACACTGGTGACCGGGGGCAGCTAATATTAAAATTCCCTCATCTCCTTTTAATAAAATCCAATCTGATAGGGTCCATGGAGAGGAGGAAAAAATTATCTATCCCTCAACTATTTGGCTCAGTAAACTCCCAAAGCAGACTGGAGAACTCATTAGATTGGTCTAATTTGTTGGTGAAGTTGCAGGAGATGAGACTCTCCACTAGAAAACCTGGCCTGGCAACAGTCTGCAATGTTCTAATATCTTTTAGATAGCTCTAAAATCGCAATCTATGCAATTTCAGATGTATCTGAAATTAAGTAAAGCCGCAGAGTAAAAACATGAGCAATCCCATGTTTATGTCGGGGATAAATGTGAACAAAAGACAGATCTATCTAAGGCCAGTTCACTGGAGACATCTGAAAACACCAATGCCTTTAGTTGAGCTAAATGTTTAAATTAACCAAGTAAATAAAAATCTGACTAAAAACATCAGGATACGATTTTGACTCCCATGTAAGCAGCTTGGAGCCTTCAGGCTCTGCGACACCAATGTCTGAAGCTGCTGCTGCTGCCCTCCAAAAACCTGGCATGGTGATGCTTAAAAAGTAATAAAAATATTCCCGGGTGCCATTTAAAAGGTCTGAAAAGTAACAGTCAGTAAAGAAACAAAAATGGGTGTTAAACAATCAAACATTTTTGTCTTACACCTGCATCAATTTAAATGCTCAACCGAAGTCTGTGTGTTAGCAACAGGTTGAAGGAAACTATTTATGCAACTTATGAACTTCTTCATGTTTCATCACCTTAGAGCCACAAACATCAATGAATTATATTGAAAGTTCATATAATAGAAAAGTCTTTCTGAACAAGATTGGAGGAATTCAAGTGTGAATGTTTCTCGGGATGAGTTGCAGAACTTTTTGTTTGTAGAATACTATTATAATACACATCATGCCACCAGGGAGCAGTGAGCAGTGCTGCACCCCACGCTGACTAACTGCATCTCAACACCTTATTTATGTCAGGATTTCTTCAGGCTGAAAGAAAGTTTTGTTTCTGCCAAAGCAACTTTAGTTTATTTTCATTTATTATGCTTCTAAATTACAAATAGAAGTAAAGAACTAACTTCTTTTTTGATTTCCATTTGTTCTCAATCACTGAAAAGTTCAAAATCCACACTTTCAGAATCTGCAAATAACTCAAAGTAGACTTGTTCATGGATTTGTCATGGACAGTTACATTTACCAGACACAGCACCACTGTTCTCATTAAGATGAACAAAGAAGAGTACAATAAGTGAGTTAAGAGAATAATATTTTCATTTCAAGTTGCATATAACAAAATGCTGCGTTATTTCCAGGGCAGTTCTGAGTTATTTGAGTGTTTGTTAAATTATAAATGTGTCAAACACATTTATAATTTTTAATATAATCCTCAGCCTGGAAAAGTTTGAGAAACACTGCAGCAGAACAACTCTTGAATCAGCTGTAATGGACAACATGGCAGATATAGGTAATGCAAAAATAGGATGATAAAAGAGGCCACATTTAGCAGATTTTTATTTGTAAAATTAGAAACTACCCTGATGATTTCTGCCAATGGAGCAATATTTACAGATACGCTTTTCTCACAAGTCCCAACAGCATAAACTGTAACAGAGCTGCAACGTTTCAACAATCCAAGAGTAAAAAAAAAGAAGAAAAAAGAAATCTTTGGAGAATTATGTCCGTCTAAGCAAACATGCAACACGGAACGGAAAGAGAGAAGCATCTCAACAGCTTGTGAACAAATTTAAGCAGTTGAGTTTGAACCAAATGCCTCAGCAGTCGGTGCTCAGCTCATGTGCTCTTTGTTACATCAAATTAGGATGATGAAACTGAAGTGAAATGGTGGCTTCAATGAGTGCAGTTTTACTTTATATATGCCGTAATGTGCGAGCATTCAGCCCATTTAATAAAAGTCCTGTCAGGATTGAATGAGAAAAAAAAAGGAGAGTGAATATAAATGGCAGCCGAGTTAAAATGAAGGGTTTCCCCCCCCTCCCTATTCAAGCAGATGGCTGAGCTGAAAATGTAACAAACTCTATGGAAATGATTTGAACTAAATATGTTTTTATGGTATTTGGCTACCCAACCTGTATCTGCCATGAAGGTTTTAAGAGAAACAAGCCAGCCACACCCTCACTGTTACAGTTCCAACATTTGATTTGAAGTCTAAATGAAACCCACAATGTCAAAAACACAATGACTTTTGATCTAAATATTCAATATTTGGACATTGTTTAAAATGTCTCCCTGCTGAACAGTCTCACAGAGGAGGGAAGCAGTTTATGTTCGAAGGGAATGAAAGGAGCCAAACTGCCAACAAAATGACGAAATGAACAGGAAGCCACAGAGAAACAAAGTCATGAAATACTAGTCAAAAGTTTCTAGACTCTATAAGGACTAATGAGTCCTTATAGAGTCTCATTAGACTATAAGGACTTCCATCCATCCATCCATCCATCCATTGGAAGTCAGGCCAAGGCCAACCAACAATTTCACCAATGGTCATCCTAAATCTGCAACTGAATGTACAGCATCACACCCAAATTAGATTTCTCTAAATATTTCAGTGTGAGATTATGAGGATGAATTCATTTTGCAGCGTTTCACACATCACTTACCACAGGTGCCAATAAATGTGGAGGATTCCATATCCTCAGTTTTAAACACAGACAGACCCAATATGAAGACAGGAAGTTGAAGGCATGAGCAGGTTCAAGGTTAGTTTTGATTGGAAAAAAGTTGTACAAACTTGGCGTTTTTGCACTGCATTTAATTACAGGAGACAGTAATGGAAGTGTTTATGCTCAAAGCACATTAGCTTCATAGTGAATTCCTAAATGCACTCAGTGTGTTTGGAAGTCATTCAGAGACTCGGCTCTGGCAGCAGCGCGCAGGACGAATGCAGGATGCACGTTAAAAGCACTTTATGCTCGACTTTAGATGATGCCTTAAATGTTTATTAGGAGAAATATAAAGTGCATTAGCAATGAACCCACTTAAACGCTGTCACTGTTCTGCAGAGGAAATGGACAACAGCGTAGTACATGTTAATGCAAACGGATTCATTCAGCGCTTTAGCGACAGACTCTCACGTGAAACCAGACGTTGTTGCCAACAGTGCTGGCTGGGCATCCTGCTCCACAAAAAGCACACACAGGCCTGGACATTTATCTCTGTGTTCACTGTTAACGTTTTGGAAGAAATCTTACATTTTACCCACTTAAAAAGTAACATCCATTTAACCCAGTGAACCTGTGCTGTTTAAAGAAAGGCTAAAGAGAGAAAAGCTACATTGACGTTACTACGGTTCTGGTTTTCACAGAAAGCTTCAAGTATGTAGGTGCTTTGGCTTCAGTCTCCTTCAGTAAATAAACAACAACTCTGCTTTTTCCTGTTGAAGAGTCCCATGATGTCTGTCAAGGAACATGATGGATCAGGTAATATTGACACTATTACAGGATTCTTCCATCTTAGGTACAATTCTTCTTACTCCACAGGGGAAAAAAACACTAAGAAACTGATATGTTTAGCAATGCTAACAGCTAATATTGGACGTTACAACAGATTAAAATGTCAACTTCATAATCATCATAATCCTTCCTTTAAAAAAATATCAAACCTTTAAAGATGAATTATGCCATTCATAGCCCTTAAAGAGAAATAAAGTAGGTTGAAGATTTTTGTAAAAAAAAAAAAAGTATTTCCATAAAACATTTGCTCCATCTTTTTTTTTTTTTTATAAAATCCACTTTTTTCCTTCTTTCTTCACTGTAGCACTAATTTAACTAATAATCAGTGAGATGAATTTACAAAGTGACATGCTGGACATTAGCGTCGTTTTGCCATTAGCGGCGTAAACCGAATGCCTCCAGCGTGTTGGCGGTTGGACAGGCGGCAGTGAGAAAAGAGCAGTGGAAACCGCCGCTCCGCTTTCCCCTGCAGCGGCTGGCCCCGGCAGAACCTGAATGGTGCCGAGAACAAAACGGAGACATTCACATCGCCGTGGTCTCTTAGCAACAGATGTGAGCGCTGTTTTGTAGCAAATAAAAGGAAGCGATCGAGCCAGGCATGGAGACTGACAGAATGGCCGCCATTAGGACTGGCTGGAGGTCTGAAGCAGAAAGGAGCCGAATGTGGACGCATGGAGAGACGATCAACCGAATCTTTGACGGTTTACTGGACACGGGGACGACGGGGCGGCTCCACGTGTCAGAGAATCCATTTAAATTAACGACTTCTGGGAGTTTCTTTTGCTCTAGCTTAAGTTGACAATTGTGTTTATCCAGCAGGAAACAAAGTACGTTTTGGCATTCAGTGAGTCTGTCAGATGAGAGATTAAGTGTTTTATTTGACAATAATATAATGAAGAGATGACACTGGCCAGCAACGGTATGTAGGCCTTTTGCAATAATCAGTCAATCGAATAATAAACTAAAATGACCGTGACAATTTCCAATCTGGCGATTAATATTTTTTGAAGGGCGAGTTTATTTACAGAGACTTCATAATCAGTTTTATTTATGGTTTTTAGGTGTTGTTTTTGATTCCATTTTGTCTATTGTTTGTGGTTGTTGCGTTTTTGTTTTCAATATTAAATGTTCTACCCAACAGTTGTTCATCTTAGAGCGAACTCGCATATTCCACTGTCAATACATTTCTTGAAAATTATCTCAAAACGACAATATTATTGTTTATCGCAATAATTATTGGGACAATTTATCATTCAGAAAAATGTATCAACATGACAGACTTCTTAGATTGAAAGTAAATCATTATAATCTAACTTAAGCTGGTGTCTGTTGACATCTGAATTTATATTGCGTAATCCAAACCTTACAACAATTTTGGAAAGTTATTGTCTCAACATCAAGTCTCAACATCAAGTTTATACAATCAGAACGTTCCAGGCTCAGCAGGGGTTTAGCTCTGGTTCATATGATGAACCCATGACACCGGTGTCTTTCTATACAGAACCCAAACACCCACCTGCCAATTTGTGTCTGCACCGCTCTCCCCAAATCAGATTCACACCTCTCCCCCGGTGTGTCAGGGCGTTTAATCAAGAGCTGCTCCTCTCTGTCTCTGAGCAGTCCGGAGGCGGACTTCCAGAGAGTTTAAACAGCATGTAAACAACACTGTGGATGGTGCATCTCGGGCCTGACTCATTAGCCACAGCCAAAGGTGCCAGACCAGGTGATGGATGGCGTGACATGTCTGAACTACCTTGGATACTGAACCACAGTGAACAGACAGAGTGCTCAGTGTCAATGTGAGGAAAGAAAAAAAGAAGAACTGTTGCATTTGATGCTTTGTTAGTTCTGGGTGGTGAAGCTGCAGCTCCAGTTGGAGATTGTTTGCAATATGCAGTTGTAAAAACGACGCACAAATAGTTACTGAAATTTTTTTGCACAACGCTGGTACGCACAAATACCAAAACAAAGCCGACAGACTCAAGGTGATCGCTAAAGTCTGTCATTTCAGAAAAGCCAAGGATTCTCCTCGAGCTACAGTGACAATTGAGAGTGAAAGAATTACAGAACCAAAGAATTACAGAACCAGTTTTTACAACATTTAACTTAATTACTCACCGGAAACAACTTAAAGTCAATTGGAAACACAGCTGGTACTGGAAAGAAATTAGCTAAGGTCCACAGGATCGTTTCTATTTATTCAAGTTAATGAAATTTCAGTTTTTGTTATTTCGTTAGTTTTAGTTAATCATAATAAGGTTCATTTTACACCTGATTGTTTCAATTGCAGGGGATGGAGAGTATAAGGTTTATTAGTGCAGGTTTTTATCAACATTTTGGTAAAGAACTTTAACTTGTAAAATCATATATTCCTTCTATTTAAGATGGCAGGTCTTCAATGTTCATTTAATCAAACAGATGTCAGAAGAGCAAATGGAGAGACTCCATCCAGGAAAGAAGTATCACAGCTAGTGATACTTCTGGTTTTTAAACTAAGTGTTGCTTAGGTTTTTAAAAAGTTCACATTGTTTCTAGGTTATCATCCTTCTAATGAATGTTGCTTCATAGCATGAAACAATAAAATTACATCTAATGCCTAATTTTTTACATTTTGATTTATATCCAGGGGTTAAGACAATCTTTTCAAGCCGCTTAAGTTTCCAAGAGAGACAATTACCGTATTTTCCGCACTATAAGGCGCACCTAAAAACCTTCAATTTCCTCAAAAGCCAACAGTGCGCCTTATAATCCAGTGCGCCTTATATATGGACCAATATTGAACCACAACAGATCTAGCAACTACGGTAAGCAGCCGCCGACTTCATTTTCCCCCGTAGAAGAAGAAGTGCGCTGTGCATGCTGGGATAGTTGTCAGAAAGCTGGTTTGTTAATAAAGTTTGATAATACATTTAAAGCCAAGGGGGGAGGGGCGGAGGAAGAGAGACAGAGGCTGCGGCGGCAGCGTGTCGGTTGATCTGTTACCCAGAAAGCAGTTGGGCACAATATCGCAACACCAACACCGTGAGTGAAACAATGACTGGGGCAGCCTACTATATAAAGTACTCGGGGACCACTTCTTTACAAATGTGGATGTGTAATAATAGAGTACAAATCGGCAACCCAAACTGAAGCGTCTATTCTATGCGCCTTATATATGAAAAAAGTTTTAAAATAGGCCATTCATTGAAGGTGCGCCTTATAATCCAGTGTGCCTAATAGTGTGGAAAATACGGTAGGTGTTTAAAAAGTAGTATTGGCTCAACTACTCATCTGGTGATGTCAAAAAACCATAAACCACAATTTCCTCAGAAATTATTATTATAAAAGGATAAATTTATGTGTCCTCGTAAATTTGTGCTCAGCACTATATTTTGTCCTCATGAACAGATGAGGACAAGACACAGAGCCGACTTACGTAAACCTTTCTGTGCTTTTTTTTATGACACTGTTTGGTTATTGCTGATGTAATTGGAGAACAGCCAATACAAACAATAGGGGGGAAATGAATCAAATTTGGTTCAATAAGCACATATAGTTACCTTTAACAAACTAGATTGGATCATTTTAATTTTTACCATAGTAAAACACAAGCTGATCATTTAGTGAGAATATAAAACTGGCCCAATAATGTTTTAATATCTCCTGATATCACATTTCGTTACACCCCTAAAAAAAACCCTATAAAACGGGCAAACTCCAACCCCTCTAATCAAAGTTTCAACAGTACGGCTTTACAAAAACCAGTGCTGTCCGTCACTGAGGAGTTTTCAAATTTAAGGGAACTGCAGCTCGCAGGAGAAGATCCGTCTCTTGCTCAGAACGCAGCAGAGACGGTGAAAATCATCTGCTGTGGCAGACTGACGGCCCGGCCTGTCCTTCAGCAACAGGAGTTTCTCATAATTATGTTCTGAAATCTTCAAATGCCTGCTGTCTGTTTGGAATTAGTCTCCATGGCAACGGACCAGACCGTCTGGCTGTGGCACAGACACGCTGATGAAGTGGTACGTTATGATAATTGTCACTTACAGAAACGCTGGACCTGGAAATATGCAGCATATTTGGAAGGTGGGCACACAATGAGTCATGTTTTACCCCCCGGTCCACCGCCCAGCGGGGGGTCTCTGGTGAGCGTCAACATCAGCTACGACAGTGTGTGACCTGAAGCTACTGATTGATTTTATTCCAGGGTTTCTGCAGGTTTCGCCAACTCAAATGTAAGACTATTAAAGACCTTTTTAAAAAGATAATTAGGAATGAAATTTAAGACCTATAGCACAACAGAAATGTACAAAAGAATATCGCACATTTCACACAGCGGAAGTGCAAAGCTTCTTTGCATAGAATGGATGTAGCATCATACGGGTCGGCAACAGAAGTGAGCTAAAGGCAAAGACAAACCAACTGACCAAGTGTAAATTTGGGAAGTGCCTTTTTTGCAATGACAGATGCAAAAAAAAACAACAACAAAAAAAAAACAAACTGCCTGGAGGCAGTTGAGGCTGCCTCCAGGTAGTTGAGCGGCAGCGTCAACTACCTGGAGTCACAGATCACAATGCAGACGTCTGTGTGTGACTTAATATTTTGCCTGACAGAAAAGTTCCATGAGAAAATAACGCAGAATATACGGGATTTAATAGTCCTGCCACGACAAAATTCTAGACCTGTGATTAACGTATTTAAGACCAACGTGCATATTTTCCAATGAAATTCAAATATTTTAATGCCTTTTTTAAGGCCATTATGAATAACATTCAAGATTTGTGTCACAACAGAAATTTTATTTTTTAATTAACATATTATAAATAGCAGTGCGGAGCTTTTTGCACAGCATTCATGTAGCTTGGCAACAGAAGTGAGCCAAAGGCGAAGACAAACGTCGTCCAGCCAACTGGCAATGATTACATTTGTCAGTGATGGGTGCAAAGCAGCTAGCTAGCTACAAGGGTTTATTGGAAGTCAGTTAGCGGTAGCCACAACCACTTCCATGTCACAGAAACTAATAAAGACGTCTGCGTGCCATTTGGTCTTTTACCTGACAGAAAAGTCCCAAGAAAATATATACTACATAGTATATTCTAGGTTAAATAGTCCAGTCACAACAAAATTTAAGACCTGTGATAAACATATTTAAGGCCAACTTGCATATTTTCTAATGAATTTAATACATTTTAAGGTCATGGCTTTAGATACATGAATTTAAGACTTTGTAAGGATGCCTGTACTCCCTGCATTCTATCTCTGAACACGTTTGACTGGATAACAACTGTTGGTTTAAGACCCTATTATATCCAGTTTGGCGAGGACAACTGGCACATAACATTTGCTCCTCACCTTGGGGCATTCTCTGACAAACTGGAGTCACTGGGAGGTGTGGTCTGAAGTCTTTCCTCCACTCCGTCTGGCTTAGAAGGGGGCCCTGATGTTGTCGACTGTCCAGCTTCTGGCTGCTGTTGCTCCTCCTCCTCTTCCTCAGCAATATCCTCGTTGCCCGGCTTCTCCTTCCCTCGACCCTCACTCTCGTTGTCGCTCTCCTCTCCTAAAATGTCGTCCACCTGAATTGGGTTTGGTTTTGGAGGGGGAGCTTTTGTTTAGTTTGGATTGTTTTCCACACCTTAGTAACACCAGCATTAACACATTGAACACAAATCTCAACTCTGTCTTCTAAAACCCAGATGCAACTAAATAACTCAACTAGTCTGAGATGTGTCTTGTGAACTCTTGAAGGGTAAATGAAGTTGGGGCCCCATGATGCTGTGGCTGAAACAGGTGTGTCATTTCTTTTGGAAACAATGCTCATCACATATCCAGTAAATCAGCAGGATAAAAGGTGTGTGTAGGTTATTTGGCAGCATTAATGAGAATAAAGAAGATATGCACTGGACTACCACTTATGGACGATTCAGAATTTGTGGATTTGTCTGTGGAACGTGACTCCAAACTGTTTGTAAAAAACTTTTTCCATTCGCCTAATTTTTCGTAGGGCATATCTGAAATATATTGAAGGAAAATCCAGCATGGAAAGTTAAGAAACTTCAACACATCCTATTGGCTGGCATTTGCAAAGTGGCCAATCAGGGACAGCATTGCATTTTCCTTCATACTGACATCCCTTCTAAAGATGTCAGTAAGGAAGACTGCTGATGCTAGCTTCTGTGGTGGTGCTGAGATGGTTTCCACTGTGTGTATTAATGCACATTAAGGTATATTTGGTATTTGAACTATTAATCTAGGCAGTTATAGTATTATTAGAAGGGTCTCAAACGATCGCGGACCACAGCTATAATACATGGCGATGGACTCTTTTGCTTCGTACATTCTGTCAGGAAAGAACAAAAACATCTGTGATACTTTTAGGGCCGGGACCTTAACTTTTAGCGTTTTTGTAATGCAATTAATTGCATTATGTTACATATACACACACACACACACACACACACAAATGCGCGCGCGCACACACACAACAAAAGATTGTATTTTTCCAGTACACTCGTAAATCTGAAGCATAAGCGATATCAGCAAACAACAATGGACGACAAAGCCTCCTCTGTTGGCCCATTGCTGGGTTAATGTTTGCTTCAAAAAGCAATCTGATTGGATGCTGGAAAATACTATTGTGTTCAAGTAGTGCCTAAAGGAGTTAGCCTATCAGTGAAGCTATTTAAGCATAAAATAGCATCTCAATGCAAAACATGTTGCAGCAGAACAGAGGTCAACACTAATGTCCACCTCCACATTTTTAAGGGAAGAATTTTTTCAAAATTCCTGGAATGATCCGGGGTTCCTGAAACACTGGAAAGCTGAGTAGGTTTAGTAACAATTTGATCTAATGGTTGAATAACCTAAACAACAGATAAAAGGAAATATCTCCCTTGTTGAACTAATGTGTAGTCACTAATTTAGCAACAAGGGGTTTTAAATTGAGAATATTGCTTAGGTTGTCTGTATATGGTTTTTGATTAAAATGTGGAATTAATTACAGGCCCTGTAATTAACCCGATTAAAAACTGTAATCGAGTCCCACCACTAATTCTAAAAGTCATTTGCGCTAAAAAAATAAATAAAAATAATAATACTCTGCACTGAACACAGTTAATCAACTCAAAAGGAAAAATCTAGACAATTGAAGATGCAGAGCACCTATCCCGGTCATTTCTAAAGCTGACGATTACTGACCCGTTCAAACGGGTTAGCCTCTTGACAGCTTTCGGATCAATATCAACGGGTACAACCCATTGCTTGTTAAATATCGACTCGTTTCAATCACTTTCTCTTTGGTCAAAACAGAGATGAATGAAGAGGGACGAATGTTTCTGGCTCCACGCCAGGCTCATTACAGCCACACACTGCCGTGTCGGTGACAGGAGGGACGCAATGTAAGCTGATCCATACAGGAACAAGGGAAAAAATAACACTTGTCTTTGTTCTCTTCTCCAGCTTTGCTCGGATTTGATTGAGGCCGACCTTGTAGGCGTCTGGCACATTACAGGCTACAGATCCAAACAAAAGAGGAAAATGAGCTTGGTTTGTTTCCAGAATAATATCAATTCACCATTTCATTTTCTCATCTTTTTGTCAGGCTAAGATGGTTCCATTTCTTTGACATTTTCCCCAGAACCGTGTCCCACAGTTAGAAGCCGAAAAGAGTCATAGAGACGTAACTTCAGTTACTTTTGCCTTTATTGACCCACTTTCTGCCATGACTGGGTTCAAAGACACACGCCCTGACATTTTATGAAAAAAAAATTTTTTTTGCTCTCTCGGCCACAAAAATTTGTTTAATTCATAATAGAACCAGCAGTGAATCCCACAGATGGAATATATTTTCCAAAGCGTGGGAATGACTGACTGACTGAACGTAGTGTGAAGCTCTTTAGGATCTTCTGGACTTGATAAATCACTGTACAAATACAGTCAGAATTTGGTTTGTCAGATAATCAGCAAAACATTGTTCTGAATATTCGCGTTGCTTTATTATTTTGATTTTAATCAAACTGCAGATAGGCAGTTTTAATCTAGTTGGCAAGCAAAATCTTTGTTCTCACAGTTGTGTCATAAATACGTCGTTTTCAGTGACGTCCTGATGACGAGTCCTGAAAACCCATATTAGTCGAAGATGGAAAAGCTTTTAGTGGCTGGAAAGTTCCCCCAAGTCTCTGCCTTGCGTCTGAAGAGGTCTATAGAGATGCTTAAGATCAGCACTTATTTCCTTGCACCATTAAAGTAAACATCATCTCTCCCCATAATATCAACAAACACAATGCAGAGATATTTTAGAAAATAGTCAAGGACTATAAGGCAGTGAAGTTGGGATTGGTGATCTGGTTTTGGAACCAGAAGTTATGGGAAATCGACTCGGCGTGGACAAAGTTAGGTCAAGGACCAGCTTTAACGTTGCTTAAAGCAATAACAATGTTCAACAGTTCTTTCATGCACCGTCTTTGTTGGTATGACTGAACCTGAACTTGCTTGAGAGAAAAACGTAACACGATCTTGCATGTGTCATTATTTGGACATTTCATCCAGATCAATGTTTTCCTGATGCTCTGACTCTTGTACTTTAAGTGGCTCAGTAGCTGTATTTCCATTAAAAATGTGTGCAAAAATTTAGCGATATTCCGCTAATGTTGAAAAAACACAACTATTGTGTTTCCATTAATTAAGAAATGTGTTAATCCTTTAAGTCATTCAAAAACATGACCACTGTTAATTTATCAGAAGAGGAATAATTTAAAATCTTTTGACTCGTTTTATTCTCTCTTCTGCCCGGATTCATTGAAGTCGTCATTGTATCAGCTGAACCATAAAGACAAGACAAATCGCTTTTCCAAGTCCAAAACATAAACAACATTTATTAGACAAACAACTAATGAAACAGACAAAACTCAATAAAATCACAAACCAGCATCCAATTCAATATTTACCTCATCCGACAGACATCCACACACCACGAACAAAATGGACTGTCCTTAGCTAAGTTCATCTAGTTAACTATGTTCCAGTAAAAACCTGTTTCTAAGATCAAAGAAGTGTTATTTTCTTTTGAATAAAGACATATGTTTTTATGACCCTGTCCATATAGGAAGCTCTACTCTGTTGGCAGGACCAGATTGTTTTACACCAGCTGTTAAATCTTATCAAAGTGGTTAAAAGGTTAAACTCACACACAGAGAGACTAGCTGTGTTCTAAATTAGAAAGAACTACAAGCTAAGTTATTTTAATTCAACTTAGTGTATAATGTTTCAATAGAAATATCCTATTTAAGAGATTACGCTAATTGAATCGTGGATATAATTTGAAGTGAATTTCCTTATTTTGAAACACCACTAATTTTATCTAATATTGAACATATGGTTAAGTTTTTACAACTAGCTTATTTTAAGTTTATTTTCTTAACACCATTCAACTACTTCCTGTTGTCTTCTTCATGGTTTGCGCCAGTGGCAACATAAAGAAGACATCACAGGAGTCATGTGACTCGCGTGATGCGAAAAAAAAGTTTCCACTGTAAGTTTTTAAAAGTCCAAAAAAACAAAACAAAAAACTTTAATCCTACTCCAAAAACTTTTTATAGAAAAAAACTTGCAGTATTTTAAAAATTGGCTTGTTTCCACTGAGCAAATGTTTTTTTCTCGAAATGTTAAATTCTGCAATTATATGGTCAATGGAAATGCAGCTGGAGATGGTTGAGATCTGAACAAAAATAAAACTAAGACTGAAAAATAAACATGACGTTTTGAAAAGAGCAGCAGATTAATAGCCCATAATATTTATGTAGGCAATGGAGGAACTCAGAAATGAATTATTTTTCTATGGTCTTTTGGGGTATGTCTCTACCGACTCTGATGAAGACACAGATGGTGTTGAAAAGTTTGCACAATAAAAGCTGAAAAGTCATCAGTGAGCTCCAGCCCTTTGAGTCTTTACCAGATTAACAAATCTAGAGTTTAAAAGCTTCTGCTGTTCTTTGTAAAGTGTTTGTGAATAGCAATTTCGAGATATAAATTATCAATTTTGTACCCTTTCTAATACTCCCCATTTATCTTGGATTTGGACAAACTCCAACAGTGAACTGGCATCTAGTCCTTAAGTATTCAGGTTCTTAAAGGATAAAACCCAAATTTAAATGCAACAAAAAAGAAAGAAAAAATCTATTAAGCTGATAGTCTACGCTTTCAGAAAAGTTCTCGTTTTTCTCTTACAGGTAAGACAACATAATTAACTACACAGCCGGTGAAGCATGCTTTGTCTGTGATCACTAGCCTTTAACAAATGAATCTATTAATCTCCACAAACAATGAAGCAAACTTCCAGCAGAATCATTTATCCTTGCTATAATCAAAGGCCAAGCACAAGAGAGCCTAAAACTTTTTAAAGCAAAGTATGCCATGCCCTCAAAGCAGCTTGAAGGGAGGTTTTTCATCTCTAGACTCAAAGCTCTAATGTCAGGTGTGATTCCAGGGCACAGAAGCTACTTTAGGCTCAAAGACTGCTGAACGATTGTGGCAGAGATCTTTTTTAAACTACCCCGTGGCTCACTGAGTCTATCTAAAGGTGAAGAGCAGATGGAACTGATATTTGTTTGCGGTCAGAAGGTCCGTCATCGCCTTTGGGTTTGAGCCAAGAAGCTTTGTAATTCAGACGGGGCTGAACGGCTGTTGTCTGACTCAATCAGGTCTCCGTTTTCGTTATTTCCTCGAATGCCTTTCAGCCCGGACATTTCACATGAGGAACACAAGTTTACCCAACCAGATGGGTAACGACCCCAAATCGGCTCTCTGGCAACATGTGTAGCAATTAAAGACCATCTGTGTGGCAAATGATTTAAGGCAAAGAGCACACAGACACCACGTGGCATAATTGTGCAAATTCAAATCACGAAAGTAAATTTGTTTAGTAGAAATACGGCAATTTTGAAAAACAAAAAAAAAAAACTTTTTTCCATGAAACGTTTTTGTGCTAGGATAAGTTGTTGTTTTTGGCCATATTGGTATTAGCGTATTTTGCAAAACTGCGAAGGGAACACTTGTTTTCGTTTTACGTGTGATTTTAATTGCGCTTCTTATTTAATGGAAACACCGCAACAGAGAAATTGTGTTTTTTTTTTTTTTTTTTTTTCGACATTAGCGGAAAGTTTTGCGCACATTTGTAATGGAAACACAGTGAATGAGTCGATGAGTCGTACAGGCAAACCAGATCAGAGGACCTTTGGTCAATGTCACGAATGTGTTTATCCCCTTACAAGTTTTCGGACACTTATTTTATGCACAACACTCTGTAACACACATGCTTAGTAGCATGATGCAGACTTGATTCGTTTCTGAATGACTGACTTTCCTTTTGTTAAGAGAAATCTGTCCAGCAAAGCTTTCCATAAGACGTCACCGCATTTGGGCCTTGGAAATGTATATAAAGTTAAGTGACTCTAGTTTGCTATTTTGTTTCCATGTCTTATCACTTATTTTTATTAAACCTTCACTACAAAGATAAAAACCCATTAAGATCAAAACCTCTTCACCCAGGGTGACCTGGCCTAGAAAGACAGCAGTAGACGGCATGATAGACAAGCAGACAGATGAAACAAAAATTGATTATAATTATATAAATCACAATTAATTTGGCAGTAAAGTGCAGTAGTTCAGACAGCAATAATAATCTTAGAAAAACAGTGGGAATTTAAGACGCAAGCACTTTTGACAGAACATCCGTTGTCGTTTTTCTTTTCTTTTTATTTTGCGTAAAGCCTTGAGTGAAAATTGTTCCAACAGTTTTTGTTCGGCTGAGATGTTCCAAGAAAAAGAGCAGAGAAGCTAAAAACCTGCAATTTAAGGTATAAAGTATTCTCAGTTCTCAATCTAAGTCGAGACGCCTTACACAGCTAACATTTCAGTTCAATCTTGTGAAGCCAGTGTCCTCTCATCTCATGAAATGAATTCATCGCCCATCTGTGTGTGCCTATCTTGGCTCCTGATAGGTAACGTAAAGCAGGGCGAACACGAAACGGCCTCGAAATGTGATAAAAGCAGATCCTCTGAAACACTCACCTATAATCTCTGCAAACCCGGTGTTTAAAATGTATGAATGAAATTCAGCTAGAGGTGGAAACTGTGGCAGGCAGAGATTCATCTGCTGGGAAAGTAGATGACAGTCAATTACTTTGGAATGAAAGCCGGCAATTAGGAGTAGCTGGAACAGTCAGAGGAGTGAGCGGCTGTTGCCCAGAGCAAAAGCGTTCGGAGCCGAGCGCAGGCCAACTTGAAGGAAATTATTGGCCAACGCTGAACTTTGAATAAGTTTCTGTTCTTCTGTGTTACTTTTCCACTTAATATCTTTTGATATCGCTGGCCAGGCTGCAGTCTGGTGAAATTAATGTCATTTAGAAGCTTTTCCATTCGTCGTCATGAGTCGTGATAAAGTAATAACCTATGTAGGCACGCAGCTAAGCTACATTATTAATTAACGGGTTTCATAATTCAGGCGCAATTCTGAGGATGCCATGCAACGATGGGAAAGTGTTGTGGCTCACACCGACTGAGGAGGAAAAAGAGAAATGGTAAAAGAAATAGGGAGACATTTCCACCAAGCTGATTCAGCTCACCTGCGACGAGAACAAGTTGCATGTAATCTGAAGGTGATTTTATTAGCCGAGGTCTGACTGTTAATGAAAACACAAGTGTTTCTACGGGAGGCAGGAATAATAAATCTGGATTAATGTCCTGCGGCAGAACAGACGAGGTAGGAAATCTCAGCAAGAGCCTCTTTATAAATCCAATTAGCGTATATTGTTCAAACTCCTGACTCCTGCTTTTGTACATAATGCTTTTACAGTTCCATGAAAATGTTTAAAACCAATAGAACTTCTCCAACATTTATCAAATTTCAAAACACAAACCTCAGTGTGCATTACTGCGATTTCTTGGGATAAAATAAAAAAGTGGTGCATAATAGTAGCTGCTTTTCCATTACAAATGTGTGCAAAGATTTTTTGATATTCAGCAAAAGTCGAAAAGTCACAATGAGTGCCGTTTTGTGGAAATTGTAGTCGGCTATTTTACAGAAGAGCTGTGGATTCAACACGTCTGAATGACAAAACTCAACTTCAGATGAACTGTGTGATGCTGTGAGTCCTGTGGAGAAGAAAGCTGCGCCTTGTTCAAGAACGCCAATGCCTACAACTAAACACGTTGTAGGATACAAACTCGCAGGATGGGAAAAAGTTAACGCAAAAAATCTTTTTACGAATATATATATATATATATATATATATATATATAAGGGGCTTTTCCGAAAAAGAAAAAAAAAGTTTGCAGAGTAAGTCCTGACTTAACTAACTTTCCCATCCACTGGTGTGCTACCAGAGGCACGAAACTCTGAAAAAAATTTAAAAAAATTTCCAGAGTTACCTACGGGTTGTTGGAGGTCGTGATTTTTTCTGATGTGTGTGGTCCATGCTAGTTTGCAAACTACACTCCCTGTTTGTTATAGCCTTGGTGTAGAGTCAAAATCTGACGAAACTACGCAGGAGGTCTGCCCAAAGACAACACAAAGTGGTACCGGAAGAACTTTGCCTCGTCGGAGCAAAAAGGTTGCTTAAGATCCTGATGGGACAGGAAATTAGCTTAAATCCTCCTGAGCTGCTTTGTAAGCTTTCAGGCCAAATCCACATCCTAATGGAAGGCCACTCCGCTGGGAACAATTCCAGCTCCGATTCTCATTTTCTCTCCGCCCGCTTCCTCCTACGAGCAGAAGAAGCTCCCGTGGAGAACGCTCCGATTCTGTTTCAGAATGAGACTTCTTAAGACGATCTGCAAACAGGATGATACTGGCTCTTTCTCTCCCCAACACTGACTCAGTAAAAGAAGAGCCACACTTGCAGCTGAGGGTGAGTTGAGGCCAGTTACATAAGGATGAAATAATATAAAAAATAAAATAAAATAAGAAGGAGAAAGAGAGCACAGCCTTCGGTGAAAAATCAGATTCCAGAGACTTCTAAGACGAGTATAGACTGCATAGTTTGGAAATGTTTCTCAACAAATTACAGCTAATTAGAAGGGTTGCTAATTTCTCTGAACTGGGAATGGAATCAGGAAAAAGTATTAGCAGAGGATAGCAGGTGTCTACCTGGCTGTAAACATCCCTCTGGGGGGATTAACTTGATGTTGTGGGTCTTTGAAGGATATTACATCTCGTCTACATGGCATCTCTTTATATAAGACAGCCTTGCTTTGCTTTTCAAATATGGTGTAAAGCACGTGCAACCACATGAGGCAGTGGCTTCTTCCTCTGTAAGGTTTTTGTTTTCATTTAATTTTTACAATTTCCGAGGGAAAAAAAATAAAAAATTCCCCAAGCATTTCTCTTACTTCTAGGAATGAGCAGCAGTGCTTCAAAGGAGAGGTAATGAGAAGAACCAGATGGAGATTTAATAATAATAATAAAAAAATAAGTTTTTTAAGAATCTGAATTTGAAGCTAAATTTACAAAGGTGTACAAGAACCTGTACACCTGTTCTTGTTAGAGCAAGAATTTGTCAAAAACATGTTGGCAACTCAATTCATTTAAGGCCGAGTTATACTATAGTCACACTTTTAGAGGTTTTTTTTTTAATACTTGACGTGTATGTTGGTGGGGTATTTTATAGAAAATGAGCCCTCATAGGCGGATAGTGGTACAGGTGAAGCTGCTCTGCAAGGGCATCTTCTGAATCGTCCATTTTGAGTGAAAGGTGGTGCGCACGATCCGCGCCAAATTATAAAAATTCCGTGGAGCGCGACCAAGTCCTGAGAAAGGCAAACCGGGGTGGAGTATAGCGCAAATGTTAACGCGTTTAGTTGATCAATCTTAAGGCTAGCTATAGGCGTTAAGATGTGCCAATACGACTTGCTTAAGTTCTAACAAAGCATCGGAAATGAGAGGAATGCATGACTTTGAATCTGACAGGGTTCTTGGTTCCACAAAGTCCGGTCAGGCCTGTCACAAGAACAAATTTTGCTGGACAATAAATTGCTCCAGAAGTTACCGTTATATTTTTAAGTACTATAAAGGTAATGGCAAAGTAATAATGCAAGAACACACTCTAAAAGATCAGTAAACTTAAAATTCTAGTGAACACTTAACACTGGAACTGGAAGACATTTTAAATATCCAAAATAAATAAACAAAACATCAAATAAAATGCATTTTCAAGTCTTTGCAAACAAAATTGTCCTTCAAAAAAAAGGGCTAGTTGTGACCAAAGCGCCAAACTGAAGACTTTTATCATCCAGTTTTTGGTAGAAAGAGAGAAAAAACAGATACACAATAAATCATGCCAATGGAAATTACTGAGTTTGTTTTAATTTATCTTGTAATTAATTGATATATTTATTGTTGTGACATCCCTAGTCGAAGTGCTTCAGAAACTGACCAAAAAGTGTCGCCGTTGGCGCGATCTCATAGCTTTTAGTTATGGAGAGAAGACCAGTCAAAAAAAACGATCAAATATTTGAGTTCGATTGGTGGAATTTTTCAATTTGGACCAAATGAACCAATTTTCATAACATTTCCACAAGAAATTCATCACTGCAATGATCTCTATTCATCACACTTGCAAACAGATATTAATGCAGTGTCACTATAGACAAGATTACTTTCAACAAAAAGTATGTCGAGCACACCACCAGAACAGACAAAATACAGACTTTATGGCTGAACAGTAGAACAAATAAGAAAAAAAAAGATACATGTTTGTCATTATAAACACATTCCTAGAAAATTTATTTACTGCAAATTCATGCAGAAACTCTTGGCTCCCAGTAACACCTAAAAAGCTCGTACATCTCACAGAGGAGGCAAGAGATCAATATCTGCAGGCCACTAAGTGTGAGCTGTGATCATGGTAACAGAGGACCGTGTAAAAACCTCCTATGATCCAACCCTTAATGAGTCTCGTCTCTAACGGCCTCCATGTCAAACTGCACAGTCCAAACCTCACATTAATGATAGACCACTATCACCAGTTCCTTATTTCAGCTTGTTCTGTTTTTAGTTGCCAAATTAGATTTTTTCAGGAAGAATTGAATAAAGTTTGAGAATTGACCAAATGCTGTCGAGGCATTTGATCCAGAAATGAAGAGGTAAAAGTAATCAGTTACATTTTCTTAAATCCTCTTTTAGAATCAAGTTTCACATTTTAGGAAAGTCAGTTTGTCTGAACAGCAATGAAGCCCCTGCATGAAGAAGTTGAACTTTCTCAGCATGCAGAGGGTTAAAAAAAACCTCTCCTTCAGGATCCTCTCCATCATAGCAAAACTGAAGCATCCGACAGACTCGCTAGATTAATTTAATTGTGCCATTCCGACATCATAACTTGTCTTTACGCTCCTGCAAATAAGTCATGAGCGAGTCGATGATAACTAAGGAGAGGCCCATAAAGCCCTGACAGATCTGCTCGGTGAGCTACAGGATGACTCATCAGTTTGCTCACACAGTACAGTAGAGGTGTGAAAACTTCTCACTGCAAAGACGCATCACTTTGCAAACGATGCACAACTCCAAACAGCGTGGCTTGTGGTTGTTTTCCACTCGGAGAAAACTGGATTTTGGAAAAACAGATGGGAGATCTACAGTATTAATAGCCCTTGAAAGGTTTTTTGGGGGGGCATTTTCTCACGTTATGACCTCAAACTTTAATCTGTTTTTGATGGAAATTTTCAGTGATCACGCAAGTCGATGTGTGGAGATGAGGGGGCCGTTTGCGGTTTCAGATCATGAAGCTATGGGGCATTTTTGGAAAAGGGGACACAGCCAGCAACTCAGTATTCACTTATGCAGCATATGTGTGAAGGACTTTTCCTGTAACTTACTGAGATTCTGCAGCTTATTGGCTTTGTATCATTTCACATTTTCACCTTTGTTCTGGAACCCCGTGTTTAGTTCATCAAAATATGAGACAATGATCTAAAAGTGGGGAGAGATGATATAAACTATGAAGTAAAACAAAAATGAGTACAGAAATAATACAATTTTAAAATATGGGAGGACAGACAGAGAGCAATGTTACTGGTTTTACAGGTGTAAGACTGAAACAATTAATCGGACTAATCGATTACCGCAATAATCGTCAATTGATGTAATAACCGAATAATCATTAACCTTAGTTTGCTGACTAAGAAAAACTCATTTGGGTAAAAAAAAAAAAAAAAAACATATTTAGACAAGTAATTAAGCCAAAACTGTACAATACATATACACTTTTCGTGTAAATATGTTTAGGCTTCACACAATTCAGATGTACTAAAGGAATGGTACGCTATTGCATTTTAGGCAATACATTATTTATTTTCTTAATTAACAAATTAATTATATTGTTTGTTTACTTACATTTTTTAATCCATTTCTAATATTGCACAAAAAAAGCTTAAGTGCTTAAATGAAAAATTTGTAGAATATGAACATTTTTGTATCTGATTAATCGATTAATCATCAGAATAATTGATTGATTAATCAATTACCAAAATAATTGTTGGTTGCAGCCCTAAACAGGCGGCAAAACCCCCCCCCAAATCAGCGAGACTAGTTTGACAAAGACTATTAGGAGGTGTTGCTGGAAAACATAAGCTGCTGTAATGCACGACAGAAACTGTGAGAGCCTGGGAACCGATAGGCGGCGGAACGACTCAAGCTCTGAGAGTAAAAGTTGAATGACCTTGCATTTAACTATCAAAGAAACACGTGACTTCGCCCACTCAGCTTCTGTCTGACAGAGTCAGCTTCCTGGACTTATCCAGGCGCATGTTCATGTTCCTCACACATGCAGAAACTCTGCTTTATTCACAACTCTGAGGAGAATTCTGTGTTCCTGTTTAGAGGTCTGTGAGGGATGAAAAAAAAAAAACAAAAAAAAACACTTCAACCAATTCTCAACTGGGTGTAGTAACCCGGCTTCAACTTAACAGAATCCCTTTAGCAGTTTTTTAACTATATAGTTCCCATTTAGAGGCACTTTAATCATGTGCAGTCTATTAGGATATTACAGTTTTAATCTTAGACTGCTGTTATTGTTTTTTTTTTTTATGCTGGCGTATGGAGAAACACGTGAAAAGGAACCGAATGGGGGATCTGATGATTAATCGATTACTATATTAGCTGACAACTGATTCAATAATCAAGTAATCACAATTAATCTGCTTAATCACAACTAATTCAATTAATCACAACTAATCCAATTAGTCACAACTAATCCGATTAATCACGATTAATATGTTCCATCCTTTTGGCAGAATTGTTAATATTTACCATTCGCAACCTTTAAGAGTAGTTTTTAAATGGCTCCGCTTAAATGTCAGAGATGTCTCAGTAATTCTCAGAAGAAATTGTCAAACTAATCTCCCTGTTGCTCTTGTTCTGCAGCGGCCTAATGTCTTTCTGAGATCCGCTGATTCCTGAAACTGATTGTATCCTGGTGAAACTGCAGGCGTAGCTAAAAATAGGTCCATCTGACACACTCAGGTCATGTTGTCCTGCTGTTATTCAGTGAACTAAAAAATGATCTTACGTCAATGCGAGTGGCGGGTAAGTACGCTGAGTTCTGGTAATGGGCCTCGGTGTCTAGATCTGACAGCGGTAGATGGGGAAATTACAGATAGATTTGGGGATGTTTCCTCTCTTCATGGGGAAACGGCCTTCAAAACAGTGATGCATCGATCCACTTTTTTCACTTCTTGTTCCGATATCTGAGGATTTTTATTGGTCAATGCTGATCCACAGACTTGAACATCCATCCATCCATTTTCTTTACACCCTTGTCTCTCAGTGGGGTCGGGAGAGGTGCTGGTGCCTATCTCCAGGTAACGTTCTGGGTGAGAGGCGGGGTCACCCTGGACAGGTCGCCAGTCTGTCACAGGGCAACACAGGACACACAACCATACACACACACTCACACCTAGGGACAATTTGGAAAGGCCAATTAACCTGACAATCATGTTTTTGGATTGTGGGAGGAAACCGGAGTACCCAGAGAAAACCCACGCATGCACAGGGAGAACATGCAAACTCCATGCAGAAAGACCGGGGCCGGGAATCGAACCCAGAACCTTCTTGCGGCAAGGCAACAGCTCTACCAACTGTGCCACTGTGCAGCCCGGCAGACTTGAACAGTGATTTCTTTTTTCCTTTGTAATTTCTTCAAATCAGTGTTAAAATACAAAAAGCTGAAACATGAACTGAAGTAGAATCTGCTCCCAGATATGCTCCTTAAAGCAAACAACTGGACTCGACTGAATGCTGATGTATTGAACAAAAAACGGACACACACTTTCCAAGTCATCAAATGGCCAACAAGGCTTCAGGAAAAGGTCACACAGCTGGTACGCTGCTGCTTTTCTCCGCCCGCCGTTCTTTGCACATGTTGCTCCAGGTAAACTGACGGAGCGTCATGTAACCATCGGTGACATTTAAATGCGAGGCTGTCCACCTGACTCAGACGTTCTGCCTCGCTCCGGCCAATTAAGCGCGCTACTGTCCCCCCGGTGGCCCTGAAGATCTGCAGCGTTTAAGAATGTCAAAGACTGCCCTTTCGCCGAGGCGTACGCCAGGAACGTGGCATTTGAAACTGTGTTGGGAAAGGTATTCTGCTTTTGAGTCAATTTATGTTTTAGTAAAAAAAAAAACAAATGATGTTAAAGAGGGATTTAGTTGTGCTTTGGGGAGCAAATGGTTGCCTAAAGGAAACAGCGACTGCAGCATATTCACCTTGTCCCTACAGGAAGTTGTGGACGCAGCTATTAATGAATTCATTAATTCACATGTTTGAAAATTTTGTGCAGATTTCCAATTTTCACTTGACATCGTAACTTTCCTGCAACTCTGACCAATCGCTTCAACGTTTTTCTGCATTTCCTTCCAGTCTGACCAATGGCAGCAACTCGGATAAACTTTGATCGATCTCCATTTATTCCATTCCATTTATCAAAAGTTTTTAGTCAATTTAGAGAAATTCAGAGCAAAGAAGAAGGAAATTAAACTATAAGCTTGAAACAGCATCAATAAAGCAGTCCAACGATTAGGCCTGTCACAATAACAAATTTTGCTGAACGATAAACTGTTCCAGAAGTTATTGCAATAAAAGATAATATTGTTGTTTTGACAGCATTTTAAAAGTAATATAACGGTAATGGCAAAAATAATAATGAAAGAGCATATTCTAAAGATCAGGAAACTTTAAATTCTAATGAACATTTAATACTGGACCAAAATAAACAAACAACACAACAAATAAAATGCATTTTGACGTCTTGGTAAACAAAACTGTCCTTCAATACAAAAAAAAAGAGATAGTTGAGACCAAAGCACCAAACTGAAGACTTTTATCATGCAGGTTTTGGTAGAAAGAGAGAAAAAAAAAGAGATAAAATGGTAAAATCATGCCAATGGAAATTACTGAGTTTGTTTTAATTTATCATGCTGATTTACTGATTATTATAACAGGTCTTCCGATGATGAATTCTTAACCATCACTACCAACACTTTTCACTGTTCGTTTAGCCATTTATATTTTTTGGCTACTACTGTAGCTTTCAAAGTCATTTTCTAAAGACACGACAACTCGAACTTTATAAAGTGAACGTTCTAGAAGGAAAACGGTGAAGTAGCTGAGAGGATTCCAGCTGAGCCGTCACATCAGAAACCCACAATTCATGAAAAGGTAAAATCAATAAAAATGGCCCTGAATGTCTTTACAACATGCCTCGTCACATGTTCCTTTTAGTCAAACCACAGAGGGGCCTTTGTTTTTCTGTACAATAATTACTGACTGAGAGGTTCTTGGCTCATCTCAAGGGTCTGCTGAGCAGATTATTAGCACAACTCAGTCTCAATTAAAGAGCATTATCCAGGCAAGAGGTGCCGAGTTCTCCGTCGTTCCTAATCACTTCACCTGCCCCATGAGGCAGGTGAAGTGTTACATCCGTGGATGTAACATGCAGAACGCCGGCAGATATGGAATGGAAGGACAGGAACAGTGCCAGTGGAGGCCCAGAGGGAAATCAAAGGAATGTGAAGAGCTTCAGGAGGACTGAGTGGTAACCACCATGTTTAAAACCATAAAGGTTTGTGGCTGACCTCTGACCTCCAGCTGTTGGCCTTCACCTGTCAATACTGATTAAAGCTATACCGTTCCAGCTGTGAGCAGGGATTAGTTATTCATTAGAGGACGAGCGGTTATTGCACCGGTTATCACGGAAAAGACGTTATTATGATGAGAACTGACTTCTTAAGACAATTATAAAGCCAGACTATGTTTGCCAACCGTAGTTTATCTAATACTTTAATCATGGTTAATTGATTGCTGAAGTAATCATCAACTCGTAACTGAGTAATCGTTAACTAGAGTTAATGGTTATTCCAGTTATTGTTAATTGGAGTAATGGAGAAAAAAAAGGATTATTTTGCTGACTCAGCAACACACTCAGAGCAGCAATTAAGCCAAAACTGTACAAAAGATTCTGGACTTAAAATGAAAAACATTGTTCTTCACTTCAAGAGGCAGTTTTAGCCTCACCTGTTTAGCATGTATGAGTTTTAAGTAATATAATAATTTAGTTTAATTATTTAAAATGGGAATTGAATTATTTGTTAATTTATTTACTTGTGCATTTATAATATTGTATAAAATAAGTGCCAACCAAGCAGGATCGAGAATATAAAGGACGGATTATGAGCTTGTTTCACCACCAGATTTAGAAAGTGAAGTTGTTCATTTAAATAAGGGGGGAAAAGGCTGTTTAGCTTTAAGGGAAGCTGAACAGGCTGTAGGTGGATGTACTTCCAACCACCTGCGAGGTGACGATGTTAAAACATATTCAGAAAGCGGCTGAGCCACTGTGTTATGTGCTGTATGTGCATTCACAGTAAAAACCTCCAGAACGTGTTTCTGCACTCTTTACTGTACCCAGGCCCCAGGCGGCGGCGGTCCTCACCTCTTTGTCCATGCTGTCCAGGTCCTCCTTGCAGAGCGTGTACAGCGGCATCGTTTCTGACATGCTCGGCTGCCGCTCCCGGCGGGAAGGTCCCGGCTGCTCGTCGTCCTGGCTGGACCCGGCCGCCTCGTTCTGCTGACCCTGTGCGGCTCCCCTGAGGCGCAGGAGCAGAGGAGAATGAGAAAACCAGTCTGAATGGTGGAACCGGTTGGAAAATGGGGGCTTTCACACATTCACATGTCAGGTACTTCATACTTTTCCAGGAGTCTTAGGGAAAAGCTCAGATGCACCCTTTCAATATTGATATCTGTATCAGTCCTGATACTGTAAAACATCTAGATCGATGACAATGTGGCCAATCTATTCAGTCCAAGTCTGTTTTGTGCTCCGATGCTTTATTATTTTACATTTAGAATTCCTTATTACACTTTTTGACCCATTTGAAAGGTTTGCTGCTGTTTGTTTTTATGTTTGACCAAAATGCTCAACCTATCAATTTTATCATTTTTAATTTCTTTATTTTATATTGACATGTTTGACCAGCTTGTGGAGCTATTTGTGTATTTATATGTGCCGTACTGGTGCAGCTTTATTAAATACAATTATAATTCACTACATTTATGTCTGTGTTTAAAAAAATGAATTGTTTTAAGTCAATTCAGCTGTTTTTCCTGTATCGTATTGTATTGGCCAATACTAAACCTCCGATACTGGTATCGGTATCAGAAGTGAAAAAAGTGGATAGGTGCATGCATTCCTGAAAAAATTTTTTATTTTAAATTCGACTTCCTGCTTTTTAGCTCATTTAAAGACATATTAAAATTAAATATTCTACATTTTAGTGAATCTATTTGTAAAAAAAGAAAAGAAAGGCAGAACATCAGAAGCTTCACTTTCCGTCACTTTGTACTTTTATATTTTTTCCTTTCTTCGTGTCACTCAGATCTTTGTGGGCCTCGCCAGGGAGCAAGACTCATTTGCAAAAACGCAAAACACAATCAGCTTTTAACCGTCCACAGTGACAAAAGCAGGGAGGTGAAAGCAGGCGAGCGACGATGGGAATCGCGCAGGACTCGGAAAAGCCTAATGGATGTATATGCAAATGCGAAAGGGACGGCTTCTTCAATTCCTCCGGGCGCTGCTTAATTGAACGGATCTTCTTTGATGATTCTCTTCATTTTAAAGCAACTCGCTGAAAACTTAATTGTGCCTCTAATCCATGAATAAAATAGGGCAATTTTCCACTTCAGATGATTAATCACATAGCATCGTCAGAGATCTGCTCAATTTGAGGATGTTTTAAGGACAGAAGGCGGCTGTCTGGGGTGGATCGGGAACGGAGAAACGATAAAAGATGGGACGGAAAGCGACGCTCTTATTTTATTTAAGTGAAACTTGGAAGTCATTCAAAAATAAAAAAGCATTTTCTCCATCATCACTCTTTATTGGCGTTTTGCAAATAGAAATCATTTTGGTGCAGTACAGAACTGAATTGGGTGACAAAAGGATTATTACTACATTTTATGATTATCAATGTTCATAGTGTTATAACAGGTTGAGTTTAGTACCTGAGACCAGACTGATCCATGTGGTCGGAGAGGGGTCCCGATGCCTGGAGGTAGGCTGCTGGACGCCCCGCCTGAGGGCCCCTGCGGATTAGCTTCCCTGTGACCGAGTCGTAGGTCCGGGCCTCTGAAAACGCCCCTCTGGGTCTGGGGTGGACAGGAACTGGCTGGAAGACGGCTTTCTGCAGGCAGCCCTGATTGTCGAGAAAAGCGGCCGGGCTGTTGCTCCTTCAAGAGACGGAACTGGGAGTTTAACTCCGTACTTGGGCTCGTACATGTTTAGCTGCTAACAGATTAGCCTGGGAGATCGTGGTTCTGGTACCGTGGCGTCCTGGAGTAATCCTCCTTCAGGGGGTACAACTGCTCCTCCACCCGCTCCCAGCGCTCCAGGCAGCTCCACAGCCAGTCGGGGTTGACCACATGGAGGTGCTTGCAGCCCTGCGCCTGCCGTACCTTCTCCGTTCCTGCGAGAACCGCAGTTGTAAGGGGTTTGGTGAAACATTAGTTCACTAGACAGAACAAATCTTGGGTGTATGAGAAATGGAAATTTTTTGAGGGAAACTTGGAATGCAAATAATTTGTTTTCACATAAAGGCTACAAACACTAGAATCGATGGAAGAATCCATTCTACTTTTGACATGTCTGTCTGCAGTGGTGGACAATGCTAACTAAAAAGTTAGTTGTGTCAACTACTCAACTACAACTACAAAAAAACATTAGTTACGTTAACACTAAAGCTCTACACAAACATGGTATTTTCCCAAAGCTAATGGTAAAGTGCTAAACATGGTATTTAGCTAATGCTGAAGTGGTACAAAACATTGTATTTAGCTACAACATGACACAAACATGTCATGTTTTTAGCTTAAGCTAATGCTAAACCACTGCACATAGTTTTTTGTTAAAGCTAATGCTAAAGCGCTACACCAAAATGGTATTTAGATAATGTCACAGCACTACACTGACTTGGAATTTAGTGAAAGCGCCAATTATGCTATATATGTCCTTGAAAGACCACAAGCAGCAATTTAATGTTGACATAATTTATATGTTCTATGATGCTGTCCATTCTTTATTTTGTTTCTGTATGTTTCTTATTTGAAGTAAAGTTATTGGGGGAAACAAAAGAGAAAGTTACAGAACTGCTGTGTAAACAGTCATCACCCACTTCAAAATAAAAACATGGGTATAAATGTCTACTTAAAGAACAGTTGATAAACCAAAACTTCAACACAGACAACAAATTTAATTCAAGAGAGAGTTTACAAAACAGCCAAGTAAATTAACAGTTTAGAACAGTGTTTCTCAACCTTTTTCAGCCCAGCGCCCCCCTAGCGTTCATTCAGGTCTCTCACCGCCCCCAACAAAGAATTTGTAGGCTACTTTGCGCTGACTATTATTTTATTATTAATGTTACTATCACTATTGTAGATGTATTAATTTTTATGCTTGTTTCTGTATTTATTAGAGGTGTGCCGATCTATCGGTCACCGATCATAATCGGCCGATTTTCGTGAGAAAGTGCATGATCGATGATCATTGGCTCTCTTTGCCGATACCGATCACATACATCTCATTTCGCAGCCGATACCGATCACATACATCTCATTTCGCAGTCTGCCTGTGCAGCTGGTCTCCTCTTTCCTTCACTCTGCGCAAACGCGCAGCAACAAATCCTAAGCGATGTGGAACTATAACGCACTGAGCGAATGGGGAAGTTTGCGTGTTGCGGCGGAAAATTGAAGCGCGTCAAAATGCATCAACACAACGAAGCTAATACGACATAAAAACAATGCCATACTTGACGGAGTTTGGCTACATCCAGGCTCACTGCAGTAAAAAAGACATATGGAGGATCAGATAGCAGGTAAAGCAGCGCACAGCTACAAACACTCACCCGGATTAGCATGACGGTCAGAAAGCTCAACAAATAACCCGCAAAATTATGTAAGTCTTCGAGCTGCGATGTAAGACGCTGGTTCTGCTCTCGCTGTTGAACCGCTGCTACGCGCTACAGGTAGTAATATTTCACAGACGGAGCGCCGCTTCTGCTCCACCTGGTAGTGACTCTCACACCGAACCTGTTTAAAGCTGCAGCATCTAACTTAAAAAAAAATACATTTTACATACGTATTAAAACTTTCGCTGTCCTAACATGAGACAGATAATTTCTAAAAAATAATCGATCTCCTCCCTGCTTTGCATAATTACTCGGCTCAGTCAGAAACAGCCAACTAGCAGTAATCAGCTAGCCGCCATGCTATCAGGGAGTTTTCATTCAGTAACTCTGGATTGTTTATTGTAATGGATCCCGTATTTGCCTTTGAATGTTTTTATGCCATAATTCACATCTAGTTCGTCGCTACGTTTTATGTCCCGCTTCTCCTGTTTCAGAGTTTTGTGCAATGTGCGCGTCGTTTTTTTTAACCCCCTATTGTGCGCAGCGTTCGGGAAATGTATCGATGGGGAAAAGACAGACTAACATAAACCTTTTAAAACAACGAAAAAAATTTCGGTATTCTGATTATTGAAATTTAAAAGTGCTGTGGTACCGATGTTCTATCACACCCGTTTCATACCGGACCACTTGCAGCACCGGTGTTAACGCTATAAAATGAACGCTCTCTATCGTGGTATCACCCGTGGAGGGATTTCTTTATTTAAATGGGTTCATTTTTCAGTCTAAACTGGTATTGTTGTGCATTTAAGGTGTAAAGTTTACCTTCGACCAAACGCCCCCCAGAGGAATCCCAGCGCCCCCCTTTTGTAAAAATTTCAGACAGCGCCCCTGCCATCCTCTGAACGCCCCCCGGGGGGCGGTACCGCCCATGTTGAGAACCGCTAGTTTAGAATAAAAAAAATAGGGGAAGCTAAGTGCATTATTATTTTCAAAGTTAGCAAAAGCACTAAGCAAAAAATTTGCTCCGCCATTAGCGCATTAGTGGAAGTTTGCCCAACAACGTCTGTATATATTGAAGACTTTCTGTCAAATTCTTAGTAATGTTGTTTAGTGACCGAGTTTAGAAAAACAATGTACCTGCTTCACCTGGAATCTGAATTACCTTTAACATGGAGGTGCACCTTAACTAGCATAACCTGCTCATTATGGGGTTGTCAGTCATCCATGTTTATGGTTCTGGATCCAAAGTGTTTCCACATAAATGAACAGCCATTACGTCTTTAGCTTGGTAAATGCTGCTGCAGTAGTGGATGCTGGTCATTGTCTGACTTTCTCAGGTATGAAATCATGAGTTAAACAACTTTTACTCCATTAACTACAATATTAACTAGATTTGGCCATTGTTGTTGGGTAAGCAACTAAAAAACATAAATTTGGGGCAAAATAAATGCACGTTACTCCTTGCAGAATCAGTGAGCTTCATGGAAATATAAAAGAAACGTGAATCTAACTGGACGACACACAACTGTGCTGATTTGTTATCATCCAGGTCTACGTACCTGCCCTTGCTGCAACTAGATGTGTCGTCTGGTTGGGGTCCTGAGAGTTGAGGATCAGACTCTTGCCGATTTTGGCCCCCAGGGCTTTGGCGTGGTAGAACTCCCTTGTCCTCTCCATGGGGTAGTTAGTGGGGTAAAGTCCGCTGAACACAACCGTCGTGCCCTCCAGAGTCTTGCTCTTCAACTCTGGAACGATCCTGCGGATGTCTGGCATCTCCGACGCCTCCTTCCTCAGGTGGGTCTCGTAACGGGCGAAGTACTCTGCGTGGATCCGTTCCAGCACCTCCTCCAGGTAGATGAGGTGATCGTCCTGGTCGTTGTCGGTCTCTTCCTCTTCCTCCTCGTCTTCCATGCTCTGATCCAGCAGCTCCTCTCCCACCGTGACTCCGGACTGCTCGCTGTTCTGGGACTCGGTTTCCGGCTCTCTCCTCTCCAAGCAGCCGTTCCCCAGCTCGGGGTCGGGCAGGACAACGCCCGGGTGTTCTGCAGAGTCCGAGCTGTTCTCGACTTCGCAAGAACCCTTGCTGTCCCCGTCCTTCGTTACGTCCTCATCAGATGGCTCGTGTCCGTCTCCTTCCTGTTCAGACTCCTTTGTTGCACGAGTCCTGCTTTGACTCCCGCCGTCTGGCGAGGCGGGCTTTCCTGTACCCGATTCACTGTCGCTGTCACTAGAAAGGTCAAAATCCAAGTTATTGGAGTCATGGCTCGGTGCTGAGGAGTTGGCACCTCCCTGAGCCTCTTCTGTCCTGTTACCACCATCCTCTTTAACATCTTTTTTATCCTCCACCTGAGTGCCCTTTTGACCTCGACTTCGTCCTGCCTCCTCCTGGTCCTCCTCCACACACCCCTGTGTCCTTTCACCTGCAGCTCCTCCCTGAGAAGACTGAGGTAATGAAAGCTCTTCCTTTGCTGAAATGCCTGGCTCCTTTGACCGTTTCCTGAGGCCATTATTTTGCTCATCAGCACCAATCGCCTCCGCTTGTTCTGTGCTCTCTGTCGGCCGACTTGAAGGGCCTCCAGCTGGAAGACATGAAAATCCGGTCACAAAAACAAACAAGATGTAAGGGTGAAGTAAGATCTGCCGATGAACTTGGAAGTACCTCTCTGTCTGACGGAAAGAAAACCAAACAGTTTTTGACACTTTTTAGAAAATGCTCAGAAATGTGGCCTTTATAGAGGAAGTTCAATAGAAAGTCATTGTTGAAAATAACATCGAAAATCCCTTTTATAGTTTGAGGAATGCTGCGAGGTACGTCGCCACATACAGCAGAGCTGGTCCCAGCTCATAGGAAGATATGTGAAGCTAAAACCTGGGGGGAAAAAATCTGTTAGAGGCTGCAAAAGACTTGAGGCAGTTCTCCTCTCAGCAGGATAACCACCCTAAACACACATCCAGAGCTGCAGTAAATTTTTAATCAAAGCATGTTCCGTGTTTGAATGGTCCAATCAACCCCAGCACATAAATCCGACTGCCAAAATGTTAAAATTGCCGTTCTCAGGTGCAGCGCTTCCCCCAGAAAGCTTGCGAAGCGCGGTGGTAGGGTTGCTGAGGCAGTCCACCACCGACGTGACATATACGTTAGTTCTTTGGAGGGACGATGTAAAAGCTGGTACAGGTGAACCTGTTCTGCAAGGTCACTTTCTAAATAGACGATTTTTAATAAGAGGTGGCGCGCACGATCCTGTGTTTGCCATCACTGTTAATGGTGTGCAAAAAAACATATTAATAAGATATTAAAAAACAAAGTTTAGTCTGGCAGGGGTTGCAAGTAAAGCCTAATGGCCTGCCAGGCTTATGTTACGCTGCAGATGCTCTCAATCCAACCTGAGAAAAGAAATCAGGAAAGACATTCAGTCTCTAGATGTAGAAAGCTGGTAGGAAAATACCTAGAAGGACTTGCAGCTTTACCTGTAGCTAACGGCGGTTCAGCAACGTGTCATCTCAGGGAAGCTCAATTAAATTTTTCTGATTTTGATTTGGAAAAACCGTTTATCATTTTCCTCAGACTATACAAGAATACACTGCTTTGTGTTCATCCATCATAAAAATCCTACTAAACCACATTATGATTACAACAAGACTAAACATGAAGGTACAGAATTATGAATCCATCGGCAACTGAATGTTTTGCGATAACGGAACCCAATTCTCTGACTCCAGACCTATTAGAAAACTTGACTCCATGTAGATAAATCAACAACTTTCCTCTTTCTAGTTGCCCAAAGTTGCCTGAAATTCCCCTCTAATACGCTCTGCAAAGAGAAATGCTTAGATTTCAGCACAGCGAGTGCAGCTCTGTCTTCGCCCCGTGTTGGCAAACACTTCTTGGAGGAGAACACTCCTGCGAGGCAAATCCGATTCCTCTCAGAACGCTGAGTCACTCGGCAGCTAGCGACTCTGTTTGAGCGTGAAATATGTGAGAAGATAACCTGTCAACAAGGCAGACTAGGGAGGAAAAAAAAAAAACGAATACATAAATAAAAGTTGCCTTGTTCAAAGTAAGTATACTGTATCTTTTGAAACCACTGAGCTGAATGGACAAGATATGGAGGCGTAATAATCAGAGGAGACAGGCCACGCTACAGCAGTTTGGGGTTTGTACCGGTTCTACGAACACGAAAGCAGTAAATTAAACCATGGACAACTGCTTGCATGAACGGGGGGCAGAGTTTCTGTCCAATAAAATCGCTGCAATTACTTTTTATAGTCAACTTGAGAAATGTAATAAATTCACCAAATCTAACCAGGCATGGTCTAACAATATCATTTCAAGGTGTGGTTTTTAAGTGTTTCAGAAAAAAAAAAACATTCTTGTACCTTTCTTGGCCATCTGAGCTTCCCTTGATCCTGGTGGAGCGTTGATGTCTCCGATGCCCTGGAAGTAGATGTACTTCTTCACAGTGATGAGGTTCGGTGCAAACTTCCAGACGTCTTCCCGGTCGTCGATGATGCAGACCATGGAGTCGCCGCAGGGGAACAGGTTCCTGTAGAAGGGGGGAAAAAATTATATATATATATAAATATGCATGCTTTATGAAATACAAAGTAAACATCTGCTGCTGTTAAAATCAGATATTTATATACGCTTGTTTTCATGTCTGACATTAAATCGGACTGAAGTGTTCCCGTTTCAGCTCAGTCTGAATTTTTACTATTATTTCCGTTTGCTAAGCGACAGATTAATTATATTTTTTTAAATAACTTTTACTCCATTCAACCTACATTAAATATTTCTTAGAAACTAATAAACAACACTTCAGTTAATGACACACCTGTGGATGTATTTTAAGACCTCACTCAGGAAACAAAAGTGTACAGTTTTACAGACGTGTAGTCTAGAGGTGCACCGATTTCAGGTTGTTGTTTTTTTTGGTCCGATCACCAATCTTAAAAAAGTCTGACATGCCAACTCCGCTTTTGGCCAATAATGATTTGTTCTTGTCTGAGAAGTTTCTAAATATGGTGACAAAGTCCTCAAGTTGTCAAGCTTAACTGTAGTTAGCCACGCACATGAACACAGTAGTTGATTTTCAGGTCTACGTGGAAGTAGATCAAGTTGGTTTCATATTAAAGCATTGGCCGATTGCCCCAAAATTAAGGAAATCAGGGTGGATTTATTGGTGCACTGAGTGCAGTCTGATGATACCTAAATTGAAGCATTTGGCCACAACAACCAGCACAAGACTTTGAAAGCTCACTAGCCTGAGAACATTATTCCAAAGTGATTTTTGCGGCAGGAGAGACTGGTGCACTTCACGCATCATGAGGACAGAAAATGATGTGTAGATACTAAAGCAACATCTCAAGTCGTCAGCCAGGAAATCTTCCAAACGGACAATAACTTTGTGTGTAGCGTCAAATTAGTGATAAAGTGGCTTAAGGACAAGAACGTAAATGTTTTACAGCGGCCAAGACACAGAGGCCTGATCGCAGTCAGACAGGGAAATCTGTGGGTGGAGTTAGAGGAAAACAAACCTGACTCAGTTCTGTCAGGAGGAACGATCACAATTCCAGCAAACTACCGTGATGATGGATAACTAAAGACTTTGGCCCATGTCATACATTTTAAGACAGTTCTACCAAACAGGAAAGAAAAGTAGGGGTCTAAACTTAAAGAAAGGCATTTAGCAATCAAACCTAATGTTGGTAATACTCCTAAAACAAGAACATTTAGTCTGATTTCATGCCAGACAGAGGAAAAAACAAGGGAAATTGATTTCTATACAGTGGATGTAATTATCTCATTTAAACTGCATCTGTTTTTTAAGCAACAGCTCAGAAACATCATCATGTGTGCTCATGCATAAACAGACAGAGCGCATCTCTCACCTAAGATTCCCCGTCTTGGAGAACGGATCTATGCATTCGTCTCTAGAAAGGATTCTGTGGGAGAAAAGTTTCTTTTCAGGATCCAAGAAGCCTAGAGAGGAAGAAGAAGAGATGTTTGATTTCTGTTCCGTCTGAATTATATTATCCATCTGTAGATTCTCGCAGAGTAGATTGATTTCAACAAAAACTTCATTTTGAATGCAATCTAATGTTTGCTGGGTTCCTGAAACGAAATATGCTGCGCGTTATGAAAAATAAAATAAAAACTCCACAACTGCTGCTGATAATAACTGCTTTGAAACAAGCTGAACTCTCTGCAATGAGGTCAGCAGCAGAATCCAATTTAACCTGCATTAAACATTCATTGTGGAGGCAGAAACAAGCAATGGTCCGGGGCTGCTCTTATTATTTATACCACAACAAAAGTCAGCAGCATGAATACCAAAAGGATGCTGCATAAAAGCTCCGTCTAAAACCTGATATACAGCAGCAAAAAGTTTATACTAAGAAAAGCATTCAAAGAAAAACTATAGAAAAAAAATCTGCTGGAAATCAGTTGTAGAAACTTTGTCCTCCCCAGAAAAAACAAAGCTGAGCAGGATTCGAGTGTGAGCAGACACCGCCCCCTGGTGGACGCTGGCAGGAAGTGCAAGCTGACGACTGTCGAATCTTGAAACTTGCACAGGATTTTTTTTCCCCTTCAACTGTTTTTTTTTTTACATGAACATCTAAAAAAAATATGTAGTGCGCATTTGTATTAAACCACCTTTATTCTGAGACCCCTAAATAAAATCCAGTGCAAGTCACCTCAAAAATGTAGCGACTCTATTCGTCTATACTGTATAGTTTGTTTGTTTTGCAATTTTCTGACTTACTCGTGATTCGCTGTTATTTATCCAGGCAAGGGAGAATTTGCAAGAAATACTCTGAATGAAAAATACCAGTCTGTGATTGGCTGGTGGTGTTGTACATTTATATCAACTTCATAAAGTTGTAAGTGCAGACACAGATCAAAACGCGTGCCAGTACGTGCATTGAGCGAGTGTGGGCGAGATGGAAACTCACTCAACTCGTTCTTTGTCCACACAGACATATGCGCTTACATCATATGTGCATTGAACACAAACCTCTAACTCAGACTTTATTGTTGCGCATTTATGTGTTGGTGTTAAGTGTGCGCGAGCCGAGAAAGCGGTGAGGCTTTTAAACTTGACGTGCACGTTATCCAAACAAAGACAGCCTTCTTAGACTTATAATACAAATGCAGGTAGAGGTGAACCTCCTCTGCAAGATCACTGTAGTAATAAACCATTTTCAGTTCATTGCATCGAGTAAAGACATAGCTTAAACCGTCTTTACTATCACTGTTACCGGTGTATAAAAAAAATATTTAAAGTAAATAAACAAACGATGTTGAGTTTGGCAGAGGGGCAAGTTAAGCCTGGCAGCCCGCCAGGTTTATGATACACTGGGGGGAAACCCTGTACACTGAATTCTGCAACGTGATAAAACATGGAAGAGTTCCCAGAGTGTGGAAACTATTGCAGGGTACAGCAGATTCTCCAGTGTTAGCTGTGAGGAAACAGTAATGAGCCCATTACCAGCGATGGTGTGTGCATATAAACGGCTCCCGAATGTGAAGACGTGCAGCTCGTAGAGTTTGGCGATTTTCTCCAGGAATTCCTTGCAGTGCGGCCGTAACCGCGTGTGGAGCATGGGCTCCCCCCGACCCAGCTGGAAGTGGAAGATCCCCTGAAGGAAACACATTTTTTTTTTTTTTTAAATGGTCGCTAGTAGATTTAGCAGTGAAACAGTGGGGCGGTAGGTGGGAGCGGTACCTTGTTGGACATGCGCTGGCAGTGCTGCTCAGTGGTGTGGATCAGCGTCTGGTCCAGGTCCACCATGAGGACCAGCTTTTTGTTCCGGTGCAGTCTCTGCTGGTCTTCTCGAGCCAGCTGTTTGGCTTGCTGTTGTGGGAAGAGAAACAACAAACTCTCACTGTAGTTTCCTTCACATATTTCTTCTGGATTATTCAGTTAACTTTTTCATCCGGTGCAACTAGAACCTTGGAGTTTCTCAAACAATCCGCTTGTGGCAGAGAGCACACAGAAAAACAATGAAACTTTACAGTAGAGCGGTTGTTCATTGAAGGTATCACCGTCATATGACTCACCTCCGAGCTGACCATTAGTTCAGGGACACTGTGGACCATGGAGACTGTTGCTGTGGAGATGGGACTTTGCTGGTTCCCATTAGTCCCCTGCAGCCTGAAAGGGAAATAAAAGGAGTAGGAGTTCTGCGTTTCTGCATTTCTAATGTCCTTGAACATACTGTGACTGGATGAATACATCATCAACAGTTGCTACTCCAAGAACTCGTCTCCTGCAGCGATTCACTTGGGACTGTTTGTAGCTACTTGTTACTTTATTTTTTTGTCCTACAAGAACACAAAACATCTAAAACAAACCTCAAAGTTGATTGTCACGCAGCTGAGTGACAATCAACTTTGCTCAACTCATGAGCAAACGTGAGCCACTAAAAAATTCAACCTGGTCGCCAAGGAAAGACTATTTTTGCACTAATACTGCAAATATTTTTCACAGATTAATACTTTTAGTGTCAAATTAATAGATATCACAGAAATCATATTTACTGACAAGTTATTGATTTTTCAAGATTTACTGAAAAGTTATTGATTTTTCAAGATGGCCACCACGTTTGTCATGGTTTTGAGCAAAAATCGCTAACTGTGAATGTGTTTGGTGTCAAATCAAGGCCTACATATTTTTTGAGCCATAAAACCCACATATATTTTTTTGATCTTGCGTTTCCTTTTACTGACGACATTTTTCAAAATGGCCACCACAGATATAATGAAGAACATCTGCTCACACTAACATAGCCAGCAGTTATTGCCAGAGGTGGAACAGCTAGCCAAAAGGTTAGTTCCATTAACTACTAATCTGCTAAAGAAGATCTTAGCCCTGCTAACACTAAACCGTGACACACAAAGAAATTAGTAGATATTTTAAGGTACACAAAACAAATGATTGAAAGCTAGTGATAAACCACAAAAAAAAAAAAACAAGCAGAAGCTAATGCTGAACTGGTACACATGTAATAATCAGCGGAAGCTAATGCTAAACCACTAAGCACATAGAAAAAATTTATGACCTGATGACGAGTATAAGTTTTTAAATTTTACAGTAATATCCTGCAATATAGGTTATTTCAGGATAACTAACTTTACTGTGATGTCTGATGCCACTTCATGGCATTATGTGACACAATCCACTGCAGCCTAGGGAGCTAGCTGAGTGTCATCTGAACTGCTACACTGCTGTAGAATCAGCAACCAGTTTCTCCTTAAATGAAGAAAGGAACCTTACTGAGTCAGATCCTGGCCGCATTCGGCACACAGACCCTTCATCACTATTGGATGGCTGCATTCTTCGATTCTGACGATGACACCCCTAGACAAAGGAAAAAAACTAATGTGTGAAATTTGTTAAATCTAGATTAAAACAGTTACATTTTTGTTGCATAAACAATGGAAAGCTCTGTATTTCCTTTTGTCTGCATGCTGACGATCACCGGCTTTATTTGATTAAACCAATCCTCAACTGTTACGACACAGATTGCTCAAAATATTTGGAAAGGGCGTACTTTCCAAATACACCTATTTTTTCTTCTTCTTTTTTTTTTTTTTGCAATTTGACTTTATCATCTTTGTTTCAAAAATGGACGTCTTTCTGTTTCACTTGAGTTTGTCTGTGAACAACTGACTAACAGGAGCCTCAAAGTGAGCTTTGCTGCAAAGTGTAAAATAAAGAAAGAAGAATCTCATCCACAATAAACTGACTGCAACACAAAGTAATGGAAAAGGTGCAAAGTCCAGACCTCAATCTGACTCAAACTCTGTGCCAGTGGTTCAACAGAGCTTTGCAATAGCAAAGGTCTGCGAACCTCGTTGAACCCAAATGATCTCGTAAAGATGAATGAGGCCAAATTCCTCCACAACAATGGAAGAGACTGATAAAGAGGAACCCTGCTGCTGAAGGTGGCGCTCCACCGTGGGTGTACTTACTTTATCCACACCACCAAAGTTTTCACTTCATCTTTAATAACAACCATGTCAAATCTGCTGTGCTTTCGTACGGTTCCCGTTTGTTGTAAAGAAGCGTGAATTCTATAATATTATGTACACAAAGTACAATTAATTTTTCACAATGCATTAAATTAATAAATCATTTTAGTTTTTAAGCAATAGGCTATTTTTACATAATGTGGACTTCTAAAATACAGATTATTAAGTTACAATATCTTCCAAAAGTGTATTTAGTAAAGTTTTTTGATGCAAAAAACTTAGATCTCACATATTTTAATTAAATACATTGCTAAATTTTATTAGTTTAGCTTCTCAGAAGGTTTGAATGTTACATAAGGCCTTATAAGCTTTGCTTCCATTACAAATGTGCATAAGACTTTGTCAATATTCCTCTAATGTCCCAACAGAATGCAGTTTTGCAATATCTGTGTTTTCATTAAATAGGAAATGCAATTAAAATCGCAGGTGAATAAGTCTGTTCACGTGGTAAGTCATTAAAAGACATCATCCTCCTACCACTTCCTGTCGTCGACATTGTCTTTTCCACCAGTAGTAAAATCCGGTTGTTTATCCCTTGTGTGAACTGCAATGGAAGTGTTTCCATTGCAGTTTTACAGTGGAGTTACTGTCCTTCAGCTCAGACTGAGCTATCAGACGTTATAAATACTAGAAACTTTTGGTCCAAAATATTAAAAACTGTTCAAGAAAGCTGAAAATGAAGAGGGATTTCACTGCTCCAACTTCACTTTTAATGGATAAGTTGATTCATGAGACTATCATACAGCAACAGACTTCAGTCAGAGGCTTCCTCAGATTAGTTGGAAGACTGACTGCTACTGCACATCCTTCCTGCCCAGATAATCATCATCCTCAGCCACTCTTTGATGATAAATGATATGAGTTATAACATCATGTAATTTACCTTTGGAATACTTAAAAGTATTTTTTTTTATTATTTCATTGAGTAATATCACTAAAATATTATTGAAGTTTTCAAATGGCTTGGAGAATTGAAGAAATTTCGCAAGGTATAGAGGGGGGAAGCAAATCAAAATGTCAGATACTGACATGTGTAGTAAACAGTTTGTAAATTATTTATTATTATTTACCTTATTTACTTTACACAACCTTAAATTTTAACATGGGTGTGTATACTTTCAATAAAGTAAAACTTTGAGGGGGTGCACTTCTTGGTCCTCCTCATGCAAAGGAGTGAAAAGCATTACTAACGCTATTTATTTCCAAACTATTTTTTTCCCCATACCTCAATACTGGAACCTCATCCCGTAATAATTTTCCAGAGGTATTTTAGGCAGACGGTGTTAAATTCTGGATCATTTTGTAACATGAAAAACGGCGGGAAACGTCCGGTCTGAGCCCAGTCGGTTAGGCTTAAGCTTGCCTTCCACCTGTCAACCTCCTCAGCTCCTACACGCTCCCTGGTTGTCAGGTCAAGCCATAACAACGCGAGACAGCGCTACATCTGGTTTGCTTTTCAAAATAAAAGCGAACATTTAGATTCCAGTAGAATTCATTTATATCAACAAGTGTCAACGTAGTCGTTTGCTTACTTGTGTATATTCTATTTAAACTGTATCATCTCTAATATAATGGTTAAAATGTATACTAAGGCTGTGTGACATTTTACTCAAATACACTGCTTTTACTTTGAAAGTTCGAGTTAAAAGGCTCTTCATTTGTGCCACCTTGACAGTAGAAGATGGGCTAAAATCACGTTAGCATTGTTAGCTTGTAAGCTAACAGCCGTGTAAGTGCACAGGGTGTTGTCGGGAGATGCAGCTGACATACTGCCTGTAGCCTTTCCGTGCAGGTCAACTAACATGAGCTAAAATTAGCAGGTAGAGTCAGTAACTCACCCGGGAGGAATTATTTGTCCTGGCTGACAGCAGAGCTCCTTCACCACTCCAGCACGGTCCGATTTCACCTTTTTCTCTGGCAGCCTAGCAGCAGCCTCCGTCTCCTTATCCTGAGCTATGAGAGCGCATAAGGCAAGAACCGAGTCCACGTTCACGAGAGACCCTGGTTTGACCTTCCACTCCAGGAGCCGGAGCGGAAGAGCTCCGCTTGGCCAGCGCATGTCAGCCACCTGCACCGTGGGGCCCTCCGCTGCGGCGGCTGCTGCACCACCACCGCCACCGCCGCTAGGATCTGCTGGAGGATCCTCCATCTGTCCCACTCTGCTCCAAAAACACCTCTTGTTTTCACCAGCGCTCCGCCTACAACGTATCTAAACTCCCCACAGAGCCAAGTGGCTCATTAAAACATGCAGACTGCCTCTCTGGAAGACAGCTAAAAACAAATGTGCAGGCGGTTATAAACCCCCAGAAGTGTACACGGTGAAGCTCCGTTCGCTCTTCCCGCTCGTAAACAGGAAAGCGCAACGCTGCAGCGACACGGGTCGCAGAGCTTCCGGTGGACAGGCGGCATAAACAAGATACTACACTTCAAAATAAAAGCTCATATGAATGTATGTAATATTGGTTTCGTTTAAACTATTTTTCATAAACCACTCCTTTGATCAGTATGTAACTCAATACTTTTATTGACAAAGAAATCATAAATTAATAAATGTAAACAAACACTTTTACCGTTTGTTTGTTTTTTTTACTTGGCAAGCTACATATATTTGCGATTTTTTTAATTCTCTAATTTCCACCACCATGGGGTCTGTTGCTCAAAAGTTTTGAGTCAAAATTACTGTCATAGGCTTAGTTCAAAACAATGTGCAAATTACCTGTCATGATGAGGTTGGAGCGGAATTCTGATATACTGCAGTTATTATTATTGAAGGTAATGATAACCTTCAGTAAATCTGATTTATGCGAAGAAGAGGTGGGATGCGAAGAAAAGGAGACGGAGGCGTAAACCTTAAGTAATCGCAGTGTCGGGACAAGGGCACATGCTCTCACGCACCTCCGTTTAATGACGTTTTATTGTGAAATCTCCAAACAAAGAGTAAGCTTTCAAGATAGGTCCCTGTCTGAATGGCTGTATCTGGGAATCGCGTCACATCCTAGCTGTGCGCGTTCTGGTTTCAAAACAACAGTGGGGTTTCTCAATTACTGTGGCGCTCATTACTAAAGGCACAATGGAAATTAGTTTATATACATAGTGAAAACAAATATTACCTGAAGGTACTTTAGGAGGAAAACTTTTACAATTTGTTTCCAGGTGTACAGAAATAGGATAGAATGGAAGAGAATTAGAAAGAGCCTTTATTCTCTCGCAAAAGGGAAATTCGGATGTAAGAGCAGAAAAAGATCATATAAAATATAATTAGGTATTAGCTACTTTAATCCATACTGTTTGATTTAACTGCTTGACTTTCAAGTTTGACGGAACTACCTTTTTTCCTTCATAAAACGTACTTTATTTCGATTATTATTTTATTTTCAAACATGCAAAAGTACATTCAAATACATATAATAAAGGATCTGTTACAATAACAAAAAAGTAAAAATAAAAGTAAACAATACAGCAAAGAGATCCGCTTATGAGATCAAGCTAAGTTTCTTAACAAGAGCTACTGTTTTTACAAGTTTCTGATTATTTCAATTAAGTTTTTCCAACAAAGGCAACTTGTCTTTACGTCGGTTTCTTCACAGTTGTTACGTGAGTTAACGGAACTACCTACTTGGAATCCAGGAGCGCTTGGACGGGATAATCTAGCGCGAGCGTCTTCGGAGAACGGAAATGCGTCAGCAACACCTAGAATTGTAACCATAGATTGTAACTGCGTGAGTCTCACAGGAGAGAAGCTTGACGCTTCTTGACCTCTCTCGAGTAGTTCTCTGGAGTAAACGGAGACGGAAGTAGACAGGCGAACTTCATCTTGGACTCACGCAGAGGCTACTCTTTGAGTGACCAGTATGCTAGTAGCCAAATGAGGTGCTGCGGCTGGCTGGAGGGCAAACCTGTGGCTGCTACTCGTCTACGCGGCAATCACTGTGGAGAACCATGACAGGGGAAACATCGCGAGTGGTAAATAAAGCATATTTTTAGTACATTCGCACAGTCTTACAGGGTTATTTCTTGAGATCAGCTAGTTGACTAATAGCTAATCGTTACTCACTGTCACGTTTTTCTCTTATGACAGCTTTTTCATTCAAATCACTGGAGAATATTAATGCGGCAAAGCTGTTCATATGCAAAAATTCGAGTGTTTTTCTAGTTTTCCCGTCAGTTTGGCTGAAGCAGCAGAAGGGTTTGATAGTTAACTCCTGGCTTGTCCTCTGCGTGTTGGTCGCGATCCTCCTCCAGAATCGCCCTCCTTGCGGTCTAAAGTTGGAGAAGGAATCCTGTTGCATTAATGTCCGAGCTCAGGTCATTGACATCCCCGTTATCTGGGTATCAATTTGTCAGCGGTAGAGACATTTTGTCCCTCACATGCAGACAGCGAACAAAAACAACAGTTCTGGCCTTGGTAGGAGTCTCCCCCCTTGCATCCATGCAAACACACACGGCCGGTGTAGGAGGCTGGGTCTGTTCAGATAGATCCTTCTCAGGGTCCATAGTTCACTTTCAGTTGCCAGCCATCAATCCCACACACACACACACACACACACACACACACACACACACACACACACACACACACACACACACACACACACACACACACACACACACACACAACCAGATAAAATGCATGTTATACAGACCTTTTTTTTCCCCCCTTTAGTTGTAGGGTAGGGTTGGTAATATGGCTTAAAAATAAAATATCCGACAGATCCATCCGACATCTATTTTTTTCCTCTTTTCTAAAAAAAAAAAAAAAAATTACAAATGACAGCAATTTTTTTTCTAAAAGTGCCTTTTATGTCAGTCATCTCTTCTGTGAGTTGTACAACAGTCAGGGTAGAGAGTGTTCTTTAATTCCGAGAACGTGGTGTATAGTATTAGCAGAATAAAGACCAGATGTGTCCAAATGTGTGAGGGAGGGGGGGAGGAGGGGGGGGGATCCACATTTTCCAAAAATTTAATCTTCAAAACCAAAAATTCAATCTATTGATCACAACGATTTATCAACCAACCCTAGTTATATGATGGAAATTCGTTGTTTTTATTGTAGCTTAGGTTATGCAATCATCATCTGGCTCTCCTGCGAAGACATCCGCATAACGCCCGAACAACCAGATCCCTCAGTGTCGTCAGGTATTGCCTCAGGTCCTACTTATGCAATCTGGACGGCTGTCCATGATGGATGTCCTTCTCCTTGATGAAGTATGTTCTGTTTCCAGGCCAGGGAAGCGAAGGGGGCTGATTTGGAAGACCCTTCTCGGTCTCTCTGTGGGGTTTCCCCTGGCAGTAGGTGTGAAGTACGCCACTGCAGAGCCGAGGCAGAGGAGGAGGATGAGGATTGTGGTTGAGGGATTTGGTCGTTTCTGCAGGTTTGTTGCGTACTTGCGTGCATGCAGGGTTCCTACTCAGTCTTAAAAAGTATGGAATACGCTTTGTTATTATTTTTCCAGGTCTGAATTAGTACAGAAAAACCTCCACATTTCTTAACTTTAGTTTGTGTATCAAGTTTCAGCAACAAGGCAGTTTAAAGTGCTTCACAACACAAACACATAATTATGAAACAAGCAATAAGCATTACATATTGTAAATCTGTGTCATCAAAATTATCAAGTGAATATACATCGAATATGATAATCTACTAATCAAAGGCAACTCTAACCAGGTAGGTTTTTAGCTTTGATTTAAAGGAATAAAGCATCTTTGATCAGATCATTTTCTTCTGCTTAACATAGTATTCAGCAGGCCCAATTAGAACCAGCAGCAATTAGGGTGTGATAGTAGACTTTTAGGAAAATAAAATGACATTTGTGACCCAGTGAGTCAGCCCAGAAACAGTTATCTCTTTTTTGTTTTGTTTTAATATTTCCACATCCAAATTACAAGCTACATCTCATGTGTGTGCCTCCAGGTCTCTCTCTGTAGGGATCTTCATCTCTATGGATTACTGGTGGACCACCAACGTGGCTCTGCGTGGGATGGACGAGGTAAGATCCATGTGGAGACTATTGCTATTCAAATCTTCGGATTGTGGGATCTTGAGATCCTCATTCGAAATCATGCAATATAATAACTGATGATAGTAAAGCATATTTATTTTATCAAGCCCATAGAACCCTTAAGATATTCTCACTACATTCATTCACCAATTCATGCACACAAACTCCTACGACCAACACAATCATCCCTGCAAATTATGCTACAAGCGTTTGAAAAGTAAAAAAAAATAATAATAATAACTGTTATTAGATATACTGTATCAGCTATTGATGTTATTTTTACTATCAGTATAACAGTTTAATTGAAACGGCAGCATTAGCAACAGTTCGTAACTTGAGGCTTTCACACCGTTACTTTGTGGTAGTGATGGCCAGATAAGGCTTTTCAAACGTTCTCAAGTGTTTGTATTTGGTGACATCTAGTGGCCAAAAATGCGAAGCGCAGCTCCATTCTACAACCTGCCCCTCTGTTGAGCAGGCAGGTTCAGCTTCGGCTTCACTACCCTGTGATAGTTCTGATATCTACGGAAGCGTATTGCTGTCACGGAGGGAAATACATTTTCGAGCACTATCACGTTGTGACGTGATAATTATATTGAACATACTGTATATAGATATTTAGCATCTTATATTTATTGTGCAATTAAGTATTTGATTATTTTTTTTCTATCATTTTAGTAGGATATAAAAAAAGACATAAGACTAGGGTTGACACCTTTCAAAAATCAAAATAAGGGACGCCCACCACGGCGTGTCACCCTACTTTCATGGGGTGGGATGGCCGCTGCAGTGATAGACAATATTTATGGCAGTGTTATTTGTTTTTAAAAAGTGATCCAGAGGGGGTGCTGTGATGGCGCAGGCGCAAAGCACAACCCACTTATTGAGGCCTTAGTCATTGTGGCGGTGGTCGCAGGCCGCATGTCTTCCCCCTCTCTCATTACCCACTTTCCTGTCAAACTACTTCCAAATAAAGGCAACTATAGCCAAACTAACAAAACCTTTAAAAAAAAGTGATCCAGAGAGCAGTCAGTCATACATAGAGTACTCCAAAATTGTACTCCAGTCAGAGTAGCACACCTTAAACATGTTTAATTAAGCAAGTGTAAAATGTATTTGGTAAACTGCTCAAGTACTGATTAACTGATCATAACACCTAATTTAATAATCACAATGTGTCCTCAGGCAGGGCTCCAAAAGTATAAAAGTTATGTGAAAATTCTGGTATTGTAAAGAGTATTACTAAAATATTTATACAAGTGAGGAGTTAGGTTTGGAGGCTGGTTCTAAACCAAATTTACCACAAGGGCCAGGATAGTCAGTGTTTTTCCATGGCGGCACTTAAAAAAGAATGAAAAATGTTCTATACCATATCTGTCTGAGGAGATGATTGAGGGATGAAGAGATGCTGATGTCTGGTTCTTTAGGTTCTATCCTGGTCTTCAGAGTTCCTCTCCTGATCCATTCTGTCTGGCATCATGCAGCACACCGCGCCCGGATGAACACATTTGTTTTAATTGCCTGTATTCATCTTCACTAACATGTTCAGCCTGGGATTTGAGTCTTCAATCTCACGTCCGTAGATTTACGAGAGGTTTTGGTTCTAAGGACGGTGGAGAATCGGGTTGAGGATGTTTTAAAAAGACGCGGCCGATAGCAGCTCACCGCAGCTATGTAGAGCCCTTCTCTAGGCAACTGCAAGACCATGCGGTTGTAATATGATAATGTGAAAAGGTTCAAGAGGCACAAACAATCATGTACAACTTCCATCCTGCCCCCCTGCCAGAGCAGCCCATCCTACTTGTCCGAGATGTCAGCCTGCCACCAGAGGGCAGCAGACTACATGGTGGAAGGAGCCGTAAGGAATGGAGGGTTGTACATCAAGCTGGGGCAAGGACTTTGTGCCTTCAACCACCTGCTGCCCCCCGAATACATCCGCACGCTGCAGGTCTTGGAGGACCAAGCCTTAAACCGGAGGTACAAGGAGGTGAGTTCTGGAGCACAAACAGGACACCAAGTTCTGCATTAGAGGGGTTTAAAATGTATGTCTGGAACAGGTGGACGCTCTCTTCCTGGAGGACTTCAACAAAACCCCCGAGCAGCTTTTCAAGACCTTTGACTACGAGCCCATCGCAGCGGCCAGCTTGGCTCAAGTTCACAAGGCGGAGCTCTATGACGGGACTCCTGTGGCAGTGAAGGTGAGCTGCACGAACACTGTGGGTCATCTGTCTGTAAGCTTTCTGACCTGACATCTTGCACCCCACATTACCTTCCTGTAGGTGCAGTACATTGACCTCAGGGACAGGTTCGACGGGGATATCAGAACTTTGGAGATCCTGCTGGATATAATCAAATTCATGCACCCCAGCTTTGGATTCCGATGGGTCCTTAAGGTGTGGAGATGGTTGAATTTCTTTGAGATCTGCTGCTTCTGTCTGCTGACCAGTTCTCACTTTGGTTTTTGCAGGACTTGAAGGCAACTCTGGCTCAGGAGCTGGACTTTGAGAACGAAGCTAGAAACTCAGAGAGGTGCGCTGAGGAGCTGAAGCATTTTCACTTTGTAGTTGTTCCCAAAGTCTTCTGGGAGCAAACCAGTAAAGTAAGCTTTTTAATCAAACACAAAGAAAATAAAATCCACCTTCATCATCGGTTTCATTTAATAAATATTTTTTCCGGAATAGAGGGTGTTGACGGCTGAGTTCTGCAGTGGATGCAAAATCAACAATGTGAAAGAAATCAAGCAGCAAGGAATAAGTCTGAAAGATGTGAGCTGATCTCTCGATACTGATTGTTGGAGTTTTTGATGTCAATCATAACTGACACATTGATGTGTTTGTGTTCCAGACTGCCGACAAACTGATCCGAATATTTGCAGAGCAGATATTCTACACTGGCTTTATCCACGCCGACCCTCATCCTGGAAATGGTTGGCACATCCCGATTGTTGCTGATTGAACCGTTCATCACTTCTGACATAATGAAACCCACAACTGGGATTGTGGTACAGACAACATGTGTCTAGACATAAATATCCAGAACAAACCCCTTCTTGGAACGATTTAATTTCAGATATGTTTTGGAAAAAGGTTTCCAGCAGACTGGAAAGGTTTGGATTGGAGTTATTGTGTAGGTAGGAGCCCTGGAACAAGTTGTGTCATCATTACTCTTCTTAGAGTCAGCTTGTTTGCATATTTTACAGGCTCAAATTCAAAAAAACTTGTATCCATAAATTCAAAACCGAGCTTTGAAAAAAAAGATTTTTTTCTTTGATGTCAAAAAAAAAAAAAAAGAAGCTAACTCAGGTAGTTGTCTGAGCGTTTGTTTTCTCTCTGGCAGTTCTGGTGAGGCAAGGTCCAGATAAGAAGGCCGAGCTGGTGCTGTTGGACCACGGCTTGTACGAGTTCCTCAGCGAAACGTAAGGCCTGAATACTTCTGTTTCACTGATGGTTTTGATAAAGCACACATGGCTCTAACTGTGACCTCTGACCTCAGAGACAGAGAGGCTCTGTGTAAACTGTGGCGGGCTATTGTCCTGAGAGACGAGGAGGGGATGAAGATGTATTCCGATGCCCTGGGGGTCAAAGGTAACTAAAGATAAGGTTTTCACTTCTTATGGTGCTTAAACCTAAGCTAGAGAATAATGTGAGAGTGTTTGCAGAGTACTTCCTGTTCTGCGAGATGCTGCTGCAGCGCCCCATCAACATGCGGACGCTGGCCCTATCCAACATCCTGAGCCGGGAGGAGACGGCCTACATGCGACAAATGGCCGTCAACCACTTCGAGAGCATCATGCAGGTGCTGAAGTCCATGCCCCGGCCCATGTTGCTGGTGTTTCGGAACATCAACACGGTCCGGAGCATCAACATCACTCTGGGGGCCCCCGTGGACCGCTACTTTGTCATGGCCAAAAGGTAAGAGTTAGGCGGTTGTACAAGTTCTTCTTCTTGGAATGACACATTAGCTAAAAACACATGGCTTCATTTCAAGCTGACCTTTCAAAGATTCCCTTTGGGGCTTTTTTTCCTTCACTTCCAAGCGCGGTGCGAGGGTGGGGGAAGATTCAGGCGGAGAAGACAGGAATCCTGCCCAGGTTACGGATCACCAGCTGGTGCAGGACAACATGGGAGAGCCTCAAGTTTCAAGTGGCTTTAAGGTGAGCATCTTTTTATTCTCATCAAGAACAAGACTTGGGTGTCTCATCCTTTAAAATCATTTGTTGGGTGAACCCAAAATGAATACAAATAATTTAAAAACCAATGAATAACAGTCTGTTTTGTCAGTCTAAGTTCCAATCCCCACCTGTGGTTGCCAGCCATTTCTAAGAAAACAAATAGAAAGCAAGCCTGGTAATTAAACTGTTTGTGTTGTTCCCAACATTTACAGTGGGGACACCTCTGGTTTAGATCATAACATTCAGAATTGCCTAGTCAAAGTCCAGACCTAAATTCATTTAACCATGGTGAATCTTCAGCAACAGTTGAAAGCTGCTGTTCACATGTACACTCCATCCAACAGCGTGTCTGCACATCCTTATAAAGTCTTAAGCAGGGGTGAAAGTAAGGGGGTACGGCAGGGTACTGCGTACCCCTAAAAGATTTAGCGGGGGTACACACTACCTGCAAGAGAGGGGAGCGGCTGTCTGCTGTAAAAAATCAGTGGGTTCACTGTGCAGCCGCGAGTTCACCCACTAATCAGCCGTGACTGATTTGTTTTTCAAGAACAATCTAAAACACGACTTAATCAGTTATTGAATAACTTTTTTCCCATTTCATATTGTTCGTGCTATAGAGCAGGGCTCCAATATGTCAATCGCTGAGGGTTTTGAGTCAATCTCAGCATTAGGTGACAAACTGAACGGCGCCAGGGCGTTGAGACCAGAACGTCCTCCTCTGGGTCCTTATCAAAACGTTCGTAACTTTATTAAAGAACAACAAAAAAAAATCAACAAAACGTGTTCAAATTAATGACCCAACAACAATAATAATCTCAGTGATTATTGTTTCAACAAGGTGTTGCGCAATTCTGTGCGTTTCGGTTCCATTACCTGCAAACCTAATATCGTAATGGACTGAACATTTTTAACATAATCTCTGGTCGGCTTGTGGAGCACAGGAGGTTGCCATGGCAACGGGTGTGCTTAAATGGCAGAGAGAGACGGAGAGTAAAAATGTGCGAGTGGTTTAGAGTTGATCACCTGTTCAGGTTGTTTTTCCTTTGTCTTGGCTCATCACAGCCGCTGTAGTTTCTGAACATGCATATATTTGTTATTTGTTATTTGTTATATTTATTTGTTTGCTCCTCCGCCTCCCTGTGTTTTGTCCGAGGCTCTGCTTCCCAGTTCTAACCCCAGTGGTTTTTTACCCCCTGCACCGGCGCCGTCCGCTGGACCCGCCTCCAGGGTCCACCTCTGCCTACTGGATCATTTCAGTGGAGATTTCAGACTGTGGCAGGAAGCCGGAGTGCCCGGAGAGAAACCTGCAAACAGGAAACCTGTCAAATCTTTTTACCTTTTGTCCTCTGGTGTCTGATCAATTCTTCTCGTAAACGTAAATGAAACCGTTGTTGGACATGTCTTCCCTTCGCTGTCTGCAGTGAAGACATGCTCATTGTCTGCCTTCACGGTTCCTTCTCCCTTCATTAAATATCAGTAGACGTCTGTCAGCTTTGGATCCACGCAGATGACGGAGGACAGGTGGTACGTCTCCGTCCCACATTCTGCAGGGACATCGATGCTCTGAGTGGCTTTGGTTTGGTGCTTCCTGGTCAACCTGTGCAGAAAAAACACCAGGACCTTGTTATCGGTCAGGCAGTGTTTATTCTTCCAAGGTGACCCGCAGCCTGAACAACGGCGTTTGCACGCCAAATCCAGCCAGTATTCAAGCAGTATAGATATACTGGTTGAAAATAAACCCTGGTGGAAGAGCAATCATGGCGCCGCTGTTCAGGAGCCTGGGGGAAGTGGCTCCACAGTTAGAGCAGGAGTCGTTGTCGTACAACTCTCTTTTTGTGACCATCACGGGACCATCACGGGCAAGGTCAAAATCAATGTCAGTTGTCTGGACGAAGTTCGTTTTCGCCATTGACTCACTATTGTTGCTAACCCTTACGAGACTACGCACAGTCCTTGCAAAAAAAATAAGCTTTAAAGCTTGGCACTTCAGGGGTTAAGACCGTAGAGAGCTACAAGGAACATGAGGGGGAAAAGCTGCTGCCAAGAACCGCCATAGATCCCCGAAATGACAGTTTTTGCTGCTTAATAATGCCGCAAGGTCAACCAATCATCCCTTACTTTTATAGTATGTATTGCCCTAAATTTCATTCATGGTGGCATTAAAAGGGTCGTAAAAACTATTAAATTTTACTCGCCTGTCCAGACTTAAGCGTAAGCTGTTTGTCTTCCTTCAGGTCTGAGATGGTCATCATGAGACTGACCCGCACCTGCCTGAGGCTGCTGGAGTTCTTGGGTCTCGTTACTCTGGACGCCGAAGTCTATAGTTACCTGACGTAGTTGCTGACATCCAACAGCAGGAGGAGCCATTCCAAATACAAGTGAATACAGCTCACTGGGGGGACCCACCCTTTAGGGTCTCCTTAGCAACCAGGGCATAAATCACTGCTGGAGATGCTACCGATTTTACCTTTTTGGCCAAATCACGTTCAGTGTCGGGAGAATCTGAAGAAGCTCTGTGTACAGAAGAGTGAAGCACTGAGCCCAGTTCCAGTACAACTGAATACCACAGCCAATGACAATGATCTTGGTGCATTTTATTTTTTGTCCGTTTGTTTTTAAAGGAGCAGTAGCGTGACATTTTATAAAATCTGTAAGTTGCTGTCTGAAAAAGTCATTTACTTTTTGGCGTGCACCGTTTCTGGCTGATCTTTAAAATCAGTTGTGATTTTAGCTGATACTTTTTTTTCCCCCCGAAAAGTCACAAAGTTGATCGCAGTTGTGTGAGTATTGTTAATCGCACACGTCCAGACGCGACCTGAATGATTTTTATTTTCGGCCGATCACCGATCTCCCAAAATGAAGGAAATCTGGGCCGACTTACCGGATCGCCTCTGGTCATCTAGACAAACTCAATCTTTGCATTTTAAACTAATTATTCTGTGAGCTGAAGAAGTGTGAAACTCTACCGATTAGAGAGAACCAACAGATCTCTCAATGAAGGTTAAAGGAACAATCCACTAAATAGTTTGTTTTTTTTACATGACAATAAAGTGCTCTACCTCTCCATTGCATTGTCTTTGTGATCAATAATGAGAACGACTCAAAACAAATGTTTTCTTCTCCTTTTTTTAATACAAAATATTCTAAGAAAACAAGGTGGACTTCTGAATAACAAAAAAACACAAAAGATGGTATCTGCACCGAGAACGCGACAAGCGTTTCGAACCGACGGGAATGTTAGAACGCTCAGAAATGAGCGGTTACTCTGTCGATTTCCAGAAGATCGTCCATGATCTGCAAAGAGACGAAAAGAACACGTGAAAAAAAAAAAGAAGCTCCCGTTTGAGGAGAAGCGATCAGAACTCGGGCGCACTCACGATGTCCTGCGTGGTGCCGATCTTCTTGGCCAGCTCGCTGCGCTCCATGGTGCTGAGGTACACGTACTTGCTGAGGAGTTCTCCGTCCAGGACGTTCCTCACGGCGTTCTGAAGACTCCGTCTGTCGCAGTGCATCATTCTAAACAACGGCAGGAAAGGTGAAGTAATGTGTGCTGAAATTCTTTTCATTCTAGAAAGCTGAAGATAAAAAACCAAAAAAAACCAAAACAAAACCTGAAGGCTTTTGGATTGAGACCGGCGTGATGAGGCAGCAAACTGTTGAGGGCATTCTGCAACATCAGCAGGCGACGGTATGTCTTCTCAGGCATGGGAAGCAGCAGCCCAATCCCTCCGTCCAGCGTCGCTGCAGGAACCGATGTTTTCATGTTAGCAAAGAGAAGAGGAGATGCGAAAACCTTGCGGGATGAGCTGCATCTTACCAAACCACGAGATCTGCTTGTTGTCCCAGGTGAGAGCCTTCTTGCTGCCGGAGTCCAGCGATCCGCGGCACGGCATCCGCCACAACGTGTTAACGTGCGCGCCGGCGTTGAAGTCGGCTCGCCTCAGCAGGCGCATTCCTCCGAAGCTCTCTTTGGCTGCAAACACATGTCACAAGCTTAACACTTTTATTTACCGAAGTCCTGGTGTTTCAGATCAGACTGCAGCGACCCACCTTCAGGTAAATACATGTACACGAACAGGTTCTTGTCTCGATCAGACACTGTAAAAACCAGGGGGAAAAACTCAAAGGTCTGCGAGACGGAACATTTGAGCGGTCTGTTATCTAGAGGTCGTTAGGAATTTTACCCAGGAATCCAAGCTGGTTGTTGTCCACCATGAATTCAATGCTGTAGACTTCTAAGGGCTTGGCGTCCTGTTCAGACAAAATGAAACGGGTTCAATTTAACACAGCAACAGATAAGAGTTGCTGTGAGGAAGAGCCTCGGCTCACCCTGCTGACGAGCGACAGCGTCTTGCTCTCCTCCTGGTAGCGCAGCAGAGAGATGCTCTTCATCAGATCCGCTGCCAGGATGAAGTTCTTGATGCTGATCATCTGGTGGATGTAGAGCTGCGTGTCGATGAAGGCCATGCCTGTCAGGTCGTTGTCCTTCAGGACCCACAGGAAGATCTACAGGGAACACGGACGTCGTCGTCACCCTTGTTTCTGCTATTTGAAACTCTACAGCTTTCTTCTGTGTGTGTGTTTTTGGGACCTTTTGGCCAATGGCTGACACCAGGTACCCATGGCAGTGGCACAGGGCCGTCACCGGTCCCTTCTGCTCCTTTTCATATAGCACTTTAAACTTGTTCTTGGTGAGGGGCTGGCCTGGCTCTGGGACCACCTCTATCACGTCCAGGATCAGGATCTGAACACAAACAGACGCTGTGAGAGAAACAAAAGCCATGTGGCATCAAAGTTGAGTCTGCAGAGGTATGACCCGCTCACCCTCCCCCTGCAGGTGACCTCCTCCCCCTGCATCACACAGGTTCCTGCTGCGATGTAGCCTTTCAGTCCTGATACTGTCTCCTGACTCCTCAAGGCCACCGTCTTCATACAGGTCACATGCTCCCACTCCTCCAGGTCGATCCTGAAGGAGATAAGATAAAAGTGTTCAGAATACCTTTCAACTACGAATGTCGTATCTCAAAGATGAATTTTAATGCTGTTTTTTATTTAGAATAAGATCAGAGGAGATGGGGCAGGACATCTGGGATGGCGCTCTGACAAGGACCAACCATAGTCTCTGTGTCAGACCGGCCATTGTACCGTTTAAAGTCTTCCACCATCCAGCCAATATACTATATAGCATACTGCAGTGTAAACATGTATTTGGTGTAGTAGTTGTCAAAAAAAATAAAGCATACGGTTACGGAATAGACACAGGATTATAATTTCATTCGCATTACTAGCTGGAAGGAGAACACTGGAAGTCAATCGTCTTTAAGAGGCTCTGCTGGAGGCTGGCACAGAGCATCCCGATCTGTAATAGTCACCTCCTTCACTACGTCCTGGCTGGGCGAGAGAGCAGCTGAGCCAGGACGTAGTTTTGGTTGTTTATCCTTACAGCCATGAGAATACACAACTCCCAACTAATGAACTGCACTGTCTGTGGCAGATTGCACATCTGCCTCTTTGGCGTCATTGTACACTGAAATTCATATTCTTATTTCACTCTATAATTTACTGTATTTTGTGTTACTTGGGCAAAATAATTACCCTGTAAGGATCAATAAAGTGATCTGAGTCCATAGGGACTCAGAGCTTTCATGCACATTTACTTGAAGCCCAGCACAAATGTTGTCCCCCTCTAAACACTTTGTATGTGTACATATATGTTTTTCTCTTTTGAATACATTCACTTTTTCATAACTTTTTTTCTCCTTTTTGACTGGTGTCCATGAGGTTCAGCTTGACTGGAGTTGGGTGGGAAACCAGTGACTTATTTTGTATTTCTGCTTTACATGTGAACATTGATACTGATGTTCAAAAATAAAGGAAGAAATCATTAAACAAACAATAATTCAAAACCACTACAATATTTCATTCTGCTTCGAAAGTCTCAAATATTTCATCGCAAGATGGATTTGTTTATAGAGAGTAGGAGAATTGATTAAGGCCAACATGATCTACAGGTGGCAAGTTCAATCACTTAGCAAACAATAAAAAACTAGAGATTCTGGAGAAGTAAATGTGTGACTTCACCTCTTCTTTTGCACAGTAGAGTGTGAACGCACAGCAAATCAATGTTACTTCATTAACCTTGAGGTGAACCAGTCACGGTTTTAATTACTGTTGGCAGAGTTTCTAAATGAGCTGAGACCAGGATAAACTACCTCCTGGTTCCAGCTGCCCTGACTGAAATGAAGTGAGCCTGAATTAATTGTCCTCTGCCCGACTGAGGCAGCAGAGCCTTGCGGAGATGTTTTTACCTTGTGTTGGGAATGGTCTCCCAGCTAACAGGAGAGATGAGCTGGATGGAGAACTTCTCCTGCTGAGGGTTAATGTGGCGCTCGTCTGCAGAGAGGATCAGGAGAAACGGCAGGAGACGGATCAACATGCTGATTTCTACCATACATTCCAGACGTTCCTCCTCTGTTTTTAACACCAGCTCACAAGAGCTTAAAGCTTAAAGCTCACTGGATGATTAAACCAACAGAAAATGTGTGTTTTCTCCGACCTCTCTCTATGGTTTCAAACTCCTTCTCCTCTCCCGTCATTCTGGGGATGCGAGTGCACAGCTCTTTCACACTTGTGCACACAGCGTACACCTGAAATCCAACAGAAGGGAAGAAAGAAAAAAAAACTGTAGCATCAAAGAATAATCCCTTCAGAGTCGCTCGCATTGATTTTTTTTTCTTCCTCCCTTTTTGCTTTAAGAAAACTTCAAGGCCAGAAGCCTTTCATGTCGAACTTTTCAAAGCGGCTCGACCCGTGTGGCTTTATTCTGCCTCGTGTTACCGAGGCGGAGGCGTGAAAGACTGGGGAGGGTTTTATTAGTTGAATTCACACCAATGAAGCGCTTGACGCTGAGGAGCCTTACCTTGCTTTCCACGTGGTAGGAGACATAGTGCACCGTGCACCTCAGGGGGATCTTCCTGACGGGCCAGGGGGCGTCGTAGGACAGGTAGGTGGGGAGGACGCTGATCCTCAGCTCGCCCTGTGGGAGAAACGGTCAAACATGAGGTGTTTGAACGCAAAAAGATTTAAAAACCAACAACTTTAATTGCTAAAAGTACATAATTAAATGCACAAGTTAGAATTGACATTGGATTTTCTCTTAACACGCATGCACATGCGTGCATCTTGCAGCCACTACAAACTGCAAGATACACACACACCCCCAGCAATAGCTGGTTAAATCACACACTCATGTCAGCATCAATAAGCTGCTCGCATTTCTTACTCCTCATCTTAGAATAAAAACTGCTCGGTTTCCTGGAACAGTCTTGGGTTTGATGCAGATTTCCTCAAATTTTAAATGGTAAATGGACTGAACTTGTATAGCGCTTTATCCGATCATTTTTGATCACTCAAAGCACTTTACACTAGAGCCACATTCACCCATGAGCACTCACAAACGCTCAACACATTTATACACTGATACGCAGCTCGGTAGGCAACTTGGGGTTGGGTGCCTTGCCCAGGGGCACATCGACATGTGGCAGGAGGAAGCTGGAATTGAACCTGCAGCCTTCCGATCGCAAGACGACTATTCTACCCACACAGCCACAGTCACCACTGTACAATACTGCTGAGGTGCAGTTTATTCTATTAGCTTATAGTCAGCCAGCTTTATTCACTCCAGGGTAAGTTTTCATATTCATTTGGGGTGGAAATTGTTTCTACCAGAATTGCCATGTAAAATACATGGCAATGTATTTTACATGTCCATGTAAAATACATTGCCCATTTTAAGTAAGTGTTTCAATTTACTAAAATCAGGATTTATTTGGGATCATTTTCCTGTTGAAACACTCAAGTTTAACTATTTGAAGGACTTTTCTGACCATGTTCAGGAACCATCAAAGCTAAAGTAAATCGTGAACTGCATGGTGCTGGATCACCAGTACCAGAATTGTCAAATACTATTTGTTCAGCAGTGAGCACCGCTAACTAAAACGTTAGTTATGCTAGCCCTAAAGCACTAATAATAAACATTACTTCCACTGACGCTAAAGCGCTACACCACCATAATATATAGCCACCACTAATGCTAAAGTGCTACACCACCATGGGATTCAATGGAACTTTATGGTAAACCGCTACACCACCGCGGTATTTAGTGGAAGCTATAGCTAAAGCACTCTACCAACACAGTATTTAGCCAAAGCTAATGCTAAATACATGATATTTAGAAGAAGAAATGCTAAAGTGTAAAATCCTCATTGACTTTAGCAGAAGCTAATACTAAAGACCTACACCGTCACAGTATTTAGTGAGAGCTAATGCTGAAGTACTAGAACAATAAGGTATTTAGATGAAGCTAATGCTAAAGTGCTAACTTCAATTCAAATTATATCTGCCCTTCAAAGGCCAATCTAAAACACCAATTTAATTTCAACAGTTTACATGTTCAACAATGCCCTTAGGTATTATATTAATGTTTACATCTCATCCTCTACTGTCCATGTTTTACTTTGTTCCTGTATGTTTCATTTGAAATACAGATATGCAAAGAAGAGCAAAAATATCCTTCAAAATAAGATGTTTTATATTTAACGTCTTACAATTCCGCTGGATTCAATACAAAGTTACCCAAATAACAAACAGAGCACACATTTAGACTTTATAGGTAAATAAGCTGATTGATTAGCCTTTGAGACCTAGCTGAATTAAAGCGTACTGTAATCACTTTACCTGCTTGTTGAAGTAAAGGAAGCCTTTCGGACAGTTGATGTTGTGGAAGGGAGAGAAGGACTCGATGGGTCCGTCGATGCTCATGGGATGGAGCCTCAGTGCTCCTCGTGAGGTGATGAGCATCCAGTGAGGAGACGGTCCGCAGATGAATACCTGTCCCAACCAGGATGGCAAAAAGTTAAGTCTTCACATCGTGAAGTGAGGTTCCTAAATATTCTTCATGTATCTGATTCGTACCCCTGAATAACCAGAGATGTCCTCGAAGTATCTAAACCTAGAAATGCGACTTTTCACCGCCGGGCTCTCCTCCGTACCGCCGCTGTCTGTCTTCTTGTCTTTCTTCAGCTTGGATTTCTTTTCTCGGAAGTTGATGTTGTGGTGAACCTGCTCAGACGGACAGAGTCGCTGTTAACCCTGACTTCTACAAAGACGACATGTTCGCTGCTTGTAGCTCGTACTTTTTTGAAGCGAACTTTCAGGTTGTTTTGTGGCTGCTGCTGGTCGTATGGGAACGCCTCATAAATCAGAAGCTCGTTCTCCACGTACACCTAAAAAAACCGAAGGAGTTTGAAGTTATTTTTTTAGTCTAGAAATTAAAAATTGAGTGCAACCAAAGTTAAGAACTCGCCAGCAAGTATGGCCTGCTGCGATTGTTGCCCAGTGAAACCAAAGCGACTTCTTTGATCAGTGGGAACTCTCCCTGTCGAGCCACTTCCTCCTTTTTACCCTCTCCCTGAGCAGCCGATTGGCCGGAGGAACTGTCCACCAGTACTCTCTGGCCTACTGGGAAGTTCTTGACCAGGAAGACCAAACGCCAGTCTGGTAGCTGGAAAATCTGTTTTTGGAAAGACAAGAGAAGGGTCAAAAATGTTAGACCTACATGCCTGAAACCTTATGAATATTCTTTCCCTCAGTCAACTGGAAGAAAACCAGCATACCTCCATCACGCCGTTGTCCCTGATGATCACACACCAGTGGGATGGCTCTGCTTTGCTTGGGTTTCCCTCACTCGTACCAGGTGCAGGTCCGGCGGAGCCGCGGCTCATTTCCTCTTTAGCAGGTGCAGCGTTGGTGCCAGACTCTCCGTACAGCATTTCCTCCTCATCATCCACGGTGTTGCTGCACAAACATGAATGATATTCTGTAGGTTTTGCTGACTAACATTTAAGACTTTTTAAGGCCGTTACAAATGGAATTTAAGACATTTAGCATGACAGAAATGTAGGGAGAAAAAGAAAAACGCAAATAAATACATCGTATGTATTGTTGGCAATAGAAGTGGACCAATGGCAACGTTGAACATCGTCCAGACAACAAATTTGCATTTATCCATGACGGACGTTAAAAAAAAAAAAGCTGCTCAGGGTTTCCGTGAGGTTTCAACACTTCAAATTGAATTTAAGACGTGCAACATCACAAAAATGCACACAATAATGCAAATAAATAAATTGTATGGGTTGGCAACAGAAGCAAGCCAATGGTGAAGACAAATATCATTCAGTCAACTGGTGATAAATTTGCACATACCCACAATGGATGTAAAATAGCTAACCAGCTAGCTAGCTAGTTGCTGATATACCCCAATAATGGTATATCAGCGACTAGCTACAGTAGCTGCTACCACCTCTAGTCACAGGATGCAGTGAAGATGGTCTGCATGTTCATATAACAGTTAAAACAGAATGAGATTAAATAGTCCCGCCACAGCTAAATTTAAGTGACTAAAGCATTTAAAGTCAACTTATTTTTTTCCATTCAAATGAACTTCAGACATTTTAAGGTCTTAAATGAACATAGATGAATTTAAGAATTTTAGAGACTTTTTAAGGATGTGCAGACACCCTGTTAAACCAGGAGGCTTAAGGCCCAATAAAAGTGACGGGCGTTCCTACCTGAGGTCCTGGTAAACAGTCTCTGCCTCTGACTGACTCCTGGTGAGGAAGTCTTCTTTGGTGGAGGAACTCGTTTTGTTTTCTGTGGTGAACATGCCGCTGACATCTCGGTACGCGCACAGTGCGATCACACGGGATTGCTTTGGAATAGAAACAAACAGTTCGACATGACAGCGTTTAGGGCTCTAAAAGAAGTCTGCAATTCTGATGCAACTTTTAAAAACCTGATACTTCTAACCTATAACCTTCTGAAAAGAGAGAATGCTTCACTCACGGTGGAAATCTGAGGTTTCTGCAGGGCCAGTCGGTGGGTTTTTCCCATGTAGGAGTCGCTCTTCAGCACAAACATGGTGACCACGCCCTCGGCCGTCATGATGACCACGTAGGGGTCCGCCACAGAGCAATGTACGATGGGGGAGCCCAGGTCCACTGGGATAAAGTGGAGCTGTTTCACTGAAAGCCAAGCAGATTAGAAACCAGTAAGCAGGAGAAAAATCATTTCACTGGAAGGATTAAGATCCGAAGTTTGCTTAAGATCTTCCGTTCATGACTGGAGTCTTTACACGTGGAGATTTTACCTCCTTCCAGAAGTCGAAGGCCCATGGGTGAAACCTGGATGATGTACTGGTCGTCGCCGATGTTTCCAGCGAACACCGTCGGGCCCTGAGTGGCAAACCCGCTGGTGTCCAGCTCCATGATTTCCTGACCCGTTTGAAGGATCTACAAGTAAGCATTGGAGGCAAGATACCACCTGATTACTGGGCTTGTCTCATTAAGTTTTACTGAATGATAAATTGTCCCAGCAATTATTGTGATATTGTTGTTTTGAGAGCATTTTCAAGTTATACGTTGTCATTTTCATAAAATACTGGCCTAAATCTTTATTCTAAGAAGGTGACAACATACTGCTTGAAAATGATCTCAAAGACGTAAAACCGAACATAATGTGAAAAAGGCGCCTCAGCATTTACAGGTTTGTATGTATAAAAGCCTGCGTTCCTACCATGGTGGAATCCTCTCTGCTCAGAATGAGGAAGCCGTGTTTTTTGGCATCGTCCTCCATGGGAGGTTCCGTCTTCTCCTCCTCTTTCTCCGGCTCTTCTTTGTCCTTCTCGACCTCTTCACAATCCTCCTTAACTTCGGTCTTTCCTCCGTCCTCTGACTCATCACTTTTGGAGGTCTAGAAAGCGACACAATGCGGCAAGAAAAAATGAGGACAACCCTGAATTTAACATGCCAGAAAACCTCAGTCCCTTCTGAAACGACTCCTACTTTCTTGTCTTCCTTGACCTCACTCGAGACAACAGTCCACATGTCTTGGCAGCCTGGCAGCTCGAAAGTAGTGACCACCTGAGGTCGAATGCTCCTCTACGGAGAGAACGGAAGCAAAAGGAAAGGGACGATTGAAGCAGGTTTAACAAACAGCAGATGGATGCTGTATCTGGGGTGTTTACAGGCTACTCCATGGATCTCTGAGGCAGCCCTGGTAAACCCAGACTTCCCTTTAGCACCGTCGCAGGACCTGCGGCAGACGGCCCTCGCCACCGCAGGTTTTAGGACGGCGCGGCAACGCTAGTCTGGTACACGACGACGATGCAGCGACGCGGAGACAAAGGGTTTTACCTGGAGGACGGACAGCGCGCCGTTTTTACCGTAACCGGAGCACACGACGACCTCCAGGTCAGGCTCAGGGTTGCTCTGGAACTGCAGGGGGAAAAAATGGTCAATTTCAGTCCGAGTACAAAGTCTGACATTGGGATAAGGAAGTGTGTGTTTACCTCCTCCGACAGGAAGGCGGGCTCGCCCATGGAGGCATTCGCACAAGGCCCGATGTTGAGGATGCTATCACACACCTGGGGGAAAATACACACACGTTCCCTGTAAACGGTCCAACTTAAACAGAAAGTGACTTTTCAGGTGGTTCTAGTTTGTCCTTCCTTCTGCCTTTTCTACTGTTTTTGCAAATTGAAATCATGCTGGTTGCTGATGTTCTTCCACACGTCTGCCTTGCTTTTGCAATAATTCGGTGTCGTTTTGTTTTAATAACTTAAAAGAACGATTTAATTAAAAAAATTCCATATTTAATCCTGTTTAAATCTGCAGCTACTAGAGATAAAACAAAAAAGCATGAACTTTTTCACCTCAAACGAGTAGGTGGCCAGCTGGGTGCCTGACTGGGCCTCACTTCCGTACACCTCGATCTCGTCCACCTCGTCTGAAAACCACAAAGACGTCAGCCGATCAGCTCGTATAGTGCTCAGTGCTACGACGTCACATGAGGCGACGGTGGCTTTACCTGTCCAGTTGGCGGAAGACTCTACGCGCTTCTTTTTGACTGGTGGTTCCTCCTGGAAGTCATCAGCAGCCAAGTGTTAAAGTCAGAATGAAAGCTGTAAAGTCGTGGCGTATCATAGAAGCCCAACTCGCCTGCTTTTCTGCCTCTTTCTCCTTCTCTTTGTCCTGCTTGTCTTTGCCTTCCTCCGCCGGCGTCTCCTGCAGCTTCTCCGTGTACTTCAGCAGCAGCGAGTTTCCGAGGCGGGAACCGAGAAAGAGGTAGCCGGGCTCCATGGTTACCATCTGAATGAGGGAAAGAATGCAGTGACATCGAACCTTTTCTTTAAGGAAGAACGGAGGAGAACCAGCGTTGCTAGCATTTAAACCGGAGAACCTACGCATGTCGTGAGGACGCTGGCTGCTGCTTTGTCGAAGTGGAAAGCCCTCACGCTTCTCATGCCGTCTGTTATGAGTGTCAACACGTAGCTGCAAGGAAACCACAGTCGGTGAAGAATCCCAAAAGTCGCATACTTTCTAAAGACGTCTAAGGGAACTCACATTTCCCCTCCTCTCAGTGAGATCACCATCTTGTCATAGGCGATAAAGTCAGACTGAGAACAGTCCAGGGCGATCTTTACTTCTTCGTGGACACCTGTGAGTAACAAACACTTTGTTTAGAGACGATCACTGAATTTCTAAAGGTATATTTACAGCATTATACAGACTACCGATGTTAAAGCTAAAATTATTCAGGTTTCAATTGTTTTTGAAAAAAAAGATCTATTCTTCAAAAATACGTAGAGAGAACATTACAATGATCTCTTGTATCAGTTGCTGGTTTTTGGATCAAACAAACAGTCAAGGATTACAGATGAGAAGTTATAAGAAATGTCTTTATCTCCGGCTCAGTTAAAAGGATTTTAACCCGCCTGCAGCTAGTGAAAGAAGAAAACGAGGAGCAGGAATTTCAGCTGACGAGACGTAACATAAACAGAAAATTGCAAAGAAAACACCATGAAGTCAACAATTGAACAACTGAGTGCCAAATATTCAATTGATGAATTGAACAATTTAGCTTCAATTTCTTTAGCTTTAGCTTTCACATAAGCTAAAGTGGAAGCTAATTTAAGAGAATCTGATTCTGTTAAATAACTTATTGGTGAAGCACTTTAGCTTCTGCTAACTATCATGTTGGTAAACAATTTAGAATGAGCTTCAGTTAGATAACGTATTGTTGCTAAATACTGTGTTGGTGTAGCTTTAGCATTAGCAGAACCAATGTTTTTGATTACTGCTTTAGGGTTAAAGCAACTAAGTTTTTACTTAGCTGTGCCCATTGCTACATGTTAAGTTACTTGTGTGTGTGTGTGTGTGTGTATGAGTGTTTCAAGGTTTTCCATAAGAGAGATGCTGATGGCTAAAATGTCAACCTTAAGGCTTGATGTAGCAGGTTATCTAGAAGATGTCAGTGGCTTTGTCTATCAGTACTTAACTTATTTCAACCTTTTTTTAGTTACTATATTTATTTTTTGTAAAGCAGAGACTTTTTTTTTTTTGCTCTAGTTTTTGTTTCCCCCATTTAAAAATATTCCATAATTTACAAGACTACATTGAACTCCTGGTGTTGTGTAACAGAAAAAGCCGGTTTGGCTGATTTTGCTTACGTAGAGGGAAGGATGTGGTCCCATTGGTGAGAGAATTCAGAGAGACTCCGTACGGTGGGACGCTCTGGTTCAGATACAGCAGTGAATTCACAGCAAACACAACCACACCACCTAAGAAGATGTAACAGGATCAGAACACAGAGAGGCGACAATAACTTTACCAACAAAATCCACGTGCTAATTCAGATCCTAGATTCACAAAGGTAATGATCTTCACAACAAACTGTTAGCTGAGTGAGAGGGGGAAAAAAAAAGGCTCACCGATTGGTTTGGGAACAGCCATGACTTGTGTGCAATCAAAGGGCAGGTTGCTAAGCGACCAGATGACAGGATGGACCTTCTGCATGATGTTGAGGGAGATGGCCACGATGCTGCATGTGTCCTGACGAACGGCCACGCGCCTGGGAGAGGGATCACATCACAGGAAGTGAACGTTGCGTAAAAACAGATTATAAACACGTCCAGGAGTCACAACGCCGACTCACCCCGGCCACGTCTGGTTGGGCTCATACAGAATGAGCAGCGTCGGCTCGTAGTAACCGTGAAGGAACTTCATGTCGACAATGTTGAGCAGCTTCTCGTCTAACTCGCGAACGTCGATGATGTAACTGGGCAGGAAGCTGGATTTGGGTCTGCAGACGGTTCACACAACCAATTCCAACCAATGAGAACAACCGGAGACATGGAGACACGGAGGGGGAATTCTGCTGGAAGTTCAGTCCTACCCTTCTCCTACTCCGTTCTCCTGCTCGTCGGTAAGGGTGTCCTTCCGGAACGGTAGCACCACCAGCTTGGTGCCGTAGACGAGCATGACGGCGCAGCGGTTCTCTGGGTCAACGCGGACAATCGGGATGTGGACGTTCTGTACGAAGCCGTCCTGAAGACACAAAACAACGGGACGAGTTGAACATAAAACCCATCACCTTGTGTATATCATACACAACTGGCAATTTACGAGACAGAGCAAACGCAAACTGGTGAGAAAATGGTGGAGTTTTCCATTTTTTCTGAAAGTATGGCGGGGAACTGTCTTCATCCTCCTGGAGTAAATACTTTCAACACAATTTCAACTGGAAGGCTATAGAAAGGTGTGTCTATCAGCTTTGTATAGCTAGAGACTTAATTATCTTCAGCTACTAGCAAAGTCTGGCCACAGACTCTGGTCTAATCTGACACCTTTATAATTAAAAAAATCCCTTTTGGACTCAGTCCAGCTAAGAAAAACTTGCTTACAAATGTTACATGATCTTTTGAAAAAAGATGGCTTATAATTTTTTGATTTATCTACCAAGTTTATCTGCCAAATGAAATGATGGTGTAAAAGCCATGATTTCATTTCTGTTTTTAGATTTTAAAATAAAGAACGACGCAACATATTTGCAATCAAGTGGACGGGTACATTTTCTTCTATGGGACGTTGATATTTATGGAAAATGAAATATTCTTTACTATAAGTTGTTTGGGCACGCTGTTTTGCTCTATATAGCTGACCAAAAACTAAAATAAAAATGAGATTACTAAAAAATATTACTGGTTACTTTAGTCATTCTTTTGACGAAATGTTCAACTGAAAGTTGTCCAGTCAACAGATTTTCCCACCTGAGTTATGAATCTCTGCATCTTCCCCAGAGTTATAACAAATCTGTGTTGGTCTCAAGCCCATTAAAATACACTGATATTTGTTGTTGCTATGTGACAACGTGTGGATTTAGGTGAGGTGGTGTGCTTACTCTCAGTTCTGGCTCCTCAAAGTAATGCAGCGAGAGAGTCTTGAGGTCATGAGTCCCAGTGTCGTACTCCACTACAGCCAGCTGGAGAGAGAACATGCACACATCACTTGAACTGAGCTGTTTGACAGTTTGTTTGAGCATCATTTGCTTAGGCAGTAGATACCTTTGCATCTTTAAAACTGAGAAGCAGCGCATCTCTGCTGGCCCCTATTAGCTGCACACTGGCCATGGACATGATGTTGCCAAAGACAGAAAAGGATGCCACCTGCTCCAGCTTCTCCTTACGAGTTTTAGCATCTGCAACACATTCAGAAAATCATTGTAAATGTTTTCTTCACTACTATTCATTCTTGTATTGTTGAGTGTCAGACGGACGGGCGTACCGGATGGCTTGTCAGTCTTGGAGGTGCTCTGCAATAATCACACACAAAAAATGTAAAGACACAGAACAACCCCTTTCAACAGACATTCACAAACAGGTCGAGCTGACAGCTACCTCCACATCATGGATGATCCTGTAGACGAAAAGCTGCGACGTTCCGGCGATGACCAGGTTTTTCTCCTTACTGGATATAAAGTTGCAGTAGACGGAAAACTCCACAGCGGTTGGGGTGTGGGCCTGTCTGTACACGGCATACATCCTGAGAGGTTCCCTTCAGCATCTGACAGGAGACAACAAATGTGTCAACACCTCTACTGCCCTTTTCCCACTGTTCAATTTAAATTGTTCCTCTGCTAGCATATTTACAAAACTGCTATTGCCACAGCCAGACAGTGAGCGCGTGCAAGGAAGTTGAAAGAGTACATAATGGGTTATTGGTCATTTTTATGTCATATTTTTAATATATTAATATAGTTAAGCCCTTGGTATGTCTGTAACGAAAATAAAGCAACTAGCAGCTTCAGTCGGTTCAGCTAGCATCATGCTCGTGTAGCTCAGTAGCTAGCATGTTCAGCGCTACGTCCAGGTTATCTAAGAAATTCTGAATTAAACTTATTAACGTACCTATATCCGATAAGTTATCTAAGCTTGACGCTTTATTAAGTGCCTCTTAATATACATTCAATCAGTCATATTTTTGTGTAAAAATGACTGTCAGCGCTGTTGCTAATAGCCAGGAAACCTGGCAGTTAGCTTTGTTGTGTTGCTCCCAGAGTTCTTGTTCTGCGAAGTAAGCAAAGGCATGAAGTCGTGCTGCTGCCCCCTACAGTTTAACATTTTAGAGACGTCAAAAAGCCCGAGCTCTGACATCTAGCCACAATTTACACTGTTTTCAAGAGAACAAGCAAAAAAAAAAAAAAAACTATAAACACATATGAATGTTGTAGGTTATTGAATATTTTTTATTCGTCATGTCTGTAATATCTGCTTTCTTACTTTTGTACCAATGTACCTACAATAGAACCCTACAGCCTTGGCATACTTCTTAATATTCTGTGTTCTGTTCTTTCGTTTACTGAATAATATAATTTAAAAAAATCATATTCACAAAAAGATTTGTGAATATGATCTTTGCCTATTTTCCCTCCAGCTTTGGTGAAGGTCAAACTATACTTGTCCACTATTTTTCTAAGTGTACAACCAAATATTTGAAGAATTTATTTAAAGAAAAATATTTTAAAAATAATTAGCTATGCGTTTGAGCTGATCAGTTTTTGGTTACATTTCTTTACTTACAAATTAACTGAAATAAATTACTTTTTTTTCTGTAAAAAAGATAAATGATGTTCCGAGGTTTACATGTGTCCTGCCTTTTCCCCGGAATATGATGATGAACATAACTATTGCAGAATTGTGCAGATTTTGGCATGATAATGCCGCCATACTGAGGTGTCAAGTGGACCAAGCACAAGTTTTTTACCCTGTGCGAAGTCCCAGCAGGGTTGCATTAACCCTGTGTGCTTTTAGCAGTATTTTTTTATGGTTTCGGGAACTGATGGTTCAAGCAATGATTCTGTATCTTAATGTCTGACTTTTAAGACATTAGTGTATAAATCTCTGACATTCTCTCATGATTGTGACATTAGAAATATTTGTGATCGTTCTGAAAAACGGAAGTTTGATCTGATTCCATTCAGTGAGGAAAAAAAAGGTGGATATCTTTTTCTAGATTTACACATGTACGCACAAACATTCTAATATATTTTATTACACTTTATTAAACAATAGTTTATAACTATTACTGTATGAAAACTTAACTTCTTCAATTATTTAAGACTTTCTTTGCAAATGAGATGCTAAAGAAAAGTCACCGTGCTGGAAAAAAAAAAGTCCTGATTCTAATTTTAAGATTTTCATTAAAAATCAAGAACTCTACAAGAACAAAAAAATATTCGCTTGCATATTTAAAAAGTACAACTGAAAATCTGATGTAAAATGAAAAGAAATCTGAATTGCAGTCAGGGCATTCATCAAGAACAGTTAAAAACCTTAAACAGGCACTTTGAACGCTATAATAATCATCATGCCAATGGTGATACAGTCAGTACTGCAGAGTGACCAACCGGAAGCTTCACGGTACTGCTGATGTCACAAAAAAAGCACAGCTCGACTGACTTTGTTTTATTAAAATCAAGACATTCTTTCAGATTGCAGGTGATAGATGCAAGAGCTCAGAAAGTTAAAACAGAACAGATTCTGTCCCGTAAAACGGCAGAAAAGCACAAATGTGTGTCTTTATGGCAAAGATTCATCTTGACTGTGTTTGCCCTAAGCCAGACTGTCAGCCGTTTTGTTAACATTACAATCAAAATTTTGGGATTTTCTTATGCTCAGTAGAATTGTGCTCAGAGATGCAGAAACAGATAAAAAGAAGAAAGAAAAAACTACTTAAAAAGTAATATTTAAGACACTTAAACACCTGCACCAATTAAGCCCATTTCCCCCCAAATGGACCTCCTACAAAGAGAAGCAAGTTCATTCTTGGATTTCAGTTTGGGTTCATTTATTTTCAACCTAGTCATTGTTTTACTTTCATGCTCGTAGCGCAAAATGCGAGTAATGAATTACCCTGCTTAAAAGAAACCTGTTTCTTCAGGTGAGCTGTGTCGGCATTGTCAGTTGAACAGTTCCCATGGAAACGGATTGAAATAAGTGCAAGGTTGCGTTAAAGATCAGACCATAATAAGCCATAGTGTGTAGAGAAGACATGTCCAGCATTGCATTATTACGAGTCTTTCAGTTTCAGCGACTTGGTGTTTTTTAAATCGTACGTCACTGAAACAATGAAGGCAAAAACAAAACAGGTTTCAGACTTGATAAAGGGTTGATTGTCACCGATTAAGCCTCCAAAACTAAGGCCATTTAAACATAAAAATGCACTTCTTAAATCATGGTAAACAACAAAAACACCCTCTGCTTAGCGGTAGATTCTCTGGCACGTGATGAGGTATTCTGGGAACGCCTGCGTGTCGTTGAAGATGACGAACATGGTGGGTTTGGTGATGTCGTCGGTCACGCTGTCGTATCGGAGGGGAATATCTCCCGTCTCCTTCAGCGGTGCGGTCTTCATCGAGTGGCAGCCTTTGGTGAAGTCTCCGGTTAGAACCTTGGAGGCGAATATAAACTTGTATCCGTCGGCGTTCGGGGGCGAGTACTGATCCTGGACGGACAGAGCAGAGTTGACGGCGAAGTACACTCCCTGACCGTAGACCGTGGCTGTGCAGGGGAAGAAAAGATGATAAAAATACAGGACATATGCGACCTTCAGGAACAGACACACATCACGAGAAAGGTTTGAGATGTACCGTTCTTCCCGCAGAAGCTTCTGTTAAACCCATGAACACAGATCTCCTTCACACTCCCCTCACTCGTCCCGTGGTACAGAACCCGTTCGACTACCGGCTGAGTGGAATGCTGCAGTACGCTCGCCTTCTTCAGCTTGTACTGATTGTACAGCAGTCGGTTCATGAGTTTTTCCACCTGGACGACCAAAAAACAACAACAAAAAAACCCCTCTTTATTCCAGAAACGTCACATAAATTTGCCACCAGGTGTCGTCTTCATCACCTGTATGATTCGGATTTTGCTGTGGTACTCTTGTATGGTGCTGTAGAAATTCTTCACCACTTCCTGGAACTCCTCGGACTCTTCGTCGATTTTGGTCGCATCAGGCAGGTGGGACAGGAGAGAATATTCCTCCTCTGTTATAAAAAGATTTAGGATGAAAATCAATCGCCGCCATCACTTAGCAACAATGACATAAAGCTGGAAAAACAGACTAAAGGCAGGCAAGGACAACCAGATGGGTGTTATCATCAGCAATACAGCACATAAAATAAAAGCTTTTAAAGTAATTATACCTCAAAGTATATGTTTGTGTTTTTATTAGGCTACTTAAACTGTTTTAGCTATGTCGTTTTATCAGTTTGTTCAAAATAGAAAACTAGCGGTGCCAGTCTTCCTTTCATCATTCACTTTAACAATATTTTTATGTTCTTTGAAGGCAAAGTAATTTTATTTACTTACTTTCTAAAAGGAACAATTTTCAAATCCCTTACATCAATTCAGAATTATATAAGAAAACCCATAACATGCAACTCAAACAATCTACCATTAAACTGTTTTGACTAGAGAGACACATAAAAACATCCCACTGTTTTCCAATCACTAAACGCAGCACACTCAAGAGTTAAGAGACTGTGCTGATAACTCTCTTCAGTGTAGACAACATTATGGAGTGTGGAAGACAAAAGTACTCATTTTCAGTTTCTGTAAGGTGCTTAAAAATGAAATCAGGAGAAGAATATGCAGCTACAGTGGATCCAATGCCTATTCAGTATTTGCAGCCATTTCAGTGAAACTTAATCAAAATTTGATCCTGAGGTGGAATGCTACCTCACACGCCATTGGCTGGCATTTTCAAACCAGCCAATCCAGGAGTTCTTTTAATTTTCTTTAGCACTGAGCAGAGATCAGGAAGACTGTAGATATTAGCTTCTGTGGCAGTGTCAAGATGATTACCACACTGTGTACATTAATGCATATTAAAGTATGTTTGGTGTTTGAATGATTAGAATAGTCAGTCATAAGCATTCATAGAGAAAGTGTCAAGTATTCATGGATGTCATCTATTCACGGGAGGATCAGACACTAACCCCTGTGAATACCGAGGGTCCACTGTATCTAAAAGAAAACTGTCTTTACTATGACACGTCGACAAGATGCCTGTAGTTCAGTCAGGCTGCAGGACGGCGAGACGGCAAGACATTCAGAAGAAATGAGGAGGGTGGGAAGTTTTGCTTGGGTCAAACAGCTGTCTGCTGTTTTAGTAAAACACCACTATAAAATGCTAATACCAGTTTAAAAGGCCAACTCTCCAATCTCTATTGACTCAAAGAAATGTTATATATATGATTTGGGTGTTGACTTGTCCGGACACCCCAAAAATGGCCCACAGTTACCTGGTACATCCTGGGTCACATCCCCCAACTCCAGCAGCTTCCTGGAGATTTTCACCGACTTCCCAGAAGCGATGTTATATTCCTGCATCTTCTCAAAGTTGATAATGTGGGGTTGATTGTCGAACAAAATGTCAACTTTCTTAAGCTTCATCCTCCAGGCGTTCTCAATAAATACTATAGCGTCCGTAGAGTAAGCTTTTGCCTTTGAGGTGATCGGGTTGTGATGAACCCACTGAACAGTCTTCAGGATTTCTTTGTCCGATACGGCGTTAGAGATATTCTCCAGCAGCAGCTTCACATCAGAAATTGCTGCGGTCACGTAATCCTTAAACCCAGAAACGGCAATGATGGTTCCCTGAACCTGAACGTCCACTGCGTGCTTCCGCTTGATAACCTCCAAACATTTTGTGTGGTAATCAGTCATGGTTTTGACGGTCCTGTGCTCCACCTTCTCCTCAACCTGCCTCTGGTTCACCTTCTTGTTGAAAGCGATGTCGACCCGAATCAGGTCACAGCTGTACCCGGCAAACACGTGGAGCTGAAGGGTGTTGGCCGCCTTCAGTGCGTTCTCGAAGGACAGATCGACGCTTTGCTGCCGAGCTACCTGCTGGCTGTTGCCTGAAGGACTATTGGAGTGTTCTTCTCGAATCACTTTCTTGGAGAGCTCCAAGGCTTTTTGAAGCTGTTCCTCTTCGTCCTGCTGGGACCACTGGTTCGCCTCCATAGAGTACTGGATGGCTAAGGAGAGCTGGGCCTCTTCCTCCAGGCTGCTGCCTAGAACTCCCTGAGACAGATACGTACTCGGCAAATTTTGATCAGATAAAGGCTGGGGGCTTTGGATGTCTGTCACGTCCTGATCCGCTAACGCGCCCTGTTCCTCGGCGGTGTACAGATCTAAATTGTCCATGTCATTAAACTGGTCTGGAGCGGGCACCCCGTCTTCCTGGCATTTATCGACGGTTGAGACGATTCTCTTGGCCTCCGCCAGAAGACCTGAAAGGAGGGGGACGGATTCAGTGACACCGTGGTGAAAGAAATGAGCTGATGAGGAAGGAAGCTAGTACCTGTGTTTGTGGCTCCATTAGAGTCTGTCTGCATTGAGTCTGCCTTCAGCTCAGGGGCAGAGCCGTTCACACACCCCTTCTGAATGTTTTTCTGAGATAGCATCTTCCACGCACTTTCAAAAATGTCCTGGAACATAAAGGGAAATGTCAATTCATTTTCTCCATCTTCATTAGCAGTATTTGATTCAGTCTGTATGATGTCTATGGAATAATCTGACTGTGTATAAATCGGATCTGTCTGGAAAATAAAAGAGTCAATGTAAAGCTATTAAAAGCCAGAGTAGAAACTGCAATCTTGGGTAAGCTGATACACCTCTTAGAACGTATTGGTTGTGATTTCCATGTTTAGTCGGCCCCACTTTGATTTTTACCACAAAAACAGGACCGGCAAAGCTGCACCACGTCTGTATGTTGGTGTTTCTTCAAAGAGAAATCTTGCCAGCTTTAATTATTCAAGACCTCTGGATTATTATACATTTCTGAGTTAGAACTTGCTTAAACTGGTGATATGATTTTATTCTCGTATTATTTTGACTGTTTTGACTGCTGTTAAAATAATACGTGATATTTTTGCAATATCACAACTTCATTCTTGTTATCAAGAAAAAAAAAGTGGTCCGACTCAAATATTCCATGAAAGAGTTGACATCACTCTGAACCATGGAAACCCAATGAGTGCACTGATGGAAAAAAAAATCTTATTTAAAATTTTTTTTCTCAAAAACTAAAAATTTTAATTAATCAATAAAATCAATTGACTGCCCAACCCCAGTTTGTGGTATTTAAAAAAAAAATCAACATTCAAGTTAATAGAGGCGAAGTTTCAAAGCTTCTAATTTATACTGACAAAAAAACCACTATGCTGAAGGTGAGACTCATTCAGAAAACTGAGCAGCCTCTACATTCTGTATACTGGAAGATGTTGCCTCAGGCTGTAACGTAGAATGGATCAGAACCAGTAGAACCAGCTGGCTGAGAGAGCGAGGGGAAGCTTGGAGCTGCATAACTTGAAAAGCACGAGAGTTCAAAACGTTTTGCTTCATGGAGCTACCTGGTGCGGCAGCGGCTCCCAGGGGACGTACTTCAGGCTGATGAACACCTGAAACTTCGTCTCCATCTCGTTCAGAATGCTCCTGCACTCCTTCTCGTCTAAAAAGCGAGTCACGCCCGGGACGTTCACAGTGATGATTCTGGTGCAGATTGACGACACCACTCCCTGCAGGACCTCCTCCGCCATTTGGCATGCAACAGCTTGACCGTGGATCTAGCGAATTCGCCAAAAACGGACATGAAATATGAAACAATTTAGTTTTTTCTAATTTACTGACGTTCTTGTTCCCCTACATACCTTGAGACCACAATTCTCTTCGCCCTCCAGTGGAAAAATGGACACCTGATCCATGTCGGCCAGCAGCTGGTGGCAGTGAATCTGGACGTACTTGAGCATGCCGGGCTCCATGGTGAGGAGTGCCTCCCTTTCGATGGGTGTGGTCAGAAACTGCACGACGGCGGCCTGCTTGTCGTTCTCCATGCCTTTCAGGGTCAGGACGTCTATGCTGCCGGGGTGCTCCGACGACTTCGTTGACATGAAACCCAGAGTCTGCAGGAAGTCGGACCACTCCCTGCAGCACAGCAGCGCCTCCTGCTCCGACTCCAGAGGAACACTGAACTCACACACCTGGGATTTTAAAAAGATACCCGCCTGGTCGGCGACCTTTTTGCTCAGGGAGGTTACAGACACGGTCGAATCGGACACGACAAATAAAGCAGACAGTCTCCTTTGAGTCAACGCTTGTAGTAAATGGTTCTTCACATCTTCTCTTTCGAGGAACAGAGCCACCTCTGGACCGACAGTAAAACGAGTCTCTGCTATGCTCCCGAAAAAGCGTGAGATCGAGTCTTTTATCTGCTCCAGTTCCAGTTTGTTCGGTCCTGAAACATGAACGCCGTCGTCTTTGATTTGGATGCTAAAACTTGGATGGGCCTTCTGCACATCTTGTTGAATGCTGTTCTTTTGAAACCAAGCAAGTTTTATTCGGTCTGTGAAGGGGATATGGCACGAGTGTGTTTCTATTTCCACAGTTTGATCCTCCATGACTGCCTCCTCCACCTCCACCATGCTGGCAGCAGGTGGTTCCTGAATGCTGTGTGGCATCTCAGCAGGGGGTGACGGCTCTGCATCGACTGGAAGCGGACTAGTCTGCATCTCCACATTTTCCACTTCCACCAAGTCAGTGTCTGTGACATCTTGGCTCTCAGTTACAGAGTCTTGTGTCGCAGGTTGAAGGAAGTCAAAGTAAGCCTTCACTACGAGTTCGGTGTCGTTCACTTTGTGTTGAAGACGTAGGACGCAGTCCACAGCTGACGAGAGAACACAGTAATTACATTTATACATCGAGTTATGGAGCTACTTATTCCACTTCAGTCTCTTCACTTTCTACCATCTTATACAAGGTTTCACAAACTCAAATTTAAGACTTTTTAATGCCATTAAGAATGTAATTTAAGACCTGCATTGTGACAGAAATGTACAAAATAAAAATCACAAATAATTAAATTGTATGGGTTGGTAACAGAAGTCAGAAAATGGTCATGATGAACATCATCCAGTCAACTTTTGATACATTTCTAGTGACCCATGATGAACTTTAAAAAAAAGCTAGCTAACTTTACCCCTGCTACCCAGACAGCTAGCTAGCTGTCAATAAGGCAAGGGTGAAACTAGCTAACTTTACCCCTGCAAGAGAGACAGCCAGCTGTAAGGCCAACCAGCAAGGGTAAAGCTAGCCTGCTTTACCCTTGCTAGGTAGCTAGCTAGCATATTATAGCAGCTAGTTATCGCACAATTAAATCTTTTGCTAAGAAAAAAAATATAGTCATCAGAAGGTGACACAGCGTACAACTTACACTCGTAATATGCAAAGGTCACCTTGGCCGTTCCCTCAGAGAGCATGGTGACCTCCTTCACCCGCTGGTTCCCGCCCCTTTCGCTCTCAAAGTACAACCTGAGCAGATCTGGTGAGGTACCCGGGTGCATGTTCTCCAACAACACTGAGTCCGTTTGCTCAATCTGTTCCAGAGTTACCTCTGACCCATCCAGTTTTCTCTTGGAGATCCTGGTCCTTAGAGTCTGGAAATCTAAAAATAACAACAACAAAGAAACAGAAGTTGATTTAGTCATCCATGATCCATGCAGATTAGTTTTTTGCATGCATCATCTCTGAACAGAGGTAAAATACTCTCTTTTGACCTTTAGACAAGGGTTGGCTGAGATGGATGAGGACAAAGTCTTTTTCTGGAGACGGGATCAGAGTGTAGTCCGTCACGTTCAGGTCCATCATGTTTTCCACGTACAGCTCTATCATCTCAGTGCTGGTGTAGGGGTTGACACCCCTCAGCAGAAGCCTGCACCGATCCTTCGACGGAGGCTTTCTTACGCTCAGCTCAGAGTTATGCACTACGTGATGCCCTTTCGACAGAACTCTGGCTGCAGCTGTCGATGGGATAAAAGCAGAAGGAAAAGAAATGAGCATACGGTAAGTGAGTAACAAATGTACACACTGCCTAAAGTCAAGTGGTTCTAGGACGTATGGACTGGTAATGTTTAATGCTAATTAACTTATTAGAGAGAACAACTTATGTTTGCAAGTATTGTAGCGACAGGATGTTGCCACTGGCACAAACCACAAAGAAGAAGACAACAGGAAGTAGTTGGAGGATAATGGCGCTGCATGCTTTTTAGTGACTTATTGTGTGTGATTTTAATTGCACTTATTTAATGGATACACCGCGCAATTGCAAAAACGCAGTATGATTGTGAAACTGCTGGCACCAATTGACTGGACCTCTGTTGAAGTAGTTCACGTTCAGTTTTACATCATAAAGGTTGCATTATGTAAAAACTAAAGCTGTTGCCTAGTGTTTTCTTTAGGTGCAAAGTGATAAATATAAAAATATGTTAATTTGGAAAATCCTCTTTTAAGATCCGTCATTAAGTGTTTCAAGAATAAACTAAAATTGCACAAGAAAAGGAACATTTCAATGAGTGACTCATGAATTTTGTAGATATTTTTTGCACAGTTCTAGTGCTGCCAATGGTGCAGTTGCCATTTTACGACTTCCGGCAGGATTTCCAGGAAATTTCACTTGCCTTCTGCATCTTCGAAACACAGCGTGGCGCGGTTCTGCTTGATCTCCACGGACTCGAGCGGACCTCCTCCAGAGCGACGCTTGTTCTCAAAGTAGAGGTAGAGCAGCTCCTCGTCTATGTTTCCAGGAAGCTCCAACACCTCCACCGTCCTGCCCTCTGGGTTCTTGCCAGACATCCTAAAAAAGAAAATAAAGAAACTAACAGTCTGTATACTTGACATCAGAATTGTATATCGATTCATACAGGTTTATGTTGTTGCAAGAACTTCATTTTCATTTCATTTTTTCCATTTATAAACTTAATTTTTATTGAGGTTTCTGGGCGCATTTCTCAGAAATATCTTCACCACCGAAATGACATGAGGTTAAGCATGTTGAAGGCTTTGAGACCAGCTGTCCTGGTAACCAACACTTACATTAAACAAACTAAAAAACACCCTGGATTTTAGTCTTTAAAACTTTAGACACACATAAACAGTTCTCTTACTATTGATTAATCACTTATTGAGAGGTAATCATGATTTCCATTTGTCATTGTTTTAAAGGTCACAGCTGTAAAATGCATCAAATTTCGCAAAATCAATGTGTATAAAATTGCAGTTAAAAAATGCCATGCATTAAGTTCTGTTATTTTATTAATATATTTGGCCCCCAGATTGGACTTTGACCATCTTTTATACCCACATCTGATATTGATCTGATTGAGGGAATTGTGATGGTGAAAAAGAAAGAGTGGAGATGAAAATGTGGGTTAATCATAAACAATATCTGCAATGTCATGTTTTCTAAATATCTAATATAGTGTGCAGCAATGAAAGCTGGCTTTTCGACATGGAAAACAATCCTCAAAACGCTTGTTTTGCCACTGTTGTGCACTTTGAAAGTGAACTTACGAATTTAAAACGTTGCCTACTTTATAAAATAATTAATAACTTGTGCTTATTTATTTTTATATATATCCTACACATTCCACATGATAAAACATCGTTTGGGAAATTGTCAATTTTCTTTTACAGATGTAAACTCAACAGAGCACAACTTTTATTGAGGCCATTAGAAAAGAAAAATATTGTTGCCATGGAGAACTCTACTTCTATCCCTCCAGGAAAACATTTTATGTTAATTTCACATAGTTAAAATTAAAAACTTGAATATTGCCTTAAGTTAAAAAAGTTGTTAAATTTGCCAGGGAAACAGATTGTAACAGTTTCCATAATTTATTTGGCAGAAAATTTAGCAAAAATGATCTTAAAGGCCATTATATTTATTTATATATATATATGTCCTTGAAACTGGAGAAATACCAGGGCCTCAGAGAGGAACTGGAAAAGACCTGGAAGGTGAAGACCACAGTGGTGCCTGTGGTCATCGGGGCTCTCGGGGCAGTCACCCCCAAACTGGAGCAGTGGCTAAAACAGATCCCAGGAAAAACATCAGACATCTCAGTCCAGAAATGTGCAGTTCTAGGCACATGCAAGATACTGGAGGAACCCTCAAGTTCCCAGGCCTCTGGTAGAGACCCGAACTCAGAGGATGAAACAGACCACCCACGGAGGGTGAGAAGGGGATTTTTTTTTGCTTTTTTATTTATATATAATTCTAATCCTACATTCTAATGATTCTAATCCTACATCACATCTTGCTTGACTTAATTTCATGTATGGTCTTTTTATCGTCTGTCGTGACTAAATAAATGTGTTTATGAAGGAGTTTTTTGGATAAATAAATTATTTTTCTGCAATCTGTGAAGAAATGTTTTTATGCTACATCATTGTGACTACTTGGTAATAACTGAACTGATTAAATTTTCGTATATATCTTACTGTTCAAACCATCAGCACACTGACTGCAGGTTAACAGTGGAAATTCTGCTAAAACCTGGTGTGATGCATATGTTGCCCGTATTTCACACGGTACTTTACATTGTCACGGATTAAATATCGGTGTTGACCATCAGTGATTACAATCATGGAATGATGAGACGGGTTTAAAAATGCTAAGAACCTTCCAGAAAATGTTCCACCTCACTTTCTACTCTACACTTCTTTTACTGCATTTAGGTTTTCCTTCCCGTCGCCAGTAATAAATCCAGCCAGGGCCTACACACTGCAGCAGGTTACTCAGCCTGATACTTACAGGAAGTCTTATCAGGAACATTGTTTCAGAGCCAAAATGCCACTCTACCACTTTAGCTTGTTATACCGCCGCTGACAGCGCTGGTGTGACGCACTTTTTAATTTAAATTGTAGTTTACCTAAAGTGTATACACTATGACTTAGCGCCGTCGTTTTACAAGCTTTAAAGTGAAAGCTGGAGCTCTTGTAGCTTCTAGAAACTAGCTTGAAGGCACTATAAAAGACTGCGTGTTGCTGTTTTTTTCATAAAACGGCTGCAAAATAAGAAAAGGCCATTTTCCAAAGGCGGTTAGGCCAACATTTTGGAGACTTTCTTACCTGTGCTACAAAGAAAACATTGACTTTCATCAGACAGTGGTGCGCTTCCTTGTTTTGCTGCTTGTTGAACTCTAATGGCGTCATCAGCCCGTCGCTGCGTATTAAAGGAGCGCCGCCAGTTTCTGAACTGCGTTGTTCTCAGTTGTTCAGACCGTAAGGAGAAACTCTGATACATGGATAAACTCACCGTAAAAGTATGGACTTCACGAAGTTTAACTAAATTTAAAGGTGTTTATTTATAAGTCTATTTACCCCGTCACCCTCCTGCTCCTCAAAGTCGTTTTAATGTAAAATACAAGGCAAAAAGGTCCATTTTACAGGTGCATATCGATAAATTATCATTAAAAATTCATTCATTTCAGTCATTTCTTTCAGTAATTCAATTCAGAATCTTAAAAATATATATTTTAATTCCACACGCAAAGATATATTCCCAGCCGGTTTTCTATGCTGTAAATGTTTATTTTTATGACTTAGCTACAAGGAAGCTCACAAGTTCTTAGAAAATAAAAGTGTTACATAAGACCAAAAAAGGGGCTTTATAACAAAAATGGCAGCCTTTACATGAACTTTTGCATCAAACTCAGATGTGTTTCTATATCCTACTTGCTTTTAAAACTACATATATCTTAATTTAACAGTGATTCTTGAGAATAGGGACAAATCAGGTCCTATGGATAAAGCACAAAATTAGAATAAAATATACGCAAAATATAATTTTTAAAAATATCTGTCTAAACTAACCTGGGTCATGTGAACACAACAATGTATATTTTCCTGGTGTTTGCTGAATATTTTTTTATTTTAAACATTGTAGTAGGTGGCTGGTGTCTTTAAAATCCCTTGTCCAGGAGCAGAACTCAATACATTATAATAGTTTAAAATAATTTTTATATATTTTATATATTTCCATTGAAATTTGTCCCTAGCTTTTGTCAACACCGTCAGACATGAAAAGAATGTAAAAAAAAAAAAAAATCAGGCATTATTGGGGGGCATCAGAACTTCTAAGGACCCCATGACCACTTCCATTCTCTTCCTTTGCTAGGAGGGCTAGTTAGCTCTGGTTAGCTTATGTTATTCTTTAGTTTTTTTCCCCTTCTGTTTTATTCCTAAATTGCTCGTCACAACCATGATGTGTCAACACAATAACTGACCATTTACAAAACTTTGATGAAATTTTGTGAAATAAAAGCTTAATTTTAGTATACTATAAAGATTTCATGGACCTGATATGGCCTCCTTCAAAATAACATCATATAAATTCAGGTAGTTTGGTATTTCGTCAACTCCATCAGAGTTTTTGTGACTCTTTCGATGAAATTGTTGACAAATCTCACTTAAATGTGCAATTAATTCATTTTAATGTATTTTACATAAATTGTATTACTTCACATGTATTAAGTTTTTCGTTTTACTCACTAGTTTGTCACCACCTTCAGCTCTGCGTCAACTCCATCATAAACTGTTAACTCCGTCAGATGGACTTTTGTTGTTTTTTGTTTTAAATAATATTTTTTTGTTTCTAGAGAAGCATTTGTCTGTAAAACTGAGTAAAAATATCACTAATAGGGTATTTTAAAAATAATTTTATATTTATTTTTGCCAGATGGTGATGACAAAGTTCTGGGTCAGGTCAATTAAAAATGTAATTTTTAAAAGAAATGTTGCAACTGGGAGCCTGCATCATCTTTACATTTCCAAAACATTATTTGTCATATTTGCATGCATAAGGTTGAGAAATAATTTTTAAAAAATTGGGGAAAATTAAAACCCGTTTTGTCCCTATTCTCAAGAATCACTGTTAATCCATTTGCAGTTTTTCATGTCTTGTTCATTTATACTATTGTTGTAACCCAGTGGTCCCCAAACTACGGCCCGCGGGCCGGATTCGGCCCGCCTCCACATTTGGTCATTGGAAGTCAAAATTGGAAATAAAAGAAGAAAGCGCCCATTAAAACGGAATTAGATTTTAATAGGGAATTGAAATTTGAGAATGTTGTTGATCAGTTAAATAGCATTGAGGGGAAAAAGAAGATTTTTCGTTTTTTTAAGTAATATTGGGATCATTATGAGAATTTGAGGTATAGATATTAGGATCCAGTAGGTAGTGCAACAATAATGGATGCAAGCTGCTGTTGAGATCTGAAGAAGAAGGAAGTGCCCATTTTCGTTTAGCACATGCTAGTAGCAGACACGAAGGATTAGCACTTTTACTGTTACAGTTCCAGTTAAATCTAAACTTGGCACCTTTTTCTTTTTCAACCGTAATAAATGTGATATTCAATTGACCTGTTATTACACAAATTTTGGGTGTCTGCCCCCCTCTGCTGCTGCTGCATCGTTGTTGAAAACCTGGAGCGGCAGAGATATCTGCGGCTTAGATGTGTATGTTTACTGGTTTAAAAAAAAACGTTGGGGTTGTGGTTTATAGTTCTGAAAATACGGACTATAATCCTTCCTGGATTTTTTCTGTGAAGAACCCAGAGAGGGTTATTTGGTTATTATTTATTTCATTAATAGTGTTATTTATTTCCTGACTTTTGTGCTGTGAAGAACCCAGAGAGGGTTATTTGATTGTGCTTTCTGGAAAAAAATTAATTTTTACATTTAGGCACTCCTGCAATCGTCACACTTTTTCTGTTACTGACTCCGGCCCCCAACCAGAGAAGGGAAAAGTTATGTGGCCCTCACAGAAAAAAGTTTGGGGATCCCTATTGTAACCCTTTGAGGACATTTAGGAAATGTTCCCGAAGGGTTCTAGTGAGCTTAGTATTTGATTATTGTTCATTTTTCCTGTCATTTAAAAAATATAATCTGTTGTTCTGAAGAAACCAGAAGATTGCATCGAATCTTCACAATCCCCCATTCCAAGAAAGTATGGCCGACTGTTTGTTGTAAATTACGTCCTAAGAAATTCAGATCTCAAACTGTTTTTATTGACTTTAATAACATAATTTTTTATATGTGTATAAGGCTAATACAGCATATAATAATCGTTTGTGCCTTGGCCTGAACAAGTTTGCTACTGCTTGTTTGTGTGTGAATTGGAGTTAATTTCCTTTGCTTACTGCTGAACAGTGGCTGAGCTAGACTTTTAAAGTTGGGGGGCAAAATTTAAAATGTCTGTGTGCACATTATATATATATATAATGTGCACACAAGCAGAGCTTCCTAACCAAGGTGTCCATAACTCATCAACACGCTGTATGTATATATATATATATATATATATATATATATATATATATATATATATATATATATATATATATATATATATATATATATATATATACAGCGTGTTGATGAGTTATGGACACCTTGGTTAGGAAGCTATATATATATATATATATATATATATATATATATATATATATATATATATATATATATATATATATAGCGTGTTGATGAGTTATGGACACCTTGGTTAGGAAGCTCTGCTTGGACAGGTAATTTGACAGGTAACAATATTTCGGGTCGGACCAGAATTATTTGCCTGATGGTGGTTCGGGCTTCTAATGAGTTTACATTTAATGAGTTTGGAGCACACAGAGAAAAGCTAAAGAGAATGTTATGATCTACTTATTGTAGTTTAAGTAGAGGAATAACAGCTGACTGTTGAGAGAGGAAAGAAATTAAAGTGCAGATCCGTTAGGCAGAAACAAGCGCAGAGCGCTGTGCAAAAAATGCTCCAATTAATCACACATGAGATGACAAACGCCAAATATACAACATATAGTTACACTGCTTAGTTAATGGTGTTTTAAAAACAAAACCAGTAAAAATTGAGTTAATATGTCAGATTCCCTCCTCAGCCTCGTCTTGATAAGAACAGAGAGCAGTTCGCTGGTTTCTGTCCAGAATGTGATCAGCTGACCACTTGGTGCGCAGACAGTTTCAACTTTACGCACAGAGAACATCGTGGAGCTCATTATTAATCATACTAAGAACAATATCTGTCAGAGAATCATCTCTGATCTGGACGCTTTAACGGACCAGAGGCTTTGGAGCGTCCAGCAGCTGATCCGCTTCTGCTGGTTTTTCTCCTGCTGAGGGAAGTGATGCGGGATCAGGAAACGATGAGAGTTCTGCCGTCTCTAATCACGTCATTTCGTGAAATCTTACCTGATTTCAAAAATGTTCTAGCAGAGAAATAATAAATGTTTTGTTGGATGACTACAAATTGGAAATAAAATGATTTTTTTCTTTGACGGACAACGAAAAACTCCAACCCAACCTCTGCTCGAAACTAGAACATTGTCGGCCCCTCTTCGGTTTTTTCTCTTTTTGCGGAGGATCAATAAATAACTTATTGGTTTTTTACCATCACCACCAGGTATGAAGTGCTTTAGCCTTTGAGTTGCACCACAGCGCTGCAACTGAAACACCCAGGAGAAGAATATCAGCTTGTTGTTATGAGTATAAAGGAGGCTGGTATCGCGCCTGATAAAAATCGATTTATGTCACATGGACTTATATCAAGTTTTATACATTTTCTTTTCATATATTTATTGTTTTTCTTCTTTAGATATTAGGTTGGCTTAGAATGATTCCAAATAATGTACAGGAATAACCCGGTGCTGTTACATGTCAATCATCAGGGGGGGCCAATCAGATGACAAGGGGGGCACTGGCCCTCCCCCCCCGCCCCCCTGTCTGGCTCCGCCACTGAGGATTACACAACAGTTTTTAACACATTTCCTGCAGATATATTTGGTATTTTTCATGCTTAATGCCACTCAGCAGAGGTTCGCTGGTTAACGAATTCAACATGAAGACAGGCGAATATTACACAAGCCTAGTTTATGAACTTTACCCAGTGCTAACATTAGCTAGCACAATATGCTACCGGGGATTGTGGCAGACAAAATACGTCATAAGTTGTGTAAGATTTCTTCTTTGAAACAGACAGGACACTTTAGTAGCTGCTAAACGGTGTAATGTTGTGAAGATTACTTACCTTCACATTCTGTGTCCCTCACTGAAGCCCTGCAGTTTGGGACACAGTTCTGAGATCTCAGGGAGTCATCCGCTGCTTTAGACAGCGCTAACCAATCAGAACACGTCTTACATTGCTTGTCTTTAAGCCCCGCCCCGGATGTCCATATAAGTAGATACAAGCCCCGCCCCGGATGTCCATATAAGTAGACATAAGCCCCGCCCCGGATGTCCATATAAGTAGACATAAGCCCCGCCCCGGAGGTCCAAATAAGTTGACATAAGCCCCGCCCAGGATGTTCATGTAAGTTGACATAAGCCCCGGATGTTCATGTGAGATTCCCAAGCAAATAAAGTTTAGTTCAACCAACAAACAGGAGCTTCAAAAAAACTTCGACTCAACCAAGAAAATTCTGATATGCAAAATTAAGTTTCAAACAAAAATTTGTGATTTCAATAAAAATAAATTAAGCTCTTTAAACATTTTTTTGTTTTGTGAAAAATTATTTTTATGATTAAAAAGTTTTTAAGAAGTTATTGTTTGATTGACTACTTCCGTATTTTCCGCAATATAAGGTGCGGAAAATACGCACCTTATATTGGCAATACGGACCGAGATGCCGTCGGTCCGTATTGAACCGACGGAACGCGATTTGTTCCGTCCTATAATGTGGGTGTGTAACAATAAAGAAGGTCCCCAGTACTTTATACAGTAATCTGCCCCAGTCATTGTTTCACTCACCGTGTTGGTGTTGCCATATTGTGCCCAACTGCTTTCTGGGTAACAGACCAACCGACACGCTGCCGCCGCAGCCTCTGCGGCCATAGGAGATCCTAAGATGGCGGAATGAGAGGTGTTAATTTTGCAGGCTGTCGCTTGTAGTTACTGTTTAGCCTAGATTTATCATTCATTTTGGTGCTTTAGCCCCGTTGTAAAGTTTTGTATGTTTTTTATTCTTACTCTAACATTTTTTTGAGACTATTTTAGGGTTTTTTGTTGTTCTTTTGTCGTCTCGGTGTTAAGGTTCGGAAGCTAGCATGTCTGAACACGATTACAATCGGTCTGCTCTTCTAGAGGCTTGCGACGAAGACATGATTGAAGAAATTGAGATGGTCGGGGCCACATCTGATCCTCCTTGTAAAGAACAGAAGGTGAACTGGGATCACACGCCTATTAAGAACAAAAACAAGAAGAAGATGAAGCTGCATGAGCCTGAATGTAAGGATGACACAGCTAACGCCATTCTTCGTGTGTTAGGAGAACTTAATAGTAAGATCGACAACCAGACTGAAATTCTGAAAAGCATCGAAAAACGTGTTGAAGCTAATACTGTAGCCACTGGGTAACTACAATAGTGGAAATTGATGGAAAAAAGATCATTTTGGTGTGTCTATATGGATACAATAATAAAGCGATGAATAGTGAGTTTTTTGATGAACTCGGAGTGACGATAAAACATTGGAAATTAAAATATTCCACTGATCAGGTTATAGTAGGAGGTGATTTCAATGTGGCTCCAGATGGATCGATTGATCGTCTCCCCTCAGGGGGACAGCATCATATCTACAATGATATTTTTGTAAATTTAATCTCTAATACAAATTTGACGGACTGCTGGAGAATTAGAAATCCCACTACTAGACAATACTCCTGGTTCAACCCTTCTGGAAATGGTCAATGCTCTAGGCTAGATTATTGGTTAATCCCTCATAATATGGTAAATAATATTTCAAACTGTGAAATGTCAGCGGCTCCTCTAACAGATCATTGTTCGGTTACCTTGTTTCTCTCTCTAAATAAATCTAAACCACCCTCAATCTTAGCTTGGAAGTTTAATAGTAATCTACTGAATAATAAAACTTTTTGTTCAGAAATCCTGAACCTCATTAAGGATATTTCAGTAATGAATATGTCTCCCTTAAATAAGTGGGAGTGGTTTAAATTTAATGTTAGGTCGGCAGCAATAAAGACGGGTAAATTTGTTTCTAAGATGAGACAGAAACAATCCCAACTTATTGGCAATATTAACTCTCTATGTTCAAAATCGGTTTTATCTTCTGAAGAGCTGAGTGAGCTTGATGTGTTCAAATCCCAACTAGATGATCTTTTTCTAGATAAAGCAAGAGGGGCTTTCATTCGCTCCAGGGCTCGGTGGATTGAGGACGGTGAGAAAAATTCTTCCTATTTTTTCAATCTTGAGAAACAAAGACAATCCAAAAAGAAGATTGGAAAGCTAATTATTAATGGCAGCATCACTGAAGACCCTGATTTAATAAATTTAACAATTAAAATTTTTTTATAGTGATCTTTATTGCTCTAAATATTCTGAATCCAATTGCCAGTCTTTTTTTTTTGATGAAATTCAGGAATGTGTTGAAAAAATTTATATTGATTTTAAAAACCTCATGGATGATGACTTAAATACTGAAGAGCTTGACGTAGCAATACAACAAATGACAAAGGTTAAATCTCCAGGTCTAGATGGGTTAACCACTGAATTTTATACCTTCTTTTGGAAAGATTTACGTAAACTTTTATTTGAAGCCTTGTTGGAATGCATTTCAAACAATAATCTCTCTCCCACCATGAAACGAGGTTTGATTACTCTAATCCCCAAAGCCAATAAAGATCCTCTATTACTTGAAAATTTGAGACCCATCACTCTTTTATGTACCGACTACAAAATTCTAGCTCTTGTTTATGCTAATCGCTTAAATAGTGGATTAGGAACGTTTATTAATGAATGCCAGTCAGCGTTTATAAAAGGAAGAAAGATCCATCATCATACTAGACTGATTTTTGATATGATTGATTATCGTAATTTTATTGATAGGGACAGTTTGATTCTATTCCTGGATTTCTTTAAAGCGTTTGACTCACTGGAACACGGCTTCATTATAAAAACATTGAAATATTTTGGCTTTGGAGAGAATTTTTGTAATATAATCAGATTATTTTATAGTGATATAAGTAGCTCAGTTTCCCCGAGAACAAGTATGACCCCAAGTTTCTCTATGTCTAGAGGAATCGGGCAGGGCTGCCCAATTTCACCTAAATTGTTCATATTAACAACTCAAATGCTTACCCTTCTAATTATGAAAAATTCCAATTTGCATGGTATTAAATTTCTTGATAAGGAGTTCAAAATAAGTCAATTTGCTGACGACACAACAATTTTTCTAAGGGATAAAACTATGGTAAACATCGCGCTAAAATCCATTTTTATGTTTTCCGGAGCGTCTGGTTTGTCTCTCAATATTAATAAATGTGAACTTCTGCCGATCCATTCCTGCTCTGATGCGTCTGTTGCCTCCATCACAGTTAAGTCTGAGGTTCAATATCTGGGATTATTAATCTCAAATAATAATACTAGAAGAGAAGAGGAAAACATTGATAGTTGCTTGGCTAGTATGAAGAAATCCCTGAGCCGTTGGTTAACTAGAGATCTAACTATTTTTGGACGAACTTTTTTAGCCAAAGCTGAGGGTGTATCCAAATTAATTTATCCTTGCCATTCTGTTTTTATCTCTGACAAAAATATTAGGAAAACTAACTCGATAATCTTTCAGTTTATCTGGAGGAACAAAACTCATTATTTAGAGCCTTAGATTTTGAGGCTCTGATTGGTTCATTTAGAATAAATTGGCTAAAGGCTTATCTGTCCCATTCCAACTCAATGTGGTTTCATATTCCTAAATCTATATTCAAAAGCCTCGGGGGCTTAGATTTCCTGCTAAAATGTGATTTTGAATTAACCAAGATTCCTATTTTACTGTCCAATTTTCATAAACAAGTTCTGCATTTCTGGAAAATGGTTTTCACCCACAATTTTACCCCACATGGATCCATAGTGTGGAACAACAGATCAATACTAATAAATAGAAAATCTATTTTTAAAGCTGACTGGTATGAAAAAGGTATTTTATTTGTAACTGACTTAATGGGTAGTGATGGTTTGTTGTTAAATCATAGAGATTTTATTAATAAATTTAATTTGAACTGTTCTTGTAACGAATATCTTAAAGTATGCAAAGCTGTTCCTGTGGCTCTGATCCATCTCATCCAAAACACCTTAAGATATACAAAGGTTGTTGCATCCTTACCCAAATTGAATCTTCTCATTAAATGCCAGGGGTTTAAGAGAAAATGTTAAACGAAAAGCTTTATTTTTATTTGCCAAACAACAAAAGTCTGATTTTTGCTTTTTTCAAGAGTCACATAATGCAGCAAATGAGGCGTCTTTTTGGAAAACTCAATGGGGAAAAGAGTTCTGGTTCTCTCATGGCTCAGAAAGATCAGCAGGGGTTAATATTTAAAAAAAAAAACAACTTTAATGGTTCTGTTCTACACTCAGAAAGTGATTCTAATGGCCACTATATAATTTTAATCCTGAATATCAATAACAATATTTCCCTTCTTGCCAATGTATATGGATATAATTCAAAACCTGAAAATGATTTTTTACTTGATGGATTAGAAGCTAGCTTTTTACACTGGTTATCAAAATACCCAAATGCTCTGCTTTTAATGGGTGGAGATTTCAACGTTGCTTTGAACAGCTCCCTAGATCGATGGCCTCCGAGTACTAATAATACTTCTTCTATGAACTTGTCCTCTTTTATGCAAAAATTTAATCTCGTAGAGATATAGAGGGAAAAACCCCAGTTTCTAGAGATTACACATCGTCTAATGAGCCTTAATGTCTCGCATAGATTACTGGTTAGTTTCTGATTGCTTAGATAAAAATCACATCACTCCTAGAATATTAACATCACCTTTAACCAATCACAAAGCAATATCATTGATCGCCTCATTCTGTACTAACATTACTCCCACATTCAAAAGTTCTTATTGGAAACTTAACAATTCCATATTAAAAAATGTGCTAGTAATTGATGAAGTCAAATTATTAATAAACCAGTTCTGGAAAAAAGATCAAAATTCTAGAAGTGCTCTGAACTTGAACCCTATTATAGAAAATGTACAAAAGAAACTAAATTCTTGGCTTCAAAGAGATTTATCAATTCAAGGAAGAATTTTGTTAGCAAAAGCAGAAGGCATCTCCCGTTTAACTTATCCAGCTTTGTCTCTTTCTGTAAATAAACAACTAACATCATTGATAAAATACTTTATAGATTTGTATGGAAAAATAGGATTCATTATATCAGGAAGTCAGTCTTGATGAGCTCATTTGAACTTGGTGGCCTCCATTTTCTTGATTGTACCTTAAATAATACATTCAAAATAAACTGGATTCAATATTTTCTTAAAAATCCATCCTCAATCTGGAATTTTATACCTAACTTTTTATTCTCAAAACTTGGTGGCCTTAAATTTATTCTCCTTTGCAACTACAAAATTGAGAAACTACTCATAAGGCCATCTAATTTCCACAAACAAATGCTTCTTTCTTGGTCTCTAATTTACAAGCATAATTTTTCACCCCATCGATATTATATTTGGACCAATGGAGACATTTTGTACAAACATAAATCTTTATTCTTGGAATATTGGTTTCAACATGGAATCATCTTGGTTCAGCAGCTTTTTAGTCCTGATGGTGTCTTAATGTCTTATTCTGAACTTCTAGAAAGGTTTGGTCCCCGTACCACCAAAGGAATATGCGCTTGTTTTTGATGCCATCCCGTCTGGTGTAAGTTACAGAAGATTCTTAAATCTTCTGTAACTTCTGTTCTGACTCCACCAGGTCTAGACCCTGCTGTCACCAATGTTGGTCAAATCTGTTTTTCCACAAGAAAGCAAAAGAACAACCGTGATGTTCGTGCCTTATTCCAGAAGGACATCATCTCTGTTCCCTCTTATTGGAATAACTTTGCCCCCAACCTGAACTGGAAAAAATCTGGTGTCTTCCATCTAAATATTTAATTATTAATGAGATCAAAGAAGTGTCTTTTAAGATAATCCATCGTTTTTATCCCTGCAAGTTTTTCCTTCAACAATACAAAAAAGACACAAACTGTTCATTCTGGCAACTCTATGAAGAAGATCTCTGTCACTTATTCTGGTCGTGCTATTTCTCATGTATTTTCTGGCAAGATATTTGTACATTTCTCAAACAATTCTTGATGACTTTTCCCTCACTTATGTAAATATGTTGTTTGGATTCTTCTCTTATCCCACTAATAAAATAAAACATTTTTATATTATCAACCTAATTTTATTAGTCGCAAAATATCATATACATAAATCTAAATTCTCAAATCAGAAACCTCGCTTTTCAGCCTTTAAAGAGGAATTCAAACAATATACTATATCTCTCCAGTATTCAAAAAATAGAAAAGCCATTAAGACGATGGACATGTGCTCTCACTTTAACATCTTTTTGAGTTAACTTTTTATTTGTATATTTGCTTTTCATTTTGTTTGTGCTTCATAGGCAACACCCTGGCATTATTATCCTCTCTGTTTTGTTACTTATTTGTATTAATTTTGCTATTTTGTAAACCACCTTATTGTCAATAAAAAATAAAAAAAATTGAAAGAGCCTCAGTTTGTTGTCGGAGCGACTGAAGGGGATTCCTTTTTCTTTTAATGAGCGGTGGAGGCCGGCGGCGGTCCAGCCTTTGAGGAGCTGGCGAGTTAGGAGGCCTGGAGAGGGTCGTGGAGACGAAGCCGGGTTGGTGTTCTGGAGCGTTTGGGAATGGCGTCTGGGACCGGGAGAACGAAGTATATGGGCTGCTTAGGAAACTGGAGGTGTGGTTTGAGGCGTGGCTCTGCTCCTGAACCTAAACTAACAAGTTAACTCCAGGTTGTTTTACCTTTGTTTACCTTTAATGTGGCTCATCACAGCCGCTGTAGTTTCTGAACGTTCAATAAACGACAAACTTGGACTAATTACCTCGTTCTTTGTGAGTTTACGTCATTTACAACAAACACGGTAAATATTTTTCATTAAGTATTTAACAAGCTAATGGCCTCTACCGCGATAATTATGTGACATTAAATTAATTATCTAATATAAAAATAGTTTGGTTCTTTGAGCTCAGAGTCTGAAAAACTTCTCCATTATCAAACTTTTTTTTGCCTCTTATTTAGTGGGCTAAATATTTATTTAGACTTTCTCCAGAATAATAACCTTTTTCAACCTTTATAGCTCCACTGCTGAAAATGAGGCTCTGTATACATGCATATATCTATATATATTGTTGTCCATTACAAAAAGAATCAATACATTCCAGGTGAGTAACGTCGTTTTCTCTTCGTGCCAGGAAAGAAGGTCCAAAAGACCCAGTAGACGACGTGGCTTCCAGACAGAAAGTCCCAAGGACCCAGGTAAGGCCCTCTCTTTGAGGAATCTATTTAGTCTTTTCTTCCATCGTGTTTGTATTCATTTGGTCAGATGAGTAGTAACCGTTCTCCTCCAGCGAGGCGTACCCAGGATTTCAGTTTCCACCGAAGAAACAATATGATCCCCAGGTAAGTGAATCAATTTCAGGGAATTAAACAGAGAAAACAACTAACTGGTGAATAAAACTTGACCTTTGACCCTCCACAGGTCATGCAAAAGAAGTGAAAGTGTAAAATCATCTGTAGAATTGTTTGCAGAACCTCCTCATCCTCCATTCCTCAACACCTGAAGCACCACCCAGATTCCGAAGAGGACAGTTTAGGTCAGGAGTTTGGTGAAAACGATCAGAGCGACGCCTGCAGCCGCTCCAAAGCCCAGGCCAAAACTCAACCCGCTCACAAAAGACTCTCCACAGTTAGTTAAAAAGCCCCACACACTCCAGCTGGGACGCTGCCGCTCTCGATTCAAATGACCAAGAATAGCTTCCACCATTTCATCTTCTTCAGACGCATTTAAATTATAAGACCTTTTAATCTTTTTTATTAGTCCTGCAATTTCATGGAGTAACTCCTCCGTACTTAAATATCCTAACCTCCTCCTTTCAACCCTGATGTAAAATTCGTTAATGTCGTCAATGAGATTATTGTCCATGTTGAACGTTTTCTCCAGTCTTTCTTCAGAGCTCGAATGAAAGATCTTGGGAAAGTTCAAGTACTTAGAGGCTGTTTTATGATGTCATAACAAAGGAGAATGGTATGACATCACATGGAGATTATGACATCACAGGGAGAGTTATGTCATAACTGACAAATATTTGCATTTGCATATATTTATGCATTTTATAAAATATGTTTATATGGTTTTCTTTTTTACATATGTTGAGAATGGAAATCTTAATCGATGAATCATAATTTGTATCGACACACGGAGCATAAAATCAGCCAAAAGCATCCGACTGATTTTATTCTCTTTCAGCGCTGAAAGGAGACGTTTTAACCAGTTTCTAAAAAAGTCTGAGCAGCGTCTGAGGAGCAGGAGGGCAGCAGCTGATTATATGAACTGAAGACTCTCCCTGAATCTCACCATGTCTCTGTGGCCTGATAAGTTTCTGTTTCTCTGAGGAAAGAGCCTCAGAGTCTGACAGAATCAAACATGTAACTCTTTACTATGAGCCCTTTGTCTAACAGCGTGTGACTCTTTCTCCACCTAAGTAAAACGTCTCAACATCCCGTTTGGCTCTGAAGAGCCCAAAACTAAACGGGGAGACAAACCCGGAGCAGACACTGTCCCTGTCCGGAAACGTCCTGAGGCTTTTACAGATGTTCACATCATTCATGTCGTCTTTCATGTCATTCAGGTAGAAACAGACGGGGCCCCAGGCCTCCGAGGCGGTGGGTCCAAACCACCATGTTCCCCTTAATGAAGAGCATGTAGGGAAATAAAATGTTAACAAAGTGTTAAAAAACAGCTAAATGTTAAAAAGAATAAAATATTAAGATGATATGTGAAAGTTGATGAGCTATAAAAGAGTCAAATATTAAAAGAATATTTAAAAAGTTAATCAAATGTTAAGATAATATTTAAAAGTTAATAAAACATAGAAAGGATGCAATGTTAAGAAATGAAATGTTAAGATAATCTTAGAGTTAATGAGTATTTAAGGGTATAGAATATAAAACGAATAGTTTCAAACCACCAGAGTAAATAAGCCTTACATGCAGCCGACAGAAATATGAGATTAATAAAATCTAACCAGTTCAGTCTAGACCTATCAACGTCAGATCAGTTTCTGCGTGTCCAGATGTAGAGGCGGAGCAGCTAGATAGGAAACCTGACAGCCAGGCTTCAGAGGCGTTTCAGCTGTAAACTGGTCCACAGTCTCACTTCCTGTCACACCCAGAAAGGATTGGACTTTATTCTGCGACACAAAAACAACTAAAGCACAATTAATGGATTTATATAATGAATACTAAAGGAAAAATATGATATTTTATCCTAGATGCTAGTCCTGCTCTCATACTCTAGAAAGCTGCAGCTCCACGGTCATCTTCTGGTTCTGGGAACCATCTGATGGACAGGTGGGTTCTGTTGGTACCGCTGCTCTTCTCTGTGTTGGAGGTGATGCACTGACCAGCCAAGGACCTCAGGCAGGAAGCAGCAGCATCCACAGGTGATGAGGAGAGCAAGGAGGAAGATTCTTTAAGGTTGGCCACCATCTGATTAGTAAACAGGTTTTTTTTTAAGGCTCCTTGAAGCTTTTTCTCTTTTGCTAAGCATCAATATATCAATAACATCTGTTATTTATTCAACCAAATGACCCTCTTTTGTAGGGTTTATCATATTTATCAATGTGTTGTTGGCAGTTTTGAGGAGAAGTTTGATACAACTAAATGTATTAAATGATATAAATGCTCAGGTTAGACCAGGGTGGTCCATAGTGGGTCCTGCAGGTTTTATTCTCTCCCTGCTGGTAGAACAACCTCCTCAGCAGGTCAATGTTCCTCTCAGGCCTCTAATGAGCCTCATCTGATGCAGGTGTGTAAAACCAGGAGAGACTGAAACATGCAGGATGAGAGCCGACACCCCTGGGTTAGACCTTCTGCATGACTTGGTTAGAAAACCTGTTTCTTCAAATTATAGCGAGAGACAGAGAGGCAGCAATCAAACAATCCGTTCCACATTTTAAGAAACCGTGTTCTGTAAAATCTATTTGACACGTGATCATTGTTAATTTTAATGTATTCAGAATATTCAGTATTAACTCCAGAAGTTTCTGTTTCTACACATTAGAAAACATTTCATGTAAAAAGTCTGTTTTAAAGCAAACAAGTAAAAGTTTCAGCCATTAAACAAGGAGCATTTTAACAACACTTTAGCATTTTTGCCTGTTTCTCTGCATGAGGACATACGGGTTCCAGTGGCAGAGCTAGACTTTTAAAGTTGGGGGGCCAAAGGGGGGGCAGGACTACCTCTGGGGGGGCAGAATTTAAAATGTGTGCGCGCACATCTTATTTATATATATATATATATATATATATATATATATATATATATAATTTAAAAATAACCAAAATGAATATTTGGTTATTTTTTAAGCCCCTCTGTCATTTGACATGTTATAATTAACACCTTTGACTGGCGCACATGGAGACATGATAGACTTTACGCATAGAGTTCATCACAGAGGAAACTAAAGTCAATCAAATAAAAGATCCTTTCTGAATATCATCTCATGGACACTGAACTAAATGCGTCTTTCTGACCGGGAGCTGACTGACAGCGTGTTGAAGAATTATGGACACCTTGGTTAGGAAGCTCTGTTTGGACAGGTAACAATATTTCGGGTCGGACCAGAATTATTTGCCTGATGGTGGTTCGGGCTTCTAATGAGTTTACATTTAATGAGTTTGGAGCACACAGAGAAAACCTAAAGAGAATGTTATGATCTACTTATTGTAGTTTAAGTAGAGGAATAACAGCTGACTGTTGAGAGAGGAAATAAATTAAAGTGCAGATCTGTTAGGTGGAAACAAGCGCAGAGCGCTGGGCAATAAATGCTCCAATTAATCACACATGAGATGACAAACGCCAAATATACAACATATAGTTACACTGCTTAGTTAATGGTGTTTTAAAAACAAAACCAGTAAAAACTGAGTTAATATGTCAGATTCCCTCCTCAGCCTTGTCTTGATAAGAACAGAGAGCAGTGCGCTGGTTTCTGTCCAGAATGTGATCAGCTGACCACTTGGTGCTCAGACAGTTTCAACTTTACGCACAGAGAACATCGTGGAGCTCATTATTAATCAGACTAAGAACAATATCTGTCAGAGAATCATCTCTGATCTGGACGCTTTAACGGACCAGAGGCTTTGGAGCGTCCAGCAGCTGATCCACTTCTGCTGGTTTTTCTCCTGCTGAGGGAAGTGATGCGGGATCAGGAAACGATCAGAGTTCTGCCGTCTCTAATCACGTCATTTTGTGAAATGTTACCTGATTTCAAAAACATTCTGGCAGAGAAATAATAAATGTTTCGTTGGATGACTACAAATTGGAAATAAAATGATTTTTTTCTTTGACCGACAACGAAAAAACTCCAGCGCAACCTCTGCTCGAAACTAGAACATTGTCGGCCCTCTTGGGGGGGGCCGCCACTGCTGCTGAATACAAGGAAACTTAAGGAACTTAAAACATTCTAAGTTTAAACTACAAAATATTAGTTGTATTTTATTAGCAACACCACAATATTGTATTTCAGTTAGATCGTGCAATTACAAATGTATGATAAATGGGTGTGGAAACTTTTTCATCCAAAAATGTCAATTCGTCAAAATATGTCCAATTACATTTATGCAAAATAAATTAATAAAAATACATCACAATTGGCAGGGATGAATCTTGCAAATAATTAATACCCACGTTTAAAAAGGAATGACTAAAGGAATCTGCAGTTGTACCAGCTGTACAGCCAAAAAGGAAAAAAAATATTTTAAGTGGGGGTACACTGAAAGAGAAATTGTGAAAGACTTTGGATTTATTTCCTAAAACGATGTCTTATGACCAACATTTATAGCATTTTATAGCAGCCTTAAACGAGTAGAAAACATTTGGTGACAAAACTATTCATTAAAAACAGAAAGCTCAGCACCAACGTGAATGTTCTGTGCTGTATTTATTCTCTCCGGGCCCGTTACGGGGCTTGTGAAATGTTTACCAGGACCATAATAATTGGGCAGAATGAGACTCTTAACACTTGCGTGCATTTTATAACCTTTGTAAAAGTTTATTGCACCTGAGGGGGATGTTGACATTTTAAACACTGTCTTGTTGAGTTCGGGAGACCGCATTGCATTTAAAACACTCATACATAAAAAATAAGAAAAAAGACCCTCCTGGCCTTAAACACGGAGACACGGGAAAACACGTTCACACCTAATGGATACCTCTGCGGTTTATTAAGTTCAAGGCAAAAGTTCTACTTCTTTCGTGAACGGAACATTACTTTCTAACGGTAGCAATTTTCCCAATCTGAAACTGAAGTGGCGATGCTTTCAATATTACCTTTCATACACCGTTGCGTGGGTTGTATGTAGGACACATACAGCCCACTCTGCTTGAATCAAACTGTAGACGCTGCAGTTATGTTACGCGATTCTAAAGATACCAACGCACCTGTTTCAAGCCTCTTAAAGAGGATGCTCCTCTGTGGATTTAGCCCGTCTCATTGTCTTTCTCCTCTGTGACTTCCCATCAAAGCTCTAATACCGTATGATAAGAGGCGGTTTATTCTGTAGCTGGGTTTTTAATCAGGCGTGTTGCTATGGAATTCAGTATGTCGTAGTGTCAAAAAAAAAAAAAAGTACAAGATCGTGAATAAAATTCTTGGAAAGTTATATTTTTTCCAATAAGTGAAATACTCTGCCAGTGGAACTAGTACTCTTTCATCAATATTGACTTAAAACAATCTCCTGGATCCTGTTGAAAAGATACTTGGAAATTAGTTTTGTCTTATTATGCAAATATCTTAGTGTACTAAGATATTTTCACTAGAAACTAGATCAAACATACTTGGTAAAATGTTGTGTTTTTGCAGCCTCCATCAATATCGCCACCAGAATTTGTTTTTCTAGAAAATCTATGGATGCTGTGCAGTGAATTGATTATAGATCATGTTTATTGTTTTATGTCTTTACAATCATCAAAAGCATGCGAGAAAAGTATGTGGACAATCCCTGGCTTGCTAATTATACCATACGAAAACACAAAACCATTATAAATGTTTCATTAAGATAAACCAGAACTCAAATAAAAGAAATGGAAAAGACGTCAAAAATGCAGCTTTAGTTGTGGTAGTAACTCTGTCTCGGTCCAGGAGATTTTTCTTTTTTGTCAGGTCATTGGTTCCATCTATCCCTGTCTCTGTTCCTCACGTAGCTCTTTACTTTTTTTTCCAATGACAAACAAAAAACTGTAATATATTCATGAGGGTAGTAGAGTGGGCAAAAGTTATACAAGAATAGAAGTATAAAATCAGACACCCGAACAAGGAATGTATGTACTTTACACTTTCATACTAGAATAATTTTTTTACTCAAGTTTTAGTAAAAATAAATATTAAAAATTACTTGAGTATAAAAAAGTATTTCATTAGATACATATTCATGTGTTGATTAACAGTGAATATACATATACCTGCGTATCGGTGCATCGTACCAATGCGGGGCTGATGCCCATCTTTAGCAGTCATTGGACGAGAGGTGGCATACATCCTGGACAGGTCGCCATATTTGTTCTTTCTTTAGGTGAACAAACTCCAGGTGGGTAGAGTGGCCTGAATTTTAACTGAAGCTAGAGAAGCATTGCTTCAAAACAATATTACCAAGAACTATAAAGCTTGGTCTGCACGATCAGGCCCAATCGAATGCGTTATACCTACGATTTTGGTCGGTTAGTGTGTCTCAGGTTTTGAAAATCATCCGACCATCTAAAATCGTTTAGTGTGAACTGCTGTCGATCACTGCTTTCCAGTCACCATGGAAACCCTTGATACTTCAAATTCGGGCAGGTGGGGGAAACAAATGCGTCCACTATAACACTTACATTTTATTGGCTTAGAGGTTGCCAGGAGACGGTGCTTTTTTGTTCCAAGCTCGAGCAGGAGCGAGCAGAGGTTTTACAACAGCTGTCAAAGGTTACCATAGCACGGACAATCCTATGATGTCACAAGACATGTTGTGATGTCACCACAGAACTTCACTTAAAGTTCAGTTGACTAGTTCTTTAGCTTGTCAGAAAGCAAAAGGTCGAGTGGAGACTGCTTCTTCAGAAAACACTGTTTGGACAATTTTCAGCATATTTTTGAAACCAATATTGAGAGAAATGGAGACTCAGACAAAGGAAATCTTTGAACAGGAGACCCATTGCCAAGAAGATGGACAGAAGAACGAGGAAAATCAGGATGCCTGGATTCAAGATACCCAAAGCAAAAAGTCTTTGGAGGAGGAAATTAATAGATTAAAGACTCTTTTGGACGAAGAACGAGCCAAATTCAACAACGAACATGATAGAGCAAATAACTTGGAAGAAGAACTGCTCAAACTCAAGCTAGAAAAACGTGAGTTTAATGGAAATGACATTGGCCTATGCAGTGAGGCAAAAAAGGGATGGGATGCCAGTGAAGACATGGAAAATAAAGCCCTCCAAGATCAACTAAGAACCTCTCAAGAAAAAGAGGCACTTTTACAACAAGAGATAGAGGAAAATACGGCTTTGTATCAAGAAGTTCTGGCAAAGCTCCAAAATGATGTTGTCAATCTCTCAGAACAGGTGGCAACATTGCAGGAAGAGCTGGAGATTGAAAGATCAGCCAATTCTCAAAATGCAAACAAAACATTTTTTAAGATCAGAAGAGGTGACAGCACAGCTCAGATTACAGAGCTGAAGAAAGAAATTGCGTTGCTGAGAAAGACGACTTCAGAGAAGGAGAGGCAGCTACAGGAAGAGCTGCACAAGATGACGGAGTCCTCCCAAGAACTAAAGAGCAATTATCAAACTTCTGTTAATGTTCTGGTGCAGCAAACAGAGTCACTAAAGAAAAAGCTCAGAGACAATGAGGAAGCTCATTCTGAAATGCTGACGATGAACCAGGTACTTCATGCAGGTCTGGAAGCTGAGAACGAGGCTCTTAGACAACAACTGACATCCCAGCAAAACGCCACCATAGAGACCGAGACACGTCTCCAGAGTGAGCTGGAACAAATCAAAGAGGTGAGTCTGGAAATGGTCCAGAAATATGAAGCTGATATTTTGGCCCTCAGGGAAGAAATACAAACGATGGAGCAGGAGCACAGAGATGAAAGATATCGCCATGCAGAGATTGAGATACGTAATGGAAAGAGAGCCAAATTCCTTCATGCTGAGAAAAACATGTTGCAGAAGGAACTGGACGAAGTGAAACGGAAACTCTTTTTAGATGAAGTAGGGCATAAAAAAGAGATGGATTCTTTGACAGCTGAAATGGAACGTCAACTTCAATGTAATTATAAGCTCTCGGAGGAGCTAAAACAGAAAGAACAGGAGAATGACGAAGCAAAGGCTCCCCTACCAGAGAAGAAGCCTTTACTGAAAAAACTCCGACATGCGCTGGGTTTGAGGAAACCAGAAAGATGGAAGAAAAGGGAGGCTGAAGAAAATGAGTAACGCTTGATTTATGCTAGGGGTCAAGACAAAGAAACTTCTCACTATAATGAATGGATGAAGATTGGCAATTCACTAGCAAGGACCACATCATAAAGGTAGAAGTTTAAAGATTTATTGAAGAAGGGATGAGAGAATGAGGGGATGAAGGGAAGTGAAGAGGTGAAGACTCTTCACTTCCCTTCATTATTTTCCTGAGCCCACAGAGGTAGAGGGTTGGCGAAACGTAACAGACTGAGAAGAAACAGTGAGCCAAGTAAAATTAGAGGTGTGGTCTGGATGTGGTCCTGCTCCTGAACTTAAGTTAACATATTGACTTCATTTTACTAGAACTAGAAGATATAAGTTTAAAGATTTTTAAAAAAGAAGGCGTGATGCACAGTGGTGCAGTTGGTAGAACTGCACCACATTTTTGTTGCCTTGCAGCAAAAAGGTCCTGGGTTCAATTCCAGGCCTTTTTTTCTGCATGGAGTTTGCATGTTGTCCTTGTGCATGGTGGGTTCTCTCCGGGTACTCCGGCTTCCTCCCACAGTCCAAAAACATGAGTATCAGATTAATTGGTTTCTCTAAATTTTCCTAAAGTTTGTGTTCATATGATTGTCTTTGTTTGAGGGACTGGTGACCTGTCCTGGGTGTACCCTGCCTCTCGCCCGTTGACCACTGGAGATGGGCACCAGCTCAGGGGTGTAAAAAATGGATGGATGGGACAAAGGGATGAAATTAGATAAATATATATAATTAGAGGTGTGGTCTGGATGTGGTCCTGCTCTCAAACTTAAGTTAACATATTAACTTAATTTCACTAGAATTAGAAGATACAAGTTTAAAGATTTAAAAAAAGAAGGCATGATGCACAGTGGTGCAGTTGGTAGAACTGTTTGTTGCCCTGCAGCAAGAAGGTCCTGGGTTCAATTCCAGGCCTTTTTTCTGCATGGAGTTTGCATGTTCTCCCTATGCAAGGTGGGTTCTCTCCGGGTACTCCGGCTTCCTCCCACAGTCCAAAAACATGAGTATCAGGTTAATTGGTTTCTCTAAATTCTTCTTAGATCTGTGAGTGTATGTGTCCATGGTTGTTTGTCCTGTCTGTCTCTGTGTTGCCCTGCGATGGACTGACCCTGTCCAGGGTGACCCCGCCTCTCGCCTGTTGACAGCTGGAGAGAGGCACCAGAAGAATGGATGGGATAAAGGAATTAGGGAATAAAGGGATGAGGGGATGAAAGGATGAAGGGATGGAGGGGATGAAGGGATTGAGGGATAAGGGCATGAAGGGATGAGGGGATGAAAGAATGAGGGGATGAAGGGATTGAGGGATAAGGGCATGAAGGGATGAGGGGATGAAAGAATGAGGGGATGAAGGGATTGAGGGATAAGGGCATGAAGGGATGAGGGGATGAAAGAATGAGGGGATGAAGGGATTGAGGGATAAGGGCATGAAGGGATGAGGGAATAAAGGGATGAGGGGATGAAAGGATGAGGGAATGAGGATGAAAGGATGAAGAGATGAGGGGACGTTCTAAACCAGGGGTGTCCAAAGTCGGTCCTCGAGGGTCGGCATCCTGTTGATAATGTAAGACCTGTCTCACTACTCAGATTAAATATCAGAAAATAGTTTCATTCTCTTTCTTGACTTCCATGACATTTTTCATTCACTTGATCAGAGGTCTTCAACTCCAGGACACAAGACCTGATATCCTACAACCAGGGGTGAAAGTAGTTTTAAATTCTTGGGTGTACTATGACAAAAAAAACAAAAAAAAACGTGTGTGTGTATATATATATATATATATATATATATATATATATATACTGCTCAAAAAAATAAAGGGAACACTTAAACAACACAATATAACTCCAAGTAAATCAAACTTCTGTGAAATCAAACTGTCCACTTAGGAAGCAACACTGATTGACAATCAATTTCCCCCTCTGTTGTGCAAATGGAATAGACAACAGATGGAAATTATTGGCAATTAGCAAGACACACTCAATAAAGGAGTGGTTCTGCAGCTGGGGACCACAGACCACTTCTCAGTACCTATGCTGTCTGGCTGATGTTTTGGTCAGTTTTGAATGTTGTTGGTGCTTTCACATTCGTGGTAGCATGAGACAGACTCTACAACCCACACAAGTGGCTCAGGTAGTGCAGCTCATCCAGGATGGCACATCAATGCGAGCTGTGGCAAGAAGGTTTGCTGTGTCTGTCAGCGTAGTGTCCAGAGGCTGGAGGCGCTACCAGGAGACAGGCCAGTACACCAGGAGACGTGGAGGAGGCCGTAGGAGGGCAACAACCCAGCAGCAGGACCGCTACCTCCGCCTTTGTGCAAGAAGGAACAGGAGGAGCACTGCCAGAGCCCTGCAAAATGACCTCCAGCAGGCCACAAATGTGCATGTGTCTGCACAAACAGTTAGAAACCGACTCCATGAGGATGGTATGAGGACCCGACGTCCACAGATGGGGGTTGTGCTCACAGCCCAACACCATGCAGGACGCTTGGCATTTGCCAGAGAACACCAGGATTGGCAAATTCGCCACTGGCACCTTGTTCTCTTCACAGATGAAAGCAGGTTCACACTGAGCACATGTGACAGACGTGACACAGTCTGGAGACGCCGTGGAGAGCGGTCTGCTGCCTGCAACATCCTTCAGCATATATATATATATATATATATATATAGCTTCTTTATGTGCTTTGGAGTTTCTGTGTTGATTAATTTTTTAGCGAAGTGATAAAAGCTGGGTAGCTCTACAAAATAAAGCTGTATTTCCCTCAACCCACTGTCTGCAATGGTGACACCTTGAGATGTAATGAGACCTAAATTCTGAACATGGCATGGAGTGACCCTAGTTTTCTATGTCTGGCATATAACCATTAATTGTAGCTTTTAAACTGGTTCTATTGATCCTGTGTCCAGACAGAGGGATAATCAGTAGCCCAGCATCATGACCTGTTTGTTCTGAAGATCCTGCAGCTTCCACTTCTCTTCCTAACATGGCGCCTCCTCACCCTGAATCTCATACTGACAGGAGGAACCACAGAGCTCTGTTAGGTTAAAGCACATCTTCTGAAGTTGGGATATTTTTCCTCCAACAGGTTCCAGAGGAATCAAACCAGATGTTGGACTGGATTTTATTTCAATATCATTTGTGAATGTTAGCTTCTCATTTTCAACAGTGGAGCTATAAAAGTTGAAAAAGGTTATTATTTTGGAGAAAATCTCATCAACATAAATATTTCCACTAAATAGGAGGCAAAAAAAATGGTTTAATAAAGGAAAAGCCTCTCAGACTCTGAGCCCGATAGCACCAAACAATTTTTTAGATTAATTAATTTAATTTCACATAATTATCGCGGTAGAAACCATTTGTTTGTTAAATACTAAATGAAACATATTTACCGTGTTTGATGTTTGTTGTAAATGACAATACTCACAAAAAACGAGGTCATTAGTCCAAGTTTGTCGTTTATTGAACGTTGTGATAGGAAGTCAGAGGAGGACGAGCTGGTCTCATCGTTCTGGCGGCGTTTAGTTTGTCACCTAATACCGAGATCGACTCAAAACCTTCCGCGATCAACGTGTTGCACCGCTGCTCTAGCAAAGCACGAACAGTTCAGAAACAACATGAAACGGGAAAAAATTACCTATTAACTGATTGAGTCATGTTTTAGATTATTCTTGAAAAACTAATCAGTCACGGCTGATTAGTGGGCGCAGTCGGGGCTGAACAGTGAACCCGTTGATGTTTTACAGCCGCTCCCCTCTCTTGCAGGTACTGCGTACCCCCGCTAAATCTTTTAGGGGTACGCAGTACCCTGCCGTACCCCCTTACTTTCACCCCTGCCTGCAAGTCTTAGAAATGTTTCTGCTTCAACTCACTTCTAATATAATCTGAAAACATCAATTTGAAAAGATTAAAGACTTCCTTTTTATTTTATCTGCTTCCTTTGTTTTGCATATTAGAGTCGAGGGTTAAAATATGGAGGAATTTTTCTGCCATAATTTGAGAGCACACATTTTCAGTCTGAAAGCAGGATTTCATGTCTTTTCTCAAAACGTGTAATACTTGTGCTTACATTTTCAGTTTGAAAGCAGGACTTCTCCTCAAAACTTGTAATGCTTGTACTCAAAACTTCTGCTCTCTTTCAAATATTCACTGTGCTTTTTCAAACCTTTCTTTCTGCTCGCTTGTGAATCATTTTGTGCTCAGAACAAAACAGCGCTGTCGCCTGGCAACCTGAGCCACATTTGGGCGATTTTTGAAACTTCCACAGTCGTCGTCCGACCGGAGCAGCATATTAACAACTTAATCCTTATTATTGCCCGACATGGTTGTTGTTTTTCGTCCCACATGCAAGTATCAGGACGCAGGACAATGAGATTTGTCAAATATCGGTGACGTTCAGTTCGGATGAACGCGACCTGGACGTTAGGTCGCAATTGAATCGAATACCTATCGGACCCGTGTCCGTATAGGGGGGGAGGTTATGACAATTCTAAGGGCTCCTGACCAACCAGGGGCCCTACACAAATTATTTATTTTTTGTTTATAGAAATAAAATAAAAAAAAAATTGGGGCCCTGTCAATTACAAAATTAATCATTTTGTGTTTTCGAAGATTGTTTTTAGCAGTAAAAATTAATGTTCCCACTCCCAGACCAAAAAACACACATCCATATTTGCCCTGAACCCCCCCACCCCCTGCATGAAATGGTTCGTTCCTGCTTGGAGCGCTTGACAGTGACGCTGTTCAGCAGCAGTGGGTAGAAGACCAAAATGACTGTGGTGGCAGCTACTATATGCTGATAAGAAAAATGATAAAATCAGGTTTTCAAAAAAGAAAGAAAAAAATAGAGAGGGGGAGAGAGAGACAAAAGTAAGTGTCAATTTGTAAGCAAGTTTTTCTCCAAGAGAGGTGAGTAGACTGTGTGAGATTATTAATCATTTAGCATGGTTAGCTTAGCTACAGAATACCGTTTGCCTCCCTTTCACTAGCATTTAATGAATTAAGGGAAAAATTTACCATGATATTCATATATTGAACTTGTCCCTGTACTTTTTACCACACTTAACAGGTGAGTCAGTCAGCAGCATTAGCACATTTAGCAGTGAGTGAATGAGCTTGATTGACAGCACTAAGACTCTCCTCCTGGTTCTGATTGGTTGTTTAAGGCGGAACGTTGCATTACTCTAGCTAGCTATAGTAATTCAGGGGGGAGATGGAGATTGATTTTTAAAAAGGTTTTGTTGGCTCTAGTGGCCTTTATTTGAGAGTAGTTTGACAGGAAAGAGGGTTATGAAAGATGGGGAAGACACATGGCAAAGGTCACCAGGCTGGGAATTGAGCCTGCGACCACCGGCATGAAGCCTAAAGCCTCAATACATGGGTTGTGCTTTGCCCCTGCACCACCACAGCACCCTGAAGGAGATTGATTGTTTTCACATATTATCTGTCTCATAAACTGTCACAACATGGTGCCAGCTTTAACAAATATGGAGAAAACATATTTTTTTAAATTAAAGTTATGTACTGCAGCGTGAATAAAATCCAACTATGTAGCGTTTGATGTCTGGATTGCTTTAAGTGTATTTTACATGTTGCTTTTGACTGTTGCTCATTGGGAGAAACATTTCAGTATCTAAAACTAATAGAAACAATGTAAGCAACCTACTTGCATACTGGATGCGGACTGTTGGATGTAAAATTTATTAGCAGTAAATATTGTGCTAGTATCAGTATTGGACCAACGAAAGCAAGTTGCAAGTCTTTAAAATTGTGATGCTTTTATGGGTCAAATACAAATTGTAATGGCAGCTGCGTGGGGGATCAAATATTTTGTCAGGGGGCCCCAAGATTCCTGGAGGTCCTTGGAAATAAATACCCACGAAAGTACATTTTTCCAGAAAGTTGCTTAAGTAAATGCAACTACAGCTCACTTCCGTTCACACTTCACTGATACATTAAGAGTCAAAGATACAGATGTCAACTTATAGAAACTACGTCTTTGTTTTTCCAAATTAAATCCTACATGTTTTTATGGTACATCACTGCCTTTCAGAACACTAGCAAACCTGGTGGAGCTGCTTCCAGCTTTTCCTTTCTGATTATATATATATATATATATATATAAGTACATGGTCCTTTCCAATTTTCTGATTTTTTTTGTTGGTCATTCATAACACCGTTCATAATACTTGACTATCAACTTTTACTTATTAAATTGAAAAATAAATAAGCAAATAAATTAATAAAAATATCCTATCTTCGGCCGCGGGGAACTATGGGAGGCAGGGGCGCTGCCAGGAATCTTGGGCCCCCTGACAAAAAATTTTAATTGAGCCCCGTCACGCAGCTGCTGTTACAATTTCATTAGCCCAATTTCTTGAGTCTATCTGACCCCTCAAAAGAGTCATAATTTTAAAGGCTTGCAATTGCCTTGCTTTCTTTGGTCCAATACTGATAACTAGAGGTGTGCCGATCGGCCACCGATCATAATCGGCCGATTTCCGTGAAAAAGTGTATGATAGGTGATCGCCGATCACGGTCTCTTGTTGCCAATCACAAATCGATCACCTGCTTTTCATTTTGCATCCTGCCTGTGAAGCTGGTCTCCTCTTTCCTTCACACTGCGCAAACGCGCAGCAACAAATCCTATATCGCACCGAGTGACTGGGAAAGTTTGTGTGTTGCGGCGGAAAATTGAAGCACGTGGGGTGAAGCACGTCAAAAATCATCAACACGACGAATCTAATATGGCATAAAAACAATGCCATACTTGAGTTTGGCTATATTGAGGCTCAGTGCAGTAAAAAAGACATACGGAGGATCAGATAGCAGGTAAAGCAGCACACAGCTACAAACACTCACCCAGATAAGCATGACTGTCAGAAAGCTAAACAAATACCCCGCAAAATAATTTAAGTCTTCGAGCTGCGTTGTGGCTCTGCTCTCGCTGTTGAACCGCTGCTACACGCTACAGGTGTTTCACAAGTTTCACAGACGGAGCTTCGCTTCTGCTCCACCTGGTAGTGACTCTCACACCGAACGTCTGCTTAAAGCTGCAGCATCTAACTAAAAAAAATAAATTTTACAAACATATTAAAACCTTTGCTGTCCTAACATGAGACAGATAATCTCTAAAAAAATAATTGATCTCCTCTCTGTTCTGCATAATTACTCCATTCAGTCAGAAACAGCCACTCAGAACTAGCAGTAATCAGCTAGCTGCCATGCTATCAGGAGTTTTCATTCAGTAACTCAGGATTGTTTATTGTAATGGAACCTGTATTTGCCTTTGAATGTTAAGTTTTATACTTTAATTTTTTGGCAATGTTGAGAAGTTTTATCTTGACTCTTTGCATTATTTAACCTCTTCAGAGCCTTCATATGTTTTCAGTCTGTTAAAGATAGTATTACAGATAGCAGTACAATTTGCACAATGCCTGTTTTGTTTTTTTCTTGGAAAAAAGTTATTAAGTTTTTGTCTAAATTAAGGTGAATTCATGGTTCCTTTTTCCTCATAATGTAACTGGTAGTGCTTATGATTAAAAAAATAATTATTATGTGATCGGTATCTGTGATCGGTATCGGTGATCGGAATTGGAATCGGCAGGAATAAACCTGATCGGCACATCTCTACTGATAACTAGTACAGTATTTACTGCTCATGAATTTTACATGCAAGAGTAAAAATCAGCATGCATACAGTATGCAAGTAGGTTGCTTCAATTTTTTTCTATTAGTTTTAGATTCTGAAATGTCTCCCCATGAGCAACAGTCATAGGCAACATGCAAAATATACATAAAGCAATCCAGACTTCTAAAAAAATGCCATATAGTTGCATTTTATCCAAGCTGCAGTATGTAACTTTAATAAAAAATAAGTTTTCTCCATATTTGTTAAAGCTGTCACGATGTCGTGGCAGTTTGTTATGAGACAGATAATCTGTGAAAACAATCATTCTCCTCCACCTCCTTCCTGAATTACTATTACTGGTTAAAGTAATACACTGTTCTGACTAAAACAACCAGTCAGAACCAGGAGGAGTGAATGAAGTTGCCAATCAACTTCATTCACTCACTGCTAAATGTGCTAATGGCGGAGAAACAACATCTGCCGTCATTGGTAGCTATGCTTACTAGACTAAGCATTTACAACAGGCTATGCTAGCTACAGAATAGCACAGAGCGAGGGGAGGAAGGATGAGCAGCACCACATGAGATTGTGATTGACAGCACTAAAACTCTCCTGCCACTGACTGGTTGTTTCTAACACTGGGATAGGGCAGAGAGAATAGATTTTTCACAGATTATCTCTCATGCCATACTGTCACAACATAATGACAGTTTTAACAAATATGTGGAATTTTTTTTTTTTTTAAATAAAAGTGACATACTGCAGCTTTAATTTCACTTAGAGAACAGGTCAGGAGGGACATGGGTTAGAGCTGCTGCTGACCGACTCATCTGTTAAGTGTGAAAAAAGGCTCAAGGGACAAGTTAAATATATGAATACCTTGGTATTTTTTCCCCCCTTAATTCATTAAATGTTAGTGAAATTGAGGCAAACAGTAGTCTGTAGCTATGCTAACTATGCTAAATGGTTGATAATCTCACAGTCTACCCACCTCTCTGAGAAAAACTGGGTTATAAATTGACACTTGCCTTTTTCTCTCTCTGCCTCCATTTTTATTTGAAAACTTGATTTTATAACTTTTCTTAGCAGCATAGTAACTGCCACAGTGTCTCCTACTGACTGCTGCTAACAGCATCACAGTCAAGCGCACTGAGCAGGAACGAACCATTTAACGCAGTTGGGGGACGGGGGGTCAGGGTCTGGGAGTGGGAACATTCCATTTTTACTGCTAAAAAACAATCTTCGAAAATACATTATGATTAATTTTGCAATTGACAGGGCCCCATTTTTTTTAACTTTCTACTGACCCCGTTGGTCAGGGCCCCTAGAATTGTCATCACTTTTCCCCCTATATCGGGCCCCTGATGGGAGGATTGCCATGTCTAATCCAGAGGGAGCTATAGCACCCCATACTGTCCGCCCTCTGGTGCAACCTCTATCCCAGTGGTTCTTAACCTTTTTTGAGGTACCGAACCCACCAGTTTCATATGCTAATTCACTGAACCATTCTGTAGTGATAAAATATGATTTTTATCCCCCCTCCCCCCCAAATTCAAGACATAGGGGTGACCCAACTAGATTCTAGAACAGTTCTTCAAAATATAGTCAGTGTTTTCAGCAAAGTTGAGCTGGCCGTCCAGGAACGACCCAAGATATTTAAAATTTGCCACAGTTTCAACAAGTTGACCATCGAGAGAAACTGGAACCACTTTAAGGTCTTTAGATCATTTAATTAGCTCTACATTCTTAAGAGACTGAAAAATTAATAAAGACTTTGTGGTATTCTGATTTAGTAAATTATATTAGTTGTGTTACCACCTCCACCCCACTAGAGGCAGTAGCCACCCCGAAAAGATGCGACTAAGGAGTAGATTTAGAAGTACACCGAAAGCTACAGAATTTGGTAAAAACTGAGTTTTGCTGAAGTAATTAATAACACAAGTTCAAATCCATGCTGAGAGTGGAGCTCCTTCAATCAGGGCTCCTCCACAGCGCTGATTGGCTAAGCAATGTAACGTGATCCTCTGCAGCAAGTGATGGTAAAGCGGGGCGTCATCACGACTTTACACAAGTGTGTCTTTACCTCCGCGGCAGAGGCTCCGCCGAACCCCTGAGACCGACTCATTGAACCCCTGGGGTTCGATCGAACCCAGGTTAACCCTTCAGAGTCAATTGACGCGTATCCGAGTCTTTTTTACATGTCTGATTTGGCGCGTCGTAGCAGCAAGACTCCGCCTCCCCCAGTCTCACTTTCTACTGGTGTTTAAAGTGCACATGTTAAACTACACAACAGTTTTTAAATTGTGTTAATAGGCCAAGTAAAACCGGAGTTATGCTTAAATATGTAAACCATATTTGTTTCAATTAGCGAAATTGTAAAACCCGCTCCGTTCCACAGTGAGACGGAGCTCTCGCAACACAAAGAATACAACAGATCCCCTCACTCAAGCTCACGTATTCAACTGATAAGCATCTGATCACATTTTGTTGCAGATAAACGAAGGTAAGTGACGTAAGTAACGGCGCGAAAAAGTAAAAAAAAATAAAAAAAAAGTAACGCGGGAACGGAGAACAGAAAAAAGAGAGGCACGTCAACAGATAGTTGTGATATCAGACGATCTACCTCGTAATTTGTATTTCGGACATTGTATTTTGTTTTTCTGTAAAGAATGATGAGAAGAATGAATGTGGAGCAGGCAGCAAAGCTCTTTTTTGAGCTCTAAGATGAGGGAGACTCGCAGTCTGAGTCTGAAGCAGAGAGCGAGGATTCTGATGACAATGTAGCGATTCAGTCATTCATATCAGGAAGAGAGAGAGAACATGGCTATCAGGAAGAAGATGAGGTAGGGACAAACATAGGGACAAACGTAGCTAAACGAAGATCGAAACTGAAAAGTAGGCGGCGATGTGCAACTGCGCGGTCTCGATCACCGAGAGGTGGCGCTGCTGAGCCACTCCCCCACAGTGATCCCTGGAAGACGGAGGAGGATCCTGACAGTGTGCCGGGAGTAAAGCAGGTTTCAGCCACGGCGAACACCCGGTGTCCAAATAAACAACCTGTCTTCTCATAGTCCAAAAGATCTTTTTTTTATTATATTTTGCCACTGACAGTGAAAACAATTTGCCTCAACACAAACAAAAATGCAGCAAAAAAATACTTTAGGGAAAAAGTACAAATGGAATGACATTGAAATGGAAGATCTGTACAATTTTTTTGGTCTACTGACCAAAAAAATTGGTCACTGCCCTGAATACCCAGTATTCAGGGCAGTGAAACTACCCTGAATACTGGGTAGTTTCACTGCCCAGTATTCAGGACTATTGGAAGCAAAACAATATTTTGTCTGTGCCCCTTCCATGCAAAGTGATGTGTTTGTGCACAAATGAATGAATTACCTACATTTTGTTGATGATAATCTTCTAAACATGAGTTGTTTCCTGTATTTGTACATATTGATTTTGAAATTTATAGTGTGCTAAAATTGCCAGGAGAAGTAATTCCCAGGATTTAAATATATTTAGGAAAGTTATACATTTTTTGGAATCTTGATTTGATATGTTGTAAATAGTAGCACAGGAACGAATGGATTACCTACATTTTATTGATAATAATTTAATATACATGAGTTGTTTGCTATATTTGTACATACTAATTTTGAAATATAGAGTATACTTTAGAATTCTAAACCATAAAACATATTTGTTATACATATTTGTGGGTTTCACAGTGACAAAAATAAAAACTTTTCCTACTCGAATTTTCTTTTTTTGTGTGATTTTAGGCCCAAAATGCAATGTCAGTATGTCCAAATGACAAAAATATGTGTAAATTGACAAAGTTCAGGCTGTCCTGAAAAAAATGATAGCACATAAAGCAATATTAATGGTTTTTATTAAGAAATATAAAGGTAAAATCAAAAATTAGTCAAAAACGGCCATTTAGAACACTGACTCCCAAGGGTTAAGAACCACTGGTCTATCCATACCATTTTAATAAAAAATATATTTGAATTCAAACAATTTTATTTTAAAAAAAGTCTGTAGTGTACACTGATAAAAAATTTAAAAAAGATGCAAACACTGATAATTTCTCCAGTTATGGTTGATGAACTCGTTTCAGAAATGTACACAGGAATAATGAGGGTATATGTTGATTTTAAAACACTGCAGAACAAAAGGACACCCAGTCAAAGTTCTCACCTTGAAATCTAAAATACAGATTTTTATTTATAAGCAATTATTTCTCTTTCGAATCAAATATGAATAATTTACCTCCTCCCCCCACCCCCCCACACACACCTGGGCATCCACAGATGGCTGAATAACTAAATTATTAAAATTTTAATCATTCGTCTGTCCCATTCAGGTCAACATCAGCGAAACTTCTCAGGCCAGTAAAGTTGACATGTTGCTTCATTGATGAATTTCAAACACTCAAAAATATTATTTAAAAGTTGGACAATGAAATATAAAGCGTTTACTGTTAGTATTCCATCACATCTATTAGGATTATTAATGAAAAGAACAAGTGCTTGTCCACTAGATGACAGTGTTCCCTGTAGAACAAATAAACAACAGCCTTGAGATAACTACAGATTTGCAAAGACATGTAAAGCAGGTCACAATGTAAAGTTTGGTTTCAAGGCACATGGAGCAAATTTTAACCAATCAGGAGACAGCACCCAACCTTAATGCCTGAAAAGTCTGGGGGGAAAAAAACACTGGAGTGTGAATGGATATGCTTTATCCCCCTCAACCACAGAGTAATGAACATTTAAATACATACAGTAGCTGAGCAAGTAGATTTTATTTCAAACCTGCACAAAATGGAGTGATGATGATAAAACTGACAAACTAAACATGTCGACATCTTATCTGTAACTTTAGATTGTTATACTGCATATACCACTTGCATTATTTTTTTTATTAGAACAGACAATAACAGACATTACAAATTTGTAAATATCAGAATACAGCTGGATTTGATGGTAAAATAAATATCAAAAACTGTCCATGAAGGCACTTACATCTACTTTTCATTCCAAATGTGTCACTATGTATATAAAAATTGCACGCTATATATATATTTTTTGTAATAAGGCATTTTTTGCAGGCTATATCATATGAAAGCCAATCATGATGATTCTTATCCGTAAGGCCCAAACTCTAAGATGCATATATTGGAAAAATAGCTTCTGAGTAATTTAGCTGTTCCAGAAAGTACATTAAGTATTTTTAATCATGGTGGCTTTAGGAGAGTATCTAAGCCAAAGCTAAATGTATGGAGATAAATTAGGACCAAAAAAATTTAAACTGAAAATAAAGATTTGAAGCAGAAAAAATGCTTTGAAACTGAAAAAAAAAGTTCAAAAGTATTTTTCAGATTCAAGTTTTTAATTTGTTTTTTTCAGTTTATTTTTTTTTCTTTTGAACAAACTTTATGGCCCCAATTTAGCTCCATATAAATGTTTGTTCCGTTTACCTCAGAAGCTGGAATGACATCATTCCCAAGTGTTTAAAACCTTGCTTCAGTTCCAAGTTAAACTATCAGTGGGATTTTCTATTTCTGTGCTTATAGTAACCGAGCAAACTAGTTAGTAATGCAGGCCACCAGCAACATTTTGCTTTGCATTTTTAATAACCAAAGCAACATGTTGGCAAACACAGGTAAGCCCAAAACTATTCATACCCCTGGTATACTGAGATTTAACATTGCTTTCATTCAAATAAGAAGATTATTTCTGATAGGGAAGGAGAGATATTTCTTCAAAGGAGAAATAAAACACTGAAATTAGTATATAAATCTTTTTAAAATTTCATTTAGATTGAATTAAAAAAAATGTCTTGCTGAAAATTATTAACACCTTTCTCAATAATACATGGAAGACTATTGTCTTTGCAGCAGAGGCTTCTCATAATTGCATTCCAGTTTTTATTTTTGCATGTTTTACAACAATATAAGCTCCAGGTCTGATGGAGCTTATAGTTAAGGTTGGGAAAACCTCTTTTCCATCACCCTAATCATTAACTCTGTCCAGTCTTTGTCAGATTCAAGTTGCAACACGAGCATGGCTACTCCAGTGCATCTATGCCAAATTCTAATCAGAAGAAAGTAAGATTAAGATTTATACCTAAATCTGCCGGGGGTATGAATACTTCTGAGCCAACCTACCAATAATGTGCAATGTCAATGAATGATGTATAAATTGTCAGAAGTGCCAAAAACACTAGGGAAATTACTTTCTGTATTACATGAACCATCTTTTCAAAGTGTGGCAGCCATGCTGAATTTTGAGATCTGGGCTCGGTGAGAAATCTCTGACTTTCCAAGTCAAAATTAAAATTTTCCAGTTTGTTCTATGCTATTTTTTCCAACATGGCTACTCCAACTTCCAAGCAGCAGGTTAAAATTTTGACTCAGTTTAGTGCATTTTTAAGTGCTCTCTAGCTCTGTTTAACATGCTAGCATGCTAACATTTGCTAGCCGTCATTCCTAGTTGGAATTTCAGCTTCAATAAATCTTCTAGTTTATATTTTTAAACTTTATTCTGACATCCAAAAGTCATGGAACGCACCACAACATCAAGAGGCTAAATTCTCACTTAAGCACATTTAACAGAGTGGTGTTCTTTGTAGCATGTCAGCAGGCTAACGTTTGTCTGGAAGAGCTAAAGGCTAAGCACAGGCAGGATCTAAGAGCAGTTAAAATCAAATAAATGTCAATATTGAAGTCCAACACCAATCTTCATGGAAGTAAGCGACTAATCACTTAGTCTGATAATTAAAAGTTTAAGCCAAACAACCAACAGGACAAATTACTTTTCTATGTATGTAAATGAATTTCTTTTTAGATTGCATTTTAAAATTGGAAAACATTTTTAGGGAAAAAATAACAGACTGAAGCCACTTTCAGTGAATTACCAAAATATAAAAACAATTAAAATAATAAAAAATTAATATGTTTGTTTGATTGAAATGTTCCCAGTTTGGATAATAATATGTTTGAAGGCTAACAACATCAGTTATTCTTGAAGGCTGACTGCAGCCCAGTGGGCGTTTTATATATAAATATATATTTTATAAATGCCACATTGTAATAAAACGCATTCCTTGGGGGATAAGTTTCAGAATGATCTTCGATTGTCAAACATCTGCAAGGACACAAGCAAGGAGCGACGTGATGGAAATGAGTAATGCGAGAATTGATCGGCGCAATAAAAACAACCGAGACTTTGTCATGATGGCCATTAAACCAAGACGCCTCAACTCTCGCATTGTGTCGATTTATGAATAAGATTTACACCTTAGTCAATAGGGTTCTGACACCAGCTTTTTTTGGCTATAAACGCAGGGCTTAGCAGCTTCAAAAACATGGGCCTCATTAACAATTCAGGTCTCTGTACACATACATCAGGAGTATAATGCAACACTTTGTCTTTCTGCTGCTGACAGAACGGCTTTGTTCTTTTCAATTTCATTAACACACACGAGCTTAAGATGTCCACAGAAAGTCATACAAAAAGAAAAACAAATTAAAGTTGGTTAGGAGAGAAAAAAAAAAACCTGAGGGAAACGTTTAGTCATGTGACATTGGCATTTTAATATGGCATGCATCTTTATTTTCCTCCTGGCTGCTCAGAGGTGGGTCGTAGCTTCTGGAAAGCGGCAGTGTTGCTTTTTGTCTGGTCAATGAAACGTCTGACAGAAATCTTTATTGGTTTCTAATTACCGTGACAGCAGCTTCAGCTAGTAAGAAATAACGGGCCTGCATAAAAGAGGTCAAGCAGACATGTTTAGAGACATGATGAAATGAGTATTTTATTTGTATTTTTCTTTTTCAAGCATGGGTGGTCATCCCATGCTTGCCATCATCTGCCAGTGAACATTCGGATTTTGTGCTTGTCCGCCAGCAGCAAGGTGACATTATATTCATAATCTCCGTCATGGACTCCGGTGTGTCTGAAAGCTCCGGCCAAATGGTTCGTCTCCCAATAGTGGTGCCAGTTTCCGTACCGGTCGGCGCCAAATCCGAACACGCTGACCTGAAACAGAAAAAAACAATCCCAATAAAATGTAAAATCATCAATAGTAACCCTCAGCTACTGTAAGAAAACATCCAACTATGATACTATGACTTGAAAATTGCAGGAAAGATATCGATTACAGTAAAGGTGCAGCTTTCTGATTCCTCTTATGTTCAACGTCACAATGTTGACACCATCAAAATATTGGCAACGCCTTCCCTGATTGTTAGCCTTTCCACAATCAAAAGTTTGAATCAGGTTTGGGTAGATTTTTATTTCCATCAATTTTGTTAACATGTCACAATTAATGTATTCTGGTCATTGCCTTTCTACTCAATTCAACTCGATTCTCATCCCCCTTTACAGCTCCATCTGGCCTTTCTCTCATTGACCTGGATTTCTCCCAAAGAATTTCAGCTGCGCCAATCAGTGAACAGATGAAGTTGTGAACGACGACATTGATTTTCTGCGCTGCTTTAGAATTGTAGCAATGGCAGCGGAGGAAGTGAACCAAGTTATCCAGTCCGTGTTGGCCACACTTCCAAATATTGAGTGGAGGCAATTTCTGGTAAGTTTCTTAGCGTCAAACTGGCACATTACATACATCACGGCTAAGTGGTAGCAATTGGGTAAAGTTTCCAACCTCAGCAGAGTCCACTCCTCCAAGAAGTAATCATTTCTCAATAGTCAAGACTCCAGTATGACGTAAAGCATAGAACAAGGGGCTGTTTTTTACCAGGGTATGTTAAGTTGTTCCACACCGTGTTTCTTTGACAAAGTATGTGGAAACGAAGCTGCCGGAACGTCATCGTCTTCCAAAGTTACACGCATTTCAAATGTTGCCATACCGTTTGTCCCAACGCCTGTGCAACTAGTGTGCTTGCAAAAATTAAAGAGCAAACGTGACGTCGGTGCCATTACTGAGGTTCAAGCAATACAAATATTTTTGGGAAGCAGTGTAGCTCAGTCCAGAGCCGTATTATTTTAGCTGCCTTTGTTGCACAAAAACGAATTGTGTGAGAACAGCACTGTGCAGAAAGATGACGCTGCTGCTGGACTGGAGAAGTGTAGTTTACCTCGTCACATATGTGGAGAGCAAGCAGCAAGCTTAGGAAGCCAGTCGACGGATATCGTCCATGACCTTCCAGCCACGACTCGTGGACGTATTTGAAAAAAGTTGGACTATAAATCAACACCTGAAATAAACCAAAAAAACCCCAAAAACAAAACAGAAACAAAAACTCAGTTATATTGCATTTTTAATCAAGAAAACACGTTTAATAAGAATTTTTAAGCCCACCTTATCTTTATTCGCCTTTATCCTGGCCTTAACTGGTAAATATGTGCTGCAAGAGACATACACACAAAGCCATGTTCCTCTTTTTAAGCAAGAGCTCCAGAATAATAACACATCGAAATGGTTTCATTCAAAAGTAGCAGATGGTGAATAAAATGAACGTCCAGTGTCTTTCTTCATTAAGCCTGTCCGATCGGAGCTAATTAAATCCAGATACCGAGGCAGATACCAAAGTAAAGCTCATTCATTCGTCTTTCTGTTTTGTTTTTGTTTTTTTTTTACACGAGAGCATCTGGTGTGAAGCTGCAAGTGCAGACACTAAATATTTAAATAGAAAGGTGTGTGCGGCACCTGCTGCCGAGCCCATGTTTAGTTAGCATGAAAAATGTCTTCTCTGTATGCAAATGTGGACAAATAGTCCTGCGTCCTTCGACACTCGGAGCCCCGATTCACTGAAAACGCGGCAAAACTCACAGCGATCCGAAGGCCGCCGGGCTGAAGCCGACATCTCTGCTGGTGGAGTTCAAATTTAATGATGCAGACGGATTACTTTGGCAGCGGGACAACTCTGCATTTATGAGCCACATTTGCTTGGAAACTCCCACCATCTAACATCGCAGCATGATTGATTTATTAGCCGCGGCTCTGCTTGGCAGCGGCTCTGTTTTATTCCTGCGTGGCCGGTAGTTAAGCTAATGATTATAGGTAAGTGAGAGAGAAGCGGCTAAAGGTGAAATGTACTGGAAAAGAAGCAAAAATGAATAAATCAAAAATCAAAGTGATTATCCTTGTTGTGGCAAAGAGACAGATAGAAAAAGCAGGAGAGTGTGACTGGATGGCAATCTGGTGTTAGAGGAGTGGAAATGATTCTGGGAGTGTGATGCATGCAGCATGCATGATAATGCCTCTGCAGCTTGGCAGTGAGAAAGTGGGTAACGGAAACTAGTTGTTTTTTCTCTTCTCACACCGAGAGAGAAAAAACAAACATTTTTGTTTTACTTAATGATTACCTGCAAAATATTCATTATAGCAAAAGCTTAAAACAAAGCGAAAAAAAAAGAAAAATAGGATGAATAAATCTACTAAATTTTTGCTGATCATGTTACACAAATTTCGGAACAGATAATTACCATGTTGCTTTATTGCTTTTCCAGTGATGATATGAAACACAGATGCATAGAAACTGATTTCTGATCTCTTGGTTTGACCTGTTGATACTGAATTTCGCTGATGCCAATTTCTCTTTAAGAACTACAAAATAAACGGAAGGAAATAACTCCAGTAACTCATGTCATGTAAGGTTATTCATTTTGTAGGATGAGGATCAAAAGTGATGTTATGCCATGAGAAGGACAGAGAATTTATTATAAAACTGTGTTTTTCGTATTGATGTAAAGCAAACCGTAAGGCCTCATTAGCATCCTGTATAAGCAGTTAGCAGGATCTGTACTGTTAGCCTAGCTAACTGTAAACATTGGCTTTTTGTGCACTATTACAAAACATCCATAAAATTACAAGAATGAAGTTGAAATAATATTAGAATGACTTCATTATTAAAGACACTAACTAATATTAGCGAGATTGTAGTGAGGTTTTATTTAAGTTATTATTCTATTCTGTTGGAAATCAGCGGAACATTATGGCTAACCTGCTCTAGGTTGTTAGTTTTTGTACAATATTTTGCAGCACTTCGTTCAGCTACATCTACTTTCAAACTACAACTAACCTTTTATTTTAATTACTATATATTTTGATTTTAAACAGACAACTTTTACTCTGCTGTTAGTGCACAGGGGTTTACCCAGCTAGCTAATGTTGGCTAATTAACAGCATGATTTAAATGTATTATGGCTGTTTATTCAAATTGTTTGTGTTTAATCGCTGTATACTACATCTTTATCTCTTAAATGACCTGCTTGCTCTCTTGCTATAAATTTGACTTTCATCTAAGTACTAAAATGAGAATTGAAACTACAAATTTGAAGGTATCCATAACTGATTTTAAAGACAATGACATTGCATCTCCTTCTGCCTGTATTCAATGAATTGACATCAAAATGAACATAACACATCCGTCACAGTAAAGTCATATAATATGTAATTTAGCAGGAATGCAGTTATTCAAATAACGTGTTTGTTTTGTTTTAGTTATCGTCAGAATTTACTCTATGCTTAATTTTTTTTTCTTTTGCACCATTTTAGAGCATGGGTTTGAGTTTTACATCACGTTTTATCTTCTGTTCATATTTGAAAACCGACTCAGCTTAGTGGAGCTTTAGCTCCTCTCACAGGTCTTACTGTGTGATAGCGCCAGTGGTCAGAGCACTGATGAGCCACTGCAGGTCCAGAGTCTTGAACGGGATCAGAACCAGGCTGGTGGTGTTGTCCAAGTCTATGGCGCTCTCTGGGTACATGACATGATGGGTGGTGCGTGTTCCGACATCCTCCTCGAATCCACTGGTAGGAGCCTGGTTCATCCTGGAGGGACAGACAAAAACATCCTTAATTTAAGAGCCGTTTCTCTCACATCTCCCTCCTTTTCTCCCCCCATTTGTGGATCGAGTTTGTCATCTGCCTGTGTCCCTGGACAATTCAGCGAGTCTTTCACTCTCAAAGATGAGAAATAAATAAACAAGCAGGCCTCAGAAAAAGAGTTTGCGTCTTACTTAATAAGATTCCCTCCAACTTGCTTAAATTACTTAAGGAGATATGAAACACAGCGAAAGTTTATGTTCCCCTTGGGCTTTTTTTTTTATTACATTTTTTTTTTTTTTTTTTACATTTTCTTACATTATAGCCCAACTCTTTAATCTTGGTTGCAGTTTGATGTGAGAGGCCAACACAAAATAGTAGATTTTTTGCAATTTTTTACCCCATAAAATCTGTAAATAGAGTTGTGCGTTTCCATTCCATCCCTTTTTTTCCAACACCTTTCGTTTTAACCCTTTTGAGTGTTAAATCAACACTGTGCTGAGAAAGTTTAACTCTGCCAAATTTGCTGTGTAGCCGTTAAGAAAGACGGTCGTTTTTTGGTAGTTAGACTGTCAGAAGTGGATTGTGGTGAAGACGGCTGAATATGTAAGCAGGCAACATTTCTCTTTTTAACAAAAGTATGTAACCATATACAGTACATATGATACATACATTATTCTCCTTCCACTTCACAACTGAACACCACTTTTTGTAGTTCCAGCACATTAAATCTACAATCTTGTGGTTGTCACATAGCAAAATGTAGAAAAGTTAAACTGGTATGATACTTTTAATATAAGCGGAGCCACAGATTTTAGATGAAAAAAAAAAAAATACAGAAAGACAGAAGAGAGAAAAATGCTTAAATTGTCTTCCATCACCTTGTTCCACCACCCCAAAAAGCGGCTCGGAACAATCCAGTGTCCGTATGGAGCCAGGCAATTACCTCTTGGCAGAGCAGCCGAAGCATCCCCATTATTGTCCAACAATTTTCTCTCAAACTGGGACAGTAATTGGCGGGAATACAGTTTGACAATGGCAGCTGGCTTCGGTCACAAGTAGGAAGTGACACAAAGCCTGAAACACGAGTCTGACCCCCCTGTGTGACTAGCGTTACCTATTTGGGAGCTCTGGCCTGAGCGGCATCATCTCCCTCATTACAGAGTCCGAGATGACGGCTATATAACAACCTGACATTTTCAGCCTGGACCTGTCAGAACAACCGCTGGCGAGAGGCATCACTGGCCAAGGCTATTTATTGTTGATGACAAGTTCAATATGTCACATTCCTCGAACCGTTCTTGCGTTCAAAGGATATGGTTGTATCTGCGCAACAGAGTTGGTGGAGGCATAAAGCCATAAGTGGAGAATTATTACAGCAAACCTCGTCAAGGTAACAAAATGAAAATCAGCAGGACTGGGAACATGGAACATCAAAGTTTGGAGAAATGTAACTAAAAAGGACAGAAGGGAATAAACATGAAGCTTAGGAATGCCACTTTAGCAAGATTACAAAATTAATTTTGAAGATTTCAACAGCATTTTTGCTGATTTAACATTTGTCTATAAACACACAGACACAACAAAACCAACAGTTTGCAAGAGCTTGAAAGAACCTCCAGGACCTAAAGCAGCCAAAGATCTGGAGTCAGTAACAGCTTGGTGGTGGCCGGTGTGCCAGAATATATTGATAAAACCAATTAAATTGTTAAAATATTAAAATATCAATAAATAGCTGTTCCTCCAGGGGTTTGTGATTGTTTTAAAAAAAAATTTTTACAATCCGATTTGCAGATTTTGTGGTGCCTATTTAGAAATGTCTAAGGAATTTTTACGATATTTGCACTAATGTATGATGTTAAATGTGGCTTTTTAATACTCACTGTATCAATTATAACTGAGGCAGCAGTTACTTAAACTCCGTGTTTCTGACCAATTTTGAAAAGAATTGCAGTAAAATCAGAGAAAAAAATGTGGAGATTTGTTGATTTTGTGTGAATTTTGCAGATTTATGAAAAACCTGAAGGACTTAATGATGTAATTAGGAGTTTAAAGGGCCACATAAAAAGCTATGCCAGGTCAGATTTGGCCCCCAGGGCCTCGAGTTTGACACACGTGCTCTAAGCTTTTTCAGAGAACACCTGAACACGTTGAAAAATAAGGACTTTTGGTTGTGTAAAATCTCTGCCATTCATAAAAGAAAAAAAAAAATCTGTATTTTTCTTTCAAAAACCTTCACTGTGAGTCGGTGTCGAGCCTTTTTTGTTAAATCTTTCTATTATTGTCTTCTCAGAGCCTCTGAAATGTTATTCATTTGAAGCTGAAGGACGGAAATTACTTCCTGCTTTTAGAGCTCCGTCGAAGAACGCGCTCATCCTTCTGCTTCCTGCCAGAGGGGTCAATGCAAGAATAACTCCCGTCTCTGAGGGCACTAAGAAGAGTGGACTTGTGTTGATAAGTGGACTCTGTGGAATGCTTATTCACTTAATCGTGTGTGTGTGTGTGTGTGTGTGTGTGTGTGTTTCAACTGCTCTAAGGAGGTAGATATTTTAAATTGGTTCAATCAATATTCAACTACATCAAATCGGCCCTCTGCTTCTCTGCCCTGGCTTGAGAAAAATATTCACGGCAGATGGACTTGAAACAAAATAAATGGATGTTCTGGCCCTTCGGAGCTAATAAATTGGATTGCTTATGCACTGGAAACAGAGGTTCTTCACCCACAAAACGCCAAAATATTCAGGGAACATAAATGCCTCTGAAAAAGGGGTATTTGATTTGGAAGGGTTCTCTTTGTGCGACTCCAGCTTTAGCTGCTGTGAAAGCCTTGATGTAGCCATTTGTTCAGAAGGTTTACGGAATCATAAAGTTCAGAGGGTTGAAAGAACAAAACCAGGACTGGTGGGGGTTTTATTCCCCCTCAGCAGAGACATGGGTTCGCTGGTGGTTTGTTGTGAAAGTATATGGAAGTTATCAAGGGTCAAATGCATGTGTTTGCAACCTGGACAATGCAGAGACATTTTTATGTCCCACAAATAAAAAGTCATTCAGAGGCACAAATATTACATGGTTTATTTGTAAAAAAAAATAAATAAAAAATACTTATTTTATTGTCACCTTTCCTTAATCATTTGTCAAAAGTGATTTTGGGGGAAAAAATTAAAAATCTGCCACTTTGTAATGCCAAAAGATGATTTAAGCAGAAAAAAAAAAAAAAAAAAAAACTTGTCCAAAAATGACTTGAGCCATTATTTGATCAATATCAGCTAGGAACTATTTGCTGTCATATTTAAAGTGCCACCACTTTATAGAACTTTTTTCAGGTTCAGGGTGGATTGATTTTCATCCTACATTATGTTGATTTTTGTGCAAAATTACATAAGAAAAAAAAGAAATCTGACATTTTCTTTTTCTCGTTATTGTGGAATTTAACAAATAGAAATAATTTTGGTCATTCTGACTGACCTAGAACAAGAGAAGTTTGGTCTGATTTAACTTCAGACAGCAGTAAAAATGATGTAGGTGTTTTGATTTAGTGTATGTAAACTTCTGGTATCAACTCACCACTTCCTGTTAACAGACCAGCAGCAGCGTTATCTACAAGCTGCAAACGGGGACAGGATGACTGATCTGAGCCAACACAAAGGGATATAAAATAATCTAGAGAAGTTGATGGAAAAATGTGGCTCAATCTTTCAAAATCTTTAGGAAGGAAGGCTTTTGCTTCGCAGCAAGTCGCAATTAGAAACAGCAACGTCGTCTTGACAACTGAAGTACTGCGTTTAGTGAATTTAAAGAAACTGTTAAAGAATTTACCAGAATGACTTCATGACTTTATAAATATATTGGAATGGTTTGAACTCTATAATTTCCATTTTATTTTTGTTTAGCTGACAGAAGTTTGAGTTTAAGATCCACTGTGGGACTTTTAAATGTGGCTCCAACAGGGCAACTCTCACCGATTTACAACAGCATAGGAGGGACTTTGCAGATAGAAAAAAGTAGCAAAGTTTTATTTAAAAAAACACCAATATTTTGAAATTAACCTCAGAAATTTTCTAAAAACCAAAACCATGGACATTTCTGAGCTTGAAAAGTCGAAAACTTGCTAGAAAAAAACTCAGAAATTTAGAAACTAATCTCTAAAGAGATTTTCTAGAAAAAAAACCCTCAAAAGTTAAAACTTGCTAAAAGTAAAAAATGTTCAAGGTTGGAAATGTTTATGCTCTCTCCAAATATTTCTGAGGGTTTTTTATCTAGAAAAATTTCAACTTTACAAGCACAGAAATTCCCAATATTTTTGTAGAAAACTTCTGAGATTAATCTAAAAATTCCTGGGATTTTTTTTTCTTTGCAGAAATGTATTCTTTTCCCCATCGGTTCAAATCATACTGATGGCGAACAGATTGGCGCTAAAAAAAACATACCTGTGTTCATTTTAGATGAAACAATGAACAAATCACTACGACAACTCTCAGGCACAAACTTGGTTTATTAATCCTTCTCTGTTGAATCATTTCTGTATTGTATTTGCGGCCCAAACGGCTAACGTGCGTCTTTAAACTGCAGCCCACCTGCCTGGCTAAAGTATTAGCCGCTCATTCGTTCAGCCGCCCCCCTCTCCGATGACGCCTCCGTCTCGTTTGGAGTCGCACATCATGTCTCCTTGTCACGACTGCTGAGTTTGTTGTCAGTTACTGTTAATGAATATTCCCCTGAGACACGGGTCACGCTCATGACTAAACACCAAATTTAATTTTAATGAAATGATTAATCTATTGTGCAGCGCGACAGCTCAGTAGGCGGGATAAAGCTGAAAACGTAAAGAGACGGAAAGGGACTGCTGTGGTGAGGCAAACAACGAGACAGTGGAGAAAAAGAACAAAAAAAACCCAACAACACTAATAGCTTTTGCTCGCTGACAGTGAGATGTGGCCATTTTTGAGGAGCGTAAGAGGAAAGTTGTTGCTGAAAGGTAGCAATTGAAATATCGGCCACAAGTTTTTCACACTTCACATGGAGGAACATTTTTTTTAAATAATTTTTTTAAAAAAGGAGCAGATTAAACTTTTTGGATAGATACAAAAAGCTTCATGTTGAGGAAAACTAACGAAGTGCATCATCCTGTGACCGTTACAGCCTAAAATGACTGGTTTTAGTGGAACTTTTTCCAAAACGTTTTTCAAGCTTCAATTCTGACTCTTTGCTCTGTTGAGACAGGACAAGATTTCTTTGAGTTAAGCGGAAAGCAACAGTAGCTGAGCTTCCGTTTCAAATGTGTGGAGAACTTTGTTAATATTCCACTGATGTCAGCATTGCGGCGTTTCCATTAAATTAGAAGCGTAGTTAAAACCACACCTAGATAAGTTTGTTCACGCGACAAGTCATTGAAGAACATGCAGCCATGTTTGTCAATGACAACTACTTCCTGTCATCGTCTTCTTCATGGTTTCCGACAGGGCAGACATGCAACTCTTGTGATCCAAAAAAAAAAAGTGTTTCCATTTTAGTTTTGTGAAATAAACCAGTTTTGATCCAGACAGAAGACAGTCTCATCCTAGCGCCAAAACGTTTTATTGAAAAATGTGTTTTTTCAACATTGCCATGTTTCCATTAAGCAAATTTATTTTCGAAATGTCAACGGAAGCAAAACTGAAAAAGAACTGGGTTAATTTATGTAAAATGGGTAACAGCAATATCAATATTCTTGTTACCAAGTTTAATATGTTACACTGACATGGGTTGATCATCATCATTTAAGTTAATCCAAATGATTAACTTAAATGCTGCATGCAGCAGCTTTACTCAGCTTACAAGGCTAATTTGGACAAAAACTGCAGTTTTGGTAATTTTGACCAATCTCAGAGTTGCTGCAGTGATTGGTCAGAAAAGAGGGAAATGCAGAACATGTTCACGTGATTGGTCAGATTTGCGGGAAAGTTATTACTGGAGAAAATCAGCAAACAATGATAGTAACTGCAGCAAAAGTTGGTCCCACACTTTCTGTCCACCAAACTTGTTCAAGTAAAACTGAAGGCTCATCTATTCAGGCTCAAGTTTGGGTAATTTTTTTTCTCTTAATGTTTTCTTTTTTGATTCCATCATTTAAAATTTTTTGTGGATTTTATTTTTTTTTTCCACTATATATTACTACTCTGTTAATTTGATTTGATTATTATTTTTTTTATCTTGAAAGGCTCTTAAATTTACTTATTTACATTCAGATTTTTATTTATAGCCATTCTGGAAACCCATTTTCTGCTTTGCATTCATCTGTCTGAAAAAGTTCAAAGCTTCACTTCACTGACGCTCAGCAGTGCTTCCCTGCCGACAGACTGTGCCGTGCTGGTCACCATTCATCACAGACGTGTATTTGAACATGGCAAACCATCTCCACTAATGGTCAGCACCTGTGCAGACGGTCCCGGTGTTGTTGTAAAATGGCCGTCTGGAAGCCGTCTGGAAGCTCTGTCGAGAGGCAGGCGGGATAAATCAGCAGCAAGAAAGACGCTGACACGGTTCTTTTTCAGGCTAGCCTGGTTGCAGAAAGGAAATAATTGATCTGATCCTTGTTCTCTACGTTGGAGTAAAAAAAAAAATCTTGTCAGAGCAAGTCGCTGCTATGCTTACCACTCTTAAGACTTCCTGTTTTAATAGTGTTCACTACAGTGGCTAAAGATGTTAGAAAAAGGGTTTGTGTACAAAACAAACTAAGTAGGTCACAGAGGTATGTAAACTTTACATACCACTCCCCCAATTTATTTATGATTTTGGTGGACTTCAGTAGTAATTTTGGGGTCATGGATTAAGATGGGAAAAAAATAAGAAAAAAAAAAAACTCTCCGAGACCTTTAAGGGGCAGTGATTTGTAAAATTGACTTTTGAATTCAAATGTCAGGATTCGGCAATTTAGACAATCAAGTGTCACGAATTATAGTCTATTTCAGTCTGGATTACTTTAAAGAGGCAGTATTTTGCATTTTCCAGGCTTAGAGTTCCACCTTATAGCACAATCAAGTAACTGGGTTACCTTCAGTTATAAAAATGCTATATATATTAAATACGACTTAAAAGCAATTTAAATTCATAAGTTAACGCCTTGAAATTGGGCCTCTGTCTCTTTAAGAACATCTGCTCTTTCAGGAACTGAAATGTGGTTGAAGGGTTAATAGAGGAGCAACGTTGTGACGACTTCCTGAAGGCGGAGTTTTAGAACGAGCCGGAGCTTCTTAAAGAGACAGAGGCCCAATTTCAAAGTGCTAACTTACAAAGTAAAATTTCTTTTAAGTTGTACTTGACATATACAGCATTTTGATAACTGAAGTTAGCAGTTACTTGATTGTGCTATAAAATGGCGCAATGTGCCTCGAAATCACATAATACTGCAACTTTAAGACTTAGAAAAATTTGCATGGTATCTTTATTTGTCAAAACAACAAAACATTATATTTTAAAAGGTGCTAAATTTTGTTGGTGGTCCGCTTCAGGACTTCCGACTTGACAGGACGTGCATCGCTACCCCAGAGGTAGAACTGACTCATCCTTATAGTGCTGAAAAATGTTTAGAACACATTGAGGGGAGCAGACCGTCTGTCTGCAGTCAGGATTGAACTGGGTTGTTTTTGAAGTGAGGAACAACAATGGCGTGGTGTCATGGCGACCAGTAAGCGACAACAGCTTTAATGTCACGGCTGTTTGTTATCCGGCAGCCTCTCGGATACTGTTGGCCTAATTAACATTCATTTCCGCTTTAAATGTCCGGTGTCAAGAATCTCTGCGTTGTATGACATGGCCGAACAATTGAAGGTGCAGCTGGATCGCACAGCATGTAATAGGTAGCACTTTAAAGGTCAGCGGCATTTCAGCTCTCTGCGAGCTCCACATCCTCAGTCTGCCGTTGTTACCGCAGCTGGTCTTTACAACCCTGGCTGGGTAACAATCAGAGAAGCCTGTGCGCTTTCAGCTGGGTAATAATTATATAAAACACTGCGCATCACATCTTGTACAGTATTTATGATGTTCTTGTGTCAAAATAGAATTTTGACATCGAGATTTTTAGTAAAGATGAGACTTAAGCAGACCTTTTACATTTACATGTCTAATCTTATACTACCATCCAACCTTAAAATTCATTCTACTGGTAAACATCAACTGTCTGTTACAGTCACCCTGTTAAACAAAATGTCCCCCTTCCGACCAAAAACAACCAATCAGAGTCAGGGGGCGGGTCTTAGCGCTGTCAATCAACCTCATGTACTCGCTGCGGAATGTGCTAATGGTTCAGAACCAAACGTTCATCTGCAGTCATTGGTGGACATGCTAACTAGCCTTAGCAATCAACACAGGCAATGCTAGCTGCAGTGTAGCAGAGGGCATGGAGGCAATGAACAGCGCCACACAAGATTATGATTAACAGCACTAAGACCCTCCTCCTGGTTCTGATTGGTTGCCTCCAGTTAGCACTGGGAGAAGGAGGAGGTGCTTGATTTTTTTTTTTTAATAGATTATCTGTATCATACCAAACTGTCACAACATAGTGTCAGTTTCAACAGATATGTAAAAAACATATTTTTTACAAGGAATTTTTAGCATAAAACAAGCTTCCATTTCTTGATGAAAAGTTACTTGTGAGTTAATTTTATCTTATTTCAAGCATACTAGAAACTAGACAAACCCCCCCCCCAAAAAAACCTTGTGTGTTTTTGCAGTGCACCAGTGAGCACGTTACAGTATTCTCTGCTCCATACAGCCGAAGAAAACAAATTTGATTTAAGTACCAGAGATGTGATGGTAAATTTGAAAGCTTTTTACATTTTAAAAACCTTGCCGTGGCTCATGGTGGTAATGTGCCTCTTTCTTATTTTCTGTGGGGACCTCAGGGTCAACAAAGGAGGCAAACATCCATCACACCATCCTATAAGCTCATCCTTAGAGTGTCTGCAGAAAGCCGGCCGCTTCGAGTCGTTTAAGAATGTTGATGGAAAAACCCCAGTTATCGTCCCCTTTTTGTTTAACTAAGCCATTTGCATTGTAGACCTGCTGAATTATTCACTGATGAAATGTAAACAAGCCAATTGCCTGACAGTGTTCTCCGTTAGCATTAGGGCAACACGCCTCTCTGCAACCTACATGGGTCCTTGGGTTAGCATTTACACACAGCTATGTTTAACACTACACCACACGTGGAAAGCATCTAAATCCACCTTCTACCTCTGACACAGTTTTTTTTCCTTCTTTTTTATGTGTTGTTGCAGCTCAAACAGCAATCAATCCGTTGACCTGCGTTTTTCTTTGATTTACAATGAGGTCCACTGGGAAAAGAAAAAGGCCTGATTGCAGAGTTGATTGAGTGCCCATAAAAAAGAAAAACCTAAATTGAATTTTTAGGGACACATTAATAACAATAAAGAGGAGGAGGAATAATTGGACACAAGCTTTTAAAGCTTCAGGATGTTGCTTGCTGGTACCGAGCGCGGGTTATCTGCTCTCTGACATGTTTTAGATGTGTAGGTGGCGCTGGCAAAAAAACCCAAAAAAACATTCTGGCCATTTGTCGCCTCACAGGAACGTCTCATTACTGTAATAACGCTCTCACAAACGAGGGAAAAACCTTCGTGTTTGCATAGATTCAGCGCTGGCTGAGATGAGTCGAGAGGGGAATTTAAACTTTCACGGCTTAAGATCCATCTTAATGAAGGTTTCTGCCAAAGCATACATCATCTTGTAGAATTTAAGCCTGACTGATGCTCAATTCAGCTGAGTAAATATGAATAATGAGACGATGAGGCATGCAAGACAGCCTTACATTTCTAAGATAAAAGACGCTCTGGTGTGACAAGGGAACATACAGAAGAACAGCAATAATGTGGCGGTTCAAAGATATAATAACTGTTATATTCTTTGGAAAAAAAAGTGAATATGTTGTACAGGAGACCAGTTCTGACAGTTGTTGTGTAGTGAGTTTAAGTATTTGCATTGTACAAAGCGCTCCATGGAGACGTCACTGGATTTGCAAAAAACTGTTAGCTGACAATGACTAGCACTGGTTTTAGCTGTTAAGTTGTAGAAATAAAATGCTCTAACCCTTAAATGTAAATGTGATTATATATATATATATATATATATATGCAGCTATTATTTGTCGACACTACAACAACTAGATAAAGTCAGGAAAAGTTTTAACCAAAATAAAATAGCAAGGAAGAGAGAAGATGGTCAGTTATGCTAGCTTGACTTTGACAACCTTAACATGTAGATGTGCTGCAGAATTTGGTGTGTTTCGGTTCAGCTAAAAAGAAAAGGCGACCCACACACCAACTCTCTGACAGATCACCAGTAGAGCAGGTGTTTAGATTAGCTCATCAACCACCACTGGGTTTGCATAAAACAAAAAGGCTGAAACAATCAAAACCTCCTGCATATTCACACAAACTTGTTCTCATACAGACACTTGTCACGCTCTCGACATTTCAAAGCAGGTCAAATAGTATTTTTTGTGTGTGTGTCTGCAGGCCACCGTCCTGCATCGACCGAGTCCTGTTTAGTACTACTGTGGTCTTCATGCATTGATTTATTTGCCATTCCATCTCTTTATCCTTGTTTTGCACTTTCTATTCACGCTTAATTGTTTGTGTTCCCGAGGCGAGCGTTTAGCAGGCCGGTTGTGTTTATTGTTTTGCTCTCATTTGTCTCCCTTATCTCTGCTACGCCGCACGTTTCGGGACCACAAAGGAGATGAAGAGGCGATTCCGCTATCTCAATTTTAGCTCGATAAAGTCAGCTGCATTTTCACATTTTAAAGATAAAAGCTCTTTCTTTGAGTGGGAAATGTAAGTCTTATCTCCATATGGACATAAAGAGGAGCCAGATTCAGTGTTTGTTAGTAAGCATCCAAAAAATAACATTTATAAAAATAATAATAATAAAAAAACTTAACATTTCTGTGACATCATATGCTTTTGCTTATTGATGATGTTCATATCTTAGAACTGGAAAAAAACAAAAAAAATAACTCATTTCAAATTTAAATCCAACAACCTCTGTGGCTTAGTAGCACTTCAAAAAGCCTATACATGAAAACATTTAATTATTCAAAAGCTACACAGCTTGCACTTGTCAATCAGAGGAAGATGAAAAAAAAAATCTCTTGTGATGACAGTCGATTTTGGCGCCGCAAATGGCTGAATAAATAACAGGCTTTTAGCCAATAAGCCAATGCTATTCAGCAATCTCAGGAGTCTTTGATTAAGGCTTTACAGGATTTGGTTGCATTGTGATGTGAATTATTCACTGCCCCACAGAAACGTTCATGCTCACCGTTCCATGTTTTGTCTCATTACAACCACAAAATTCAATATATTCTGTCAAGATGTTACAAGACAAAAAACAGAATGTTGTGCTTAAAGGGGCAGTGTTATGTAACATCAATTTATAACGTTATTCCCTCATCAAATGCATACATGGAGTATTGTTTTGATTCTTCTATGCATGTTTGAGAAACCTTTTAATCACCCGTGGCAACCACTCAGCTGGGCAAAACACCTGGGTGGACCTAGCCCCGCCTTCGAGGACGAAGCTCCTCCTCGGAGCTGCAGCTTCCGAAAGTCAGCTGAACTCATTAGATGAGCTACGCCTCAGTGCTACACTGGTAAAAACGTTGGTGAAAGGTTAAGAGAGGAGCCATGTTGTGATGACTTCCTGAAGGAGGAGTTTCAGAAAGAGCAGGAGATTCTTAAAGAGACAGAGGCCCAATTTCAAGGCGTTAAAAGTCAAATTTCTTTAAGTCATATTTGGTATATACAACATTTTTATACCAACTAAAGTTAAAGTTACATGATTAAGCTGTAAAATGGCACAATGTGCCTGGAAAATCACATAATACTGACCCTTTAAACTGTAAAGTAGTAGGGAGAAATCATACAAGGTTTTGTTACCAAATCAAATTCATTGATGCTCTCATTGAATAAACACTAGAGAAAACGGTAAAAAAAAAAAAAAAAGAAAAAAAAAAAAAGAGAATTACAATCCTAACAATACGGGCAATTTTGGGTTTTCTTAAAGATTAATAGGAAATTATTGTGGCAACTGTAATCAAATTCTTAAAATAAGACATTTATAATAATAAATGATGCAATATACTCCAAGAGTGACGTTCAGTTCATCATCTGAAAATTCAAATAGTAATAAAGAACAGCAAACCTACTGAGACATGGCCGTCCACCTGACCTAACAGGTAACCATCCCTGTGGTTTAATTATGTTCAATAGGTCTTGCCATATACTGTACGTTCATTCCTCCCTGTTGAGTTTCTTCATTTGTTCTTGTGTTCTGTTCCTTCTACTTTTGAACAGATTTTATTTCCATTAAAAGCTTTTACTTTTTTTATTTTTAGAGATGCTTTGCGTTTTAGTTCAACTCCCTCAAAAACGCACAAAAACCCCCAACCTTGAACATGCTTACGCACACAGACATAAACACTTCACTCTTCTGACCCAGACTGTTGGGGGGGAAAAAGTCTCCAGTCTTCCTTATTTTTTTATTTCTTCAGTTTTTAAATAATCTATCTTTGCGTTAACCTACTTGCTTTGATTGCCTGTCACTTTGTTGAATTTCCCCTCTGCGGAATAATTCTTTTCTATTCTAATTTTTTATTTAGAACAACGAGGCTGTTGATAAAATATTTAAAATATTTTGTAAAAATGCTAATGTACATGAATATATCTTTTATGGTCTTATTCTGTCATTTTCTCCTCTTCCTGCAGCTCCAGACCTCGACTTAGAAACACTTTCCAGGACAGTAGGGTTGTTATTTATGCCTTGTTTCAGGATATTATGTCCTCCTGTCCACCGTGGCCATGGTGACCCAAAAGACATTCTGACCTCTGTGTGTGAGAAGACTTCTTTAAAATGTGAATATATACATATTTCTTGATGAAAATGCGTGTGCAAGGAAAAGGGAAAAAAAAGGAGAGAAGCTTCATTTCTGTTGACCATATAATTGCACAATTGGAGATTTTGATACGTTTGATTAATGCTAACAGTAATTTCGAAGAGTCTTGTTTTTCGAAAAAAAACTTTCCATGTGGATCAAAATTAGTTTATCTCACGTCACAAGAACAACAATCGGATGTTGCAGCTGATGCAAACCACGAAGACGACGCAGTAAGACGTTAAAAAAAAAGCCTTACCGCATGAACAAACTCATCAAAGTGTGATTTTAATTGCTTTTCTTACTCAATATAAACATGTTTGCTAAATTGTGATCTTTCAACATTAGCGCAATGCTGAAAAATGTTTTTGTGCACATTTGTAATGGAAACGCAGCTAAAGAGCAAGAGAGAGAGAGAATCCATTTTATATTATCAGCATTTTTACCTAAAACTAGTCTGAGCATTCCCTTTAAGTGGTTAGAATTCATGGTTTTTTGTCTTCTCCATTTACCTCACAACTAAAACAAGTTAGGGTGATTACTGTTTCCCGTTTGCTCTATAATTTCACGTAATTATTGTAATCTGGAGAATAGATATAGTTTCGCAGTGAACTGCTGTTTTTTTATTTCATTAGATGTGAAATCAAGGCTTCCTGATTACCATTACTGACCGTTCACAAACATTTAAGAGTGATAAAAATATTCCACTCAAAGAGACTCGTACATCCTGATGCCTCAGTGAGATACAATCCTTTCCATTCGCAGCGATGTGATAAAAATCAGGAAAACCGTGGATGCAACCCGAACATTAACGCTGAAATGCTTTCCTATGAAAGCAGAGGTGAACCTCTCCACTAACTAATTTGCATGTTGTGCCTCTACACTCGTCAGTTCAGTGAACACATCACCCCCACCGCACAGTCTTATCAGAGGCATGTGTACTCCACACCTTCCTGTCACCCAGCCTGCTCCTGCTGCTAAGGTAACCTTCCAGCTCAGCCCGGCTGCCTCTAACAGAGCGTGGGCTCTCCGGGTCTGACTCCATTCGGATGAGTAAATAAAAAATAAAACATCACAATTCCATGGCAAGGATTTTTTTTTTTTTCTTTGTCCGCTAATGGCAAAGTAATAACTCTCATCTTGCCGTTATCCCTGTCATGCCGTAATTGAATCTGTGGAGAATAGCATGCTGCTGTCGCAGCGGGAGGCTGGGTGGGGGGAGACAGGAGCTGTCATGTGGCTTTATTTAGAGAGGCGACGCGTCGCGGCGGGCCGTCAGAGCCACGCAGCCAAGAATGATGAGGCGCGCCACAATGCGGGGTGAAATTTGCTTTAGGAGATTTAAGCTGCGCTGCAGTTACGTCGATGGTGGAATTTGTGTGTAGCAGAAACTTTACAAACTCGATTTCTATAGATCCGAACGGAGCGTCTGAGGTGTCAGACGGTGGGTTTAATTTGTTTTTTCTGTTTCTGATTTTCATGCAGGAAACTGGATAGGTGTTTGTATGTTGCATCTGTCTGATGGGACTATGGTTGGAAAACAGCATTCTGCTAAATGCCATTTTTAGCATTTAGCAGAAAATAGCTGCTAAATGCCAAAAAGCAGCTATGTGTGATAATTGGATTTATCGCGCTGACTCGATACATGACATGTATGACAACATATTGTCATACATGTTCAATGTATGACAACACTGAACGTCTATCAATAAGCACTAGGGCTGCACCGATTGCAGTTTCCTGGCCGATCGCCGGATTACCGATCTCTAAAAAGTCTGACCTGCCGATTCTGATTTTGGCCGATATCAATATTTTTGCGCGAAATGTCGCTAAACATCACAAGAAAGTCACTGAGATGGCAGCAGTGGGGTGATTTATATTAATATGTCAGAAGTGCTCAACAAAAAAAAATCTATAAGCAAACTTTCTAAGTATAACAGTTTTGATCATTTACGTTCCACAAAAAAAATATCAAGTAGATGGATACTGAACTGCACATTTCAACTAGAAACGGATGAAATTTGTGGTCAAGGACATTGGACTGCTCACATTTTGAAAACAAATGTACAGTCCAACTGATCTGTCAACTTCAGGCTTTATTTAAAGCAGCTTTCTCTCGGCCTATGTCTCCCAACAGAAACAGACAAAAATATACCAATAATTGTTGTTTTCTTGGGAATCGGGCCTCATTAAAATATTTATGTGAACAAAGAGAGCAGGAGAGAATCAAATAGATGTAAATAAGCTGGTGGAGAGCAGACTGCGAACGCTAGTGATGACTTAATTAACATGCTAATTGATGCATGACATTGTCTTCTAGGTCCAGCACGTTGTTCTGGAAGACTGTGTTGTAAAAAAAAAAAAAAAAAAAGAATGAAAAAGTGTGAAATAGTGTGAAATAGTTCATATTGGGTTTGTGAATTTAACTCACAATTTAATCACCAAATACTTTCCAACAGACATATAGTTCTGGTAGAGGGTGAACTTGTGAAGCGTTGTTTGATCGGTTGAAAATAAACTAAAGTAATCTTTTATAAAATATGGCTGGTGTTTAGGAAATACAGAGTGAAAATTAGGATGCCTTATTAAACATTCGGTTCCTTAATGTTCAAATATTGATGCCAAATCTATTTTTTTTTTGTCTCTGGGAAAGATTTGATTTCACTTAAACAAAAAGTAATATTTTTTTTCAAAGTTATCAAAGAAAATATATTAAAATGCATTGTGTAGCTGAGGAAAAGGCTAGAAGAATTAGCTACTCTTAGCTACATTGGCTAACGTGACTTCAGTGAGACATCCACCACCGTCCATGGTGTCGAGGCCTGATGTCGGCCTCGACACCAGGCCGAGGAAAGTTGACACCACTCCTTACTTCCAGCTGTGAGTCGTTTGAGCGGTTTTTATTTTTTGCACGGAAGGCTCGTTTAAAGTCACCCCACAAGCATCACAGTGAGATTGAAAATCCAGGCTTTGACTAGGCCCAGAACTTGGATCGCGGTCATTTCAGCTTCAGAGAAATTACTCTGGAAGTTTTTAGTAGGGATGCACCGATCCACTGTTTTGACTTCCGACACCGATATCTGAGGGTTAGCATTCTTCAAACTGCTGAGTAATGACGTCCTGTGTGCAACTTTAATCATTTTAAGTTGGAATCAATAAAGGGGCGTTCTGAATTAGTCCTATCCAGAAATTGTTTTTGTTGTCGCTATATTTTCGAAGGCATTTTCTGTTTTATAGTTTTTTTCTATTATTGAAGGCTGAAGCGATTAACTGGATTTATCGCGACAACTCGATTGTTGAAATAATTGACTACTTTAGTAATTGATTAATTGTCTGGAGTATACACTCTAATAAAGTCTAAACTGTATTGAATTATTTGCTAACTTGCATCTTTTTATGCATTTCTACTATTGTATATAAAAGACTTAAGCGGTTAAATGAAAAAAAATCTGCAAATGAGAAATTTTTTTATGCAATTAATTGTCAGAATCAATTACAAAAAAAATTGTTGATTGTAGCCCTAATATCTTTTGAAACATTCTGTATTGACATTTATATTAAACATATGTCCAAATACATAGAGAATCAATAAAGTGTCCAGTTGTCGTCAAACTTTTTTTTAACACTTTTGTTGCATTTTTCTTTGTGATCAAAAGCAGTTTTTCTTGTTTTTTTTAACCACTTTAAGCTTTTGGCTGTTGGGTCCAGTGTGGCTCTCTTTATCCCCAATGTCACCATATAAAAGAGATAAAAGGAAGATTTAATCTCCCTCATTTACACAACAATGACATCACCTGCATCTTCATTTTGTGGCTTAAAATGCTTCATCTGGAAACTGAAAGAGGGCAAAAGTTATCCAGAGAAAAACTTGATCAACTATGACAGTAACACACGAGTGCACAAGGTGAAATCTAATTTTAATCGTTGGTGTAACTTATTTATGCTTCAGAAGTAAATTTTTAATTAAACATAATTCAAAAGCCTCAGAAGTTACTTTTGTCTGTTAGAGTCAGACACAAAGGCTCATTTCAGCACTTTCATCTGCCGAACAAAGAAAAAGCAAAGGTTCCGTTTGTTTCAGAGCATCATTTGTTCAAGAGGAAAAACCAATTAGACTTAATTTTTCTCACAAATAAATACTTAAGGTCGTGCAACATTTCTGATCAATACATTTGGTTAAAAAAATGCTTTTGTTCAAAAGAATAATGTTATTGTGTAAGGAGAACTCGCTCTGGCGCAGAAGCCCTCTTAGAATACAGAGCGAGACTTGATTTCTCAGATTCATAATAAATAAGTTGGAGGCAGATTTGAGCAGATTTTAAAGTTGCAGCCAAATGAGGGATGTGGATGTACAGGTTTTACACATGGACACAGCCAGTAGTCATGTTTTCCACAGAGTCTCATTGAAGATGGTGATCTAGACTATTAGCATCTAAATTAGCTGTTATTATAAATCCAGTCGTACATTTTAACACCATACAATACAGACCCAGAATCCATCTGGGGAGAACTCTGTCTCCTGCTGCTCTGCCACGCTTCAGTTCATGTGACAGATAACTGGGAGCCCCAGCTTGTGAGTTTTTTTTTAATGTTACAATATTCAAATGTTGCTGTTTATATCTCTTACTTTAATTCCACAATTCAGATGCAACAAACTTCATCCCAAATACGAATTTTAAAACTGGTTTTAAAATGTAAAAATAACTGGCTAGTGAAGAGCAATCACGGTGCATCTAATTCCCATGAATTTTACTTTGTATGTATATGGGTACATACAAAGTACCCATGTGCATTGTATGTGGGTACGTTTTGAGCTGTCTAATATATGTCTTTATATTTTTCAAGTAAGGATGATTGGAGAAATGTACCCAGTCACTGTTGATGTAACTCGGTGTAAAAGTTTAGCCTACCTTATGATGAAATCGCAGGCGTCAATGAGGCCGCCGTAGCGGGACCGCTTAAGGTTCCCGGAGTTCCCCACCACAGCACAGCTCCGGCAGCGCTCGGGGCTGGCGTCCACGTAAAGGACATCGTCAGGGATGACTTGGAACAGCTCCTCCACCACCTCGGAGAAGTTGGCCGGCTGCCTCTCTGACTGCAACCACTGGTGACGACAAAAAGAAAGCCTTTGAGGGAGGGGAGAGACCCCCTGGGGGTTGCTTTAAGTAGAAACGACTTGTAAAGAGGACGGCCGAGCTGCAGACGCGGAATTTATTTCCGACATGACCTCAGGGGAGAAGTTAGCTTTTTATGCAAGGCCACATTAGATTTCCTTCAAGGTTTCCTTCACAGTAATGGGTGCAGGATTACATAATTTGACGAAGAAGCTTAATATTATTTTTAAACACATTCCATCAGATTAACAGGACTAGCTGGTTTGTTAGCGCTTCACGTTCTGGTCTCAAAAAGGGCTTTTAAGCTAATCAAATGACATATCAGATAGAGCCCCATACTATTTTTATCCTGTCACAGTGTTAGCATGTTAAATTACCTTATCACTTTTAGCCTCACACTGTTCACTCCCTCTGTCATAGTGTTAGCATGTTAGCATGTCCATGTTAGCTTTGACAGCTCAGTGGAGAAAAGGGCCCAGGTAAACCCGGTGTTCAGCCTTACAGCGGCATCTCCAGGTAGACACATCCTCTGGAATGAGTAGTGACAGGAGACAACCTTGTCATCAATTTCTTTTTTCTTTTCTTTTTTTTTTACTCTGGTTTCTAATTAGGTGTCATGCGAGGTGAACGTGGGGACACCTCAGGCTGCGAGCAGGGGCGGTTCTAGCCCGTTTGGTGCACACTCAAAATGTATTTTTATATTTGAAAAAAAAAAGTGAAAGTAACTTTAATAATGCTATATACACACATGGAAAAACCAATTGTAGTCATAGTTTTGCTGACAATGACTACCATTGGTTTTAGCTGTTATCAATATAAAGTGCTAAATCTTAAATGTAAGTGCCTGTTGTATAAAAGAAAAAGGTATGCATTGCTTTACTACTAATTGTCAACATTAAGACAACTAGGTAAGAAGGTCAGGAAAAAGTTTTAAGACAAATTTAGCGAGAAAGAAAGAAGTAGCTATGCTAGCTTGACTTTGACAATCTTAGCATGAAGATGTGTGGAATTCAGTGTGTTTTGGTTCAGTTACAAAATAAATTAAAAAAAGGCGACCGACACACCGACATTGACAGATCATCAGTAGAGCAGGTGCTTAGATGGATGGCAAGTAAAATTATGGTCTTTTTGCCCTCCAGTGTTGTGCACATGTGCAAAATTTCCACGTATAAACAACAACATGCAAGGAGTCCATAGTCAAACATTTACTAAATTATATGTACTACAGTTGCATTTTTATCAAAACCCAAATTTCACTGGAGTCCTTGGGTGTAGCTAATTAAGTTTTAGTTTTTCTAAGTTTCATCACAAAAAACAGGCATTTTAATAAAGGTGCGTGTATGTTTTTTGTACCCTCTCTACTTTTGATGCGGTACTGTAGGATCGCAAAAGACCTTGATAATTTGGCTCTGCAGTCAAAGGTGTTACTAGTCAGCAGGATGTTGCTGTACTTTCATGGCTTTGCTGCTGGCGTTTCCACCGCTAAACACTGCTGCGCTTTCTGATGAAAATTTTAAGAGAGTGAAATGTCACGGCGTTATCCAAGACTCCGAGTTACGATTGAAAACATAGCTGTGCTTATCTAAAGATAAACAGGAGGAGAGGCGGTGAGAGAAAAACAACAGTTTTTTTTCTCCCCCATCGCATTCATTAAATGCATACAAATGGTGTGTGGGAGTTTGCTTCGCAGTCTGATCCTGGTAAAGATCCCCTGGATTTGGAAACAATCAATGAGGCCAAAACAAACACCTTGGAAGTGTCACAGCTGTCCATGAGCTCCCTTTATCTGCGTTCTTTCAGAATCTGCACCTCGCCCGTTTCCAGAACCAGCTCCCCTACCCGCTTCTCCAGCTTTCATAAGACGGCGACAAGAGAATATCTTCCACATCTCACCTGCCACCATTTAAAGGTCTCCTCAGAGAGGAAGCTGTTCTCCCTGGTCATCAGAGGGTGGATGGAGAGGTTGAAGTGCTCGGCGAACCACGGGTCGCCTTCCAGCTCGGCGACACACTGCCGACAAGAGCACGGCCCCTTGGAGAAGAAGCTGTCCGAGAGCCGGAAGTACTTGAAGAAGTAGAGCGATGGGTCCCGGAAAGTGAAGCTGAACAGGAGCGTGGTGAAGGTAATGACGCACAGCAGGAGAGCAAAAGTTCTGAACTTTCTCCGTTTGACCAAAGACATCTTGTCACAAAGTCACTTGGTTGAAAACTCGGAGAATGCAGTGAAGGGAAATGGCATCATGGCGAGTTAAGATCCACGAATATTTCAATCACATGGTGTAATATGGAAAACCCCGGCGTCCTTACTATGCAGAGAGATGAGGATTTAATTCATAAACGTCCTCATTCAAAGGCGTCCGTGTTGTTATTTTGAAAAGATCTTGAAATCCAACAGAGGACGGTGTGTGTTCTGTGTGAAAACCGCTTTTACCAATCAGGTGTTTACTCTGCAGGGTCAGTGACTGCTGTGTCTTTCACTCTTCTCTTATCAACCTGAAGCACAAACAAAGAGAAAAAAAGGTTTTTACAGAGAAAGCAACATTCAGGATTTAAAGGGATAGTTCAAAATTTCCAAAGTAAGGTTCAAGTGACAATTACATGTACAGAAAGTGGCCTAGTCGGACAATGGCACACCTTACTAGACCAACGACTGAACAAAACCATTCTTATTCTTAATACAGGGTTTTCAGTCATGTTAGATGCCTTTATTTTTAATATTTTAGACAGGAAATGAATGCAGACAGAATGGGAGAAGACATGCAGAAGACATGCAGCAAAAGCATATTGGTCAGGAATCAAACCACAGAAAGTTAAATTGAGGACCAATAGCCTCCGTATATGAGGCGCTCGCTCCACCTCTACAGCTGTGTTTCCAAAACTTTTTCCAGCTGACTTGACCCATTTAGTAAACACTCACAGACCACCTAACTTGAAACTGGCATTTCAAGAACATCTTAATATATACAATCTGAAATAATAATAATAAAAAAAATTAGTCTCTTAGGTCACTTATGTTGTCTTTGTTCATCCTGATAAGACTGGCGCCGTTTTGTAAATGTGACAGATCACGACAATACAATAAACCAGTCTACTCGGGGCCATTTGAATTATTTACAGAGAATATGATTTCTTAGCTCTTCAATGATGTCAAAAACATGGAAATCAAAAAAGAAGTGTGTGTTTTACAACATTAAAGGGCTACTTATAATTTAGAAGCATAGTAAGGAAAAACAGACTTGAGTTGCTTTGGCAGAAATTTTATTTTTTCAAGTCCCAAGAAAGCCTGACGTGAATAATTATTTTATTTTAGGCATTAAGATGCAGTTAGTCAGCGTGGGGCGCAGCGCTGCTCACCACCATGTCGCACTCAGCACAGTTGGGCTGAGTTAGGTTTGTGTGCTGGTCACATGATATGTATTGTAATAGTTTTCTAAAAACAAATGTTCTGCGATTCACCCTGAGGAACTGAAAAATATTCCTGCTCATATGAACTCCTCAAATCATATGTGTAGACTGGCATCGTTTTCTGTCCATCTTCAGTTGTTTGTTTCATGCAAACATGCATATATTTCAAGCTGAGAAAGCTAAGCACAGTGAAAAATCTTGATTGATCGCAGTACCAAAGTTTGATTAATTTGAATATATTTTTTAATTAATTGACAGCACCAGTTTTAACAGATGTCAATTTAAAGGACTGGGAAATATCCCTTTATTTTTTGCTAGTATGCTAGAATGCTTAATATCATTAGTTTCTCAAGCATGACGTTCCTACAGATGAACTGATGGCACATAATCAGCTTAAGTGTTTAGCGGAAAGCACTACATGCTTTCTCAGATGTGTGAAAAATATTTTTCCCCCCAGAAAGATATTTATTTTCCCCATAATGAATGAAATCATCATTTAAAAACGGCTGTTACGATTTTACTCCGATATTTTTGTCTAATGTTAAAATTTAATTAATGGTATGAAAAATTTAAATGTGACAAAAGAAAAAAACTGAAGAAATCTCTGAGGGGGCAACACCATTTTCACAGCGCTGTATTTTGGTGCCACATTACACAGCTCTTAAAAAGACTATTAGTGTTTTTAGTGAAAATGACTGCAACCAACCTGGAGCAAAACAGATTTGATTATCTGGCCCCTGCTCACCCAGTGCAGAGAAAATGTTGCTGTCTGGATAATCTGAGATCCAGAGATCATTGATTGACCAGACAAAGAGCAAAACCTAAGGAAATAGTTTGCTGTGGGCTATTTCCAGTGGCCATTGGACAAGATCTTCCAAAGGAAAAAATAAATTCCTATTGAGTTCAGACAATTCAGGTGTTCAAACTGTAATTCTGCCTTTTGTTTTTCTTGCTATTTTATAGCACAATCAAATAGTTTTGCTAACGTCAGTAAGTTGCTGTACAAATGCTATTTACGTATATCAAATATGACTTAAAAGAAATCTAACTTTGGAATGTAACACCTTGAAATTGGGCTTCTGTCTCTTTAACAATTCTAGTTCTTTCTGAAACTCTGCCTTCAGGAAGTCATCACAACATGTCTGCTCTACTAGACCTTTAGCAACATTTTTACCAGCACTTCACTGAGAAGTAGCTCCTACAATTAACTCTCATGTGTAAATCCATCATTTGTTTGCCAATTGCTGCTGGCTAGTCTGAAGGAGCCGAGTAATGGAGCCTTGGAGGAGCAGTGCTCTGTGAAATTAAAGAATTTCTGATCTTTTTAGCTTTCTTGGCCAATTGTCCAATCTAATAAACAATGTCAAAACACGGAGAAATGGCAGAATAAGCTCAGTTTGGTATTAGCATAAAGGATTTAGCAAGATGGTTGCAACCCATTTTTAACTGTGTTATGAAACCTGCAAATGTAGTTTTTGTATTAAAAAATTACTATTGGAAGAAGAATTGCTCAGTTTAAAAGTAGAAGCAGGTTTTAGGGTGGAAACAGCAGCATAAAAGAACAAATGAGAGGGGATTAATAAAAATATTATTATGGGCGTGTAAACTTACTAGTAGCTGCAATAATCTTAAACTGCCAAGATACAGAATAATTAACTGAAATAAAAGCTCTAAAAAATAAAATAAATAAAAATAAAATAAAATAAAAAGGTAGAATAAGTACATCCTGAATATTTATACATAGCTCAATCTCATAAATCAACCACTGGTCATAAATGCTCACTACAGTGTTGTAGGAGTTAGTAGTTTATCACCCACTGGGAGTTCCTCTTTGAAACATTTGGGGGGAAAATAGGTAGAGCTACTGCAATTTATTTCAGCAGTTGAAATGTCATCTGCTGTAAAAAGAAGCTTTAAAGCTCCACTCCGGTGTCCCGAGGACCACAAAACAAACGATGCGGTCGAAATACTATTGATGAAAGTGCACTTTCATACCATTCCCAACAAAAGTTTTTAAACAACCCACTTTTTTAATGCTCTGCTTTCAGAAAGGCAGACTTTGTCGTCATCCGTTGAAGTGGTTTTCATCAATAGTTTGAGTGTTTAGATTCTTTCAAAGACTTTGTTTTGTCTTGGTTGCTAGTCCTGCATAGTGATACTAATTTGTAATGATTAGTGACAAACAGTAAGTTGGTTAAACGTAATGCTTACGCAACCATACTGCAATCAATACATACATTTCTTACAGAAAGTATTTAAGTATGATCTCCGTTTTACCACTTCCTTTTGTCTTCTTTGTCGTTTCCGCCAGCAGTAATAACCGGTTGTTGATCATGCGACTCGTGTGATTAAAAAAGTTGTTTCCACTGCAGTTTTTGCATCATACAGCTATTTTGATAAAGCCAAAAAACCACCTCCTCTAGAGCCAAAATCTATCAAAAAACGTGATTTATTTTTTTTTTTTTTCAAAATCCGGTGCGTTTCAATGAAGCTTCATTTATTTATGTTTAACTGAAACGCAACCAATGTCGGCAAGAGATTTTAAAACCTAAAGTTAGAAGAAGTGCAGAGAGTTAAGATGGTATTAAAAAAGAAACTGAAAAATCAAGATGTCAAACATATCTGTGCTTTAGCTAATCTGCAATAGAGGAAATGGAGAGCGAGATTTAAAGTTAGCCTCTTTTATCTTAGAATAGAAATATATTTTATTTGTCCTCAAATGCTAACATGGAGCTCTGGCATCTTTTTGTCAATCTTGGAGTTATTATAGGAGCCTATATTTTACAGGAGGTACACACAGAGACGGAGCTTTACGATGCTAAGTTGATAAGATCAAGTGGATAAAGAGATAAAAACATCAAAAAGTAGTAGTCTCAAACACAATGGGTAGACATCTGCTCCTAAAAATGAACAACTAATAACTGGAAGAAGGATTAGCAAAACATTATTTGCAGGATCGAAAGCCTAAAAGTGTTTAAGGTAAAATCTGTATCAGTAGGTTAAAGAATTACTAATTAAAAATGGAAAATTGGTCACAAACTCTGATTTGTACATCTTTATCAGTATAAACTGGATTTTTCAAACATACGCCAGTATTTGACACACACTAGTGACAGAAATACTTGGAAAAATACCGCTTGCGTTCTCACTAAAACCAGGAGGATGGAGCACATAACACCAGTTTTAAAGTCCCTACACTGGCTCCCTGTAACTAAAAGAATAGACTTTAAAATACTGATGTTAGTTTATGAATCACTGAACGGTTTAGCACCACAATACATTAAAGATATGTTATTGCTGTACCAACCTTCCAGACCCCTCAGATCTTCTGTTTCTGGTTCTGCTCTGCATCCCCAGAACCAAACGAGGAGAAGCAGCATTCAGTTTCTACGCACCACAAATTTGGAACAAACTTCCAGAAAACTGTAAAACAGCTCAAACACTGGGTGCCTTTAAATCTCAACTTAAAACCCACCTGTTTAGAGTTGCTTATGGCTAAATTAGGGTTAGAGTGTGGGTTTTTGATGTCTGATGTATTTACCTTTTTTTTCTTTTTTTTTATTATGTAAAGAGGTTTTAAAGGTTTGAGTCCTTGTCAAATGGTAGTTTGACTAAAGAAGTTATAAAGGTTTGAGTCCTTGTCAAATGGTAGTTTGACTAAAGAAGTTATAAAGGTTTGAGTCCTTGTCAAATGGCGGTTTGACTAAAGTCCTACAGAAGGAAAGGCTTGTAGAGCCTCTTATTTTCGAGGAGACCCCATAAGGGCAAGTCCTCATGCGAATAATGTTTTTGTCTTTTTTTTTTTATCTCTTTAATGTTTTTATCTTTACTTTCTAATTTATTTTTATTTTTCAATGTCACTTTTTATTTTAATTATGTAAATCACTTTGAAATGCCTTGCTGCTGAAGTGTGCTATACAAATAAAATTTGATTGATTGATTGTATAACTCCAATCAATCAAAGTTACATTTTTTCAGACCATGACTTTTTCAGCACAGGAAACGGCAGCAGGCGGCCTGGGGTTTCATTTCCAACATGAAAAGGCCACCTCCGCCTTTGTAAGGGGGACCAGCTATCCCTCTGATGTGCAGCAGCGTTTTGGGACTCCAGCGATAACTCTATATTTAGGTAACAGCGGATCTGCAGTGCAGATTAAACGCCATCATCACCTCACAGAACGAGAAATGGGTTTGAAGGAGCGAGTCGCGGGAATCTAACAAACCTCAACTCCCGCCTCCCTTTTGCTCCTTAACATTTTTTTTAAGAGTTTGTAGAGAAGATTTGTGGTGAATTCCATTTCTTTAGAACAGGTCTGCAGTTTTTTTTTTTCCTTTTTGCTGATTAGAAATTGATCAGTTCGTTCAAATTCCACCCTAAGGGGAGGAAAGCAAATTGGCTAAGAAAGACTATATGGCTCGTGTGCTGATTTCATTTTTGCTAAGGGAGCAGAAAACAAACGGCATGGCCGTTCATCAGCTGTACTGACACAAAGCGATGCTCAAGCAATCCTAGCCTCTGTGGGTAAATACAGATTTGCGGACACCTCAAAGGGCGAGCGCAGTCCAAGAGATCAACATTAACAGCTTTACCAAGGGGACGCATCAATAACAAACGGGCTGCTGCTGCCTCTCGGTTTGAGGTCTTATGGTGGTTTGATGGCAGAGCAAACAACATTTTTCTCAAACAGGTGGTGTCGCACCGCGTTCGACGGCCCGTCGACCGTCGCATTGTTTCCCCCGACCTTGTCCAAAAGACTCGGGTGCTGATCAAAGGTTGCCGAGCTGAGACAGCAAAGCGCCTGTTCACACTTCAGAGAACAGGGAGGAGAGGGCGAGGAGAAGAAGAAGAAGTGCACACAAGCTTTGATTTTTTTCCCCAGCCTAATCTTCGCTTTTGAGGAGTCAACAACTTTTCAAGGGCTGTAGTTGCTGTAAAGTGATTTCGGTTTTGCGGTTTGTGGAAATTGCCTTTCGCCGTGTCTTACCGCTGCTTCTTGCTCTCGTGGGCTGTTCAGGAAATCAAAACTGGGCCGTTTTGAAGACGTTTAAGCATACCTGAGAGTGGTTTTGTCTGCCGGACTGAGAGCGGGGCCAGAAGAGTCAAACATTTAGTTCTGACTTTAGTGCATCAGCGACTGGAACATGTCAGTTTTACAGGTGGACAATCATGCTTAAGTTGGCTTTATTCTCAGGGTTTCTCAGTGGATGAAAGTTAAATTAGAAGCATAAAAAAATTTACATACTGCTTTCCGTAATAACAGTACATGTTAATAACTATTATACTGCACATTACCCCCAATATCGGAAGTGACATTAATGTGTTAAATCCAATAGAAAATCTACAGAGGGAATTAATGATTAGGGTGATGGCAAAGAGACCTTACAGTCTCATAACTAAAGGTAAATCGTCAAAGTTTTAACTGAAGTCAATGTCACTTCTATCAAATAATGTCCCAGTGATGCTCAATGCAAATACACGCCTCAGACTATTCAGATTTTATTAGCAAAAACAACAAAAGTCTGGGTCATCCTTGTGAAGGATTTCCAGCTGCTTGAACATACCACGTTCATTCAAAGTATTGACATGATGGGAACATCCAATCAGTGCACCACTCAGGATGGAGACGATTCTGTCAGGTTAACGGGTTTTGGTTCAAAATGTGCAAATCTACACCACACCAAAAGCCAAACACTTTGTTTCACTACATTCAGCCATTTTTTTTCACAAATTTATTATCATTATTAAGTTGTTATTATTATTGATATATGACGGACTGAAAGGCCGCTCACCAAGGAGGAAGCCATTACTCCAAAAGAAAAGTAAAAATGAATACAGGGACCAAGTCCTTCACTTTTGGGGACATGCCTCGTGGTCTGATGAGACTAAACTGGAACGGTTTGTCACATTTGGAGGAAAAAGCGGGATGCTGGTAAGAATAGGAGCACACTAACCCAACTATGAAGTACGGGAGTAGCAGCATTGTGTTTTTAGTGGTTGTTTTGCTGCAGGAGGAACTGGTGGCGTTGTGGGGAACGAAAATTATGTGGAATTATCTAAGGAGGCCAGAATTCCAACAAACTACTGTGAGCAGCTTGTGGAAGGACGTCCAAAAACATTTAACCAAAATATTACAGTTTAAAGGCAATGCAACCAAGTAGTGTGGAAATGTGTGTCATCTTCTGATTTTGAAGACACTAGTAAGCAAATCTGTCAAATGGAAATAATTTGGTCATTCAAGCCGAGTTAAAACTAGAGAAGTTTCTGATTTAATGTCAGGAAATGGGAAGAAAAAAAAATCATTTTACTCAGTGTATGTAAACCTCTTTTCACCTATTTCATTGCTTCATATTGGCTTATTCTATCATAGAAAACCCAATAAAACCCAGTAAAAATGATTCATGGCAGGAATGTGTGATGCACAGTGTGTGTCAGGTGTGTAGACGCATTTCAGGCATCAAACGGCTTCTGAGGCCTCGGTATTAATTTCAGATTTGCCGCTTCTCTCCTCGGTTTAATGCAGCTAATTCCAACACCTTTACAAGAGTTATTGGACCTCATCATGAGTTCTGCATTTTTTGCACTCCTTCCCGATGCAACTACACACTCAGGCTGTTTCTCAGAACCTCAGCACTTCACTTGCCGCAAAGAGGTTTGACTATTTTTTTTCTTTTTTTCGCTGACTGACACTATTTCCTGCGTTTTTCATTGGTAGCGATTAGCTGGAAGCAGAGTCGCCACTTGAAATGAGTGATGGCACCGTGTTTAGTTTATGCTGAGTTTCAGTTGATGGAAATAAAGGAGAAGAAGGATGGGGAAATTTCACAGACAGAGCCTGAAATGTTTTCTGTGCAATGTGCTGGTCCGTCTCATGGCTCAACTCCTCGGCATGAACAACACAATGCTGGTACTATAAGTAAGAATCCCCTAATCTTTCCTGTCATTCTCATTCAGTGTCTCCAGCTTCACCTGGCAGAATGAATAATGAATGAGAAAACTCAGGGATGGTAAAGGCAGCTGAGATGAAATCCAGAGGGATCTTCTATGAAATCTCTGCTCTGTAGCTAATAATACCATCAGAGAGCTCTGGATGTTACATCTGATGGCATCACGTATATAAGTCCTGTAAGTGTAGAGCGGAGAATTTCATTTGAGCAAATACTGACTTGTAGCTTGGTTTTTATCGAAAAGGGGGAAAAAAAGCCATTAGTAACGTTTCCCGCTCAAGCATAAAGGAGATGAATCACAGGGCGCTGAAGGATTTACAAGTGTTCTCACAAGATCTTAAGGAGAGAGTTCAGGATTTTTAAAGTGAGATTCTGCTAAATGGTTGTAAGGAGGTAGGACCTGAGCCAGGGACGGAGGGCTCCGTACTGTTATTTTCTGGCCTTGCTCTGAGAAGAACCGGTACCGACTTCACATCTAGCATACAAATCTTTATTACTCCATTATTGTGTTTATTATTTATCATACAACTAGCGATTGTGTATCAATTTGTGACTGAATTTAATAACTTAAGCCTTAATTATTATGTCAGTTCTTGATTCAATAACAAGTAGTAGTTTTGGTTTCCGTTTCTCCATTAAGTTTTGCATTTCGTGGTGAACAAACAAACCCCGCCCTCAATGTATTGAAGTATTAGCCGGACTCTAAACGTTTGTCCTCAGTCTTGGTCATGGGAGGTTCAGTCTTGGAAGGTCTGGTCTTGGTGTTGGGGTGTGTGGCCTCAGTGTTGGTCTTGGGAGGTCTTAAGATTTCAAAATTCAATTGAAATTCAGAAGTATTTTATTGATCACAAAGGGACATTTAATGTTGCAAAATTAATTAGTCGCGAGAGGTCTGGTCTAGTCTTGATCTTGGGGTGTGCGACATTGATCTTGGAAGGTCTGATCTTAGTGTTGGTCTTGCCATGCAGTGTCCACCAGTGAAATGCAAACTTAGAACAGAAATTACAAAGCATTACGAGCCAAAATCTATAGAATTATCTTAAAACACTATCCATTCATCTTCTGCTGCTTATCCAGAGTCGGGTCGCGGGGGTAGCAGACTAAGTAAGGAGGGTTGCACTAATTGCAAACCTCATTTCCAGTCTTATACTTGCAACCAATCAGTGCCAAGAAAAGTAAATGGTACTCCTGGATTGGCCTCTTTGCAAATGTCTGCCAAAAGCAAACTAAATAGCATTGTGTCTAGGTATTTTTCACCCTCCCAAGCTGCATTTTTAAAAATATTCCAGATATGAAAACATCAGCAAGTAATGTAGGGTCATATTCCACAGAAAATCAGCAAGTAATAAACTGCAAATATGTGGGGGTCCAATGTATATTATAAGACATCAAAAAACTCAGCAGCAGCCTCCTATGAAAGTGTAGACAGTGTTCACTGGTGTACTGCTGTATTCCTGATACTCTGTTAGACTTAAATTACCCTGATGACTTCCATGTTCTTCAGCAAAGCCACTGCAATAAACGTTTACAAGTAAAGATCTTCACAAGAACGAGAAACATTTCAGACTACCCCTTTAAAACTCTGTTTTGCTTCTGAAGCTAGGCGTAATGTGAAATAGCACCAATCAGACTTAAGTACAGTAGGAGACCCAAGGACATGATGTGCAAACCAGAGTATCAGGGCAGACTGGGTGTTGTTTGTGATGACTCGGTGTATGTTAGGTGCGGTTTCGGCCAGGCCTAAAGGCTCAACAAGCGAATTCAGGAGCTTTGGGCTACAAGCACACTTGCTCAAAAATACCCTCAACCTAAATTGGCAGATACTCTATTTTCATCTTTGCCTGCCATCCTTGCACATGTAAATCACATCTCCAGTCAACCTTCCCTCATGTGTCCTGCACTTTCTATATCTAATTTCATAATGAAAGAATTAGATTAGCCGCTCGTTTAGAGAGTCTCTCGTGAGCCGACTACGGCAGACTCATGAGTCACGTCCTTCACACCCCATCCATGTACCTGCAGCTGCCTGAAGCAATGGACTTCCTCTGGTGTGTTGAGTCCCTGTGAGGCTGCCTTGTTGAGTTTAGGCTGCTGTCACTGTGTGCAGCACAAAGCACTGCGGCTTGAGAGAAAATCCTAGCGCAGAGCAATATCCTCACCTCTACCATGATAAAGTATGTGTTTGTTTAAGCAATCTTCAGCTATACGACGCATCGCCCTGTTGCAGCCTAATTTGTTTCCTTTTTTTTAAGGATAAAATATTCAAATATTCAAAGCTTCTTAAAACCACTCCGTGACTTAGCAATGAATGACAGACTTTAGTATTCATGTGAAAGCTTGAGCACCCTGCTAACTTGTGCACCCCCTTTGGCATGTTTTTCTTTTTCAGAAGCATCACCCCTCACGTTTTAAATGGATATGGTTCTTTTTTATTTATTTATTTATTTCAAAATTGACCTTCACATCGTCTATATTGGTGGAGTGAAATTAAAAGAAAACAAATCGGAAAGCGGAGCTTGTAAATGTATTCTCCCTTATGCCCCTGAGTAGGATGTGGAGCTTGACTGACGCAAAGGTAACCGCGCTAAGTGCTCGATGAATTCAATACATTTTCAAAGCTTTATTGTTTGTGTTTTTTCCCTTTTAAAAGGAAGCAGCATTGGGATTTTCAACAACTGATTGGAGAAAACAGCACTAACAGAGAAGGTTGGATATTTTCTGGCAGTATTTCTACCATAAATCCTTAAGAATTGATTCTTTAAACATGTGCCAGTTTTCACCAGGGTCATAGTAAAATATTTAAAAGTGAGTTTTTTGTTTGTTTTTTGAGCTCTGTAGCCTCTACCTAATAAATAATTCTATTCTAAAACATTTACGACAGGTACGCATGTCTGAAACAAAAAGTTGTAATTGATTTGTTTTGGGTTTCATTGGACTCTCGCCAATTCACGGATTTGATAGTTTGCGTATTTTTCGCACGATGTACTCCAACTATGAATTATTCACGGAAATTCCATTTATTCACGTACGTTACCTAGGAACCTATCTGAATTATTCAAAAGTCAAAGCAACTCGGGTAGCTGAAATTGCTCAACAATAATGCTACTTGACACACTATTGGCTAGTGTTTTCAAACCGACCAATCCAGGAGCATCATTTCTTTTCCTTGGCACAAAGAGTTTAAATAAGGAAGAGACCTCATTCTATTCTCACTATGAGAAATTATATCTTAGTGCTGTATTCATCTTAATCAAAACATAATTAACACACAGTTATGACAGTTGCATTTTAAATTTGTGTATTTTCTCAGGATGCAAAAAATGTAATACCTTGAAATCCAGGACACATTGTTGAAGATATTGCCTCTGTTGTCTGACGTGAGCACAACAGGCCTGGAACATAAATCATAGCAAACAAAATTCAGCCCTGCTTTGTTCCCACATAAATATGGAAATTAAGCCAACAGAACAGGTTCAATCCACTCATGAAATGAGGTACAAGGTCCAGTTTGTGTTATTTTAAGCCAGCGGATTGTTTTGTGACTGAAAACAAAAAAAAGCATCAGGTGGAGTAAAAGTCGCTTCTTTTTTTTTCTCCATTCTGAAAGCTTTCCTCCATGCACCTTGGTATTTTCCAAATATCAAGGTGAATAGAAATAAAAGCAGTCCCAGTTGTGGATGTGTCTTGTCACATTTATTCTACGTACCAGAACGACTCGCATTAATCACTGACAAAGCCGAGGATGACGGATGGTTCTGACGGAGTAAAACAGGACGGAGATCTTCAATCACAGACTATATGTTCGCGTGGCGCCAGGGAGGTCTGCCGTTTTTATCTCCATTTTTGATGAGGCTACTTCACATGCAGACAAATGTTTTCCAGGGTTGTCACCGATAGCTAGATGCAGCCTCGAAGAGAATACAAAACAGACCTTGAGATTAATGCACCCGGTGGACGAAGTCCTCCGTTGTGAACGCGAAGTCGGCCCTATTAATCATGATCGGCGGGAGAGGTGTGGGAGGCCTTGAGTGAAATGAACCGTTGCATTTGCATTTTTTGTCAGCATAAAAATCTCTGCCACGATGGTGATAATTCTCTGGGTTTTAGTGCTGTGGATTGCAGCAGGCCTTTCCACTCCCGCTTTAAACCGGAGGCGTACATTTGTCACCCTTCTATGCTCGTCTTGGGTCTAATAGGTTGATTTCACAACAGACGCATTAGGGTTCATTAGCTGTGTCTGAATTCAGGGGCTGGGTCCTTCGAAGGAAGGCCGGATTTGTAGACCGCTTACATCATAGTGTGGCGACAAGGCCTGTCCGAATTCGAAGACTCCTTCAAATACGGCCTTCTTTTTCCCAGATTTCAAGGATGGGTCCGGTGTATCCTTTACGGCCCACCATATCCCATAATTCATTGCGGGTCCAAACCTGGCATTCAGACAAAGCAGCAATGGCGGTGAAGGGAGGCAAATTGTTATTTTGCTATAAGTGACAACATGACTTTTTTCAACGCTTTTAAGCGAGAATGTAGCTGTGTACGTCTCGCATCTGCTCGGTTCATCAAAACATCACCTACTTGCAATATTGGGCCATCATTTTCTGAGATGTCTGCTCCTGCTGCATTATTATTATTGAGTCAGGTAATATCTAGTGGTAAAATGCTTGGTTTACAGTATTTAATTTAGCAAATTGGTTTGACTGATTGAAGTTAAGGCTACAAACATGGTAGTTTTATTTAACTATATAGATAATGTCATATCTGAAATTTGGAAAGTATATTTGTAAATGAATAATTTCCTGCTGCTGTTGTGTTTAAGTAACTTGACAGACATCCATGTCTGCAAAAATGTGCTACATGTTTGAACATTTTACAAACAGATTTTTTTTTTAACAATAGAACAACCTCGTACAAAATGTGAAGAACACCACAGAAATCAGGAGTAATACATGGCTAAAAAATAAACTTCAGCACAGTTATTTTTTCTTTTGCCGCTCTGTGCTTCACTCAGTCACAGTTATTAGGCAACATGAGCTACGTCGAGGTGGAGACTAGACAGCTAGCTGATGGCTAGACCTGTCCAAATTCAGTTTCACTCTTCTAGTCTTTGATATTTGCAGCCTGCAAAGGAACCGCCCTACATAGACCGGGTCCTTTGAAGGATGCAGCCCCTGAATTTGGACACGGCAATTATATTTACTTTAAGAAAAGAGGAAGTCAAGGTGGTGGTTAACATCAGTTCAGCAGCTTCTGCCTCATAGTTAGACAGCAACAGAAAAAGGGAGCAGATTAGGATCATATAGGTATTTAACTTAAATTCATATCATTAATCCACATAACTAATCTCATCTTTAACAACAATGAATACATATTTTTAGAACAGGAAATAAAATCACACATGTATCATTCAAACACTACCAAAGTTGATAACTGAAACATTACTTTGTATCAAAAATTAAAACATACCTAAGAGGAAATCAAGTTGGTGGTTAACATCAGTCTGACAGATTCTGCCCCTAAACATTAAATAAACTACAATAAATAACCCTAAAACTACAAATCAGTAGCTCCCTATGAGCGGTTAGCAGCAGCTAATAGCAGCTATTGGTTACTGTGATAACCACCACCACCAATCAAGAGCAACAGAACAGAACTTAAAACACCAATAAATGTCCGAAGAAACAACTAGTTGACTAAACAAAATAAATTCAAAGAATACTTTTTTTTTTGACAAACTTCACATTTATACAGAAGAGGATTAGGGCCACTGAAAAAAAACCCAAACAGTTCTGACTTTAATCTCAAAAATAATTCAGATTTTTCTCAGAATTCTGAGATTAAAGTCAGAATTTTTTTAATTCTTTTTTTTACCCAGTGGCCTTAATTCTCTTCCATACATTTATGATATTGTTAAAATAAAACGTACACATTTTTCCACTTTTTTTTTTTTACTTTTTATTTTCAATAACTTTTTTTACATCAACATACACACACAGTAAAGATACTGAAAATACAAACTCAAGTAATGATGGTACCCAATAGTGATAATACAAACTAAATTTGAGAAGTACACGGACAAAAAAAAGAAAAAAAAAAAGATTCCACTTTTCTTTTTACCCCGTTTTCTCTAGGCTATATCTAAAAACTCTGAGAGGTGTAGTTTTACTGTTACGACCTTTTAAAAGAAAAATATGTTTTGGTTTTAATGAGAGATTTATCTCATTAATACGAGTTTTTAAAATCTCATTGCGACGAGAACATTTTCTCACTTAAACAAGATTCTGAATTTATTTCCAAGCTTTACCAGCTAAACACATACTTTCGTTGTGGTTCGGTGTGTGTAAAGACACTGGATGCTGGAGTGTTAAATGCATCAGAGGCTTTCAAAAGCTTTGATAGAAAACCAAGCGATAGCAGCATAGACGAAAATAAAGGCTTAATGAGAGTTTCTTTTACAAAGTCACGGATATGTTGTCCGAGCCTCAAGACGTTTCTTGGATTCAGACAAGGTCAAACCAAGATTGTGGATCTCGGATGATGGAAAACATTTCTACATCGGTAAATTTCATCTCCAGCCTCTCTGAGAAGTGAACTCATTTCTGCTGCCGTTGTGTTTACGTCGCTTGGCAGACAACCATGCTTTGGTCTCTCCTTTATTGTTGGCCACTGATTGCTGGGACAGTTTCCTCAGTGACTTGATACTGATGTAGATTTTTATGTTATCACCAAAGAAATTAAATTGTAGACCATGACCGAAAACAATTTGACCAAGGGTGCGATTTAAAAAGGGATAGAAAGTGGATGTCTCAATGTAGAGCCTTGAGATCCTGTTTGATTGCGTTGGAGAAAATCACTCTCTTTTAGAGCGAATACATACGTTTCAAGAAACTTGACTGTCTACTCAAGCATCAGGCTTTATCGCCGATAGTATTTTTCTCTTTACTTGTGGACAAGCAAAAGTTTATGTGACAATCAAAAGGGGAAGACAAACTCAAATCACAAGAGGAAGAAAAAAAAAAGAATATTTGAAGACTATATGAGAAGACGTGATGCTAGCAAATTGATCATTTCTCCCTTGTTGATGACAATAATGCATAAACTGTATTTTTTATTTTCTTGTTAATAGTTGCAGAACTTCAGTGTAGGCCTCCGTGTGTGTGTGTGTGTGTGTGTGTGTGTGTGTGAGAGAGGAATTTTTAATTTGACTGTCTTTTAATATAGGTCCAACAAATACAGGTCCAATCAAAGACTGGGTTTGCAAATTAGCCTGTGACTAGAAAATCTATACACAAAACAAGAGTTGCTCCGTTTCTCACATGTAACATTGTTTTAAGTGAAATTATTTCATGTGAAATAAATTGAAACAAATTCCTGGAATGAAATCTTCTAAACGAAGGTTGCATTTCTCTTTAGGATAAACAGCTGAAAACAACAGAACAAAAACATCTGAACGTCTAAAGATGTAGCAAAATTATAAACCAACCGTGTTTCCATTAAGTTAGAAACACAATTAAAATCACAGGTGGATAAGTTTGTTCACACAAGCAATAAAAAAGCAACAAAAAAAATGCAGCGACATCATTCTGCTACCAATTTCTCTCATTGTCATCTTTGTGGTTTGCGCAAGTGGTAAGAGTCAATAGTTGATCATGTGACTCCTGTAGTGCAAGAAAAAGTGGTTCCATTGCAGTTTTTTGAAATAAATCAACTTTGATACTGCCAAAAAAAAAACAAAAAAACAACTCATCCTATTGCCAAAACATGAGCTTTGTCGAAATTGTCGTGTTTCCATTACGCAAACTTATTTTCTAAATGTCAAATTGCGCAATTATGTAGTCAACGGAAAGACACCTATTGTGTCTACAGTGGAGACCTCGAGACATTTTTCTCTTCCACTGCATGATTTGACCCGAGACTACTCCACTCGGTTTAACTGGATCAGATACACTTGAATTCGCTTTAATGAAAATGAAACGAAGTGCCGCAATACAGCTGAGTGAAGATGTTTAAACTGTGTAATAGAGAAAAGGCCAGAAGATAAGTTAGAGTCATTAAATCATTACTCTTCATTATTTAATTTAAAGTTCAAGTAACCGTAGGCAAGTGCAACCAAGCATGGGAAGTTGCTGAGCACAAGAATGCCAAGGTTAGCTTCAGGGTTGTTGTTTTTTTCCCCATAAAGCTTGTTCCCTTTTTTCTATAGTTGGTCATGTTGGAAAATAACACGATAAAAACACAGTTTGGGATCTAATTTTATGAAAAAAATTTCAAGAGTAAACCAGAAGTTTACATATAGTGAATAAAAAGACACTTTCCTACCCAGTGTCTCAAGGTGTATTAAATCAGATGGCAACTTTGGTTTCTGTGGTTACCGATTAATCGCAATCAACTGTCCAAAAGGTTATTGAATTCCACAAATGACTTAATGAAACATTACTTTCTCAAAATAATATTTTCAGCTTCACTCTAACTAACTTAGCATCCATCAGTTAGTTAGAGACCAATAGCATATAGAAACTCACTATCCCAGATGCTCACACCAGAAGGTGGTAGAGATTGAGGCAGTACAGGAATCAGGGTTGTGGCAGAGGTGAAAAAGGGGAAAAAAAGGAAAATGTGATATTTGTTTTCCATGTTAATCACATACTCAAGCGTTTTGTGGCTTTTTTTTCTTGGAATATTACATCATATAATAGTACTATGCTATGCTTTGGTATTCCAAAACTCATCCCAGTGTATTAACACTACCATCTTAACTTATTAAGAATGTAGGTAATACACACACCTCTTAATATAAAGTAAGACTGACATTACATTGTCATAAACATAACACCTGAAACACATAAAAGTCTTCATAAATGTTGTCATGAAGTGTCATTGAGTAAATACTGACTCTTTTTTGCAAAGTTGACTCTTAATTGACTTTCAATGTAAGTTTTAATAAAACTTTGCATAAAAATGTAGTTATTTACCAAATAATGCTAAGTTTACACTTTTAATGCATATTTGCATTAAAGGTGTCATTATTTACCAAAAGACACTTCATGACAACAGTCAAACATTCATAAACACTTCTTCATGCTCATGGCAGGCGTTATGTCATATTTGACAGTGTAATGTCAGTCTTATGCACACCCCTTCAAATAAAGTGTTGACTGAAATTTTTCTTAGCAGCATAATGTGTCCTTACAAAAATTTGATTGGCAAAACATGGACATTATCATAGATTTTATTTATCTTTTGCAGTCCAAATCCTGATTGTGTTGTGACTGCTGTACTGAACGCATCTGAACTTCTGGTGAACCCTTCTTGCCACTGGCTCTACACAGATACACCAACATGGAGCTGCATACAAAACCTGACTTTTTCTAGTAATACATTACAGACCTCAACTTTGTTTCTCCCAAATCTCCAGTGAGTAATTATAGGTATCCCCCAAAGGACACCATAAAATTATTGATCAATACAGTCAGCATCACAATTGTTTGACAAAGTACAACTCCCTTTTGGAAAAAAGCCTTCTGTGTTGTTCCTTGTTCTATAGAAACACTGAACCAGCACTTAAATATCGATCAATAAATGTCCACTTCAATGCACTTCAGAGCAGCTTTCAAAGCAAAAATTGGTTCTGGAATGGTTTGAGTTGCACAACAAAAAAGTCTGAGGTGCTGACTTGGCAAATTCGCCAGACCTCCACCCAATCAAGCCTCTGTTGGATGTACTGGACAAAGAAGTCCGGTCCACCTTACGCTTTACGGGAGTTAAGAGAATCTTCTGGTACCGTCTTGGTGCCCGATACCTCAGCGCATCTTCAGTTGTCCAGTGGAGTCTCTGCACTGATGGTTGACCAACATCTTACTAGATAGATTGTCATTATAGTGATTGATAGTTGGGGCATGTATAATGTGTAGCAATTTTATTGAATGAAACTAAAAACCACAGGCAGATTACGGTTCTTAAAACAGCGTAGAAAATCAATGTCATTGTTAAAAACTTCTCCTTTTGTTCTCTGATTGGCCCCATTGAAATTCTACCGGAGAAATCCAGCTCAATGAGAGAAATCCCAAATGGCGTACTGAAGGGAGATGAGAATCGAGGGGAATTGCGTAGGAAGGCAGTAATTGGGTTGGTTTGATTTCTGACCCTGAGAACTTTGGCGCACATCACTTGGCCTTCCTCGAACCTTCTCTCTGCACCCATTTCCTGTCTGGTGACGGTCACTAAAAACTGAAAAGAAAAATGAAAAACTATTCCTGGGAGTCCTCTCGAAATCAAGAGAAATTAAGAAGTGATACATCCTCACAACCGCCATTGTGGAGCCAAAACATTTCCCCAGGAAGTTCAGCTCCTACATCATGTTATACAAATGGTTAAAGTCAAGGAAAGGGTGACCGAAGGTACAATTCAGGGACACAAAAAGCATTCAGTGACCACAGTCACATATTCTAACACCGAAAAAATAATCCGTTTTCGACAGACATGTTGTGGTAGATCTAAAAGCTTTCAGCCCCAAATGCAAATGGAAAAAAAAATTGCAGCAATTTTCATGCTGCTCACTAGAGCTTCTAATAGGCTCTTCGCTATAGAGTGGCCTCTTCTCTGTTAGAAAGTTTCACGTGGTGTGGGAAGAGGAGGAGGGAATAAAAAAGAAAGTAGTGTAGGAGGAGATTGTTTTAAGATTGTTGTGACCATTTTCCCTCAGTCCCTCAAAGCAATTTGATTAACTCTACTTTCCTTGGGAAAATATGGTCGGAACAAGAGATCTGGCTGTTGAAATGGTGATAAGGGTTATAAAACTCATTTAAGAATGTAAAACAACAAAAGCCGAGGAAATATTCAATAATGGGCAGAAACAAGAGTCAAGTAGAAGTAGGAAGTGGGATTTGTGTCTAGAAAAGGCATTTTACAGTCATCCTTAGCACCAAAGAAGAAAATAATCCTATGGAAGGGAAGCAGCCACGGATGATTGGATGAAAGTGGAAATCAAAGATGAACTCCAAGTCTGGCTTTTCCTATAGGATGAAGCTCAAATGTTTATTTAGTGAATAAAAGATATGGAGATGGCTGATTTACACAGTAACTGATGACATGGAGTAGAGAAGACGATGATAATGATGCGTCAAGACAAACTTAATCAAACTTTCCTTCGTAAAAGCCAGATCAACAAGGCCAGGGGTCCCCAAACTACGGCCTGCGGGCCATATCAGGCCCGCCTCCACATTTGGTCCGGCCCCCTGAACAATACCAGAGAGCATTCAGATTTTTCTCCATTTACCATATTTTCCGGACTATAAGCCGTTTATATGTGGATTTTTCTTCAACCACCAGGGGCCTCTTTAGCCGGAAGTGAATCATTGGAAGTCTGGTTACTTGCGCGCCAACATTGAGCCCACAAGCAGCAAAATGAGTAAGAAACAGATCAAATGTCTTTGGAAAGTTTCTTTGCAAAGGGGAAAAGGCCCAGGGAAGAGACAGGAGAATGGTTTTATCCCGGACCGGTAGGTGAGTCCCACATTACAAGCCGCTCTGCTAACATGCGGCGACCGGCTGCTAATGAGGCAATGAAGCTTCAATCTGCTTTGCCACATAGAGACCAAGCAGGCTGTGCTCAAGCAACAAACCTCGGGTGTTATCGTCTCTCATCACTCCCAGATGGGACCGTCTCGTTGCAGAGAAACAAGCTCAGGGCTCCCGTTAGTCATTATTATGAGTTAAAATCTTCACGAAAGTAAAATGTTCGTTTTTGTGGCGCTTCTGTTATTTTGAAGGGATATATAAACGTTACCATAGCGACCAGAGTCAGAGCGTTTGGGCAGTGGTCAAGAGGAGATGAGTAGAGCTTGTGAGTCTTAAGTCTGGTTTAGAAGGAAAGATTTAAGAATTGTTGGCCGATTTTCCAAACCTCTGTGACCACAGAGCTGATAAAAGTACAACAGGTTCGATCGGTTTGTGTGTCCAAGGCAAGAGCAACACGAACCGATTCCAGTCACGAACATCCCGATTCCAGAGGATAATTCAGTAGAACCCCCAACATAGCGGGAATTTAGAATAACCAAACACGGATTACTATTTAGAAGCAATAGTGATGTTTGTGGAGTCATTTTAAGAGATAAAAGACGTAACAAAAAGAAAAGGCGGTGGATAAAAGACGACGGGAGCAGCCGCTCTATTTGCTGCACTATGATTTGGAGGTGAATGTTTTTTCGTAGTTAACATTTTTAACTGAATAAACATAATAATGACCTTTAGATTTAATAATAAACATTTCCACATATCTCCGATATCTACCGGACTCTCAGTTGTGCGATATGTCAGCTGTTTGGGATTCCGCTCTGTTCTTCCGTCACCGGGCTTTCTGATTGGCTACCTGTCACATTCAACAGGTCGTATTCTCGTTCCCAGTCAGGGAAAACCCCACAGGCTGCGATAGAAGGGCCAAGACAACCCAAATTGGGCATATTCAGTATTTAGTGGGAACACCAACATGCAGAAGCCTTATCTGACTGTGCGTCCCCCCTGCCCCCCCTCTCCCCAGGCGCAACAAAATTTCCAAGTCTTGACCGGTCCGTGGTAATAAAAAGTTTGGGGACCACTGATTTAGCACATGCTAGTAGCAGACACGAAGGATCAGCACTTTTACAGTTACTGTTCGGAAACTACCGTAATCAGTTCTGTTAAATCTAATTGGAACCTTTTTCTTATTCAACCCTAATAAATGTGATATTCAGTTGACCTGTTATGACTCAAATTTTGGGTGTCCGCCCCCCTCTGCTGCTGCACCGTTGTGGAAAACCTGGAGCGGCAGAGATATCTGCGGTTTATATGTGCATGTTTACTGGTTTAAAATAAAAATAAAAACTTTGGGGTTGTGGCTTATAGTCCAGTGCGGCTCATAGTTGGGAAAATAGGGACTATAATCCTTCCTGGATTTTTTCTGTGAAGAACCCAGAGAGGGTTATTTGGTTATTATTTATTTCATTAATAGTGTTATTTATTTCCTGACTTGTTCTGTGAATAATGTTATTTGTGTTTTCTGGAAAACAATATATTTTTACATTTAGGCACTCCTGCAATCATCACACTTTTTCTGTTACAAACTGACTCCGGCCCCCCACCAGAGAAGGAAAACATTATGTGGCCCTCACAGGATAAAGTTTGGGGACCCCTGAACAAGGCCGTTAAACTCAGTCCCAATAAACTTGTTTGGTGGATTGTGGGGGAAGATAAAGGATCCTAGTAAGACTCCAACCTACAAAACATGACCCATTAGCTGCAAGATGCAATAAAACTATTAGAAATCTGGAAAAGTCAAAGGAGGAGCTACACCATATGAATCTTTGGTTTATGATTTGTTTTCTTATTTAAAGTGCCTTGACATGACATTTGTCATGAAATGGCGCTATACAAATACACTAAATTGAATTTCTATTTTCTCTTTTTTGTATTACGTCTGAAAAATACATTAGAGATGCATTAATTCGATGTTATCTGCATCGGTCCAGATATTGAAAAATATTCTAGATCTGATATTAGTAGCTATACATAAGGGCAGATCTATTCAGTATAATTCTATGCTTTGAGCTTTTTAAATCATTTGAAAGAAGCTTTTTTGTCAGTTTTTCAGATGTTTTTATTTTACATTGACTGTTATACTCATAATTGCATTGCCTGAAAATTTTTTTAATTAAAGCTACTGGTGTATTTAAGTGCGCTGTACTGGTGCAGAATTATTAAATAAATTTGCAAATTAGTACATTTATGTATGCATTAAAAAAAAACATTTTAAGTCAATTCAGCACTTTTTATGTATCGGATCGGTATTGGCCGATACTAAACCTCATATTGATATCAGTATCGGAATCTGAAGTGAACAATGTGGATTGTTCACTTCAATCGACATTGAAGTGAACAAGTGGGATGCATAGACTATTATGTATCCACAGCCTCAAAGAGTGAATCACCAACCTAAAATACATAATATTGTTTTGAGGTATATTTTACAAACACACAGTCTTCTGCTGTTGAATAGTCATACCTTTTAATTTTAGGCAGAACGTGAAAAGGCCGATAGAGGATCCAGAGTTTCAAGTTCTGTGGTCCCATATTCGCTGCTGGAGGCACGCAGTAGCTGTGTGTTTGAATAAAAAAAAAAAAGGTGATAATCTCCAAAATAAACATGGAACAAGGTGTGAAAACCTCTTTCAGTGTTCCACTCGTCATCAGGAAACCCCACACTGTTTAAAATATTAATCAAATTGACAGACTGGGGATGCCTACACGCCGGGAACAGATGGGACTATTTCTGGCAGTAGCAGTGTGTGGGATTAAGACAGGCTATATTAAATAACCTGACCTTCCACAGGAAGAACAGCCATCTCTGCTCTGTCTAATCTATTGCCACCGTGTTATCGGACCACTGCAGGTTCTTAATAATGGAAGCGCCGCTCTGGCTCCCGCCACCCCTCCCTTCAGCTGTCAGGGCGCTGCCATGTGGCGTGTTGGATGAACTCTGAGCCTTCTGGTTGTAACACCTGGTTTGTTTCTGCTCCTGATGCGAGACAGTTGTAAATTCAACTTGTTCCAGTTAAGCCATCAACACTAAGATCTACGATATTGGCTGTTGTGTGCCATAGATGTAAAACTACAGAATAGGTAAGTAGATGCTGGTGTCCTGGTGAGACTAAATAAATTTGAAAGCATGAGGAATTTGGATGAAATAAATTGTGCAACATGAATCACTGGAAATACAGCAGAGTAGTCTCCTGGTAGCAGATTTAGGTATCTGCTCAATGTTTAATAGAATCCTGGTTAATTATATTTTCACTGGAACATTTTTTTGAATAAAAAAACGTAAACATCTTTCTTATTTTTTAAATTTAGCGGAGCTATAAATTTGGTCATGAGGAACAAAATGAGAAATTACATCTAGTTAAACTGATGACTCATTAAAGTAGAAATAATAGTTTTTTTTAAAAAACTAGCATAACGTTGCAATAATCCTTATAATCATATGTTCTCCAATTGTGTATGTTAACTCTACTTAAAAAAGGAAAGAAAAAAAAACTCAGGAAAAGAAATATTCATTACTTCTGTAGCATTTCTGTATCATTTCTGTATTACTATTTCCCAAAGAAATTAGCATTAAATCTGTATTTGGTGGCTGTGCAGTACAAAACTTCAGGTTTCTTTAATTGTCCACTAACTTAACTGCAGCCCGTTTGATGTTATGTGATGTGCTTTTCTGGTGATGGTATGCATCTGTCTTGAATAAATGCTGATTTTGTGACGCCGTCATCTCTGCGTGATCTCAGTCCTTGCGCACAGCATTTTCTGAATCCGGGCATAGAGAGGATATAACGAGTCAAAAGGTTTTTAAAGTTTTATAATTATTCCTCTCTTAATAACAGTCATTGTTTTCTTTCCTCCCTCTGAAATTTAATTTATTTGGATTAGAAGCTAAATTTATTTATTTTATAATGATTAAAAAAAGGTCAGCCTAACCACATCCCAGCTTCCTCCTGTGGAAAGGTATTCTTCAGGAAGGAAAGTTGAATTAGAACAAACCCAGTTGTGTTTCAACTTTTTAATGAAACTTTTTTTTTGTATGAAAAATAAAAACATACTGAAACCTAGACCACTGCTCCAATTGCACTTTGATCCAGCCTATCGGTTTCTCCATTAGGTTTAGACAACAGTCAGCTGTTCACTTCCCAACCACATTTTCATCTTCTTTACATTTTCATTCTGTTACCTTTTCATTTCACAAAAGCACGGCATATTTCTGTAGAAACCTGGAAAGTTAATTAGTCGTGTAAAACGTGGTGAGCGGAAAAAAATGTCGTCCACATCACATTTCAGCAACATCAACTAGTGAAAGCAACAATGTTTAATATAGTTGCACTCCCAGAAAAGTTAGTCGTTTCCCATGAAAAACTGCCATTACAGCTGACAACATGTCATTTAGTCATAAAAACCATCCCAAGCTAACTGGCAAGCTGCTTTGTGTACAACAAATTGCTGGCGGAAAAGATGATCCGAACGGAGTGAAAAGTCTTTGTGTTTTGTTCTTCTAGCTCTGATGCTGTGAAAAAAAGGAAAAGAAAAAGTCGACTGCAAAAGGCGTTAACTGCATCTGATTACAGCTGGTAAAGCCGTGAACAAAGGGTTTGAACGGCGCCGTCGTTTCATTTATAAATGACACAATTTGTTCAGCTCTTCTAAGAAAGCGATAAGAATAAAAAACAAGAAAAAAAAACAATCCAGCTTCTGTATGTGCAATTTTTTTAGAACAATTCTTTTGGGAAGAAAGACGTTTTGACTTTGATGCTTTGCTTGGGAATGTATAAGGTTTTTCATAAAAACACTAAATGCATAAGGACTTGTTTAGCGTAGAAAACCTTCATATTAGCATATTAGCTAAAACAAGAGGCTGCACACGATAACAGATTAAGAGCCGTTTGAAAGCTTTTATTTGGGAGTCGAGTCAAAAGAGCCGGCTCTCTGAAAACAGCCGAACGTCCAATTTCTACCGTTCATAGAAATCATTTTGACAATCTTGCAACTGTTCCAACGTGACAAAAGTTTCAGATGTCACGTCGACCAACACATTGACCTCCGACGTCGTTTTCATACGTTCCTCTGGATTGTTTGCACCGGAAAAATACAGCGTTAGCCTCTGCTGTTTCGGCGATGTAAACAACTGCAGATGGCTTGTGAAAACTAATTGAGTGAGTTTATGCACAAAGATGTGCAACAGTGACAGAAAAGCTGCTCGTTCAACTGAGGAGAGAGCTCGGCTTCCTGCTGCTTTCTTCCTGAATTTTTAAACTCACTATTTGGATTAAAAGAAAGTAGAAGAAGAAAAAAAACAACAACCAGCAGATACCTCCTCAAAAGGTCAGAAATATTTAAACAAAACCTAAACGGAGGCAAAATGAATGAGTTTAACTGTTAAAATCTCATACCAATACATAAAGAGCTCTATTATTGTTAAAGTTGGGCGATGTGCTGAAGCAAAAAAAAAAAAAAAAACCCTAAATGAAATATGACAGCGCAGCGCATTGAGTTGCCCGCTGGACCTTTGTCAGCTGCGGTCTCGTGGCAACACGCCACAGGGGCATCCACCTGCACCGCCCACACCTCGTCCCCCTACGTCGCATCAGCGTGCTTTCTGCAAAGGCAGACAAAGGAAGGAAGTGAGTCATCCGAACGAGGGGAAAGAAAAAGCAGCTGCGCATTGGCACCGTCACCACAGGAGGGTCAACCTTGACGGCAGTCAATTTCCACTCAGTCGATGGTAACCCGATAAAAGCGTCGGAGTATCATCGTCTAAATATCTTTATCCGATTAGCTTGGATATGAAAAAGGGAAGACTACAACTCGGTTTGTTGTAGTCTTTAAATATGCGATGAAGCAGGAATGTAGTTATTTACATAATTGTATATGACTGAGCAAAAAAACTCAATGCTTTTATTCATTTAGCTCTATGAATATTGCATGAATCCATTAGAAAACGAAGCTAATGGAATAGAAATTGCGTTGGATTTTAGTGCAGCGCCATATTTGTACAGAACAAGTTGTACTTATGAGACAGAAAAAAAAACATTTATACTGAAACCTTTATCATGATAAACTCCTGGGTTTTTTTTCTCAATAGCATTACTAAGAGATTAAAATAGAAATCAGTTATTTAAAAAAAGTTAACAGTGACTAGGGAGTTTATTGTGTCGTTTATTATTAATTGTAAAAAAAATATATATATATCTCATTTTGCTAAGAGTTTTGATTTGTTTCAATTATTGATGGAAAATAAACAGAAGTAGAAGTATGACCCTAAATGTTATTTTATTTATTTTCTCACATGTGACTGGTGTGAAAAAAAAGTGCTTTTGTTGCGATTTTGAGAAATAAACCAATTCCAATACAACCCAAAACACCTTGTCCTAGCACCAGAACTTCTTATCCAAAAACAACAATTTTGACAAAATTGGTGCATTTCCATTGAGAGAAATTATTGTCAAAATGTCAAACTGCACAATTATACGGCAAACGGAAAATAGAAACACAGATACTGTTACAGAAATATTATTTTTGAAACATCTAAAGAAATTATAATAAATGATTGGCTTTCTTTTTGCCTATGGTTGTGTACAGACAAAATCTCACATTCAAAATGGTACAAAATGCAAAAAACAAGATTATATATATGTGTCCAGTCAGAGTCATTCATACAGAGAGCCACACTGATTGACAATGTGACTGTTCCACCTCAAGAAGATTGTTCTGTTGTGCTTTACGTCCCTGAGAAAACACTTGAACACAGCTGCTGGGAGAATCAGAGTCGCCTTTGCATAACTTCAAGCTTGACAAAAGTGTTGAAATATCATTATAAATAACCAGTATTAAGCACAGAGTGATGAATAACCAAATTGGCCAGCTGATGCCCATTCCAATTTATCTCATTGATTCAAAGTTATGGCTGAGAAATGCTTCATTGTTTCCGCTTCCAGAATGTCTCAGTGTGGGACATGGAATGTTTCCCTTCCATGTCCCAGAATGTCTCAGTGTGGGACATGGAATGTTTCCCTTCCATGTCCCAGAATGTCTGAGTGTGGGACATGGAATGTTTCCCTTCCATGTCCCAGAATGTCTCAGTGTGGGACATGGAATGTTTCCCTTCCATGTCCCAGAATGTCTGAGTGTGGGACATGGAATGTTTCCCTTCCATGTCCCAGTTTTGGTTTAAACTTTTCTTCTAATCGTCAGGGTTCTCTGTACTGTATGCTGAATTATATAATGGTATCAACAATAAAATAATAATTAAAAAAATCATAAATCCTGAATACATTTTGGTAGTAGGAATTCCATTAATTTAAATATTAATATTATCTCTAAGCAGCTGAGCCAAAGTGTCAGAAAATAAAAATGTTTCCTCAGGCATTTTCCAGATAAGGGCGCTGATCCAGGAAGTCAATAGACCAAAGGGCTAATGCAAATATCTGCTATCCTGTATTTATTGCTTCTGCATATATAAAAAAAACATTTAATAAGTCTTTGTTCTGCCATAACCCTTCTGAAATTGTGCAATCTTCATACACTGCAATTTAGCAGCATGAAATGCTCTGAGGCTCATTGCATAGACCATTACTGATGAATCCATTTTAGCCTTAGAGATGTGCAATATGGCAAGTACTATCCTCTAAGCTTTAATGAAGCTCATTATCGTGGCAATATTAGTAGATATTGGACAGATAGAGAGCTTTAGATGTCCACTGGTGTGATTGTTTGAGTAACCGTATCTAAGAACTGGACCATGAAGGATACATTAACCGAGTAATTGAGGTGTTGATGAATGAAGTCACAGCCTGAACTTAATACACATCACTGAATTGGTGAGTGTTTGCAATAATAATACAAAATGTAAAATTGCTGCTGAAAGAGTTAAGTGGGTATGTTTTTGATGAACTGGTTTGAAGAGAACATCATTCTTTAAATCAGTGGTCCCAAACCTTTTTATTATCGCGGACCGGTCAAGGCTTGGCAATTTTACTGCGGACAGGGGGTGTGAGGGGGGGGAGTAACGTTTAAACATCCCTTCAAAATAAGATACAGATACGCCGCAAAAACAAATATAAAGAACATTTTATTTGAATGAAAATTTTAACTCCCGACGACACATTAATGAGAGCCTTGAGCTTGTTTGTCGGTCCCATCTGGGAATGATGGGGGACAACGACACCTGAAGTGTGTCGCTTATGTCCAGTCTATTCCGTTGTTTTGTTTTGGTTGTCGTCACTGCAGAAAAGATATGATGTTGGAAATGGCAACAGGGTTTTCAGTGCTGTGGTGGCGATGTCAGGGTATTCTGCCATGACTTTAATCCAAAAAACCGGCAGAGTTGCTGTCTCAAACATACTTTTAAGGCCGCAGTCATTTGCGATCTCCTGCAGCTGGTCTTCTTCTGGCACAGACATGCTAGATTCCCCTGGTTTGTTGACAAATGGGTCGCGGATCCATTCCTTGCCAGTTCGTGGGTCTTTTGTGGTTGGGAAGTAGCGTTCGAACTCCTTTAAAAGCAAAGACAGGTGATCGTACACCAGCTGGGAGAATGAAGGCTCAGGCTCACGCACCGTCCTCACAAATCCAATTTGGCTTTAAATGCAGCTACTTTATCTTTCAAATTGAAGACGGTTGTCATTTTTCCTTGAAGTGACAGATTGAGTTCATTGAGCAGGTTGAGTATGTCGCACAGGTAAGCCAATTTTGCGACCCATTCTTTGTCACTGAAATATGCTGCCAGCGGTGACTTCTTTTCCAAGAGAAATCTTTGCAGTGGTTCTCGTAATTCAAACACTCTGGCCAGCGATTTTCCTCGGGACAACCATCTTATTTCGGCATGCTCTGCGTCCATCCCCTCACAAAGTTGCTCAAACAGGCGGGAGTTAAGGGCTTATGCTTTGATGTGATTAATGACTTTAACAGCATCGTTTAATACGCTATTCAATTGTGGGGGCATTTTTCGGCTTGCCAGCATTTCCCTGTGAATGATATAATGTGCAGATTCACATTCAGGTGCAACTTCTTTTATCCGAGCAGTTAAACCAGACAGCCGTCCGGTCATAGCAGCAGCTCCATCTGTGCATATGCAGACACAAGAGGACCATTTCAGTTTTGATATATAGCCATCCAGTGACTTGAACAGTTCTGTGGCGGTGGTGTTGGTTGGCAACAATAATGCACATAACATATCCTCATGCACATCCTCTTGATAAATATATCGCACATACACAAGTAGTATTGCCTTGTTGTCAACATCTGTAGATTCGTCTACATGGAGGGTGTACAGCGGTGATGTATTAATCCTCTCCAACAATTGTGTCTCAATGTCTTTGGCTATTTCTTCAATGCGCAGCGTCACAGTGCTAGCCGACAGAGGCACCTGCTCAATCTTTTTAACAGCAGCTTCTCCTAGAACTTCAAGGCAAATGTCTTTAGCGGAGGGCAAAATCAATTCTTCACCAATAGTAAATGTTTTTTAGCCTTAGCAATATGGTTAGCCACTAAGTACGATGCTTTCAGTGCATTTGCATTTAGTGATGTGGTGGCCCTCAGTAATTTTTTCTGTCCATCATCCATCCATCCATGTTCCACATTTCCCCTTGATTGGTTGATTGGCCTCACCTGTTGTTGTTTTGACTAGCTGAGAGTTAGCTTCAAAATTTGAATCAGTGGTAGCTTTCTCTGGTAGACTTAAGCATTCAGGTCAGTAGACAATCTAGATGTTATTTAGACATGTTTGCTTCAGATAACAAAAGTAGCAATGCTTAGGATTGCATTCAGTTTGTCTTTTAGAAAGAGTTGTTAGCTTAGCGCCAAGTAGGGACCAAGATTTGAAGGTATGATGGTTTTTCTGTTAGCATCCAGTTGCTAACACAAACAAAATGAAACAGCCATTTACTAGTAACTATTTACATGCGATGAGTCTTAAAATATACGAGGGTTTATCATTTGTTTATAGTCAATCTTGGAAATCTAATGTCAAGTACAGAGTTTGCACCATTTTTGGAGTTGGCTTTAATCTCAATGTACAAGTGTAAATTGAATTCAACTTAATAAATTAAATGCATCAGAATCTATCGATCTTTTTAGTTTTTAATAAAAAAATCCTGTTTATTCTCATCAACAAGGACTTTGGGTTGATCTATGAAAACATTTACTATTTTTATCCAACTTTAATAAGTCTATAAAAAGCTAATTTGGGTTCACCTGAGTCTGATTTTGAGTAAATGTTAACATTTGTGATGATTTTTCATTATGAAATCAAAGAAAAGAAGTGATTATCAAAGGATTAATAGGAATAAAAATAGTGTTTTCCTTAACATTTTCTGTCTGTTCCTACAGGGGGTGCTATTCTACATAAAGCTTTGATAATCTACCTCGCAGCTAAAAAAAGTTTCTTGGGATTTTCTCTCTGTGACTAATATCAGCTCCGAGTGCAGGTCTTATCCTCCTGAGAAAGCCATTTTAATATTAAATAGGAAATGTATTTTTCTATTTTCTGTCAGGCAATCTCTGTTTGGCACGCCAAACCTTCCTGGAGCTCATATAGCTCTAAATAAAATAGCAGTGGTTTTAAATGAGGGGCAGCAGCAGGAATCCTAAAGCTGTCCTCCAGTTGTATAAAAAAAAAAAAAAAATCATTTATGTTTCTGCTTATCTTCCCGGTCCTTAAACGCAGCTCCACAGGGCATCCGATACAGTTCGATATTCCTCACCTGACAGGTTGTTTTTTTTTTAAACTCAGTTTTTAAAAACAAGCAGCTTTTTTGTTCCAGAAGCAACCAGGGATAAACTGAAGAGACTGTGAAACTGTTTTTCAATCTAAAAAAGAAAAATACTCAAATGGGATTTTATATTGTGAATCAGCATCAAAACATGAACCAATAAGGTTCCAGACAAAACACTCACTTAAAGCTGTGGTGCAACTTATAAACAGTATAGATTTTACATATTTGTTAAAACTGCCATCCTGTGGTGACAAGACACAGATCTTGGACACAGAGAAGATGTCCAGGACCAGTAGGTGGCTACAGGAAATCATTTTTGTCTATAGGAAAAATATCGACTATTAGGAGTTGTCCTATCTTTTGCCTCAGTTTAAAAATTTTTTGTTTGTTTTTTGCTTTGCGAATAAAAAAAAGCAGTTACTGTTGTTTGAAGTTACTTTCTTTTCCATACCTACAAATTGATATGTGACCACACCTTAAAGCATCAGAATAACGAGAGTAAATATTTTCTGGAATAAAATGAAGTGTTGAGGCATCAGCATTAAAAAAGACACACATCTTGGTTCTCTTGAGCATTTTGCACCCTTTAAACATGTCCATTTCATAGAACCAGTAAAATAGTAATGAAGGTTTTTGCAAATTCATGAGTATGACAACTCAAGTAAATCAGATGTTTATCCCTGATCTCAATGTCACCATCAACAAAAACACCTATTTTAAAGGTTTCTTAAAGAAACCGTGAAGATTTCTGGTGCAATTAAGAGTGTTTTCACAGCTGAGGTTTTCAGTCCCTTCCAGTTTTCTCTGTGAAAAAACAAATAAATAAAAAATCAGAAGCACTGGAAAAAGCTTCAAGTTAACAAGCTAATCAACTGATCCAAACCAAAGTAAACGAACTGTAGGTGTGAAAATGTTCTTTTGTAAGCAGTGCAGAAACTTATTCTGCAGCCATACGGTTCCTATGCCAACGATTAATACCAGCTCATTGAAACTGAAAACTGATTTGGACAGATTTTAATCACAGTACAATATGGTGGATGAATCATGTGTCTGCAATCTTGACTTGCCAAGAGATTCTGATGGATGACAGATAACAGTTCTCATTAGTCACAGTCTGTATTAATTTAAAAAAAATTGTAAAAGCAAAGTGGTTTTTCATCTGTCTACTGTAATCAGTTCTGTGAAATTCTCTGTACTGATCATCTTAAATCAAAGATGAAGAGGCTGAAACTTGATTATGATTGCGTCTCTTTTGCATAAACATGCAACATCTCTGTTGATGAGACTGATTAGAGACACTTTGTGGGAATCTGTTTAAATAAGCATTTTAAAATATAAGATGTCTAACTGCTAGTGAAAGTAGGATAAATAAGTACCAGCGTATTAAACATAAAACTCCTTCAAAGCCTAAACAGATAGTCAATTGCTTTTAGGACAAATAGGATCAATTGAAAAAAGAAGAAAACGTACATCATTGAACTAATTTGGCAAGTCTGAGATATTTTATTAATTGGATTGTTAAACAGCAGTACAATGATTATACGTGGTGATGAATGGTTTTTACAGGAATCAATTGAATAAGCAATTTCAGAGCCTAGAACTCCGCCCTCAACAACAGTAGTTTGTTTTTCATTATTCATGAGAAAGTCCTTCTGTTTTTGCTTCACCAAAACTATAGCAACTCCAACCTACTACGACCAATGCCAACCAATTTGTCCCCATGGCAAAAAGTGATTTCTTTTGTTAAATGTTTCTGAAAGCTTGCCATACACAGACCCGATTACTGCCAGACCTGCGCAATCAGGAAATCATTTAAACACAAACCATTCAACAACAAAAAGTAGACTAAAGGAATTCAAGAGCAGATGAGAACCTAATGATTGTCCTCCCATCTTAGTTTGTGATGACCGCAAATAAGTATTTTACGTCACTGTGGAGGAAGTTGATTCACTCTACAGAATAAAGCCACACCGGAATATCTTCAAGCCATAATGGATTGTCGAGTTATTTTGTTTGTTCAAAGTTTTGTGTTGTGATGAGTCAGTGTGTCAATTTGATGCTACAGCTTACCAGAAATAACCTGCTTGTTAAATCAACAATCCCCCATGTTGGCCACTCTTCCAAATATTTATTATTAACAGCTTCATAGCATCAATGGATTGTTACAGCCAACCGTTAGTGACTTGATAAAATTTAAAACTTCAACATAGTTCAGGAAACAATCGTTTCTAAACAACTGAAGATCCAGACCCTCTGGGCGAAGAACAAGGGGCTGGCTTCTACCAGGCCGATACTGAATTAGCTTGAAACTAGTTAAGAACAACAATGGGTATGTGTTCAAACAATGCAAAGCAGAAGGAATATAGAACTTTATTTTCATAAGAGAATGTTTCAAATATCATTATTCCTCTTAATACAGTATATTCGAGAAAAGTCATCCAAATTCTACCTTTTATGAAAATCGTTGATGTTGTGTTTTGAATTAATGTGCGACCTTACACCGAAATGAACATGAGCAGGGCCACTGTATTTTTAAATGTCAAAACTTGGTGTGTCCAGGGACACATAGCAAAACATAATGACCAAACAGAAAGAGGCACAAATGCATCACCTGTGGCAAAAAGGACAGAAAAACAAGACAGTGCTCACTCAGAGCATCAAGTTGCCTTAAATAAGGGAAAAGTTTAAAAGGATGCTTCTGACAAGCAGTGTGACAACGCCAGTTTGCTTGATGCATTTCTAGAACTTCCACACACCACCTTTCATTTGTCCACACGCAAGTGAAACGTCTAATCCTTTTGACGGTTCCACTCCATTTCAATGGCAAAAGAAAAAACTAATTAATGGCAGTCTGTCAGGGCTATACCTTTCTTACGCATTTATGCAACACTAATTCTATGAGCGCTGCAGTTATGATGATATATTGTGAAGAGCGGTTCAACCCTCGGGTCATGTTTTAATGGGAAACATCTTCATGAACGTGAAATGTGAATAACTAGGCTGCGTGTTCGGGGAGGGCTCAACTGAATAAGACGAGCAGAAATTTGCCTGTTTTAATGACACTTACTCTTGGTGATGACTAAAGAAAAAACAATCAGTGACTGCATACTCTTTTTATGCACACCAGAGCCACTGAGCGCAATATAAATTAACTCTAATTTGCAGATATAGAGGGAAACCGTCGGAGAAGATCACAAGGCGCAGCGGACACAGAGAAGCTCGATGCAGGTGGCATTATCCTTTAAGCTGATTACTAGCTCTTTTGAGATGGACTGGCCTAATCTGACACATATATATTGTGTGTTTACTTGAATGATGAGAAAGTTATCGGCGTGATTCGGCTCTTAGCCAGATCCAGCAAAGCAGGAACTTTTCTAAGGTCATTTGATTAGATGGAGGTGAGGATCTGACCGAATCATTTCCAGTGCCTCGTGTTTTTCTCGACAGCTTTGATCGCACCGTCTGTGACGCGAGCTTCACAGGAGGCGTTAGCTGTTGGATCGATGAAAACAGAAGAAGAAAAAAAAGAAGAGCTTCGTGGTCAGAGAGACGGTGCGGGCTTAAAGCTCCCGATTGTGAGAAATAAGATGAAGTCAGTCAAGCTGAGGACCTCGGCGGGTGAGCCGGGGCACCCTGGAGGAATCAAAAGGTGAAAGAACATCGACTGCAAATTAATCTCTTGACACGCAGGAAGCGCATTTCATGGCGGAAACCAAACCTGAGCCAATGTTGTAGATGAACCCTATCCCATCCAGAAACATTTGATACAATGCGATCTTAATCTCATCAAAAGAAGATATCCAAATTTCTGATGCTACATTTGTCCTGCAATGATAGGGGTAATTTTACGTCCTGTCATGATAAATTCTGCTGGAGGTTGAACTGTCCCTGAAAATATTGTGATAAACAATGATATCGTCGTTTTGAGACCCTTTTCAAGCAATGTGTTGATAATACAAGTTTTCCCAAGCTCAAACTTTTATTTTGTAAAGAACACTCAGGAATGGAACTGGAAGACATTTTAAATATCCAAAAGATAAAAAACACAAAAACAATAAATAAAACAGAAATTAAAACCACACACAACCAAAACGACAAAACGGATTATAGTGACTAAACAAAATTGCCCTACAAATAATATCAGAACAATCATCAAGCTCATTTTAATTGATCATGCAATTAATTGATTTGTGTTTTTACTGAGTCACTCTCACAATACTCCAACAACTGAAACTGTACTTCCACTGTCCTCCCTTCTGATTGGTGAACAGCATAATAGCTACATTTTGCATTTAAATCACAGGCTGAAAAACTTCCATCCATCTCCCATGAATAAGTTCTCACTGCTGCCCGCACCTCTAGATTTGTTGCCACGATCTCACCCCAGAAGTGTTGTGCATGCTAAAACAGTTGCTGAACTCCCACTACATCATGAATAAAGAGGAGTGCATTGCTTTCCTGATGTCCCCCATAAAACCTCTCCAAATACCGGCAAAGACAAGGCCTCTCTAATTCATTGGCAAAATACCAGCAATGTAGAGCCCTAAAGGCAAACATTAGAATGGCCAATGAAACTGTTTAAATTAGAGAGTTTTGTTCCTCCCCCTCTTTCAATTTTTAGTATTCAGGCAGCTGCTCCAAAATAGTAATAAGTCTTGACCCCAGGTCACGGCACTGCTGAGGCAGATGGTATAGGAAGATTCATAATAAAACCAGAGATGCTGAACTCTGAAGCAGCACCGGACAACATGACATAACACCTGTTATGAACATGAAGAAGTCTTTATGAATGGTTATGACTGTTGTCATGAAGAATCATTCGGTAAATAATGAGACTTGTAATGCAAAGTTGATGCTTTTAATGGACTTTCAATACAACTTTGCATAAAAAGTGTCCTTTACTAAATGACACTTCATGACAACAATCATAACCATTCATGAAGACTTCATGTTCATCGCAGGCGTTATGTTTATGACCGTCATCTCAGTCTTATGCTCACCTCGTCAAATAAAGCGTTATCATTTTGTTTTAGTGTTATTTGCCGTTTACCATTTTCTCGTTCCCATCTTTCCATAGATGGAAGGAACGTCAGGGCCTCAACTGGACAAGGTTTTTGGGTGAATTTGTCTTGATACGTATGGAAAATGTCATGAGGCGGTGGTTTGTGGTGAGTAGAGACGCAGGCAGGACCCAGGATGTAGCGTAAATGATGAATTTAATGATAAAGAACTCTCACAAGGAACAACAGGGAGACAGCACGAGGAAACTGGTAGCACGGAGACAGGTGACATCAATTGACAAGGAATAGCCAATCAGTAGACAAGGACCCGACAAAGAACACAGACAACAGGGGAGACTAAATACACACGGGGCAATCACGGGAACGAGACACACCTGGGAGACAATCAACGGGAAAGACGCAGAGACAGGACTAACAGGGAACAGAATCACACAGAAACTAGAAAATAAACACATAGAAACACGGATCATGACAGTACCCCCTCCTCAAGGGGCGACTACCAGGCGCCCAACAAAAGGTCCAACAAACAAAAAACAACCCAACAGGGTGGGCGGAGGGGCGACGGTAGGAGGGCCAGAGTCCAGAAAACAAACCAGATCCCAACAGGGTGGGCGGAGGGGCGACGGTAGGAGGGCCAGAGTCCAGAAAACAAAAAACAAATCCAAAACGAAATAAGCACCGCAAAACCCTCCGGGGGCCGACCACGGCACAGGAGGCAGACCTCTCGTGGGAGGTCCGGCGGGCGGCGACGCAGGAGGCGGAGCTTGAGCCGCGGTGGGCGGCGACGCAGGAGGCGGAGCTTGAGCCGCGGTGGGCGGCGACGCAGGAGGCGGAGCTTGAGCCGCGGAGGGCGGCGACGCAGGAGGCAGAGCTTGAGCCGTGGAGGGCGGCGACGCAGGAGGCAGAGCTTGAGCCGCGGTGGGCGGCGACCAGGAGGCAGAGCTTGAGCCGCGGTGAGAGGCGACGCAGGAGGCAGAGCTTGAGCGGCGGTGGGCGGCGACGCAGGAGGCAGAGCTTGAGCCGCGGTGAGAGGCGACGCAGGAGGCGGAGCTTGTGCCGCGGTGGGCCGGTCGGAGCGCCGGCTGCTGCAGGCGCTGGAGACTGGGGTCCGGGCGGAGCAGAGGCCGTGGGCTCGGGCGGAGCAGAGGCCGTGGGCTCGGGCGGAGCAGAGGCCGTGGGCTCGGGCGGAGCAGAGGCCGAGGGCTCGGGCGGAGCAGAGGCCGGGGAACCGGCAGGACGGCCGGCTGGATTCTCGGGAGGTTCACCGGGGAGCTGCGCACCGGCAGCGGACTCGGAGAGCTCAGGCGGAGCGCCGGCTGCTCCGGGCGCTGGGAGCTCTGGCGGAGCGCCATCTGCTGCGGGCGCTGGGAGCTCTGGCGGAGCGCCGGCTGCTGCGGGCGCTGGGAGCTCTGGAGCTGGGAGCTCTGGCGGAGCGCCGGCTGCTGCGGGCGCTGGGAGCTCGGGAAGGACACTAGGGGACTCGGGAAGGACACTAGGGGACTCGGGAAGGGCGCTAGGAAGCTCTGGGAGGACGCTAGGAAGCTCTGGGAGGACGCTAGGAAGCTCTGGGAGGACGCTAGGAAGCTCTGGGAGGACGCTAGGAAGCTCTGGGAGGACGCTAGGAAGCTCTGGGAGGACGCTAGGAAGCTCTGGGGGACGCTAGGAGGCTCTGGGGGAACGCTAGGAGGCTCTGGGGGAACGCTAGGAGGCTCTGGGGGAACACTAGGAGGCTCTGGGGGAACACTAGGAGGCTCTGGGGGAACACTAGGAGGCTCTGGGGGAACACTAGGAGGCTCTGGGGGAACACTAGGAGGCTCTGGGGGAACACTAGGAGGCTCTGGGGGAACACTAGGAGGCTCTGGGGGAACACTAGGAGGCTCTGGGGGAACACTAGGAGGCTCTGGGGGAACACTAGGAGGCTCTGGGGGAACACTAGGGGACTCTGGGGGGACACTAGGGGACTCTGAGGGGACACTAGGGGACTCTGAGGGGAACTGCACACCGGCAGCGGACTCCGGCGGCTGCTCACCGGCAGCGGGCACGGGAAACTCCGGTGGTCGAGGGCGGCGGCGACGTCGATGCCCCGGGGCCGGGACCTCCGGCGGCTCAGAGCGATGGTATCGCCGTGGCCCGACACCTGGTGGGCAGATCGCCATACGAGTCCCCCACCAGGGACTCATCCGGTCGTCGGCAGCGGGCGCAGGAAGCTCGGGGAGCTGCACGCCGGCAGCGGGTGCAGGAAGCTCGGGGAGCTGCACGCCGGCAGCGGGCGCAGGACAGAGTGACCAGGCTGTGGCGGCTGGAGACGGGCAGGCTGTGGGAAGAGACGGAGCTGGCTTAGGTCTTGCTGCCAGCACAGCCTTTACCGTCTCTAGCTCCAGTTTTACCTCCTGGTAGAAATCCTCCAAGCCCAACCCAGGAAGGAGCTGGATCCACCTGTCTAGGTGGATCACCATCCGAATGGCGGCGTTGAGGCGGGTGAACGGAGAATATGGTTTTTTTAATTCCTCGTCGTATCTCCTGACCTCCCTAAACAGGGAACGACGGTCTGCTGGGTCCATGACGTTGGCGTTTCTCACCGGTATTGGTCGTGGTCGGGTCCTTCTGTCATGAGGCGGTGGTTTCCGGTGAGGGAAGAACGCAGGCAGGACCCAGGATGTAGCGGTAAATGATGAATTTAATGATAAAGAACTCTCACAAGGAACAACAGGGAGACAGCACGAGGAAACTGGTAGCACGGAGACAGGTGACATCAATTGACAAGGAATAGCCAATCAGTAGACAAGGACCCGACAAAGAACACAGACAACAGGGGAGACTAAATACACACGGGGCAATCACGGGAACGAGACACACCTGGGAGACAATCAACGGGGAAAGACGCAGAGACAGGACTAACAGGGAACAGAATCACACAGAAACTAGAAAATAAACACATAGAAACACGGATCATGACAGAAAATGCTAAAGTGCTCATCCTTGAAGTGCTTTCCTCACTGAGGTGTAAAAATTTCAAAGAAAATTTGCATTCAGCCAGGCATTTCATAAAAGTTCTGATGCTGTGGTGTGAATCATTTGGGTTAATACAACAAACCAAATTTTTTTTTATTTGGTTTACAAAATTGCCATGGAAAAAAAAACAAACAAAAAACTGGTTAGCCAGAAATCCATGAC